>NC_062579.1:52661180-53861180 GCF_022837055.1 Prionailurus viverrinus
TCGGGAACTGCGAGATCATGACCTGAGCCTAAGTCAGATTCTTAACCATGCTTAACCGGCTGAGCTACCCAGGTGCCCCAAGGGCCCTTAGTTTCTTAAGAAGGGCAGCTTACCTTCTCAGTGCGGTGTTGCAGGTTCTCTATAGCTTCTCTCCATGAGAGATATACCACTGGGATGGGGGAAGGCCAGTGGGGGGTGTGTGTGGGGGGGTAGGAATTGGTGGAATCTGATTCTTCTTCCACCCATCCCACAAGCTTCAGGGTGGAGGGTGTGACAGACACTGCCTACACTTGTTGCCACCTTGTGCGCTCCCTGTTGGGCACCAAGCAGTATCCTAGACGGAGCACTTTCCTGAGAATTCCATTTCTGGGATGAAGACTTGCCCTCAGTTGGCAAGTGTCCCCATGGAATTGGTGGTTGAAGGTTGGTGTGGTTATAGGAGGAAGAGAGACCCAGTAACAGGAAGGACCCTTTCCTCTCTCTGCTCTGTTGCTGGAACTGTTTGTTTTTCCAGTGACCCACCTTGGCAGTTTCCCAGGGTGACTGTTGCTTACTCCCTTGTTACTGTAGAGAAAACCCAAAACTGTTGTTCCAGAGTCACATTTGGAATTGTGGCAGGGTCATTCTCAACCCCTTTGCCTTCAGGTTTGGGGCCCTAGATCTAAGGCTATTCAGGAGAGCCAAATGGTTTACTACAAAGGGGTCTTCTGGTGTGCGCAGCTGGGGCTGGAAGAGGACCAGCCTCAGCCTCGTGGATGGGTGGTACCAGATGATTTGACGACTTCACGGTAACATCCAAGCCATAGTTGCACTGGATCACTGGGAAGTGTCAAGTGTGCTGGCAAAACCAGGAGCACCAATCAATACCCAAGCTCTAAAAAATAAAACAATAAAGTAAAATCCCACTTTGAGGTCCACAATGCCCTTGCTCACATGGGACTTACTGAGTTAAAGAGTTGTGCGCACAAGGAATGGAACTCCCCGGCAGGGTCAAGGCAGACCTGGCCAGGGCTTTCTTCTAATGTATTTTATCGTGCCGTGAACATTCTGAGGAACTACAGGGTTAGGGGCTTAGCTGGGATAAGGGACACTCCGAGGGACTTGGGGTGGGGGGTGGGGGCTAAACAAACTGGACAGGTGCACTACGTATACAGAAACCCAACCCTGAGACCCAAAGAGGGCCAGATCTGGAGGGGAGAGACCCAGTGGTGGGACAAGTGGCAGGCTGCTGGTCTCTGCCTGACGTGCTCCAGCAGAAGCAGCAGGAAGGAACAACATTGACCTTTGAGAGAGTGACAGGATGAGAGCAAAGTGCCCCCACCCTCCGCTGGTTGCTGCTAGAGTTGCGCTGGTGCTGAGGAGGGAAGAGGCGACGGATGCTGAGCCAGGTGGAGGCTTGTCTTTTGTAGAGCACGACTGGGGGCTCCTGCAGACAGTGCCTCAGTTTCTCCCTTTGTCTTAAGGTTGCAGGTAAAGTTTGAGCTAGCTGCCCTGGATGATCACCTGTCTTGAAATGAGAGGTGTGCGTGTGAGAGGGAGAGAGGGTGAGCAGAGCGTGCTTGAGCAAAGGAGGAATCGGGCCATGCCCCAGGACTTGAGCCATCTCTGGCACAAAAGGAGTTAATGGCAGGGACCGCGCCCCCCCGTGTCCGGGCACGCGCAGCGCGCCCCCTCGGTGCGCGGGCACAGCAGCCAGGCTGCCGGAGAGCAGATCTCGGGGATTCAGGTGCGGAGCCCTTGGCCTGGAGGCGATATGGGTGGTCCGCGGCCCGGTTCAGTCGCCGGCAACAGCCCGGGGAACAGGTGAGGCCGCCTGCCCCGGTCTCTCATCCCCTAGCTGCCCATACCTTGACCCGATCCTATCCCCTCCCAATCCCGGGCTTCTCCACTCCCCAGCCAGTGTTCCCCATCCTTCTCAACCCCATGTTCTCCATCGGCACCCATGACCCTCCAATCCAACCCCCCTCCGCTTCTCTCCTCCACCTCCTCCTTGAATCCCGCATCCCTATCATCCTACCACCCGTGGTACCTCTATTTCCACAGCCTGGCCGCATGCTCCTCAAAATACCCCTACTAAGGGCCCCCAGCCCTATTCCTGTATTGCACATTGCCAGTACCCCCTCCCCCGCAGTGCAGCCCCATCCCTCTTCCATCATAGCATCTCACAGCCAGGCTCCCTCCCCCACTCTCTGCAGCCCCCCTCCCCCCCCCCAGGCCTTTATCCTATCCTCCCCCATTCCGATGCAGCTCTGTCCCCCAATACCATTCCCAAAACGCGTAGCCCCCAATACTGCAGTTCTCAATACCAGTCCATTCCTGCACAATGCCCCTCGCCCAATACTGCTCCAGCCCCAAAAGTACCCCAGATGCCACTCTAATCCCCAGCATTGCCTCCTCCCCTTATCTTCTCCCAAACTGCAAGTTGGGCCAGGATGGAGATCTTGGCCTTAGGGACTCAGAGCGGGTCCTAGGGTACAGAGGGCGTTTGGGGGTCGGTGGATTTGTCTAGGTGTTCGCGGGGGAGGGGCTGCAGGGATTTGACTCTAGGGGGACTGGCATTTGGCACTGAAGGGTTACTGGGGAAAGCATCCTGAAAGGGTTAATGGAATTTGTGGGGAGGGGCGGCACCGAGGGGGTTAATGGTGTGGGGGGGTTGCTGGCGGGGAAGCCGTGTGAATGAGCGGTCTGTGCCCCAGAGTTGCCATGGAGACGGTGAATGGGGGGATTGTGTGAACTCAGCTGCGGACTATTCCCCCCCCCCATACACACACACACACCCACTCCCCCCTGCCCCACCTCCCTACTCCTACCCCTTCCTTCCCTTTCTCCTCCTCCCCCCAACCCGGGTGCATTCTGGGCAGTGTCTGGGATCTAACCCCCATACTTTGCTCCCCATTTCCTCTGAGCCTCCACCCCTTCAGTTGCTTTGCCCGCCCTCCCTCCTCCTCCTCCTTCTTCCCTCCTCTCTTTCTCCTTCTCTCTCTCTCTCTCTCTCTCTAGCTCGCTCTCTGTCTCCCTCTCTCTCCTTCCCTCTCCCTCCCTCTCCTTCCTTCTCCCTTCCGCTCTCTCTGTCTCTGTCTCTCTGCCCCTCTCTCTCTCTCTCTCTCTCTCTCTCACACACACACACACACACACACACACACACACACACACACACACATACATTCTCATTCCCCTCTCTTGGTAGCCGATTCCCGGGCGTTCCCAATCTCCCTCCCCCACGCCTTCAGCCAGTTCTTAAAGGAGCAGGCCGGCAATCTGGGAAGGCGGCAGAAATAGGGAAAACTAAAGTGTGTGTGTGTGTGTGTGTGTCCATGCAGCAGTGTCTGTGTGTGCCTGTGTTTATGTGTTGACTGTATAACTGTGTGTCAGAAAGCCCGTATATCTTGAGTGTGCTGTATTTCTGTTTCTGTCTCCACCTATGTGTCACCATTATGCCGTGTATGTCTCTGGATATTTACCTATGTGGTGTGTGTGATTCTGCTTCAGTAAGTCTCTGTGTGTGTTTCTGAATGTATTTCTCTGTGATTCTCTGGCTCTGTGAGGCTCTCTGTCTCAGAATGTGGGACTATATGAGGGGATCTCTGTGGGTTTGGAATATATGTCTCTGTGAGTGAATATCGCAGTGTCTGTGATCCTGGCTTGGTATCTCTCACTCCCTCTTTGAGTCTTTGTGAGTTTATTTCCATGAGGCTCTGAGTGTGTGTCCCCCACACTCCGTTGTTTATTTTACACTGGCTGAGCATCAACAATGCCTGGGGTGCTAGGCAGAGTGGTTTCTGCCTCAGTTCTGGCACTCAGTGTGAATTAGAGATAGCCGACAGAAAGGACCGAGGCTTAAGACTTTGGGACCAGTGAGGGCTGAAGAGAAATGTACAGGAGGGGCGCAGGAGGGTCTGGGGACTCTGGTGAGTGGCTATCCTGCCCCTTGCCCTGGTTGAGGGTGAGGAGGTCTCTATGTGGGACCTTTTGCCTATATGCTGCTTTTCCAGAACCCCAGAGTAAGGTTCACAATCCTACCCTCTCCTCATGTGGGAGGTCCCCGTGTGGGGTTCCTGGGGCCGGGGGTCTAGAGAGTTCGGTGTTCACTTGTGGCATGCTGGAACCTGGGCTCCATGTCCAGTCATCCCCACCCCCTGCTCCCACATGCTGCTCTGGCTCCAGCTGACCCCGATGAGCTCCATTAGCTGAGGAGTCAGAGTTGGGGACTAGGAGCTTTGCAGTGGCAACAACTGTCACCGTGCCAGTTCCCTAGGATTTTCCAACCATGCCAGGCACCTAGACTGGTTCTGACCAGCAGTGGAGATCATCCGTGGGTCCCTCGAAGCCCTGGCATGGGAGTGCTCTCCTAACTGTAGGAGAGCAGCCCGAGCCCAGCAGGGCCCCAAAGACCCTTCTAGGCTCCTAGGCTCCTAGGCTCCGTAGCCCTCCCTGACCATCTTGGATGACGCATGCTTCCCTCTTTCCACAGGCCTGTCTGGCCCTGAGGGAGTCCCCTTTGTGAAGCTGTGGTGCTTGGACGACCTCTCTGCATTGCGGGGCACCTGTAGGTGTCCCTCGAGAGCTCAGTCTTGAGGTTCAAGTCAGTGTGGCCATGAAGGGGCTGCCTATGGGGCTGATGCTGTGACCCTGGAGTCTGCCTTTCCTGCCAGTCCCCCTGCCCGGAACATGTGGCTGCGGCTTGGCCCGCCCTCGCTGTCCCTGAGCCCCAAGTCCACCGTTGGCCGGAGTCTGTGCCTCACCCTGTGGTTCCTCAGCTTGGTGCTGAGGGCCAGTACCCAGGCCCCAGCGCCCACAGTCAATACTCACTTTGGGAAGCTAAGGGGTGCCCGGGTACCATTGCCCAGTGAGATCCTGGGGCCTGTGGACCAATACCTGGGGGTGCCCTACGCAGCTCCCCCCATCGGCGAGAAACGTTTCCTGCCCCCCGAGCCACCCCCATCCTGGTCGGGCATCCGGAACGCCACGCACTTTCCCCCAGTGTGCCCCCAGAACATCCACACGGCTGTGCCCGAAGTCATGCTGCCCGTCTGGTTCACTGCCAACCTGGATATTGTCGCTACTTACATCCAGGAGCCCAATGAAGACTGCCTCTACCTGAATGTCTATGTGCCCACGGAGGATGGTGAGTGCTGTGGCCAGGCACTGTCCCCTCCCCGCCTCCAACCTGCCCTGTTGTGTTTGTGGCTCGCATGTGGTCGTGTGCCCTGCAGCATGCATCTGTCTGTCTGTGAAAATGCTTCTAACCATCACTCTGCTCGGCCTCCCCCTTCCTCCTCCCTGTTCTTCCCTCTCCCAGCATTGTCTGAGCTCCCATGTGTGAGTGACACTGTTACCAGGAGGGGCCTGGCCAGGCCTGAGAGCTTTGACAGATCTAGGGCCAGAGTGCTGGATGGGGTTTCCCCGGGGGAGTATGGGTCACTGTTGGCAGCTGCCCGCGGGAGGATGCTGGCTCCACCAGGCCCCCCTGTTGCCATTCCGCCTGCTTTGAAAGGTGGTAGGTGTGTGTGGCCAAGGGAGCTGGGTGTGTGTGGGGGGCGGGGGGCAAGCCTGGTGGGCATTGCTTAGGTGCCTCCTCTTTGGCTAGCCGATGCCTCCTCCCGCGGGGGTCACACTAAGGTAAGTGACAGAAACAAGGAGATGGCGGACAGGCTCTCTGCCATGTGCCACCCGCAGAGCAGCTCTTGGGGCCTGGGGGTGGGTGGGGGGTGCATGCCCCTGGGCAGAGGCCTCCTGTTATTTTTTAGTTTTTTATTCATTTTACAGTAAAGCGGATTTCCAAGGAATGCGCCCGAAAGCCCAACAAGAAAATTTGTAGGAAAGGAGGTAGGTAGCGAGCCGGCGGGGAGGGAGAGAGAGAGAGAGGGAGGGCTGCCTGCCCACCTGCCCTTGCCCCTGAAGACCCAGCCTTCCTTCAAGTAGCCCAGGCTCAGGGGGCGGTCGGTGAGCAGGCATAAGCTCTACCTTATCCAAGGGCCCTGGCTGCTTTTCAGGGAGGATTTGGTGGCCTAAGGCAGGTTCAGAGCAGAAGCAGCAACCCCATTTCTGCCGGTCCCCGCCCCCCCCCCCCCCCCCCCGCCCCAAGTTCTGCCTTAGTGCATGTGCCAAAGACAGAGCCTGGTAGTTCCACCTCGGGGGAAACTCTAGGCATTTGAGAGGAGCCAGAGACCCTGCTCTCTTCCTGGCTGGGGAGCCACCAACTCATCCCTCCGTGCTTTTTCCTGGGTCCAAAGTCTAGACTCAGCTCTCTGACCCTGAAGTTTAGACCAAAGTTGTCCTGCCACCACGTCTGGCCAGAAGCCTGGCCGACTGACCCTGGCTAGTCTGGTGGCAGACGATGGGGGTCCCTGGGAACTAAGGACTCTGAAGGAGGCATGAGATCCTGAATTTTAAATTTACCCTCTTGCTCGGGAGGAATTTGGTCCCCCTGGGTCAAGGATCTTTCCCGTCCGTTTACCACGTCTTGTTTTCCACAAAGCGCTTTCATGCTTAGCTCATAAAATCCTCCCCACGTTTCCGGAAGCTTCTAAGGCAGGAATAAGTTTCCCAATTTTACGGATGAGGAAACGGGCCCAGGGGAGTGACTTGCTGCTGCTCGAGGCCCTGTTGCCGGTCTGTGGTGGAGCTGCGACCCAAACCTGGGTCTCTTGACCCTTGGGGCAGTGTTCTTTCCACTGTAGAACGCAAGGCAACTCCCATCTGCTCATTTTCACCTCCTTGCCTCTGGAAAAAATGGTGAAATGTGGATGAGCTGGGCCAAATTGGCACCGGGAACAACTTAAGGAACAGGTGGAAGATCACAGCCTCCTCCGTACAACCTGTTGGCAAGCTTGGATTCTGTTTTCCTTTGAAATCCTAGGGCAGGGTTTCCCTGAGTGGGGCCGGCAGGATTCCTTCGGCCCGGATGCTCCCCTGCTGAGGAGGTGTCTCCAGGGGCAGATTCCGGGAAGCCACATGCTGAGCCACATGCTGAGCGTGTTCTCCATGCACTCTTGATGCACCGAGCGGGCCTGCTGCTCTGGGATAGTGCTCCACTACATCCCCACACCCTGCCCAGGACCTCACACGCACTAGGCCATCAGTAGACGCTTCTTTGCACAAAGGAAGGAGCATTCACGGTGCTGCAAAAAAGACTACAGGTCTGTGACCCACAAAGCCTGACTGAGTCGCAGCTCTTCTGCTAACTCACAGTGAGAGACTTCAGGCACGACTTTTCCCCGTCAGAGCCTCTGCATCTGCCTCTGCGGGGAGGGGGGCGTGAAGGAGGGCATAGGGGACCATTGTGGCCTTAACATTCCGTTGGCTTGTGAATGAATTCAGGAAGAGGGTCTTGTAAACCAGCTCTTCATGGGTTACTTCCAGGGGCGGTGGTGGGTGAGAGGACGGTAATGACATTCACGATAACCATTTCCTAGGAGGAATGATCTCCCTGGAGTGCCAGCGAGAGCCTGGGGCTGTCTGGTCCTGAGAGTTTGGCTATAGCACTCCCTGGCAGCTCCACTCAAATGCAAACATTTCCCTATCATGATTGTTGACTGTGGGCAATGCCCGCGAGCTGGGCACTGTGGGGCTGTGGAGGGATATGAGGCAGAGGAAAGATTTAGAAATAAGTAAAGGCCTCACCACTACTCCAAAGAAGCTCCTATCCTGGTATTGGAACTCAGCTGGTTTAGCTAAGCCCCACAGGCCAAGCTGGGAAGTGAGTTCCAGACAGTGTGGGGGAGGGCATTTGGTCATTTTCCTTGCTTAGATCAGTTCCTTATCTGGGGCCTGGTGGCCATTTGGAACGGAATTACAGTCCCTGCTTCTTGGGGGAGATACGCCCGCAGAGGTCATTAGGATTGTGGTGTGCGTAGGGTAGGTAGGACTGGCCTGGTTGGGATCCTGCAGCAGCACAGTGTTGGGACGGGGTATGGTGGTCGGGCTGGCCCGGGTGACCGCCAAGGCAACAAGGAGTTGCTCAGCAAGTGCTAAGCTGAAGGAGCAAAGGCATCTGTGCAGAGGAGGCTGGGACCATTCGGCAACCCAGGGACACTTGGGGGGGGGCGGGGGCTGGGGGTGCTGAGGAGGTGGGGGCAAAGCGGACTCACCTTCTAAGTCAGTGCCCACAGGAAGTAAGGGATTTCCGGGGGAAGACCTGCCCCATCCCCCCACTTTCACCCCCATCAAGCTGGAGGGAATTCACGTTTAGGGATGAGGACTTCCTTTCCGTGTGGGGTTCTGTCCATTGCGTGGATGATGCTGTCCCGTGCCCCACAGGGTTTCTGAGGGCAGTAACTGGCAGGTGTTAAGACGGTAGGTGCCACTGAAAGTTCGGGAAGCCGGAGGCAGTTTCTGCCCCTCGGGCCGGGCTCTTGCCCTAGCCATTTTGTAATATGAAGGCGGTTCCTGTTTTGATTAATAGCTGTGAGGGAATTCAGTCACCAGAGCCCGGACCAGCTGAGAAAGAGGGCTATTTGCTGCCTCCAGGCTGAGAGCATCTGGTGTCATAGACAAGAGGGTAAGCCCTGGGGTGCTGGCAGAATGACCTCAGTCTCCCTACTCTGACCAGCTTCCAGGCAGTAGGTCCTCTTTCTCCACAGCCACGCTCAAGATGCACCTCTCATCAACTTAGAACAGGAAGGAGAGTTGGTGCCAGCTTACCCACAGGTCCTAAATGTCTCTCTTCTCTCCTCCGGTCCCTTCTTTTCTCTCCTTCCCTTCTCTCCCCTCCCCTCCATGCTCCACCTCTTTCTCACTGATGTTTTCCTTCCATTTCCCCCCACCCCCCACCAACCCTGTCCTGGAAAGGTGGCATGGTGCAGTGGAAAGACCATGGGCTTTGGAGTCAAGTAGACCTGGGTTTGAATCTGACCTCTAGCACTTCCTAGCTATGTGATCTTGAGCAAGTCACTTTACCTCTCTGAACCTCAGTTTCCCCATCAGTGAAACAGGAATAGAGACAAGTGCTTACCTCATTGGGGTGTAAGGATCAAACCATATGGCAGAAGTAGAGTGTCTGGCACATGGTAAATATTCAGTAGATGGTAGGAGCTATTACCATTATTCCTATCTCTCTCTCTCTCTCTCTCTCTCTCTCTCATCCCTTTTTCCTTCTCCCTTTTCCTTCTTTCCCTCCCTCCCTCTCTGGCTCTCTCTAGATCTCAAAGCAGCACTTACTGCTCTTAGGCCTGGTTCCTGTGAGCAGGAACCCCATTTGCCATTAGCCAGAGCAGGGGCCCCAATGAGGAAGACCAGAGGGAAAGCTTCATCTCCCAATTTTTTCCTCTGGGAATCAGGGTCAGCTGAGGCCCAGCTTGAGCCTTCCCACTGGGCTCAGGTAGCTCAGGGCTGGGCGCCCCAGTACCCGTCTCTGCCCGAATAGCTCATGTCCATGTCCAACATGCTGGTGACACCACCTCTCACCCTCAGTGCCTGCCCCTGCTCTCCAGCTCAGCCTGCCTACGTACACGTGCGCAGCCCCTCCCACCCGGAGGAAATCCTTTCCCTGAGTGGGTCTCTGGCTCTGTGCCCTGGCCCACAGGCTGCTACCTCCTTCCTAACTGGGAAGGTAGTTGGTTGAAATGGGCTGTTGGGGGCAGGGAGGCGGGGTAGGGAGGTGCAGGGAGGCCAGCACCGCAGGGGCCTGTAACACCATCCTCCTGATGAAGGTCTGGGCCTCAGCCCACCCATTCCCTCAGTTCTTGCCATCCCTCCTGCCTGTGCTGGGCCCAAGCCCAGAGCTGGCTTGCTGGGCCACACTGCAGTCATGCTGTTTTTGAATTCTCTCTCTGTTTTGTTCTCTGTTCTGTGCTGTTGTGTCTCCCCGTGTCTGGTCCCCAGGATCCGGCGCTAAGAAACAGGGCGAGGACTTAGCGGATAATGACGGGGATGAAGATGAAGGTATTTGGGGGCTGCAGGGTGCGGCGGCTGGTGCATGGCACAGAGCCCCTCCCCCTCTCGATGGGGAGAAGCCCCGTCTGTCTGTCTGTCCGTCCGTTGGTGTGTTTTTGTTCCTCTATGAGGCTGTTGGGCTGTTCATCCATCTTTGGCCTGGTTGGCCGCTGGGAGTTCCAGGGTGATGGACACTGCTGGCTGGAGGAGGGGACCACAAACAGAGCCATGGGGAAGGCATCCTCCTCGCCCGGGTCCCCTACCGCCCCCTGCCCCGTCCTCAGTCCTCCAGTAGAAGCAGCCACTGCCAGAGACAGCTTCCTCCCCCATCTTCTGTGGTTCATGGGCACCTGCCCCTACTGATCAGCAGGGAGAGTGGAGAGAAAGCAGGGCTGAGGGAGGGCGAGGAGAGGCGTGAAGGAAACCGGATGGCGAGGAGATACCTGTGTTTCATTGCGGAGGCCCCTGTGTGTTACGGAGAGACTGGCTCCTGGGAGAGGGGCCCAGCAGGATGTTGCACTGAGGAGTGAGGCAGTGACAACCGAAGGGGCTGGAGCACAGCACTACCGAGAACTCCCCAGCCATCTCCCAGAAAGAGAGACTCGGCCTCAGGGCCAGGGGCTGTGATAGGCTCAGGACGGGGCCAGAAAGGCTGAGGGCTACAGTGCCAGGCTGAGACCAGGACACCACAGCCCAGTTAGTAGATGGCATGAGATCCTTGCGTGATGGTTGAACCAGTCTTCCTTCCTCCTTGGGAAAACAGGGTGTGTTTGCTTGGCAGCAGGGAACATCCCCTTCCACCTCCCTGCCCTGGCCCTGCCCCCCCACCCCTGGGGGGGGCCAAGCAGCTCAGGGGGAGCCCCACTGGTGGCTGGTAGGGCCGTGCCGCTGGGGAAGAGTGTTGTTGGTCCAGCTCACACACTGAGAGGTTGCAGGTGGAGGTGGTCAGGTGGAGAGCTTTCTCTAGACGGGCCAGCCCCAGTGCCGCTGTGCCGCCTGGACTTAGGAGCAGGCGGCTTGAAGGTCTCTCCTTGAATGGCCTCTGGGGAGGCTCCACCTTCATCTTAATGCTGACTGGGGGCGGGGGTCTCTCTCCTTCTTAGTTCCGGCCCTCTCCTCTTCCCCATCCCCTGTGCTTCCATTTAAGTCTGCCTGGTTCCCCGGGGAGAATGGGGTAAATGAGCACATGGCTGAGAAACCATGTCAGTAAGGTTCCCCCCACCCCATCTCTGCCATTCACCCCCTTTTACCCACACCCTTCCTTGTTCTCTCCCTGTGCCACCCCTTATTCCCACCCCTCTTGTCTCTGTCTGCACTGGGGGGCCAGCTGCTGCCAATGGCCATATTTCCATGTAACTGGTCTAGTCTTGGGGGTTTCAGGGCTCCCCAGCCCCTGCTCTCTGAAGCCATGTCAGGTCCCAGGACCCCTGGGTGCCCAGGGCAGGGACTCACTCGATTCACCTAAGAGAACAGCCCTTCCTCTTCCTCCTGCTCCCCGTCCCCAGAGCCCAGCCATGGCCTACCTGAGCCTGGATGTACCAGGCATGGCTGACTGCCTTCAGCTGTGAGGCTGAAACCAGAGTCTTTACAAACATCACTCAAGTCCAACTCTGGTCAAGTCTCTGGCTGATGCTTGAGCTCCAGGCTGAGCAGTCCCCACGAGTCCTGCCCTCAGAGCTGGCGGTGGTGTCCTGGCACCTGGGATAGCTTTGCTACCCACACCCCCCCAGGGCTGGCTGGCGGGGGTGAGGGAGGAAGGGCATCCTACCCAGCCTGTGTCTTACCCCTTCTCCTTGCAGACATCCGGGACAGTGGCGCTAAGCCCGTCATGGTCTACATCCATGGAGGCTCTTACATGGAAGGGACGGGCAACATGATTGATGGCAGCGTCCTCGCCAGTTATGGCAACGTCATCGTCATCACCCTCAACTATCGTGTTGGGGTGCTAGGTACGGTTCCTTGCTAGGTGCCTAGAAGGAAGCCTGGGTTCTCAGGGAAGGAGGAAAGAATGCTGGGGACTTAATGCTGGCCTTGGTTCTCTAGCTGGTGCTAATGCCCATAGTCAAAATGTTGTTATCACATGGCCCCTCCCCAAGTGCTGGAAGCTCCTGGAATATTCAGCTGCCACTGGAAATTCAATTCAACCCCCACACCTTCTCTGTCTTTTTTTAAAATGTATTTTGTTGTTTTTATTTTCATGTTTTTTATATATTTTTGAGAGAGTCCAAGTGAGGAAGGGGCAGAGAGAGGGGGACAGAGGATCTTAAGCGGGCTCTGTGCTGACAGCAGCGAGCCCGATGCAACCTCCACACCTTCTCTTAAGTCTCAAGCCAGGTCTCTGCTTTCAGACTTTTGCTTGGCTGAGTTTTTCAGGGCCCATTAATATTCTGGTGTCCTTCCCTCATCCCTGCCCACCCATGCCCACATCCCTAAAACCTCCACACATACAGAGATATTCCTCCTAGCCAGTCACATATCCACACACCCACGTACCCTCACATGTTCACACATCCACACTTCCCACCATATACCTCCATGCTTATGATCATTTCTCACGTACCCCACAAATACACACATACAACTGTAAACATATAGGCCCCCCACATCCACACCTACAAACTCCCTCTCACATACACACGTTCCCCTGCCACTCCATATACTCTCCACACATACAGTTTTCCCACACACACATATCCTCGTACCCATATACCTCTGTACACTCTACATCCATACCCCATACGTACACAGTTATCTCCCACTCCCCCCATTCCCATAGATCTCTCCCTCCACATCTCCATATCCACATCTATACTCATACACACTACACACGCCCACACTCCCACTTCCTTCTACCCCCATGTATATGCTCTATGCAAAGACCCACACCCCGCACATTCACATCTACACATAAACCCCACACACGTATACCTTAAATGCATATACATATTCCTTCCACACATACACACACATCCCTGTACCCCCTGCACAGCCCACTTTCACACCTACTCCAACACACACATACACATATGTCCCTCACCTTCCCCACATGAATACAAACCAACATTCCCCCCTCCCTATGCATATACATCCATACCTGCACGTCCACACCTCCCCACCCCACGCTTATACAAATATGACACACACACACACACATACACACACACACACACACACACACACACACCTCCTATCCTTGCTTCCACATCTATGTATGCATCCTGCACACTACACTTATGTATCTCCCCACCATATGTAGATACCCATAGGCCTCCAGCACATGTACCCACATTCTCACATACACATACATACATAGACACTCTTCCCATACATACCCTGGATACATACAGCCAGTGTACATATGTACATATTCCCCCACCCTACCCAGCAAATATGTACACATCCATATATCCACACCTGGCTATCCAAACCCATCTGTGCACACACGCCTGTACTCACCCCCACACCTGAGCATACCCCACATGTCCATACCCTGTATATACACACAGACACATTTCTACTACTCTCTCCATGCCTACCTCCCCTTATACTCCCACTCCATTATACAAATGTACCGCCACACATACACACTAATTTCCCAAACGCCTCCTCATCCATACCCATGTGCCCTTCCGCACCTGTAGTCTGCTGTCCACCCACTTGTTTGGGTGATTTAAATGTATATGCATTTAAATCTGTGCTGTATCTTCCTTGGTGACTCTTTTTTTTATTTTATTTTTTTATTTTTATTTTTCTTTGGTGACTCTTAATGCCTATCTGTGGCCAAGGTCCTGAGGTAAACAAGTACCTTAGAGCGTGTGACTACACATACAGGGTCTTGCTCCCTTTCAGATGCCCACTCAGGCCTCAGAGGGCACATGCGGTCACATATCCTGTAGTTTCATGAGGAAGACAACTTCTTCGCTGGAGGGCTTGTATCTTCAAAGTTCCAGTGAGGGGTCTAGGCTGTACATCAGGTCTGTAGGCCTGGATGCCGCACCAGCAAGGACATGATTTATTCCATGGCCAGTTGGCTGACAGGACCTTATTTTATTTATTTATTTTTTATTTTTGTATAATTTGCTTTAATGTTTATTCTTGAGAGAGAGAGGGAGAGAGAGAGAGAGCGTGAGTGTGCACAAGCGGGGAGGGGCAGAGGGAGAGGGAGACACAGAATCGGAAGCAGGCTCAGGCTCCAAGCTTATAGGACCTTATTTTAATTTGCTTCTGAGTGTACTGTTTTTGCCAGTTCTAATCCCAGAGGCCCTGGTGCTTCAGTTCTGGGAGCAGTTTATGAACACAGAAAGGCAAACTTTTCTTGACTTACTCTTAACGCTATGTGGGGTAGCAAGACACCTTTTTTTGGTTTCAGACTGGAGGCATGATATTCCCTGAAAAAAGTGGAGCCCATGTCCCTTCAGTGGCATCTGGATAGTGGGCATGAAGCGTGCAGGGCCTCTCTCCCTGGTCTCTCTTGGCTAGCTACTGGGTTTGCGTTGCGTGATTCTGCCGCTGCTCCTCCATCTTTATGAGTTGCCCCAGACATCACAGGAAGGCTCCCTTAAGTGTTCTGTCCTGTTGAGGAAGGGGATCTGAGTCTCTGACAGTAACAATGGTACCATGAAGGTGGCTGTAAATCCACACACTCGGGTTGCACAGTCCCTGAAGGGTATACAGGAGTAAGGTCACACAGGTATACAGGCACACATACCCAGTAGCTGAAGGCCAAAAGTAATTTGCTACTTTATTTATTTGAGAGAGATTGACTGCGAGTGGGGGAGAGGGTGAGAGGAAGAGAGAGAGAGAATCTCAAGCAGGCTCCACACTCAGCAAGGAGCCCTGATGCGGGGCTCGATCCCACGACCCTGGGATCATGACCTGAGCAGAAATCAAGAGCCAGACGCTTAACCTACTGAACCGCCCAGGCGCCTGTACTACTTTATTTTCTTAGTGAGAGTGATAGAAAATATTCCATTCAGCTGCTTTTATTTTTTTTTAATTTTTTAATGTTTATTTATTTTTGAGAGAGAGAGAGGGAGACAGAGAATCCAAAGTGGGCTCCGTGCTGTCAGCGCAAAGCCAGATGTGGGGCTCAAACCCATGAACTGTGAGATCATGACCTGAGCCGAAGTCGGATGCTCAACTGAGCTACCCAGGCGGCCTCAGCTGCTTTTAAAAATTAGGAACACAAAGCTCCATTCTATTGTTTTTATTGGAAAGCCCAGAGAGTATCAAGAATATGCTTCAGTTCCATATTATTGGACCAGCTAGGGTTGCAGGAGAAGAAAGAGTGGAGGAGCGGGGAAAAGAGGGGAGAAAAGTAAGAAGAGGGGCGAGGGGAGAAATGGGGAAAAGAGTGACACAGAGAAAGGAGGCAGAAGGAGAGATTCAGGATTTGAAGCATCACTTGAGAGCTGTGGGCTGCACAGAAGGCTGTTGCGAGTGAGTGCTCCCTGTGGTATTCTGGTTTGCCGATTACTGCACAACTGTTCTTTGGGCTTCTATATCCTTTAGGCTTCCTAACCTTTGGGGGAGTCTTGGACCCCTTTGAGATTCTAATGAAAGCTATGGATTCTGCCCCATAAAAATGTGCACACACAAACCTATAGAAATGGTTCCATGGATACCACCAAAACTCATCCCTGGAACTCAGGTTAAGACCCCCCCCCCCCCACTGCCACTTTACCACCTCCTCTCATTTGGATAACCAGAACAGCACATCTGGGGGCAGGAATACTATAAAGCCTTGGTTTGCGAGCACAATTCGTTCCGGGAACATGCTTATAATCCAAAGGACTCGTATATCAAAGTGAATTTCAAGAACCATTGGCTCCAGTTGTGATCATGAATGTCAGTTTGGCGTCACGTATTACTTGTAACGCAAGACATCGCTCGTTTATCAAGTTAAAATTTATTAGAGGTGTTTGCTCGTCTTGCAGAACACTCACAGAACAAGCTACTCGCAATCCAAGGTTCCACCGTATTATTCTTTGGACTTCAGCAGTTAATGATCATGCTAATATTACCCAGACCTCAGGAGTCATAAACTGAGATTCGGTCAGAAATTCCCCACCCCTTCCTGTGTATCCTACACTGCCTGCTCTGGAACACAAATGTAATCAATGAGCCACTGATTGGATTCTGGGCCCATACAAGATGTTTTTGTCTCTTGATGCCAGATGCAGAACATAGATTTGTCCCTGACACTTGGGGACTTTGCTGTGTAGCTGAGACTGTCATTTTGTTTCTCAAAGCATCCCAGATCAGGCGGCCAGTTTTGGACTCCAGTTACATGCAAACATTCAGTCTCCCTTCGGCTTCTCTGGAAGCACTGAGCCCAAAAAGATGGTTTACTCTGAGGTGCTTGTTTGGACATCTTGAGTGATTCATTTATTTGGAGAATGTCACAGGCCAGTCCGTGCATCCCATCCTATTATTTGAGGAACCCCCATGGGGCTTGAGACCAACAAAAGAAAAGGACCCCAGCAGGATATAGGATGTGGACATCCCTGCGGCTGAGGAAGTAGGGGCTTGCCAATTCTGGGTGCCAGAATTTAATCCTACATCTTTGCTCAGGTACCCTCCAGGCAAACTGAAAACCTGGTAAACGTCAAGCGTTGAGTGGCAGAGATATCTGGTTTGGGTACACTGTGCCAGATTCCCTCATCTCCTGTTGACAAGCAGCTAACCATGTACTGCAGTTTAAACTTGGACCCAGGGAGACTGTCTCAGATTTGTTCTGACAGTTCACGGAGTTTGGGATTTCAGCCCTCACCCTCACGTGGTTTCCGTGGATGGCTGAGTTACTGGGGAACTAGCAGCGAGTGACTGCTCTCCCAGACTGCCAGGTTTTGTGTGCTAGTGGTCAGTCACGTTAGATCCAGCTTGATCCCGTTGGATAATAGCTCTTCACGCAGGACTGTTGTAGTAGGGACATTTGACATGGCATCATCCGCGTGCTTTATGCCTCTCATCCCGAGGTTCATGGGAGCCATGGGAGCAGAAAGTGATGGTTGACTCCTCCACCCAGCCCTTTCAGGCCTTTGTTCCTAACCCAGGGAATCGATACATGTTGCACAAATCTCCTTTACCACATTCAAGCGCAGGCTCTTCTGGTAGGACAGATGTATTTGACACATTTCAGTGAACGATACCTCACCTCGGCCAAGGCTGAAGCCAAGTCTACTGTTGCTTAAATAAGAGAAAAGGGAAAGAAAATATGGAGGAGGGAGAAAGGAAGGGAGAGAGGACAGGCGGGCTAAGAGAAGCACATGGTGGTTTTTGCCAGAGGGTCTCAGGCTCAGACAGCTGGGTTGGGTCTTGGTCAGCACACTTTTTAAGACTCGCAGCAGAAGCTTCAGTTTGTGAATGGGCCAGGCAAAGGAGAAGCTGGTTCCCTTGTCTAGAGGAACAAGGGCTCCTCCATTCATCCTTATTCAGGCTCTAATTCCTTCATTTCCTCGCCAGGAACCTGAGGCTAAAGAGGGCTTGTGACTAGGTCCTGAGAGGAATAACTAAGTGCTTTACATACTTAATTGTACCAAACATAAATTAATAACACCCTTGAAGAGGGTGAAATGAGCCCTTCTGCAGAAGCTAGAAACAGAAGGACTTGAGAAAGTGATGAGGTCTTGTGCCTGCCTGAATCCATTTGAACCTGGCTTCTGCCCCTGGACTGCCAAAGAGCTCTCTGTGAGCGGAGGGAGCCTCCTCGAACATGGCCCTCGCACAAAGTTCATCCCAGGTGCTGCCACTGAGCTTTGAAATGTGGGGTCAAAAAATACTGAGCCAGGTATGGGTTTCTAACGTGTAGGAGTACCACAGCTATGCACCTAGGAAGAACCCTTCCTAAAGCCCAGGGCAGAAGGTAGAGCCTTCCAAGGAGCCTAGGGATCAAGGAACAGAGATGAAATGAGACAGCAGGATCAGTTTGAAATGGAAGCAGGGTGGTGGGGGGGAATATAGGACATCTCTGTGGGATAGCCAGCAGGTGGGCGGGAAGGTAGTCTCCATGGCAACAAGTCTCCACAGCAGCAAATCCCAGCAGGTGGGTGGGAAGGTAGTCTCCATGGTGACATGTCTCCTCAGCAGCAAATCCCAGTGGGTGGGCGGGCGGGAAGGTCTGTTTCTGTGGTAACACACTGCACCGACTTCCCCATTTCTCCACCAGATGAAAAACATGGTCCAACCCAGTGGTTTTCTAACTTTAGCAGGCATCAGAATCACCTGAAAGCTTGTTAGAAACACAGATTGCTGGGCCTCCTCCCCAGAGTTTCTGTTCATTAGGTCTTGGAGGAAGGGAAATGAGAACCTGTCCTGACAATGAGAGGAGAGGGGCCACCTGAGGCCCGGGAATGAGGTGCAGATGGACTACCTCATACAGGAAGGGCAGGGAGAGCTTAGGGATTGTTGCCTCTTGGGATCTTCACTTCCTTCAGAGAGGGGAGGAAGGGGAAAGAGAAGTAACTTTAGATTTACCAAGTGCTGAGCATATTAGAGATGCTTAGGTTCATTTTATGCTTGCTACAACCCTTTGAAGCATTTTTTAAAAGTTTATTTGTTGATTTTGAGAGAGAGCGAGCATGAGCACGGGAGGGGCAGAGAGAGACAGACAGAGACAGAGAATCCCAAGCAGGCTCCGTGCTGTCAGCACAGAGCCCAACACGGGGCTCAATCTCACAACCTGTGAGATCATGACCTGAGCCGAAATCAAGAGTTAGATCCTTAACCGACTCAACCACCTGGGTGCCCCAACCCTTTGAAGCATTTTTATCTCCATTGTACAGAAGAGGAAATTACAGCCCACAGATTTTCAATAACTTGCCCAAGGCTATATGGCTAGTAAGCGGTAGAGCCAGGACTCGAACCAAGGACCATCTGACTCCAGGGCCCCTGCTCTTCACTTCCTGCATGTTACCCAACTCGCAGCTGGAAGCATCCCCTTGGATAGTGTGCAGACCCCTCCCTTCAAACTGGAGAATGGGGGGCGGGGGGCCAGGAGCTGGTCCTTCCTATATGGATGGTGCTGGGCCTTGCAGAAAGAAGCAATGGTATACGGTAGCTAGGCAGAAAGAACCACGCTGCGTGCTCATCCTCTGTCCTTGTGCCCCCATCTCCTGCCTGGCATTATAACCCAAATCTGCCATCCCTCTGCCTTCACTGTCCTCATGCCCTCTGTTGAATCCAGGTTTCCTAAGCACTGGCGATCAGGCTGCCAAAGGCAACTATGGGCTCCTTGACCAAATCCAGGCCCTCCGCTGGGTGAGCGAGAACATTGCCTTCTTCGGTGGTGATCCCCGCCGAATTACCGTCTTTGGCTCAGGCATCGGCGCATCCTGTGTCAGCCTCCTCACGTTGTCGCATCACTCTGAGGGTGAGTAACACTTGGGGCAAAACCTGAACTAGAGAAGTGTCGGGCCTCCAAGGCTCCAGCGTGCCCAGGGGGATCAGCAGGCCCTCTTCTGACATTTTGGTATCCCTGTGGGGAGATGTGGGTTGGAAATGTTTCTCTAGGGGGAAGAAGGAATTCGCCCAGTGTGAGAGAGGGAAAGAGACAATCCTGTTTATATCCTGAGAAAGTAAGATCCTCTTTCTGATGTGGGAGTCAGATTTGGGTGACTGGGAGCAGACAGTCTCTCTGAAGTGACAGTGGTTTTTGGGAGGCCAGGGAGGGGGGGCAGGGGAAATCTTTCAGTTTGGGAAGGACATGTGACTTCAGGGTAGATATCCGGGGTGGGAATTCATTTTTAGGTGTAAGAAACACTCATTCTCTGCCTTTCTCTGAAAAGCAAGTCTGTACAAGAGGGGAACCGTCCTTGAGCGAGGAGATGGGTCTGAAGTGAGGATCACTGACCTGCGTGGTGGGCTTTTTCTAAGGGATTGGGGGTCTGTTAGCAAACTCCAGACCTCCTCCCAGGGCTGTATTACCCTCCTAAGGGAGACTCTCATTTTTACCCAAAGGAAAGCCTCTATCCTTGCCATGGGTCCCTCTGCCAGTGACTCTTCCAAGCGAGCCAAACAGGCCCTTTTTGGCTCAGCAGGAAAAGTTCTCTTCACCTCTGGACTCTAGAGCACATTCTATCTCTGAGAGGCAAACGTGAGCTTCTCATGAAGAAGAGGTCTTCCTGAAATAGGTGCCCTTCTTTGAAGTGAGGAAATCTGTGGGAGAGGACAAGGTTTTTTGTCGAAGTCAACCCTGTGAGTTAGTGATATTGTCACAGGAAGACTTTCAGTCTCTCTTTGAAGAATGCCTGTCACTCTGAGAGAGAAAAATCACCTTCTCTGACCTAGAAATTCTGTCTCTGTCCCTCCAGGGACTACCCTGGTGAGGGAACACCATTGTGGGACCTGCATCACTCCTTAGAATGTGTTTCTAGGTGACAGTAATGGGGATGGGAATCTCTTTCTCCACAAAGGAGGGTGAAGTGACTGGCTGTGAGGGTGTCCCTGTCTGAAAAGCGGAACGGTGGCTCTTCCGATTTCCCTGGGAAGAGAAGGCCTTTCTTGGAGTGGTGCTGTATTCTGTCTCCTAAGGGTCCTGGCTGCTGCAAAGGGTTGGTCTCTGCCTTTCTGCAATTGATTCATGGAGAAAAAGCAAGGCTGTCTCTTAAGTAGCAATCTATATTTCTTTCCCTCTCTTTCTACCCATGCAAACTGCCTTTCTCTTAGAGGAAAGGAATTGTGTGCCTGGAGGCCAGATTATTATCCCTCACTTTGGAACGTTGGGGCCAAGGAGATCATGATACCCCTTCCCACCCACCCCCGGGGAGGGGGGACAAATCACCCACTTTTTGAGTTTGGGGGACTGGCTCTCTGTTGGCCAGGGGGAAACTGGATCTGAGGCATCAGTAGCTTCAGCAAAAGGAAACTCTCTGTGGAGACTACACCCTGGGAAGGCACATTCCCTGGAGACTTTCAGACCCCAAGGCCTTTGCCCTCGGGAATCGTTCCCCAAACTCCCAGAATGTGAGGCTCTCTCCTGCCTGCATTTCTCATCTCTCATGAAAAAGACCCCTTTGTGGTGGAAGCGCCAGCTCCCTGGTGGTGCGCTGGCACAGAGCTGGGCCCAGCTGGGCAGGAAGCAAGGAGGGAAGACAAGGACAGATAAAGAGAGGGAGCATAAGGAAGCTGATGTCTGGGACCCAAGGGGTTAATTCTTTCTGGCATTCCCTTAACCCTCAAGTTACCAACCGTCCTCCCAGAACAAGGAAGCAAGAAAGCAGGCAGGGGTCCAGTCGGCGCAGGGGCCCGGCAACCCCTCTGCTGGTCCTAATCCATCATCCCAGCCAAAAGGTTTGTTCTTCTTGCGTAGCTCATTCCACCCATAGGGCAGCCTCAGTAACAAAGGAGTGAGGAAGTGTTGTAGTGTGTCCCTCAGGGACAGGCAAGGGAGGCCTAGGCTGTGGGTGACATGACAGGTCTGATGTGGTGCCGCCTGTCTTCTGCAGGGCTTTTCCAGAGGGCCATCATCCAAAGTGGTTCTGCTCTGTCCAGCTGGGCTGTGAACTACCAACCAGTGAAGTATACCAGCCTGCTGGCAGACAAGGTAGGCTGTAACGTGCTAGACACGGTGGACATGGTGGACTGTCTTCGTCAAAAGAGTGCCAAGGAGCTGGTAGAGCAGGACATCCAGCCAGCCCGCTACCACGTGGCCTTTGGCCCTGTGATTGATGGCGATGTCATTCCTGATGACCCTGAGATTCTCATGGAGCAGGGCGAGTTTCTCAACTATGACATCATGCTAGGTGTCAACCAGGGCGAGGGGCTCAAGTTTGTGGAAGGGGTGGTGGACCCTGAGGATGGTGTCTCTGGCACTGACTTTGACTACTCAGTCTCCAACTTCGTAGACAATCTGTATGGCTATCCTGAGGGTAAGGACACCCTGCGGGAGACCATCAAGTTCATGTACACAGATTGGGCAGACCGTGACAATCCTGAGACCCGCCGCAAAACACTGGTGGCACTCTTCACTGACCACCAGTGGGTGGAGCCCTCGGTGGTGACCGCTGATCTGCATGCCCGCTACGGCTCACCTACCTACTTCTACGCCTTCTACCATCACTGCCAGAGCCTCATGAAGCCTGCTTGGTCAGATGCAGCTCATGGGGACGAAGTACCCTACGTTTTTGGTGTCCCTATGGTAGGCCCCACTGACCTCTTCCCCTGCAATTTCTCCAAGAATGACGTTATGCTCAGCGCTGTCGTCATGACCTACTGGACCAACTTTGCCAAGACCGGGTAAGGAGAAACTGGGGGGTTGTTCTTCTTTGGGACCCCAGCATGCCCTCCCCTCTGCTCCTCTGTCTGAACCTCTTCCATCATCTCCTTTTTTAAAGATACTCCCAAAATCTTGCTTGGTAAACTCTTCCACCCCCTTCCTTCTTCCTCCTTTTGGGTCGTGCCATTTCTCGAAAATTTTGTTGAGGCTCAGAACTCACCTAGCACTAGGACCAAGCAGGAATGAGAGTTACCAGCAGACTTATTGGGGTTCAAGGTTAGATGGTCAGAGGCCTGGTAAGGTGGGAATAAAGTACATGCATAAAGAGCCTTTCAAGGGTTCTTGGAAAAACTAGGCAGCTGAAAAGATTGATGGATGCAACGTAGCACGTGAGAAGAAAAAGCATCTACAGCATGACTTTACAGGATGGGTACAGGGAAGGATGAGTTTCCATGATGCAGTGGGCAATAGGAATTCAGGGCTTGGGGAAGAGGAGGGGTATGGACAGAAGGAGGGACCCTGAAAAACATGGAAATGGTGGGCAGTTACAGACTAGGGACGAGGTTCAGAAGTGGGTGTGAGAGGAAGAATTCTGGGCCCTTTCCTCATGTAGGTAGAGTGGTGACCCCAGATTTCCATGTGGTATTTCAGGGATCCCAACAAGCCGGTCCCCCAAGATACCAAGTTCATTCACACCAAGGCCAACCGCTTTGAGGAAGTGGCCTGGTCCAAATACAATCCCCGAGACCAGCTCTACCTTCACATCGGGCTGAAACCAAGGGTCCGCGATCATTACCGGGCCACTAAGGTGGCCTTCTGGAAACACCTGGTGCCCCACCTATACAACCTGCATGACATGTTCCACTATACGTCCACAACCACCAAAGTGCCGCCCCCGGATACCACCCACAGCTCCCACATCACCCGCAGGCCCAACGGCAAGACCTGGAGCACCAAGCGGCCAGCAATCTCCCCTGCCTACAGCAATGAGAATGCCCAAGGGTCCTGGAACGGGGACCAGGATGCAGGGCCACTCCTGGTGGAGAACCCTCGTGACTACTCCACTGAATTGAGTGTCACCATCGCTGTGGGGGCTTCCCTCCTGTTCCTTAATGTTCTGGCCTTCGCTGCCCTCTACTACCGCAAGGACAAACGGCGTCAGGAGCCCCTGCGGCAGCCTAGCCCTCAGAGGGGAGCCGGGGCCCCTGAATTGGGAGCTGCTCCTGAGGAGGAGCTGGCAGCGTTACAACTGGGCCCCACCCACCATGAATGTGAGTCTGGTCCCCCCCATGACACACTGCGCCTCACTGCACTGCCTGACTACACGCTGACCCTGCGACGCTCCCCTGATGACATCCCACTCATGACACCCAACACCATCACTATGATTCCCAACTCCCTGGTAGGGCTGCAGACATTGCACCCTTATAACACCTTTGCCGCAGGGTTCAACAGTACTGGCCTGCCCCACTCACACTCCACTACCCGGGTATAGCTCCAGCCTAGAGCACAGCCTATCTCCTGGCTCCCTCCCTCCCAGATCCACAAACACACATGCACACACACACACACAGCCACAGACACACATACACACACATACACACACACACACATTCAGACATATATGTATACGCACGCACCCACACCCAACAGCAGACCCACCTGCACAAACAGATGGACGTGGACATGCACCCGCATGTACAAAAACACAAATAAGGAAGTAAACCTGAACAAACCCTTCAAACGGGGACACAAATGAGTCCTTGGGAAACTGAGGACCCGTGGAACAGCAGCTGAAGCCAGCTCCCTGAGCCTGACCACAGACATTCCTGGGGGCCTGAAAGCACCAGCTGGACACCCCCCTTGGTGCTCGCCTTCCACCTCTCTTGGAACTGCACCACCGACCAACTCCAGACTTGGGAGCTTTAAAGAGCAGGGTAGCTCTTTCTCCCCCAGACTTGGTCTTTTTTCTGGGTCTTGTTTTTTGTTGATTTTTAAAACAATTTTGGAACAAATGCCTCTCCAACCCATGAGTGCAAAAGGCTCTGGAAGGGAGGCTCCAGGCCCAGGTCTCTCTGTCTTTGGAACCCCTAGCACTCACACAATCCGACCAAGAAACATGACCCCAAGAAAGAAACAGATTCGAACAAGACCATGGGGTGGAAGGAGGAAGGGGCTACCTCTGGATGGGGTTGGAGGCCATAGGGGGAAAACCCTCCAGCCATCTCTGTGCCCCTGTGGAGGGCTGCAGAGACTGCAGGGTGACCTGCTTTCCCCAAAGGCCACATGCACTGGCCTGGCTAGACCAGGAGACCCTAGATTTGGTGAATGAGGTTCTAGTGGAGGCCATGTCATTATTGGGCCCCTGGGTGTAATCTGGGTTCCGCCTCTGCCCTTGGGGTAATGGTATCAGAAATTCACCCCATTTTCTTTACAGAGTCTCTTTTGTGTCTGTCATTTCTCTTTCAAAAAGGCAGTGTTTTTTGTTGTTGTTGGCTTTTTTTTTTTTTAAAGAAAAGTTCTTAAAACACTAACGGAAACCCATGGAGTTTGTCCTTTGTAAAATTTTAAACACAGTGTCTTGATATAAAAATAAAAAATCCAGTTAGCACTCCCAACCTGCCTCCCTTGCACAGGCCTTGCCCCAACAGATGCCCCCAGCAGGGCACCCCTGTGGGCTCGGAATCCAGCCTGCCTCTGCATCCCATGCCTTTAAGCTGAGACAAATCTGGGCTGCACTCTGCTGGCCCCCCTGCACACATCAAGGCCTGTCCAATCTTAAGCAGGTTGCTGCCCCCATAACGTGCCCCACCAAGTCCCCCCAACACTCTGGGTTCCTGCAGCTGAAGCCTTCTCTCAGCACCACAGGTCTCCTAATGAAATGGCAAAAATAACACTTCTTCTTCCTCCTCCCCTCCTCCTCCTTCTCCTCCCCCTCCCCCACTTTCTCACCAATGCCTCTGCCACTGCCCCCATCACCACCATCCTGCCCTCATCCTAGACTGCGGGCTAGGAAGAGGTGTGACCTCTAACATGCTGACATTTTTTCTCATACATGACTGAATCCAGTGTAGCATCAGATAGGTGGATGCCCCCTGGCCTTGGGTGACTGACAGAGCAGGGGCCCTCTCCTCCCCAGGGATACTTGTTTCCTGGTCGGTGAATTAAAATTGGAGAAGGCCCTGGGGCCCCTGGAAGAGATTTCTCTCCAGGGTTATCATCAGTAGCTCCCTGTCAACCCCGGGGGACAGATTCAGTGGGGCTCCACAGGGTTAGCATTATGGTAGTTCATATTATTCTCAGCGACTTGAAGGACTGAACCAGGAGTCTGCTCATCAAGTGTGACAGTTGGGCAAGGTTGCTGACACCTCAGAAACCAGGAATAGAATTCTTCAAAGTGACCCTGACAAAATGAGGGAGATGAACCAACACGACAGGATGATGTTCAGATGGGATCAACACAAGACCAAAACTGAGAACTAATATGCTAATATGGTACATGGGGATGAGAGAGTTGGGCAATGGTTGGCTGGACACACTTTAGTTAAAAAGAAAGAAAGAACTGGGGGGAGAGTGACAGGATGGGTCACAAGTTGAATGAGTCCATAGTGTAGAACTGGTTTTCTCCTCCCTCCTCCTTCTGCCCCTCTCCTCCTTCCCTTTTTCCCTCCTTTTTTTCTTTACCAAACTAATGTGAATACTAGCTTATAATAACAAAAATATAGCATGGAGTTGCTAGGAAGTAATCGGAGTGTGAGTTTTAGAATTAGAAATCACCTCAGAATCATACTATAGTACAACCCACTTATTTCATAATTGGGGAAATGAGCCCAGAAAAGCCCAACATCAAGGTTAGTGTTAGAAACAGACCTAGGATCCAGTCCAATCATATATGACCTTTCCTATGGTCATTTTTTTTCTTTTTTTGGCCTTTTAAAGCATTAAGGGGTCTATCCTTGGTCAACACATTTCCAGCATATGTGGAAAAGCTGGAGAGGGTCTGGAGAAGAGCAAAACCAATGTGCCAAAGGACTAGGTCTTCATAAATTATTATTATTATTTAGAAAGGAAGAAGCTGATGAGGCAAACGTCAATAATTGTGGAGACCTACTATGTGCCAAGTGTGCTCTATCATCTTCAAAAATTGAACTCCTAGATAAGGACAGAGTTGATGGTCTCTTCTCCATTTTTTCTGAGAATGGCAGAAGGGAAAAGATTACAGTAGACATGAGGAGAAATTTTGCTAAGGCAGTCAGTAAGTCCTCTATAATAGTGACTAAATGAAATGACTTACTAAGGAAAGCACTGGTGTTCATCTTCCTAAAAGCAGAGGGCTGGATTACATGAAGTTTTCAGGTCAATTCAGAAACTTTGTTGTTATGATCCTGTGACTGCTCCATCTCAGGTATTACCAAACTGGGCCTCCTTTTCTGGTGTGTGTGTGTGTGTGTGTGCGCGCGCGCACACACATGTGCATACCTGCAAATTAGAAGGCTCTCGATTTGGGGGAGGATTTAGACATTGCCTCTCCCTGAAGAACTGAAGGTGCTGTAGCAAACCCAGATCCAATCGTGTTTCGGACCCATCAATAATACATCACAGTCTTTCACACTTTTCCAAGAGGTAGGCTTCAAGACAGCAAGGTTTCAATCTAATTGGCAGTCAATGCTGTGCCCAAATAGCTTGAGTGTTCTCAGCCCCATTACTGACTACCAGCCCTGAGCCCCAGCTAAAAACCCAGCCCCTTGTTTGCAGGGGGGCTAAGGGTGTACTTGGATTTCATTTCACAATCCAAAAATCATTAGTGCCTAGACCGGGTCCAGCCTGCATCCCTCAATTTATCTGGTTTCTAGATTAGTCCTTCGGGGAGCTGGACACAGCTACCTTGGGATTTTAGCCACTGGTGTGTGTGAAGGGCCAGAGGTTGGTCACTGTGGAAGTCTCCATAGGAAGTACGATTATCAGGACTGTACACCTGGCCCGATGCTAGTTTCTATACTATGAGGGATAGAAGACAGCCCCTTTGGGGGTGTACACTGTTAGGAATACAAAACTGAGGGGCGCCTGGGTCGCTCAGTCGGTTAAGCACCCAACTCTTGATTTTTGCTCAGGTCGTGATCTCGCGGTTCCGAAGATCGAGCTCTGCGCTGACAGCGCTGAGTCTGCTTGGGATGCTCTCCCTCTCTCTGAAAATAAGTAAACGTTTTTTAAAAAAGGAATACAAAACTGAACTATGATAAAATGAAGTGCAGAGTCTAGCATGTGACTTCAGTTGCATGGTGAAGGTTAAAGTAGCTGGAGACATTTCTCCAGTGGCATTTGAGTGGGCAGCTGGAAGACCGGGCACTCCAAACTGGGAGAAAGGCCTCAGCCTGAGCTTGGAAGACGAGAAAATCTAGGCATGCTTGAGGAGCAGTGAGGGGACTGGCTTCACCGAATCAGAGGGTTCAAGTTAAAGGGTGGGGAATCAGGGGCGCCTGGGTGGCGCAGTCGGTTGAGCGTCCGACTTCAGCCAGGTCACGATCTCGCGGTCCGTGAGTTCGAGCCCCGCGTCAGGCTCTGGGCTGATGGCTCAGAGCCTGGAGCCTGTTTCCAATTCTGTGTCTCCCTCTCTGCCCCTCCCCCATTCATGCTCTGTCTCTCTCTGTCCCAAAAATAAATAAACGTTAAAAAAAAAAAATTAAAAAAAAAAAGGGTGGGGAATCAGATGGGAAAGGCAGGTCGTGGAGGTCTTCATAACAGCAGAAGCAGCAGAAGCGTTTGACCGTCATCAGACACGGGATAGGACACCCTGACTCTTTTGCTAATGGCTTTAGAGAGAGAAAACAGAATCCCCTCAGCTCCCCTTTTGTCCCTTCTCTCCTGCAAGAAGGATTTTCAGAGTGGAAAGGACAAAGCAGCACCACAGAGAGACTCCTGAAGGCAGTCTAGGCCAAGAGAGCCTTTAGGGGCTCTGGATAACTCCATCTCATAGTGTGGGTCGATAACAGCCCAGGGCATCGCAAAGACTTGCACCTCAAGTTAGGAAACCCCATGGAGAGCAAAGAAGATGCACACTGCAGCTTAGAGATGGGCAAATGTGACTCCACACTCTTAGGAATGGGAAGAGATCAATCCCACAAGTTACAGATCAATACGTTTAATATTGATCGAGGGCAAGATTCTAGAACAAATGATTAAAAGGACGGTTGGTGAGCACTTACAGAAGGAAGCAAAGATCTCTCGGCCCTCGCCTGGAGGCCAAACAAATAATTCCCCACTCAGCTCATTTCCGTCACTAGGGTGCCTGGATGGGTAGATGAGGAGAATCCTATACCTCCAATGTATCTGGAGTGCAACAAAACGTCCTCTCGTGACAGTCTTGGGACAATATGGAGAAATGTGGAATGGATAAAGATAAACTTAGGCAGGTTATTAGCCAGTCGAATGACTACACATAAAAGGGTTCTGTTTTCATGTCACTAGATCAAATTTGAAAATTACATATATTTTGTAATGATGTAATGAAAGAGAGACCCAAAAGGTGAGATGACAGAACCAGAATTCATAGAGATGTCAAGAGGCTGGTGTAATGGACACACTATAAGAAAATGAAAATTACTAGGGACAAATATAAAGTCATTTATTTGAACTCCCAAATGTAATACTGCAAATGTAGGATGTGAGGGATGGCTTAAAGGGTTTCAGAGTAAATGAGCGCTCATCATGAGCGATGAGTCAAAAGCACAGTTTTGTTGCTACAAAAAGTATTCTGACCTTCGGTTGTATTACTGAAGGTATATTGCCCATAATAAAGGAGGTGATCATCTTGTGCCACTCTGCACTGCTCTGTTCAGTGCAGGCATCACACCTCAAAGGAGATGTCAACAAAAGTATACGCAGAGAAAAAGTGGTGAGAGCAGCGAGGGAACTGGCAAATCCAGAGAGAGATTTGTCTACTGTCAGCAAATCATTGCTGGACTCAAGGGGGAAGAGGAAGCTGCAGATTTGTTCTGTGTATGACTCCAAGGGCGCTGAGATCTAATGGGTGAAAGTCAGGGGAAAGCAGATTTTGGTTCAACATAAGGAAGGTTCTTTTTTTCTTTCTTTTCTATAATGAAAAAAATCATAATAAAAGTTTCAGCTTATGATCTCAGCCTCTTGAAGTCTTTGTAGAATTTATTACCAACAGTTTTAAAAACACAGCAGAAAAAAGATCCTAATCTCAACATCCTAATATAAGCGCATTGGTATGTTTAGGAAGAACTTTTTTTTTTTTAACGTTTATTTATTTTTGAGACAGAGAGAGACAGAGCATGAACAGGGGAGGGGCAGAGAGAGAGGGAAACACACAATCCGAAACAGGCTCCAGGCTCTGAGCAGTCAGCACAGAGCCCGACGCGGGGCTCGAACTCACAGACTGCGAGATCATGACCTGAGCCGAAGTCAGACGCTTAACCGACCGAGCCACCCAGGCGCCCCAGGAAGAACTTTTTAATGATTAGTAGTACTCTCTGGAATTAGAATGGCCTGTCCCAAAAGGTAGACAGCTCCAGAGATGATCAAGCAGTGACTGGACAACCACTCCATACGGATGATGCAAAGGCAATGGAAGCATCTGATAAAGGACAAACCAGATGACTAGGGTTACTGAGATTCTATGATACTTGGGCTGGAAGGTCTCATGGTAGAGTATTCAGGGAAATATTTCTGGAGTCTAGGTGCAGGGCAGGCTGGAGAAGGAGAAACTAGAAGCAGAGATAATAACAGGTTAAGAGGTACCTACTCTGAAGGCTAAGACTATTTTCACCTCCAGCAACCCCCCCATCTCAAAATTACAGTGTCAAAAGCAGCCATAATGGTTGCCTAATTCCCCTCCCTTATGATCTGATGCTTGATTCCCTTCTGCAACCTCCTTGCCAAATTGTTATCTTGCCTCTGCTTAAATACCTCCAGTGATGTGAAAATCTTGTTCTTTCAACGCAGACCATTGCACAATATTTGGGCATTTCAAACTATTATAAAGTTCTTCCTTGGGTTGAGTCAAAATACGTTTCCCCATAACATGCGCCCTTTTGCTCCTGATGGCACCCGCTTACAAAGGAAAACAAGGCGAATCCCTCTACTACATTATGAACTTTCCAATATTTGAAAACTAGTTCCTGAACTGCCGCCACCATCCTGGCAATCCCTTCTCCAGGTTAAACAGCTCCGGTAGTTCATATATGATGATTTTAAATCCTCCCACACTCCTGGTCTCTCTCTCTTGTGCATGCTCTAGGTTGCTAGTGCCTCTGTTCCTGTGTAGTGTCCGAGGCTGAAGACAACCTTCCACTGTGGTCTAAAGAGCAGAGAAGAAAGCACAGCTGTGATCTCCTGCATCCTGGCCTCCCCCCGCCCCCCATATTAGCATTTGGGGTAGTGACTGTCAAAAAATAATGAGCTTAAAGACACCTCAAACTACTGAAACGTTTTTCACACAGATCATTAAGTCACATCTCCCCCACCTTGCACTTAAGCATTTGGTTTGACAAACTAGACTATTTCTTTTGCCTGGTTCATTATGGCATCCCGGGATCTTCCGGAATCCAGCTTCATGTCATTTACAAATTTGATCAGAATGCCATCAGTGTCCTGATCCGAGTTGTTACTTAAATTATCGGACAGGCCAGGGACCTCCCTCCAGGCTGACAAAGATCCATTAGTCACCAGCTGTGAATACACCTTACTGTCCTGTCTTCACCCCACATTTTCCCTTCTTATCCACAAAGACATCTCACACCAGGACATTCTTAAACAAAATAAGGTTGCATTCTGCAATCCTCTTTGGAAACAAGGGACCAAGGAGAGAAGGAAGCAGAAATGAAACAAGAGGAATGTGACCTTTAGATCTTCTTTTTCCCCAGTCGCCGCCATGAGTCCCTTGCCTTCAGTCTCCACGAAGCAATTTCCAGCCAACAGCTCAGCTGTAGGAAGCTGAAAGCTGGATTGGGGGTCAGAAAACTTGCATTCAGACCCATCTCTGCCTCTGCCTAGCTGTGTGATCTCAGGAAAGTTGTTTCACTTCTCTGATTCTGTTTGCTCGTCTGTAGAATAGGGATGGGAACACTTACCTCGTAGGGCTGTCCTGAGGATTAAGTGGGGGAAACGGATGCCAGTGTGCTTTGTAAACAGTAGGCACCATCCAAATGTAAGACATTATTATTATTATTATTATTATTTATTGAGTACCTACCAAGTTCATGACTACATGTTATAAAAAGACAAGATGTAGCCCTTCCCCCCAGGGAGCTCACAATTTTGTAGGGGAGGTCTGTTCCCAAATAGCTATACTAAGAAGGAAAAGAATAGGGCAAATGGCACAAGTTGTTATGGTGATTTAGAAGAGGTGGGGGTTCCTTCAGACTGGAGGAAATCCAGGAGGGCTTCTTGGAAATCTAGTGGGCCGATCCGACAAATAGAAATGGCTGAGAGAGGACAACATTTGAGGTGGAGGAGCCTAGGAGTTGGCAATTTGAAGAGTGTGTTTGAGGTGCTGGAAGCAGTCCTGTCTGACTGCAAGAGGCGATGAGGCTGGCCTGCTACATCTCCACCTTTGTGGACATGGTCATTCGCAGCATCCCCACAATGGAGCATTTAGTCCTTCCGAATGGGGATTGGCATTTGAGCACAGCCTCCTCGGTCTCCTGTCTGTTATTCTTCAGCTCACCTCCTCGGAGAAAAACTCTTCTGCAGGGTGGAGGCATCTGGAAAGAATCCAGGAAAATCACCTTTTTCCTTATCTGCAGCTGAGAAACAGGTCTCCAGGAAGGGCAGAGACCAAGGCCACATTTAAATCCTAGGAATCTTTAGCCGGAAGTGGCTCTAGCTCAAGGATTCAAGCGTTTCTGCTGAGGCAGAGTTCTCCACCATATCCAAAAGGCTTCTTCTTCTTTTTCTTCAATTCCATGTGGGGAGCAGGGAGGGAGAGGAAAATAGTTCAAGGGCTCTCAAGGTCCATTTCCTGGTTTCTTTGGAGTTATGGTTATAATTTGGTGCCACCTGGTGTCAGAGATGGAATATAGCATGCTGCTGCCGCAGCCTCCTTCCCATGTTTGGAGCACCGAGCTGCCGCCCAGCTACTAGACATAGGGCTGGCTTCCTTCACTTAGGGGGCACTCTGGGGTCTGGGTAAGGGAAAATACAAGAGAAAAAGGAAAAGTGCTACACCAGGCCTCATAACCATCCTTTCCTCTGCCACCAAAGTTTCTCTTTTCCTCAGAGTACCCTTGGGAATGTATATTCCCTCCCCCCACCAGGTACTACAGGATTGTGTTTGCCATGTTCCCCCCCCCCCCCCCCCGCTCCACCCACCACTAACTCACACACAATCTCCTGATGGCTTGAATATCTGTGACAGATGATAGAAGCTCTCTTTCAGACTTGACCATGAGAAATAGTTGTGTGTCCCCAGGGCGGCCAAGGGAGTCATAGTATAAGGGTCTGTTCCCTCCCTGAGCTGGGGTTTAAGCTTTGTTTCCTCCTGAGCTCTTCTAGAATGAGCCCAAAAGAAATCCACTCCTGAGGCCACACTTAGCATTCCTTCAGCCCTTCTCTCTGCAAGGCTAGGGGAGGGAGAGCCAGGGCCTCACAGAATGGAATACATGGTGGCCCCTTTTCCCCTCAAGCTCCATTCTTGAATAGATTCAAAGCCATCAATCAAACTAAAAGCAGATTGGTCTGAGGATGCCTCACAATGGGACAACAGTAGAGGGTAGACTGAGGGGGTGGCTTGAATTGGGATGGCCAGAGCTGAGTAAGCACAAGACTGAGCCAGTGAAAAGGCTAATTCCGCACCCCCCCCCCCCCACCACCGCTGCCTCCATTCTCAGGTACCCTTGAAGTCTTATTTTCTGTTGTGCGCTACCCTTTCAGACATTGCCTTTTCAGGCTCTTCTGAGTGCTGAGGAGTCCCGGGCCAGCTCTCGGTTTGGAGTGTGCATTGTGGGCGGGAGCATGAAAACCGCTTAAGTGCAAAAGGAAGGACTCAGATTGGAGTGATTCCATTCTTAGATCACTACTTTTACATGCCCCACTCTTCCCTGGTGTCTACAATACAGGGCGGCAGGAGCAGAGGCCCCCTATCTGGACAGGCCAAGAAGTTAACAAATCCCTTTTTATCCCGTAGTTCAGTAACAACAGGGTTGCCACTTTTCAAAAGTAACATGTGCTAGGAGACTAAGGGCTAAGAATATGAACAAAAGCACATACAAACAAATGAGTTTATGGGGTAACTCACATTTCTCATTCTGTCCTGGATCAACTAAAGCCTAACTGTACGTGACCTTCTCTGGTGCAATGTACAAGGCAACCTTTCAAAACAGGTGAGAGGTCAGAGGTTAGACCAAGTTGCCTAGCCTTTAGCCTAACGTGGATCTGGTGAGATTGGCGGTCCCAGGTTAAACCATAGGTGCTGCCTTCTGGTTCTGCAGTCACCTTGGCCCCTGGGCTCCCCGACCATTGCCTGCTCCTTGAGAGAGAAGAGCCCCGGTGAAATTCCACCCCTTCACATACTGTTTTGATGTTTCATAGGACGTGTGTTCTGACAAAAAAGTGTGCTTCTGGGTCTCATAGGGAAAATGTTCTGGTCTGAGCCTGCTTCTGAAAATCTGGATCCTACGGGGGCCGTCCCTATTATTCTCAGCTAGTATTTCGTCTAGTCCCTTAAAGCGGCCATGTGACCTTGATGGCAAACGCCATCTTTCTGAGAAGCCTGCCTGTGCTATCAGACCCCGGGGACGGCCACTCGCGCTCGGTCTTTTCCGATTTCAAAGCCGTTAGACCGCCCACCGAGACCCTTTTTTCCGGTCTGAGAGGCCCGGAAGGCTCTCAGGTCATTTGTGGAGCGGACGTGATTGACACGATCTGCGACTAATGAACGCTCGTCTCCTTCCCAGCTCAGATTACTAGTTCCGCTCTCTTTCCCAGCTTCTTTTTGATGACTCATCCCTCAAAATCTTCGCTCAGTCGCCTTCCTTAGCCCCGCCCCGCCCCGCCTGTCCCTGCTCCCTCGGCTCCTAGTTGGCCCCCAAAGCCCGGGGGAATGGTTTTGGCGAATCCTATCGGGCATAGTTTTTGCAGGGTCCTTGAAACATATAGGAGCACAAAAACGATCGCCGTACAGGAAAGAGGAGGTTCATTTCCTTATAAGGAGCTTAACCCGTCACTGCTCCTTCAGCTTTTTCTTTCACACGCCGGGGGTGGGTGAGAGAGAAACGCCAGCAGGGCTTCTGCCTCTGTTCTCATTCAATTCCGAGTCCCGGGCAGCTCTGAGTTCCCAGCAAAGGTCAAGCTGCTCCGCTCCAACGGCGGGCCTCACCGAGGGAGGCACAATTGGGATTGGGAGTTTTCAGACATTTCTGTGGGTCTTGGGCATCTGTACTGGACACCTATGGCAACTTTGCTGGAGACCACCGCCCTAAAGAGGGGACAGACCATGAGTCCTTCATGAGTGGGGAGAGGGAAGCGGGGACGCAAGGACAAGTGGGGGCTGAGACTGAACCAAGAAGCTGTCCTGGACCCAGTCCACTTGAACAGGTGAATGAATGGACTTTAACCTGGGCAAGGGGTCCTAGCCACGCTGTGCCCGTGCACGTCTTCACAGCACACTTTCCTGGGTAAGGCCAAGTGAAGCCAGTAGATCTATAGCAGGAAGCTGGCAAGGAACTGGCTAAATGGGTCCCCTTTGGGCGCTTGTAGGCTCAATTGTTCTTTCATGCTCACACAGTCATCACCACTTCTCTCCTGTGTGTCTCTTATGCCACAGCTAAAGCCTGTGAGTGAAAGCTTCCAGTTCCGCCTAGGCTTTACACTGCCTTGTATAGGGTTCTGTGCATAGTGGGTGCACAACAAACTCCTGGGAGTCTGAGTATCAGACCAAAGGCTAGAGACTCAGGGGCCACCCAGTGTGCAGAGTGCTCTCGGACTCGGGCATCTATTGAGAGGGAGCTTTTGCACTTTGGTATTGTGTCTTCAGGAGAAAAGAAGTAGCTCTCCGCTTGAGGAAACAAAGAAGGTGCTGAGAAATAGGCAGTCACCTTCCTTTTCTACTCCCTCCTAGCCAGCCCCTCTGCTCTCCCTTTGGAGGCCCCTTGGCTAAGTCTCATCCACAGCTCATTTGCATTGTCCAGGCTTGCCCCTCTGGCCTCTGAGAGGAATGTAGCCAACAGAGCAGGAAAGAGGCGGCTTGCTTTCTGCCCCTGCTGGGGTGAAAAGTAAGTGGAGACGCAAATCTTGTCCCCTCCCCACCTTCTGCTTCCACCTTCTCTCCATCACAGAGCAATTCTGGTGCATTTCGCTGTCCAAGGCTCTGTCTGTTCTCCATGGTTTACACAGAGTCCCTGCCCTGACAATCAGTGGCAACAAGGGCTGACTGACACCGAAAATGCAGAAAGCACATACACGTGGGGGAGTGAGAAGTGGGCTAAGATGTAGTATAATATGTATAGTCCAGAGATACACCCCACGGATGCACCTGGGGTCATCGCAACTGGGGGCTAAGGAATCAGGATAAATGTGTGTAATTGCAGGGAAAAGTAGGAGTGAGCAATTGTGAGAGTTTTAGGTCCAGGCAGATTGGAATGAACGAAGCTATTGGCTCTCAACTGCAAAGGATTCCTAGAGGAGGTGGGACTTCAGCTGAGTGACAGAACCAGATGGTCATAATGTATTTACATCCTGAGGTAGGAGTGAAATTTGCAGATGGAGGCGACTTTAATCAGGAAAACTTGAATAGCCAGTGATTGTTATTCTTTCTCCTCCTCCCCTCTCAACACACATTTCTGAGTGCCAACTCTGTCCTAGATACTGGAAACATAAAAATAATAATGACAGCCAGCTGCTATTGAGTATTTACTATATGCCAGGTACTGTGTTGACCACATCATCCTTTTTAAATCTCACATTGACCTGATGGTGTAGCTATCATTATCATGCCCATTTTGCAGATGAGCCAACTGTGGTTCCAAGAGCTGAAGTGACTTGCCCTGAGATCACACAACTGGCTATAAGCGGAGGAGGTGAGATTTGAATCTAGGCAGTTACTATCTGGAGCCCATGAATTTAATTGGCGTGCTCTACTTAATCGGCGAGTAAAAATGGGACTCCTTTGGTGGCAGGGGAAGGGAGAACAGAGATGACCAGAACTTTGAGAGCAGATTAGGGAAAAGCAGAAGTTTCCAGGAGCAGCAGCAGGGACTCCAGCCAGCCATTTAGACAGGCAGGTAGAGCAAGCATCTGGGATGCAGCACACACTAGAAGGAAGCCCAGGCAGGCAGGTGGTTGACAGCCAGGAGGCTATGCCGTGGGGCCTGGGCTTCCAGAGCAGGAGGCCAGCCATCAAAAGGTCTGGCAAGAGCTAGATAAAGAAGTACTTTTGTGAAGACTAAGGTGCCACGCAGGGCACCAAGGTAGGAATAAGAAGCTGGGGCACCAGAGTAGGGGCTTAAGGTAGGGGCTTTTATACAACAGATCAGGAAACATCCCAGTTATCAGAGATAGGAATCAACTCCATTCATTCACCTTCCCATCTCTTTTTTCAACATTTTTGGTGCTCTCACCATGTTGCAAGTGCTGTGCTAGTCTCTGGGGTAAGACACAGTATAGTGTCTTTATGTACCTTTAAAACGGGTAGTGACAACACTGTGTGATTAGTTCTATATTAGAGGCACAGACTGTGTATGTGGTGGGGGGAGGAGACTAACTTTTCTTGGGAGAGTTCCCAAATGATATTAGCTCTGAGCTGGATCTTTAAAGAAGAGGAGAAATTTCCCAGGCTCTGAGTGGTGGGGAAGAATTCACACAGAAGGAATAACACAGACCAAAACAAAGTTTTGAAAGAGTAGACCACATTTAGGGAGCAATAAGCAATTCATACTGGACCATGGGGTATATGGTAGGGAGAGGTGGGAATATGAGTCTGAAGAAGACTTGTGGCCACATTATACAGGCTTTTGTGGGTGCTGCTGAAGGTCCTGGACATGCTCCCACAGGTAAAGGAGAGCCACCTATAGTCTTTTTTTGAAGTTTATTTATTTATTGTGAGAGAGCAGGAGGAGGGGAAGGGCAGAGAGAGAGAGAGAGAGAGAGAGAGAGAGAATCCCAAGCAGGCCCCGTACTGTCAGCACAGAGCCCGATGCGTAGCTCAATCCCACGAACTGTGAGATCATGACCTGACCCGAAACCATGAGTCTGACACTTAACCGACTGAGCCACCCAGGTGCCCCACCACCTATAGTCTTTATGTCGGCAAGTGACTGGCTTGCACTGGGGTGTTTTCGGAAGATTACAGGGAAAATAACATCCAGATACACTGGGGGTAAGAAGATCACTCAAAAGGTTATTGCCATTGTGAAGGCAAGAGATGATGGGGGTGTGAACTAAGATAATGACAGAGAGGATTAGTTCAGGAAAACATTCCCGAGGGAGAGTTGACAAGAGTCAGAAGTGATTGACAGGGTGAGTGACCAGGATAAAGGAACCAGGGACAACTCGAAATTTCTTGTTTGACAACTAGGTCTATGGTGACATCATTCACAAAGAGATTGGGAATTTAGGATGAGAAGCAGGTTTTATGGGAAGAGGTAGGAAGTTCAGTTTGGGACATGTTGAGTTGGAAGTGGTCAGTGGTGTTCTGGTAAATGTTTAAGTACCAGGTCTGGCTGGTGGAGAGAGACTTTATTTATTGGTTACTATGGTGTAAATATGACCACCCTGGTCAACTTCAAGTTTACCAATGTGATGGTCACCCATTCACAAAACTCCTGAAAATTTAGCAGTCTCCGAGACCCATGGAAAGGACTGTGCCAGGTAGACTGGGGCACAGGCTTCTGATGGCATTGCTTAAATGATTTGGAGACCACACCACTGGACTGAGTCAAGATTTTTAGTACGCCAGTGGAGAAGCTAATGGGTTCATAAAACTGCCAACCCAAGATCAAGCAGAGCAAGAATGAATTCCATGGGACTGAGGGAACTGCTGAAGGATAATTATGGCTTTGGTTTGGAATATTGCTGCTGGTTTTAAGAACGCTTTTCTCTTTTCTTTTAATGTATCTATAGTGGTAACAACTAGTAGATTATTCTTTTGTGAACAGCAATGAAACACTGATCTTTTCTCCCTAACTAATCTCTCCAGAATTTGAAATCTGTCACTGTTTTTTTAATGTTTATTGATTTTTGAGGGAGCAAGTGTGCACGCGAGAGCAGGGGGAGGGGCAGAGAGAGAGGGAGACAGAATCCCAAGCAGGCTCCTCACTGTCAGCACAGAGCACGACGCAGGGCTCAACTCACAGACCATGAGATCATGACCTGAGCTGAAATCAAGAGTCGGATGTTTAGCTGATGCTTAGCCACCCAGGCGCTGCTCTTACTAAGTATTTTTATTTTCCGTGGCAATATAATTATTTGCATAAGTTCAATAAGACTCTGTACTCCTCGTAATAAGACATAATTGGAAACATTGCCTATATAACCAAAACTTTTATTGGAATGTCATATTTGAGAATGATGTGCATAGAATCAGATATGGCCAGTTTTAAGGAACTAAGGTTCACTTTATGGAACCAAAGCTTACAAAGTCGTCTTCGGAAAACTGCCTGGTACCTGGCTAACAGCGTTGCCAGCCTTACAGGTGAGTAAGGGGGGGGCACTTTCTGGCAGACCCAGGAATCTTAGGCTATTTGGAGGAGGAGTCTCAAGAAGAGATGATTTTGCCCAAATCTATAGGTATTGCAGGTGAGATCTGGTGGCAAGTTCTTGGCTTGGCTTCCGAGCCTCCAGAAGGCTTTTAAAGGTCTAATGTGAGATTCCTTATCAGATGCTCCAGCAAAGAAAACTTAAAAAGGCCTATTTCTTGCCCCATTATGCTAATAATCAGGCCAAGTCTAACGAGATCAGATTCATTATGAAAGCAAGAGTAAAAAAGGTGGGGTGACTATAGAGAGAAATTTTATGTCTCAATCAAAAACTATAGCATACCTTTGTGGCTTATTAGATTCTACTCCCATTTATTGTCTTTGAGCTGTTTTTCCACTCTTGGTAACTCATTTTACTTACTACTTTGTTATCTATCTGTGAATTGGGCTGGATCTTATTGTCTTACACACTGTATGTCAGTCCTTACTAATTCTTATTTTTAATGTTTATTTATTTATATTGAGAGAGAGAAGAGAGTCTGTGCATATGAGCCTGTGGGGGGGGTGCAGAGAGAGGGTGAGAGAATCTCAAGCAGTCTCTGCACTGTCAGCGCACACCCTGAGGACATGCCTACAAGGGGCTTGATCTCACCAACCGTGAGATCATGACCTGAGCCGAAGTCAAGAGTCTGATGTTTTAACTGACTAAGCCACCCAGGCACCCCAGTCCTTACCAAGTCTTAATTCTTTTAGTTTCCTTCAATATATGGCTATAACTCTCCAAGCTGGCATTTCCAATTTTTCTCCCACTCTCCTGACTTGGTGCCAGTGAGAACTGAAACCTGACTGCCCAGAATGTTATTGGGACTCCAGGTTGTCTTGTAGCTGGCCTACTCCCTGGATCTAAAGAAGCCCTATAAGCTGAAGCTGGACAACTTGATATAAACTTCAAAGGAGGCATCACCACAGCAGATCACATATGGGCAACCTTTGTGCCTGCTGCTGTGTGGGCCATGCAGGACGTTCACTGGAAGATCTGCATCTTCCATGCTCTCCTCCAGGAAACAACCCTGCAAACTGTAAACCAGGAAATCTGTCGGATTGCCACTGTTGTCCTCATTCCACCATTGAAAGATGCTCTGAGCCCAGTGCCTACAAATTTTCTTGATTAGCTGCCCTCCAGACTCAGGAACTGGATTTATAATCTTCTGTAACCATTAATCTTTGCTTTCCTTTTGTTTTTGTAGAAATTCCCCTTATTAAATGCCTGACGGTTCACACCATCCAACAAATATCTTCTACTACCAAATCTCAACTGGTCCTTAATGAATAATAAATTTAAATGGACTTAAATTTTTTTTAAAGTAGACTCCACACCCAATGTGGGGCTCAAACTCATGACCCTGAGATCAGAAGTCACAGGCTCTACCGACTGAGCCAGCCAGACGCCCCTGGACTTAAACTGTTTACAGGAAAGAAGAATATTTCTTCTTTCTTTGAACAGTAGGATTGACAAAGACTCTCTCCTTGACCACACTTTAGGCTCCTGTGAGTCCTCTCTTCACTAGACCTCAACCATGGCCTTCATTCTGTCTTTGGCCTTTGCAACCCAGTCTTAGCAAAGACTCCTGCTACGTCATTCTCCCACCCTTGATATCTGATCAAGTTCTTCAGTGCCTACACTTGACATGCAAGTCTTTGGCTTGCCTCTAGCAAGACTGTTAGGTGAATTTAACAAGAACCCTCCATCCTTGACATCTCCTCTTGGTAATTTTCCACCCACTGACCCCTTCTTTCTTCTCATTGGCTATAAATCCCCACTTGTCATTTTTTGTATTCAGGGTTAAGTCCAATCTTTCTCTCCTATCTTGAAAAAGTCTTCCTTATCATTATGTGAGTCAAGATTTGATAAAACTTCAAGGAGAAATAGATGTATCCACTATTACATTTGGAGACTTCAACACCCCTCTATCAGAAATGGACAGATCCAGTAGGCAGAAAATCAGTAAGGACATAGTTGAATTCACCAGCACCATCAATCAACTGGATACAATCGACATCCATAGACTACTTGTCCAACAACAGCAGAATATACATTCTTCTCAAGCTCATATGGAATATTCACTGGGACATTCACATTCAGGGCAAACACACACACACACACACACACACACACACACACACACACACTTTAACAAATTCAAAAGAATAGAAATCACACAGTGGCTGCTCTCAGACCACAATGGAATTATAGAAATCAACGGGCACCTGGGTGGCTCAGTTGGTTAAGCATCCAACTTCAGCTCATGTCATGATCTCATGGCTCGTGAGTTTGAGCCCCACATCAGGCTCTGCACCAACAGTGCAGAGCCTGTGCCTGCTTGGGATTCTCTCTCTCTCTCTGTCCTTCCCCTGCTCGTGCTCTCTCTTTCTCTCAAAATAAATAAATAAACTTAAAAAAATAAAATAAAATAGAAATCAATAACAGAAAAATAATTGAAAAATCCAAAATACATGGAGATTAAATAACATAGTATTAAATAACACATGGGCAAAGAAGAAACTTCAAGACAAAATTTTAAATATTTTGAACTAAATTAAAATTAATATAAAACCTCATTGAAATGTGTAAGATGCAACAAAAGCAGTACCTAGAGAAAAATTTATAGCATTCAATGCCCATGTTACAAAAGAAGGAAGATCTACAATCAATAATCTAAGTTTCCACCTTAGGAAACTAGAAAAAAAAAAGAGTAAATTGAATCCAATGTAAGCAGAAGAAAAATAAGAAGAATTAGAGCAGAAATCAAAGATATTGCAAACAGGAAATCAATGGAAAAAAATCAGTGACACAAAAGCTGAGTCTTTGAAATGATCAATACAATTGATAAGCCTCTAGCCAGGCTAACAGAAGGGGAAAAAAAGGATAAAGGCACAAATTACTAATATCATAAATGAAAAGAGGGGTAATCACTACAGATCCATGAACATTAAAAGGGTAATGAATAATGGAATACCACGGACAACTCTATGCCCACAAATTTGATAACATAGATGAAATGGACCAATTCCTTGAAACACACAAATAGCTGAAACTCACACAAGAAGAATAGAAAACTGAATAGGCCTATATCTATTAATGAAATTGAATCAATAACCTTTCCAAAACAGAAAGCACAAGACCTAGAAGGACTCACTAGTTTGGTGAATTCTACCAAACATTTAAGGACAAAATTATATCAATTCTCTATAATCTCTTTGAGAGTATAGAAGCAAAAGGAATACTTCCTCACTCATTCTATGAGGCTAGCATTACCCTAATACCCAAACCAGACAAAGACATTACAAGAAAACTACAGACCAAGATCTCTCATAAACATAGATCCAAAAATCCTCAACAGAATATTAGCAAATCAACTCCAACAATGTATAAAGAGAATTATATGCCATGATCAAGTGGGGTTTATTCCAGGCATGAAAGGCTGGTACAACATTCAAAAATCAATTAATGTAATCAATCACATCAATAGGTTAACAAAGAAAAATCACATGATCATATCAATTGATGCAGAAAAAGCATTTGATAAGAACAAACACTCATTCATGATAAAAAAAAACTCTCCATAAACTAGAAATAGAATGAAATTTCCTCTACTTGACAAATAATATCTAAAAATAAAAACTACAGCCAACATCATACTTAATGGTGAGAAACCCAAAATTTTCCCATTAAGATCAGGAATAAGGCAAGGATGTCCCCCTCACACCGCTCCTTTCAACATTGTAGTGGAAGATCTAACTAATGCACATGAGACAAGAAAGGAAAACAAAAGTTGTACAGATTGAAGAGGAATAAATAAAAGTGTCTTTGTTTGCAAATGACATGATTGTCCATGAAATCTGAAAGAATTGACAAAAAAACTCCTGGAACTAATAGCAAGGTTGCATGATATGAGGTTAATATACAAAAGTCAATTGCTTTCCTAAATACAAATAACAAACAAGAGATACTTGAAATTAGAAACACAATACTAATTTACATTAGCACTCCCCCCACTGAAATACTTAGATATAAATCTAACAAAATATGTGCAAGATCTATATGCGGAAAACTACAAAACTCTGATAAACAAAAGCATAGAAGAATTAAATAGATACTCCATGCTCATGGACTGGAAGACTCAATACCATAAAGGTGTCAGTTCTTTCCCACTTGATCTAGAGATTCAAAGCAATGTCACTCAAAATCCCTGCAAGTTATTTTGTGGATATCAGCAAACTGATTTTAATGGAGTTTATATGGAGAGGCAAAAGTTCTAGAATAGCTAACACAATATTGAAGAATAACAAATTTTGAGGACTGACACTACCCAACATCAAGACTTACTATAAAGCTACAGTCATCTGGGGCGCCTGGGTGGCTCAGTCGGTTAAGCGTCCGACTTCAGCTCAGGTCACGATCTCGCGGTCCGTGAGTTCGAGCCCCGCGTCGGGCTCTGGGCTGATGGCTCAGAGCCTGGAGCCTGCTTCCGATTCTGTGTCTCCCTCTCTCTCTGCCCCTCCCCTGTTCATGCTGTGTCTCTCTCTGTCTCAAAAATAAATAAAACCTTAAAAATAAATAAATAAATAAATAACGCTACAGTAATCAAGACTTGTTGCATTGGCAAAAGATAGACAAAGAGATCAATGGAACAGAATAGAAGGCCCAGAAATAGACCCACATAAATACAGTCAACTGACCTTTGACACAGGAACAAAGGCAATACAATGGAGCAAAGATAGTGTTTTCAATGAATGGTGCTGGAACAACTGAATATCTTTATGCAAAAAAAAAAAAATCTAGAAACAGACGTTACACCCTTCACAAAAATTAACTCATAACGGATCATAGAACTAAATGTATAACACAAAAGTATAAAGCTCTTAGGAGATAACATAGAAGAAAACCAGATGACCTTGGGCATGGCAATGACTTTTTAGATACAACAGCAAAGGCACGATCCATGAAAGTAAGAGTTGATAAGCTTAAATTTTAAAAACCACTCAGTGAAAGACAATACCAAGAGAATGAGAACAGAAGCCACAGACTGGGAGAAAATATTTGCAAAAGACACATCTGATAAAGAACTATTATCCAAAGTATACAAAGAATTCTTAAAACTGAATAAGAAGAAAACAAACAACCTGATTTTAAGATGGGCCAAAGACCTTAACAGATACCTCATTAAAGAAGATATATAAATGGCAAATAAGCACGTGAAAGTATGCTCCACATCATAGGCCATCAGGGAAATGCAAAATGCATTTGGGATATCACCCAATGGGATATCACCACACACTTAGTAGAATGCCCCAAATCCAGAGCACTGACAACACCAAATGGTGGGGAGAATATCGATCAACGGGAACTGTTATACATTGCTGGTGGGCATGCAAAATGCAAGACACTTTGGAAGACAGTCTGGTGATTGCTTATAAAACTGCACATATTCTTACCATATGATCCAGAAATTGCACTCCTTTCAACCCAAAAAAGGTAAAAACTTACGTCCACTAAAAAACCTGCACAAAGATGTTTACAGCAGCTTTATTCATAATTGCCAAAACTTGGAAGCAACCAAGATATCCTTCAGTAGGTAAATGGATAAGCTATGGTACATCCAAATAATGGAATATTATTCATTGCTAAAAAGAAATGAGCTATCAAGACAAGAAAAGACATGGAGGAAACGTTAATGCATATTACTAAGTGAAAGAAGCCAGCCTGAAAAGGCTACATACTGTATGATTCTGACTAACATTCTGGAAAAGGCAAAACTATGGAGACAGTAAAAAGATCAGTGGTTGCCAGGGGTTGGGGGTTAGGGGAGCAATGAAGAGGCAGAACACAAAGGATTTGGAGGACAGTGAAAATACTCAGGATGACACTATAATCGTGGATATATGTCATTATACATTTGTCTAAACCCATAGAATGTACCAAGCCAAGAGTGAATCCTAAGGTAAACTATGGATTTGAGTGATTATCATGTGTTAGTGTAAGTTAATTAATTATAGCAAAGGTACCACTCTGGTAGGGGATATTGATAATGGAGTAGGCCATCATGCATGGAGGCAGGAGTACATGAGAAATCTCTGTGCCTTCCTCTCAATTTTACTTGAACCTAAAACACCTCTTAAAAAGCCTAAGTCTTTAAAAAAAAAATTAAGAGAGGCTCCTGGGTGGCTCAGTCAGTTAAGTGTCCAACTCTTGATCTCAACTCAGGTTTTGATCTCAGGGTGGTGAGTTCAAGCCCCTCATTGGGCGCCATGCTGGGCACAAAGCCTCCTAACTAACTGACTAATAATGATCAGTTGTCAGTACAAGCTGACTCCAACATAACAATAGAGGTGCTGAGGAACATCCATGAGATGTTTAAAAGGCCATTAGAAACAGATCTAGAGCTACAAAGGTCAGGGCTGCTCTGTCCTTGCCTCAGTCCTTGCCCCAACCCAACTTTTCCTGATGGGCTTGCCCACGTACCTGCCTCTTGGTATAGGCTACCTCAGCCCTCTACTAGAGACCAGCAAGTCAGGACCAGGAATCCACCCTCCATAAACCCATTAGATTATAATGTAATCATTTCTGCCAGTCAGTGCAAGAGTGTCTTTCTAGACCCTCCACGGACATAAAATAGCCCAGTTCTCACATGACTGGCAATATTTCCCAAACTATAGTCATTCAAGAATGACCTTCACAATTTTTGTCATATCCATGTGACCACTTGTACTATTATTTAATCAACATTTTCCTTTAAATTGCCTTTAAGGAATTTAACAGTTTAAATTCCCAAGAAACAACAGTTTAACTCACCCTCCTCACCCCCAAAAAACCTGTGAAGAAGATGTCATTCTGGATACCAACATATCTCTCAAGAAATTCCACAAATCAAGTTGTGATAGATTGCTATTTCATGAGTTGAGTCCTAGTTGAGTCATGGAAATGCAGTTAGGACCCATGTTGTTGAAAAAAATCCATAAATTTGAGCCCCAACTGGTGTCATGAAATTCCCATGGGGCTGGAGATCAATTAGGAAAAAACAGTAGATCCACATTTCCTATGTACCTCACTACAGGGTGCATGTTTATTTATTTTTTTTAAGTAATCTCTATACCCAACATGAAGCTTGAACTTGTGACCTGCAGATCCAGCATCAGATGCTCTAGTGACTGAGCCTGCCAGGCACCCAGAGGGTACATATTTATTAATTGGGAATAGTTTAGTTGGTGTGGGGAACAGAGGTGGGATCTGGACTGTTTAACTATTTTTCTGTCTCTCACTATATATATATATATATATATATATATATATATATATATATATATCTTCAGGTGAATTCATTCACCTCAGCTTAATGTGCTTATGATGGACATCATTATATCCAGAAATGATCACTGTCTGGGAGCACAGAGGAGGGGGCATAATTTCTCTCAGAAGAAAGGGTTGGGAATCTGAGAAGTCTTGACAGAGGAAATGATATTAAAGTTGGGATTTGAAAGAGTAATGGAGGGGCACCTGGGTGGCTCAGTTGGTTAAGTGTCCAACTCTTGGTTTGGCTCAGGTCATGATCTCACAGTTCCTGAGATCAAGCCCCACGTGGGGCTCTACACTGATAGTGCAGAACCTGCTTGGAATTCTCTCTCTCCCTCTCATCATCCTACCCCCACCCGCAGCTCGTGTGCTCTTTTGATCTCTCTCTCAAAATAAATACACTCAAAAAAAAAAACAAACACAGGGGGAGCCTGGGTGACTCAGCATCTGACTTTGGCTCAGGTCTTGATCTGATGGTTTGCGGGTTCGAGCCCCAGATCGGACTCTGTGCTGACAGCTCGGAGCCTGGAGCCTGCTTCGGATTCTGTGTCTCCCCCTCTCTCTCTGCCCTTCCCCCCTCTCACACTCTGTCTCTCTCTCAAAAATAAATAAATAAATACATAACACACAGGTTTTTAAAAACAAGAAAGAAAGACTAGTGGAAGTTCTCCTGGTGAAGGGTAGGGAGGGCATTCCAGGTGGAGGGACACATAAGCAAAGGCTTGCAGATATAAATGCCTCTGTGATGTTTGGTGATGCCTAGGGGTTCAGTTCAGATAAAGTGCAGGGTTGGACTGTAAAGGGGGTCTTTCAGCCATGTTAGCAAGTTTGGACTTTAACGTAGATAATGGGAAGTCTTCCGAATTTCTTAAAGCTAGATCAGTCATGTGTCCAGAATTGGAAGGGTAAAACTGCAAGTGGGGAGACCAACTGAGAAAGTTCCATAATTGAGCACAAGAGGATGAGAACCCATTATAAAAGAGAGTCAAGATGTTGGAGGAGAATGAAGCAGAAATAGGGAAGTAAGGCAGTTGAGCTCATTTAGGAAATAAAAATGGTGACTTGATTTTAGGCTGATCATGGTGACATTGTTAAGCTCTTATGTTCTGGAATCAGGAGGAATCCTGGCTCTGCAATATTCCAGTTGTGTGACCTTAAACACGTTATTTAACATCACTGAGCCTCAGCCTTTTCATCTGCAAAATGGGGATGATAAACTACCTACCATATAGGACAAAACAGAGTAAATGCTCAATAAGTGTTAGCTATTATTTTTAGTATTATTACTTTTAAGGCAAGCTAAATTTCAGTAACTGATGGAAATATCCAATAGGCAGTGGGAAATGTGAACTGAAGTGCAAAAGGAAAATTAAGCCAGAGGTTTCCGACTCACCTTGTAGAGATAACAGTTGATCTCAGAGAGTGACTGAGCCTCTGTGAAGGGCAGAGAATGGAATTTTGCAGAATAGTCACATTTAGAAGAGGTAGAAGAAAGGGTCCAGAAAATCCGTAGCACTAGAGGGAGGGAGAGGGCCTTACCTTGGAGAGGATCTTCAAATCGCCAAAAAAGTGGCTTCATCTAAGTCCTCAGTCCCTGACACTGCTGTAGCATTGGATGCAAGTGACCTCTTCAAGCTTTCTTTTAGAAACTCTCTTCTTCAGGGGGCACCTGGGTGGCTCAGTCAGCTAAGCTTCCAACTTCAGCTCAGGTCATGATCTTACAGTTCGTGAGTTCAAGCCACACATCGTGCTCTCTGCTGTCAGTGCAGAACCCACTTTGGATCTTCTGCCCCACTCTTTCTCTGCCCCTCCCCTGCTCATGCACTCTCTCACTCTCTCAAAATAAATAAACTTTTTTTTTTAATTTAAAGAAACTGTCTTCAGTTTCCATGGCATTCTGTTCTCTTCTATCTTCTCTGATTATGCATGGGGTGCCTCAGCTAAAAGCCTTGTAGCTTACTGGCTCCAACCCCTTCACTTTACAAATGAGGACACTAAAGAGACAGATAATGGAAGTAGCTTATTCAAGATTCACACTCACTTGTTCCTTCCTTGTCTTCTTCCCCCTTTTCTCACTTCCCATAGTTCTTTGCTCTCTACTCTCCGATACTCACTTTCTCTTTCTATAAACTCGTCTGTTTGTCTAGCTTTCAGGATTGCCTTCAGGTTTTTGATTGCCAAACTGAAATCTTCTACCCTGCCTCTCTCCAGAGCTGCTATTCCACCCTTACAACAGTTAACTAGAGGTTCCATTAATACTTCACACTCAGCATATCTGAAACATAATCGTTCTCCACAAGGAGACAAGGAGTCTTTCTTTGACTCCACTATCCTATTAATGGCACCTTCATTCTCCTAGTCAGCTAACCACTTACTAAATCTGAATGGTTAGGGGCGCCTGGATGGCGCAGTCGGTTAAGCGTCCGACTTCAGCCAGGTCACGATCTCGCGGTCCATGGGTTTGAGCCCCGCGTCAGGCTCTGGGCTGATGGCTCAGAGCCTGGAGCCTGTTTCTGATTCTGTGTCTCCCTCTCTCTCTGCCCCTCCCCCGTTCATGCTCTGTCTCTCTCTGTCCCACAAATAAATAAACGTTGAAAAAAAATTTTTTAAAAAATCTGAATGGTTAGTCCTCTATAAAAATCTGAATGGTTAGTCCTCTTAACCATGTAGTCCACTGGTTAAGCACACTGCCATTAGGGACAAAACTACCTGGGACCAAATCCCGGCTCTGTGATCTTGGGTAAGTGACTTAGTCTGTACCAGAGGCCATTAGAACCGGAAGAGACCTCAATGATACTGATTTCCCCAAATTTCACCTTTTTCAGAAAAGAAATTTGAATCCCTGAAAAATAAATCCCCATAGTCTGCAAAGAGGAGTCAGGACTGGAACCCAGGACGAATGAAGCCCCAGTCCAGTGCACTTTGTACTACACCATATTGCCTCTTGTAACCCTACTGGATCTGTCACTACTGCCACCTCCCTAGATAAGGTATTTATTACTTCATGCCTGGATCATTGACATAGTCATCTCTACCTATTCTTGCAACCTCGTGTCTACCCCATCCCCAGTTCCTTCTGCCTAGTTAATTGGCATCATTTCCACCATTTCTTAAAGCATCATTTCCATCTTGTCATTCCCCTCATTAAAAAGCTTTTAGTGATTCTTTGTTGCCTACTAAATAAAATTCAAATGTCCAAGCTACACATCAAAACTCTTCCAAAATCTGGTCTCAGCCAATCTTGTCATGCTTCATTGACCCACACTATCTTATACCAAATGGCCCGGCCATGCCAATACTCTATGATCCTTGAACAGCTCATGTACTTTCATGCCCTGTTGTCTTTTTACATACTGTTCTCTGAACTTTGAGTGTCCTCGCTTTGATTTTCCTCCTGTTGAATTCTTTTTAAAAATTTTTTTTTAAATGCTTATTTATTTTTGAGAGAAAGAGAGACAGAGTATGAGCGGGGAGAGGAAGAGAGAGAGGAAGACACAGAATCTGAAGTAGGCTCCAGGCTCTGAGCTGTCAGCACAGACCCTGATGCGGGGCTCGAACCCATGAACCGTGACCTCATGACCTGAGCCAAAGTTGGATGTTTAACCAAATAAGCCACCCAGGCACTGCCCTCCTGTCAAATTCTTACTCAAGGCCCAACTCAAATGTCCTAAGGCATGAAGGCTTTTCAGATTTCCCTAGTGAGAAATACTCTCCATGAAAATATCTGTGGCAAGAGTTGCCATCATAGATAGGTGTGTAGAAAACATGAGTTCCCATCTCCCTTCCTTTTTTTCACCTGTGTTCCCACAACATATTGCTTATACCTCTATTTAACACTTATGTCACTATCTTATATTCGAGCTGGTTATTTATTTATTTTGAGAGAAAGAGCACGAGTTGGGGGTGGGGGCAAAGAGGGAGAGCGCTGTTAATGCAGAACTCCATGTGGGGCTTGATCCCATGAACTGTGAGATCCTGACCTGAGCTGAAATCAAGTGTCAGATGCTTAACCAACTGAGCCACCCAAGCGCCCCCTAGAGCTGGTTATTTAAACAACTAGTGAGACCTGTCTCCTTCATCTATGCATCTTCCGTGGCCCCTGACAGAGTTCCTGGCACACAATAGGCACTTAGCAAATATTTAATGAAATGAATTGAAAACTATGGAGCCAAGTCTTGAGATACAACCTCATTAGTAATTCAGCAAGACCAATTCCTGTTGTTCAACATGGAGTGACATGTCGAGAGAAGAGAAATCTGGGAAACCTTGTTGGTAAATCTCCAACAATGTGCTTTGAAACAGCCTCGGTAGCTTTCAACCCGGCAGGTAAAATTCTTATCTGCACATTCTTTAAAGTAAGCTGAAGTTATGCAGGCCCATTGCCACCCAGCCAGTGGGTTACAAATAACTGAAAAGCAGTGATTGGTGCTGAGGAGGTGAGGAGGTGGAAGCAGAAGCTCTTTGGAGTCATTTGTAAAAAGAGGTTATTAATCCAGAAATTAATCTTTCCCTGCAAGGGGAATCTTGACTGAGGTCCTTGGATCATTTCCCTTGGAAGAGTGGGTAACTGCAATGGGTGATGCAGGTCAAGTAGCTTCGCATGTGTGGCACGCCTTTATGGTTTCTCAGTGGCAGGATCTGTTCCAGACCATTCTGGACACAGCTTTTAGCTAAGGCTGCTATGCAGATCATTCCAATTCTGGAAGTGATGCTTGGGGTATGGCCAAGATAAAAGATGACTGCATTCATATGACACCTTAAAGAAAGGCTTCAAGTTCTCTCCTTTGTTGGCCACCTCCATTCATTCATTCAATTGTCATTTATCAGATATCTACTATGTGCCAGGAACATAGGTTCTGATACCTAGATGAATGGCCCCTGCCCTTAAAAAGTATTATTCTAGGGGCACCTGAGTGGCTCAGTTGGTTAAGTGTCTGACTCTTGATTTTGGCTCAGGTCATGATCTCACGGTTCCTGAGTTTAAGCCCTGCATCCGGCTCTGCACTGATAGTGCAGAGCCTGCCTAGGATTGTCTTTCTCTCCCTCTCTCTCTGTTCCTCTCCAGCTTATGCTCTCTCTCCCTCTCTCAAAATAAATAAACTTAAAAAAATAGTATTATTCTAATGGAGGAGACACACAGGTAAACAGACAATATGGTGGGCTATTGTAAGTACTATCACAGAAAAATACAGTGCAGTGGAGAAACAGGGAGATCAAGAAAGTGGAGGGAATAAAACCCAAACTCCTGAATTTAGCACAAAAGGCTCTGGCTACCTCTCACCACTCCTGCGCCTTTGTATGTGAAGACTAGACTATCTAAGCTGAGTTCCAGAGAATGAAGAAGAGGTCATAAAGAAACAGGGAAAAGTTGTTAAAAGGTACCAACTTCCAGTTATAAAATCAATAAGTCATGGGGATGTAGTGGACAGCATCAAAACTGTAGCCAATTACGTATTTGAATGTTGTTGAAAGAGTAGATGTTAAAAATTCTCATCACAAGAAAAACATGTCTTTTTTACATTTTTAAAAAATCTTTATTATTGAGGGATAGAGAGAAACAGAGCATGATCAGGGGAGGGGCAGAGATAGAGGGGGACACAGAATCTGAAGCAAGCTCCAGGCCCTGAGTTGTCAGCACAGAGCCCGGGGAGGGGCTCGAAACCACGAGATGTGAGATCATGACCTGAGCTGAAGTTGGACGCTTAACCAACTGAGCCACCCAGGTGCCCCAAAACATGTCTCTTTTTTAAACGTTTATTTATTTGAGAGAGAGAGAAGGGGAGTGCAGAGAGAGAGGGGGACACAGAATCTGAAGCAGTGTCCAGGCCCTGAGCTGTCAGCACAGAGCCCAACGCGGCGTTTGAACTCATGTACTGCGAGATCATGACCTGAGCCGAAGTCGGATGCCTAACTGACTGAGCCACCCAGGTGCCCCAAGAAAAGCATGTCTTTAACTATATATGGTGACAGGGGTGCCTGGGTACCTCAATCGGTTGGGCATCCGACTTTGGCTCAGGTCATGATCTTGAGGTTCGTGAGTTTGAGACCCGTGTCAAGCTCTGTGCTGACAGCTTGGAGCCTGGAGCCTGCTTCGGATTCTGTGTCCTCCCCTCTCTCTATTCCTCCCCCGCTCACACTCTCTTTCTCAAAAATAAATAAAGATTTAAAAACAATTTTTAAAAAACTATATATGGTGACAGATGTTAACTAGCCTTATTGTGGTGGTCATTTCTCAGTATATGAAAATATCAAATCATTATCTTGTACACCTGCAACTAATATAATGTTATATGTCCATTACACCTCAATAAAAGGTATGTATCATATGATGACAATTGTATTTTACAAATACATATGTGTATTTTTTTCACTGAAAAATGAATGTAAGGTTTCACACCTGTTAGTAAAGGTTATCTTTGGGTGGTGGTATTACAGACTTATAATTTTCATTCTTATGATTTTGCATGTGTCTTTTCCAGTTTTTCCACAAAGAACATGTGTTACTTGTGTATTCAGCAAACATGAAAACTAATATGACAGGGAAAAAAAATCAAAGGAGAAGAAAGTTTCAGGGTGGGAATAGTCAACTGAATGAAATGCGTCAGAGTCAGTAAGACTTGTCTGAGGGGTGTCCATGGACTTAGCAACAAAATGACTGTGGTGAAGACTATTTCAATGGTGTAGGGACTGGGGGCAGAAGACAGATGGGAGTGAAAATGAACAGCGAACGGGAGATGATGAAGTCAAGACAGCAAGTATAGAAGTGTCTTTCAAAAAACTTGGTTAAGAAGGCAAAGAGAGAGGGGCGCCTGGGTGGCGCAGTCGGTTAAGCGTCCGACTTCAACCAGGTCACGATCTCGCGGTCCGTGAGTTCGAGCCCCGCGTCAAGCTCTGGGCCGATGGCTCGGAGCCTGGAGCCTGTTTCCGATTCTGTGTCTCCCTCTCTCTCTGCCCCTCCCCCGTTCATGCTCTGTCTCTCTCTGTCCCAAAAATAAAATAAAACGTTGAAAAAAAAATTAAAAAAAAAAAAAAAAAAAAAGAAGGCAAAGAGAGGGGCGCCTGGGTGACGCAGTCGGTTAAGCGTCCGACTTCAGCCAGGTCACGATCTCGCGGTCCGTGAGTTCGAGCCCCGAGTCAGGCTCTGGGCTGATGGCTCAGAGCCTGGAGCCTGTTTCCGATTCTGTGTCTCCCTCTCTCTCTGCCCCTCCCCCGTTCATGCTCTGTCTCTCTCTGTCCCAAAAATGAATAAACGTTGAAAAAAAAATTAAAAAAAAAAAAAAGAAGGCAAAGAGATAGGGCAAAAGCCCAGTTTAAGATGCCATCCAGTTTGATGGGGCGCCTGGATGGCTCAGTCAGTTGAGCATCCGAATGTTGATTTTGGCTCAGGTCATGATTCCGAGGTCATGGGATGGAGCCCTGCGCTGGGGAACTCTGTGCTGAGCGTGGAACTTGCTTAGGATTCTCTCTCTCTCCCTCTGCCCCTCTCCCCAGCTTGCACACTCTCTCTCTATATATAATATATTAATATATATTAAATATATATTATATATATTAATGTAACAATATATATATAATATATACATACCATCCAGTTTGAGAATGCTGCACTGGGGGCTTGGACTGCCCTGAAGAGAGGTAGGTTGTGAAGGCCTTTTGACATTCATATTTGCAGGGTAAGTGGTACAGTGTAGTATGGAATTGGGAGCAGCGGCCAGCTCAGGGAATCAACATCAGAAATTGCTCTTCAAGCCTCAGAGGCAAACGTAGCATCACTGAGACTGAGTGAAACACTCCAATGCTACCTACATGGCTACATAATTTAGAAAGCTGGTGAATATTTGGAAAAGAACCCCCCCCCCAAAAAAAAGCTTGTGATAAGTCTGAAATAATTGTGGAGGTTCTTGTGACTCATGTGATAACAGTCAGGGCTTCTTTATCAAGGTGTGTAGCTCAGTTCTATAGACAGTATTGTTCTCTAGGAGTAATGCCAAGCCTCAGTGCATTCTACGGCTCAACCCAGCCCCAGCTCCGTGAGGTGAGACATCAGCGGTGAGAAAGAGCAGTTTGTGTTTATTGTAAAGCAGCAGCTCAGATTCAGAAATCAATAACTGCTTGACATTCTGAAAAGCACCCTCGTGCTGGCAAATCCAACGCCACTGAGCACCGATTTCCTGGGAGGCAATGACGTAGCTCAATCATCCTTGTCTTTCGTAGGAACAAAAACAACCAAAATGGAGGCCTGTTCAAAGGATCTGAAACTCTTCCTTTACATCTGAAGCACATCGTGCAGATTATAGAATCCCTATTCTGGATGCGTCTGCTTTTGAAGCAGAGGGAAGAGAATCCTGGGGACACCCAACTAGAAGAGGGTTTCTCTGGAGGAGGCCCCGGGCAGCAAAGCCATGCAGGAGAACCATAATCTTTAAACAAAAGGCAAGATGAGGATAGACATAGAAGTAAGACAAAATCTTTGCTTGGGAAGCTTGGGACCAGGATTGTCCTGTTCAGGTGCAAGGAACAGGTAAAGGAAAGTAGGTTAGTTAGAATGAAGGCTATAATGGGGCGTCTGGGTGGCTCAGTCGGTTGAGCGTCCGACTTCAGCTCAGGTCATGATCTCACACTCCGTGAGTTTGAGCCCCGCATCGGACTCTGTGCTGACAGCTCAGAGCCTGAGGCCTGCTTCGGATTCTGTGTCTCCCTCTCTCTCTCCCCCTCCCCTGCTCATGCTCTGTCTCTCTCTGTCTCAAAAATAAATAAAAACATTTAAAAAAAAAGAATGAAGGCTGTAAAAGATGACGATGTATTAAAGCTTACTCTCCTTTTTTTTTTTAGAGAGAGAGGAGGGGAGAAGGGCAGAGGGGGAGAGAGAGAGAGAGAGAGAGAGAGAGAGAGAATGCCTAAGAGCATGGAGCTCAATCCCATAACCCTGGAATCATGACCTGAGCCAAAATCAAGAGTTGTATGCTCAACCAACTGAGCCACCCAGGCGTCCCCCAAAACTTACTCTTTCATATGGTGCTCAGAAGCTGTTGCAGGGACTGCTTTGGCAGCCTAAAGAAGGTATACAGGAGGAGCGCCTGGGTGGCTCAGTTGGTTCAGCGTCCAACTTGGGTTCAGGTCATGGTCTCCCAGTTCGTGGGTTCGAGCCCCATGGTTCATTGGGCTCTGTGCTGACAGCTCAGAGGCCAGATTCTGCTTCACATTCTGTGTCTTCCTCTCTCTGTGTCCCTCCCCCACTCATGCTCTCTCTCTCTCTTTCAAAAATAAATAAACATTAAAAAATTTTTAAATAAAATAAATTTTTTAAAAATTTAAAAAAGAAGGTATACAGGACTAGATCCTGTCTTCCCTTTGAGACACACACACACACACACACACACACACACACTGAATTGACTGAGGCTGGAGCTGAGTTGGCTCCATGGAAGGCACAAAGCAACACGGATGGGAGTTAGTGTTGAACTCAAGCTCTTATTGATGCCCCCCTGGCCTGCAGTTGTCTCCCTGGACCAGGTGCTGTAATTCACATTGGTGGGGCTGTCCAGGAATCCCTGTAACACATGTTATGGCTCCCTCTCTGCCCCAGACTGAGTGGATGTTCTTGGGCAGGGAGGTGGGACAGCTTCAGGCAGAAGGCAGTGGAGTTAATGGTTTCACAGATCTGAATGAGCCTACAAATCAGTCCTCTAATTTGTAGCAGGGTTGGTGGGGGCAGGTAGGGTAGGAACAAAACCTACCTGGCCAGCTCACCGCATCTCCTATGAGCAGTGCTTATCAGCAGAAGCCTGGGCCTTCAGGGTGTCGTCAGTAGCCTGGCACTTCCCTAGCTATTGACCTTGTAGTGATGGGTGGTTCAGGGAAGTAGTAAGAATAGAGGTTGTGATTACTGAGGCAGGGGGCAGATTCTAGATGAGGCATTCATGGTGCTATTGTTGGCAAACTTGGCTGAGGTCCAAGGACCGAAGGGCCAAGGAGTCCAAAGAGTAAACAGAAAGGGTGAATACCAGGGCTTCTATTTGGGGCCCATTTACATGTTCCTATTGGGTCATTAGTTTGAGGGGGTGGGTGATAGACCAGTAGAGTCTTATCTGGAAGACCTGAAAATGGTTCCTATGAGAAAACAAAATCTCTTGCATATACAATATAATTTCAATGATGGGTATGTGTATATAAAGAAAGAAAACTGGGTTGAGGTGCCTGGGTGGCTCGGTCAGTTCAACGTCCAGCTCTTGATTTCAGCAGAGGTCATGATCTCATGGTTCGTGAGTGTGAGCCCCTCATCAGGCTCTGCACTGACAGTGTGGAACCTGCTTGGTATTCTCTCTCTCTCTCTCTCTCTCTCTCTCTCTCTTTCTCTCTGCCCCTCCCACACGTGCTCTCTCTCTCTCAAAATAAATAAACTTAAAAAATAAAGAAAAAGAAAAGTAGAAGGAAAGTACTAAACTACTAAGAGCTTAATGGGCATGCTATCAGCCCATCAAGTTGACTCCCCAAACTTGGATAAGCAGAAGGAGCTAAATTCTTCTGTGTCCTTTTCACTTCACCCTTCAAACTTGACACTTGGCCCTATTTTTCTGGCTGTGACCTGGACTTCTCTCTGATTCTTCACCCCTACCACGCTACCTCTAGTCCCCTTGGGTAAAAATCCAGGACTGGATTTAACCTGGGAACTTGCTACCCCTGCAGAACTCTCTAGGTCCTACATTGCACACTCTATCCCCAAGAGCAGAAAGATCAGGAAATGGGCATGAAGATGTATTGGCTGAAACAAGCAACATTAAGATGGGAGACCAAGGGGAGCCTGGGTGGCTCAGTCAGTTAAGCATCTGACTCTTGATTTTGGCTTAGGTCATGATCTCACGGATGTGAGATAGAGCCCTATGTTAGGCTCTGTGCTGAGCATGGAGCCTGCTTAAGATTCTCCCTCTCCCTCTGCCCCTCTCCCCTGTTTGTGTGTGCTCTCTCTCTCTTTCTCGTAAAGAAAAAAAAAAAAAGACAGGAGACCAAAAGTTCCAATTTTCCATTTCACTTTCTTCACTTGGCTGCCTAGTCTAATGAAAGGATGTGGAACTTTCTGAGATCTTTGGCAAGCACACCCTCTGTTGGTGCACTGATCAGATATCGGCGAACCATAGTACCATTCTTCAAACCCCAGGAATCAGGGTCTTCATAAAACACAAAAACAGAAGCAAAATGAATTCCAAATTGCAGGGAGTGGATATGGTGTTGCTTAAGGCTCTATTTCCAGGAAATCTATTAGCTCCAACAAGCACCACCTCACCTTTAGGCTTTACTGTTGGTAGAATGAGTGTGTTGTCCTATGTGAAGCTGGCTTCAGGGTATTTCATATGATTAGTTTTTTGATGGGGGGAGGGTCTGAAACAACTTTGCTTTTGTTCCCCCCTCCAAACTGTCCTTATATCAAAAGGGATACTCCTGTCAAGTGAATTGGTGCACTATCTGGGTATAGGTCTTCAGAGGTCCCCTTGAAACAATATTGATAACTCCCTCTAGTTGACCTCTTTTAGGATATGAATCCCTGGGGGCACAGACCCATTCCTATAATTATGTGTCTTTTTGAAAAGGATTTGTGAAAAACAATACCAATTATGAGTACAGGACCACTTCCATCTTTCCCTAGCAGCCCTTACTGGAAACAGTTTGCATAACCCTCCACAGCCTGAGCTGTAGGGGTGGGGACTTGTGAAATATTTTGCAAATGTTCAGGGTTAGCCATTTCCTTAATCCTATGGACCCATTTAGGAAGAGTTTTTTGCCTGTGTGTCTTAAGCAACATTTATATTGGAAGTTGTCCCCTTTGATTTCTGAGCCATACAGCAATGCTGTCTCATTGATCAAAGCCATACAAAATACCCCATTTTGTTTGGTAATGAGGCCCAGGGATTGGCTAGATGATGGACTCCACATGCGAGGCAGGCGTGCTGCATGCCATGTGAGGAAGCCTCACAATTGCTGTGCTGAGGCAACCACACTTCTCTGTGATGTAATGATCAGAGCTCCCACCAGCCTGCGGATTCTGCTGAGGAGGTCCGAAGCCCTGAACTTGGACGATGTGGCTGGTGAGATGTGCTCTTCAATCGTGTGATCGGTTTCCTCCATCTACTGTCTCGGTCCTTGGTGGAACGAGAATGGGGAAAGCCCTTGTTTGGGCTGATGTCTGAGCCATGCCGGAGGCAGCAGGCTGATGTTTAGGGCCTCTTCTGTGTTTCAAGACCGAAAGAAGATCTCCCTGAGTGACTCTGCAGAAATAAATAGGCTGATGTAAAATTTTAAAATATTCTCCCCAAACACCCATTGTAAGAAGAAAGTGTGTTTAGGATTCAAGGCAGAAGCTGATTTTAGCTGCTTTCCAGGAGCAAATAGATTTACATTGCTCATTCTAGTACACTTTTCCTCCTCTCCTCTCCTCATTTTCCTCTCCTCTTCCCCCGCCCATGCTGCCCATGCCAGTCCCTTCTCTCTCCTTGCCTTTCCTCTCTCTTTTGCTCTCCTGCAGCAGCAGGATCCTATCCAGAAGATGTGTTCAAGTAGCAGTAAATAGGAAGAGGACAAGTCAATTCTAGCAACAAATTTTTTTAATGTTTATTTATTTCTGAGACAGAGAGAGACAGAGCATGAGTGGGGGAGAGGCAGAGAGAGAGGGAGACACAGACTCTGAAGCAGGCTCCAGGCTCTGAGCTGCCAGCACAGAGCCCGACACGGGGCTCGAACTCATAGACCATGAGATCATGACCTGAGCTGAAGCTGGACGCTCAACCGACTGAGCCACCCAGGCGCCCCAACAATTTTTTAATATAGCTATAAACTATTCAGAGGCACCTGGGTGGCTCAGTCGGTTGAACGTTTGACTTCAGCCAAGGTCAGGATCTCATGGTTCATGGGTTCGAGCCCCACGTCAGGCTCTGTGCTGACAGCTCGAAACCTGGAGCCTACTTCAGATTCTGTGTCTCCCTCTCTCTCTGCCCCTCCCCTACTCTCTCTATGTCTCTCAAAGACAAATTTTTAAAAAACACTTAAAAATAAAATAAATAAAATAAAATAAGTAAACTATTCAAATAGATTTCCAGAAGCCTAGAACTACATGCTGAACTACACTGGCCCCAGAGAAACCCTGCCAGAACTCCAAGGAATGGTGAGTACACACTGATATTGGCCCGTAGTTTCCCTTCGTAGGAGCTCTCTCTCTTCTGGTCAAACAGGTCTGCCCACCATTCCCTAAACACATCTCACTGCTTGCTGTCACCAGGAATGCCTGGACTCTCCATCTCCTTTATGACCCAAGTTCAACTCTGCCTCTTCCATGAAACCTATCGTTTTCTCCTACATTGGAACGCCTTCGGGCACCTCATATCTACATATGATATTTAGGACATACTGCATTGTTATAGGTACTCATCTCTCCTGTTAGCTGAGAACCTTCTAGCATCAGGAACTGGTCCTCACTCTGATTCTCAATGGGTCCTGTAGAACTCATCAAGCTGTGTGAGGTAGTGGTTGAGATGAACAAGTTCTGGAGCTACACCGCCTGAGTTCAAACCAGCTCTGTTACTAACTGGATGACCTCAGTTACGTTACTTAACGTCAGTGTACCTCAATCCCCTGTAACATGGGAATGTTAGTAATGCCTAGTGCACAGGGATATTTTGAGGATCAAACAAAGCAATACTTGCAGAGTACTTTGAACGCTGCCTTTCATGCATTATGTACTCAAGAAGTGCTACTCCTCTCCATCCACTCAGCACCACTGTAGACTCATTCAGCAGGAGCTACCAGTTGCTGAAGAATGGCAGTCAGCCTCACCCCCATGGTGTGTAGCTCAGTTTTGCCTTATACCAAGTTTGCCAGACACTCACTAAAGGAATTCCCTACCTGACTTTAACTGTCCTTCCTACTCTGATCCCCTTAGCTGACTGATCTTATCTTCCACAGCCACCCTACGAAGCCTTGCCTCCTTTCTGTCCCCAGATGTGCCCTACTCATTCCTTCTCATTCCTTCCACTGTGCCTTTACTCACACTCCTCCTCCTCCCTGCAATGCTAATCTTGCCCTTCCCCTTTCAAACTCCCACACGTCCTTTATTTTTGTGCTCAAGCCTCACCTCCTCTAGAAAGCCTTCCCTGATTCCTTCAGTCAACTCTCATCTTCTTCCTCTTCAAACTTCCTCAGCAGTGAAAGTCAGAACCACATAACTGAACATACATGGATAGTTTTCATGGTGACTTCTTGAGTCTTGGTCTTGTCTCCTCAGGAAGTTGATAACTTCCTTAAAAACAGCTGGGACATGGGGCACCTGGGTGGTTCAGTCAGTTGAGCATCTGACTTTGGCTCGGGTCATGATCTCACTGTGAGTTCGAGCCCTGCATGGGGCTTGCTGCTGTCAGCGAGAAGCCCACTTCTGATCCTCTGTCCCCCTCTCTCTCTGCTCCTCTCTCTCTCTCTCAAAACTAAATTTTAAAACACATTGAAAAAACAGCTGGGATGTTTTCCCCTTTTCTGCCACCTACCCCTTCCTTACTTTTCTCAGGCTGAGTGCACAATAGGTGTCCAGTAAAGATTTATTGGTTGGTGTATCCATGTGCCTGGGTTTGCCCAAGGGAAGCTGAGGTTCTGGCACTCTTTCTGGCAGTGAGCTCAGGCTATGTTGAGGAGCAGAAGCCAGGGGGCCGGTTTCTGTTGACCTTACCCATTTCTGCGCAGCCTCTCAGGCCACAGAATTAGCAGGGTCTTCAGGTAAATCGTCTTTCAAACTGTACTGACCATTCAGTTAATGGTTGACACTCTCTGTTTACTTTAATGATTGCCAAGATCTGTTCTGCACATGATATACTTTGCAGTTCAATTGCCTTGGCCCTGAGGGTAAAAGGCAATTTTTGAAGAGGTGTTTGGGTTCTAGAATGGGTTTGGAAATCCTTTGGTCCACCCCCAGCCACTCATGACACAGACAATAAGCAAAAGGTGAAAGAACACCATGGTACTGCCATACGGAGGAAGCACCACCATCCCCTATCTTGACCTCAAGGTGTCAGTAAGCACTGCCCATGTCTTTTTTTCTCCCTATGGTCATATCATTTCAGAAGCTGGGATCTGTAAGGGATGGAAGGGATGGTACCCAGTGCAGGAGCCCTCCTTGCAACTTACCCACACACTGGTCTACATATGGCTGGGGGATGGGGGAAGCCTGAGGGCTGTTGATGAGCCTAGGTCCCATTTAGTCTCCCGGATAGACTAAACATGGACACCTGGGTGACAATGATGCTTCTTTCCCCTTGGGATAGGGCAGTAACTCCAGGCGATGTGATCTGTCTCGCCAAACCCATTGGGAGCTCAGGGGATCAATCTTATTTAATGATTGTGTGCGTGAGGAGGCGGGGCTGGTTAATGTTTGTCTGGTTCCTCTTGGGCTGTGGGCCATAATCTGGCTCTGGCCCTGGGCTCTTTGTCCCTCCCCTGGACTTGGCTGACAGTATCTAGTAGCACAGTGCAGACACGCCTGCAGACATTCCCTAGGAAAGGACAGCAGCAGCCAGGTGAGGAAGCTGGGGACTGGGGGAGGTGGAGCCGGGGAGGGGGAGCTGGTGTGGCACAGGAGGGCAGAAATGGGGGCTGGGGAGAGATTCGGGCTTTGCCTTCTCTTGGCCTCAACACTAAGCCACTTAGACCCCTTCTGTGCTTCCCTCTGGGCAGAGTGAGGCCCTTCCTGCCAGGTTCCAGGCTTGCTTAGCCTCTCTCTCTAAGTTTCAACTCTTATCCTCTTTCCAAGCTCAGAGCTGCTTCCCCTGTCCCCCTTTATTCCCAGCCATGGATTCCATTCATCCTCACAGGGAAGGCTGAATTCCCAGGAAGACTTGAGGGGTCCCCTCGGTGCGAGGTGGCCAAGTTCGTCTCTTGAAGATGTTTTGTGCCACAGAGGGTTAGGGTTCGGTGGGACCATTGGGCACTGCCAGGTGCTATTTTCCTTCCCTGATTAGAAGGTACACCAGGCGTGCAACCAACCTGGGGTTGCGCTTGGATGAATACAGTGCACTTAGCAGGTGCAGAGGTACAGGCAGCAGGGCTGGGATACAGGGGCATGGGATTCCATTTTCTTGAGGGGGTAGGCAGACTCAAGCTGAGCTTGAGTAACTGATGATTTGGAGATCTAAAGGAGGGGTGGCTTCCCAGCTGTTTGAAAGTTGTTCCAGCTGTTGGGAATGGCATGGCAGTATGCACAGACTTAGAAAAGGAGGAGAGGAGAGGAGAATACAGACAAGAGGGGCGTGAGTGGAGAGACTTATGGATGAGGATGCCACAGAGCAATGGGGAAGGGACCCACACTTTGGTGAGGGGTCACCATGAGTCCCAGGTTGAGCTCCAGCACTTGCTTACCAGCTGTGTGATAATTTACTTAGTTTTTTTGAGCCTCCTTTGGTCCATCTGTGAACTGCAGACAGCAAGCCACAGCTCACAGGCTTGTTATGAGGATGAGAGTTAATGAACATACATATGGTGCTTCTAGAGCACCATAGGCATTCCATAAATGGTGGCTGTTATAATAAGCCCAAGTGGAGAGCAACAGGAAGTCAGATAGTTGACTGAGGAGTAAGAGGGTGTAGTCCACACAGTGAGTAAGGGAGCTGACATTAACAGTTCTATGAAAAGACAATGGCAGAGAGAGAAGGATAAAACTGGAATGAGCTGGAGTGGCCTTGACCCAAGTGTGGCCACACAATACATATGGCAGGGTGGAGAAGACAAGGGAAGTGACGGGTGCTGTGGGGCCACAGGGTGGAGGCAGGGGAGAGAAACAGAAGAGGGAGAAAGCTACAGAGGTCTAGCCTGAACCACACCAAACTGATGAAGGCAGCCTGAGATTCAGAAAGAATTCCCAAAGAAAGCCCCTTGTCCTTTCCCAGCCACAGACTGCTTGTGAACTGGGGGAGGAAGTGTGGAGTCTGGGGCTGAATATAACCTCCTCCAGTCCAGCCGGGGCCCTCCTCCAGAACAAAAAAAAAAAAAACAAAAACAAAAAAAACAAAAAACAACAACACCAGGATTTCCTGTAGTTGGAAAGAGGGACAGGGAAGAGGTGGGGGCAGAAAGAGAGAGAGACACACTCGATGAACGTGTGTGCTATGCACACTTGCATGTGCATGTGTGTGTGCATGCCCACACATGCAAACACATGTGGGAAGGAGTGGAAGTTTTGAGTTGTGGGCCTGGTCTCAGTCAGAATGCTGGCCATCAAAGGCGGTGTGATGTACAAAGGCTTTGAGGTCAGGAGAAAATAAATTTGAAACTTGACTCTACCATTGAGCAGAGCTGCCTTTGAGGCAAGTTGTTTAACCTCTCTGAACCTCAACTTCCTTGTCTGAAAAATGGGGATAATATTACAGGACTGTTGTAGGGACCGAGTGTGATCTCCTGATTTTGAACTGTGCTCGAATGCCTGGGCAAATCTGAATCCGAGGACAAGGCCAGGGCCTGACATAGCCAGAGAAGTCTTGTCCAGTTAAACATGAGAGCAAAACACGCCTGGAGCCACACAGAGCTTATCAATACCTGGACTTTAACCCAAAGTCACAAAAACGGTTTGGATTTCAAAACCGGGTCACTCCCCTGGATGTTTTAAAATGAAACCCTTGAGATAAGGGATAAGCTTTCCATCCAAAAGGGAGAGCAAAATTGAGATCCCAGTGCCCACACAAGGGTGCTTAGGGGCCCCCAAATGGAGCTCCTGGCTATGCCCCAGAGAGTGCAAGAAGAGGAGAGGTGGAGAGCTACAAGAACCTAGAAACCCAGGAAAGGCCAGGCTGACTGAGGAGCAGAGAGGAGAGAACAGCTGGCATTTGCTTTGGAGTTGGAGGAGGCAGCTCAAGAAAGGTAAGGAAGGGAAAACAGAACAGATCAGGAGGCAGTGGAAAGCCCTGGGAAGGCAGGAGAGGAAAAGAGTTCCCAGCTGATAGGAAAGGGAAGGAGCTACAGGAGAATAAAAGCCAGACCCATTTTTAATCCCCCTGGTTCTAAAAACACTCACAGAAAAAAAATTATAGGGGTGCCCAGCTGGCTCAAACAGTAGGGCACATGACTCTAGATCTCAGGGTCATGAGTTCCAGCCCCACGTTGGGCGTGGAGCTTACTTAAAATTAAAATAATAATAATAATAATAAAAAGAAAGAAAAATTATAATTCTAGCCAAGGTAGTAGAACTTATGGGAAAAGTATGGGCTCTGGAGTCAGCTTGGCCTGGCTCAAAATCCCAGTTCTGTCACATAATAACTGCGTGGACCCATGTGACCCTTGGACAAATCCCTTCACCTTTCTTTACCTCAGTTTCCTCATGTGTGACATGAAGATTAAAAAGAATACCTACCTCACAGAGTTGTAGTGAGGTTTATATAAGGTAGTTCACATGCAAGGCCTGGTGTAACAGGTGCTCAGTAAATGGTTATTCTTTTTTTTTTTTTTTTTTGAGAGAGAGAGAGAGAGAGAGAGAGAGAGAGCATGAGCAGGGGAAAGGGGCAGAGGAAGAAAGAGAGAGAATCTGAAGCACACCCAGTGCGGAGCCTGACACGGGGCTCGATCCCCTGACCCTGGGATCATGACCTGAGCCAAAATCAAGCTCAACTGACTAAGCCACCCAGGCGCCCCAGTAAATGGTTATTCTTAAGAATGACCACCTGTTGGGGTGCCTGGATGACTCTGTCGGTTAAGCATCTGACTTCGGCTCAGGTCACGATCTCACGGTTTGTGAGTTCGAGCCCGTGTTGGGGCCTGTTTCAGGTTCTGTGTCTCCCTCCCTCCCTCTCTCTGCCCCTCCCCCACTTGTGCTCTGTCTCTCAAAAATAAATAAATGTTAAAAAAAAATTTTTTCAAGAATGACCACCTGTTTGTGAACCTACTGTGTCTCACCAGATGAAGCATTTCTTTACTAAGGCATTTTTTTTAAGTTAAATGAAAAAAAAGACAACCTTGTTCAGAGAAGTAATCTCTGTCCCATGGACCATCCCTCCATCCCCTAGTTTCTTTCACCACCTTCCCCAACTTTTCTGTGGCTAATATCTTCCCCCCTCCTTCCTACAACAGAGAAGAGCACCTAGACCTGGATGCAGGCCTTCTGTCACAACCACTGCCCCTGCATTCGGGGGCAGGAAACCCCCTGCATCTCCTACAGGTCCAGGCCTGTGTGCTCTCTCCTCACATCCAGTTCCCTGCTCCCAGCATGATCTACTTTCAACTTAATGGCAGAAGTGCTGGTAGGAGGTACAGGGAGGCCTTCTTTGCCTGCCTAAAGCCTAGAGGGGAATTTCTTCCCTAGAGCAGCTGGCAAGCTCAGGAAACCAGGAGTTTACAATGTACACTTGATGTTGGGGTAGGACAGCCACGGAACAGTGTGTTCTATCTCAGGACAGATACTACAGGTCAACATCAGCCTTGGGAAGAAAAAGGGGATAATGGGTCTGGCAGACCACCCACTCTCTCAAAACAACATTGCTTTCTCTTTCTGATAAGATGCTTACTTCCCTTGATTATCAGCTATGAAAAACTGGAGCTGAGCTGAGAACCTTTTGAAGGTTGCTTCATTGATCCTCACAATAACCCTGGGTATTAACCCTATTTATAGATGAGCAAGCAGGCTCAGAGAAGTTCAGTAAGTAGCCCACAGTGGTATTAGGCGAAGAACCAGGATTCAAACCCAAAGGTGTATGACTCCTACCTATTCCATCTTCTAACCTTCTGTTTGCTTGGTTAACTTTTGCTTTCTCCCTCTGGTTTGTACTCACCATGTGCCAACCTGTCCACCAGGGGCTCCTTTCCCGGAAGCTCCAGGAGGGATGGTCAGGGTTTGCTCCATGACACTGGACTTGGAAAGTACTCACAGGTCAACAGCTTCCACTCTTCTCGTGATCTTATGGGTCGCATTAGTCCTTGCTTTTGTTGTCGTTCTTTTAAAAAAATTTTTTTAATGGTTATTTATTTTTGAGAGAGAGACACAACACAAGCAGGGGAAGGGCAGAGAGAGAGAGACACACACACAGAATCTGAAGCAGGCTCCAGGCTCCAAGCTGTCAGCATAGCATAGAGCCTGAAGTGGATGTGGGGCTCAAACTCACAAACCATAAGATCATGACCTGAGCTGAAGTCAGATGCTTAACAGACTGAGCCACCCAGGCACCCCTGTTGTCGTTCTTTAAAAGAAAGAAAGAAAGAAAGAAAGAAAGAAAGAAAGAAAGAAGAAAGAAAGAAAAAAGAAAGAAAGAAAGAAAGAAAGAAAGAAAGAAAGAAAAGTTTATTTATTTTGAGAGAGAGAGAGAGAGAGAAAGGGAGAGAGTGAGCAAGTGGGGAGAGAGAATCCCAAGCAGGCTCCACACTGTCAATGCAGAACCCAATGCAGGGCTCAAACTCATGAACCATAAGATAATGACCTGAGCTGAAGTCAACTGAGTCACCCGGTGCCCCTGTTGTCATTCTTAATGGCTGGATTTTGCTTTTGCCAACACCATCTATAAAAGCATAAAGAGTATACCGTGGAAAGAGCCTAAACTTCCTCTTCAGATACTGTTGTGTTTCATTCTATTCTAACACTTCTTAGCTGTGTGACCTTGAGTAAGTTACTTAACTCATCTGAGCTTCAGCTTCCTCATCTGGAAAGACTGAGGGAAAGTCATTAGAGGTTTGCCCAGTGGGTCCAAAGAGAGCATGTATGGGGGGGGGGCGGGGAGAAAGCTTAACACAGTCCCTGGCTTGAGAAATATGAGCTCCCTTTCCCCCTCAAGAGCTAAGAGAGCTCACCCATACCCTGGAGGGGATCTCAACCTAGGACAAATCCTGCTGACCCTCAGTTTCTAGTAGAGTCACAGGGGAGGGCCTCAGCCTAGAGCCTCCTGGTCCCCTTGGGTCCCCTCTTACATGCACCTGTCTTTGTTCCATCTCTTCCCACCCCCCGCCGTAGCCATTCTTCTGGTGGGGCTGTGGGGCGGGTGCGGCGATGGACCGGGCGGGCACAGAACAGGTGGGTGCAGGCTGGGTGTCCGGCGCTGGGACACAAGTGCTCTGTGTGTAGGGTGGGCGGAAGTCAGGGCGTTTGATCTGAATTCTAAAGGGCGTTGTTCAGAGCCCCACAAAGGTCCCATTGTGCAGACACTGGGTATAAAGCAGCATATGACTCCCCAGCACCGGGCGGCGATGAATTGGGACGCAGGCGCGGACCCAGGGACCACTCCCCCTGCACAGACATGAGACCATAGGGGACCTGTCTGGGTGGCCTCAGGGATAGGCGCTCCCCAAGGTAACGGGCTTTGTTGGGTTTGCCCCAGGTCCAGAGCTAAGCAGCTGGGGGGTGGGGAGCTAAAGAGGATGGCTGATGACAGAACAAGATGGGCCTGGCGAAGAAAGGGGCTGGAGAAGAAAGAATGTTGGATGAAAGCGAAGAAGGGAGATGGGGCTCAGGGAGGTTAAGTCAAGTGAGGAGGAGGAGGAGGAAGGGGAGGAGGAGGAGGGGGAGTAGAGGCTGGCAAGGGACATGGGGTGATGAGGAAAGCGATGACCATCCTTGTTCCCTTCCTGTCACTGGCTCTTGGAAGGGGTGACGGGGTGGGGGGGGTGTGTCAGGCAGTGTGATGGTGCCCAGCTTTTCTGCCCCAGCTTTCTGCCAGCTTGCTCTGTGGCTCCTGTTTTGCAGGTGTGAATGAGGCAGGATGAACTGGACAGGTTTGTACACCTTGCTCAGTGGCGTGAACCGGCATTCGACTGCCATTGGTCGAGTATGGCTCTCGGTCATCTTCATCTTCAGGATCATGGTGCTGGTGGTGGCTGCAGAGAGTGTGTGGGGTGATGAGAAGTCCTCCTTCATCTGCAACACCCTTCAGCCCGGCTGCAACAGCGTCTGCTACGACCACTTTTTCCCCATCTCCCACGTGCGGCTGTGGTCTCTGCAGCTGATCCTGGTCTCCACCCCGGCTCTTCTCGTAGCCATGCACGTGGCTCACCAGCAGCACATAGAAAAGAAAATGCTGCGACTCGAGGGTCATGGGGACCCCCTCCACCTGGAGGAGGTGAAGAGGCACAAGGTCCACATCTCAGGGACACTGTGGTGGACCTATGTCATCAGCGTGGTCTTCCGGCTGCTGTTCGAGGCCGCCTTCATGTATGTCTTTTATCTGCTCTACCCGGGCTACGCCATGGTGCGGCTTGTCAAGTGTGAGGCCTACCCCTGCCCCAACACTGTGGACTGCTTCGTGTCCCGCCCCACTGAGAAAACCGTCTTCACTGTCTTTATGCTGGCTGCCTCTGGCATCTGCATCATCCTCAACGTGGCCGAGGTGGTGTACCTCATCATCCGGGCCTGCGCCCGCCGAGCCCAGCGCCGCTCCAATCCACCCTCCCGCAAGGGCTCAGGCTTTGGCCACCGCCTGTCACCTGAGTACAAGCAGAACGAGATCAACAAGCTGCTGAGTGAGCAGGACGGCTCCCTGAAAGACATACTGCGCCGCAGCCCGGGCACCGGGGCTGGGCTGGCTGAGAAGAGCGACCGCTGCTCGGCCTGCTGATGCCACGCACCAGGCAACCGCCCATCCCACCCCCCCAACCCTGCCCTGGGCCTACCCCTTCTTCTCCCCTGCCGGCGTGCAGGCCTCTGCCTGCTAGGGACTGCTCCATCAACATCTTCCTGCCCTGCCATCTCCCTTCCTCCCAGGGCCTTCCGTCTGAGGGGCCGAACAGGCTGGGAGCTGGAGGCCACCCACGGCCAGTGCTCAAGGTTGGGGGGGTGTGGGCAGCTCTTCTTGTCCGTCCGCCTTTTCCCTTCCCTCTCCCTCTCCCTGGGGCCGCTGGGGACAAGAGATAGGATGCTCTGACAGCATCTCCAATTGTGAAACTAATCTTAACCCCGTGTTGTCAGATACCCTATTTCTGGAGTCACATCAGTGGGGAGGGACGTGGGCAAAGTGGAATGGAAGGAGGGTGCCGTGGACATGTGGGTGGAGAAGGGAGGGTAGTGCCCACGAGGGAAGGAGGAACAGCACTTGCCGGCCACAAGGAAAAGCAGGACACATCTGGGGTGGAGGAATTAGGGGAGGGAGACACAGGCAGATAAGTTGGAGTGGGGGTTGGTCAGGGCCACCTTTGCCTCTGGTTCTCAAGGCCTCTCTCTGCCTGAAATGTTACACATTAAACAGGATTTTACAGTAAATGAAGAGGTGGCTTGCGTGTTTGTCGAGTTCTTTCTCCTGCAACCTCTGACCTCCCCCCACCCTCAGATGAGCTGGCCTTGTTTTTTTGCTGATCTAGAAAGCAACAGGCAACAGAAATAGCAAGACCCCAAGCCATTCTTGCCTTGTTGTTCCTGTTGTTGTTGTTGTTGTTGTTTTGGCTTTTGGGGGGACCATTTTTTTTTATAGCAGCTTCATTGGGATCAAATTCCCTTATGCCCTTCCTTTAATTTTATTTTTTCTTGTCCATTCTAAGTATAGGTTATGGCAGTTTCAGAGTTGCGTGCAGTTTTGTAAATGTGACCACAATATATTGTAAAACATTTACATTACCTCAAGAAGTTTCCTTGGGCCCCTTCCTCTGATAAGAAAAACATTAAAATGACAACTCCATCTAGAGAGACAGGAAATGATAGAGAAATTTCGCAAGTCGGAGAGGGGAGCACACATTCCCCTCCCCCCAACTCCTAGGAGAAATATTCACCCCCCCACCCCAGTCCTCCCATGAACCTCAGCACTCACTGCAAACTGATGCCCCACAAGCCACCCGTTAGATTGCATAGTGACGTTGACCCCTCTCCTTTAGACATAGCCCCTAATTTTATCCTCTTCCTCTGTTTCCCTATGCCAGGAATCAATGCCTCCCACCCCAGAGATGTCTCCAACACAGGTCAGACATTTCCTAGCCAGGTCTCCTCACTCACATCACTCTCCCAAGCAGCAGGTAGCCTCCCCGCCTTGTGTCAACTGTGAGGGGAAAAGCCCCAACCTGGGACTTGACACAGCTGGCTTCGAGTTCTAGTTCTGTCACTTAGGAGTAACCCATTCCTTTCCCCAAGCCTCAGTTTCCTTGTGAGCAAAGGGCTGGCCTACCACATCTCTAAGCTCCCTGTAGCACTCTGGACTTCTGGGATCCCTAAAAGGCTTCCCCAGGCTCACAGGATTTTCCCCACGTCAGAGTCACTGTCCTCACCACTGATTCTTCAGAGTAAAAGTTGCCCCCTCAGCAAGTTTCTCACCTCAGCTCCCCTACCTCTTGACAGAAAAAAAAAAAAAAGATCTGCCCCTCCCTGTCAGAGTACATTGACTCTGTGTGAGAAGTACATCAGAAAGGAAGAAGGGGCACCTGAGTGGCTCGATCAGTTAAGCATTGACTTCGGCTCAGGTCATGATTTCCCAGTCTGTGAGTTTGAGCCCCGTGTGCTGACAGCTCAGAGGCTGGAGCCTGCTTCGGATTCTGTGTCTCCCTCTCTCTCTTTGCCTTCACTCTGTCTCAAAATAAACATTTAAAATTTTTAAGAAAATAAAAAAAAAGGAAGGAAGAGGAAATCAGGCATAATCGTATCAGAATTGTTCTCTAGAAACAAGAAATTTCCTTTCTTGCAAGAAATTTCCTTTCTTTTTAGAAACTGACATCATATCCTGTGAGAAGACAAGCCCCCACCCCCAGGTCCCCCAAGGTGGGAGAGATTCCTTTTCTTATCAAAATCCACCCCCTGTTCCCCGCCCCCGCCCCCAGAACAGAGCACAACAAACACAGAGCATTTCTTCTCCATCCGAAAGGCCATCAAGAAAAAGATTTCCATGGGGCACCTGGGTGGCTCAGTTAGTTAAGTGTCCGACTCTTGAGGTTCATGGGTTCAAGCCCCACACTGGGCTCCGTGCTGATGGTACAGAGCCTGCCTGGGATTCTCTCTCTTCCTCTCTCTCTGCCCCTTTTTCCTGCTCTCTCTCTCTCTCTCTCAAAAATAAATAAGCTTTAAAAAAAGAAAAAGATATCCTTTTTAAAAATTTCCTCCTGGTTCCACAAAGGAACCTCCTGCCCTACACACATGAAGAAACCCTACATCCATCATCACCTCAGATATCTAGTTTCTCTTCAGAAGGTTCTACAAATCTCCCTTGGAAAGAGGCTCCAACTCCAGATCGAGGCTTTCCTCTCCAGGGGGCAGTGGTGGGACAACAAAGCTATGAGCAGGCTCTACAGCCCAAGGGAGGACACCTAGCCTTGTGTCCTGTGAACCAGATGGGAGCAGGGCCAAAGGACCCTGAGGGAAGCTGGAATACACAGTGTTTCAGGGAGGGGAGAAGGTAGGTAGGGCTAACCCAGGATTGACTTTTTATTTGAGGCTTGTCCCCAGAGTGTCTGTAAGGGAGAAACAGGAGGCAAGTGGGCGTAGTACCTGCCACACAAAGTACTAAGTGACCGCAGTAGTGAAGAGGGCTTTGCAATGAAGAGACCTGATTTGGGGGCACCTGGGTGGCTCAGTTTGTTAAGCGTCCGACTTCAGCTCAGGTCATGATCTCATGGTTCCTGGGTTTGAGCCCCACATCAGGCTCTGTGCTGACAGCTCAGAGCCTGGAGCCTGCTTTGGATTCTGTGTCTCCCTCTCTCTCTGCCCTCCCAGTCACGCTCTGTCTCTGTCTCTGTCTCTCTCTCAAAAATAAATAACAAAAAAATTTAAAAGAGAGAGAGACCTGGTTTGCCATTTATTAGCTCTATCCCCTTGGACACATTAGGCCTACCCTCTCTGAGTCTCTGTTTCCTCATCTGCGATATAGGGTTGATAATAACTTCTCTATCTCTTCTTTCACAGAGCTTTGGTGAGAATCAAATAAGATGTGTTCAGAAGCTGGTTATAAACTGTAAAGGGAGGGAAGATAATATGTCAGAAGCACAGAGACCACAGCCTGAAGGCATGCTAGAACTTGCAGTGAGCCAGGAGGGAGTGAGGGTGCTTCAGCTGGACCAGGGCTAGTGGGAAGAACTTGGTGATAACAGGGTTGGCTCCCCCACAGAGTGGACAGCAGTCCAAACAGCAAAGTCCAAGACATGTTGCAAAGTCAAGGGATCTAATCTGGGAACAGAAAAAGCCAAGTTACAGGAGCTTCTTACCCACTCTTTCTCACGGTACTGGTGTTTTTAGGGACATTTATGGTCTTTTAGAGGCATCCGTGTGTGGAGGTCCTAGGAGTTGGGGGCAAGGACAAGAGTCAGCTCTTGCATGAGGGGAGTGGCTGGCTGCACTAAGAGAATAGTCAAGGCCCCAGCCAGCTGGGTTGGGATTTCAAAGCAGGCTGCAGTATCCACAGAGAATTGGCATGGCAACCACGAACTGATTCAGATACCCAATCAGATAGCCTGGGTGCACACAGTGGTAGCTAGAGGAGAACGCTTGTTCCATTTACTGGTTCTACAATATGCAAACGCAGACATGACCTATGGTACAGAAGGGGCCATAAAGGTCCACCAAGCTGGGCTCCATTGGATTCCTGGATTAGGCAAGGCTGAACCCATCAGGTGGGGAAAGGATTGTGTTATTCTAGGGAGGGGGGAAAAGGTGGGCAAAAAACACTGAAAGGGGGGGTGGCTGGGTGGCTCAGTCGGTTGAGCATCTGACTTAGACTCAGGTCATTATCTTACAGTTCGTGGGTTCAAGCCCCACATCGCGCTCTGTGCTGACAGCTCAGAGGAGCCTGCTTTGGATTCTGTGTGTGTGTGTCTCTCTCTCTGCCCCTCCCCTGCTCACGCTCTGTCTCTCTTTGTCTCTCTCTCTCTCTCTCTCTCTCTCCCTCTCTCTCTCAAAAACAAATAAACATTTTTTAAAAAGCAACACTGAAAGGGTATGGATGTGATGTTGTCTCGAGTCAGACAAATAGTCTACTGTGGAGAGTTGGAGAAGTGAGGATTGGCTAAAGGGGAGATGGGAAAGAGACAGTATGACCAGCTTATAATGGACCTTGTGTGTCACTATAAGAGGTTAAGACTGTCCCACCAGTGATGGAAACCACTAAAGGTTTTTTTTTTTTAACTCTTTCTTGTTTTTAAAAAAAAATATTTTTTTGAGAGAGAGAGAGAGAGAGAGAGAGAGAGAGATAGGAGGGACAGAGAGAGAGAGAGTGTGTGTGTCCCAAGCAGGGGTCCCCACTGTCAGCACAGAACCTGACAAGGGTCTTGAATGCACAAACTGCGAGATGGTGACATGAGCTGAAGTTGAACACTTCACCGACTGAGCCACCCAGGCACCCCCCACTAAGGGCTTTGAGTAGAGGAATGCCACCTTCAGATTTGTGGTTTGGGAGCTGGCTCTGGCAGCCACATGGAGAGTGGACTGGGGATGGGAAGGGTGAGAGGCAGAATGGCCAGTTGCGGGGCTATTGCAACAGCCCACATGGTGCCTGTAGGACCAGGACGGTGGCAGAAGGAATAAGAGGAGACACACGTGAGAGACACTTTGGATGCAGAATATCATAGGACTTAGATTTCCTTCCCCTTCCTTGACTGGCAGACTCCTAATCATCAAGACTCAGTTCAAATGTCATTTCCTGTGTGAACGATTCACCTCTCTTCTCCCCTCCCCATCCCCTGCCAAGTCCCTCCGAGAGAATGAGTCCTCCCCTCATTCTGAACTGCAGTACATTGTAGTGCTTATCAAATTGTGTGGAAATTGCATGCCTAGCCTTAACACATAGTAGGTGCTTAGCCTGTTGAATTAAGGGCAGTGGGGAAGTGGATATAGGCGGGGGCAAAGGTTCAGAGTCTTGAAAGAGTAGGGTGTGTTCAGTGTGACTAGAGCAGAGAATGCGTGGGATGGGGTTGTAGGTCATAGTAGGAAGTGGAACTGGCAAAGTAGGTTTGGGCCAGTCTGTGAGGGGTCTCATATGCCATAGCTAAAATTGTGCAGGACCCTAGGCTCTGAACTATCACGTGTAGGAGTCTTAAAGTTAGCCCCTACTAGACTTACAGGCAATTCACTGCTACCATAGACAGACTGTGAAGATCTTGAGGAGATCCACGTCAGGGCAGATCTTGGCACAAATAGATGCCTTAAGGGTGATGATGAACTATGGAAGAAAGAGCAGAGTGACCTGAGGGTGCCTGAGTGGCTCGGTCATTTAAGCATCCAACTCTTGATTTTGACTCAGGTCATTATCTCAAAGTTCGTGAAATCGAGCCCCAAGTTGGGCTCCGTGCTGACAGCACAGAGCCTGCATGGGATTTTCTCTCTTTCCCTCTCTTTCTGACCCTCCCCCACTCATTCTCTCTCTCTCTCTCTCTCTCTCTCTCTCTGTCTCTCTCTGTCTCTCTCTCTCAAAATAAATAAACTTTTTTAAAAAGAGTGTAATTAAAAAAAAATAAGAGCAGAGTGGTCTGATAGTGGACCTCACGGAGAAAGGGGTAATTTACACAGGATGGTTCTCCATTTCTTTCTTTTTAAATTTATTTATTTAAGTAATCTCTACACCCAATGCGGGGCTTGAACTCATGACCCCAAGATGAAGAGTCACATGTTCCTCTGACTGAGTCAGCCAGGCATGCCAGGATGGTTTGCCATTTCAACTGAAACCCCTCTGGAAAGTCAGTATAGCATAGTGATTAAGAGTGTGCTCCACTTCCTTAGCTGTGTGACTTTAGCCAAGTTGCTTGGCCTCTCTGGATCTCAGTTTCCTCATCAGTAAAACAGTGATAATAATTGCACCTGTATCTCAGGGTCGTAGTGGGGATTAGATGTAATGATTATACATAAAGCACTTAGAACAGTGCCTAGTCGGTAGTAAGCCCTATACAAGTATGTGCTATCATTATTTTCTCTCACTACCTGTGCCATCCTTCAACTACTATTGACCCTCGAACAATGTGGGAGTGGGGGCACTGACCCCCTGCACTGTCGAAAATCCACGTATAACTTTTGACTTCCCAAAAAGTTCACTACCAAGAGCCTACTGTTAACTGGAGGCCTCACCAATAACATAATTGAATAACACATATTTTAGATGTGATATGTATCATGTACTGTATTCTTTTAATAAAGTCAGCTAAAAAAAAGAGAATGTTATTATTTTAATGTTATGTATTTTTTTAAATTTTTTTTAATGTTTTTATTTATTTTTGAGACAGAGAGAGACAGAGCATGAATGGGGGAGGGTCAGAGAGAGGGAGACACAGAAATGGAAACAGGCTCCAGGCTCCGAGCTGTCAGCACAGAGCCCGACGTGGGGCTCGAACTCACGGACCGCGAGATCATGACCTGAGCTGAAGTCGGCCGCCCAACCGACTGAGCCACCCAGGCGCCCCTAATGTTATGTATTTTTAAGAGAGAGAGAGAGTGTGTGTGAGCAGGGAAGGACAAGACACAGAGAGAGATACAGAATCTGAAGCAGGCTTCAGGCTCTGAGCTGTCAGCACAGAGCCCGATGCAAGGCTCAAACTCACAAGCTGTGAGATCATGACTTGCGCTGAAGTCGGCTGTCCAACCGACTGAGCCACCCAGGTGCCCCAGAAAAGAGAATATTATTAAGAAAAACATAAGGAAGAGAAAATACATTACAGTACTGTGCTGTGTTTATTGGGGAAAAAATCCACATAGAAGTGGACCTGTGTATGCAGTTCAAACCGGTGTTGTTCAAGGGTCAACTGTATTCACTGACTCTCTCAGATATTGAGCTAAATTCTGTTTCACCAAAGTAACATGCTTGCTTGCTTGCTTCTTTCTTTCTTTCTTTTTTTGACTTTTACATTAAACTTTATTTTTTTCCCCTGGGGTTGTATGTGTGTGTGTGTGTATTTTTTGAAGCATAATTAACATTGTGTTATATTAGTTTCAGGTATACAATATAGTGATTCAATAATTCTATACACATTTTTCAATTCTCATAAAGATAAATGTATTGTTAATCTCCTTTATCTATTTCTCCCCCTCTACCTCCCTTCTGGTACCCACCAGTTTGTGCTCTGTATTTAAGAGTCTGTTTTTCTGTCTCTTTTTTTTATTTTTTCATCCATTTTGTTCCTTAAATTCCACATATGAGTGAAATCACATGGTATTCGTCTTTCTCTGACTGGCTTATTTCGCTTAGCATTATACCTTCTAGGTCTGTCCATGCTATTGCAACTGGCAAGATCCCATTCTTTTTTGTGGCTGAGTAATATTCCAGTGTGTGTGTTAAACACATCTTCTTTATCCATTCATCTGTGGGTGAACATTTGGGCTGCTTCCATGTCTTGACTATTACAAATAATGCTGCAATGAACATAGGAGTGCATATATTTTTGGAAATGATATATCCAATAAGGGGTTAATATCCAAAATATATAAAGAACTTATAGAACTCAACACCAGGAAACCCCCAAACGTTCTGAGTAAAAATAGGCAAAGGACCTGAATAGACATTTTTCCAAAGAAGATGTCCAGATGGTCAACAGACACATGAAAATATGCTCAACATTGCTCATCATCAGGGAAATACAAATCAAAACCACAATGAGATATCACCTTACACCACATTGGGCTATGAGCTAAACATGCAGCCTGCTTAAGATTCTCTCCCTCTCTCTCTGCCCCTCTCCCTAGCTCGTACTCTTTGTCTGTCACTAAAATAAATTTAAGGGGCACTTGGGTGTCTCAGTTGTTTGAGCATCCGACTTTGGCTCAGGTCATAATCTCTCGGTTTGTGAGTTCGAGCCCCACGTCAGGCTCACTCACTGCTGTCAGCCTGTCAGTGCAGAAACCACTTCAGATCCTCTGTCCCCCCTCTCTCTGCCCCTCCCCTGCTGTGCTCTTCAAGAAATAAATAAATAAATAAATAAATAAATATTTTAAAATAAAAGAAAATAAATGTAAAACAAAACAAAAGCAAAAAAGCCCTACCTGCCCAACCCCTAAATCAAGATAAACTTTTCAAACTTCCACTGTTTCTCTGCCTTAACCTTAGGGATCTCAAAGTCACACTTTGTTTTTCACCAGTCTCCCCTTGCCCCTTTCTGTTTCTCCTCCAGCTTCCCTTCAAGAGACAAAGCCCTTCATTCCAAAGTTAGTCTGAAAATGCAGATTCCCTAGAGAATTCATGCCAACTAAAAATCATTCATGCTAAAATATAATCAGCTAGCCAACAAACAAGGTCTCGGTGATTGTGTTTCCCAAAACTTTCCCAACCCCCTCTCCTCCTCAGCACTCCCATTGTGCTCTTGCCTTCCTTCAGGCCTTGCAATTATCTCCTAAATGATCATTTGAACAATAAAAGCTAACATTTATTAAGTGCTTAGTGTGTGCTGGGCACTGTGGTAAACAGTATCTCCTTGGGGTGTCTGGGCGGCTCAGTCGGTTAAGCGTCTGACTTTGGCTCAGGTCATGATCTCACGGTTCATGGGTTCAAGCCCCATGTTGGGCTGTGTGCTAACAGCCCAGAGCCTGGAGCCTGCCTTGGCTTCTGTGTCTCCCTCTCTCTCTGCCTTTCGATCCATTCACACTCTGTCTCTCAAAAATAAACATTAAAAAATTTTTTTCTAAGTGTCTCCTTTAATCCTCATCACTTGTTGAGGTAAATACCATTATTATTATTTTTTTTTTGAGTGACAAAGGGCAGGGCAGAGGGGCATAGGGAGGGGGACAGTGGATCTGAAGTGGGCTCTCTGCTGAGAACGGACAGCCCGACTTGGGGTTTGAACTCACAAAGCGTGAGATCATGACCTGAGCCAAAGTCGGGCACTTAACTGACTGAGCCACCCGGGCACCCCGCCTAGAGAGAGAATCTTAAGCAGGCTCCACGCCCAGTGTGGATTCCAATGCGGGGCTCCATCCCATGACCCTGAGACCATGACCTGAGCTGAAATCAAGAGCTGGACATTCAAATGGCTGAGCCACCCAGGTGCCCCTAAATACCATTATTGTCCCCATTTTACAGAGAGGAAACTGAGGCCTACATAGGTTAAGTAACTTGCCCAGGCCCCACAGCTAGGAAATAAGGGGCTGAGCCAGGGAACTGGAACTCACATCTGCCAGATGTCAAAGGTGAAGCACATAACGACTTCTGTACCACTGCCTCCCTGCAACTGGCTTCCCAGGTTTCCTCAGTACCCAGTCCTCCTCCACGTCATGCCGAGACGCTGGAGTCCCCTTAAAGCTTGAATCTTGCTGATTCTTTGTGAAAATATCTTAATGGCTTTCCACGACTTGGAGGAGAAATGACTGGTCTGCTTTGCCAGCACCAGAGGGTTTCCCAGGATGCTGGCTTTTCATTGCCAAGACTGGGAATGTCCTGGGGCCCCTGGCTGGCTCAGTCAGTAGAGCATACAACTCTTGATCTCAGGGTCATGAGTTCAAGCCCATGTTGGGCTTAGAGATTACTTTTATTTTTTTATTTTTATTTTATTTTTTTTTTAACGTTTATTTACTTTTGAGACAGAGAGAGACAGAGCATGAATGGGGGAGGGTCAGAGAGAGAGAGGGAGAGACAGAATCTGAAACAGGCTCCAGGCTCTGAGCTGTCAGCACAGAGCCCGATGTGGGGCCCTAACTCACGAACCGTGAGATCATGACCTGAGCCGAAGTCGGCCGCTTAACCGACTGAGCCACCCAGGCGCCCCGAGATTACTTTTAAAAAATTAGAAAAAAAAAGCAAACAAACTGGGGATGTCCCTGGCAAATTAAGATGGTTGGTTACCTTAGCAGGGCAAAGCATGGCATCCAATGCCTTTCACACCCTGATTCCCATTTTCCCAGCAACACCCCCACCACTACTCACCCTTTTTACTGTGCCCTACCTCTTCTGCAGCCCAACCACCCCTCCCTAAAGACACTGTGTGTTCTCTCATACCTCCGTGCCTTTGGTGCACACTAATCCCTACACATCTACTCTGCCTAAAAAACTATGCTCACTCTTCATGGGAAGTGAGCTCCCAGGTCACCTCAGTGGGCTCTCTCTATTTCTTGGGAGAGAATAAGTAACGATTACATTCCACCTTGGTTATTTTATTGACACGTGAGTCTTCTCCAGGGTCACGACTAGAGTAAGCCAATTGAGGCACCTAAAAGGCAAAGTTTAAGGAGGCAGTCACTCTCGGGGTTGTGCAAATACCTTCCCTGTACTAGTATGACCCTGACAGTGAGGGCCTTCTTATGTTTTGCACTTGATTGCCTCACCCTAGTCCAAGCCCCGGTCTTCTCTGTTAGACTAGGGGCTTCGCAAGAGCAGACCCCAAGTTTTTACTCAGCTCTGTATCCCTAATGACTAGCACAAGGCTAGGCACACGATAGAAATCTAATTGAACTAATGACATCAGACTCTGCTCTGTCCAGTAGGGAAAGGAAGGAAGAGAGCCAGAAGGTTTTAGGCCGTGTTGCGGATGGGAGGAGAAGGGAAATTTAATGGACCTCATCTCAGCCTGGGGATGAGGACAACTTTTCATCAGGTGGCATCTGGCAGATTTGGGCTCCTCCTATTTCTCTGGTCCCTCCCTCTCTGTTCCTTTCGCTGGTTAACTGGAGATACTCCCCAAGGTACCTTTTTTTTTTTCTTTTAGTTCTCTTCTTATTCAGTTTCTCCTTTAGCGACCCTGTCCAATCCCAGAGCTTCAGTTAGCTAGTTCTTGGCAGGTGACTTTTAAATTGACATCTCATGCATTATGCTAAGTAAAATAAGTCAGAGAGAAAGACAAATACTGTATGATCTCACTTATATGTGGAATCTAAAAAAGCTGAACTCCTAGGAACAGAGAGTAAAATGGTGGTTTCCAGGGGCTTGGAGGCAGGGGAGATGAGGAGACATTGGTCAAAGGCTCTAAATTTCCAATTATAGGATGAATAAATTCTGGGGATTTTTAAAAAATATTTTTAATGTTTACTTTTGAGAGACAGAGAGCAGGGGAGGGGTAGAGAGAGGGAGACAGAGGATCCAAAGCGGGCTCTGTGCTGATAGCAGAGAGCCCCATTGCAGGGCTTGAACTCATGAACCATGAGATCATTACCTGGGCCAAAGTCAGAGGCCCAACTGACTGAGTCACCCAGGCACCCCAAGTTCTGGGGATCTAATGTACAGCATGGTTACTATGGTTAACAATATTATATACTTGAAGGTTGCTAAGAGAGTAGATCTTAAACGTTCTCACCCCCCCAAAAAGAGATGGTACTTTGCCATGGGATGGAGGTGTTAGGTAACACTATGGTGGTAATCATTTGCAATATATAAGCGTATCAAATCGGCACAGCTCTACACCTTAAACCTATACTATGTTATATGTCAAGTGTACCTCAATAAAGCCTAAAAAAGAATAAACACCTCATCTCTTTTCTAAGCCTCAGACCCACATTCCCAACTGCCTAGTATATATGGTAACATCTAGCATCGATTCTGCTCTTTCATATCCATTTTCTCACCTGGCCTTTGCAGCAGTTCTGTGAGAAAGTCAGGGCAGAATATGAATGCATTTTTTTAATGTTTATTTATTTTTGAGAGTGGGAGGCAGAGAGAGAGAGGGAGACAGAATCCGAAGCAGGCTCCAGGCTCTGAGCTGTCAGCAGGGAGCCCGACGCGGTACTCAAACCCACGAGCCATGAGATCATGACCTGAGCCGAAGTTGGACGCTTAACAGACTGAGCCACCCAGGTGCCTCATGAACGCATTTTTAAGGTGAGGCTCAAAAAGGTAGGCTTGCCCAACTCTCAGTGGCACAGCTAGGATTAGAAACTTCAGTTTGGGTGTTCTTTTTGCTATGTCGCACAGCCCACCACTTGAGTGTTTCAGTAGAAACGCAACATGACCCAAACCTCAACTTGTTACCAACCCCGTTACCCCTACTCCCTGGCAAAAAACATCAACAAAAATAAAACAGAACAACCCTGCTCTTGTTTCCCAACTTGGTGAAAGGCATCTCACTCTCCCTCCCAGTTATCAAGGCTAGAAACCTGGGATTCATGCTCAGCGCTTCCCTCTCCTCCAGATCCTATAGCCTTGACCTTTGAAATATCTGAATCCATCTTCCCTTTTCCTTCTTTATCCCGGCAGCCCCCATCAAGGCCCACAGAATCTATCAGCCACACTTACCTGCCCCCCCCCCCATCCTTTATACTGTTGTGAGGATCTCCTCCCTAAAGCTGCAGGTTGCCTGGCTGGAAAACTTCAGCCTCACACTTGGCTTCCCTATGGCTTTGGTTGTACTGGTCCCCCCAACCCCTCCCACTTATTCCCTGAGGCCCCGGTTTATATGCCATCGCCCCCAGCGAGCTCACTCAGTTGCACATACATCCCTGTAAACTTGAAATGAATTATCTCCCTATTCTCCCACAGCACTAGATATTTCATTCTGCCTGTCTCACAACTAACTGTGCAGTGGTCTGTCTCCCCTGTAGCCTGGGAGCCTGCTGGGGATAGGACCCTGGTTTCATGAATCTTTGTCTTCTCTGCTTAGGCCCTTCACATAGTAGGTCCTCAACAGATGGCTGTGAAATTGATTTTCCCCCCTCTAAGTATTTGGAAGCTTGTTATTAAAAAGGACCGTGGGGCACCTGGGTGGCTCAGTTGGTTGGGCGTCCAACTCTTGGTTACAGCTCAGGTCATGATCTCATGGTTTGTGACTCTGAGCCCCGCATCGGGCTCTGCGCCTACTTGAGATTCTCTCTCCTCTCTCTCTGCCCCTCCCCCACTCGCGCTGTCTCTCTCTCTCTCTCTCTCTCTCTCTCTCAAAATAAGTAAATTTTCAAAAAATGAAAGAAAAATAAAAAGACCATATTTCCTAGTGGATTCATTCAGCGAGGCAGGTAAAAATGATTCTTGAAACTGAGGTGGGACATCTCACTTCTTTACTCCCTTGAGAGTTTGAAGTGGTCTGGCACTGGTCCACTAAGGCCCCCACCTCTCCTGATACCGCTCTCCCTCCCCCAGAGAAGGCAAAGGACAATTTTAACTCTTTATTTGAAACAAACAATTCCAGAGACAGAGGTTAGTTGTGACAACAGCTTCTCACTACAACACAAGGGTGGGCATGGCTCACTGAAGGGACAGGCCAGGCGCCTCAGAACAATATATACAATTTAAACAGTGGCTAAACTGGTAACAGTTATAAAAACACAAAAAGGAGGCTGGGGAACAGCAAAGCCAACAGGGAAAGAACTGGGTACCCCCTTTGCTGGACGCTAATAGTTTTCTGGAACTATGAAGGCAAGATGGGGAAGAGAGATGCAGGCAGTGGGCACAGGACCCATGCCCACAGTTCTTCACCTATCCTTTGACCACACATCCCATCCTGTATGACCCAGGGCCCCCAAAGGCTTGGCCTGGCTCTTATGATGGGGGGAGAACACGAGTGGGGAAACCCAGCCCCAATCCAAGTCAGAAGGTAGTTTTTGCCTTGGGAAACTCTGTCCATTGAACTAAAGGGAGGCAGTTACAGAAGGGGGCTAAGCATGTTGACACCATGGCTCATGCCAACCTAAGACGGCAGAGAGCGACAAACACATAAACCAAGGGGACAGGAGTCAGTTCCCCACACTTAGAGTCATCTTCTGCCTTTGAGGGAAAGAAAGCATTTGGAAGTTTTTTAAATGGAGGCACCAAGGGCTGGTGCTTGCAGGGGTGGGGAGGGGGAGTGAGGTGGTGCGGGGATTCCAACAACTAGTTATCTCATGGGAGGGGAAGAGCATCTAAGCTCTGTGGTTTAGGTAAATGGTCCCCTCATTACTGCCATACTTTCTTTCCCGTCGTCCATACAAGACCCTCTAGCGTGGTACCGGGGAAGAGCAAAAGGAGGGGATGGGCACAGGGCAGAGAAGGCAGCTGGGTTCTTCCCTTGGCCAAACCTAGGAACAGGGAGCTTTACCTACATGGGATGGGTCAGGAAACCCAAAGCCAACAGGATCACCAGAGCTCTCAACACTCCACCCAGAGTTGGGCCCCCAGGAGAAGGGGTTCACTCTGAAGCATAAAGGAAATGGCCAAGCTGGGTTTTGCCCATCGCTGGGAGACCAGCCCCTGGGTACAGAGGACTGGGGCCCTGTGGTTGTCAAGTGGTGTGGAAGAAGGTAAGAGCCAGGGGTTCCTAGGGAAGGCAGGGAATGGATGAGTAGAGAAGGGCAGTCAGGGCCCTTCAGGATGAGTAGCATTGGTTCCTGGGCCAGTCGCCCTGTGGGACATGGTCCCAGGCCAGATGTTGGTGTGAAAGACAGACACGGATAGCACATGGGCTCAGTCCAGGTCTTCCTCCCCAGGACGACCCAGCTCCTCGTAAATCTCACGCACAGCCAGAATGCGATTGAGCATACTCTCCAACATGCTGCGGTCCATGGGGATCACGGAATACCAGAGAGGTGACTCGGCGATGCAGGACCGCTCAGGTTGTAGGTAGAACACATCGTTGCGAGTCCGGAGGCTTTCAGGGCTATAACAGTGGCGAGGTGGGTGGGGGGAGGGGTGGGAGGACAGAGATCAATTACCAGGGCAAAGTAGATTCCCTGAGTCCCCATGCTAATGCCACGCCTGCAAAGCTTCCAACTCACCATTTTGAGAGATAGAATTCGTAGAACTTGACGGGGCAGCGGAGGGGATTCATGCGGTTCTCACGCTGCTCTAAGATAGGAGCTTCTTCTTCTCTCTTCCGTTTCCCAGGGCCCGTGTCTGCAGATGAGGCAAATGACCCAGAGTCATTACAAGCACAGCCTCAATGAACCACTTCCAAGAGCACAGTCCAGGGCACAGGGGGAAGGCCTCAGGACACCAAATACAGTCTCACAGAGAAATAAAGGCAGAAGAAGGGTCGGTCAGTCTCCCCACGTCAAGCAAACAGGTCCTGTGACAGCGGGGGGGGGGGGAGTTGTTCTGTGGGCCTCCCTGGTTCTCACTGCCAAGGTCTCCCTTTATAATCTCCCCAAAATGATTTCCTGAAGACATCATCTCAGAAGCTTTGCATGCATACTGACAAAACAGACCCTATGGCAAGGCTGGGCTAGCCTTCCAGGACAGGGAAACATCAATGGTCCCAGCCCCCAGTACCTCAGCCCAGGCAGAGGCTCAGGTCCAGAGAAGAGACTTTGGGAACTGCACTCAGATGGCACGGGACTCCAGGGCCAGAATGGAAACCAAGGTGCAGTTTGTCACACCCAGCAGCACCGAACCAGGGAAAGCCTCTTATTCACCCTGTCAACTCTCCCCCACAGTTGAACACACCCAGCAGCTTCCTACTTGTCTACCATCCACCCCAAGAAAGTACATTGCCTTGAAAGGAGGAAAGTCACCAGGCGCCTGGGTGGCTCAGTCAGTTAAGCATCCAACTTCAGCTCAGGTCATGATCTCACAGTTCAGGAGCTGGTGCCCCACGTTGGGCTTTCTGCTGTCAGCCCAGAGCTTACTTCGGATCCTCTGTCTCCCTCTTTCCACCCCTTGACTGCTCACTCTCTCTCTGTCTCAAAAATAAATAAACCTCTAAAAAAAAAGACTGAACTTAAAAAAAAAGAAAGAGGGGCACCTGGGTGGCTCAGTCAGTTAAGCATCCGACTCCTGGTTTTGGCTCAACTCATGATCTCATGGTTCATGAGTTCGAGCCCCACATTGGCCTCTGCGCTGACAGTGCAGAGCCTGCTTGGGATTCTCTCTCTACCCCTCTCTCTGCCCCTCTCCCACTCACATTGTCTCTGTCTTTCTCAAAAATAAACAAATAAACTTAAAAAAAGGTCACAAAGAAATATTTCTTTTAAAATAAGTAAATAAAAGAAAGAGAATGAGAAAGAGAAAAAAAGAAAAAAAATGAAAAAGAAAAAGAAAAAGAAAAAGAAAAAAGAAAAAGAAAAAGAAAAAGAAGGGGAGCAGGATACAGGCAGCTGAGTGACCTCCTATTTCTGCAAGAGCCACTGCCTAGCAGATTGCAGGACTGGCTATTTTCGCCTTTTTGGCAAACACAGGAATGGAAGGGGTAGGGAAGACAAGGAGAGGGCCAAGCCAGCAGTCATGGAGGGGCCTGAGAGGGGAAAGCAGGGAGGGGGAAAGATAAAGGGGTCGGGGGATAGCCTCGTACCTCGCCCTTTCCTCTGGCGGACGGGGGCATAGTAGCGGATGCTCACCACCTTGGTGGTGCCCCGAGGGGTGGTACACTTGCGGGACTGCCGCACCACGTTGGTGAAGGAGAGCTGCATGTGTTCCTCGGCTGTCTGGAGCCCAAAAAACTTAGTGTTGAAGAACATGAGGGTGTTGAGGAGGACAAAGGGTGAGTAGACCCCGAGCTGCTTACACTCCCACAGGTGCTCTTCCTCCACGCGGGAGAACACCGTATCTGCAATGGTCAAGGGGGAGACGCCAGTCAGGAGTGATCAAACACCCCCACCCAGCCACTTCCGATCCCAGACGCCCCGCTCACGAGCATTTCCCACCCCATCGCTGGCCAGTAAGTGACAACTGCACAGAGAACGCAGACACCCTGCTACAGTAGACAGTGAACTGGGCTTTTTAAATGGTTTCCACTTGCACTTGGAGCTTCTCTTACCACCCTCGAGTTACAGGCAGGGAGATGTAAACCCCAAGGAGTCCCACAGTGCCTTCTCTTCTTTCTTCACTCACCACCAAAACCCAAACCACCTTTTTCAGACCTAGACCTAGGTCGTGTTCAAGGATGGGGGCTCTGGCCCCTCTAGCTCTCAACCCCGAGGCCCCCCCAGGGACGTAACTCCTGCCCTCAGACACTTTGTGGAGAGTAGCAGACCAAACAGCCCAGGACTCTTGGAATGGTGTACTGAAAGCATGGAGAAGAGGGCAGAGGGGTTGCAAGGTCCCTGTCCCTTACTGTTAGGGAGGAGTGTGGGCTGCCAGGTACTCAGAGACTTGTTGAGTTCTTGAACGAAAGTCAGGTAGTAAAGGTCTGTGAAAATGTTCACCATTCGATTGTTTTCCAGCAAGTACTGAAGAAAGAAAAACATGCACAGAAAGCTAGACTCTAGGTTCTGGAGGAAAGACGTGATGCCAAAGGCCCCAAGCATGGCAACCTCGATAATGAGGAGGCAATGGGAAAGCACTGCTTGATTAGGTGACCCAGAGTGCTTTTCTCCAGGGATATCCCCCCACTCTGAGATACCGGGGCCCTGCTGGAAGAGGAAGAAGTCTGGGGAGCTGTGTTGTCGCTGGTTCTTCACAAGCCCAGCCTCCTTCGTCAGACAACATGCAGCCGACCTCTTGCAGGGGAAACTACACATCACCCCGCCACCCAAAGAGTTCAGCTCTACCCATCTTTCCCTTCCTAGAATGGTTCTGGAGGATTACCAAGGGGACCTGCTCAGGGTAGGAGGCAGGGTGAGGAACAGGGGCCGGGACAGAGTCATTTACGGTGGGATCCTGCCTGCTATGTTGAGAGTGACGGCAAGCGAGGCGGCGTGCCAGGGATACCTGCTGGATGCCGAGACACAGATAGTAGATACTGTCAGGTTCGTATCGTTCACCGTTGGGTCGAGTGATTTCTCTCACAAACTGGGCCAGACCGTAGTTGAGTTCAGCAGCTGAGCAGGCCAGAATATCCTCTTTGATACGCATAGGTTTGGCTGTAGTGATACACAGTGGAGGTAGATGGGATTAAGAGAACTCCACGTGGAGAATTTCATTTAGCTCCATCATTAATCCCTTCATCCCTTAGTGCATCCAGCTCCAGAACAAACCCACCCATTACAAAAAAAAAAAAAAAAAAAAAAAAAAAAAAGCCCTCAGCCTTTAAACCTAGACAGCCTCTCCCCTTATTTTGCAACTCCTCCCCATCTTCACAGGACACCCTTCGGTGATCACGGCCTTATCACCCCTAGACATCCTCACATCCTCAGCTGAACTGCAGCCCTGGCCCTCCTCCTCTCCCCACATTGAGGGGGCCCTGTGTTTTAGGTAAATGGGTGGGGGCCCCTCCCCTGAGCACGGGGTACCTTCCTCCCCACCCCCACCCCATACTTACGGCCAAAGCGCAGTTCATCCCCCTTGCTGGTTTCTCCATTGGCATATTTTGACTGCACCCAGCACTTCCAAGCATTGACACCATATGAATAGTTGAGTCCAGTACAGCTAGGCTGGCTGCTCATGGAATCCCGGGAACAGCTCTCCGAAAGCACCAGCCGCTTTTGACCCTGGAGGGGAAGAGAAAGGAAAGGGGTGGCAGAAGCAGGGCCAGGGGCACCACGGAAGCCAGTCAGGATAGTATTGACCACTGGGGAAGCAAGGGCCTGATGTAAGAACGCAGCGAGCTTCCACAGCACAGAGCCCCAGAAATGACCCTGGTGACCTCATGAAGAGAGAAAGTGTGGCTATTTCTTGGTACTCACAGTGGCAGACAACAGAGGTTAGGAAAGTCAAACTAAGGCCACCGGCTTGACTACAAGAGCCGCCCCCACCCCCCCGAAAAAAACTCTTTGAGCCTCCTCCTTCTGTGGATTTAGCAGCCCTGGCCCTCACCTTCCTCATGGTGCGGGGAAGGTCTTGTTCAGTAGACACATCCTCGGGCCCTACCAGGCCACAATCAAAGAGGAAGTCTACACTTGGGTTAATGTCCAGAGGGTCTGTTAGAGAGGAAAGGAGGAAGAAATCAATTTTTTTAAGATCTCAACCCTGTGGTCCTCACACCCTACCCCTGCCACTTGGCCACTTGACTGGAGATGAGACTCCTATACAGCCTTACTGTACTCGGTAGGAAGCAGCAAAGCTGTACCAAGAACACGCTCTGAGGCACATAAATGCAAAAACTCACAATGATGGGAATGTTCGTAACGCTACCGAACTGCATGCTTAAACAGGGTTAAGATGATAAATTTTATGTTATGTGTTCTGCCGCGATTAAACAAAAGCTAAACACAACTGCAAAACAGTGCGCCTGTCCCGGTATCTCTGGCACTAGTCCCTGTGAGAACCTTCTGTCACAGGGTCACAAGGAGCACTGTTTTGGGGTCATGCTCAGATCACAAGGGACACTTCATGCCTCTCGGCACAAATGCTACTGCACCCAGTGGACACACTTCAAGTCCCACTCACTCTTGGGGAAGTCCGCCTCCAAGTCTTGCCCAGGCTCATCCAAGACATTGGCCATCTTGACGGCCATGGCCAGGACATCATCTCTAGCTGGCCCAAACAGGTCACAGTCTTCCAGAAGCCCCTCTGCACTCTGGTTGCTCACAAGATCTGGGGGACAGGGAAGGTGGCTTGGTCACTGCAGCTCCTGCCTAGCACCCTCACAGGCCTTCAGGGGCTAATCCCAACTACTCCCCAGTCCTTCTAAGGCACCAAGATTACCACACTCCTCCCCCTTAGGCTGACACAGGCCAGTAGCACCCTGTCTCCCTCATCACCACCCCCCATGGCGTACCACAAAGGTCAGATGAGGCCTTGTCTAACTCCTCAGCCTCTGCAATCATTTCTGCCATAGCCAGGATGTCGGCCTCCAAGGGGTTGGAAGGGATCTTCACCTTCAGCTCCTCAATGGTCTCCACAATCTTGTCTGTGCTCTCCAAGGTGGTGGGCAGGAACATGGGCACAGGCACCTGGAGGCAGGAATCCCAACTGAACACCAACAACCACCCCAGCGAATGAGAGGGACAGCTGATGAGACTAAGGGGGGAGGCGGGGAGCATGGGTCTCAATCCTGAAAGGGTAAAGGAGACCACACCAGGAAGGGCAGGGAAACTTACCGGGATGGGCATGGAGAAAGGCACCGGGACTTTCTGGCAGTACAGATGCATAGGCACTGGCACAAAGATGGGCACTGGGATGGGCAGCACTATCACCTGTGGCTTCCACTCTTCTGTTGACAAGAAAGGGGTCTTCTCAGAGCCTCTGCTAGATGTACCACATCTGGCCCAGAGCTTGACGCTTGCCTGTCCCCCTCTACCCCAAAAGCTCTAACATGTGCTCAGTGTCACAAAACTGCCCTAGAACCAGAGGCTGAGAGACAACTCGAGAATTCCGGGACAACCATGTGCACAATGCTTCAGCCATCTCATAAACCCCCTGTCCAGTTCCCAGGCACGGGGCTGGAGGCCTAGGACTATGGAATGTAGCCTGGGATGTCTAGGTACCCTGGCTCACCTGTTTGACTCCCTTTGGACTTCATCTCCACCTTGCAGGAGACCCCCCTATTCTGCATCAGTGGTTTACACATGGCCGCTTTGTTTTTGCGGGGTGTTGCTGGGGGTGGCAGGGGTGGAGGAGGGGTGGAAGCAGCAGGAGCCGATCGGGTCTTGGCAGGGATCTGCAGAGACCAAGGAATGTTAGAGCTGCCAACCAGCATACCCTCCTCTGAGGCCATCCACCCCCTTGGCTTCTGCCCTGACCTTGCCCAGATTCCCATTTTCCTCTGGGGTCTTCACTGTACTGCTGTTCTCCACTTTGGTTTGAGATGGTGCCTGGGGCTTCGACTCGGGAGACTGACCTATAGATCAAAACAAATGAATGCTCTCATCTGAGGAACTTGCTCTCCGCTCTCCTCATCCCCGTTCCACAAGAGCTCCATTGAAAGGCACACTAGATGCAAATGGGAGATCTAGAATATCCCCTCCTCACCACCCCCATCCTTAGATGTAGTCTTCTCTAGGCCCCAGCAACACTGGCCAAGAAGGTTCTTTGCTCCTGGCTGCCAAGAAGACCAAAAGACAGTTCCCCCAATGACGCACAATTGGAGACCTTCCACTCAGATGACCCTCGGAAGTTTGGTACCCCTGAAGCAGTGGAGAGACTGAGGTGACATTCTAGAAACAATAGTCTTCGGTCTCCTCAAAGGTAGAGCTTATGCCGACACTTCCAGCTCTCTGAAAATTAACCACAGCCCCCCACATGCCCCATCCCACCTGGGTCAGTGTCCATCCCCTCAAAACACATCCTTTATACAGTTCGAGTAGACTCGAACTCTAGGGACCTTGAAACAAGGCTCCCCCTAGTACCCGCACGGTCCAGAAGCTGAAAAAGAATATAGTACAAGGAGCTCTGTCTGGCCAAGGATGAGGTGAAAGCAAGAGAGAAGGGAGAGAGGGGCTGGGCCTAAGGTGAAAAGGGTCCAGGCCAGTGCTAACAGAGCATGTCCCCTGCCCAGCACTCACTGTTCAGGAGGCTCTCAGGCCCGCTCTGGGTATCCAAGTTGGGTTGGTTCTGCTGGCTGTAGAAGCGCAGCAGACACTGTTGGTTGCAGAAATGACGGATCTGCCCACGCCAGTGGATGGTCTCCAGCAGCTTCCCCTGGCGCTTACAGGCGTGGCACCGGGCGGCCTGGGGGGCGTCAACAGGACAGTCAGACCTGCCTCCCTAAAGTGGGCTGGGCCCTTTGCCCTGGGAGAGGCCGTGCTGCTCCCTTCAGAAGCCGGGCCAACCAGAGCCCCCTCCCTGGAGATCGGCCCGCACCCTGAGGCCAGTGTAATAGCCTGTGCCCCTTGGCGCCCCTTCCCTCCTTTCCAGTGTCCTGCCCCCCTTACCTTGCAGTACCACAGCAGGTACTTGCTCTTACAGTCCTCACTGCAGAAGTCCCAGGTGCTGCCATCCAGCTGCTCGGTGACTCCACGCTGGCAGGTCTGGGAGCAGTAGGTACAAGTGATACAGCACAGCCCCAGCTTCTTGGTGAAGTCCTGTTTGTACAGCAGCACACAGCCTGGGAAGAGGGCAAGAGGAGAGAGTCCAGAGACCCAGAGATCACCATGGCCAGGAGGCCCAACCTTTCCAAGATGGTCCACCTAAAACCTCCACCAGCCTCTCGTACCTTGAAGCCTCCGGATGGACAGAGAGACGGAGGAGGGGGAGGGGATGGGAGGAGGACAACACAGTGACCAGAAGACCCCCGACCGCCCCCCAAGTGCCACATTGCAAGCCCTCCTCCTTCCCCCCCCACCCTCTCTGGCTGGAAGTTTCAGGCCCTTCTGCGCCTTTCCCCACCTCCTTACCTTCGCTGCAGAAGCTCTTCTCCACCCCACTGAACCGGAGTTTCTCATGCAGGAGTTTCTCCTGCCGGCAATGCTCACACTGGGACACCACACCCCGGAGCCGCTTGAAGTCCTCGCAGCAATCGCGGCAGCAGAACTGGAACACCTGGTCCTGAGATGAGGGGCACAGGGCGGGGAGGACAGAGCTGTGACATCCCGATCCGGCGAGAGCCAAGTGGAGGGAAGGCCCCCTTCAGACAGCTGTCCGGTCTATGTGGCAGGATGTCGGCGGGGGTGGGGATCTTACCTGCCAGTCCAAGACCTCAGGCTTGCCACTGAAGAGGCTGTGGCAGTAGTGACAGCTCAGGTGAATGCCCCCCTCAGGGCTTGTGCGCTGGAGGGAAGGAAGACAAGTAAGGGAGGTGTGTGGGGGCGGTGGGGAGGGGGGGGTCAGGCTGGTTCTTAGTTCTGCCCGGGCCTACCTGCCCCAACTCTCATACCCTCTCTGTGTCACCACACCCTTCTTTCATCCCTGGTCCAGGGTTTGGAGTACCTGGAACTTGGTCCAGCAGCTGGGGCTGCAGAACTGGTAGACTGTGCGATCAACCTTGTTGTAGTAACAGGGGTCAGAGAGGCTGCGGCGGCAGAAGCTGCAGGGTCGGGGAGGGCCTGGGGCACAGAGAGAAAAGGAGAAAGAGAGAGAGAGAGAAAGAAAGAGAGAGAGAGAGATAGAGAAGGAGAGAGAGAGAGCACACAGAAGGTGTAAGGCAGTGCAGAGATGGAACAGGAAATCCATGGGAAGATGTGGTCGGGGCTGAGGTTGGGCAGCAGGGATCACTTTAGAAGGGAGTACGGGAGGTAGAAGGAAGGCCAGCAGGGGTCTCAGAGAAGAGGGCTTTGCACCTACCAGTGAGCCCTGCCTGCTTCACTTTGTAAGAGGTGGTACAGCACAGGGTACAGAACAAGCTGGTCTTGCCATTACGATCCACATGTGATAGCATCTCAAAGTTCTTACACAGGGTCTTGCACCAGACACATGGGTACACACGTGTGTTTTTCTGTGAGGATGGGGAAGGAGAGGCTGAGGCTGGATTTGTCCCTTCGCTTTTATTTGTTAAATTTTTTAAAACATGAGATATTTCAGGCATACAAAAAAAGGGTAGATGATGATATAACAAAGACCTGTGTATCCACCAGCCAGCTTCAAAAATAAAACATAACAGATACAATTGAAACCCCCTTTATTTGTTTTATTCTTCCCAACCCTCGACCCATCAGGCACCTTTATTTGTCACCCAGGAACCGCACCCCCGTCCACAGCCCTCTAATGCACTACTCCCTCGGCCCCACCTTCTTGTACGCCCCCAAGCAGGTTGTGTTGCAGAACCGCTTTTGTTGGCCCTCGTGGAAGAGGAGCTCAGGGCCAGGGCTCCCGGTCTTGGTGTAGATGTAAGCCCCGCACTGGTCACAACAGTTGGTTTTCAGTCCCTTGTTGGCCCGGAATTTGGAGAAGCAAGAATCGCTGCAGAGCCGGTGCACCACGCTGCCGTTGCTGACCTCGTGCAGGACCTGCCGTACACACACACACCCTGAGCCAGGGCCTGGGCACCACCACCCACCCTGAAGCAAGGACGGCCCGCCCCACCTCACCCTAGACCTTCACAGCACACAGTGGGCCCAGGGACCCCCCAACCTGCATATCGGGCTGCCGACTTGATGGTGAGGTCCCGGGAGGCAAGGAAGGCCGGCTGCATACATCCTGGAGAAGCTCTATCCTTGAATATGCTCCCTCACGATGGCTGCCCTTCCTCCCCACTCCCCTCTTCCACAGGGCCTGGCCCCTGCAGCCCCAGGATGGCAGGGGCAGGTCAGGGCTAGCCAGGCTCTGCAAATCAGCCCCCATCAAGCTTCCTCACCTCTCCAGTCTTCTGGCATATGCTGCAGCGAGTGGCGTCGGCAGGATCCCCAGACTGTGGGATTGGGCGCTGCTGCTGGGCCTCGTACAGGGAGAGACAGACGGACGTGCAGAACTCATGGAAGGAGCCTCCTGAACCAGTCTGTGCCACAACCGAGTCCTTGGTGTTCCAGATCTCCCTGCAGGTGGAAGCAGGTTGGAATGTCCACTTAGTACCATCCTCTTGTTTCATCGGCTCCCACCCCTCCGCAGGGATCGATGACCACAGGGCCGAGTAATCTCGGACCCCCCTCCCAGTTCCACTCTGCTAGCTTCTTGCCCACAGTCCCCGGATCACTAGTTACTCCCGGCCTGATCCCTGCCCTCCCTGCACCCTGGGGACCTTCACGTACTTCTTGCAGAAGGTACAGGTCTTTTTGCCCGAAGGCTTCTTAGAGAAAGTGGTGAGACAGGATGAAGAGCAGAAGAGCTGAGGCAGCCCCTTGCGCTGGTAGGCGGTCTGCCCCTTCTGCAGTGGCGTCCGGCAGTGAGCACAGGTCATCTTGGTGCCTACCGCAGAGCGCCCGGCCCTTTGTGCCACGCTTGAGCGTAGGGACATGCGAGGGGAGCGCCGGGGCCGGAATGGCACAAAGTCCTCATCATTGGGGTCATCTACCATGGCATCAGAATCCTCATCTGACACTGGAACTGTGGAAGTGGGGGCACGGACCATGAGCAAAAGCTACTGGACCAGCTCTCCTCTGACCAACGGGCAGCTCAGCAGATACTGGCTCCTCGGATGAGCCCTATCCCCCTAGTTATTTCCTCTGCGCCCCCACCCGCATCATGCTGGCATCTTAAGCCACTGGTGGCACTCTCCCTGGGAGGGCCCAGGAGGGCTCTGAGTGAGAAGATTCAGGACAGGGATGGCATGGCTGAAACAGGAAACTCCATTCTCGCTGCTGTTGTTTTCAATTTCCCCCACTGCCCCTGGTTCCCATGCCAACCCACAGCAGAGATAGGCACTTCACACTCTGCAGGGCGCAGCACTATGGGAGCCAGGAGATCTGTGGCCCGCCACATCCCACTCGGTCACACTTCCTCAAGTCCTACTCACTGCTCTCAGTGGAATCCACAACCTCGGGTTTTGGAGGCTCTACTCTTCTAACGCGCTCGCTTCTCTTCTGCACCTTGGAAACATGGGAGGGGAGGAAAGCTGACACCAGGGGCAGGCTAAAGGGCCTGCTGTACTGGTGCAGGGTGTGGGGGGTACAGAGATGGGAGGGGGAAGGGAGAGTAGGGACCCTCAGCCCAGGACTGAGAGGAGGGGAGAAAAGGAGGCTGGACTTTCTCCTTAAGAAGCAGGAGACACAAGAGCTCCCCCCCCCCCCCCCGCCCACTTCCTCCTAACTCTCCTTGCACAAGCCCTCCCCAGAACAACATCTGGGAGGGAAAATGAAGGGTCTGTCCTTCCCAGAGCTATAGGGGGAACCAGACTCCTTCCAATCCCCTCCCCCCCTCACCCTCTCAGGCGGCTTCTCACTCGCCTTCCCAGTCAGGCCATCTCCTGCAAAGGAAGCAGAAAACAGCCTAAATCTTGAGCTTGCCCTCACCACCCCCCTCTCTGGCCCAACCTCCGTGCCTCCATTCCTGGGGAAGAACATACTCAAAACTGAAAGGGAAAACTCAAGTGCCTGTGGCTTCTTGGGGCCCCTCTCAGGGTTACCTCAAGCTCTGTTCTAAGGGAGGGGAGGGGGCAGCTATTCTCCATTAAAAAAAAAAAATCTTAGCCTTCCCCCCAGCCTCTGTCCCAATCATTGGGAGTTAAGGAAACACAGATAACAGGTCTTTCATCAGAGAACTTATATAGTTCACTGACAACAAATGCAAGCACCCAAAGGTAGCAAAGGGAAAAGGAAGCATTATGTATGGAGAGGTTCCCCTGGACTCAGGTGGTTATATAAGCCCCAAGACCCTGGTCACAACCTGGGAGAGGCACACCACTAGGCAGAAAGAGGGGGGAAATCAGAGCCTCTCAAGCCCAGGCTCTTCCTCCCCTATCAGAGACACAATTCCAGGCCCTGCATTTCTACCATTCCCCTGAAATCACTATGCTGTTGGTGGCTCCAGAACCTAGTTATCATTCATCCAACCTAGAAACCCCACTCTCTTCTAGAACAAAACAGCTGGAAAGATCTTAGCACCAAGAAGCCTGGTGTCCTCTCCAAATTGTAAAGAAAGGACCCTGGCACAACAGCCCCCTGGGGGTAAGAAAAAGGGAACCTCTCCCAACAAATCCACTCTTCCCAACCCACCCCCTGAAACCTCCCCCCATTACCCTCCCATAGCCACTGAGCTGCCTCCCTACCCCTACTTTCCTTAATCTTCATCACAGCCCCTCGTCCTCCCTTCCAAGCTCCCAACTCCTTCTCCATACATATCCCTACTCTTGTCTGTCCACCCTCTTCCCCCTCCCTTACGCTTTCCCCAGACACACAACCACCCCTACTTACCCCTACCCTCTCCCCAGCCTGGATTCTCCAGCTGATTAGGTGACCTACCTGGCAAGGATGGGTGTGCAGGAGGGCTAGGGCCCCCAGGTTTGGTCTGAGAACTGTTGATTCCATCCCCCAGAGTCTCTCCCACTGAAGGGCTGGGGGGACCATTTGGGCTCTGTGGCTGCCCTTGGGGAAGCTCCTCCTCCTGCCCAGGGGAGCCCCTTCTCCCTGTAGCTATGTTGGTGGTCTCCTCCTCTTCAATATGGGGGGGCTGCAGTGTTATTGGCGAATCTGGAGCCAAAGGCTCTAGTAACCCCTGTGGTGAAGAGGGATTTGCCCCAGCCCCTGGCTCAGGTGGTACCACCTCAGGGGTCTGGCCCCCTGGTCCAGGCTCTAGGGTCTGATCTCCTGCATCCCAAGCAAGGGTCCCCTCAGGACCATGGTCCACCTCTGGGGGAGAGGGGGCTTTATAGAGCAGCCCCCCCAGCCCCAGCAGCTCAGTGGCTCCATCCAGGACTCCAGGGTCTTTTTCCAGGCCAGCAGGGGCATCAAGCAGGTCCAGGGCTCCTGAGGATGGAGAAGGGCCAGGGGGCGCCCATCCTCGAGTTGGGGCAGTCTGGGATTCCAGTAGATCCTCTCCAAATTCCATGTCTACTGGAAGGTCTCCAGCCAGGGGCTTCTCTGGCAGGGTCAATGGGTCAAACGGACTGGGAAAGTCACTGGGGTCCATGAGGATGACTGGATATGGGCTGTAGATTAGGGGTAGAAGAAGGGGCAAAAGAGGTGGTCTTCGCCAGAATTCCTTCTTATATAGGTTCTGAGACACACCCCATCACCCACTTGGATTTCTCATGAACAGCCCCCACCACACCGACAAGCATTTCCACTGGCTCTAGTCCCGATGACCACTCCCCCCCATACAGCGCCCCCTGTGGGGAGAGGCGTTCCCCGCCCTGGCCCCGTGCCCACACTAGCCAGGCAGTCGGTCGTTCCACCCTCCCCGCCTGCCCCCGCCACCCCACTGCAACTCCCAGTTCCCCTCCCCCTCTACCTTTCACTCCCCCCCCCAACTCGGGCTGAACGCCCCCCTTAGAGTCTCCTAGGGCTGTTGCCACCAAGAGCCTTTCCCACCCCCGCGATCTCAGTTCTTATCTCCTCCCCTCTCTCCCAGAGCCCCTCAGCTCCCCAGTCTTTACCCACCCTGTCTGGCCCCACCCCCCCCTCCCCGCGTTGCAAGGTCCTCCCCTCAGCCCTTCCCTCGCCCCCACAAACTGCCCTTCCTAACCCCTCCCCCCAGTTACCTTTCAGGGTCGCCCACTTCCTCAGCCCCGTTCCCCCTTCCTATTGCTCCCCCAGTCCTCCTTCTCCTGTTGCCCACCCCCCACCTCAGGCATTTACAGGAAGACATTTTGGAGCTACGATCTCTCCTTAGACCCCCCCCCCCCTTCCTGGCTACGGCGAAATCCCGCCTGCAGGTTCGGTTCGGCTTGATCAGGCCCGACCCCTACCTGCGGCAGGGTTAGTGTACCGGCTACAAGCCTAGAACTGCAGACAGCGACGGCCCCGCGCTCCTTCTCCACCTCCCTCCCTAGCAGCCGGGACAGGGGTCGCGGCCCCTTTAAATGGCAGCGCCGCTCACAGAGCCCAGCGCTCTGCACCAGGCGGGCGGGCGGCGCCAGCAACCAACCCCATTGGCTGGCTCGTGGAGGGGGCTCGCGAGACAGCGCCGGCCCCCGGCGCGAGACTCCCAGCCCAGTGGCCGCCTGGAAATTGCGGAGTGGAGCGTAGTCGTTGGAGATGGAGCTTGAGCCCCCGCCCGGGGCCCCGTTAGTTGAGGAGGAAAAGCTAGCCTCTGGAGCTTTGAAGCCCGCCCTCGGGAAAGGCGGCACCCCCTCTCCACGGAACGGCCGAGTACACTAACCCACAAAAAATACATCTACGCACCTGCTTCTCTTACCTGGCTCAAGAGTCTTCTCCCCTTCCCCCCCAACCCCGTCACACCCGTGCCCGCCCTACCTCCTGGAGCCCACTCTACCCGTGATCCCCTCCTCTCATTCAAATGGTTCCCGGTCCCCTCCCCCTCCCCGTGTCTCTCCTCGCTTCCCACTCGTGTTCAACCCCCCAGCGTCCGCCCCCCCCCCCGACAGTCCCTACCTACGCCATGCAGCAAGCGCCTGCCAAGATTACCCTCCCCCCAACCCCACCTCTCCGGGGCCCGCCCCCTGGGAGACTGTTGGGGTAATGAGTGACAGCGGAGTAGGGGGGGGTAGGCAGGGATCCAGCCCTCACGTGCCCCTCCTTCCCTTGTCTGCAGCCTTGGGCTCCCCTAACCATTCTGAATATCATAGTTGTGGGGTGTCTTAGGCTTGGTTTCCAGCCACCCAGGGCGGGTTAAATGGCTCTGGCTCAGTGACAACGCCTATGCAGTAACCGTTACTGCCTGATGACCCCAAAACCAGGCCCCGCAAAGACACTCCCCCACTCCCTCAACGGTCTTAGGGTAAGTTCTGGGATCTTCTCCCAGAGTCTTCCAGCAGGAGCTCCCTGCCTTATCTCTACAGTAGTTTTCCTCACCAAGGCCGAGAGCTGTGTTTCCTCCTCTGTCTCTCTCTCTCTCAGCCCCTCTCTTCCTCCCTCCCTCCTTCTGTCCTTGTCAGTCTCTTTCCTCCTCCTCCTTCTCTCTCTTTCTCTCTCTCTCTGCCAGTCTCTTTTTGTCTCAGTCTCAGTCTCTGTCTCCGGTCCCTCTGCCTCTCGTTTGCACGAGCACGCACGCGCGCGCGCGCACACACACGCTTTTCCCTGTCCCTCCCTCCCTCCACTCCCGGATGGTCCTTAGCGTGTGGGTGTGGCTGAGGGTGAAGCTTGAGAAGTGGGGGAGGGGGAGGGGGCACTAGCTTTAGGCCTACTGGTTTAAAAAATATATATGTGTGCCAGGATCCTTCCTCAGTCCCCATTATAGTTAGTGCACTTTGCAGTCTCTGCCCCCTACTTTCCTCCTCCAACCCCTAAGGGCTGGAGAGCTTCTAGTGTCTGAGATACTGGAGGAGGCTTAGGCTGGAGGGGAGTCCTGCCACAGATTTAGGAACGTGTAGGCTTGGTGTCCAGTGCCTGCTCTAGCTTGCCTCTTTGCTCTGGGCCTTCCTTCCCACACTAAGCCTCTCCTAGCCTTCTAGTCCCAGAGAGTTTTATCCTCCCTTGTCTCATTTACTTTCCCAGAAACCTTAATCCTTCCTGGCTCCCCACATGGCCTTGAGATTATCTTTGCTCTCTCCTACATACAGAGATAAAAGCAAGAGTTTTCCCCTTCAGTTTCCCAAACCCAGTGTCCTTTATACTGTAACCAGTATTCTGTGTACCTACCTCCCACCTTCTGCTTATTTCTATGTCCCTGTACCTCCCTTCTCATTTTCAATTTGTTCCATCTCAGTTGGTCCACCTCATTCTTTTGTGTTGCTGGCCCTTCTCAACCCATACTTGGATCCTTGGCTGGTCTGTTTGTGCAGAACACTCGGTTTCAAATTGAAGGGAGACAGTTTAAGGAAGGATTAATGGTGTCAGAGTGGTGGCATAAAAGCGTGTGGGCTGCGGAGACAGAAACAGACCAGGATTCTAATCTCAACTCTGCTTGCATTTTAGTCAGTTGACTTTGGACAAATCACAAGGTCGTCACCAGGTCTTAATTTTCTCATCTTTAAAACAGAGATAAGAAAGCAATCTAAATGCGCAATAATAGGGGATTAGTTAAATCAGTTTTGTCTATATTCATACAATGGATATACTCATTAACATTTAAAAAAAACAATGACTGGGGCACCTGGGTGGGTGACTTCGGCTCAGGTCAGGATCTCACATGTCATGATCGAGCCCCACACTGGCTCACTGCTGTCATCACAGAACCTGCTTTGGATCCTCTGTCTCCCTCTCTTGCCCCTTCCCTGCTCTCTCTCTCTCAAAAATAAATAAACATTAAAAAAAAACCAATGACAGCATAGCACAGACCATTTTTAGGATACTGAAACTATTCTGTATGCTATTATGATGGAGACATATTTACATCATAAAAACCCATAGAATGTACAACCCCAAAAGCAAACTCCTATGTGAACTATGGGCTTCGAATAATAATGATTCGTCATCAATTGTAACTAATGTACAATTCTGGTAAGGAATGTTGATAGTCAAGGGAGGCTGTGCCCTGGGGTGAATATGGGGTGGGCAGGGAGTATATGGGAACTCTCTGTACTTTCAGCCTGCTCCTGCTGTAAATCTAAAACTGCTCTAAAAATAGACTTTAGTCGGGGCACCTGGCTGGCTCAGTTGGTGAGCGTCTGGCTCTTGGTTTCAGCTCAGGTCATGATCTTGCTGTTCATGAGATCAAATCCCACGTCTGGCTCTGCACTGATGGTATGGAGCCTGCTTGGGAGTCTCTCTGTCTCTTTCTGACCCTCCTTTGTTTGTGCTCTCTCTCAAAATAAATAAAATAAACATTTTTTAAAAAGAATCTTTAAAAACATAGACTTTAATCTATTAAAAGAATTATTGACACACAAAAATGCTCCTGTATGTTACATTTTTATTTTTTTTTTAAATCTGTACACCCAGTGTGGGGCTTAAACTTACAACCCTACGATCAAGAGGCCCATGCTCTACCGACTGAACCAGGCAGGCTCCCCCTCCACCATGTTACATTTTTTTAAAAGGAGTTAAAATACGATGCTAACTTTGTAGAGAAATTCTATATACAGTTGACCTTTGAACAACATGGGTTTGAACTGTGTGGGTACACCCCATGTGGATTTTTTTAAATAAGTACAGTACTGTAAATGTATTTTATTTATTATTTTTAATAACATTTTCTTTTCTCTAGCTTATTGTATGCTATATATATTGTATGCTGTATGTATAGAGTATGCTATACAATACACATAGCATACAAAATATGTGCTAATCAATTGTTATTAGTAAGGCTTCCAATCAACAGTAGTAGTTAAGTTTTTGGGGAGTCAAAAGTTATACTTGGATTTTCTTTTTGTAATGTTTATTTTTGAGAGAGAGATAGTATGTGTGCATGTGCAAGTGGGGTAGGGGCAAAGAGAGAGGGGGACAGAGGCTCTGAAGCAGGCTCTGAGCTGACAGCAGAGACCCTGATGTGGGGCTTGAACTCATGAACTGTGAGATCATGACCTGAGCCAAAGTCAGATGCTTAACTGACTGAGCCACCCAGGAGCCCCTGCTTAGGTTTTCAACTACACAGGGTGGTCACCGCCCCTACCTCCATGTTGTTCAAGGGTCAATTGTACATATATACACAGAAAAACACTGGAAGGAAATACTGGAGATTATACCTCATAGGGATGCACTTAAGTGGGGTGTACAACTGTCTGACTTATAGTAGGTATTTAATAGGTACTGATTAATAGGTTACTATTATAATTTTATTATTTTTTTAATGTTTATTCATTTTTGAGAGGGGGGGAGAGGTTAAGAGAGAGGGGGACAGAAGATCCAAAGTGGGCTCTGTGCTGACAGCAGAGAGCCCAATGTGGGGCTTGAACTCACAAACTGTGAGATCATGACCTGAGCTGAAGTCGGGAGCTCAACCAACTGAGGCACCCAGGCGCCCCAGTTACTATTGTCATTTGAAGAGAAATAGGGGCACCTGGGTGGCTCAGTCGGTTAAGCGGTTAAACGTCCACCTTCGGCTTAGGTCACGATCTCACAGCTTGTGAGTTTGAGCCCTGCTTCGGGCTCTGTGCTGACATCTCAGAGCCTGGAGCCTGCTTCAGATTATGTGTCTCCCTCTCTCTCTGCCCCACCCATGCTTGCACTCTGTCTCTCAAAAATGAATAAACCTTAAAAAAAATTAAAAAGAAAGGGAAATATATCTGACCTCATGCATGGTCTGGGACTTTGTATCCTGAAACCTTCATATCGTATAAATATTTTTTTTTGTCTTTAAGCCAAGAATGCCCACAGTTGATAGATCTGAATATGTACCAGCCACAGATAAAAGGCTGTAATATAGAACTGGGTGGGGGGTTGGGTAAGAGTGTGGCCTGCAATTCAACACCGTCATTTTCAGCTTTGTTAGTTACCACACAGTTCTCAATTGTGTTACTTGTTAGTCATCATTTACAAAGCACTCCTGAAGTGCTGCAAGCACTTTAAGGCAGGTAAAATCACTATCCCTGTCCTCGTGAGAGCTCTTTCATTTTAATTATGTATATACGTGTCTATATATAATATATATACACATGTGTATATATGTAATATATATATTATAATATATAATATATTATATAATTATATATTATATATACTATATATTATATATAATATATATTAATATATTATATAATTATATAATATATTATAATTATATAATATAATTATATAATATATTATAATTATATATAATTATAATATATATTACATATATATGTAATATATACACATGTGTATATATATGCTCATATATATATGTATATACTTATATATGTTTTCTGATTACAAAAATACAAATGTTCACTGCAAAAATTTTGGAAAACATGAAAAACCTGAAGAGGAAAGCACTAATCACTTATATTCTACCTATTATACCCGGAGATAACCACTGCTCTATTTGATGTATATCTTTCTGGTCCTTTTTTTGCATACATATTTTTTACAAAATTGGAATTATCTTGTACAATATGTTCTAGAACATATTTGTAATGGCTGTGTATTATTTAATCATTTGGATGTACCATGCTTTAATTAATTACTCCTGGATGTCAAACTTTATTAAAAAATATTTTTAGGGGCACCTGGGTGGCTCATTTGGTTGAGTGTCCAACTTTGGCTCAGGTCATGATCTCAGCTCGTGAGTTCGAGCCCCGCATCGGGCTCTGTGCTGACAGCTCAAAGCCTGGAGCCTTTGAGTCTCCCTCTGTCTCTGCCCCTAACCCACTCGCATTCTGTCTCTGTCTCTCTCTCAAAAATAAATAAACATTTGGGGCGCCTGGGTGGCGCAGTCGGTTAAGCGTCCGACTTCAGCCAGGTCACGATCTCGCGGTCCGTGAGTTCGAGCCCCGCGTCAGGCTCTGGGCTGATGGCTTGGAGCCTGTTTCCGATTCTGTGTCTCCCTCTCTCTCTGCCCCTCCCCCGTTCATGCTCTGTCTCTCTCTGTCCCAAAAATAAATAAACGTTGAAAAAAATTAATAAATAAATAAATAAATAAATAAACATTAAAAAAATTTACAAAAATTTTTAATGTTTATTTTTGAGAGAGAGAGACAGAGACAGAATGCAAGCTGGGGAGGGGCGGTGAGAGAGGGAGACACAGAATCTGCAGCAGCCTCCAGGCTCTGTCAGCACAGAGCCCGATGTGGGGCTTGTACTCACGAACTGTGAGATCATGACCTGAAGTCGGATGTTCAACGAACTGAGCCACCCAGGCGCCCCTCAAACTTTTATTTTTTCACCACAGGCAAACCTACATATAACCTGGTCAAATAAATGGAAGTGCTATTTGGCGATCATTTGATTAGAGTGAAGTTCACCCTTAGAACCAAGTATGGAAACACATGGATTCTTAATGTTTTATACCATTCTGAAGTACCCTGGAATGAAGAAAAGGAAATATGTATTTAGGGAGACATTGGGAAATGCTAGACTGTCAGTTCCTCAATAATAGAGACCAGTTTTTACTCATCTCTATCTCCAGCATCTAGCATAGTCCCTGATACTCAGTAAATGTTTATTGGATGAATTGGTGGATGAGTGAATTAAGGACAGAGAGAGGAAAAAAGCCCCCAATGAACTCAAATTGTAGTACTATTTCTATAGTGTAAGGCTTAAGAAGGAAAAAGATAAGAGTGAAATAAGAGAGGAGCAAAGGCAGGAAGGCAAAAATAAGGAATCTTCATCTTTAAAAAGAAGGATTAGTATAAACCCACAACTATATGGTCAATTAATCTTCAACAAAGCAGGAAAGAATATCCAATGAGAAAAGGACAAATGGTGTTGAGAAAACTGGTCAGCTACATGCAAAAGAATGAAACTTAGCCACTTTCTTACACCATACACAAAAATAAATTCTAAATGGATTAAAGACCTAAATATGAGACCTGAAACTGTAAAAATCCTAGAAGAGAGCACAGGCAGTAATCTCTGACACAGGCTGAGGCAACTTTTTTCTAGATGTGTCTCCTGAGGCACAGGAAACAAGAGCAAAAATAAACTATTGGAACTACATCAAAACAGAAACCTTCTGCACAGAAGAATAAAAGCCTACAGAATGAGGGAAGATATTTGCAAATGACATATCCGATAAAGGGTTAGTATCCAAAATATATAAAGAACTTACAAAACTCAACACCCCCAAAACATAATCCAATTACAAATGGGCAAAAGACACACACATTTTTCTAAAGACATGCAGCTGGCCAACAGACACATGAAAAAATGTCTAACATCACTTACTATCAGGGAAATGCAAATCAGAACAATGAGATAACACCTCATACCTGTCGGAATGGCTAAAATCAACAACACAAGAAACAACAGGTGTTGGCGAGGATGTGGAGAAAAAAGAACACTCGTGCACTATTGGTGGGAATGCAAACTGGTGCAGCCACTGTGTAGAAACAGTACAGAGGTTCCTCAAGAAGTTAAAAAATAGAACTATCCTAGCATGGGACTCAATCTTGAGACTGTAAATTCATGCCTTATGATGGGCATAGAGCTTACTTTAAGAAAAAAAAAAAAAAAGAACTACCCTATGATCCAGTAATTGCATTACTGGGTATTTACTCAAAGAATACAAAAACGCTAATTCAAGGGATACATGCACCCTATTTTTATAGCAGCATTATTTACAATAGCCAAGATATGGAAGCATCCCAGTGTCCATTGATTGATGAAAGGATAAAGACAAATGTGTTATATATACATATATATATGAATATTAGCCATAAAAAAGAATGAAATCTTGCCATTTGCAATGACATGGATGGAGCCAGAAAGTATAATGCTAAGCAAAATAAGTCAGAGAAAGACAAATACCATGTGATTTCACTCATATGTGGAATTTAAGAAACAAAACGAATGAGCAAAGGGAAAAAGAGACAAACCAAGAAACAGATTTTTTTAGAATTTATACATGAGATTTAAAATTTTTTTAAATATTTAATTTTTTATTTATATTTGGGAAAGAGAGACAGACAGACAGAGATAGAGCATGAGCAGCAGATGGGGAGAGAGAGAGACAGAGAGACAAAGAGAGACACACAGAATCTGAAGCAGGCTCCAGGCTCCAATCTGTCAGCACAGAGTCCTATCAGGGGCTCGAATTCACGAACTGTGAGGTCATGACCTGAGCCAAAGTTAGACGCTTAACCGACTGAGCCAGCCAGGTGCCCCTAATGTTTATTTATTTCTGAGAGAAAGAGAGACAGAGTGTGAGTAGGGGAGAGGCAGAGAAAGAGGGAGAATTGGAAGCAGGCTCCAGGCTCTGAGCTGTCAGCACAGAGCCTGACACGGGGCTCGAACTCACAGACTGCAAGATCATGACCTAAGCCAAAGTCAGATGCTTAACCTACTGAGCCACCCAGGTGCCCCCAAACAGATTTCTAATTATAGAAAGCAAACTGATTGTTACCAGAGGGGAGGGGAAGGGGTTGGGTTAAATAGGTGATGGAGCATTTGTCATGATGAGCACTGGGTGATGTATGGAATTGTTGAATCTCTATATTGTATACCTGAAACTAATATAACACTATATGTTAACTAACTGGAATTAAAATTAGAAAACAGAAGGATTAGTGAAATGCAGTGAAAAATTCCTCCTTAGTAGCAAGTCCATTTGTGGCAATCTGACCTAGTATGCTTCTGACTATACTCCCCTCTTTAACATTCCCTCTGTCCTGTCCAAACATCTCTCCCAACTTTGGAGGCAACATATCCCAATTTACTCCCATAAGATCAACTGACTTTATAAGACACACTCTAGGATATATGTGGGTCCCAAGGTCTCTACAGACTTTCTGCTATGGCACTATCCCTTGGGAAGTCAACTTACATTAATATTACTTCTCTGAGTTCCATTTACACTGTTTTTAAATGAGAGCTTTATTGAGATAGAATTCATTTACTATACAATTTGCCCATTTAAATTGTATAATTCAATGGATTTTAGTATATTCACGGATGTGTGCAACGATTACCTCAGTTTTACATCGTCATCATTTATTTCTTTATTATTTTAATTCCAGTGTAATCAACACACCATATTATATTAATTTCAGGTGTACAATATGGTGAGTCAACAATTTCACATATTATTCGGTGCTCATCAAGATACGTGTACTCTTAAATTTTTTTTTAATGTTTATTTTATTTTTGAGACAGAGAGAGACACAGCACGAGCAGGGAAGGGGCAGAGAGAGAGGGAGACACAGAATGTGAAGCAGGCTCCAGGCTCTGAGCTGTCAGCACAGAGCCCGATGCGGGGCTCAAACTCACAAACTGTGAGATCATGACCTGAGCCGAAGTCGGACGCTTAACGGACTGAGCCACCCAGGCGCCCCAAGATACGTGTACTCTTAATCCCCTTCACCTATTTCACCCATGCACCTCCCCTCTGGGAACCATCAGTTTGTTCTCCATAGTTAAGAGTCCGTTTTTTGTCTCTTTTTTCCCCCCTTTGTTCATTTGTTTTGTTTCTTAAATTCCACATATGAGTGAAATCATATGGTATTTATCTTTCTCTGACTGGCTTGTTTTATTTATCATTATATTCTCTAGATCCATCCATGTTGTTGCAAATGGTAAGATTTCATTTTTTTATGGACAGATGATATTCCATTGTATGTTTATATATGTATACATATATACATATACATATGTATCTCACATTTTTTTATCCATTCATCTATCGACGGACATTTAGGTTGCTTCTGTAATTTGGCTATTGTAAATAATGCTGTTTAAATATAGGGGTGCATGTCTCCTTTTGAATTAGTGTTTTTGTTTTCTTTGGGTAAATACCCAGTAGTGTGATTACCAGATCACAGGGTAGTTCTATTTTTAATTTTTAAAAATTTTTTTTTTCAACGTTTATTTATTTTTGGGACAGAGACAGAGCATGAACGGGGGAGGGGCAGAGAGAGAGGGAGACACAGAATCGGAAACAGGCTCCAGGCTCTGAGCCATCAGCCCAGAGCCCGACGCGGGGCTCGAACTCACGGACCGCGAGATCGTGACCTGGCTGAAGTCGGACGCTTAACCGACTGCGCCACTCAGGCGCCCCTATTTTTAATTTTTTTAAGTAAACTCCATACTGTTTTCCACAGTGGCTGTACCAGTTTGCATCTCCACCCATTGTTATCATTAAAAAAATAGAAAACCTGTATGCTTTAGCTATATTCTCCCACCCCTCTATCACCCATAGCCTTATGCAAGCACCATTCTACTTTCTGTCTCCATAGATTCACCTATTCTGGACATCTCATATAAATGGAATCATATATGTGGTCTTTTGTGACTGGCTTTTTTCAATTGACATAATGTTTTTAAGGTCCATCCATGTTGTACCATGTGTCAGAATTTATTCCTTGTAGCCTGAATATTATTCCATTGTATGGATATACCATATTTCGATTATCCATTTATCAGTTGATGTACCTTTGGGCTATTATGAATAATACTGCTATAAACATTCATATATACAAGTTTCTTTGTGAACACACATTTTCATTTCTCTTGGGTATATAACTAGGAGTAGAATTTCTGGATCATGTGGTACATTTATGTTTAATTGAGGAACTGCTACACTATCTTCCAAAGTAGCTGCACTATTTTATATATCCATCAGGAGATTTCTAGTTTCTCACATTCTTGCTAACACTTGTTATCTGCTAATTAAAGTCCATTTATTTAGATGTTCTTGAATTTCTTCCAGCAATGTTTTGTAGTTTTCAGAGTGTAAGTTTTATGCTTTTGTTAAATTTGTTCCTAAGCACTTTATTCCTTTTCATGTTTTTGTAAATGGATTTGTTTAATTTCATTTTCAAATTCTTCACTGTAAGTGTATAGAAATACAATTTACATTTGCATATTGATCTTGTATCCTGCAACCCTGAACTCATTTATTAGTTCTAATAGTTTTTTTCTTCCAAAGTCTCCACATTTTTATTTACATTCTAGTTAGTTAACATATCGTGTGACATTGGTTTCAGTAGATTTTAGTGATTCATCACTTACATATAACACCCAGTGCTCATATAAAAGTGCCCTCCTTAATACCCATCACCCATTTAGCCCTCCCCCCACGTCCCTCCACCAACTCTCACTTTGTTCTCTTTTTTTTAATTAATTTTTTCTTTATTTTAATTTTTTTGTTTTTATCTGTTTGTTCTCTATTGTTAACCCTCTTATGGTTTGTTTCCCCCCTCTCTTATTTTCCCCTTCCCAATTTTTGTTTCCTAAATTCCACATGAGTGAAATCATATGGTATTTGTCTTTCAGTGACTTATTTTGCTTAGCATAATACACTCTAGTTCCATCCACGCCGTTGCAAATGGCAAGATGTCATTCTTGTTTATGGCTGAGTAATATTCCATTGTGTATATATTTATATATATGAATGGACACTTGGGCTCTTTCCTAGTTCTAATAATTTTTTTAGCAGATTCCTTAGGGTTTTCTTTTTTTTTTTTAATTTTTTTTCAACGTTTTTATTTTATTTTTGGGACAGAGAGAGACAGAGCATGGACGGGGGAGGGGCAGAGAGAGAGGGAGACATAGAATCGGAAACAGGCTCCAGGCTCCGAGCCATCAGCCCAGAGCCCGATGCGGGGCTCGAACTCACGGACCGCGAGATCGTGACCTGGCTGAAGTCGGACGCTTAACCGACTGCGCCACCCAGGCGCCCCATGGGTTTTCTATATACAAGATCATGTCATCTGCAAACAGAGATAGTTTTACTTCTTCCTTTTTATTTTGGACACCTATTATTTTTTTCTTGCCAATTTCCCTGGCTACAACTTCTAGTACAATGTTGAATGCAGGTGATGATCACTTATAGTTCTTAAAACAGTATTGGAGACCAAGCTATTCGCTTTTTTTTCACTTTCTTTTAAAATTTTTTAAGTTTTTTTATTCATTCTGAGAGAGAGACAGAGAGAGAGAGTGAGTTCACAAGCAGGGGTGGGGCAAAGAGGAGAGACAGAATGCCAAACAGGCTCCAGACCATCACAGCACAGAGCCAGATGTGGGGCTCAAACTCACAAACCATGAGATTGTGACTTAAGCCAAGATCAAGAGTCAGACACTTAACCGACTGCACCACCCAGGCCCCCCTTTTTCCACTTTCTCTTGATTAATGTTTTCTGTTTATTTAGTTACTTGGTAACTTACTGAGGACAGAAATCATACTTAGTACTGATACATCCCATATTATTATGTTCAATACCTTGAAAGTATTCAATAAATATTATGATTGATAATAATAATTATAAAATATTGACCTCTCAGAGGTCAAACTCTTTTCCTCTGTTGCTTGGCTGGCTCCTCTCACCTTGAACTTGACTTGGCCAAAGTGCGCCAATGGACTCCTTGCCCCACCCTCCCAATGGTGCTCTGCCTCCACTGTTTCCTATCTTAGTTAGTGGCATAATCAGATGACCAGGCACCACAAACAGAAACCTGGGAATCATTCTAATCTTCCACTCCTTAGCCCTGCATTTAATTGGCTATTAAGTCCCCTTTGATCCTGCCTTCTATATATTTGGATTCGGTTTCCTCTTCTCTATGCCTACAACCACTTAGTTCAGGCTTTCATTTTTCACCTGAAATTATTATTGTATTCCAACTGGTGACCTGATCTCCGTTGTTATCTCCTCCAATCTTTTCTACACACTGTTGCAAGGGTGATTGTGGGAAGCTTGATAATGGCCCCCAAAAGATATACCTGTCTTAATTCCTGGAATTTGTGAATATTACCTCACATGGCAAAAAAGTAGGACTTTGCAGATGTGACTAAGTTAAGGCTCTTAAGATGGGGAAATTATCCAGATGGGCCCTGAATTTAATGACAAGTGTTCTTAGAGAAGCAGAGAGAGATTTGACACACAAAGGAAAAGGCTATGTGACCATGGAGGCAGAAATTGCAGTGATGCAGCAACAAGCCAAGGAATGCCAGCAGCCACCAAGAACTGGAACTGGAAGAGACAAGACACAGTCTCCCCTAGAGCTTCCTGAGAGATACTGAAGAATCATGGCCCTGCCCACATCTTAATTTCTTCCCAGTGATAGTGATTTCAGACTTCTGGCTTCCAGAACTGTGAGAGAATAAACTTCTGTTTTTTAAAGCCACCTAATCTGTGGTAATTTTTTACAACAGCTTCAGGACAGTAATACAGTGATCTTTCTGAAGTTCAAACCTATCAGATATAGAAAAAATTTACTCTGTCTCTGTCTCTTTCACTCTCAAATAAATAAATAAATAAATAAATAAATAAGGGGCACCTGGGTGGCTCAGTCAGTTAAGCGTCTGACTCTTGGTTTTGGATCAGGTCATGATCTCATAGTTCATGGATTCGAGCCTGACATGGGGCTCCTCGCTGTTGGCGTGGAGCCTGCCTTGGATTTTCTCTCATTCCCTCTCTCTCTGCCCCTCCCCTGCTCACTCTCTCTCAAAATATATAAATAAGCTTTAAAAAATTAAAAAATAAATGAACAAATAAATACACACACACACACACACACACACACACACACAGAGGCACACATGCCCACGTCTGTGGTAATCTGGAAGAAAATATACCAAAATGTTAACAACAATTTCTCCATAATGGGATTATGATGATTTCTGTACTTCTCTTTTCAAGTTTTGCCCTCAAAAAGCATATATTACTTTTATTATCAGAAAAAAACAATATAAATTATTTAAAAAAAAAAAACTCTTCAAGGAGCGCCTGGGTGGCTCAGTCGGTTGAGCGTCCAACTTCAGTGCAGGTCATGATCTCGCAGTTCGTGACTTCGAGCCCCACATTGGGCTTACTGCTGTCAGCCTGTTATGGCAAAGCCTGCTTCGTATACTCTCTCCTCTCCGCTCTCTGCCCCTCCCCCACTTATTCTATCTCTCAAAAAATAAAAACAAAACTTTTCAATGTTTCCCCATCACCTACAAAGTACAAACTTCTAAGCACAGCACGGGCCCTTAATTTGGCCTATGCCTATCTCTCTTGCCTAATTTCCTATGACTTAGCTTCCCTACTTTTCTTCAACTATGCCAAATTACTGAAAACATAAGTCATTCTGCCTCTGATCCGTTGCAAATCGGTCTGACTTCAACCTCTTGGTTAAGACCCAATTCAAAAGTGTTCTTTCCTGTGAAACCATTCCTGATCCACTCATGCAGAGCCCTGCTACCTTTGAGTTACCACTAATATGAGCTACCTCTAATATGCTGCTATTATTTGCCTAGAGTATTGCGATTATTTGTTTACATCAACATTTCTCTGTTTATGTTGTGATTGTCTTGAGATACACAAATGTACAATTTTTCTTTTACTTTGCTACCAAATATTTTCCAATATAAACAGCTGTTGTGATTTTTAACAAAGCATACATTCATTGAAGTGTTACTGAATTCATAGCTTTTTTTATAATTTGTATTTTTCACTCAAGAGACACTAAAAACCATCATTTGGGTGTCTGTAAAATATTTGATATTAAAAATTCCTCATAGATCTTTATACACTTATATGCAAAGAAAGCTAAATTATTTTTTAAAGTGAGAAAGTCATGGCTCAGAAAAGTATGTATAGTTTAGCTTAATCCTATGTATATAAAAAAGTATGAACATTTGTTGACCAAGTCAGTACAAATATAGAAAATAGAAACATAGGGGCGCCTGGGGTAGCTCAGTGGGTTGAGTGTCCGACTCTTGATTTCGGTTTTGGCTTAGGTCATACCAAGGGCATGGTATTGAGTTCCTTGTTGGGCTCCGCCTGCTTAAGATTTTCTCTCTCTCTCTCTCTCTCTCTCTCTCTCTCTCTCTCTCTCTCTCCCTCTCTCTCCCTCCTTCTGCCCCTCTCCCTTGCCTGCATGTGCACATACTCTCTCTCTCAAAAGAAAGCATTTAAATTTTAGCTAATTAAAATTAAATACAATTAACAATTCAGTACCTGGGTGCCTGGATGACTCAGTTGGTTAAGCATCTGACTTCCATTCTGGTCATGATCTCACGGTTCAAGGGTTCAAGCCCCACATTGGGCTCCTTGCAGGCAGTGCAGAGCCTGCTTGGGATTCTCTCCCTCCCTCTCTCTCTATGCCCCTCCCCTACTCATGCTTTTTTTTCTCTCTTCCTCTCAAAACAAATAAAAATAAACTTAAAAAATAAAATCTTAAGGGGTGCCTGGGTGTCTCAGTCAGTTAAGTGTCCCACTTCAGCTCAGGTAATGATCTCACGGTTTGTGAGTTAAGTGCTCCACGTGTTGGGTTCTGTGCTGACAGCACAGAGCCTGTAGCCTTCTGCAGATTCTCTCTCTCTCTGCCCTCCCCCGCTCACACTCTCTCTCTCTCAAAAATAAATAAACATTAAAAAAATAATAAGAGAATCTTTCTTTAAAAAAATAAAATATTTTAAAAGACACAATTCAGTTCCTCAGTCACACAAATCATATCTCAAGCCCTCAGTGGCCACATTATGTATAGCCAGTAGTTACTGCATTGAACAGAGCAAATAACCTTTCTATACTTGCATTAGTTCCCATTGGACAGTGCAGATCTAGATCACTGACCCCACATAAGGTGACGCCAGTTTGGGCACCCTGAAACCCTGAGTGTGAAATAGTTAACTAGTGAGAACTACAAACACCGATCAGTTGAGCCTTATGCTCTTGATTAACTTGAATCCTGAAAAATGAAAAGTGCCTACCTGATTGGCATCCTAGAGAATAGAGAATCAGTCTATACCTATACATGGATACAATGTATCCATGGCAATGAAGACACCTGTTGAATCTCTGTAAATTGAAAGGACAATAGTGGTGTTTGGATTGCTGGGTTGCCTGGTTACCATGGAACTAGGTGCTGGTTACAATTATGTGCAATCACAGAGACTAAAGTATCAACCCGCCCCCCCCCCCCGTCCTCTCCTCCATCCCTTTCAAGAGCCATAACCATAATCATAACCATAACCATAGTGATGACTGTTTCAGTTGGGCTTCACGAGTAGACCTGGCAGCAGAAGCAACTAGAAACCTGATTAAGTATGGAGTGTCAGAGTGCAAGCCCTAATGAGGAAGTGTGAAAAAAGAAACATGGCGGGGCATTTTTTCAGAAGGAAAAGGCTAGATCTACCACGCTGAATACAATGACATTGTTACTCCCGCTTTTTGCACAGGCGCAGTGCAAGATTTCTCAGAGCACGCCTACGCGCATGTTTTCTCCCCTTCTCTTTCCACTTTCCTCTCTCTCCCTTTTTTCCGCTTTCCTTTGCCGCTCCCATCACTGGGTCTTGCAGTCTTTCCGTTAGCCCGCTTATGTCTCTCCTTCCGACCCTCCATCCCCCTCCCTACCTATCCCCCTCCCCCTTCCTTTTCCGTCTGGAGCAGGCGGCAGTTTGCGCATGCGAATTAAGTGGACAGCCCCGCTCTTTGTCCCCATCTGTCGTTCACACGAACTCAAACCTTTCGCATTCAGTAGCCAATACGGTTGAAGAAATGGCGGAAAACCGATTCCGCCTTTGGAGATAAACCTTGATTGGCAACTCAGGTAACCAATGAAGAACACCATTTTGTACCCCTTGGGAGGCACCGAGCTCCGTCGTCTCGTTTCCGGCGGTCGCGCGCTCTTTTCTCGGGACGGTAGAGGCCGTGTAGCGTCGCCGTTACTCTGAGGAGAGAACAGTCGGTAGAGGGTGAGTTTTGGGACGACTTAGTTCTTCTTTGGGTGGGGAGTAGGATTTCCTGCGACAAGAGGCTAGGGCGAGGCTAGGTTTGGAGGGAGGTTGGCCGTTCGTTCCAAGGCCCCTTGAGGCCTTGTCCCCGCCGCCGCACGGCGTCCTCAGCCCACCCGCAGGGGCCCATCGCTCTAAGCTCGCTTTGCTTTCTTGTTTGACTGGCTCCCGTTGCCTTTCCCGCTCCGTTTCTTTATGCGACTCGTCTTCGAATCCGAGTTCTGTCAGTAAGTTCCCCGGCCTTTTACCCGCCCTGGGCCTGAGGGTGTGGGGTCTATTATCCGAGAGCCCTGAAGTCGCTGCTGGAGGAGGAGGCGCTTTGCCGGCGCTCCTCCTCTCAGCCTCGCGAGGCCATTAATTCAGAATGAGAAGTGCCGTCCCCCCCACCCCCAGCGATGTTTCTTTGTCAAAACTCTAAGCTGGGAAGTTCATCTCCTAGTCCAGACCCCGCGGTTTTCCTAATCAGGTTCTTTTTTTTTTTCTTTTTTTTTCTTTTTAAGTCTTGTTGCCTAGCTACTCGACCCGTTTACAGCATCACTTTTTAAAAATGAAAATTAATTTCATGGATTTCCTATTGGGTATTTTCCCCTTGGGGGAACTTGTTGTCCCCTGAAACCTTTCTTTGTGTTCTTAACAGAGAAATTGAGATTAGGGAGGATTTGGGAGGCACTTTATCTTCAGCCAAAGTTGAGGTAGGTGTAGGGGGTAGGATTGCCAGCTAAAACACAGGACGCCCCGTTAAATTTGGATTTCACATAGGAAACAAATTCTTTTTAGCATGCGTTGCTTGGGCTTTATACTAAAAGATCATTTTTTTTTATCTGAAATTCAAATTTAACTGTATATTGTGTATCTTTATATTGTAAATCTGGCTAGATTTATACTGTGTGTTTGTGCAACTTCCTTGTTAATAAATGAAAGGTCCTAAGAAACACTTAGAAAAGTACCTTACCATGTCAGTGCATTGTACAGCTTTCAGGCAAGTTCATATCCATGCAGCCATCTAGGTCAGTAGATGTTTACCAGTTTTCCCCCACAGGTTCCACTTACAAAGTTGATCCTTTTCCTGAAAATGGATTTCAGATATGTATGGTGTAGTGTTTGGTCTTATACCTAAACCACATTTGTGCAACTGTACTGTGTCCAATAGCCCCAGTCTTTCTAAATCAGCAGTACATATTTTCTCTCAAAAGTCCTTATCTGAGTTAGTCATTGGGACACGTAAGTAGACAAATCCTTGATGCTGATCTTTGTGCTTAGTTCTCAGAGGCCCAATGGTTAGGGGGCAGTGAATTTATTGCTCACAAGAGATTTCTGCAGTTAATTCCAAATTCTGTTGGTGGTCATCATCAGAAATAAGTGACAGGGCCAGTACTTAACTGAGTACTTGGTACTTTCCGGACACTGTTTTAAGTGATTTATACGATATTATTTAGTCTTCACCATTGAATGCCTTCTTGGGAAAGAATAAACTGGAGGGAAAATTATAAAGATTAGCATTGTGGAGACATTTATTCAAAAACACTAAGGTAAGCACTTTGGTTGTAAAAAATGATTTTTCCTAGAATCCAAAAGAGAGGAGGAAGCATGTAAATTAATGACATTTGTCTAACTAGAGCACCAATCAAATGTAGGAATAGGGATAGTGGTTCCCAGCAGGAACAAATGCTTGCTGTGGTCAGGATCTCATTTTAGTCCTTAAAGGAACTAGCCCTGTGAAGTTGCTGTTGTTACCATCTTCTTATAGGTGAGTAAACTGAGGCTCAGAAGTTAGGTGACATGGCTAGTCAGTTTGTTGGACCCTAAACTTTGAAATCAAGCTTTGATTAGTAAGCTTGCATCATTGTGCTGAGTATGAGCTTTAGAGTTAAATAGATGTGAGTTCCACTCCTTGCTCCACATTTGAGTGACCTTAGATGGGCATCAGTTTTCTTATCCGGGAGATTAATAGTTTTGAGCATTAAGTGAGATAATGCAGACTTAGTACAGTGCCTGGCATATAGTGGTTGGTAAATATCTGGTATTATCATCTCAACTACCAGGCTCTACTTTCTAAAACCAAAAATAATCTCCCTTGAAGTTTAATCTTAAGTGGTTTAGAACATGCTAGCATTTTATCCTCAAGGAAGCAGATCATTTCTTAGAAGTTGTAAAATGGTTTTTCTGAAATGGAGTGGTGAGGTTTGGTTAGGATGTAAATACAGAGTTTTTAATATTTGTTTTGAATAGATCTCTATGAGAATTTTTATTGATGTGTAATATAAATCCATAATGTAAATTGTGTAATATTTTATATATATATGTATATAATGTAATGTGTAATTTAATCCACAATATAGTGGATTTCTGAATGGGATGCAAGATACTGAGGTTGGGGCCACTGAATCCCAAACTAAAGACTGGAAGGGAAAAAAAAAACCAGTTTCCTTGCATTCTAGCCAGGGGTAAGAAGGTAAGAGGACCTAGTTGGAGAAATGGCTGTGAAGATAACTCAAGTTTCTGCGATAGGCCAATTTGGAGTCGGGGAAGAGGGAGGTGTTTAATAGCTGGGACTCAAATAGAGATCTGATTCTAATGCCCACCTAACCTAAACCCCAACTGTTGCTGGAGTAGACTTTATAAATTTTTATGTTATAATATCCTATTTTTACAAACATGATTTCCCTTTTTTAGAGGAAACAGTGCTGCACTATGCAGTAAGAGTCACAAAAATAGGTTCAATTCTAATTTTAAGAATTTATTATAAGGAAATAATTTAGAAAAGCAATAAGCAAGAAGATACTGCAGCATTATAATAGGAAAAAGCTGAAAACAATCTAAATGTCTCATAGTTTAGTAAATTAGTGTATATCCACATGGACTTTGTATAGCTGTTAAAAATTATACTGACACTAAAAGTGAAGAAAAACTGAATATACAATGGTAAATTATAACTGCATTATATTGAAATGATACTATATGTTTTGGAAGCTAAATAAGTAAAAATCGAAATTGTAGGAGGAATATTTACTCATGGATGTGTTCCAAGATTTAGCTATGAACATGGTTTATATGTAATGTTGAAAAACTAGGAACAACCCAAGTGTCCAACACAATAGGTGCTTGGTTGATGGCTAAATACTATGTCCATTAAAAATTAATGTATAAGATTTGGGGGTGCCTGGGTGGCTCAGTTGGTTAAGTGTCCCACTTCGGCTCAGGTCATCATCTTACACATAGTTGGTGTGTTCAAGCTCCACGTCGGGCCCTGTGCCAACAGCATGGAGCCTGGAACCTGCTTTGGATTCTGTGTCTCCCTCTCTCTCTGCCCCTCCCCCACTTGCACTCTGTCTCTGTCTCAAAAATAAACATTAAAAAATTTTTTTAATTAATGTAGAAGATTTAGCGATATAAAAGTTGTTTATTGTGTAATAAAGTAGAAAAGGCAGGTTGCAAAATAGTCTATAATATACAAATATGTATATGTACAATGACTGGAAGGGTAAATGTTGACTATTTTCTAGTGGTGGGTCTTTGGATTTTTTTTTTATTTCTAAGTTTTCTATATTAAAGTTATGTTTTGTAATAGATGCCTTATTAATGAGAAACATAAGATTGATGAAATGATATAAATAAGATTCAAGTCTTGGCTTAAATGTCAACTTTCCAGTTAGACTTCTCTCACAGATGTATTTAAAATTTCAGTCTAGGGGTACCTGGGTGGCTCAGTTAACCGGGTTAAGTGTCCAACTCTAGATTTTGGCTCAGGTCATGATCTCACGGTTGGTGAGTTGGGCTCCACGCTGGCAGTGGGGAGCCTGCTTGGGTTCTCTCTCTCTCTGCCCTTTCCCAGTTCACTTTCTCTTTCAAAGTAAATAAACTTTCAAAAAAGTAAATAAAATTGCAGCCTTACTTCCTTTTTAAAATGTTTACTTTGAGAGAGAGTTCACACTCATGCAGGCAAGCAGGGGAGGGGAGAGAGAGGGAGAGAGAATCCCAAGCAGGCTCCACCCTGTTGGGCAGAGCCCAACTAGGGGCTCAATCTCAGGATTTGTGAGTTCATGACCTGAGCCAAGATCAGGAGTCAGATGAAATCAAGAGTCAGACACTTAACTGACCAAGCCACCCAGGCACCCTGCAGTTTTATCCCTTTCACTTCCTATCCACTCCCCCCTCTCATTTTTCTTTATTTTCCAGTAGTACTTATTTTTTATTAAGTACTATATAATTATGTGTATTTTGTCTTACTAGAAGGTAAGCACAACTGAAGTCAAGAATCTTTGCTTTATTCATTGATGCGTCCCAAGCACCTATAATAGTGCCTAGCAAATAGTAAACATTCAGTGAATATTTGTCGGGTGAGTTAGTGAAATATATTTCAATTTGTGTGTGTGTGTATACATATATATATGTATATATGAAAACTGGTCAATAACGTATAAACAGGACAGTTTTCATTTTGCTTGCCTTCTGTTCTTGTCTACATTTATTTATTTATTTATTTATTTATTTTTAATTTAGAGAGTGGGAGCAGGGGAGAGGGGCAGGGGAAGGAGGGAGAGAGAAAGAATGCGAATCCTACGCAGGCTCCACACAAAGCATGGAGCCCAACATGAGACTCGATCCCACAACCTGGGATCATGACCTGAGCTGAAATCAAGAGCTACCCAGTTTTCTCATTCATATCTTTGAAAAAAAGATACCCTTTTCCTCTTTATTAAACCTTTCCCTTTTAAAACATCAAACATTTTTCTTGTTTACATAGTCTTCATTATTTTTAATGCTGTATAACATTCCATTGAATAGATGTACCATAATTTATTAAAAACCATACCTCTATTTTTTTTTTTAAATTTTGGGTATTTTAAGTCATTTTGTTACTGTAAAGGTCATTGAAGTGACTATTTCATGGATGTGGTTTTTAAATTTTAAAATTATATTCTTAGGATAAATTTCTAGGAGTAGAACTTCTTAAGTTACAGAATATTAACATCTTGATAGCTCTTTTTTTTAATGTTTATTCATTTTTGAAAGAGAGAGAGAGAGAGCAGGGGAGGGGCAGAGAGAAAGGGAGACAGTTTCCAAAGATGGCTCTGTGCTGACGACAGAAGGCCCAATGGGGGGCTTGAACTCACAAACTGAGAGATCATGACCTGAGCTGAAGTTGGACGCTTAACCGACTGAGCCACCCAGACACCCCAACATCTTGATAGCTCTTGTTATTGTCTTACAAAACAATTTGTGGATATAGAATTTGATAATTGTTGTTTCTAGTTTTGGCGGGATATGATGAAATATATCAGGAAAGTTTTTATATACATAAAGTATTGTCATGTATCCATCATCCAAAATCAATAGTTATCAAGACATTGTCACATTTTCTTTGAGAAATAGTTTTCTTTATTTTAAAGGATTCATATCATGGAAACAACAAGTATTCATGACAAGGTCCTTCTCCACATCTTTCCTTCAGCTAAACTCTGACTAGAAGGTCTTGTGTTTAGGGGGAAGGATTGAGGATTGGCTTTTTCCTTTAATTACTGGAGAACTGTCCTTGAATGAGGAAGATGGTTCTCAGCTTGTTAACTAGATCGATTAGAAAATTTCCATTTTAAAACCAACTTGTGAATTCAGTCTGGATTGTACCAGGAATTTTCATTTTGTTTTCTTTTTTATCTTACATTGATTTTTTTAGATGAGATTTAAAATTACAATTGTATATTCATCTTTTTGTATTGCTTTCATTGCTTTAGTAGTCCTTTATCTTTCTATTGTGATTAATAACAGTAATTACTGAGTGCTTACCAAATTCCAGTACTGAACTAGTGTTTTCACATATTTATGAATGCTCCTAGCCATCTTGAGAGGTAGGTATTTTTATTATCCCCTTTATAACAGCTTAAGGAATTTGTGAAGAAGTAATTTACTAAGTAGTACATAGCTGTTAAGTATTAGGACCATGCTTCAAATCTAACTCCACAGTTCATACTTTTTCTGCTATTGATTCCACAATATCTACTATAGGCTAGGACTGTGCAGTGTGCTGGAGAACAAGATTTACTACTAGTTCTTGTCCTTGTGGTAACTAGAATCTATTTCATTGTGTTTTAATATTATGATAGGGCCATTTTTTAGGGGATGGCTTCTTTGAGGAAAGTAGCTTCCAATTAATGTATAGAATTAGTGAACTGGAAGTTTCCTCCAGTTACTCTCGTGAACCTGTTCTCATTCAGTTCTTGTCTAGTTTCTGTGTGCAACATAACTGCTAATGTCTGGTGGTTCTTAGATTTTTGAATGGTACTCCTTTGCTATACTTGTTCAACATACCCGGTTGTTTGAATCTGGCAAAAGCCAGGACGTCAGAGATGATTTGTGACATTATGTCATCAGGAAGGTGACTGATAAGCCCTGATAATGTTTGACGGTCCACATTTTCCTTTTAGGGTGCAAAAATGCAGAGCAATAAAACCTTTAACTTGGAGAAGCAAAACCATACTCCAAGGAAGCATCATCAGCATCACCACCAGCAACACCACCAACAGCAACAGCAACAGCCACCACCGCCACCAATACCTGCAAATGGGCAACAAGCCAGCAGCCAAAGTGAGTTCACACTTGTAAGTGGGTAGTTTTAGATTAGTGTCTTGAGATTATAAGAATAAGCCTTTGTGGCACACCTTTGTTCTTCTTTTCCCTACTTATCTCCTAATACTTCTTAGGATAGAAAAAGGGTGATTCTCTGAAACAAGGAGCAGACGTGTTGGATAGCAGATGAGTACAAGTTGCTGTGCTGTGTTGGCATAGTCTACTGCCAAACAGATGTGTCTGTATTTTACCTCAGAGCTTGGTTCTTAGAGGTAATCATCAGATGACTGGTAGTTAGAAAATATAGAGCAAGCCTTTAATGGAAAATAAGGCTGGTACTGAGTGTTATACTTTTAGCCTGGGGTCTGTACCAGCCTGTTTTTAATCAGAGTAACCATTCTTTAAAGGCACGTTCCCACTCATTTAGCCAACTTTGAGCACCTATTGTGTGCCTCTAACACTAAAACCAGCCTACCCGTCTTTTATTTCCGGAAATTCCTACAAAGAATACTGTTTCCTAACTCATTTCCTTTCATTCCATTAACCTAAGCATGAAAGAATGGGAGCTGTTAAGGTTATGAAGATTGGTGAGAGATTGGGAAAATGGAGCAATTATGTTTTAAATTTAAAAAGCTGATCCCTACTGACATAAGTCTCCTTGACTTGCTTAATTTTCCCTTTGACCAATAGATCCTATATTGTCTTTCTGTCTCTGACTTAATCTGGGTGGCTCCTGGCCCATAGTAGTGCCATTGAGTCCTCTCAGATGTCTGCATACTGCTTTCACATTTTAAGGTACAATTTACTGATGAGTGGTTAGTGGATACATTGCATTGGGAAATGGTGTTTGACTTCTCTACAGCAGTTAGGTTTAGTAATCTGGGAGCAGTTGTAGCTCTGAGAAAGTGACTGTAGATCTCTTTGTCCAATCCTTTGAGTGACTGTATGTCTTCTCTCAGATGAAGGCTTGACTATTGACCTGAAGAATTTTAGGAAACCAGGAGAGAAGACCTTCACCCAACGTAGCCGGCTCTTTGTGGGCAATCTTCCTCCTGACATCACTGAGGAGGAGATGAGGAAACTATTTGAGAAATACGGGAAGGCAGGCGAAGTCTTCATTCATAAGGATAAGGGCTTTGGCTTTATCCGCTTGGTGAGCAACCATGGGTTTTTAGAATGTGTGCTCTAAAAGGTGGGGAAACTGGGGAATGATGGGCTTGGAAAATTAGTGGAAACAATTCTCAGATGGTCTGTTTGTTAAATGTTTATAGTTGGAGTTGGTAGCACAGGACAGAAAATGCAGATTTTGTTTTTATTTTTCCTCATAGGTTTTTGCTTTGTTTCAAGGACAACATAGGTTTATTTGCCTTGGACGCTAAAACTAAAGTATGCCTGTTGGAACTTTTTAATTGGTAAATTTCAAACATATAGAAGTAGACAGAGTAGTATATGAACCTATACATACTTAATGCCCAGCTTCAATAATTATCAACTCATAGTTTATCTTAGTAATGATTAGGGTTTATATAATTTCTTTGAAAAGTTCTTACATAGGACTTTTTAAAATCACGAGGGGACAATTTTATTTGTATCTTATTTTTAAAAAATTTTTAAGTTGTGCTAAAAAAGGTTATCATAACCATTTTTAACTAGATCTTTTTTCATAAAATCTGATTTAATTAGGAAACATGTTTAAGTGTATAGGGGGAATCTTTTCTAGACATTATCTACATAAACAAGGAACATGATATGCTAGCAAGGTTATTAGAAGTGGCGGTTAGAACTAATTTCCATTCCAGATCTACCGCTAACAAGAGTATATGGGCAAGTCATTTTCTCTGGGACTCAAGGTTCCTCTTTAGTAATATAAGAGGGGGTTCCTATTAGGGTTTGTGGTTCTAAAAAGGTCTTGTAGAGGTCATACATGATTCTCATTAAACTTGTATGTAGCTAGCTGAAATTAAAATATTCTGGCTACTATTTTAAGGGTAGGTTTTAAGCTCATCATTGTCCCACTGATCTATTACCACTTGGGAGAATAACCTATGATACTGATGACCATGTAAGTAGTATTTACTTCTAGAATTCCCAATCAATTTATTGCAAGGCTATCAGAACAGTTAGGTTTATCTATTTATTATCCAAAGATTTATCTGAAACCTAGCTCTATTCTTTCAGTACTATCAAGGTTCCTTTATATGTGTGTTGTCAAGGTTTTAGGGGGGGAGGCATTTTGTTTTGAGCTATGCTACTTTAGACTCTCGATGGCTGTGATGTGGTCTTTGTCAAAACTGAGTTATTCTGATGTCTGTCTGCTTCCTAGGAAACACGAACCCTAGCAGAGATTGCCAAAGTAGAGCTGGACAACATGCCACTTCGTGGAAAGCAGCTGCGTGTGCGCTTTGCCTGCCATAGTGCATCGCTCACGGTCCGAAACCTTCCTCAGTATGTTTCTAACGAACTGCTGGAGGAAGCTTTTTCTGTGTTTGGCCAAGTGGAAAGGGCTGTAGTCATCGTGGATGATAGAGGAAGGCCCTCAGGAAAAGGCATTGTTGAATTCTCAGGGAAGCCAGCTGCTCGGAAAGCTCTGGACAGGTGCAGTGAAGGCTCCTTCCTGTTAACCACGTAAGTAGGGGTTGCTTTTAGAAATAGAATTTAGATTGCTACTTCTTTCAGTGGTATGGAGAGTTAGCCCCTAGGAACCATGTTCTTATGTTCACTTAAAGACTTTGGATACTACTTCAGCTCTCTAGTAGGGTTTTCAGTGTAAAATTAATGAAAATAGTATGAGGATTAAGAAACCTTTCAGGGGAGCCTGGGTGGCTCAGTCAGTTAAGTGCCCAACTCTTGATTTTGGCTCAGGTTACGATCTCCTGGTTCATGAGATCAAGTCCCATGTCCACGCAGAGCCTGCTTGGGATTCTTTCTCCTGTTCTCTGCCCCTTCCCCCAACGCATTCTCTTTGTCTCTCAAAATAAATAAATATTAAAAAAAACCTTTTAGTAGGTTGTCATTTAGTCAGCGTTAAATCTCCCTTTACCTTGAAGTCTTAGAACTCCGAAAAGTTGGGGCACCTGGGTGGCTCAGTCGGTTAAGCATTCAACTTTGGCTCAGGTCATGATCTCACTGCTTGTGGGTTTGAGCCCCGTGTCAGGCTTTGTGCTGACAGCTCAGACCCTGGAGCCGGCTTCAGATTCTGTCTCTGTCTTTCTGCACTTCCCCTGCTTGCTCTCTGTCTCTGTCTCTCTCAAAAATAAAATTTAAAAAGTAATAAAAAGAGTTCTGAAAAGTTGTTTTGTGCATGCAAAACACATGTGCATGTATTTATTCCAAGTGATTGTCTGGTATTCTCTAGATACTGGATATTTAGGCTGTACTTAAGTATCCTATTTACTTTGAACATCTTTGAGGTTATATTCAGAGATCTAAAGCTTGACTCCATCCTTTCAACCCCAGATTCCACATAATGCCATCAAAAGACCTTGGTTACTTGGGGCTTGGTGTAAAAACCCCTTCAGAAATATGTTTAATTGTTCAGTCCTGACCCCTGACTGGTTTGCTGTGCCAGTGACCGGTGTAGAGAGGAAGCCTGGTATAGGGTATAATTTGATTAATGCTGAGCTGCTTGCTTCCAGATTTCCTCGGCCTGTGACTGTGGAGCCCATGGACCAGTTGGATGATGAAGAGGGACTTCCAGAGAAGCTGGTTATAAAGAACCAGCAATTTCATAAGTATGTGGTCCCATCACTTCCGTGTTAGGTGTTTGTCTATTCTTAAGGAAGCTTGTAAAGGGATGTATAAAAGAGGCAGGTCTTTGCTATATGTATTCACTGGCAATGGCCCTCAGGAGGAATGCAGTGCTTAGTTGGGGGAATCTTTGACAGAGTTTTAATAGCCCAGGAACTTTGTCTATAGGGAGCGAGAACAGCCACCCAGATTTGCACAGCCTGGCTCCTTTGAGTATGAGTATGCCATGCGCTGGAAGGCACTCATTGAGATGGAGAAGCAGCAGCAGGACCAAGTGGACCGCAACATCAAGGAAGCTCGTGAGAAGCTGGAGATGGAGATGGAGGCTGCTCGCCATGAGCACCAAGTCATGTTAATGAGACAGGGTGAGTATAGGCCTGTAAGTCTTAAACCTAGAACAAGAACAAAATGGCTTTTTTCAGAAGGGTCTTTGTATCATTCAGTAGAAAAAGGCCTAAACCTCTGCTTTTATTCTCTGAAATATTTTGTTGATCTTGGTAGTCAAATGAGCTTGGCGATGTGGCAGAGAATACTGGATTCTATGGAGAAAGAAATCATACGTTTGACTTCATTTTTGGAATCTGGATAGCTCAGATGACCACTCAGGGATTATATATCCCCTTTGCTTTCTGGATCTTTATTTATGGAAAATTATTGGGTCTGTATGAGGAGAATGAAGAATACTCTAAATTAGTCTATTGTTTTTCTAGATTTGATGAGGCGTCAAGAAGAACTCCGGAGGATGGAAGAGCTGCACAACCAAGAGGTGCAAAAACGAAAGCAACTGGAGCTCAGGTAACTAACTCTCAAACCCTTTTTTTCTGATCCCTCTAAAAGGTAATGTCTCATTACTGTTTCCTACCACCGTGCTACCTCATGCATTTGTAAATGTGTTGGCAAATATTTCCTGGCTGCTTCTCAAGTTCTCCCTTTGGATGGGAAATGTTTTGGCTGCCCATGGTTCTAGGAATTATCCAGAGCTGCACTAAAGGTAAAGCAGCTGAGTGCCGATCTCATGAGGCTCCTTTGTGAAAGAACTTGCTTTAGGGCTGGACACATTTACAGTGAATTTTTTGGAAAGCTATGATAGTTTTCAGTAGGCTCTTAATTTCCTTGGCTGAGTCCCTGTTAAGATAATCTGCTCAAGTTCTGGAATGTCTCTGCCTAAATATCTTGGTGACTCTCTGTAGGCAGGAGGAAGAGCGCAGGCGCCGTGAAGAAGAGATGCGGCGGCAGCAGGAAGAAATGATGCGGCGACAGCAGGAAGGATTCAAGGGAACATTCCCTGATGCGGTATATCTCCCGTGTGCCCATGATGTGCCAGGGCAGTCCTGATATGACAGACCCACCAAATGTCCACTTGGACTTTAAAACATTACAGGTTATGAGCAGTTTTTGTATTCTATGAAACTCCTCTTTTAGAATTCATAGGAAGGAAAGATAAGGTTTGAAGAGGAGTTCTTGTCTCATAGGCAATTTAGGATGAAGAGCTGGGGCCAGTGTATACTGTTTAGACTCAGTGACTGCCCAATGAGAGCTGTCCAGTCCTATAGCAGCCTTGACTAGCTCTCTGGTGTCCTTGGAGTTGTTGCACATACTGGGGTCCTAGAAGAAATCAACTGTCTTTCCCCTTGGCTTTTACCTCTCCTTTTGTTCCTAATAGGGGACTCTGACTTGAGTCCTTGTAGGTCTAACCTTGAACCCACTGCACAACTAGCAAGGAGATACTGGTTTTCCTCAGCTTGGTCTCCGTGTACTTGGAACGTGTTGATCACTCTATCTGCTTCCCTTAGTGTGTGTCCTCAGTATATTGTGAATGGTAGAATGCAGTGCTGTCTTCGACTGTCTTGAGTATTTCTTATTTTTCAGAGAGAACAGGAGATACGGATGGGCCAGATGGCCATGGGAGGTAAGGACTTACGAGATTAATGGTTCTGATTTCCTTTTTTGTTTCATTTCTGGTAAACTATGTAGCTTCTCGGACATTGTCCAGATTTAAGGGGCTGACATTTCTGGGAGCATCGTTTTTGGGTGGGGTAACGTGTCCTTAGCTCAGAGGTCTTGTTGAATTGTTTCTTCTCGCACAGAGATTGACAATCTCTGTCTCCTGTACTGATCACACTGCTCTGCTTTAGGTGCTATGGGCATAAACAACAGAGGCGCCATGCCCCCTGCTCCAGTGCCAGCTGGTACCCCAGCTCCTCCAGGACCTGCCACTATGATGCCAGATGGAACCTTGGGATTGGTAATAAACTGTGGAGCCTTACAGTAATTCTAAATGATGATAGGAGAAAGGACTTTGCTTTCAAAGTCCCTGTCTGCCACAGTTTTGCTATAGTTTTTAAGACCACTGTTTTCCATTAAATGTAATCTCAAGGTCTTGATTTGAACAAACCCATTCTCAAACTATACTTTGTCTAGGAGTTAAGTAAATGCCTTCTGTTTAGTTGCTACCTTGGGTTAATGGGTTTGTTTTGTTTTTTTTTTTTTTTTGGAGGGAAGGCAGTGAAACTTAGGTATTATCACATAAAATAGATGTAAATCCACAAGGCTTTATGGCTCATACAGTCCTGAATTAATAGTCATAGCATCAGAATTTTAAAACTGGATGGCTTAATGTTGCCGAAGAATGATGGCATGTCCTTGTTCATATACTTAGTTCAGGAGAAAAGACTTAACTAGAAATTATTCAACCTGGGAATTCAGGATGTAATATTATTTAGTCAATAGGAATAGGGATAAAAAGATAAGGGTAGGATAGTTGGGTGGGTCTGTAATTCAGACAGCCTTCTTTTCAGGGATATCCACTTGAGTTCTTTATTTTTTAATGTTTATTTTGAGAGAGTGCATGAGTAGGGGAAGGGCAGAGAGAGAGAGAGCATCCCAAGCAGGCTCTGCATGGCACAGATCTAGACATGGGGCTCCATCCCACAAACCGGGAGATTATGACCTGAGGTGAAACCAAGAGTTGGAAACTTAACCGGCTCAGCCACCTAGGTGCCCCAAGGATGTCCACTGGGATTTTAAACAGGTTTAGTCACCCCTAGCACATCAAGAGCTTTGAGTAGTTGGGGTGCCTGGGTGGCTCAGTTGGTTGAGCATCGACTTCGGCTCAGGTCACAATCTCACGGTTTGTGAGTTCAAGCCCCACATCAGGCTTGCTGCTGTCAGTGCAGAGCCTGCTTTGGATCCTCTCCCCCTCTCTCTCTGTACCTCCCCCACTTGTGCTCTCTCTCTCTCAAAAATAAACATTTAAAAAAAGAGCTTTGAATAGTTGAGTGGAAATGGCCTTCAGGGGAGGTATTACAGATGAGTGGGAAGCTTGGGGCGTAGGTTCTATTGTAACATTGCTCTCTTTTTCTCTTAAAAGACCCCACCAACAACTGAACGCTTTGGCCAGGCTGCTACCATGGAAGGAATTGGGGCCATTGGTGGAACCCCTCCTGCGTTCAACCGTGCAGCTCCTGGAGCTGAATTTGCTCCAAACAAACGTCGCCGATACTAATAAAAATTTCAGTGTCTAGTTTCCCAAAAACCCTTAAAAGAAAGACCCTTTTTGGACTAGCCAGAATTCTGCCCTGGAAAAAGTGTTAGGGATTCCTCCCAATAGTTAGGTCTTCCTTGCCTGTACTACTCTAAGGGAGTATGCTGGAGGCTGAGGGCAAGGGAGGGGCGATAAAATTTAACAAATCAGTTCTGTGTGGTATATCGTCTAACTAATTGATTCTGTGTGGTGCATTCCTGAAGTCTCCTGTGATTGTTGAGGGCCTCGGGGGGGGACCATGACAAAATGGATCCAGTTAGACCCCCTGTTAGTCTTGATCATTCCATTCTTTGTCCATCCTGTTCTATTTGCTTTCTCATTCTTAAACCCTCCAACCCCAGAGACACTGCCACATATACCACAAAAACAAACATCCCCCAATGACCTTAGCCCCATTGCTCCACTTGGCAGGTGGGAATTCAGGCAAATGTCCACAGAGGTCACAGACCACATACATACGGTTCTGTTATATCCCATATATTACCCCTTCGTGTCCTAAGGAAGACATTTTCTCTTAGAGATTTTCATTTTAGTGTATCTTTAAGAAAAATCTTGTGTTAAGTTGCCTCCATCTTTTTTCTTGGGTAAGGGTAACCCAGGAATGGCCCTTTTGTGTCTATGATGTTGCTCTTCACAGCTTTTCTTGATAGGCTAGTACAATCTTGGGAACAGAGTTGCTGTATGCTGAAGGTCGGACAGTAGCTCTTAGCCTTGCCTATCTTAGGTAGTTACGCTGTGCATTTTTTTATTGGTGTACCATGTTTGATTTGTCCCTGATATCTTTGGAGTTTTTCTGAGAAATGGAGCAGTAATGCAGCATCAACTTATTAAAATACATTTTAAGCCTTTTAATTTTCTGTGCTATTTTTGAAAGGGAATGGAGGGAGGGGCGTTCTGACTCAAGAGCTGAGCAAAGGCTAAGCCTTTATCACCTTTTGCTCAAAAGTATGAATCCATTTAGGCAAACTTGGGGAGGTTGGATGCATACTATGGCTTAAGTGGTTGACAAAGATTGGTGCTATTGGCGGTACATAGACGCAATGAGGATGACAAGAAAGCTACTGCTTTGAAAGAGGAAGAAAGTGAGCTGAAGGAACTGGGGTACCTTCATTGAGCTGAGAGGGGTCTAAAAATTGGGATTCATTTCTGAGCAGCTGCTGGCATGTCAGAGGCTTGGAATCGGCCTGGTAAATCTAAAACTGTCTCAGCAGTGGTTAGCTGACCTCACCCAAGTTCCAAGCCTTACTCTGCTTGATCCTTTTTTCTTGAGCCTCAGAGCTAAAATGCTCCTGAGCTCCTTCTGATTGGTTGAGAAGACCAATTGAAGTTCCCTTGCCCATGTTAGGAGGTGTACGCCTCCTGAACTAAAGATAGAAACAGCTGGCCCTTCCAGGCAGCTAAAAGCCTCCAGACTAAGAGGTGTTTCCCACTCGTCAGCCAGACTCCTTGAAATACCCTTTGAGTAATTCTACCAACGTCCTCCATGTCTCTATTCTGCCATAACAAAGGCTGTGGGCAGCACTTTGACCCCAATGCAAACCTTCCTGGTGAGTAATCCTGACTGTGCCAGGGGTTTCTGTGAGTGCTGGGGGAGTGGTCAGCTGTGGGCAGCCCATTAAGAGAGTAGAGAAATTTGAGTGTATCTACCCTAGTTTAATTGGTGTGGGTGATCTTCAATCTTTACTTATTTATTTTTATTCTAAAGAAAACCCATGAGCATATAAATCTGGGGGAGAGATAAGAAGGGATAGTTGGTATAGTTGCCCTTCTTTGATCCTTCTGCTGGTATCCACAGATTCCTGTTGCCATCACCCTGGGGTCCCAATCTTCCATGATGCACTTAAGGTGAGGAGTAGCAAGGGGGGACAGTAAGAACATTTCCCAAAGGAAATCTACCCGGGAATCTGAGCTGCGCTGGGTCTTTCGTTATCAGGGTTGGTCCTGCTGCCGGAAGCGAACTGCAGATTTCTCTGAGTTCTTAAACATCAAGGTAAATTATTTACTTCCTTGGATTCTGCCCCTAATAGAAGGATTCTATACCTAATCCTTCTCTCCTTATCTATACTAGGGCTGTACTGTGGGACCACACTGTGCTGAGAAGCTCCCTGAGGCCCCTCAACCTGAGGGGCCTGCCACAAGCAGTTCACTTCAGGAGCAAAAACCTCTGAATATGATTCCAAAGTCAGCAGAGACTTTGCGTCGGGAGAGGCCCAAGTAAAGAGGAGGAGGTCCCTGGGTTTTTCCTACATTTCTGGAGCTTCCTAGAAGTGATTAACGGGTCACTGGGGTTTGGGGACTAGGGGTGTGAGGAGGGCCAAGTGTCAGGGCTTTGTGTATATTTTAGATCTTAAGGGGAAATTTGTGTCCAGAGTACTGTCCTTTGCTTTAAGTTTGGTATGGGGTGATGGGATAGGTAGTTAGAGTTAACAGGGTATCTAGCCCCTCACAAATACATACTTAGTTATAATACAAGGGGGATTGTTGAGAATGACTTGATTTATTTTTATTTTTGGAAAAAAAGCTTTTTTTTAAATTAAAATTTATTTTTTTTTAAACATTTATTTATTTTTGAGACAGAGAGAGACAGAGCATGAACGGGGGAGGGTCAGAGAGAGGGAGACACAGAATCTGAAACAGGCTCCAGGCTCTGAGCTGTCAGCACAGAGCCCGACGCGGGGCTCGAACTCACGAACTGTGAGATCATGACCTGAGCCGAAGTCAGACGCTTAACCGACTGACCCACCCAAGCGCCCCAAATTTATTTGAGAGAGAGAGGAGAGAGAATCCCAAGCAGGCTCCATGCTGTCAGCGCAGAGCCCAGCATGGGGCTCGAATTCACGAACCATGAGATTATGACCTGAGCCAAAATCAAGAGTTGGACGCTTAACCAATGGAGCCACCAGGGTGCCCCTTGGAAAAAAGCTTTGAAATGAGTTTTACATCAAGAAAAAGATGTAGTGTTGGCAGCTATGAGGCTTCAGAGAATAGTTTTCTGGAAGAAGTATGAGCAACAGAAGAAAGTCATGTTAGGTCCACAATTAGGGAAGGATGAGGATATGATACAGTTCTGCAGAGAAATGTTAAATTTTTAAAGCAACTGAGTAGATGGGAAAGAAAAGCCCTAGGGATTCCCCCAAGGTTCAGGGACTTGGGATGTACACAAAGAAAAAAAAAAAACTGGCGATGGAGTTGCTACCCAACTTTTCCAATCCTGCCCCACTTTCACCAGACTTTGACACCATTACCACTGGTGGGAGTGTTGGACCTGTTGATCATAGTTAATGGGTCAGAACTAAATCACTCCACCTATAACCCCTAGGTCAGAGTTACCTCCAAAGCTGCTTCCGCTAAATATATCCCAAGCCCTGGAAATGGCATTGGAACAGAAGGAATTAGACCAAGAACCTGGAGCAGGTAAGTAGGTCATTAGTAGGACAGGCTGTGCAGACTGGGATATAGTGAAAGTGGCAATTAGGTGGAGGGAATGGATAGGTTCTGACTCTGTTTCCCTTGCCCAGGACTTGACAGTAGTCTGATCTGGAGTGGTTCCAGCTGCCAGAATCCAGGATGTGATGCTGTGAGTGAGAGCTTATAGGGGGTACAAGCATGTGGCCGAGAAATCCTGTACCTGGGATGACTGGGTATAGATATGAGGCTGTGTGGGGTATACTTTAGAATGACCTAATTATTTTCTTGATTCTCCTTTATCCATCTTAGGTTTACCAAAGCCCTGAGAGTGATGCTACTCCATGTACCTACCACCCAGGAGCACCTCGATTCCATGAGGGGTGAGAGAGGGGACTGGGTGGCCTATGAGACAGGTTTCTCCCAATGTTGATCATAAGGTGGGAGTTAGGGCTCATGGCAGAGGGGAGGAGATTCAGTTGAATTATCTTCCCACCTCAGGATGAAGTCCTGGAGCTGCTGTGGCATCCAGACCCTGGATTTTGGGGCATTCCTGGCACAGCCAGGATGCAGAGTTGGTAGGCATGACTGGGGGAAGCAGGTAAGCTCCAACTTTCCCGAACTTTTGATTAGAACCAAATTCCGGAAATAACTTTCCCTCGTATACCAGATAAAATTCTTCTCCTTATCCTCAACAGCCCAGAGGCTTTGCAATATGAAGTAGTATTAATCTTTTTGGATTCCGTGTCTCTTCTCTAGACACACTTGAGACCTCCCCTTGGGTTAAGACTTCATTCTTACCACCCACATTTCACATCTTCTCTTTAGCTGCCAGCATCTTGCCGTCATGATTGGCACCAGACAGATTCCTTAGTAGTGGTGACTGTGTATGGCCAGATTCCACTTCCTGCGTTCAATTGGGTGAAGGCCAGTCAAACTGAGGTGAGGAATGTCTGATGCTGGATGGGAGGCTGGTGGATTGGGTGCTATTACAATTTTACAGGCAGAGTTGCTGTGTGCAGTTAACATGTGGGCTCCATAGTTCCCTGAGAGGAAGGTAGAGCTGGTAGATCAGGGCTGTCTGGCTGACCTGTTGATGTAGGGATCACACCTCTGGCGTGGTTCTCTGTTGTAGTAACTTGTTCTGACCTTCTGAGACTGTTACTACCCCTGTAATTCTTCTCTCTCAGCTTCATGTCCACATTGTCTTTGATGGTAACCGTGTGTTCCAAGCACAGATGAAGCTCTGGGGGGTAAGTGAAGATAAGGGGCACAGGAGGGGGAGGAAGATGGGGTAAAAAGAAGGACCAGATTGGAATGAATAGAGGGTGTCTTGAGGGAAGGAATTATAGTGGGAAAGTGGAGGTTTTCTCTTCATTTGCTTTGATATTCTCTCACTCTCCCCCTCTCCCTCCCTTTTTTCTCCCCCCTCCTCCTCCTCCCATTTCTTTCCTCTTTCTCTCTTTCTTACTGTATTGTTTTATTCCTCCCCGTCTTGTTTTCCACACCTTACATTTGTTTATTTTTCTTCATCATTCATCACCACCCCACCCTGACCACAAACCCTCATTTTCTCTTTCTTCTGTGTTCCTCTATCTTTTCCTCCTCCTCAGGTCATAAACGTGGAGCAGAGCTCTGTCTCCTTGATGCCATCTCGGGTTGAGATCTCCTTGGTCAAGGCTGACCCAGGATCCTGGGCCCAGCTGGAGCACCCTGATGCACTAGCTGAGAAGGCTAAGGCAGGGACTGGGTTAGAGATGGATGAGGAAGAATCTGAGGATTCAGATGATGATCTGAGCTGGACAGAGGAGGAGGAGGAGGAGGAAGCGATGGGGGAATAGTGACACCAGTCAACTATCTAGATAGGACCTCAGTGGTTCCCTTAGAATGTCAGAGACCAGGATATGGTTGGCCATGTCCTGTTGTTATTGAGCAGCAGCAGGCTGAAGGAGGGGAGAACAAAAGTGTCCAAACCGTGCTGTTTTTTCCCTTAAATAAATCTCGTATTCTGCAGTTTTACATAGTGTCGTTCTCTCACCTCACTACCTGAGATTTTATTCATCCCCCCCCACTTCTGTGTGTGTTTAACACACGTGTGTGAAAACAAGCACATGCACAGTCAACCTGTTCTTTATAATCACCGGGTAATCTACTGAGTACTTACTGTATGCCCAGTTGTGTGTTAGGTGGTTTAGAGCTATCTGAGAAACAGAAAGCTTGTTTACTCCTCTCAGGAAAATTATAGTCTGGCCGACAGGCTAATCTATATGAAATATTAAAAAACATCAAGTAGTTTAGCTGAGTGTTAACTTGTACAGTACAATTATTAAGAGCTGGAGGAGTTGAGAGTGGAGCGATTAATGTGGACTGCATTAGAAAGGGAGAGCTCCGTGGAAGAACATTTTTTAACAGCTTTATTGGGAAACAATTCACATTTCATACAGTTCACCCATTAAAGTGTAAAATGCAGTGTTTTTTTTAGTCTGCTCAGAGTTGTGCAACCACAACCAATTTTCATCACTCCAAAAAGAAATCCTGTACGTGTTAGCAGTCACTACCAGTTCCCCCCCGCCCCCAAACTCATGGCTGTGGGCAACCACTAATCTACTTTCTGCCTCTATGGATTTACTTGTTCTGGATGTTTTATATGAATGGAATCCTACAATACGTGGTCTTTTGCAAAAGGCTTCTTTTGCTTAGCGTAATGTTTTCACAGTTCATCCATGTTATAAAATGTATCAGAACTCCATTCCTTTTTATGGCTGAATAATATTCCACTGTATGGATATATCACATTATGTTTGTTTCATCAATTGAGGTAAAGTTTGGTTTGTTTCCATTATTATGAATAATGCTTCTATGAACATTCATGTACAAGTTTTTATGTGGACTTACGTCTTCACTTCTCTTGGATATATAACTGGGAGTATAATTTATGGGTCAAATGGTAACTTTAACCTTTTGAGAAACTGCCAGACTGTTTTCCAAAGAGGTTGTACCATTTTACATTCCCATCAGCAGTGTAAAACCATTTCAGTTTCTCCACATCTTCAGTAACACTTGCTATTTGTACTTTTTATTATGGCCATCCCTAGTGGGTGTGAAGTGGAATTTCATTGTGGTTTTAACTGCATTTCCTTGATAGCTAATGATGTTGAGCATCTTTTCATATGCTTATTGGCCATTTGTGTTCTTATTTGGAAAAATGTCTATTCAAATCCTCTGCCCATTTGTTAACTGGGTTGTCTTTTTATTGAGTTGTGATAATTTTTTAAATATATTCCAGAGACAAGTCTCGTCGGGTAGATGATTTGGAAATATTTTCTCCTATTCTGTTTCGCCTTTCTACTTCCTTGATGGTGTCCTTTGATACACAAAAATTTTTAATTTTTATGAAGTCTAATTTATCTTTCCTTTAGTTGCTTATGTTTTTGATGTCCTAGGCAAAAAAACCACTGTTTAATCCAAGGTTGTGAAGATTTGTTCCTCTTTTCTACTGAGAGTTTTATACTTTCAGCTCTTATATTTAGGTCTTTGATCCATTTTGAGTTGTTTTTTGTATGTTGCATGAGGTAGGGGCCCAAGTTTGTTTTTGCATATGGATATCTAGTTGTCCCAGCAACATTTGTTGAGAAGGCTATTCTGTCCCCATTGGCTTGTCTTGGTACCCTAGTTTAAAATCAACCGACCATGAATGTAACGGGTAAGAAATAAATTTTTAATGGAAACTTGTAGGAATGAGAATTGGATGGATATGGCAGAGTAGGGAGAGCCAAGCTGAGGCAGGAAGGTGTTTTATTTTAAATTCCAGAAGTAATACATTGTCATTGTAAAATGCTCAGTGCAGAAGTATGTAGTATGTAAACTCTCCAAGCTTAGTCCCTTTGCTGTTTGTAACCACTGCTAACATATCAGGGGGTATGTTTAAGGGAGGGGACAAAAAAATTAGCTGAGTGTAGCTAGATTGGGAGGAGCCTAAAATTCTAGTTGAAGGATTTTGAACATTATTTAAAACAGAGTTAGAAAGGCAGTGTAGGCCCTTTTTTAATGTAGATTTGTAAACAGAGGAGTGATCATCTCTTTCTTGAGTCTCCCTTTTCTTGAGCGAGATTTACTCCCTCAACAGAGTGGCCAGGAATCTGGGAGATTCAAAGTCTAAGAAACCTCAGTAGGAAGCTTCACCAAACCTCAAAATGATCTCAAGTTCTTTTCATAGCACAATTTTCTCTCAGTTCCGATTCAAGGAATATAAGGTCTTATCGGGAGCTAGAGGTAAGATGGGAGTGAGAGAATGGACGTGGGCAGCAAAGGTAAGGGATCACAGGATAGCATGGCTGAGGATTTGGAGATTGAGGCAAGATTAAGGGATCCTGGGGAATGTATCCAAAGAATGCATCTCTGCCTTACAGAGAAGTTTGATCAGAGGTCAAGGGGCTTCCTGGACCTCCAGGATATTCAACAAATCTGGCTCATTTCTCTGCTCTCATTCTATGGATTTGAGGTGCAAATAAAGTTTCCCCCTTGACTCAAGCCCTTCAGATCCTTTCCAACCCTGGCGGCAGTTTACTTTTAATGTTATTTTTCTACAGATGAGTTGACATCAATAGGGGCTTTGGTGGACGTTTAAAGCTTTTAGAGGTGTAGAATGCATATAGAAAAGTGCATAAAGTGCACTAACCTTAAATGTACAACTTTTTTTATCTTATCACAATCAGGAGACCAGCAACTACCCAGAATTCCTGGAGAGGATGAAGGTGAGGAAATCAAAAAGTTCAAGTAACCTTTGTTGTATATAAACTTGATATATAAAATTTCAAGTTCACAGAATTAATAAAGTAGTGTACTTCCTCATCTTATGCAGTCCAAAACCTAAAATGTAAGACAGTAAAGCAGGTACATAACATTAATGGTAATAACAACAGCAATAACCATAGCTACCTCTTCTCATACAAACTAACCTGCCAGGCACTGTGTTAAGTGCTTTGCTTGCATTACCTCATTTACTCCCCCACTTCTCACCGTCAGATGTACATATTCGTTCACATTAGCACGAATCCTCTCCTTACCTCCTTTACACTTTCTCATTTCTTCCCATTGTGCTTTGTATCCTATTCCCTCATGCCTTCCCAGAAACTTTACACTATTAATTATCCTCTCTCCTGTTTCTTCAAGCTTTCCCTTTCATTGGATATTTTCATTGACATCTAAACATGCTCGGGTCTTTCCAATTTTATAAAAACACTTTTCCTTGACTACACAACCCTTTTCAACTGCTACTTAACTCTATTCTCTCCTTTATAAGCAAACTTCTTGAAATAACTATTGATTTTCTACTTCCTCCTTCCTGGTACAATCAAAACACACTCTATCTGACTTCCAACCCGCTCAGTCTGTGGTGATAAGGTCACTTTTGGCCATCAAGTCACTAAATCTAATGGATGCTTTTAGTCCTTGTCTTACTTGATCTCACAAGCAAAATTTGACACTCATGATGGTTTCTTCCATAAAATACTTTTAATACATTGACTTCTATGACCCATCACTCCTCTTGGTTGTCCTCCTACTTCTCTGGCCATTCCTTTCAGTCTCCTTTGCAGGGTTCTTCCTTTTCTACCTGGCCATTGAATGATGAAGTTCCTCAGGACTTAGTCCTGATCTTCCTATCTTCTTATATATGACTCTTCTAGACACTCTCAATTATGCCCATGACTTCAAATACCACCCACATGTAGATGACTCACACATTTTTATCTTTAGGCCTTATCTTTCCTTTGAGATCCAGATTGTATATTATAGTAGTAAGAGCTGACACAATTCTCTCTCTCTCTCTGCCCCTCCCCTGCTGTGTGTGCACGTGCGTGCTCTCTCACAAAATAAGTTAATGAACTTAGAAAAAATAATAGCTAACCCATATTTAGTATAGCGCCTGACATATATAGTAAGCACTATATAACTGTTTGCTATTATTAGTACTACTATTATTCCTCTCTCTACTAAAAGCTTTCACTTCAGACTATTAGGAAAGTTGGGGTGTTTTTTTTTTCTCTTGGAGAGGAGGGACACATCTCCAATATCCAATTTTATAATGTTTCAATAAGAAAATAGGATTTTCTTGACAGGTCTTGCTGGTCTACAAAGTGATAACATATTTAACATACCATTGTATCAGCTCCAGGATTAAGGGAGATTGTATTCACCTGCTGATGGAATAAAGTCTCATGTATAGAATGCCACGGTGTTCACCACTTCTACCCACATTATTTTACTTAATCTTCACACCTGCCTTGTGAGGTAGGTATTATCCCAAATTTTTATAAATGAGGAAAGCAATACTCAGGGAAGGAAATTGCATGCTTTGGAAGTACCATAGCTACTAATTAAAACCTCAGTCATTGCTAAGAGCTGTCATAGAGCCATTTGAGAACATCCAAAACATAAGGACCAACTGGGGTTTGAAAAAAGAAGCCTTAGAAGAGGAACATGACACCATGCCCCTCTAGCCTGTCAGAGTCCCTTTGACAAGCCTATCGAGGAAGCAGTGAGGCCTTTGATCAGTGCTATCTCATGTTGATGCAACACTTTTCCAATGTATTTACCAGATTCAGTGTTACTATTTTGAGGATTCCTGCCTCCACTGTCCTCTTTCTCCCTTTCTGCTCACAAAGTTCCACAACATTGCTAGAGGGAGAACCAAGCAGACCAATATAAATTCATGCTGTCCAGTTTCAACTTGGCCCTGGAAGCTGCTCAGCAACCCTTTTATTTGTCTCCTGCATTCCCTGGCACTCATCCCACAGAGGATCTTAACAGACCTTCCTCTTCTCAAATTCCAGTTCCTCCTGTTCCGCTCCTTTAGACCCATATACACACTTTCACAAGATGCTTGACAATTCAATAACATTGTTTTAAAGCTTCTTTATAGAGAATTCATGACATGTACAAAAGTAGACAGAATATTATAATGAATCCCAATTTACCAAACACTCAGCTTTAACTAGTATCAACTCCATGCACTTGTTTCATCATTTCCTTCTTTCCCCATCATTTTGAAGCATATCCCAGACATGATATTCCATACCTAAAGATTTCAGTATGTTTCTTTAAAAGGTAAGGATCCTTTTTAAAAGAAAAAACCATAGTTGTAATAACATTAGCACACATAAATAAGCACAATATTCCCTTAATATCATTTATTACCAATCAGTATTTAAATTTCCAATAGTTTCATGAATATCTAAGGAATTTTTACAGGTTTTTTATTTGATTCAATATCCAAATAAAGTCCACACATTGTGATTGGTGGATATGTATTATTTGTTCATTTTATTTTATCTTATTTTATTTATGTTTTAAGTAAGCTCTATGCCCAACATGGGGCTTGAACTCACGATCCAGAGATCAATAAATAGTTGCATGCTCCAGCCACTGAGCCAGCCAGGCACCCCATATGTCACTTTTAAACTAAAGGTTCCCTTTCATCTATTTTTTTTCCTTACAATTTTTTATTGAGGAACTCATCATTTTTCAGTAGAGCTTCACACAGTCTGAGTTTTGCTGATTGCATCTCTGCCGTATAGTCTAACATATTTCGTTGACCTCTGTTGTGTATATTGGCAAAATCAATGTCTATACAATGCATCTTCTATATTCATTGTCCTATTTTCAGTAGGGTGGGGAAATTGTCCATGTGACCAAAGAAGCGGAAGGTGTTTGGCTTGGCAAGTGACTCAGAAAAGAGCTAGGACTCTTTAGCAGCACTGAAACAGATGGTTGGGGTCAGACCTCAATAAATAGTAACTGAGATCCAGGCAAGAGAGGATGAGTGAGGGGCCATGGAGTGTCAGATTTCCACTCTGTTGGTATGTGGAGCAGAACAGGCAAAGAAGCACTGATCAGGCTGAAGTCAGAACTAGGAAAGGAGAGGTAGTACTTGAGGCAGCAGTTGGGATTATTTCTCAGGGGATTACTCTACTTGCTATATACCCTGTTTTCTAAATATAACTTATTCATTCCCACCTCTGTGCTTTTGCCCTGGATGTTTCCTCTGCTTAGAATATTACCTCCTTTCTCTCCATGTATCCAAATCCTATTTATCTTTAATGAACAGTGAAAGTTCTCTGTTTTCCATATTTTTGCTTGTAGGGTCATAAAATATCTCTGAAAGGTTAAATAAGAGATCAAGAATATTGATTGCTTTTCCAAGAAGGGAACTGGATGGCTAGAGGACAGGGCTGGAAGGGAGAGAGAATTTACTGATCTGTTGCAGGTGTGCCAGGTAATCTGATGAAATTGTCTACTATGAATTCTGTGGAAGTAGAAGCAGGGAGATTGAGGAGAATGAGGAAGGTCTGAAACAGCCTCTGTGGGGAGAGTGCCAGCGAATGTATGAAATGAATAAAAGAGCTGCAAGGGCCAAGTTGAAATTGGACAGCATGAAGTTATATTGGTCTGCTTGGTTCTCCCTGTAGCAGTATCCTGGGATTTGGAGAGCAGAAAGGGAGAGAGGGGACAGTGGAAGCAGGGATCCCAGAGACCAAAACACTGAATATGGTGTAACTGGGAGATAATTAATTACTGATCTGGATGAAGTGAGAGGTAAAGTATGTAAGGGTCCCACTGAGGTTAGAGATGAAGAGATCAGAGACCTAAAAGTTGTTTGGAAAAGTGTTACATCAATGTGAGATATCATTGATTAACCAAGGGCCTCACTGGTTCCTAGATAGGCTTGTCAAAGGGACTCTTTTAAGCTAGAGGGGCATGGTATCAAGCTCCTCTTGTAGGACCCCAGTGGGGTCCTTAAGTTTTGGATATTCTCAAATGGTTCTAGAACAGCTCTTCGCAAATGACTGGGTTTTTAAGCAGGTGGAATTCATCACTAAAATTGGAGCTTCTGCAAGAGGCATGGTGGAAGGGGTAACAAAAAATTAAAGAAACTACTCTTTATTGAGCCTTTACTGTGATCTAAGCACTGTAATAATAATCTGTCTATTCTTTTATCTTTTTTGTTTCTCTGTATATTATACACATGTATCTCAAATGATAATATATATTATTTAATTCTCACAACAGTGTATTAAAAGCATCATCATTATTTTTAAGTGTTTATTCATTTTTGAGTGAGAGAGAGACAGAGCACGAGCGGGGAAGGAGCAGAGAGAGAGGGAGACACAGAATCCGAAGCAGGCTCCAGGCTCCAAGCTGTCAGCACAGAGCCTGACGCAGGGCTTGAACTCCCGAACCGCAAGATCATGACCCAAGCCGAAGTTGGATGCTTAACCGACTGAGCCACCCAGGCGCCCCTTATTATTATTATTTTAGAGAGAGACAGAGTGGGGGTGAAGGGCAGAGGGAGAGGGAGAGAGAATCTTAAGTAGGCTCCAAGCTTAGCATGGAGACTGATGTATGGCTCCATCCCACAACCCAGGGATCATGACCTGAGCCAAAATCAAGACTCACATGCTAACCAACTGAACCACCTAAAAGCATGGTGCCCCTAAAAGCATGATAATTATCATTTTCATAATACATGAAGAAATTGAGGTTCAGGGAGGTTACATAAATTTCCCTAGGTCACACAGCTATCAAGAGTCAGAGCCTGGGACTCCAATCTAGGTCTTGACTACAAAGCCTGTGTTCGTTGGTGTCCAAGTAGTACTTTCCAGCAAACACTTCCCTCCACTAAATGAATCCTATCTGCCAGTGAAATCTGTTATAAAATTATAGCTGCATTATCACTAAAAATAATGATACACTGAATTGAAAACTTTTGATGAGTAAAGAGTTGAGTAGGGTAGAAGAGATATTTGGAGACAGTGAAACTAATTGAAGATCATTGGCAGTGGTCCAGGGGAGAAAGATAAGACCCCAGACTTAAGTGGGTGTGGTCATAAGAATGGAGGAGAGAGTCATAGATTTAAGAGATATGTCTTAGTTCGGGCTGCTGTAACAAAGTATTATAGACCAGGTAGTTTATAAACAACGGAAATTCATTTCTCACAGTTGTGGAGGCTGGAAATCTGAGATCAGGGTGCCAAAACAGTTGAATTCTGATGAGGGCCCTTTACCAGGTGGAGAGCAGAGAGAGGAAGCAAGCTCTTCCATGACTCTTATAAGGGTACTAATCTTACCTTATTCATGACCTCATCTAACCCTAATTACCTTCCAAAGGCCCTATCTCCTAATACCATCATACTGGGGGATAAGATTTCAACATATGAATTTTAGGGGGACATATTCAGTCTGTAACAAAATAGTTCCACAGGTAGGAGTGAAAATAATGTGTTACTTGAACTTAAATAGCTCACTCCTTCTTCAGTGCCTCTGTAATATCTGATTCCCCTGCCTGGAATAGTCTCCTTCCAGGTTTTTGAATAACTGGCTCCTTCCTGTCATTCATGTCTCAGTTCATGATAGGTAACCAATTCATTATCTTGAAAATTCATCAATAGGGGCACCTGGGTGGCTCAGTTGGTTAAGCATCTGACTCTTGCTCTCGGCTCAGGTCATGATCTCACGGTTTTGAGTTTGAGCCCTGCATCGGGCTCAGTGCTGACAGCGTGGAGCCTGCTTGGGATTTTCTGTCTGTCTGTCTCTCAAATAAATAAACTTAAAACATTTTTTTAAAAAGAGAATTCATCAATAAAAAGAATCAAACATTTATCCTGCCTTTCCAATCTGAACTAACAAAATAGTAGATGGGGGGAATGTATCTTTTTACAAAACTATTCCAATGAATAAAAAGAAATAATAAAATCAGAACATTACTTTGGCAATCCTTGATAAATAGATATAAATTTTTTTTTCAACGTTTATTTATTTTTTGGGACAGAGAGAGACAGAGCATGAACGGGGGAGGGGCAGAGAAAGAGGGAGACACAGAATCGGAAACAGGCTCCAGGCTCTGAGCCATCAGCCCAGAGCCCGACGCGGGGCTCGAACTCCCGGACCGCGAGATCGTGACCTGACTGAAGTCGGACGCTTAACCAACTGCGCCACCCAGGCGCCCCGATAAATAGATATAAATAGTAAGGATCAACAGCTTCTAAGGTCATAAAGAGACATCAGACATCGTGTCTATCCTATAGTCATACCAAAGAGATGAACCCAAGGTCAGGCTGCGTGGGTTCAAATCTTGACTCCTCCACTTACTGGCTATATGACCTTAGACTACTTAAGAGCTATGTGCCTCAGTTTCCCCAGCTATAAAATGGGATTAATAACAGTGCCTATATCATAAAGTCATTAGTAGTATTAAATGAGTTAACATGTCTAAAGAGCTTAGTATAGTGCCTGGTATAGGATAAGCATTATAAAAAGGTTAACACTGTTAATGAATAATTGGCTTTTTATTTGTACATTATTTCTCTCTTTCACCAGAATATAATTCTGTATTTATTCACTATTCCCAGAACGTAAAACTGCCTAGCACATATATAATACATGCTCAATAAATATTTGTTGAATGAAGGGTCTGAATTAGAATGGTAAAGAATAGACAGGAAAAAGACATATGAGATATTCTTAAAAATGAAGAAATAAACCTTGGACTTAGTGATTTTTTTTTTCTGATAAGGGATGGAATGGAATAAGATGCATACTTCAATATTAATAGGTAGAAGCTAGTGCTTTTAACAAAAATAGAGGCAGGAACTAGAACTAATAGTTAAATAGTCTGATAATGAATTTTATTTTATTTTTTAAATTCTTTATTCATTTTAGAGAGAGAGGGGGAGACAGAAAACGAAGCAGGCTCCAGGCTCTGAGCTGTCAGCACAGAACCCGATGCGGGTCCCGAACTCATGAACCTGAACTCACGAACCGTGAGATCATGACCTGAGCTGAAGTTGGTTGCTTAACTGACTGAGCCACCCACATGCCCTGATAATGAACTTTATTTTAGATATGAATTTGAAATGATGGCAAAACATGAGTGGAATTTCTAGCAGAAAGTTAATTGTGAATGCAAAATTGGAATTCATGAAAAAAGCATTGAAAATAGATTTGAGAACCATCTTCAATGTGACAATTAAATATTCAACTTTCTGGTAATGAGCTTCCTTCATCATTAAAAAAAAGCAAAAGTGAATAAAATGGAGAATAAAATATTTGAATCCTTAAATTTATTCTTCAGAGGAAGTCAGTGTTAGTTTGGTGTATATCCTTTCAAATATTTTCAATGCATTTGCAAGCATATTGGCCTATAACATGTAGGAACATAGTAGAAGTATGAGTAGCTATCTATATACATATGGAGAAACTTGTTTTTTTCTTTTTGGTCAATTTGGAATCATTCTATAATATTTTTCTGTAGCTTGCTTAATCATTAAACATACCACTTTATAGTCCTTGAAGATATTTTCACATCAATATGTATACATCGCTGACATTCTTTTTTGTGTTGCAAAGTACTTGATTCTACATATATGCCATAATTTATCTATCTGTTCCAATACTGATGGACACTTAGGTTGTTTCCAATTTTTTTTTATTACAAATTAAGCAGCAATGAAAACCATTTTACATGTATCTTTGATTATTTGTGCTAATATTTCTTGAAGATAGATTCCTAGAAGTGGGATTGCTGGAAAGAAGGCATATACATCTAAAATGTTAATAGAGAGGGATGCTTGGCTGGCTGGGTCGGAAGAGCATTTTACTCTTGATCTCGGGGTTGTGAGTTCGAGCCCCACAATGGTATAGAGATTACTGAAAATGTACGTGTGTATGTATGTATGTATGTATGTATGTAAATAGATACTGCTCAAATTTCCCTCCACAAAGACTGTTCCAATTTACATGGCCATCCAACAGTATATGAGGTACCAGTTTCCCCAGTACCTTCATCAACACTTTGTTGTCAATTAAAACATTTTTACCGACCAGATGTGCAAATGATGGTATCTCATTTTTATTTTGCATTTCCTCTGATTACAAGAAAGGGTGAACATTTTTGTCTTACTGAATATTCATGTACAGGCTTTTAATTACACTTAGTTCTCAGTCCTGTATGTCATGCTCACCCTCTGCTGTACCTTGTTGTCTCAGATTCTGGAGCCTTTCCATAGTTTTACTGGCAAAATGGCCCCTTCTCATCTGTATCCTTTTTTGCACTAGACCAGAATTTCTTCCTAGCTACTGTTTCAGGTACCATTTCTCAAATGGATTTCCTGCCTCTAGAGAATACCTGAAACTTTTTGTCCTTTTGGGTTGTACATATTTTATGTACCACTTTTAGTGGTGTCTCAGAAGGGTTCTGAAATGCAATTTTTGTCATACACTAAATTCCCAGATAAGGGGTGCCTGGCTGGTTCAGTCAGTGGAGCATGAGACCTGCTCTCATGGTTTTAAGTTTGAGCCCCACATTGGATGTAGAGATTACTTAAAAAAATAAAATAAATAAATAAATAAATTCCCACACGTAACTGCCTCTCTATTCAGTTCCACTTATCTGTTTGTCTAGTCTTGAAGCATATCACAACTTTATACAGTAATTTGATATTTGGTAGGCAAACCTTCCCTTATTTCCCCTCCCCCCCTTATTTCCATCTTTAACAAGTTTTTGACTTTATTCTTCCAGATAAACTTCACAACCAACTTGTCTGGTATTCCCACCCTATCCCCCCAAACCCCAATGAGATTGTTATGGAAAGTGATAGTTATTTGAAATTTTTTTCACTTCTGAAACGTCTTTCAGGAATATTGTACGTCTATCTATTTTTCATATCTTCATACATATAGCCTTCAGCAATATTTTGTAGTTTTACTCATGTAAATGTTTTGTACATTTCTTTGTTTTATGATTTTATTTTTAAGTAATCTCTGCACCCAACATGGGGTTTGAACTTATAACCCTGAGGTCAAGAGTCACATGCTTGGGGTGCCTGGGTGGCTCAGTAGGTTAAGCATCCGACTTCGGCTCAGGTCATGATCTTGCAGTCTATGAGCCCGAGCCCCGCGTCAGGCTCTGTGGCGACAGCTCAGTGCCTGGAGCCTGCCTTGGATTCTGTGTCTCCCTTTCTGTCCTTCCCCTGCTTGTGCTCTGTCTCTCTGTCTCAAAAACAAATAAATGTTAAAAAATTTTTAAATTTATTTAATGTTTTTAATTATTTTGAGAGACAGAGCAAGAGCAGGGTAGGGGCAGAGAGAGGGGGAGACACAGAATCTGAAGCAGGCTCCAAGCCGTCAGCACAGAGCCTGATGCGGGGCTTGAACCTCATGAACCGCGAGATCATGACCTAAGCCGAAGTCAGGTGCTCAACCGACTGAGCCACCCAGGCGCCCCCTAAAAAAAATTTTTTTTAGAAGTCACATGCTCTACTAACTGAGCCAGCCAGGCACTCCCTTTTATACACTTGTTGGATTTATTTCCGTCATTTTTTCCCACTACTATGAATGGAATCTTCTTTCCCATTATATTTTCTAATTGGATATTTTTATAGACAGCAGTTTTATATAGAGAAGTTATTGATTTAAAATAAACTCTTTTCCTGTTTAATTTTAATTCTCAGTTGATTTTCTTAGATTATATATCCTATGTAAGCAAGGACATTTTATGACTCTTCCTTTACAGTATTTATAACTTTTACCTTCTTTTGTCTTAATGTTTTCACTAGAACCTGCAGAGCAGTGTTGCATGGTATTTGTAAAAACAAGTGAATAGTTCTGATTTGGAAGCACCTGAGTGGCTCAGTCAATTAAACATCTGATTCTTGATTTCAGCTCAGGTCATGATCTCACAGTCACAAGATGGAACCCTGTGTCAGGCTCTGCCCTGACAGCGTGGAACCTGCTTAAGATTCTCTCTCTTCCTCTCTGCCCATCCCCTGCTTGCATGTGCACGCATGCACTCTCTCTATAAATATATAAATAAACATTAAAAAATATTCTTGATATGTTCTGACTTAAAGGTGAATGCCCCTTATATCTCACCATTGAGTATGATGATTTTAGTTGTCACATATACTCTGTATCAAGTTATAAATTCTCCTGTTCCTAGCCTACTGAGAAAATATTTTTAAGGTATTACAAACACAAGCGAAAAAATTCAAATAGTACAAAAGGGTATGTGAAGAGTTGCCATATCTGTTCCCCAGTTTCCCAATTCCCTTACTGAGAAATAATTCCTATTAACAATTTTTATGTGAACTACCAGAGATAAATCAATGTAAATACAAGAATATATGCAAAAAAATATATAAGTTGATGTTATTTTTTTACACAAAGAGTGTCGTACTATAAACACTTTCTAAACACTGATTTCTTTTTTGTTGGTAAATCAGCTGTCAGTCGTTTCGTTGTAGGTAATCTATCTTTCTAGCTCTGTTTTTTCCTACTTTAATTATGGAATATTTCAAACATACAAGAGTAAAAGAGAATAGTATACTAAATCCCCATGTACCTGTCACCCAGATTCATGGCCAGTCTTGTTTCATCTATATTCCCCTAACCCTTGCTCTCCTATCTGTACCACCAAGATTATTCTGAAACAAATATCATACATCATATTATTTCATTTTATCCATAAATATTTTGGTATGTATCTCTAAAATATAAGGACTTTTCTTAAACGTTACAATAAAACCACCACCTCTAAAAAATTAACAATTCTTGTTTTTGTCTTTTCAAATTTTTATTCAGATAGTTTTTTTAATTTTTTTTCCAACGTTTATTTATTTTTGGGACAGAGAGAGACAGAGCATGAACAGGGAAGGGGCAGAGAGAGAGGGAGACACAGAATCGGAAACAGGCTCCAGGCTCTGAGCGATCAGCCCAGAGCCTGACGCGGGGCTTGAACTCACGGACTGCGAGATCGTGACCTGGCTGAAGTCAGACGCTTAACCGACTGCGCCACCCAGGCGCCCCTGTCTTTTCAAATTTTTATTTAAATTCCAGATAGTTAACACACAGTGCAATATTAGCTTCAGGAGTAGAATTCAGTGATTCATCACTTACATACAACACACATTGCTCATCATAACAAGTGCCCTCCTCAATACCCATCACCCATCTAGGCCATTCCTCACCCACCTCCCTCTATCAACCCTCAGTTTTTCTCTATCTTTAAGAGTCTCTTATGGTTTGTTTCCCTCTCTCTTTTTTCTCCCCCCCACCATATGTTCATCTGTTTTGTTTCTTAAATTCCACATATGAGTGAAATCATACAGTATTTGTCTTTCTCTGACTGACTTAATTTTGCTTAGCGCAATATACTCTAGTTCCATCCACATTGTTGCAAATGGCAAGCTTCATTCTGTTTGATGCCTGAGTAATACTCCATTGTGTATATATACCGCATCTTCTTTATCCATTCATCAGTCTATGGAAATTTGGGCTCTTTCCATTGTTTGGCTATTGTTGATAACGAAAATTAACAATTCTTTTAATATCATCACATGTGCAGTCACTATTCACATTTTCCTTGTTGTCTCATGAACGTTTATATGTTTAGTTTGTTGTCAAGGATTGTCAGGATCCAAATGAGGACTATACACTGCAATTGGTTGATGTTTCTTTTCTTTTAAATTTTTTTTAATGTTTACGTATTTTTGAGGGACAGAGACATAGCATGAGTTGGGGAGGAGCAGAGAGAGGGAGATACAGAATCCAAGCAGGCCCCAGGCTCCAAGCTGTCAGCACAGAGCCCGACATGGGACTCAAACCCATGAATCGTGAGATCGTGACCTGAGCCGAAGTCAGAGGCTTAACTGACTGGGCCACCTAGTCACCCTTGTATTTATTTATTTTTTAATGTTTTATTTCTTTTTGGCAGAGAGAGAGGGAGACACAGAATCTGAAGCAGGCTTCAGGCCCTAAGGTGTCAGCACAGAGCCCACACAGGGTTTGAACCCATGAACTACGATATCATGACCTGAGTCAAAATCAGACGCTTAGCCAACTGAGCCACCCAGGAGCCCATATTTTATTTATTTTTGAGGGAGACAGAGCGCGAGTGGGACAGAGAGAGAGGGAGACAGAGGATCCGAAGCGGACTCTGTGTTGACAGCAGTGAACCCAATATGGAGCTTGAATTCACAAACCACGAGATCATGACCTGAGCCGAAGTTGGAGGCCTAACTGACTGAGCCACCCAGGTGCCCTGGTTGATATGTTTCTTAAATCTCTCTTTTTAAAAATGTTTTAATGTTTGTTTATTTTTTGAGAGAGAGAAAGATGGGAGGGGCAGAGAGAGAGGGAGACAGAATCCAAAGCAGGCTCCAGGCTCCAAGCTGTCAGCAGAGCCGATATGGGGCTTGAACTCATGGGCTGCAAGATCATGGCCTGAGCTGAAGTGGGATGCTTAACCTACTGAGCTACCCAGGTGCTCTTCTTTTTTTTTTAATTTGAGAGAGCAAGTTGGGGAGAGGGGCAAAGGGAGAGGGAGAGAATCTTAAGCAGGCTCCATGCTGAGCATGGAGTCCAATGCAGGGCTCTATCCCACAACCCTGGGATCATGACCTGTGCTGAAATCAAGAGTTGGACACTCAGGGCGCCTGTGTGGCTCAGTCAGTTAAGCGTCTGACTTCAGCTCAGGTCATGATCTCACGGTTTGTGGGTTCGAGCCCTGCGTTGGGCTCTGTGCTGACAGCCCCGAGACCGGAGCCTGCTTCAGATTCTGTGTCTCCCTCTCTCTTTGTCCCTCCCCTGCTCGCACTCTCTCTCTCAAAATAAAATAAACATCTCTCTCAAAAATAAATAAACATTAAAAAAAATTAAAACAAAAAGAGTTGGACATTCAACCACCTGAGCCACCTAGATACCCCTGTTTCTTAAATTTCTTAATCTATAGATGCCCCTTCCTTCTTTCCCTCCTTTTTTTACCCCCATGGGATTTATTTGTGGAAGAAACTGGGTTGTTCGTCCTGTAGTGCTTCCCATAGAATGGATTTTAGTGATTGCATCCCTGTGGTGTTATTCCCTGTTCTTTTTATTTCCTGAATATTGATTAGATCTAAACCTTGATTAGATTTAGATTCAGGTTTTACTTTTTCCTCTTTTGGGGGACAATAATATGTCATAGGTATAGTGTTGTATACTTTTATAGGTAGACACCAAGCCTCTTGCTTCTTTTAAAATATTCTCTTTGATGTTCTGAAGTTTCACTACAATGTGTTTGAGTGGGGATTTTTTTCTTTGTTTTTTTGTTTGTGTGTTTTTCCTGTTTGGAATTCGTGAATCTTGGATTGATTCATCAATTCTCAGCTATTTTTTTCTTCAAATACTGCCGTTCCACTGTTTTCTCTGTTCTTCATCTGAACTCCAATTGGACACTTGTAAGCATGGGGCCTTTTATTTTTTATTTATTTATTTTTCATCTTTATTAAGAAAGAGAGAGAGAGAGCATGTGAGAGGAGAGGGGCAGAGACAAAGAGAGAGAGACAGAGGGAGAGAGAGAGAGAGCGAGAATGAATCCCAAGCAGGCTCCACACTGTCAGCATAGAGCTGCACTTGGGGCTCGATCCCAAGAACCAAGAGATCATGACCTGAGCCAAAATCAAGAGTCAGCTGCTTAACCGACTGAGCCACGCTGCTGCACCAGCATGAGGCCTTTTAAATGTAGGCTGTAGGCTACCAGGAATCAGAGGACTTTAGAACAAAAGTTTTTTCTAGCACTTACCCAGCAGAGTTGTGGTTATTCATTGTTTACTTTACTGTCAGTGCACCATATATGTGTATATGGAATGGATATGATATATATATATAATCACACACCCTTAAAAATATATCTTGAAATTTGTTCCATATCACTATATAATCTACCTCATTCCTTTTTATCATGTAATAAGGTATAACTTGTCTAGTAAAATGCATGAATCTTAAGTAGATCTTTCTTTTTTTTTTTAATTTTTTTTAATGTTTATTTATTTTTGAGACAGAGAGAGACAGAGCATGAACAGGGGAGGGTCAGAGAGAGAGGGAGACACAGAATCGGAAACAGGCTCCAGGCTCTGAGCCATCAGCCCAGAGCCCGACGCGGGGCTCGAACTCACGGACCGCGAGATGGTGACCTGAGCTGAAGTCGGACGCTCAACCGACTGAGCCACCCAGGCGCCCCTTAAGTAGATCTTTCTATATGTGTATACATCTATGTAATCTCCCCCCAAGTCTAAATACAGAACATTTCCAGCACCACAGAAGGCTGGCTCCTTGTGCTCCCTATTTGTTATTACCCACTCCCAAGAATAGTTCTGACTTCTATGGTCATAGATTAGTTTTGCCTGTACTTGAATTTCATATAAATGGTATGTACTCTTTTGCCTCTGACATCTTTTATTCATTTTCTGTGAGTTTCATCTATGTTTGTTGAATATATCAGTACTTCTTTTTCATTGCTGTGTAGAATTCTGCCTTTTTAAAAATTTTTAAAAAATCTTTATTTTTGAGAAAGAGAGAGAGAGGCAGTGTTAACAGGGGAGGAGCAGAGAGAGAGGGAGACACAGAATCGGAAGCAGGCTCCAGGCTCTGAGCTGTTAGCTCAGAGCCCGATGCGAGTCTTGAACCCATCAACTGTGAGACCTGAGCCACCGACTGAACCACCTAGGCATCCCATCTTTGCCAACTATTAACAAATACTTTTACCTTTGCCAACATGACAAGTAACACATAGAAACCTGTAATTAATACATGTTTTTAAGTAAAAATACATGCACATGGTAAGAAAATTCAAGCAATATGAAAGGATATACAGGGGCACCTGGGTGTCTCAGTCAGTTAAGCATCTGACTTTGGCTCAGGTCATGATCTCACAGTTTGTGAATTCAAGCCCTGCGTTGGGCTTTGTGCTGACAGCTCAGAGCCTGGAGCCTACTTCTGATTCTGTGTCTCCCTCGCTTTCTGCCCCTCCCCCCTCAAAAATTAACATTAAAAAAAAGAAATAAAAAAATTAAAGGATATACAATGAAAGTTTTATATATATATATATATATATTTTTTTTTTAACATTTATCTTTGGTAGAGCATGCATGCAAGTGGGGGTTGGGCAGAGAAGGGGGAGAGAGAGAATCCCAAGCAGGCTCTGTGCTTACAGCACGGGTCCCAGCACAGGGCTTGATCTCACAAACCAGAAGATCATGACCTGAGTGGAAATCAAGAGTCAGTCTCTTAACCCACTGAGCTACCCAGGCGCCCCAATGAAAGTTACACATTACCCCTACTTCTAGTCCCTAGTTCCCCTGGTTCCCTTTCCAGAGATTACTGCTATTGTCAGTTTCTCATGAATCTTTCAGATATATTCTATGCAAATCATGCATATGCAAGTATAAATGGGTGTGTGTGTGTGTGTGCACGCACACACACACGTGCACATGTGTTTGGATATCTCTGTCTATCTGGCCTGGTTTATTGATGAAAATGGAAGTTTACTTTCCTCTTTCCCCTTAAAAAATGTATCTATATATATATGCATCTCTTCTCCCTTTTTTTCACAAATGGCAGCAGGCTATTCACTCTGCTTTTTTCACTTACCATATCTTTGAGATTGTGTCATTAAAACATTTATAGCTGTCTTTTCTTTTTGATGGCTACCTCATCATTGATCTGACCAGTCCCAGGCGTTTTTGTCATTTCCAATATCCTGTTATTATAATCTCCTTGAACATACTTATTTGCAGACAAGTGCCAGTACATTTATAGGATAAATTCCTAGAAGTATGGTTGCTGGATCAAACTAGTTAGTGGTTGATGTGATTCCCTGCCCAACATCCATTCTGTATCTTCCCCATTGTTTACCAGTGGTAAAGTTTGAAGGGGTGGTATTGAACTCAACCCCCAGCTTCTGGCTGGGGTGTACCACTCTTTTAACCCAATCAGGGTGAGCCCATCCCCCATCCCTCAGTGATTGGTTCAGGCAACCAGGCTATAGCCAATGAATGCATACCCTTGTCCTGTCAAGGGGATTGTTCTGGAATGGGCCACTGACCCAATTCAAGTTAATGAAATATTAGAGGATGTTTGTTGAAGTATTTGGTGGAAGGTTTTTGGTTTTGGTTTTGTTCTTTGATCTTCTGAGAGAGAGAACAGAAGCCAGCTTTGTCTCTTCTTTTGGACAGTGTGGTGTGGCTGATGGGAAGCTGCAAACGCTGCATTCCTTTTGCTACCAAGAAGGAAGTGAAATTTATGATGAAGCTCACACTTTGGAAGACAGATCTGACAGAAATTAGGTCCTTGGTGATATTGTTGATCCATGGAATTAAATCAACTGCAAAGATCTCTGATCCCCTGGAATTTGCATTTGTATGAACCAATAAATCTGCTTTATTGTTTGAGCCTATTGTAGTTGGGTTTTCTGTTACCTATAAAAAAGTCATATGTGGGGCGCCTGGGTGGCTCAGTTGGTTAAGCGCCAGAGTCTTGGTTTCGGCTAGGGTCATGGGTTCAAGACCTGCATTGGACTCCGTGCTGATAGTGCAGAGCCTGCTTGGGATTCTCTCTGCCCCTCTCCTGCTCTCTCTCTCTCTCTCTCTCTCTCTCTCTCTCAAAATAAATAAATAAATAAACAAACATGTTTTTAAAAAGTCAAATGTTGGTGCACCCGGGTGGCTCAGTCCATTAATTGTTGGACTTTGGCTTAGGTCATGATCTCACATTTTTTGAGTTTGAGCCCCACATTGAGCTCTCTCCTGTCAGCATGGAGCTTGCTTCAGATCCTCTGTCTCCCTTTCTCTGCTCCCTGCCCGGCTCGTTCTCTGTAAATAAATAATAAACATTAAAAAATAAATAATAAAAAATAAACATTTTAAAAAATCAAATGTACTTTTAAAAGTTTTTGATAAGTTGGCTTACAAAAGTTACACCAATTTACAATTCCAACAACAAAATACAAGAGTGTCTGTGTCTTTACACCCTTGCCAAAACAATGTATTCTCAAACTTTCTGGTGTCGCCATTTTTATAGGAAAAGAGTGTTATCTCATTGTATTTTTAACACAATCTTTTTATCAGGAGTAAGGTTAAGTTTCTTTCTAATATGCTTCAGAGTCACATGTCTTTCCTTTGTGTGTGTGTGAATGTGTGTGTGTATGCTGCTCATGTCCTTTGCCTAGTTTTCCATTTTGCTTTTTCTTATTGCTTTGGAAAGCTTTTTGTATACTAAGAAAATCAGGCCTTTGTCAAATGGGTTCAAATATATTTTCTTTTTTTAAGTTTATTTATTTTGAGAGAGAGAGAGCATGAGCAGGGGAGGGGCAGGGAGAGTGGAGCCTGCTTAAGATTCATTCTCTCTCTCTCTCTCTCTCTCTCTCTCTCTGCCCTTTTCCCCCACTTGTGCTCTCTCTCTCTAAAATTAAAATATATATATATATATTTTTCTGAGTTTATCCTGTGGCTTTTGACTTTTCTTTTTTTGTTTTCTTTTCTTTATTTTTGAGAGAGACAGAAAGCACAAACAGGGGAAAAGCAGAGAGGGGAAGGGCAGAGGATGCAAAGCAGGCTTCATGCTGATAGCAGAGAGCCCAATGTGTAGCTCGAACTCATGAATTGTGAGATCATGACCTGAGCCAAAGTCAGGCTCTTAACCGACTGAGCCACCTAGGTGCCCCTACTTTCTTATTTTTTAATGGCAAAATATATATAACATGAAATTACCATTTTAAAGTGTACAATTCAGTGGCATTAAGTACATTCACAATGTTTTATAACCCATCACCACTATTTATTTCCAGAACTTGCTCATCATCCCTAAGAGAAACTCTACCCATTAAACAATAATTCTTCATTGTCCATTCCCAACAGCCCCTGGTAAGCTCTATTCTACTTTCTGTCTCTATGAATTTGCCTATTCCAAGTACCTTATATGAGTGGAATTGTACAATATTTGAACTTTTGTGCCTGGCTTATTTGAGCTTTTGTGCCTGAACTATTGTGCCTTAGCATCATGTTTTCAAGGTTTGTATTTATTATAGCATGTATCAGAATTGTATTCCTGTTTATAGCTGAATAATATTTTATTGCATGCATATACAATATTTATGCATTCATCTGTTAATGGACACTTGGATCATCTCTACCTTTTGCCTATTTGCGAATGTTGCTGTACAAGTATGCAGTGAACATTGATGAACCAGTATTTGTTTGAGTCTCTGCTTTCAATTTCTTTGGGTATATATGTAGGAGTGTTGGATCATATGGTAATCCTATGTGTAACTTTTTTTTTTAACTTTCTGAGAAATCACCAAACCAATTTCCACAGTGGCTATAAACATTTTACATTTCCATCAGCAATACATGATGTTTCCAGTTATTTTTTAAAATTTTTATCCAATTTGTTTAAACACACACACACACAAACAGTTCACCCATTTCTCCCACCCCCCCACACTGTGCCTCTTGTAACTACCATTCTGTATTCTGTAACTATGAGGTTGGTTTTGGCTTTTTATTTTTTTTTTTAGAGTCCATATATAAGAGAGATCATAGAGTATTTGTCTTTCTTTATCTGATTTATTTCACTTAGCATAATGCCCTTGAGATCCATCTATTTTGTTGTCACATTTGTTGTCACAAATGGCAAGATTTCATTCTTTTTTGTGGCTGAATAATATTCCATTCAGAGTGTGTGTGTGTGTGTGTGTGTGTACCACAATTTTGTATCCTTTCATCCATTGGAAGACACTTAGATTGTTTCTATACCTTGGCTATTGAAAATAATGTCGCAATTAACAAGGGGGTGCATATATCTTTTTGAGTAGTGTTTTCATTTCTTTTGGATAAATGCCCAGAAGAGGGGTGCGTGGCTGGCTTACTTGGTAGAACTTATGTGACTCTTGAACTCGAGGTCATGAGTTCAAGCACCACGTTGGGAGTAGAGTTTACTTACAAAAATAAAAAGAAAATTAAATATCCAGAAAAGGAATTGCTCGATCATATGGTAGTTCTATTTTTAACTTTTTAAGGAAACTCCTGGCTGCTTTCCGTAATGGTTGCACTAATTAACATTCCCACAGTGTACAAGGGATCCCTTTTCTCCACATCCTCACAACACTTTTTATTTCTTGTCTTTTTGATAGCAGCCATCTTAACAAGTGTGAGGTGATATTGTGGTTTTGATTTACATTTCCCTGATGATTAATGATATTGAGCAACTTTTCATGTACAATTTGGCCATCTATATGTCTTCTTTGGAAAAATGTCTAATTCAGATTTTCTGCCCATTAAAGTTTTTTTTAATGTTTACTCATTTTTGAGAGACAGAGACAGAGTGTGAGCAGGGGAGGGGCAGAGACACAGAATCCAAAGCAGGCTCCAGGCTCAGAGCTGTCAGCACAGAACCTGATGCAGGGCTTGAACCCATGAACTGTGAGATCATGATCCAAGCTGAAGTCGATTGCTTAACCAACTGAGCCATCCAGGCACCCCTGCCCATTTTTAAATCAGATTCTTTTCTTTTTTTGCTACTGAGTTGTATGAGTTCTTTGTATATTTTGAATATTAGCCCCTTATCAGATATATGATTTGCAGTTATTTTCTCCTATTCAGTAGATTGCCTTTTCTTTTTGGTAATGATTTCCTTTGCTGTGTGAAAGCTTTTTAGTTTGATGTAGTCCCACTTTTTGATTTTTGTTTTTGTTGTCTTGGTTTTGGGTGTCAGATTCAAAAAATCAATACCAGTACTGATATCAGGGAGGTTATTACCTGTGTTTTCTCTAGGAGTTTTATGGTTTCAGGTCTTACCTTCAAATCTTTAATCCATTTTGAATTAATTTTTGTATAATGTGTAAGATGGTGGTCCAGTTTCATTCTTTGGCTATGGCTGCCCAATTTTCTGAGCACCATTTACTGAAGAAACTGTCTTTTCACCATTGTGTATTCTTGCCTCCTTTGATATAAATTAATTGACTAGGGTTCCAATTGCTTCACATTCTCACCAACACTGTTATTTTCCATTTTCTAAGTCATAGCCATCCTAATGAGTTTGAAGTTTTATCTCACTGTGATTTTGTTTTTCATTTCCCTAATGACTACTGAGTTAAGCATCTTTTCGTGTGATTATTGGCTGTTTGGCTATGTCTTCTTTGAAGACCTATCTATTCAAGTCATTTGCCCATTCTTGAACTGGGTTGTTTGTTTTCTTGTTGTTGACTTGTAGGAGTTCTATTTTCTAGATGTTAATCTCTTATCAGATAAATGATTTGCAAATATTTTCTCCCATTCTATATGTTGTCTTTTAACTTTATTTTTTTAATTTTTATTAACGTTTATTATTTTTGAGAGACAGAGCACAAGCAGAGGGGGGACAGAGAGAAGGAGACACAGAATCCGAAGCAGGCTCGGGGCATAGAGCCTGACACTGGGCTTGAACCTATGAACCAAGAGATCATGACCTGAGCCAAAGTCGGATGCTCAACTGACTGAACCACCCAGTAACCCCTTCACTTTTTTTTTTTAAGTAAGCTCAACACCCAGTGTGGGGCTTAAACTCACAACCCTGAGATCAAGAGTTGCATGCTCTACTGACTGAGCCAGCCAGGCACCCCATCTTTTCACTTTCTTGATATCTTTTGATACACACAATACTTTAATTTTTTTTTAATTTTTTTAACGTTTATTTATTTTTGAGACAGAGAGAGACAGAGCAAGAACAGGGGAGGAGCAGAGAGAGAGGGAGACACAGAATCTGAAACAGGCTCCAGGCTCCGAGCTGTCAGTACAGAGCCTGACGCGGGGCTCGAACTCACAGACCGTGAGATCATGACCTGAGCCGAAGTCGGACGCTTAACCGACCGAGCCACCCAGGCGCCCCTATTTTAATTTTTATATAAATTCCAATTTATCTATTTTTTCTTTTGTTGTCTGTGCTTTTGTTGAAAAGACTGTCAATTTCCCATTGAATCTTTTTTGTTTTTTAATGTTTGTTTATTTTTGAGACAGAGGACAGGTGGGGGAGGGGCAGAGAGAGGAGACACAGAATCAGAAGCAGGTTCCAGGCTCTGAGCTGCCAGCACAGAGCCCAATGCAGGGCTTGAACTCATGGACTGTGAGATCATGACCTGAACCAAAGTCGGAAGCTTAACTGACTGAGCCACCCAGGCTACCCTCCCATTGAATTTTCTGACATCTTATTGAAAATCAGTAGACTCTATATTTGAGGATTTTTTTCTGGGCTCTGTATTCCATTGGTCTATATGTTTATCCTTATGCCAGTACCACACTGTTTTGATTACTGTAGCTTTGTAGCAGCTTGTAGTTTTGAAATCTGGAAGCGTCAGTCCTGTAATTTTGTTATTTTTCTTTTTTAAGTTTATTTATTTATTTCAAGAGAGAGAGCGCATGCAAGCAGGGAAGGTGCAGATAGAGAGTGAGAGAGAGAGAACCCCAAGCAGGCTCTGCGTTGTCAGCACAGAGCCCGACGTGGGGCTCAATCCCACGGATCATGGGATCATGACCTGAGTCAAAAGCGAGAATTGGATGCTTAAACCGACTGAGCCACCAAGGCGCCCCTAACTTTGTTCTTTTTCAAGATGGTTTTGGTTATTCAGGGTCCCTTCAGATTCCACATGAATTTTTGGATGGATTTTTCTATTTCTTCAAGAAAAAAATACATTGGGATTTTAATTTGGATTACATTTATATTGAATTTGTAGGTCACATTGGGGAATATTTTTATAACAATACCAAGTCTTTCAATCCAGGAACTCAGGATGTCTTTCTATTCTTTTATGTCTTCTTTAATTTAGTTCAGCAGTGCTTTGTGGTTTTCATTGATAGTGTATGTAATTGCAGCTGATTTTTGTGTATTGATTTTGTAGACTACAACTTTGCTGAATTTGTTTATTAGCTGTAACAGGTGTGTGTGTGTGTGTGTGTGTGGAGTTTTCTACATATAAGCTCATGCCATCTGTGAACAGGGATAATTTTACTTTTTCCTTTCTTTTTATTTTTTTTTAAGTTTATTTACTCATTTTAAGAAAAAGGGTGTGAGCAGGGGAGGGGCAGAGAGAGAGGGAGAGAGAGAATCCCAAACAGGCTCCATGCTCAGCATGCTTAGCATGGAGCCCAATGCAGGACTTGATCTCATTACCGCAAGATCATGACCAGAGCCAATATCAAGAGTCGGATGATTAATGGACAGCCAGCCAGGTGCCCCTCCCTTGTAGCTTTAAAAATTCTGTCTTTGGGTTTCAACAACTTAATAATATATCTTGATATAGAACTTTGAATTTGTCCTATGTGGATTTCATTGAGCTTCTTGGGCATATATATTCATGTATTTACTCAAATTTGGGACATTATTGGCTATTATTTTTTTTTTAATTTTTTCTGCTTTCTCTCTCTTTTTTCCTTCCAGGACTTCTATGTGGAATATGTGTACCATGGTACATTTGATGATGTCTTACAGGTCCCTCAGGCTCTATTCATTTTTTTAAAATGTTTTATTTATTTGAGAGAGAAGGCAAGAGAGAGGGAGAGAAGAGTACACGTGAGTGTCAGGGAGGGGCAGAGAGGGAGGGAGAGAATCCCAAGCAGGCTCTACACTGTCAGTGCAGAGCCCAATGTGGGGCTTTGACGTGGGGCTTGGTCTCATGAACCATGAGATCATGACTTGAGCCAAAATCAAGAGTGAGATGCTTAACCAACTGAGGCTCTGTTCATTTTTCATCATCCTTTTTTTTCTTTTTCCTTGGAATGAATGATTTCAAAGAAATCATGGTCTCATCTCCCCTCCCTCCAGTGCTCTCATCTTCCACCCCAGTGGTCTCATCTTAAAGTCTGTTGATCTCTTTTGCCTTCTCACATCTTCTGTTGACCCCTAGTGAGTTTTTTCATTTCAGTTATTGTACTTTTCAGTTCCAGAATTTCAGTTTGATTTTTTTTGTAATTTCTCTTTTATTGATACCCTCATTTTTTACATACATTGTTTACCTGATTTCACTTAATTCTTATCCATGGTTTCTCTGAGCTTATTGAACATAAGACAGTTGATTTAAAATCTTTGACTAGTAATTCCACTGTATGGGCTTCCTCTTTCAAATCCTCTTTTCCCTGTGACTTGGCCATACTTTCATATTTATTTGTATATTTTGTAAATTTTTTTGAGAACTGGACATTTTGAATAGTAAAGTGTGTACTTTATTTGTTGTACATGGTCACTGAAGTTTCTGTTCAGTTATCTCTGTGGTCAGCCAGTTACCTGACAAAGATTTCCTTAAATGTCTCTGTCCCCAGAGTGGGGAAAGAAGCAAAAGACCAAAAAACCCAAGAACTGTTTCTTTTTGCTTTTTTAATTTTTTTAACATTTATTTATTTTTGAGACAGAGAGAGACAGAGCATGAACAGGGGAGGGACAGAGAGAGAGGGAGACACAGAATCTGAAACAGGCTCCAGGCTCCAAGCGGTCAGCACAGAGCCTGACACGGGGCTCGAATTCACGGACCACAAGATCATGACCCGAGCTGAAGTCAGGCGCCTAGCCGACTGAGCTACCCAGGCGCCCCTCAAGTACTGTTTCTTTAAACCCCCTGTAATCTGCTTCAGTCCACGTGGTTTGAAACAATGGTCAGCCTCTGTGCCAGTCTCTCAGCCATCAAAAACATCAATCAGCAATCAAACCACAAGATCCTGATAGTTGAAGGACAATGTCTTTATTGCCCACTCAAGCTTCAGGAGGCTGCACTAGGAACTGTTCCCTTACCTACCTGCCTTAGTGCTGGGGGATGAAAACTACTGGGTAAAAGGCCAATGTTTGAAGAAATTTACCAAAATTGATAAGCCTCTTTATCAAGCTCTCCCCTGGACTCTGAAAGTATAGTTCCAAATTGTTACAATTGACAGTTCCTGCCAATTCAATAATTGTTTAGGAGGATGGATGGATTCTTAGAGCGTCCTGCTCTGCCATCTTTTGTGACATCTGGCTGGTATTTTTTAAAAAAAAAATTTTTTTTAAATTTTTTTTTAACGTTTATTTATTTTTGAGACAGAGAGAGAGCATGAACAGGGGAGGGTCAGAGAGAGGGAGACACAGAATCTGAAACAGGCTCCAGGTTCTGAGCTGTCAGCACAGAGCCTGACGCGGGGCTCGAACTCACGGACCGCGAGATCATGACCTGAGCCGAAGTCGGCCGCTTAACCGACTGAGCCACCCAGGTGCCCCCAAAAGATTTTTAATGTTTATTCATTTTTTGACAGATGGAGAGAGACATGGCATGAGTGGGGGAGGGACAGAGAGAGGCAGACACAGAATCTGAAGCAGGCTCCAGGCTCTGAGGTGTCAGCACAGAGCCCGACGTGGGGCTCGAACCCACGAACTGTGAGATCATGACCTGAGCCACAGTCTGATGCTTAACCAACTGAGCCACCCAGGCGTCTCAATAAAAACTTTTTTTTTAAGTTTATTTATTTATTTATTTATTTATTTATTTATTTATTTTGAGAGAGAGAAAGCAAGTGAGAGTAGGGGAGGGGCAGAGAAAGAGAATCCCAAGCAGGGTCTGCACTGTCAGCAGAGAGCCCAATGTAGGCTTTGAACTCAAGAACCATGAGATTATTACCTGAGCTGAAGTTGGACGTTTAACTGACTAAGCCACCCAGGTGCCCCTTAAATAAATAAAAACTTAAAAAAGGTTTTTTTTAAGTTATCAAGCTGTAAACTTAAAATGAGCTTATGGCATATAAACTATATCTCTGTAAATTTGATTAAAAATGTAAGGTGGCAATAAAAAGGAATGAAGTACTGATACGTGCTACAATGTGGGTGAAACTCAAAAACATGCTAAATGAAAAAAATCAGATACAAAAAGATGATATATTGTGTGATCCCATTTATGGGCAATACTCAGGAAAGACACCTTTGTAGAGACAATAAGTAGATTAGTGGTTGCCCAGTACTGGGAACAGGGAGTGACTGCAACTGGGCAAGAGGAATCTTGTTGGGGTGATGAACATGTTCTAAAATCATATTGTGATGATAGCACAACATTGTAAATATACTGACAATCATTAATTGTACATTTAAAATGAGTGAATTAATTGTATGTAAATTTTTATTTCAATAAAGATGTTTTAAAAAGATAATTGCCCGGGGTGCCTGGGTGGCTCAGTCAGTTGAGCGTCCAACTTCGGCTCAGGTCATGATCTCGCAGTTCATGAGTTCGAGCCCTGTATTGGGCTCTGTTGACAGCTTGGAGCCTGGAGCCTGCTTCGGATTCTGTGTCTCCCTCTCTCTCTGCCTCTCCCCTGCTCGTGCTCTGTCTCTCTCTCTCTCAAAAATAAATAAAGATTTAAAAAATTAAAAAAAAAGATAATTGCCTGTTTGGGCCAGCAATCACACTCAATTTGCCCAAATGAGCAAAACTTATGACCACACAAAAACCTGTACTTAGATGTTTGTAGTGATTTCTTCATAATTGCTGAATCCTGGAAGCAACCAAGATGTCCTTCAGAAGGTGAACAGATAAATAAACTGTGGTAAATCCAGACAAGCCATCAGTCCATGAAAAGACATGGAAGAACCTCAAAAGCACATTACTAAGTGAGAGAGCCAATCTGAAAAGTCTACATATTTTGTGATTCCAACTGTATGACATTCTGGAAAAGGCAAAACTATGGAGACAGTAAAGAGATCAGTGGTTGCCAGGGATTGGGGGAAGAAGGGAATTAATAGGCAGACCACAGAGGATTTTTAGAAGAGGAATTCTGTATGCTGTTATAATAGTGGATATATGTCATCATACATTTGTCAAAACTCATAGAATATACAACACCAAGAATGAACTCTAAATTATGGACTTTGGGTAGTAATAATGTATGAATGTAGGTTCATCAACTGTAACAAATATGCCACTCTGGTGGTGTGGGATGTTGAGATAGTGGGGTAGGCTATGACTCTTTTGGAGGCAGGGGGTATATGGAAATTCTCTGTACTTTCTGCTCAGTTTTACTGTGAACCTAAAACTGATGTAAGAAGTGAAGTCTACTGGGGTGCCTGGCTGGCTCAGTCTGTAGAGCATGTGACTCTTGATCTCAGAGTCATGAGTTCATGTCCCATGCTGGGGGTAAAGTTTACTTAAAAAAAAGTCTATTAAAAATTAACTGTTTAAACAAAAATAATAACAGTGTATTGTGGGGTACAAGTAAAATGCATAACAATAATGTAAAGTCCAGGAAGACAGAAATTGAAGTACATTAACATAAGTTTATAACTCTTCATGAAGTGGTATAATAACACTTGAAGGTAGACTGTTAAGTTATGGTTGTACATAATAAACCTATAAGCAACGACTAGAATAATAAAACAAAGATGTAAAGCTAATAAACCAATAAGGAGATAAAATGGAATTAAAATAATGATCAATCCAAAAGAAGGTAGAAAAAAGAGGAAAAAGAGAACAAAGAAGAGATGGGACAAAGGGAAAACAAAAGCAAGATGACAGACTCAAACTTAGCCATATTGGGGTGCTTGGATGGCTCAGTGGGTTAAGTGTCTGACTCTCGATTTTGACTCAGGTCATGATCTCATGGTCGTGGGACCAAACCCCGCATTGGTCTCTGCACTGAGCACAAAGCCTGCTTGGGATTCTCTCTCTCTGCCCTTCCTCTATGCTCTCTCTTAAATACATTAACATAAAAAAAAACCCTTAACCATATTAACAATTACATTAAATGTAGATTGGCCTAAGGGTGCCTGGGTGGCTCAGTTGGTTAAGCATCTTACTTTGGCTGGGTCATGATCTCATGGTTCATGAGTTCGAGCCCTGCGTCTGGCTCTGTGCTGACAGCTCAGAGCCTGGAGCCTGCTTCAGATTCTGTGTCTCCCTTTCTCTATGCCCCTCCCCCACTCATGATTCTCTCTCTCTCTCTCTCTCTCTCTCTCTCTCAAAACATGAATAAGCATTTAAAAATTTTTTCTTTTAATGTAGATTGGTCTAAACACCCCAGTTACAGAGTAGAGATGATAAAGCTGGGTAAAAATAAAAAAAGCAAGACCCAACCATATGCTGCCTATAAGGAATGCTCTTTAAATACAGAGACACAAACAGGTTAAAAGTAAAAGTATGTAAAAGAGATGTGCCATGATAACCCTGCTCAAAAGAAAGCTGGGGGGGGTGGTGCTATATTAGTATGGAAGAAAGTAGATTTCAGAGCAAAGATACCAGGAATAAAGAAGGTAGGGGCGCCTGGGTGGCTCAGTTGGTTGAGCATCTGACTTCGGCTCAGGTCATGATCTCATGGCTTATGAGTTTGAGCCCCTCACGGCTTGTCAGTTTGAGCCCCGCGTCGGGCTCTGCTGACAGCTCAGAGCCTGGAGCCTCTTCAGATTCTGTGTCTTTCTCTCTCTCTCTGCCCCTCCCCCACTCACACTCTGTGTCTCTGTCAAAAATAAATAAACATTAAAAAAAAGGTAATCTCATAATGTAAAGGGGTCAATAAATGAAAAGAACATTTCTAAATACATGTACACTTGATATAAGAGCTTCAAAATACATGAATCAAAAACAGATAAACTGCAAGGAAAAATAGACAAATCCACAATTCTAGTCAGAATATTCAGATATTTCAACAGCTTTCTCTCAATAATTGATAGAAAAAGTAAGCATAAAATCAGCAAAGATATAGTAGAAGTGAACAACACTATCAACCTCATTGACCCAATTGACATTTTTAGAACACTCCATCCATTAATATCAAAATACACATTCTTTTCAAGTGCACATGGAGTATTTACCAGAATAGACCATGTTCTAGGCCACAAAAAAGACTCAATGAATTCAAAAGGGTCAAGACATACAAAATATGTTCTCTAAAAACAATGGAATTAAATTACACATCAACAACCAAAAGATCTCTGGGAATTCCTCAATATTTGAAAATGAAACAATCCACTTCTCGATATCCCATGGGTCAAAGTAGAAATCAAAAGAGAAAATAGAAAATATTTTGAACTCAATAAATATTTAAAAAACCACACTGTATAATTTATGGTATTTTGCTAATGCAGTATTTAGGGGGTAATTTTTGTGTACTAAAAACCTGTATTAGAACAGAAGAAATGTCTCAAAACAATGACTTCAGCTTTCACTTCAGTAAAAAGAAGAGCAAATAAAACTCATAGTAACATAATTAATGGAGATCAAAGTGGAAATCAGTGAAATAGAAAACAAAACAATAGAGAAAATCAACAAAACCATATTCTTGTAAGGCAATATTCATAGCAGCATTATTTATAATAGTCAAAAATTGTAAACATTCAAAATGTCCATCAAAAGATGAACAGTAGCTAGAAAAGTCAAATTCATGGTGACAGACATTTGGTTTCCAGAGGCTGGGGGCAGGAGAGAATAAGGTTATTGCTTAATGGATACAGAGTTAACTATTTGGGGCAATAAAAAACGTTTTGGACATATCACTGGTGATGATTTTGCACAACATTGTGAATATACTTAATGGCACTGAATTGTACACTTGAAAATGGTTAAAAGGGCAAATTTTGTTATACATATTTACCACGATTTAAAAAAATGAATAATGTGGGGCACCTGGGTGGCTTAGTCATTAAGCGTCTGACTCCAGATTTCAACTGAGGTCATGATCTCACAGTTGGTGAGATAGAGCCTGCTGGGGATTCTCTCTGTCTCTCTGCCCCTCTCCTGTGCTCTCTCGCTCTCTCTCTCAGAGTAAATAAAGAAACTTAAGGGGCGCCTGTGTGGCTCAGTCGGTTGAGCATCAGACTTCGGCTCAGGTCATGATCTCACTGCTTATGGGTTCGAGCCCCGTGTTGGGCTCTGTGCTGACAGCTAGGAGCCTGGCACCTGCTTCGGATTCTGTGTCTCTCTCTCTCTGCCCCTCCCCTGCTTGCACTTGCTCGCTCTTCTCTCCCTCTCTCTCTCAAAATGGAATAAACATTAAAAAAATAAAAATAAATCAAATGAAATAAAAACAAAGTAACTTAAAAAATAATGTAATATGGGGCACCTGGGTGGCGCAGTCGGTTAAGCGTCCGACTTCAGCCAGGTCACGATCTCGCGGCCCGTGAGTTCGAGCCCCGCGTCAGGCTCTGGGCTGATGGCTCAGAGCCTGGAGCCTGTTTCCGATTCTGTGTCTCCCTCTCTCTCTGCCCCTCCCCTGTTCATGCTCTGTCTCTCTCTGTCCCAAAAATAAATAAATGTTGAAAAAAATTAAAAAAAATGTAATATACAAAAACTGCATTGAATTGTACAATTTTTAAAAAGATTTATTATTTTTTTTCAGTCTTTATTTTTGAGAGACGGAGCATGAGTGGGGGAGGGGCACAGAGAGAGAGAGAGAGAGAGAGAGAGAATGAGAGGGAGACACAGAACCCGAAGCAGGCTCCAGACTCCGAGCTGGCAGAACCCGACGCGGGGCCCAAACTCATCAATTGCGAGATCACGACCTGAGCCGAAGATGGAGCTTAACCGACTGAGCCACCCAGGCGCCCCAAAGATTTTTTATTTTTAAGTAGTCTCTACACTCAACCTAGGGCTTGAACTTAGGACTCTGAGATCAGGAGTCACATGGTCTACTGACTGAGCCAGCCAGGTGCCCCTGTAATTGCAGGATTAAAATTAGTGAATTGTGCAGTATGTGAATTTAGATCTCAACAAAGTTGCTAAAAAAAAGAGTGCATACTATATGATTCCATTTACAGAAAACTCTAGAAAATGCAAATTAATACATAGTGACAGTAACCCTAATTCATTCACTAGCTCATTTTCTTTTTATAATTTTTTTTAAACATTTATTCAGTTTTGAAAGATAGAGAGAGACAGAGTGAGAATGGGGAAGGGGCAGAGAGAGAGGGAGACACAGAATTTGAAGCAGGCTCCAGGCTCCAAGCTGTCAGCACAGAGCCTAATACGGGACTCAAACTCACAGACCACAAGATTATAACCTGAGCCAAAGTTGGCCGCCCAACCGACTGAGCCACCCAGGCGCCCCATCTTTTTAAAAATATTTATTCTTGGGGCGCCTGGGTGGCGCAGTCGGTTGGGCGTCGGACTTCAGCCAGGTCACGATCTCGCGGTCCGGGAGTTCGAGCCCTGCGTCAGGCTCTGGGCTGATGGCTCAGAGCCTGGAGCCTGTTTCCGATTCTGTGTCTCCCTCTCTCTCTGCCCCTCCCCCGTTCATGCTCTGTCTCTCTCTGTCCCAAAAATAAATAAACGTTGAAAAAAAAATATTTATTCTTTTTTTTCCTGACAGACATTTATTTATTTATTTATTTATTTATTTATTTAATATGATTTATTGTCAAATTGGCTTACATGCAACACCCAGTGCTCATTCCAACAAGTGCCCTCTTCAATGCCCATCACCCATTTTCCCTCTTCCCCCACTCCACCCTCAGTTTGTTCTTTGTATTTAAGAGTCTCTTATTTATTCTTTTTTTAAAATGTTTTATTTATTTTTGAGAGAGGGAGAGAGACAGAGCACGAGCAGGGGCAGGACAGAGAGAGAGGCAGACACGGAATCCCCAAAGCAGGCTCCAGGCTCTGAGCTGTGAGCACAGAGCACGACATGGGGCTTGAACCCGTGAACCATGAGATCATGACCTGAGCCAAAGTCAGATGCTCAACCGACTGAGCCACACAGATGACCCCAAATGTTTATTCTTGAGAAAGAGAGAGACAGAGAGGGAGACACAGAATCTGAAGCAGGCTCCAGGCTCCCAGCTGTCAGCACAGAGCCTGCCCCCAGGCTCTAACAACCCCGGAGATCATGACCTTAGCGAAGCCGGTGGCTTAACGGACTGAGCCACCCAGGCAACCCCCCACTCCCAGAGCCACCCACACGCCCCTCGTTTTCTTTTATCGCCTCCGTTTCTCCTACTACGTCAGTTTCCCGAGCGCCTCCTTATGTTAATATTGCTCTTGAGGAGGAAAAGGGGGCCTGCGGAGGAGGGGGTGGCCTCACTTGCCAAGGGAAAGATGAGCCTTGGGGACCTCTGAACCGAGTAACTCCTTTTGGGGTCCGCACCTGGGGTCCGGAGCTAAGTAATCCTCGATCACCCCCAGGGTGTATTTTAGAAGCCTGTGACTGGCAGACAGTGAGGTTGGCCCTAGGACTCCACTTCCCAGGAGGTGTCGGGGCACCGTGGCGAGACTGCGTGTGACGACGGGGGGGGGGGGGGGGGGGGGGGGACTCGGTAGCTGCCCGGATGTGGCGCTGAGCCCGCCGAGCCTGCCCACCCCGGGCGAGAATTGCCCTGGAGGCTCTGCCGGCATCGGTGAGCGACGCGGGGAGGACGATCGTTTTGCCAGGTAATCTTTTTGGAGACCCTCCCCCCCACCGGGCGGTACCCCTCGCCTCCCTCTTCTTGAGTCTCCCCATTCCCGGACGGTTGGTTGCCTTAGTCTGTGAGCCATTCCCTGGATGGAAGGCATTTGAGGGTGGGATGAGGTGTATGTATGTTATGGAGGAGACTGAGCCAGCTCTTCCTGTTTGTGAATCCTATTTGTGGGGCACCTCTCTGTCCCGGGCTCACCAGTTCATATGAAGTCCCGGATTCAATTAGCCTTGGTGAAGAAGGATGTGAGGGAAGTGCTGAGCGGGCTCGTGTGGTATTGATGGGTCACTACCACTGCCTCTGGGTTGGGGAGTGTTCATTCACATGGCTTCCTTCGGCCCCCAAGTCCTAAAGCCTTCTTCGACTGGACTTGAACCAGAGAAGTCTGTCTTCAATGTGAAAAGGCTTCCCGGATTTAGTAGATAACTAAGTTGCAAAGTGTGGTAAATAAAAATGGGGGGAGGGTCTTCTGCTGAATTGATTTAATTTCAGAAAGTTACAGAGTGATTTCAAGTACATTAGACTCAGACTTATGGAAAGGGTGAGACTTGGAGGAGAATGTGCTAGAATTACTAATGCTTTTAGCTGCATTCTGGTCTCCGCTGCTATTGGGTCTTTACATTGTGTTTCAACCTGGGAGAAAATGGACTCCTATGCAGACTATACATGTGAAGAAGGATGCCTTGTCAGAAGACATTGGAAGATTTAGAAGAAACTGTAATTCCAGTTAACCGCGAATGACTAACTCAGAAGGGAACTTTCTGGGGGTGCTGATTTCTGCAGCGCCGCACCTCTCCCAATTTCTGATCCTAGAGGCATACCTAAAGATCTCTGAGCTGCTCTGATGTCTACTTCACAGTGCTACTGGGAGGCTTAAAGAAGATAATGTGAAAGTATTTGGCACAATGCCTATAATAAGCTCTCAAGTTTTAGATTCCTTTTGCTTCCCCATAGCAACTTTTTTTTCCCTCTGAGCCATGAATTACTTTGTATTATTATTTGCCTTTTCACAGAAGTTTTGTCTTGACCACAAGATTGTAACTTCTAGCATTCTTTCTTTTTACTCTTTTTTGAGTCCCTTCTAGTAGTGTGCTGCCCATAGTAGTACCTGGGAGAGTGTGTGTAGATAGTGGTGGTGGTGAGGAGGGGAAAGCTGAAGGTGACTCTTAACAGCACAGCATTGTGCTAGATCCCAAAGCTGAGGTAGACAAACTTGTCTCATTTGCCTTTCTCTTATAACTTCTAGGCTTCTACCAGAGCTCCAAAACCTTGAAGAATATTTTTATTTTTAGTAATTTAAACCATTTTTAAATGTACAGTACAGTAGTGTTAACTGTATTCATATTGTTGTGCAATAGATCTCTAGAATTTTTCTTTTTTTAAAAAGTTTATTTAGGGGCGCCTGAGTGGCTTGGTCAGTTAAGCGTCCGACTTCAGCTCAGATCGTGATCTCATGGTTTGTGATCTCACGGTTTCTGAGTTCGAGCCCCGCATCGGGCTCTGTGCTGACAGCGCAGAGCCTGGAGCCTGCGTCAGATTCTGTGTCTCCCTCTCTCTCTGCCCTTCCCCTGCTCACTCTCTCTCTCTCTCTCTCTCTCTCTCTGTCTCTCTCCTCTCTCTGTCTCTCAAAAATAAATAAACATTTAAACATTTTAAAGTGTATTTATTTATTTTGAGAGAGACAGAGAGCACAAGTGGGGGAGTGGCAGAAAGAGAGGGGGACAGAGGATTCTATGTGGATTCCACACTGTCAGCACAGAGCCCGATGCAGGGCTCAAACTCACAAACCACGAGATCATGACCTGAGCTGAGGTCAGACGCTTAACCAACTGAGCCACCCATGTGCCCCAGATCTCTAGATTTTTCATCTTGCAAAACTGAAACTTCATATCCATTAAACAACTCCCCATTTCTCCTCCCCCAGCCTTGGCACCTACCATTCTGCTTTCTGTTTTTTTTTTTTTTTTTTTTCAAAGTTTATTCATTTTTGGGACAGAGAGAGACAGAACATGAACGGGGGAGGGGCAGAGAGAGAGGGAGACACAGAATCGGAAACAGGCTCCAGGCTCTGAGCCGTCAGCCCAGAGCCCGACGCGGGGCTCGAACTCCCGGACCGCGAGATCGTGACCTGGCTGAAGTCGGACGCTTAACCGACTGCGCCACCCAGGCGCCCCATCTGCTTTCTGTTTTTATGTATTTGACTACTCTAGATACCTCATGTAAGTGGAATCACGCATTATATGGCTGTTTGCAACTGATTTCACTCAGCATATATCCTCAAGTTTCATCCATGTTGTAATGTATGAAGATTTCCTTCTTTTTAGGGCTGAATAATATTCATATATATATATATATATATCACATCTTTTGAAGTTTATTCATTTTTGAGAGAGAGAGAAAGAGAGACACAGAGGGAGTGGGGGAGGGGCAGAGAGAGAGAGAGAGAGAGAGAGAGAGAGGGAAACACAGAAGCCCAAGCAGGCTCCAGGCTCCACGCTGTCAGCACAGAGCCCAACATGGGGCTCGAACTCACAAACTATGAGATTGTGACCTGAGCCGAAGTCTGATGCTTAACTGAGCCACCCAGATGCCCTGATCACATTTTTTCTTTATGTGTTCATCCATCGATGGACATTAGGTTGCTTCCACCTCTTGGCTCTTGTGAGTAATGATGCAATGAACACTGGTGTGCAAATATCTCTTTGAGATTCTGTTTTCAGTTTTTTAGATATATTTTTTGTATTATTTTCTAATTTTTATTATTTATTTATTATTTTTGGGAGAGAGAGGGTGCAAGTGAGCGAGGGGCAGAGAGAGAGGGAGAGAGAGAGGATCCCATGCAGGTTCCACACTGTCAGTGCAGAGCCCAAAGCATGGCTCAAGCTCACCCGATGCGGGGCTTGAACTCACGAACCGCGAGATCATGACCTGAGCCGATGTCAGATGCTTAACTGACTGAGCCACCCAGGGCGCCCCTTTAATATTATTTTTAAACTTTTTAACCATGGATAATTCCAAACATACACATAAGTAAATAAAATGTATAATGAAGGGTGCCTGGGTGGCTCAGTCAGTTGAGCGTCCAGCTTCGGCTCAGGTCATGATCTCACGGTTTGTGAATTTGAGCCCTGCGTCGGGCTCTGTGCTGACAGCTCAGAGCCTGGCGCCTGCTTCGGATTTTGTGTCTCCCTCTCTCTCTCTGCCCCTCCTCTGCTCTCAGTCTGTCTGTCTCTCTCTCTCTCTCAAAAAACAAATAAACATTAAAAAAATAAAATATGTAATGAACATGAAGGCTGAAGAAATTAGTCTATTAATTGTACAAAGTAGCACCCCCAAAACACCTGGGACTTTTCCTGGGCACTCCCTTTCATTGAAAGTTTGCTGTGGGTGAGGATGTTTTGGGTTATGTTTCAGACCTGGGATGTTCTAGCTGCACTTCATCATCTAGGCTCCCAAGCATCAGTGTGACTTGAAAGCCCATCTGCTTACAGAGATGAGGACCTGAGCTTGGGGTGCAAAGTGCTCTTTGTGCCTAAGAGTTTTGCTCTGGTTCAACAACTCCGTCAGGTGCACAATTGTCCTAAAGGCAGTCACTCTGAACAGAGATGTTAGACACTGGATGATACCTATAGCAGGCTGGGAAGCTGAGTTGTACAGGCAGTAATTGCTATAGGAATTCAGAGGAGGAAGAAATTAATCCAGACTGGGAAAATCAAGGAAGGCTATTCTCAAAGAAGGTGGTGGTGACCTTACCCTGTTTCCGTTGAAATGTATGTATGGGGCGCCTGGGTGGCTCAGTCGCTTGAGTGTCTGACCGGCTCAGGTCATGATCTCACAGCTCGTGAGTTTGGGCCCCTCATCGGGTTCTGTGCTGACAGCTCAGAGCCTGGAGCCTGCTTTGGATTCTGTGTCTCCCTCTCTCTCTGCCCCTCCCCCACTTGTGCTCTATCTCTCTCTGCCTCTCAAAAATAAAGAAATGTAATAAAAATTAAAAAAAAAAAAAGAAATGTATGTTTGATCCTTATGTCTATTCCTAGATGCAAAGAGATTCCTAGATGAAAAGAGCTGATGATCAGTGGATACCCTGGGATGGTTGCCTACTGGAGCTGAATTACACCCTGAACTTTTAGCTGTGGGACCTGTGCTAGTGAAGGCTTCTTGGTGGAATGCCTTGCTGGTCAGAATTGGCTGTGTGCGAGGATAGCTGCCTCCAGTGTGCCTGTGTGAAGCATACTCAGAAGGCCAGCTTTTCTTTTTTTTAAGTTTATGTATGTATGTAATCTCTACACCCTACGTGGGGCTTGAACTCACAGCCCCAAGATCAAGAGTCACATGCTCTTCCAACTGAGCCAGACAGGCTCCCCAGAAGGCCAACTTTTCTTGATTCTGACCCAAAATAAGGTGTTTTGTTTTATCTATGATATGGGCCTGATGTAGACCTTAGCTAATAAGACAACAAGATGGGGGATGTATCTATTCCCCCAAATTCCGAAGGTGAGAAACTAACAGATTCTCAATTTTTTTTCCATAATCAAATACATATGACAATTTATTCCCATTCCTCCATGTTCTGACACTTGATGAAGCTAATGCTATCAGGATCAGGTCTGAAATTAGTATAGTAGTTAAGAAGCTAAAAGGAAATGGAGTGTTTTGGGGGACGCTGACAGGGTAGGGCATTGATAGTAAACATGCTTCTTGGAGATCATCTGTACCTTACCATTAACTCTCAAATGCTTGATTCATGAAGAAATGGATGAGAAAGTATGGTGCTGTTATGACCTATGGTTTTGCTTAGATAGGGTAGGAAGGGATGAGATCCCTGCTTTGTCTAGCATTGTAATCATATTACAGAATGTTGCCTTCCCCAGAACAGTAGAAGAATTATTATGAAGTCATGGTAGCTTCTAGTACTTCTAATGAGTATTCCCTATGTGGCAGGCACTAATGAGTACTACATGTACATTGTTTCATTTAAAAACATGCCCAAATTTACAAAGCTTAGGAAAAGAGAGGACTGGTTTTAGACTCCAGGTGGTCTGACTTCAGAGCCTGGACTCTTTTTATTTTATTATTATTATTTTTTAAAATTTTTTTTCAACGTTTTTTATTTATTTTTGGGACAGAGAGAGACAGAGCATGAACGGGGGAGGGGCAGAGAGAGAGGGAGACACAGAATCGGAAATAGGCTCCAGGCTCTGAGCCATCAGCCCAGAGCCCGACGCGGGGCTCGAACTCCCGGACCGCGAGATCGTGACCTGGCTGAAGTTGGACGCTTAACCGACTGCGCCACCCAGGCGCCCCTGAGCCTGGACTCTTAACGACTTCTGTAGAGGGCTATGTCTGACTGGCCTACCTTTCTCTCCAGTATTACAGTGTCACTGTTTGTTAGGAACAGAGGTTTCTTTGCTGAGTCCATAGCCACATCCCCAAAGTAAGAGCCATGTCTCTTTTGTTTCAACCTTTAGAACCTTCTTTATATATCAATGGTTTTTTATTTTTATTTATTAAAAAAATTTTAATGCTTATTTATTTTTTGAGGGGGGGGAAGGGGCAGAGAGAGGGAGACACAGAATCTGAAACAGGCTCCAGGCTCTGAGCTGTCAGCACAGAGCCCGATGTGGGGCTCGAACCCATGAGCCACAAGATCATGACCTGAGCTGAAGTTGGACACTCAAAAACTATATCAATGGTTTTTAAAAAATTAGTTCCCATTTATTGAGCACCCACTATGTTTTAGCACCTTTGATAGAGTATATCCAGGTGTCATGACAATGATGTAACATAAATACCTATGTATATGAATGGTTTTTAATCTTTACGGGCTCAGCCCTTTTCGACAATCTGATGACAGTTTTTGATCTTCTTTCCAGAAAAATTCACTTACGTACATTCACATCATATTGTATACTTCAGAGGCGGCTTCTAGGACCTACTGAAGCTTATTGTCTAGCAGTCCATGGACTCCGCGGTAAGAACCCCTACCCTATACAGTCTTTCTCAGCTGACTCTTATGTGGTGTTAAGGGGATGGACAGTGTGTGTGGGGGGGTGTCTTACTTCCTCAATTTCTCAGAGGGAAAGAAAGGTTTATAAAGCATAGGCTCCCAAAATTAACCAAGCATCTGTGAACACTCTTTCTTCTTCTTCTTTTAAATGTTTTATTTATTTATTTTTGAGACAGACCATGAGCAGGGGAAGAGCAGAAAGAGAGGGGGAGACAGAGGATCTGAAATGGGCCCTGTGCTGACAGCAGAAAGCCCGACATGGGGCTCGAATTCACAACCCGTGAGATCATGACCTGAGCCAAAGTTGGACGCTCAACTGACTGAGCCACCCAGGCACCCCTGTGAACACTCTTTCTTTCTCTCTTTCACTTAGGACTCCAAGGGAAGAATGCAGACAATCAAATGTGTGGTCGTAGGAGATGGGGCTGTAGGTAAGACTTGCCTCCTCATCAGTTACACAACAAATGCTTTTCCTGAAGAGTATATCCCCACCGTCTTTGACAACTACAGTGCTCAGACATCTGTGGACGGCCAAATTGTCAGCCTGAACCTGTGGGACACAGCTGGCCAAGAGGAGTATGACCGACTGCGAACGCTGTCCTACCCCCAGACCAATATCTTTGTCATTTGTTTTTCTATTGGTAACCCATCGTCGTATGCCAATGTGAGGCATAAGTGGCACCCAGAGGTCTCTCATCATTGCCCCAATGTACCTGTCCTGCTGGTAGGCACCAAGAGGGACCTGCGTAATGACATTGAGACAGTGAAGAAGCTGAAGGAACAGAGCCTAGTGCCCACAACTCCTCAGCAAGGCACCTCCCTGGCTAAGCAGGTGGGGGCTGTGAAGTATCTGGAATGTTCAGCCCTGATGCAGGATGGGGTCCATGAGGTATTTTCAGAAGCTGTCCGAGCTGTGCTTTACCCTGCCACAAAGAAGAACACCAAGAAGTGTGTCCTCTTATAGCTTTCAGGGTGCTACTTGGGGACTGCCCCTAAGGAGAATGAGGGGGATTCCTTTGATAGCATTTAACAATGCCAGCACAAGCGATTTGTCTCTTTTCCTAGAACCCATAAGCTCCAGGTTGTTGGGCTTTTGGAGGAACAAAGACAGCCTAGTTTGTACATGGCTGCTTTGAAGTTTGGTCTGAATCTTCTGGAGGAAGTTTGGGGAGAGAGAGAGAGACTGACTTTTACCTCTAAATTTAGCTTTCCTACTTATATTTACCATTGAGCAAGTGCCTCACAGAAGGACAAGTTTCTACAGTTTTCAGATCATTGCCTTAAACTTTCTAATATGCTAATTTTGGAAAAGCATTTTATATATGATTCCTGGGTGTTCCCAGTATTGGCATGTTCTTCCCATTCTTGAGATCAGATATTTTTGCAAAAAATGGTTAAGCAGCATTTTTCAAAGTTCTGTGAGATACTAATAGATGTTCCTTAAAAGGGTTCTGTGGTCAAGTAAGTCAGGAACCAGTGATTTTTTTTTCAGTTTTTGTTTAAATGCCAGTTACCATACAGTATAATATTAGTTTCAGGTGTACAATATGGTGATTGAACACATCTGCACAACACCTGGTGCCCATCACAACAAGTTCACCCCTTAACCCCCATCACCTATTTAACCCAGCTCCCCACCCACCTCTCCCTTCTGGTAACCCGTGATTTAAATAAAGCTGAATAGGTTCCTCTACTGCAGGAATTTATAACTTTCAATAAGTAGGCAACATTTCCCAAAATTATTTCACTGAACTTTTTTTGTTTTGGTCCCATGCAACACCTGTTAACATCTCTGGAAACACATTTTCAGAGATACTCAATTAATAGGTACTAGAAATTCTCACAGAGGCTGCGGGGGGGGAAAAAGCATAATGTGATCCTGTTCTTTTTGAGGTTTCCCTCTTTTTTAATGTTTATTTATTTTTGGGGGGGGGGTAGGGGCAGAGAGAGAGGGAGACACAGAATCTGATGAGGCTCCAGGCTCTGAGCTGTCAGCACAGAGCCTGACGTAGGGCTTGAACCCACTAACGTGACATCATGACCTGAAGTCTGATGCTTAACTGACTGAGCCATTCAGGTGCCCCTCCCTCTTTTTAAAAAAAGTTTTATTTTGAGAGGGAGAGAGAGAGAGCTAGAGCACACACAAGTGGGGGAGGGGCAGGAGGAGGGAAGACAGAAAGAGAGAGAGAGAGAGATGCAAATCTGGAACTCAAGAACCTTGAGATCATGATCTGAGCCAAAATCAAGGGTTGGCTGCTTAACCTTAACTGACTGAGCCACCCATGTGACCCATTGATGTTTCTTTCCCTCCCTATGCCTTTGAGAGGAGTATTCATCCACCATGGACTTGTTGGTTCCTCTTCCACCCTCAGGAAATGGGTTTGGCACTTAGTCATGATAGTGCCTTGGGAGTGGGGTCTTGATGGTCAGATCTGCTCAGATTATGATAGCACTATGGGCTTGGCGATGTGGAGTTGATCCCTCCATAAAGCTGTGTCCCTGAGGTGTCTCTTAGTCCCTGTTTTTCTGTCAGCTTTCACTTTAGGAAAAGACCACTAAAGGTTAACCCCATAAATAAAACTAACCAACCAACAAACAAAATGTTCTGCTAGTCATTGTCAGGGAGTTCTTTGATTCCCTCAGACTCCTCAGTGTCCTCTGAGTTACCATAAAGGCTACCTTGCTCTCTTCCTGTTCCTCCCTCCTCTGTACATCTGCATCTGTGTGTGTGTGTGTGTGTGTGTGTGTGTGTGTGTTTAGTCTTGGTTGCCTTTGAGGTCCTGTAGTTGCTCCAAGAGAGTTGGAGAGCATGTTGTATCTCCAGACCCCAGGGCTGTCACATTTGTGGGGATTTTGCTGGAGTTGCTCAGCCTGCTCTGGAGAGTAGGAGTCAGATTCCTTACCCTGGTAGGCCTGCTTCTCCTTATCCTCCCTACTTGTAGTTTTGACCTTCTTCATCTTATATAGAAGGAAAACAAAAATTCTCCACCTGGCAGATAGTGGTTGAGAACTCTGCTGTGTACATACTCTCTCACCCTGCCAAAATAAGCATTGGATCTTTGAGAGTCTGGGAAATGGAGTTAAAAGAATCACATCCCGCCTTCTGTGGTGGGTGAAGTGCCTGTGTTTTGCTCTGTGATGGTCTTACTGTTGCTCTTTGACAATATATGATCAGATTAGCCCTCAGGTAAACTGAACCTCCTGAATAGGGTTGCCAGATAAAAGGGAATACTTTTTTTTTTACAAATAATTTTTTTAAGTTTATTTATTTACTTTGAGATAGAGATTGTGAGTGAGGTAGGAGCAGAGAGAGGGAGAGAGAGAGAATCCCAAGCAAGCTCCATGCTGTCAGCGCAGAGCCCGACATGGGGCTCAAACTCACGAACGATGAGATCATGACCTGAGTCGAGATCAAGAGCCAGACACCCAACCGGCTGAGCCACCCTGGCACCCCTACTTTTTTACAAGTAATTTTTTACCGTAAGTATGCACCATGCAATATTTGGGACCTACTTAGAGTAAAGCATGATTTGCTGTTTATCTGAAATTCAGATTTAATGGGTCATCCTGTATTTTTATTTGCTAATTCTGGCACCCCTATTTTTGGAGAATCTGAACCCTGGAGGTCAGGCAGATACCAAGTATTGTTAGAAGGTAAAAAGTCATGTAAGCTCACTAGTCTAACTCCTTTTCTTCTGGTTTTCCTTTCCTTCACCATGGGCAAAAGTGTTTTGTTTTGATTTTCCTTTATCACTGCACCCTCCACTCCATACAGTAATTCAATGGTGTATATTTTTACACCACTGATTGTCTAAAGCTGTGGGGGATCCAGGATGGATATTGGCTGGTAGATGTCTCCTATCTCAATTTCAATGTACTATATCTATTTCCGGTGTGTGACCTAGGGCCCCAGGGTTGTAGGGGCTCTGTGTGAACAAGGTATTACCTGGAAGAAGGTGAGGGTGGCCCAGTAACACATTGGAAAGTGGGGGTCTGTTAGAGTAGTGTGACTGTAGGAGTCAACTGGCCGCTGAGTTTTCCCACAGGCAGCCAAATGAAAGCACCAATTGCTCGAGTGTAGTCTAGTCTCAGGATGTTCTGATTGATGCTGCCTGAGGTGCTCACAGGACTTCGTGGTTGAAAGGGGCTAGAAATGTGGCTGACACCTGTGTCTCTGGGAACTTTCTGTGTAGCTACTGAAATCTCTTTAATTGGCTTTTAATTTAATTGTGGCTCCTGCTCCCACTTTGCCTGGCAAATTCCCAAATGTAAGCCTGGGTTTGGTTTGGTCAAAGTTGTGTCCTCTAATGAATGGAGATTTGATCCACAAGTCTGAGAGTGTGGTTTTGAATTGGACTATTCTGATGGTCCTAAACATACACTGGCATCTTGATTTTTTTTACTTAAAAGGATTTTGTATCAAGACTAACATGCTAATATCACTTTTTAAATTGTTCATAATGGATGGTAATAAACTTTTCTGATTTTACTGGGTCTGTTGCTTTCTAAAGATTGAAGCAATTCCTCCACCCCCCTCCTTTGTTTTGAGTGGCTTCTAAATGCCTTTCAACTTGCAAAGGACGAAATAACTTTAATTGTCATATTTCACATCGCACCTGTGTGTAACTGTACTTATTTTTCTACCTCAGACAACCAGGGTAGGGGACTGTCTTCCCTGTTAACATTGATTCTCTAGTTCTTGCCTCACCCCAACCACCTATGTATCTCCACGATTTAGCTTCATTTCCTGCTTTTCACTAGTGACACACCAGTTAGTTCCCTGTAAGCAATTATTACACTACATCCAGTAAACAATTATCAGACTTCTGGTGTTAGAGGTATTACTGTACTAGTGGCTACGGTTGTAGACATGAGACATAACATTTAATGTCCTTTGACTCTTCCAGTTATCTCAGGAAAATATCCTTCCTCTGTCATAAAAATGAACTGACTTAATTGTATATGGTGCCAATGCACTATTAAGTGAGTGGTAAGGAAAAGCAAAACAGGGTTGTGTTTTGTTTTGCTTTGCTTTGAAAACAGATTTATTGAAGTATAATTTACATACCAAAAAATTCACCCATTTCAAGTGTACAGTTTAATGACTTTTAGTAGTGACTGAGTCCTGCAGCTGTCACCAAAATCCAGTTTTAGAACATTTCCATCACCCCCAAAAGATCCCTCATGCAGTTAATTCCTGTGCACATCCTCAGCCCTAGGCAATCAGTACTCTACTTTGTCTTTCCTGAACATTTAGTGTACATGGAATCAAACAATACGTGATCTTTTTTTTTTTTTAATTAACATCTACACCCTTGGCACAAAAACAGACACATAGACCAATGGAATAGAATAGAAACCCCAGAACTAGACCCACAAATGTATGGCCAACTCATCTTTGACAAAGCAGGAAAGAACATCCAATGGAAAAAAGACAGCCTCTTTAACAAATGGTGCTGGGAGAACTGGACAGCAACATGCAGAAGGTTGAAACTAGACCACTTTCTCACACCATTCACAAAAATAAACTCAAAATGGATAAAAGGCCTGAATGTGAGACAGGAAACCATCAAAACCCTAGAGGAGAAAGCAGGAAAAGACCTCTCTGACCTCAGCCGTAGCAATCTCTTACTCGACACATCCCCAAAGGCAAGGGAATTAAAAGCAAAAGTGAATTACTGGGACCTTATGAAGATAAAAAGCTTCTGCACAGCAAAGGAAACAACCAACAAAACTAAAAGGCAACCAACGGAATGGGAAAAGATATTCGCAAATGACATATCGGACAAAGGGCTAGTATCCAAAATCTATAAAGAGCTCACCAAACTCCACACCCAAAAAACAAATAACCCAGTGAAGAAATGGGCAGAAAACATGAATAGACACTTCTCTAAAGAAGACATCCGGATGGCCAACAGGCACATGAAAAGATGTTCAGCGTCGCTCCTTATCAGGGAAATACAAATCAAAACCACACTCAGGTATCACCTCACGCCAGTCAGAGTGGCCAAAATGAACAAATCAGGAGACTATAGATGCTGGCGAGGATGTGGAGAAACGGGAACCCTCTTGCACTGTTGGTGGGAATGCAAATTGGTGCAGCCGCTCTGGAAAGCAGTGTGGAGGTTCCTCAGAAAATTAAAAATAGACCTACCCTATGACCCAGCAATAGCACTGCTAGGAATTTATCCAAGGGATACAGGAGTACTGATGCATAGGGCCACTTGTACCCCAATGTTCATAGCAGCACTCTCAACAATAGCCAAATTATGGAAAGAGCCTAAATGTCCATCAACTGATGAATGGATAAAGAAATTGTGGTTTATATACACAATGGAATATTACGTGGCAATGAGAAAAAATGAAATATGGCCTTTTGTAGCAACGTGGATGGAACTGGAGAGTGTGATGCTAAGTGAAATAAGCCATACAGAGAAAGACAGATACCATATGGTTTCACTCTTATGTGGATCCTGAGAAACTGAACAGGAACCCATGGGGGAGGGGAAGGAAAAAAAAAAAAAGAGGTTAGAATGGGAGAGAGCCAAAGCATAAGACACTGTTAAAAACTGAGAACAAACTGAGGGTTGATGGGGGGGTGGGAGGGAGGAGAGGGTGGGTGATGGGTATTGAGGAGGGCACTTTTTGGGATGAGCACTGGGTGTTGTATGGAAACCAATTTGTCAATAAATTTCATAAAAAAAATAAAAAAAAATAAAATATCAATTGCAGGACAAAAAAAAAAAAAACAAAAAAAAAAAACAAAACAAAAAACATCTACACCCAGCGTGGGGCTTGAACTCATGTGCCTGACATCAAGAGTTGCATGCTCTACCGACTGAGCCAGCCAGGTGCCCCCAATATGTGGTCATTTGGAACTCACTTGTTTTTTTTTTTTTTAATTTTTAAAATGTTTATTTGTGTGTGTGAGAGAGAGAGAGAGAGAGAGAGCGCGAGCTTGAGTGGAGGAGGGGCAGAGAGAGAAGGAGGTACGAATCTGAATCAGGCTCCAGGCTCCAGGCTGTCAGCACAGAGCCCAACACTGGGCTCAAACCCATGAACAGTGAGATCATGACCTGAGCCGAAGTTGGATGCCCAAGCAACCACCCAGGCACCCCTGGAACTCTTCTTTTATTCAGCATAATATTTTCAAGCTTCATCCATTTTGCAGCACACATGCGTACTCCATTTCTTTTTATTGCTGAATAATATTCCATTGTATGGATATACCATATTTTATCTACTCATAGTTGAGGGAAATTTGGATTGTTTCTACCTTTTGGCTACTATGCATAGTGCTACTGTGAACCTTTGTGCACAAGGGTTTATATGGACGTGTTTTCAGTTCTCTTGTGTATATACCTAGGAGTGCTGGGAATTGCTGGGTAAACTTATGCAAAACCACATTTTAAGTCAAGAATAGCATCTTTAATATTTATAGTATCTGAAGCCTCTTTCCCCATTCTATAATCCTCCATCTACCTCTTGCTGAATCTACTTTTCCTTAAGCACAAGCATCCAAGCAGTATAAAGTACATTTAAAAACATATTCCATTCTGCTTTTTTGCCTTAACCATTAGGATAGCAAAAGTATTCTCCTAACTTTTCACTACCAAAGTGCAGCATCTCAGCCACTATGCAGGTTTTGGCAGATCTTTGTCATCTGGCCTAGAAATGTAACTACTGTTCACATTCCAAGGGACGTCCATGCAGTGAAGTACTAAGCAGCCATAAAAGTGAATGAGGAAGAGTGCTATTAAGTGGTACACGGTGATTTCCAGGCTAAATTATTAAGCGAAAAAGCAAGGTGAAAGAGTATATATAGTATGCTACCTTTTGTGTAATGAAAAAGCAGAAATAACATGTGTACTCATTTGCTTATTTTTGCAAAAAAGAAATGCAGGAAGTACAAATACCAAATCATTATATTGTACACCTGAAACTAATAGAATATGTCAATTATGCCTCAATAAAAAAATAAACACAGGAAGGATAAACCAGAAATTAATGAATGGTTACTTAAAGAGAGTGGCTGGGAATGGGGTACAGAGCATAGGCCTGGGAGCAAGACTTCAATGGAAATAGCTTTTTACATAGTTACATACTTACATAGTTTTTACGGTACAGTTACATAGTTTTTACATAGTTACATAGACTTTGAACCATGTCAAAATTTACATATTTTAAAAATTAAATTACATAAAATGGATAATAAAAGCAAATCATAAAGTTGAATACAAACAGAAACAAATCCATAGAGAAAAAATGATTCAAGTAATTTTTTTATAAACAATTTTTAATGTTTTATTTATTTTTGAGAGACAGAGAGACAGAGTTCAAGCAGGGAAGGGAGAGAGACACAGAATCTGAAGCGGGCTCCAGGCTCTGAGCTCAAATACAGCATCATCAATACTGGGACAACCATTTGTGCCTTCTGGTGGCCAGCAAAATATTGAACCTAAATCAAGTTGAAGAAACAGACGAATTCAGAAAACGGAGTATTTTCAAGACAATTTGCCTGGATTCTTAAAAAAATGTGTCATTTTTTTGAAAAGGCTGGTGTTTTCTGGATTAAGACTGAAGGGAAATTACCAAATGCCACCGCATTCGGAACCCTGAGCGGATCCCGATTTGAAGTGTAAAATGCTCCAACTAGGACAACTGGGGAAATGTAAATATGAACTGTATGTTAAGTGATATTGAATTAAAGATTCATCGCACTTAAAGATGCGATAATGGTTTTGTAGATATGTAGAAAAACGTCTATTTTTAGGGCTGGGGAATCCCATATTTGTGTAACCTACTTTCAAATGGTTCAGAAATGTTTTTAAAAACCCTGTAAAAATGTTAACAATTAAGAATCCAGGTGGGGGGTCGGCAGTTCATTCTACTCTTTCGTTTTCACATTTCTCGAAAAAAAAACGGGGCGGGGGGAGGACTCCACTTCCATGGGGAAATGTTAACTCAAAACAACTAACGTGCAAAGGTAGTTCTGGCACAGTGCAATTCACGGCCAGTTTCTTCTTGACAGGAAACAGCGAAGCGGGACACCCAGGGCTACTTCTAACCTCCACTTCCGTGTACCCTGTCGTGGACGCCCGCGGTTTACCACGACGTGCCTTGTAACCGAGGCAATTCCCATAGCCCTCCAAGGCTCTGAGAAGGGTCGCGTGAAGATAAGTGGAAGGGGCGGGACCCAACCGTTCCTTTGACCAACCGCTTGCGAGATATGTAACCTCCTGATCGTGTACTGTCGAATCAAAAGCCGTTAGTAAAGTAGTGAAACAAATTCTCCTTTTTCGTAGGACGGCCGGTCTTTCCGGTTTCCGTCTCCTCCCCCCTCATTCCGCTTCCGGCAGGGCCTGGTTGGATCAAGGAGCTCTCTAAGTCACTTTTGGGCGACTGATATTTTTGTTTCCGGTCTATGGGACCCGGCTGGGATTTGCTGCTGCCCGCAGCAGCTAGTGACACCACGACCGCCATCATGTCTGACACAGACAGCGATGAAGATTCGGCGGGAGGAGGCCCATTTTCTTTAACCGGTTTCCTTTTTGGCAACATCAATGGAGCCGGGCAGCTGGAGGGGGAAAGCGTCTTGGATGATGTGAGGGCGTGGGCGTGGGGATAGGGTTGGGGGTGGTGCAGTTCAGGGGAGCAGGTAAGATTGAGGACAGTAGAGGGTGCTTAGGGTAGAGTTTCTGGGAGACGGCGCAGTTAACGTAAGAGGAGAGGAAACAAGCCGGCACTGTCATACTAGAGTGTGCATAACAGACTGGGGAGGCTTGGTTCTGTTTGAGGGTAGGGAGAAGAGAGAATGGTAGGCTAGCCCTCGTAGGTCAGGGGCGCTGATGTGGGGGCCTTTGGGGGATAATATTCATCCTAACAAGGCAGCAGGAAAAATAGCGTAACTAGTGACATTGTTTTTAAACCGTTGCTATGAGAACCTTGAAGATTTTTGAAACTGCATTTCTGACATCATTCACCTGACGTGGTTCTAGAGCCAGAGAATTGGACCTAACCTGCAACAGATCATGTAGTTCAAGCCTCAGTTTTTAGAACAGTGAATGTTCAGATTATTTGGGGCAGACCTCTTCTGGCGCAGTGCACTTCTTAGGTAGTTTCCCCTGCTCACTGACATTCATGGAATTGTTTCCTGTGCCTAAATGAACCTTCCCTACTTTGACTTCGGTTCATTTTCTCAAGGAGAAAACACTGATCAATTTTCTTCTGCCATACACGCAGACACACAAAAGGTAGTAAAAAAAAGTTGTCTTCCCTTTCTAATCCAGTGATTTGCCTTAACCTTTAATCAGAGAACTACTGTTCCATTTGTTTAGACTTGATGATGGTTCTTTGAATAATTTTTTCTTATATTGAAGTATGGTGATGAAATTGGACAGCATATATATATATATATATATTCATAAAGATCTGATCAATGTGGAGTTTAGTGGAAGATACACTTTACAGTTCTTGAATGTGATGTTCCTAAGCTTTGTGTGGGAAGCTTAGGTTTAATTGTTATCTTTGACTCTAGTGCTGTCCCTTTTTCAGGAATGTAAGAAGCACTTGGCAGGCTTGGGGGCTTTAGGTCTTGGCAGCCTGATCACTGAACTCACGGCAAACGAAGAATTGACTGGGACTGATGGTGTCCTGGTAAATGATGAAGGTAAGTCTGGGTCATGGGGAGTAAGGTGGAGGAGGAGGCTAGCCACTTACTGTATATGGACTTTTCAATGGGAATTATTGGGAGTGAGAGTTACTTGCTCTTAGTTGAGATATACCGTGCACCCCCCCCCCCGCTTTTATTTATAGGATGGATCAGGAGTACAGAAGATGCTGTGGACTATTCAGACATCAATGAGGTAGCAGAAGACGAAAGCCGAAGATATCAGCAGACAATGGGGAGTTTGCAGCCTCTTTGCCACTCAGGTGATTCTTTAGTGTCCTCAGTAGAGCATCCCAGGTTATTTTCTTGCTGTGTAGTCCATTTTGTTTTTGTGTATGCTTTCTGCCATTGTTCTTGTTCTCCATCCTTTGCTTCTCTCTCTTTGTCAGCTCAGTTTTACGTAGTTGCTGTCCTTTTTGTGTGTGTGTTCTGGGGCAGTGTCATATTCAGGCTTTTATTCCTCATACTGGTTTTCCCAAATTATTGGTGAACACAAAGTCAGGATGATAATGCTTTCTTTATCATCTGGTATTTAAGTTCATGACACTGTTTTGGATGCTATTTTTTAAAAATTGCTTTTTCATTTTATTTATTTTAGAGAGAGAGAGAGAATGCCAAGCAGGCTCCCCGCTCAGCACGGAGCCCCACGTGCCGCCTGATCCCATGACCCTGGGATCAGGACCTGAACTGAAATCAAGAGTCGTACATTCAACTGACTGAGCCACCCAGGCGCCCATGTTTTCAGATGCTATTTAAACACAGTCTTTGCCCTCAGGGACTTGGTAGTTCAAGGAGGATTAATATATACTATGCCCTGTATAAATGAGCACATGTATTTATTGGCTCACCTTCTGTTAATCACTCACCACCTGTATGCTGACAGAATGCACCTAATGCTTGCTCACAATATAGGTTTTTCTCCCTTGTATAAAATGCTACATGTAGAATCAATCAAAGCTGAAAGGGGTCTTAGTGATTATTTATTCTTAACCTCATCATTGATAAGGAAAACTTGGGCTTTGACTTTAATAAGATGTGGGACTTTAGTAAAAGTTCTGTAAGTTAGCTAATGGCAGACCTTGACGAGTTCAACTCAGGTCATTAGACATTTATCGAGCACCTGTTATGGGCTATAAACTGACAGTATGGTATGAAGATAATAAAATCCATTTTCTGATCTTGAGGAGCTTCCTTCTGTGGTCTGGGACCTAGAGCTACTGATCATGGTTCTTTTTTTTTTTTTACTTTTAATTTTTGCAACTTTTAAAGGGTAGTTGACACATACGTAATTCATTGTTTCCACTGCTTTACACTACCTCTCACTGCCTGACATATTGTGTGAAGTTGCTCATTGTTTACCTCTTTGAATCAGATTTCAGGACCATTTAATGGGCTTCAATGCTGCTTATATAACTGCTTATATAATTTAAAGAGAATTAACTACCACATACACAAGAGGTAACCCAGAAAAATAGAAGATACAGGTCTTACTATCAGGGATATTCTTATCATTTGAGGAAGATGGAATAAACAAGTACAAAGCATAATTATTCATAATAAGACATAAGCCAGCTACAAGCTCAATTTCTGTATGGAATATTGTATTTCATTTTGAGAGGTTGATATTGTCTAAGACAAATATCATAACTAAGTGCCCTGACTTAGATAGCAGCTCTGATTTTCAGGGATTATTGTAATTTTCAGGTTTGGGTTTGTTGTCTTGGGTAGGGATCTTAAGGAAGATGATGAGTGGGGGTTTCCTAGTTGGGTTTTATGAGCTGACCTCCTGGAAAAGGGTGATGCTGCATTTGATAGTGTTAGTACTCTGGGATGCTCATTTCCAAGTTGTCCAATGAAGGTGCCTTCATCTATGCCCCTAGCTGCCTCCTCCTCTGACATTGGCCCCTGCACATGGCCTGATTTACAACGATGCTTCTGTGGAATAGCTGGAAGTCAGTGGAGGTCATTAGAAGAGATGTCGTGGAGGTGAATTTTGAGCAAAATTTTGAAAGACAGGGTTTCATGGGGAGGGAGCAGCAGGGCATTTTGGTGTGGAAAAATGGCTTGTCTAAAGGTTTAGGAGGTAGAAGTAAGTGACTAGTGTGGGGGGAATTGGCTAGCAGGTTTTCTTAGAAGGAGTGGAGAGCCACTTGACTGGCTCAGTCCGTGGAGAATGTGACTCTTGATGTGAGTTCGAGCCCCACATTGGTGTAGAGATTAGTAAAAATAAATAAACTTTGAAAGGAGTGGAAAACATACTGCTAGGTAGCAAGAATTGATTGAACAATTTGACGGCACCTTCACTTGGGATTTGATGCCATAAAAGGTTATAAACCAGCATAGATTGGTGCAGTAAGGGTAGTATAATAAAAAGAAAATGGGGTGCCTGGGTGGCTCAATCGATTAAGCGTCTGACTTTGGCTTAGGTCATGATCTCGTGGTTTGTGAGTTTGAGCCCCATGTTGGGCTCCCTGCTGACAGCTCAGAGCCTGGAGCCTCTTTGAATTCTGTCTCCCTCTCTCTCTGCCCTTCCCCAGCTGGTTCGTTCTCTCTCTCTCTCTCTCTCTCTCTCTCTCTCTCTCTCTAAGTAAATAAATAAATAAGTAAAGTTGAAAAGAAAGAAAATGGACTTTGAAATCAGAATGATAGCTTCAACCCCCAGCTTCATATTTAGTTTGACCCTGGGAAAATTGCTCAGTGTTTGAGGCTTGGATTTGTAATAATCCCCCAGTTTTCTTGTTTGCAATAAAGATGATAAAACCTGCCTCATTAATTAATAGCTCTTTTGTGGGAATTTAAGTTTATTATCATGTGGTGTGAAAGCACCTACATAGTACAGTGGCATGGTAGATGCTCTGTAAATGTTAATTGCATTTCCTTCCTAAATGGAGATGGAAGGTGATACCTGTGGCTTTGGGGTTTTGATTAGAAAAAGGGTAAAGCGGGGGTTGGGGGAGGGGGGTGGGAGCACGGGTGGCTTAGTTAAGTGTCCCAGTCTCGGTTTCGGCTCAGGTCATGGTCTCGTGAGTTCGTGGGTTTGAGTCCCACACAGGTCTCCGTGCTGCCGGTGTGGAGTCTGCTTGGGATTCTCTGTCTCCCTCTCTCTCTTCCCCTCCCCTGTTCATGCTGTCTCTGTCTCTCTCAAAATAAATAAATGAAAACTTTAAAAAAAAAGGGTAAAGGGGCAGACAAACTTGGAGACTTCTTGCAGGCTAGATGTCAAATTACTCTACACCTATGTAAAGGTGTGGAGTAAGGTGACAATTGTGGAAAATGCTAAGCAGAATTAAATTAGAGAGTTGCTGATACAACATGAGTAGGACTGGGTAAGTGAGGAAGTGCATTGGGAAGAGTACAGGCTTTGTTTGTTGTTCAGCCAGCCTTGGATTCTAACTTTGTCACTTAAAACTGTGTGATCCTGAGTAAGTCAATTCACTATCTCAGAATAATTCCTACTTTGCCAACGTTGTTGGGAGGATTGTAGATAAAATAGTTGCAAATACCTGGCACGTAATGGGAGCTCAGTAAATGGAAGTTGCTATAATGACCACTGTTAATGATTGATTGGAAAAGGTGTGTTGCGGGGGGGGGGGGTAAGAGATTGATGGAGAAGACAGGAGACTTAAAATCATAAGCTGGGAAAATGAGGATGGAGGTGGTGTAGACAGAAAGGAAAGGGAGTTGGAAAGTGGTAAGGATATTTCAATGTGATGACAGATACAGTTGTGGAATATCTGAATGGAAAGGTTCTTTAGGCAGCAGAACGTGGTGGTGTGATTGTAGAGGGGTTAAGTCAGGGCAAGAGCTACAGATTTGGGTTTAATATGGATATGGGTGATTCTTGAGTAAGGGAACGGAGCTTGTGTAGAGGAATAAAAGCAGAGTTTCACCATCAAGTACTGAGTGATGCCAGTGGCAAAAGGGCAGTGAACAGAATAACACAACTGCAGAAGGTAGGTAAAAAATGTGTCAAAGACTTGGGAAGTGAGAAGAGAAAAAGTCCAGCCTCAAAGGAAACTGACAGAGAAGGAAGAAGGTTCAATTGAATTATGAGATGGAACAGGATGAAAATAAAAAATCAAATAGGATTTGATCAGGAGAAGGAACACGTGTTTTTAAACCATTCTTGGGAGCTCAATTCCTGTATAAGGTAGACATAGTGTTGTAGCATTTGGGTATGTTATACTGTGACATCTCTTTCTGAAGGCAGAAGCCACATCTCCTGTGTGTTCTTAAGGGGTCTGTATAGTGTTTTCACGTGCTGCTTTAAATTCTTGTGTGATGGAGGAACTCAGGGCTGTTGTGTGACATTCTGGATGTTGAGGTGATCACCTTCTTGGTTTTATTAGATTATGATGAAGACGACTATGATGCTGATTGTGAAGACATTGACTGCAAGTTGATGCCTCCTCCACCTCCACCTCCAGGACCAGTGAAGAAGGATAAAGACCAAGATGCTATTACCAGTGGTAAGTAGAGAACTGTCTTCTTTTGTCCAAAGAGCAACTTGCATTCATAGGTCGAGGCTTTTGGCATACCCATAGGGAGCTGTAAAAGTGCAGCTGCTAGGAAAGGGTACTGCTTCTGGAAGTGAGTCCTACAATTTCAGTGGTAAAGGAAAGTGTTACTTTTGAAAGATTTGGCAACAGTATTTTAACAGGCACTGGAGAGAAAGTAGTTTAGGTCAGTGGTTCTCAAATCTGGCTGCCCATCCCAGTCATCCCAAGCCTTTAAAGAAATACAGATTTCTGACTCTCATCCCAGAGTCTGATTCAAAGATCCAGGATAGAGCCCAGGAATTTCAAAATGTTCTCCAAGTAATTTCTGATGCAGCTGATCTGTATACCGGTATTTGGAACCAACCTGTTTAGATGACTCTCTTTAAAAGAAATGATTAAATGGGGAAGGCACACTAGAATGTGTATTTATAATCATCTAGAGCCAACTACCAGATTCAGAGATTTCCAAGGCAAGGGCTTTAGTGATCATCTCATCTTTCCTGTGTCTGCCACAGTAGTAACCCTGTCCTGTCCTAGGCTAGGAGATTGGGGAAGAGCAGTGTCTTTTGATCTCCTGTATTTTGGGGATTATGTTAACCTAAATTCCTCCTGTTAGAGTTTTAGCTGTTTCCTTTTTAGTCTGCAGGCTAAGTAACATCTGTTAACTTTATGTCATAGATCTGATTTCATGCTACATAATTTCATTATTCTCCTGTGAGCTTAAAAAATTTTTTCAGCTTATGGGCCCCCGAACTGCAAATTACAAGGCCTGATTGGTATAAAAGTGTTATTTAATTTTGCTGTTGGTCATATTCCTTTAACCTAATATACGTATAGAAAGTAGTGAACGTAGTAATAGTGTTTGTTTTCTCTCGTCACAACCCTAGGGTACCAGGTACAAGGTGAGTTGGGGATGGTGGGAGATACTGAGTGGAGTGAGTTTTCTGGGTTGCATACTAGTAATCTGGGTGCTTGGAACTATACCCCCTGCCACCGAGCCATGCATAGAGCCTAGACTGGGTACTGGCTGAGTCGGAGGAGATATGCTCACAGTTACATTCCAAAGGGGTTTCTCTTCCTTGTTGCAGTGTCTGAGGATGGAGAAGGCATCATCTTGCCCTCCATCATTGCCCCTTCCTCTTTGGCCTCAGAGAAAGTGGACTTCAGTAGTTCCTCTGACTCAGAATCTGAGATGGGACCTCAGGAAGCAACACAGGCAGAATGTGAGGATGGAAAGCTGACCCTACCATTGGCCGGGATTATGCAGCATGATGCCACCAAGCTGTTGCCGAGTGTCACAGAACTTTTCCCGGAATTTCGGCCTGGGAAGGTACTTTCTGTGGAGAATGCCCAAGTTGCAAACCATTGACCTCTTCTAAAATACTGAGTTCTGTTGTTAAGATGTTGAATATCGAATGGATGAGATTTAAGTTTCCTTATTCAGTGACGTTGTATTGGTTCTTTTTAAAAAAAGTTGTACGCATTCGTGATAGTACGTGTGATTTATATGGTTCTCATTAGAAATTGTCCTTGTCATCTTAAAAGAACTAGTCCAAATTATTAAGGGATACTTCTTTACTTTCTTGGTAGATGTTATAAACCTGAGTTCAGCACTCCTTGGTCCCTCCCCCACGGCCGAGTAGACCCCTCAGGGGAGTTTGCAGACCCAGACACCGCTGTTTTCCTATGGGATATGGAGTCTTTGACATAGTAGCATGTTCTGCGTTCTAGGTGTTACGCTTCCTACGTCTTTTTGGACCAGGGAAGAATGTCCCATCTGTTTGGCGGAGTGCTCGGAGAAAGAGGAAGAAAAAGCACCGTGAGCTGTTACAGGAAGAGCAGATCCAGGAGGTGGAGTGCTCAGTAGAGGCAGAAGTCAGCCAGAAGTCTTTGTGGAACTATGACTATGCTCCACCACCACCTCCCGAGCAGTGTCTCTCTGATGATGAAGTAGGCAAAATAGAGTCCTGGGATTGAGGTCTAAGAGAGGAACAGTGGGTTCTCCCTAGCTTATGTCTAAATTGGAAATAGCACCTTAGCAGAGTCCTATGCCAATTATGAGTGAGTAATCATGAGTTTAGTCTTAGTGGCTGTCCCTTCCCTATTATAATAGAAAAGTACCAAAGACAGGCACCTGGTGGTACACAAACTGGTGGGTAGGAAAGTTTGAATGATAGGCCGAGGGTGTCATGATATAGCTCCATTATTCACATTCTAAATCCAGTCCTGTTGAAGAATCATCCTTATGGCCCCTCTGACTTCCCCTCCTGACTGTGGACTCCCTGTAGCCTTAGGACATCTGGGATCAGGAAATCCTCCTCCCTTCCTACTCTGTTCTGTTACAGATTACGATGATGGCTCCTGTAGAGTCCAAGTTTTCCCAGTCAACTGGAGACATAGATAAAGTGACAGATACCAAACCAAGAGTGGCTGAGTGGCGTTATGGGCCCGCTCGACTGTGGTATGATATGCTGGGTGTCCCTGAAGATGGCAGTGGGTTTGATTATGGCTTCAAACTGAGAAAGATGGACCATGAACCTGTGATAAAATGTAGAATCATTGAGGTAAGTGACACTGGTACCCGAGAAAGGAATCTGTGCCCAGGGCCCTGTCAGTTTTACTTAACTTTGCTTTTCGGTTGGGGAGGGTGTCTTCGGTGGGAGATGGAGGTGTCGAAGCCTGTTGCATGTTACAGCATATCACCCTGGCAGCTAGGCCTCATCGCAGAGATTCTGTTTGTGGAGTGAGTGCGGTGCTAGGCTAGGTGGAGGAGGAGGAGCCGGTGTTGCTCTATCATCGGGTTCTTCTCTTGAGGACTACATTCAATGTATCCGACGGGGGATTTGGAGTGAGAACTTTGACCGGTGACCGTTCAGAGATTTGTTGTTCCTTCCCTGTTTCTGTAGGACTTTAGGAAACTTGAGGAGAACGGTGGCACTGACCTTCTGGCTGATGAAAACTTCCTGATGGTGACACAGCTGCATTGGGAGGATGATATCATCTGGGATGGGGAGGATGTCAAACACAAAGGGACGAAACCTCAGCGTGCAAGCCTGGCGGGCTGGCTCCCTTCCAGCATGACTAGGAATGCCATGGCCTACAATGTCCAGCAAGGTGTGTTTCTGTGCCAGCTGTGTCTAGCACACTGCCCTTCATCTTGGTCGTCCTGAGTGGGCCCAGCTGTGCTCTGTTCTGCTGCCGAGGGACGGTGAAATGTTTTCAATCTGAGCCCTGATTCTAGTCCGTAATAAATCTTTACAACTATTAGCAAGCTAGGGTGGACTCTGATTTCTCATGAAAAAAACGGGAAAACCACTTTGAAGTTAAAGATCTTTCTGAACTAGAACAGTGCTTTATCTCTATACTTTTGTTTTCAAAGCCAGCCCCTCTGTCTTTGTCTTTATCATTCTAGAATTTGCTTTTTCTCTCCTTAAATATGCAAAAAAAAGGTATTCCATGCTTAACGTAGAAAACTTTGAAAATAGAATACAGTGTCAAAAATCACTGATAAATCCTACTACCCAGAGATGATCAATTATTAACGCTTTGGTGTACTTCGTTTTTGTTTTTTTGTCTTCTGTGTGTATGTGTAGTTGAGCTCATTTCTTTCATTTTTAAAAAATGTTTATTTTTGAGAGAGCGTGAGTTGCGGGGCAGAGAGAGGGAGACAGAGGATCTGAAGTGGGCTCTGTGCAGACAGTAGAGAGCCTGAGCTCAAACTCACGAACCGCAAGATCATGACCTGAGCTGAGCCAAAGTCAGACACTTAACTGACTAGCCACCCAAGTGCCCCAGTTGAGCTCATTTCTATAGACAGTGTCGTACACTGTGCTTTTCAGTTGACAAATATCGTATATCATTCAAAGTTCTTCGTTAAAATGTCTAATAACATGGGAAACTCAAAAAACATGAAGTGGAGGGTGCCTGGTTGGCTCAGTCAGTAGAGCATGAGACACTTTGTTTTTTTAATGTTTATTCAGTTTTGAGAGAGCGTGAGTGGGGGAGGGGCAGAGAGAGAAGAGGAGAGAGGATCTGAAGTGTGCTCTGTGCTGACAGCAGTGAGCCTGATGCAGGGCTTGAACTGAGGAACCATGAGATCATGACCTGAGCTGGAGTCGGAGGCTCAACTGACTGAGCCACCCAGGTGCCCCTAAACTTTGATTCTTCTAAAAAACATTGGAATGAACATTTTGTCTGCAGCTTTCTTTAAAAGTGTGAAATATACTGTGTGCACTAGGTTCCTTTTCAAGTAGCCACATGAATAACTTTACTACCATTTGCTCCTCTTCCCTTTGCTGGAATCATGATTGAAAGGGGAATAAATGTTTTGTCTGTTATTTTGACTAGGTTTTGCAGCCACCCTGGATGATGACAAGCCTTGGTACTCCATCTTTCCCATTGACAATGAGGAGCTGGTGTATGGACGCTGGGAGGACCATATCATCTGGGATGCTCAGGCTATGCCCCGGCTGTTAGAGCCTCCTGTTTTGACACTTGATCCCAATGATGAGAACCTCATTTTGGGTATGATATTGGTAGGGGCCAGTGGTCCTTCTCCATAATTGACAGCTTGCTGCTAATGTCAAAGGGCAGGGGGAAATCAGAAAGGTTGGGCAGGTCCAAGACTAGCAGCTTCTTGGGGTACCTGGGTGGCTCAGTCAGTTGGAGCATGTGACTCTTGATCTCAGAGTCGTGAGTTCAAGTCTTACATTGGGTGTGAAACCTACTTGAAAAAATAGGTAAAAATAAAAAGACTAGGAGCTTCTAGGTAGCAGTTTGAGAGAGCAAAGTTGTGGCTATTAGTGCCTAGTATTTCTGTTTTGCTTAGGGAAAACTCCTAAGGTAGGAACATTGGAGTGTAATTCAGTTAGAGTGCCTAGAAGTGGTCTGGGATACGATAAAAGATCTGGGTAGGAAGCGTAAAGGTATCTGTAGGAAAAAGTGAGTCTTCAGGGATAGCATCTCCAGAGTGACTTTTGTTTCATCCTTAGAAATTCCTGATGAAAAGGAAGAGGCCACCTCTAACTCCCCCTCCAAGGAGAGTAAGAAGGAATCCTCTCTGAAGAAGAGTCGAATTCTCTTAGGGAAAACAGGGGTCATCAAGGAAGAACCACAGCAGGTCTGTGAATGGAAAAGGGACTTGGGATGTTTAGAAGAACAAAGAAATGCAATGGAGAAGGGTAGCCTGACTAAGGTTTATTTGATGTCCTATCATTAGAACATGTCTCAGCCAGAAGTGAAAGATCCATGGAATCTCTCCAATGATGAGTATTACTACCCCAAGCAACAGGGTCTTCGTGGCACCTTCGGAGGAAACATTATCCAGGTAAAGGTAGCATTTTTTTTCTATGATGGATGGGAACCGCTGCCTTGTTTTGATGGAGGATGTGGGTAAATCTTGCGTAGGCTGAAGTTAGTATTTAATTTGAACCATGTATTTCCTGTCTTAGCACTCAATTCCTGCCGTGGAGTTACGACAGCCCTTCTTTCCTACCCACATGGGGCCCATCAAACTTCGGCAGTTCCATCGCCCACCTCTGAAGAAATACTCCTTTGGGGCGCTATCTCAGCCAGGTCCCCACTCAGTCCAGCCCTTGCTAAAGCACATCAAAAAGAAGGCTAAGGTATGATTGAACTCTGGTTACAAAAAAAATCGCTATAAAAGACATTAGAGTACAAATTCGGGGAATGGACTGGATATTAGATGGTATTCGGGAATTACTATTTCCTCAGATGTGATAGAATGTTATTGTGCTCATTTAGGGGAATGTCCTTATTCTTAGGAGATGCACATTAAAATACTTAAGGGGGATGTGTCATAATGAGTGTGACTTTCAAAAATGATTCAGCAAAATCTATAGATGTAGTTTTAGACAAAACAAATAAGGTAAAATGTAAAGTTGTATCTAGGTGCTGGGATAGTAAGTGTTCGCAGTTTCAACTTGATGTTTGAAACTTTTGGCAGTGAAGTTGGAATAAAAGGCAAGGTAAAATCATTTTTGGTGGCACTGTCTTAGAGTGAGCAGTATCAGTTTGTAGTCATTGTGCTGACGGGAGCTGGACTGTATTCTCTTTGCTCTGGGCAGATGAGAGAACAAGAGAGACAAGCTTCTGGTGGCGGAGAGATGTTTTTTATGCGCACACCTCAGGACCTCACAGGCAAAGATGGAGATCTTATTCTTGCAGAATACAGTGAAGAAAATGGACCGTTGATGATGCAGGTTGGCATGGCAACCAAGATAAAGAACTACTACAAGAGGGTGAGTCTCTACTCAGAAAATCTTTGTTATCAATATAGCTGTAATTAGGTATCCAGCAATAATTCGCAAACGTGTATTTTGTCTTTTTTATACTGTAAATGTCTTGAGAAAGAAATGGTGTCTTTTTTGTAGCTAGTAATATTAGTAAAATGCCGTGCTCGAGGAATATTTTGTGTAGGCTTATTGATCACATTCTGTGATAGTAGCTGGGTCTTCTGTGTTCCTTATAGAAACCTGGAAAAGATCCTGGAGCCCCAGATTGTAAATACGGAGAAACGGTTTACTGCCATACATCTCCTTTCCTGGGCTCTCTCCATCCTGGCCAATTACTGCAGGTAAGGGATTCTTTCCTGTTAGAATTCTTTCCTAAGGACCTTGACAGGTGAGGTGCTAATCAGTCCAGAAAGAACCAACTCTAGTTGATTGAAGTACTGTTTATATATCAAGTATGGAGATGATCAGTATGATCCCAAATGATTATAATCATCCAATTTTCTTTTGGTCTTTCTATTAAAACTGGTTCCTAATAATGTTGTAAACTAAATTTGAAATAGTTTTTTGAAAATATACACTGGTTAGAAGTCCAGAAACATCTGGGTGGCATAGGGGAGTCAAAATGGGATTAATAATTTACTGTAGCTAATTAATATTTAATTTGTCTCTGTACATTTGGTATGTTTTTATTGGTGTCATTTTGAGTATTAAACCACACCTGAACCATGCCATTTGTAGTCCCTGGCCACGGTGGAGGTATTTTTACCTACTTCTTTGTTCTGATGGGTGTAGAGTGGCCCTCTGGTAACCTAGCTTTATACATGTTTTGTTAAGGGGAAGTACAGAGGCACACACACAATGATGTGAGGACATCTCTAGCACTACCTTGTGTTTTGTCCTCCACCTAATTTCTCTTGGTAGTCTTAATCATTTTCCTTCCTCTTATACCTAGTTCCATTCTTTTTTTTTTTTGAGCATTTAAAATTTTTTTTAACGTTTATTTATTTTTGAGAGAGAGAGATCGAGCACGAGCGAGAGAGGGACAGAGAGAGAGGGAGACACAGATCCGAAGCACGCTCCAGGCTCCAAGCTGTCAGCATAGAGCCTGACATGGAGCTCGAACCCATGAACCACGAGATCATGACCTGAGCTGAAGTCAGACGCTCAACCGACTGACTCACCCAGGCGCCCCTAATCCTAATTACATTCTATCACTACTATTGCTTATTCCCCTAAAGCATCTGCAGAGCCCATTGTTTTCTTTATCCCTGACATTCATAGTCCATTTCCCACCAGATTTTGAGTATTATCTTTATACTTTTCCTGGCTTTCCTTTCCCTGTTCACATTCTGTTGAGATTTTCTACCAATCCCTCCCTTTCTTCTGTGACTACTTTTATAGTCTCTTGAAGATCCTTTTTATCTTCTGTAATGCTGTTTTTCCTCTCCATTTCACACTTACAATTTTCTTTTTTTCCCACACTTAGAATTTTCTATACTCATCCATACATTGCAGGTCTCTCTGTCCTCCTGTCTGATTTTCTGAGAAGTCTTTCCTTAGAGTCACAGGCTTCATGTGACAGTTGATCCCCATATGGCTGCTACTTAAAGAAGCTCAAATGTTTCTGTCCTGTGTATTTAGTCTGTCTTTCCAGCATGCCTTCATTTATTTTTGTTTTTGTCATTTTATTAATTTATTTAACAAATGTTTTGATCTTACACTATGTCGGGCTATACTGGGGTCTAGGGTTGTAATAGAATACTTGTTAGTTTATAAGGTAATTTTCATATTTAATCACAGCAATCCTACAAGCTATAGGCATTTTAAAGTATCTCTGTTTTGTAGATAAGGACAGTTAACCTCAGAGATACTCATACAGTGAGTAGCAGAGCCAGTGTCATCTGAATCCAAATCCTGTAGTTTCCCTACTATTCTTTTTTTTTTTTGATGTTTATTCATTTCTGAGAGAGAGAGAGAGAGAGAGAGAAACAGAGCACGAGCAGGGGAGGGGCAGAGAGAGAGAGAGAGACAATCCAAAGCAGGCTCCAGGCTCTGAGCCATCAGCACAGAACCTGACGCAGGGCTCGAACTCACGAAACATGAGATTGTGACCTGAGCTGAAGTTGGAAGCTTAACTGACTGAGCCACCCAGGCAGGGCCCCTACTACTGACTCTTAAAGACAGCCAGTGGGTAAAAAGTTACTGTTCTAGTCCTGTTTGACATTCCATGTTACAGTTTGTTTATATTACTGGAGAGATTTTAGATGGCATTATGGGGATGGAGAGCAAACAAGCTTGATTTTCCTTTCTCATTTGTTCACTGAATTTCCTAGGGCTTCTCTGTTATAATTTTTGTGTTTTTACTTTTGTTAGGCCTTTGAGAACAATCTTTTTCGTGCCCCAATTTATCTTCATAAGATGCCAGAAACAGACTTCCTTATCATTCGAACAAGACAAGGTTACTATATTCGAGAATTAGTGGATATTTTTGTGGTCGGCCAGCAGTGCCCCTTGTTTGAAGTTCCTGGGCCCAACTCCAAAAGGGCTAATACACATATTCGAGACTTTCTCCAGGTAAGAATGAGAGAATAGGGAGGGGGTCCGGGTGCACATAATAGGGTATGTGGATTTGGGGACACATCAGGAAAGATCAAAACACATAGGGGCGTAGCAGGGGAAGGAGCCCTGGCAAGGACTTTTATTTTTCCTTTGCCGAATGAAAAACGTTTGTTTTTTGGGCAGGTTTTTATTTACCGCCTCTTCTGGAAGAGTAAAGATCGGCCACGGCGGATCCGAATGGAAGATATCAAAAAAGCCTTTCCTTCTCACTCAGAAAGTAGCATCCGGAAGAGGCTAAAGCTCTGCGCTGACTTCAAACGCACAGGTCATCAGTTGCGCCTAATTATTTGTTCTCTTTGCCTCTTTCCAGGAAAAGAATTCAGGCTCACGGTTAAAGGATCAGTATGTAACTACCAGAATTAGAAATTGATAGTCATCAAAAGAAGGAAGTAGCAAATCTTCTAATGCTGGAGGCTCTGATTACTTTTTGATTTGGCCTACCAAGAAGTTCACTGCATGTTGGATGTCTTACATGAGATGGAGGGAACCTAGCAGCAGGGGTGTTCTTTGGAGTTCATGGCTAGACCTTATGGGACATTGCGTGGTTTGGTCTTGCTTTGTTATCCTTTTTTTTTAATTTTTAGAAAATGTTTATTTAAAAAAATTTTTTTTTCAACATTTATTTATTTTTGGGACAGAGAGAGACAGAGCATGAACGGGGGACGGGCAGAGAGAGAGGGAGACACAGAATCGGAAACAGGCTCCAGGCTCTGAGCCATCAGCCCAGAGCCTGACGCGGGGCTCGAACTCACGGACCGCGAGATCGTGACCTGGCTGAAGTCGGACGCTTAACCGACTGCGCCACCCAGGCGCCCCTAGAAAATGTTTATTTTTAAGAGAGAGACAGAGCATGCGTGGGGGAAGGCAGAGAGAGAGGGAGACACAGAATCTGAAGCAGACTCCAGGCTCTGAGCTATAAGGACAGAGCCCGACGTGCGGCTTGAACTCACAAACCATGAGATCATGACCTGAACTGAAGTCGGACACTTAACCGACTGAGCCACCCAGGCACCCCTGTTTGTTATCCTTCTTGCTGCTGAGGAAAGGGCCTTAGGAATTCAGCACCATCTCATTCTCTCTGCTTTTTCTAGGGATGGACTCAAATTGGTGGGTGCTGAAATCTGATTTTCGTTTACCAACGGAAGAGGAGATCAGAGCTATGGTGTCTCCAGAGCAGTGCTGTGCTTATTACAGCATGATAGCGGCAGAGCAGCGGCTGAAGGTGAACACTTCCTCTTGGGTACTACCTCTGCCTATGGATCGTTCCCAGAGAGATGAGGCTGAAGCCTATCCCCACTGACTTAGAAGTGATGGTTACTAGATTATTAACCATTTATTTGAAAATTCAAACTATGTAAGGAACTCGGTGTACATTGGTGCTGAGGAAAACTACAGTGTAGCTGAGTATCAGCAGAAAGGCTTAATGAGGGACTTAGGGCATATTGTTGCATCCATTTGGGTGGTGACTTTAAGCTTCGTTCTTTGTAAGACAGGCATGTAAACAGGGAAGACTTCTCAGTTGTTTTCCATGGCCTTCCAGGTGGGCTGAGATGATGATGCCAGGCATGTGCTTTTGAGAAGGCACAGTGTCCTTATCCCCTAGATCTGGAGTGGGATAGCGCAGCTACACCACTGAGTTACTGAGTCTGCAGTAATGAGCACCTCTGTCTTCTTTTATGGGTCTTACCTATCCATATATCAGCTGGCAAGTACCCTGAAGTGTGGTAAGGATGTAGAATGGTGATAGATACATTGAAGACTTTACGGAATCTATTCTCTGTGCAAAAACTTACTTTCATATATTCTATACTTGATACTTAGTGAAACTTGTACTCTGTCTTTTCTAATTTATTGATTGGTTTACATGCGTAGATTTGTGCTCTTTCAGGATGCTGGCTATGGTGAGAAGTCCTTTTTTGCACCAGAAGAAGAAAATGAGGAAGATTTCCAGATGAAGATTGATGATGAGGTAAGACTTTACACTGATTTTTATTAGTGTGTCCTGTTTGTCCTTTTCTTTTTTTTTTTTTCTTTAGGCATCACGCCCTGTGCAGAGCCCAACGTGGGGCTTGAACTCACAACCCTGATATCAGGAGTCCGACGCTTAACTGACCGAGCCACCAAGGCACTCCCCATTTATCCTTTTCTAAAAAACAGCTTTATTGAGATAAGGTTGACATGCTATAAGCAGCACATATTTAGCGTACAATTTGTCTTTTGATGTATGTGTATACCTGTGAATCCTCATAACAAGATAATATATCTGTCATCCCCAAAAGTTTCTTTGCGTCCCTTTGAAATTCCTTTCTTCTGTCTCCTCCCTTCTCATCACCCTCCTTGTGCCCTGACAACCACTGATGCTTTCTGTCACTATAGATCAGTTCATATTTTCTAGAATTTTATTTGTTTATTTTTTTAATGTTTATATATTTTTGAGAGAGAGAGACAGAGTGTGAGCCGGGGAGGGGCAGAGAGAGAGAGGGAGACAATCCGAAGCAGGCTCCAGGCTCTGAGCTGTCAGCACAGAGCCTGATGCGGGGCTCAAACTCACAAAACCACAAAATCATGACCTGAGCCGTAGTCAGAAGCTTAACTGACTGTGCCACCCAGGCGCCCCACGTTTTCTAGAATTTTAGATAAATGGACTCGTATAATAAGTACTCTTTCATTTTTTTAGTTGTGGTAAAATATACATAACATAAAATTTGCTATCTTAACCTTAAAGCGTTTACAATTCAGTAACGTTCAGTACATTTCACGCCGTCATATGCCCAGTCTCTGGAACTCTTTTCATCTCACAAAACTGAAACTCTGTTACCCATTAAACAGCAAGTCCCCATTCCTCCCTCCCTAGCCTCTGCAACCACCATTCTACTTTCTGTCTCTTATGAATTTTACTACTCTAAGTACTCCAGCTAAGTGGAATCATACAGTATTTGTTTTTATGTGACTGGTTTATTTTATCTAGCATAGTATCCTCAAGGTTCATCCGTCTTGTGACATATATCAGAATTTCCTTCATTTTTAAGGTTGAATAATATTCTATTATATGTATATACCACATTTTGTTTATGCATGCAACCATTGATGGACATTTGGGTTGCTTCCACCTCTTAGCCATTGTGAATAGTGCTGCTATGAATGTGGTTGTACAAATATCTCTTCAAGATTCTATTTTCTGTTCTTTTGTGTATATACCCAGAAGAGGATTACTGGAACACATGGTAGTTCTATTTTTTAATTTTTTGAGCAACCTCCAGACTTTGTTTTTTTCAAAGCATCCACAACATTTTATGTTCCTATCAATGGTATATAAGAATTTCAATTTCTCCACACTTGCCAACACTTGTTATTTATTATTTTTTTGATAGTGGCCGTGCTAATGGGTGTGAGGTGATATATCATTGTGATTTTGATTTTCATTTCCCTAATTATTAGTGATGTTGAGCATCTTTTCATGTGCTTATTAGACAATTGTAGATCTTATTTTGAGAAATGTGTATTCAAGTTCATTGCCCTTTTTTGAATCAGGTTTTTTTGTTATTGAGTTTCAGGAGTTCGTTATATATTCTGGATATTAATGTCTTATCAGGTACATGCTATGCAAATATTTTCTCCCATCCTGTAGGTTGCCTTTTCATTCTGTTGTATCCTTTGATGCAGAGAAGTTTTTAATTTTGATACAGTCCAATTTATCTAATTTTTCTTTCGTTGCTTATACTTTTGGCTCCATATCCAAGAAATCATTGCCAATTCTAGTGTCATGAAGCTTTTCCTCTATGTTTTCTTTTAAGAGTTTTATATTTTTAATTCACACACTTAGGTTTTTGACCCACTGTGAGTTAATTTTTGTATATGGTGTAATGTACAGGTCCAGCTTCAGTATTTTGCACATGGATATTATGTTTCCAGTATCATTTGTTGAAAGTATATATTCTTCCTTGTCTGTCTTCTTTTCCTCTGTAATTATGTGGAGATTCATCCAGGTTATTGATCATTTGTTCTTTTTTTTTTTTTTAACTTTTTTTTTTTTTAACGTTTTATTTATTTTTGAGACAGAGACAGAGCATGAACGGGGGAGGGGCAGAGAGAGAGGGAGACACAGAATCGGAAGCAGGCTCCAGGCTCTGAGCCATCAGCCCAGAGCCTGACGCGGGGCTCGAACTCACGGACCGCAAGATCGTGACCTGAGCTGAAGTCGGCCGCTTAACCGACTGAGCCACCCAGGCGCCCCTCATTTGTTCTTTTTTATTGCTGTGTAGTGCTCCATAATATCACAGTTTAGCTGATCACCTATGAGAGGACATTTTGGTTGTCCCCTGTTTTTGGCTGTTATGAATAAAAGTGCTATCAATATTTATGTATAAATTTTGATAGGGACACATTTTCTTGGTTTAATACCTAAAAGTAGAATTACTGGGTCATATGGTAATTCTGTGTTTTACCTTTGGAAGAGCTGCCAGACTGTTTTCCACAGTGACTTGAATTATTTTTACATTTTTATTAGCAGTGTATGATAGTTCCAGTTTTTCCACATCCTTATCGACACTTGTTATTTTTCCTTTTTTAAAAAAATTATTATCATGGCTCTCCATCAGATTTCAAGTGGTCTCTCATTGCAGTTTTCATTTGCATTTCCCTAATGGCTAAGGATGTTGAGCTTCTTTTCATGTGCTTATTTACCATCCAGATATCTTCTTTGCTCAAGTGTCTGTTCATCTCTTTTTTTTTTTTTTATTTAAAAAAAAATTTTTTTTTCAACGTTTATTTATTTTTTGGGACAGAGAGAGACAGAGCATGAATGGGGGAGGGGCAGAGAGAGAGGGAGACACAGAATCGGAAACAGGCTCCAGGCTCTGAGCCATCAGCCCAGAGCCTGACACGGGGCTCGAACTCCGGGACAGCGAGATCGTGACCTGGCTGAAGTCGGACGCTTAACCGACTGCGCCACCCAGGCGCCCTCATCTCTTTTTTTTTAAGTTTATTTATTTTGAGAGAGAGCGCACGAGCAGAGGAGAGGCAGAGAGGGAGGAAGAGAGAATCCAAAGGAGTCTCTGCACTGCTAGTGCAGAGTCCAGTGCGGGGCTCAGACCCACAAACTGTGAGATCATGACCTGAGCCAAAAAAAGTCAGGAGTCAGACACCTAACTGACTGAGCCACCCAGGTGCCCCTGTTCATCTCTTTAGTCCACTTAAAACATTTTTTTAATGTTTGTTTATTTTGAGAGAGGGAGAGAGAGAATCCAAAGTAGGCTCCACACTGTCAGTGCAGACAGGGCCTGATGTAGGGCTCGAACTCATGAACTGTGAGATCATGACCTGCGTCAAAACCAAGAGTCGGATGCTTAACTGACTGAGCCACCCAGGTGCCTAAGTCCGCTTTTATTTTGAATTGGTTGCTTATTTTCTTCTTACTGAGTTTTGAGAGTTCTCAAATGCATTCTAGGTCTGACTCCTTTATTGGGTATGTGATTTGCAAAGATTTTCTCCCAGGCTGTGGCTTGTCTTTTAATTGTTCTAACAGTGTTTTATGAAGAGCAGAAGTCCAAATTGTCAGTTTTCTCTGTTGCTTGTGGTTTTGATATTGTATCTAAGAAATTTTTATCTAACTCAAGGTTGCAAAGATTTTCTTTTATGTTTTCTTGTAAAAGTTTTATTGTTTTAGATCTTATATTTAGATCCATTTTGAGTTAATTTTTGTATAGGATGCAAGGTATAGATTAAGGTTTTTTTTTTCCTGCATATGAATGTCTAATTATTCCAGCACCATTTTTTTTAAGCTGAATGACTTTTTAAAATAAAAATTTAAGGGGTGCCTGGGTGGCTCTGTCAGTTAAGCATCCAACTTCAGGTCATGATCTCGTTCATGAGTTCGAGTCCCACATCAGGCTCTGTGCTGACAGCTCAGAGCCTGGAGCCTGCTTCAAAATCTCTCTCTCTCTCTCTCTCTCTCTCTCTCTCTCTCTTTCTCTCTCTACTCCTCTCCCATTCATTCTCTCTTTCTCTATCTCTCACACTCTCTTTCTCTCAAAAGTAAGTAAACATTAAAAAATTAAAAGAAAAAATTAAAACAAAATTTTGATCGTGTATATGACTTTCTTGCCCACAGACTTCCTTTGGGTCCTTGTTTCTTTTAGAAGCTATTTATGTTATTTACAAGGAGCTACATGATTTGGGTCTTGTATGTAATTCTAACCTCCTCTCATATCCTGCCACTGCCCATCTTGTACTCTAAGCTCCAAATATGCTAAAGTTCACTTGGTCTCCCAAATTTCTTTCTGTTGCCTTCTGGGATTTTGCAACTGCTCTTCCCTCTACCTAGAAAATGATCTCGACACTCCTCTACTATCTTACCTTCATTTGCAGTTTGTATTCTTTTTTTTAATGTTTTTATTTATTTTTGAGACAGAGACAGAGCATGAGCAGGGGAGGGGCAGAGAGAGAGGGAGACACAGAATCCGAAGCAGGTTCCCGGCTCTGAGCTGTCAGCACAGAGCTCAATGTGGGGCACAAACTCACGGACCTTGAGATCATGACCTGAGCTGAAGTCGGTTGCTTAACTGACTGAGCCACCCAGGCGCCCCTGCAGTTTGTATTCTTTTGGAAGCTTGCCCCGACTCTTGTCCTCACTCCCACCCTTTACTCATATTGGATCATCACTCTTCCCTTCTTAATGTACAGGTAGCACTTTTTACTTTTCTGTCAGTGCACTGGTGGTGCGGTATTGAATTTGGTTGGTTATTTGTCTCTTCCTCACTAGTAGGAGATCCGTGAGAAAGTAGTGCCTGGAATGTAGTAGATGTTCAAAAAATATTTGTTAAATCAGTGAATGATTGTAGTGAGGTCAGAGTGAGTGAAGAAACATAGTCGTGGTGTTCTTTTGGGGTTGGAGTGAAAAAATGAGTGGATGTCTGAGAATTTCAGAAATTAAAGATTTTGTTAAGTAGCCTTCAGGATTGAATCTTGAGTAGAATTGGCCACTTTTTAGCTAATCATGTATATACTCTTAACTGGTCTGTGTGGACAAGCACATTCCTTTTGTCTTTATTTGGCAGCAGTCAGTAAATCCTATTCAGGGTCTCAGAAGAGGACAGACATTTTTGATCAAACCAGTGGCAGAGGTAGAATGGACTTTGGTTTGGTGCTGCTAGAGTTAAGGCCAGTGCTTTGTAAAGCATGCTTATCATTTAATTATAGAATATGTTGGTCATTCTAAAGAAGCCATTTGAGCAATGGGGCAATCAAATGCATCATCAGTGTAACCTCTTTGAGCATCGTGAGGGTGGCTACACTATCTTTGAGAACTCTCAGTATATCCCAAGGGATATGAGACTGAAGGGTACCCCAGTGTTCCACATATTCTTCCTTCTGCTGACTGACATCTTGATTTGTATTTAAATTCCTTTTTAAAATTTTTAAAGTTCATTTATTTATTTTGATAGAACACGAGCAGGGGAGGGGTGGAGAGAGAGGGAGAGAGAAAATCCGAAGCACACACCATGCTGTCAGCACAGAGCCCAACATGGGGCTCAAACTCCCGAACCATAAGATCATGACCTGAGCAGAAGTCAGATGCTCCATCGACTGAACCACCCAGGCGCCCCAATTTTTTTTATTTTTTAGAGAGAGAGAGAGCAGGCAGGGCAGAGGGGCAGGGGGTAGGGGGAGAGGGAGGGAGGGAGGGAGGGAGCGAGAGAGAGAGAGAGAGAGAGAGAGAGAGAGAGAGAGAGAGAGAATGAATCTTAAGCAGGCTCCATGCTCTGTGCAGAGCCTAACCCAGGTTCCATCCCATGACCCAGGTTTATCTCATGACCCTGGGATCATGACCTGAGCTGAAATCGAGAATCAAACATTCAGCCAACTGAGCCCCCAGGCACCCCAACCTTCTAAGTATGGCTAGACATAGAGCACATTTCCCACGGCCCTTAGAATCTTTTTCTGTACCTCAGGTTCGCACTGCTCCTTGGAACACCACAAGAGCTTTCATTGCTGCCATGAAGGGCAAGTGTCTCCTGGAGGTGACTGGGGTGGCAGATCCTACAGGGTGTGGTGAAGGATTCTCCTATGTCAAGATTCCAAACAAACCAACACAGCAGAAGGTGAGACTATTCTGAAGTCCTAGAAGCTAAAATATCAAGGGAGGAAGAAATGGAAGTTAAGGAGTGGAGGATCTGGAAAACACCTAATTGACAGGATGACTTAGATGCCTGTTATAAGGGATTCTGCTTATTACAATTCTTGCCTTTTTTGTTTTATGTCTGAGGTAGGATGATAAGGAGCCTCAGCCCGTGAAGAAGACAGTGACAGGAACAGATGCAGATCTCCGTCGCCTTTCTCTGAAAAATGCCAAGCAGCTTCTACGAAAATTTGGCGTGCCTGAGGAAGAGGTGAGTATGGAAGAGGGAAACTTTGAGTTTCCTAGGGGCTTTGTGTATAGAGGGAAAAGGTGGGAGGCAGATGTAAGGAACTATGTGGATAATTTTGTGGTGTAGGTTGTAGTATACTGGATCTTGGATACTTTTTCAGGAGTTAGCTTTCTCAAAGCTTTCTGTTTAACCCGCTTTGGGTGATTTTTAAACTTCTAATTTTTTTTAAAATTTTTTTTTTTAACGTTTATTTATTTTTGAGACAGAGAGAGACAGAGCATGAATGCGGGAGGGTCAGAGAGAGAGGGAGACACAGAATCTGAAACAGGCTCCAGGCTCCGAGCTGTCAGCACAGAGCCCGACGTGGGGCTTGAACTCACGGACGTGAGATCATGACCTGGGCCGAAGTCAGACACTCAACCGACTGAGCCACCCAGGCGCCCCTAATTTTTTTTTTTTTATATTTGAGAGAGAGCACGCGAGCAGGGGAGGGGCAGAGAGACGGAGACAGAATCTGAAGCAGGCTTCAGGCTCCGAGCTGTCAGCATGGAGCCCAAAGTGGGGCTCAAACTCACAAGCAGTGAGATCATGCTCTGAGCCAAAGTCAGACACTTAACTGACTGAGCCGTTAGGGTGCCCCTGGATGATTTTTATTTATGTATGTATGTATGTATGTACGTATGTATGTATGTATGTATGTATGTAAGTCTATTTCTCTAAGCGTGTGCCTTGGTTTATTCTTTGAAATATCTGATGATTTATGTATATGTGTGTGTCTACCTCTTTTGTAGATTAAAAAGTTGTCCCGTTGGGAAGTGATCGATGTGGTACGCACAATGTCAACAGAACAGGCCCGCTCTGGAGAGGGGCCCATGAGTAAATTTGCCCGTGGATCAAGGTTTTCTGTGGCTGAGCATCAAGAGCGTTACAAAGAGGAATGTCAGCGCATCTTTGACCTACAGAACAAGTGTGTTTGTTTTAGAAAATCCAAGCCGGATAGGGGAGGGGTGTTGGACAGTATATTATAATGAAGAGGAGGTTACCTGATCATGTGACTAGGGGGTCAGGTATCTGAGATATCGGGTGGTAGTTGTTCATAATACTGCTAGGACACCTACTCCTTTCAGAGCAACTCGGCAAAGGTTTTGAATTGGCAAGAGGTGCTAGGTATGAGCTCTAGGTTCCGTGGCAACTTCTGTGGCTTATTCTGTGGCTTCTATTCTGGCAGTTATTACAGTGGTGATAGGGGATAGTGAGTGTTTTTTCTGAAGGCTTTACTTGTGAGAGGATGGTATTGCACTATTAAAAATGTTTCTCAGTTTTTCTCAAAGAATTCTGAAAGAGTTGCTGTGCTGCTTCATATTTCAAACTGACCTTATTGACAGACGTCTAGGAAAACTTTGGAACCCTTTTCTCTTAAGGCCCCCATGTCTTAGTGGATTTGGGGTATTCCTTTTTTTTTTTTTTTTTTAATTTTTTTTTTCAATGTTTATTTATTTTTGGGACAGAGAGAGGCAGAGCATGAATGGGGGAGGGGCAGAGAGAGAGGGAGACACAGAATCGGAAACTAGCTCCAGGCTCTGAGCCATCAGCCCAGAGCCCGACGCGGGGCTCGAACTCCCGGACCGCGAGATCATGACCTGGCTGAAGTCGGACGCTTAACCGACTGCGCCACCCAGGCGCCCCTGGGGTATTCCTTTTTAAGGTTGATTTCCCAATTTCTTCCTCTTGCCTAAAACCATATTTCTTCAGCCCTTTATACACTTTCATATTTTCCCTCCTCTTAGCTTCACATTGTTTTTTCTCTTTTTAGAGTTTTGTCATCGACTGAAGTATTATCAACCGACACAGACAGCAGCTCAGCTGAAGACAGTGACTTCGAAGAAATGGGAAAGAACATTGAGAACATGTTGCAGAATAAGAAAACCAGCTCTCAGCTGTCACGTGAGCGGGAGGAGCAGGAGCGGAAGGAACTGCAGCGGATGCTACTGGGTGAGGGTAGTGGCTTCACAGGCAAGAAAGAGAAGGATCGAAAAAGTGTAACTAACTGCAGACTAATAACTGAGGCAAAGCTGGAGGCAGAAGAAATAGGGGATGAGTGTAGAAAGGCCTGTAGATGAGGTAGAGCAATTACTGCAAGCTGGACTGTAGGTCTGTCTGTGGGGCACAGATGGAAGACATGCTGCCAGTCTACTACCTGCCTCTGGTCAGTCCACTACCTGCCTCTCGTGTGTATCAGGCCTGTCCAAGCCAGGGCTAGCAGTGCTGTACATCACGTGAGCATTCTGGGCATTCCTCCTCGAGAGGAAGAGTTTGTAATACAGAATTTGTGGATGGATTTGGGAAGTTGCCCTTGAACCCTCTGAAATCACATGTAAAATTCTGTACAAGTGTGCCTTTTCTGAGGAGAAGATCCATGGCTTTCAGAAGATTTTCAAAGGGGTCTTAGACCCTAAAAAGAGTTAAAAGTCAACCAAAAATTGCAGAAGTTGAGGGTGGGGATGATTAAGGCCTGAACTGGTTTGGGATAAGGATATTGGGAATGAAAAGAGAAAAATCAAGGTGACCCTAAGATTTCATTCTGGGCCTGCTAGGAAGATGGTGGTCCCATTGATTAAAGTAGTAAATTTCAGAGAAAGAACCAGGTGTGAGAAGGGAAGAAGTAACGTATGGAGTTTGAGATGCCCATGACTTTTCCCAGTATAGGTGTCAAGCAGGCAATTTAAAATTTGGATGTAGATACTGTGAGAGAGGGGATAAAGACTCCAGGTGAAGATTTGAATGACTGTTCTCACTCCTAGTAGTGTTTCCTTTGTTTACTCCTCTCTGTAAAAGCTTTATGTAATTTTGTGTTCATACTACTTTGTAAAGATGTGATAAAGCCTTTCCATCAGTGTGGTCCTGGACCAGCAGTATCTGCATCACATGGGAGCTTGTTAGAAATGCAGAATCTTAGGCCTCACCCCAAACCCTACTGAATTTGAATCTATTTTAATGAGAATTCTCAGGCGATTCCTATTCATTCACATTAAAGTTTGAGAAGCACACTCTAGGCCTTGAGACTCTGGACTTGTTTCTCTGGGACAGTTTTGCCCCCTTGGTGCTTGGGTGCTTTTTTAAATTTAATTATTTATTTTTAATGTTTATTTTGGAGAGAGAGAGAGAGAGACAGAGTGTGAGCAAGGGAGGGGCAGAGAGAGGGAGACACAGAATATGAAGCTGGCTCCAGGCTCTGAGCACAGAGCCGGACGTGGGGCTCGAACCCACGAACTGCAAGATCATGACCTGACCCCAAGCCGGACACTTAACCTACTGGGCCACCCAGGCGCCCCATTGAGTGCTTTTCTTTAACGTGAATATCAGCTACTTGCTACTTAGACTTTCTTTTGCTATTTAGAGGACTTCGAATACAGCTACTGTTCTTTTGTCCCCTAAAACAAACATATAGTTCTTTGAGGTCCTTTCAGAACTTCTTGTACTTAATAAAAAATGGGAACATTGGCAGTGGTAAAATGAAGTCAGGAAAGGACAAATCAGTATACTTCGGGCTGGTGGTGACGTTGATGCTTTCTGTAGAACCATACTTTTGTGACATGTTGAGCTTCGAGGTTTCCACTCAACTCCAGGAAAAGGACTGTTTGGGTGGTAGGGGGAATGTGTGGAAATCTTTTTCTGCCTTGCAGCAGCAGGTTCAGCAGCATCAGGAAACAATCACAGGGATGATGACACAGCTTCTGTGACTAGTCTTAACTCTTCTGCCACTGGGCGTTGTCTCAAGATTTATCGCACATTTCGAGATGAAGAGGGGAAAGAGTATGTTCGCTGTGAGACAGTTCGAAAGCCAGCTGTCATTGATGCCTATGTACGCATACGGACCACAAAAGATGAGGAATTCATGTGAGTTTGACTCACCACTTTCCAGTATTATAAGGAGGATGATTAAAAAGAGGTGGGAAAGGGGGATGAGGTAGGTGCTTGAGTTTTAATGACAGGATTTTCTGTACAGTTGTCCTTGGCTGTCTGTGTTGACTGGGTGCCTTTGAGTTTGAACAGAGCCAAACCACAGGGAGAATTTCAGACTTGCTACCAAATAAAGGAATCTTCAGTTCCACCTGGGTCCTTTGCATTGTGGTCGGTTGGCAGAACTCTCCAGGATTACTCAGGATGTCTCATTCTGAGAGAGGTGTCTCTTGGCACGTGGAAGGCTGATGAGCGGGGGAGGTGGGAGTGCCAGGCAGCCCCTTTTATTTCTGTGTGGATGGATGACTTTAGTTGTGAGATGTTTAGCTGTCAGGACAGTCTTCTTGGCTTGTTTGCTTATGGTCCTGTTCTATTTCCCTCCTTGTCATTCAGTCGAAAGTTTGCCCTTTTTGATGAACAGCATCGAGAAGAGATGCGAAAGGAACGGCGGAGGATTCAAGAGCAGCTTAGGCGGCTAAAGCGGAACCAGGAAAAGGAGAAGCTTAAGGGTCCTCCTGAAAAGAAACCCAAAAAAATGAAGGAGCGTCCTGACCTAAAAGTAAGTATTAATGTGGCATAATCATAGCTAACAAGGCAAAGGAAGAAAGCATACTTTTTCCCTTAGCTTTTGGCATCCTCCCTAACTGGGAATGAGGGCAGTATTGTGGAAAGCTAGTTTGAGTTGGTGTGGCTGTCAGGCAGGTGTTACCGGTACTAGTGTGACTGGTACCAACAACTTAATCTGATGCCATTGGGTATTAATTTTATACTTCATCAGTTGGAAATATTTCCTAGGAGTTGAGATAGGTCTGGTTGAGATAGATTTTTTTACGTGTACATCTGTGTGTGTGTGTGCGCACGCACACACACACACCTTTTTAAAATTGTACATACTGAAAGAAGTAACAGAAAAACCTACAGTACAGGTTGCTTTCCATAACTTTGGTAGGATTTCAGATATTACTCTACAACGTAACTGTAATGTATACAATAAAATGAGGGAACTACGATATAGTGGAAAGAGCCATGGACTTGGAAACAGAAGATCTGGCTTTGGGTTCTGGTTCTGCCATTTAGTTGCTCTGTGACCTTAACCTTACCATACGTGTTTTTCTCTTCCATAAAATACGATACCTGTCTCATAGTGTTGTTGGAGTAAGTGATACAATGCATGAGAAGCACTTTATAAACTGAAATTCTCAGTAAATGTAAATTGCTGGTAACATGGACCGAGGTCTTTAAATATTTTCAGCTTCCTTTCTTTTTTAAAAAATTTTGTAATGTTTATTTATATGTGAGAGAGAGAGAGCACACACAAGCAGGGGAGAGGCAGAGAGAGAGGGAGACAACAGAATCCGAAGCAGGCTCCAGGCTCTAGGCTCTGAACTGTCAGCACAGAGCCCGATGTGGGGCTTGAACCCACAAACTGTGAAATCATGACCTGAGCTGAAGTCAGGTGCTTAACTGACTGAGCCACCCAGGCGCCCCTCGAGTTCTTTTCTTATATATGGTATTCAATAAATATGACAGAGTATTGACCCTATTTTACAGATGAAACTGAGGTCAGTTGCAAAGCTGAGATAGAGACTTGGTATTATCCTTTTCCTTGGGACTGGAAATATACCTTGGGCTTCCAAGAGACTTTCTCCAGCGTATTTAACATTTTCATACTTTACAACTTAAATTGAAGGTAGAAATCCTCTCCCTTTTCTTCCTCACTTGATTTTTTTTAAATGTCCAGTCTCTGGGGGTGCCTGGGTGGCTTAGTCGGTTAGGCGTCCAGCTTCGGCTCAGGTCATGATCTTGTGGTTCGTGAGTTCGAGCCCCTCGTTGGGCTCTCTGCTGACTGCTCAGAGCCTGGAACCTGCTTCAGATTCTGTGTCTCCCTCTTTCTCTGCCCTTCCCCTGCTCACGCTGTCTCTATCTCTCAAAAATAAATAAACATTAAAAAAAATTTTTTTAAACGCCCAGTCTCTGTATTTTATTTTTAATGTGTCATTTCCATACACGCTCTTTTTGTCTAGTGGCTTCTGGTTAAAAGGTGTAGAACAGTTCTGTTACAACAGAAGTTCTGCACCTGCCTTTGTTTCTCTCCTGCCTTCTATGTATCTTGTAAAGCAAATCTCACGTGGCCTGTTTACCTCTGACACGCCGATACTTTCCCTTTTGCAGCTGAAGTGTGGGGCTTGTGGTGCCATTGGGCACATGAGGACAAACAAATTCTGCCCCCTCTACTATCAAACAAATGCTCCACCCTCCAACCCTGTTGCCATGACCGAGGAGCAGGAGGAGGAGCTGGAAAAGACTGTCATTCATAATGATAATGAAGAACTTATCAAGGTTGAGGGGACCAAGATCGTCCTGGGGAAACAGCTGATTGAGAGGTAAGAGCACACAGAAAGCGCTGTGGAGAGATCTGTCGGAGGTTGAAGGGGGCAGGGGTTGATATGAAGTGGAACTGAGGGCATAGGCGTTTTGATGGATTTTCCTCAGTAATTGTGTCCAGTAATGAAAATTGTGGTCTTTTGTCATAAAGCACTCCTTAGGCTCTCCTGCTTGCCTTGGGGCATGCTACCTAACTTACTGAGTCTCCACTTCCTTATTTACGAAATAAAACCACCTTTACCAGCGTAGTTGTGAAGGTAAAATGAGAGGTTATATAAGCATGTAGTACAGTGCCTGGCATAGAGTACTTCCAGGCACTCACTATATTTGTAGTCCTTAATCTCAGTGTTCTTTTTTTTAATGTTTGTTTATTTTTGAAAGAGAGACAGACTACAAGCAGGGGAGGGGCAGAGAGAGAGGGAGACGCAGAATGCGAAGTGGGCTCTGGGCTCTGAGCTGTCAGCACAAAGCCTGATGCAGGGCTCGAACCCACAAACTGCGGGATCACCACCTGAGCCAAAGTCAGATGCTTAACTGACTGAGCCACCCAGGCGCCCGCCCTAATCTCAGTGTTCTGATAATGGACCACCCAGAAAGATTAAGGAGACATAAATTATGTTATCCCTACCTGTCTCTTGCTCTCAGAGAATGTAACAGATAATCAAGTGGAGAAGTTTTTAAATTAAAAAACATTTTCTCCCTGACTTTTTAGTTAGAAACTTGCAAACCTACAGAAAAGTTGAAAGAATAATAGAGTGTATCATTCCTCTAAAGTTACAGTTAATGTTTGTCACGTTTGTTTCATTTTTATGTATCTAAAACTTTTTTTTGCTGAACTATTTGGAAATAAGTTGCAGGCATCTTGCTGTTTCACTCATAAATACCACACATTGTCTAAGACTAAGGACATAACATACCATTATACCTAAGAAAATTAACATTGGGTCAGTAGTATCTAGTATTTGGTTCTTATTTAAATTTCTCTGGTTGTCTTAGTGTCCTTTTTGGCCTGCCCCACCTCCAGTTTAGGATCCAATCCCAGTTCAAACATTAAGTATTTTGAATACTTCTTAATCTAGAACTGTTCTCTCTGCCTATTTTGGTTTCCATGGCATTGAATTTTTTGAAGAGTCCAGGCCAGTTGTCTCCTAAGATATCCCATATTCTGGATTTATCTGTTTTCTCATTGATTACATTTGGATTAAATGTCTTTGGCAAGATTACTACATAGGTGATAATATGTACTTACTGCACCACATCAAGAAGCATATAATGTCAGGCTTTCTCACTATTTTGATCATTTTGTTTAAGTGGTGGTCCCCAGAACTCTCTTATAATAAAGGTATGTTTTTCTCTTTGTAATTAGCACGTGGGTGAATCTCCTGTTCCCTAACAATCTTTCTCTCCGTAGTGTAGCATCCGTTGATGATCACTGCCTAACTCAGTTATTACATTGAGGGTTGCAAAACCATGGTTTTTCTAATTATAGCATTCTTTCTACATTAACTGGCATTCTATAAAGAAGAGCTCTTTTTTCCTTTTTGTTTGAGTATTACTATGGATTCTGAAATTCTTCCTTTTGTAAACTTAGTGTAATATAATTTATTAACACTATTTTATGTTATTTATTTATTTTTTAATATATGAAATTTATTGTCAAATTGGTTTCTATATAACACCCGGTGCTCATCCCAAAAGATGCCCTCTTTAATACCCATCACCTACCCTCCTCTCCCTCCCACACCCCATCAACCCTCAGTTTGTTCTCAGTTTTTAAGAGTCTCTTATTCTTTGTCTCTCTCCCACTCTAACCTCTTTTTTTTTCCTTCCCCTCCCCCATGGGTTTCTGTTAAGTTTCTCAGGATCCACATAAGAGTGAAACCATATGGTATCTGTCTTTCTCTGTATGGCTTATTTCACTTAGCGTCACACTCTCCAGTTCCATCCAGGTTGCTACAAAGAATGAAACCATATTTCATTCTTTCTCATTGCCACACAGTACTCCATTGTATTAACACTATTTTAATTGTGATCCCCATATTGTCTCAAATTTGACCTCTTAAAGCCAGATCCTGTGTCCTTGTGAGAACTTATTTGCTTTCCAACACAAAATGTTCTAGGCTGTCCTTGAAATTTCTTTGTTCAAGACCTAGAATCAGCCATTTCTTCAAAGAGCCCTGGTTCCTTTTATTGGGGAATGGTATTTAGAACCAAGATTTAGGTGTTAAGTATGCTCATTGCCACTGAGATGTCCTTGCTTCTAGGCTTTTAGTGGATGGAACTAGGAAATAAATATATATTGCAAATCACATATCAAAACCTTCATATCAAAACCTCCAATTCAAATTATATCTACAGAGTCTTCCTCTTCTTCCCCCATTCATATTTGTATCCTTTCTCTGGTTCCTGGCATCAAGATGTTGAATCATTTGCTCTGTCTGTACATCTGTTATGTACAAAATAGTCTGAGAATTACAATACCAGTACCACTAACAACAAAACTTTAAAGTAGATTCAAGGTGTTTGCTCTAGTTTGTTGTCCTTAGGCTATATGCCACTGAAGTTGTGCAGTCAGGGTATTACATTTAAAATATATTTGAATGATTTTTTGTGTGTCATTTTTATAATCAATTTGATACATAGTTATATTCATTTGTTCCTTTTCTTATTGAGGTAAAATTGGTATATAACGTAAATTTCAGATGTACAATATTATAAATCACTCCTATTAAGTTCGGGACTCTTTTCCATTCTTGGTTTAATTTATCAGTATCTGTAATAGTATGTTTTGAAGCACATTAGAAAAGGAAAATGTAGCCTCTTGATTCTATACAACGGAAAGGAAGAAGGTGGATGGTCTTTTAATGATTGAGGGAAACTAAAACTCATTTTTATTTCAATCCAAATTTTAATTTCTTCCTTGTTTCCATTGTAAGTAAGTTCAGCTTCCTAGCCCTTGAACCCTAAAGTAGAATGTTGGAGCTGGAAGGATTCTTGAAATTCCTTTATCCCAGTTCCCTTATCTTCCAAATAGGAAACTGAGGTGAAGTTGTGGCTTGCCTAGTTCTTTATTATTTGGAGATCATATGAGGCCTTGCCTGATCTGAGCCTTAGAATGTGGATATCTGGCCTTTGGTTTGGCTTTTTCCTCCCCAGGCTCATGCTCAGGTACTTTGGACTTCTTCATTGTAGTCGTTTTTTTTTTTTTTTTTCCTGGGGACTAGAGATACGGACTTAATGCTATGAAAGTGTTATTGATTACAGTGCAGATGAGGTTCGCAGAAAATCTCTGGTTCTCAAGTTCCCCAAACAGCAACTTCCTCCCAAGAAGAAACGGCGAGTTGGAACCACTGTTCACTGTGACTACTTAAATGTGAGTATATGCATTGCTGCCTTCTGACCAGATGGGATTCTCATTGATTCCTCCAGCCCTCTAACCCATGGCTCTGGCACAGCCTTAGATTCTCCCCCTTTGGCCTTGCCCTGAAAATTATGCATACTGTTCATTACAAGATTTGTAGGCTGTAACCAGAAAGTACTATTTTTTTGTTTTTCCTACCTAATGGAGTACTCTGATTTCTCGTTTCTCCTTAGAGACCTCATAAGTCCATCCACCGACGCCGGACAGACCCAATGGTGACATTGTCATCCATCTTGGAGTCTATCATCAATGACATGAGAGATCTTCCAAATGTGAGTTCATTGCATTCATGTCTACAGTAGGAATGGTAAGGCTCTTTGTTTTGTCTGTGATTTCAGATAGAGGGCAGTAGAGTACAGGCCAGGAACTCCTCTAATTCTTTCAGATGTAGTTTTTTGGTTTTTGGGGTTTATTTAATAGTTTAGTAGAGGAAACAGACACCTACCTGCTTCATCTAGAAAGATTCCTTTAAGAGTTGATGGCGAGGTAGACAGGTAAAATGTGAGTCTTCAGGAATTGGCTCTGGCAAGTGCTCTTTGCTCACGGATAATGCTATTTCTTATTGGCACAGACCTACCCTTTTCACACTCCAGTCAATGCAAAGGTTGTAAAGGACTACTACAAAATCATCACTCGACCAATGGATTTACAGACACTCCGTGAAAATGTACGTAAACGCCTCTACCCATCTCGGGAAGAGTTCAGAGAACATTTGGAGCTAATTGTGAAAAACAGTGCAACCTACAATGGTAAGAATCACCTGTTCCTTGACTGCAAAGGTCACCTTTCAGTGACCTAGTCACCTTACTAGTCCTAAATTCAGACTAGCTTGGACTGACTGAAATGATCTACAGTGTATTATGCATTTTGGGGTCAAGAAAATTAGTGCACATTTTTGTCATTTATTATTGCTTCTTTTTAGTCCCACTTTTGAATATATCCTCTGGAGAATTTGGAGTCTATCTTTTGAAATGAAACAATTGAATGGAGATTAGTGGCAGGAAGAAGTGGGCCTAATTAAGTGGAAAGGAGAGACAGTGTGGATGGAATCTGCAATGTGTGTCCCTGTGACTGTGTTTGTTGTGAGTCTTTGATTTGATCTACAGATTTGTTAATAGGGGCTATTATCTGTTCCCTTTGCTCAAAAGCTGGAAAGGGAAGGAGAAAGAAATCTGCTCTCTGAGTCTTAAAAGAGGGAAAACAGTACAGCTTCTGCATATAGGGGAGATAAAAGTTTCTGGTCTCCAGTTGGATCCTTGAGCACAGATTCATGTATATAAGCGTGGGGATTAAGAGTACAGCCAGAGAATTGAGTCATGGCTCTGCCACTTACTAATTAAGTTACTTTAGACAAGTTCTTAGACAAGTTACCCTAGACAGCCTCTCACAGCCTCCTCAGTATTGTCATCTGTAAACATGGGACAATAGAAGTACCTAGATTCTGTGACTTTTCACAAGCAGGCCTGACCCGTTTATCTAGTCTCCTGTCCAATGCCTGGCTCCCACACCTACTAGAGATTCCTGCCACATTTCACTAAATATCCTGTTGCCATTTCTTCATGCCTCTTGCACAGTCTGTGCCCTGTCTGGAATGCCCTTTCTTCCCTTTTGGTGATAAATTTCCATTCATATTTTCCAGACCAATTCATATCATCTCTTCATGGAGACTTATGCAGACTGCCCAAAATACCATTTTTTGATCCTCTGTGCTCCCCAGCACAATTAAATCAACTTTTATGACTCTTACTATGTTGTATACAGTTATTTATATATCCAAATCTCCCACCACTTTGTGACCTCCTGGAGAGACTATGTCTTATTCATCTTTATATTCTCTGGCAGAGCGCTAGACACGCACAAGGGAAGAATACATTGGTTAGGCCCAACTGTCATTCAAATTATAAGGATAAATACTTAAAGACAGTCAAATTGGGGGTGGCTCAGTCGGTTCAATGTTCGACTCTCGATTTCTGCTTGGGTCATGATCCTAGGGTTGTGGGATCGAGCCCTGTGTTGGGCTCTGCATTGAGCATGGATCCTGCTTAAGATTCTCTCTCTCCCTCTCTGTCCCTCTCCCTCACTCTATCTCTCTCTAAAAAAAAAGAAAAGAAAAAAGAAAAATCAAATTGAAATAGGAATGGAAAGGTGTAAGAGTCGACTTTGAAAATACAGAGCTGAAGTACCTGTGGGTCATTTAGGTGGAGATGTTAGTAAAAAAATTAGAAGTAAAGATTTTTTCATAGCCTTACATTCCCCCTCCAGCTCAATTCTCTTTCTTCCTCAAACTTGTTGCCGATAATCATAGTAGTAGCAGTATTACCAGTGGCTCCAAGTGTTTAACTTGCATTGTTTTATTTCACCTTAAGAAATCTCTGGGGGCGCCTGGGTGGCGCAGTCGGTTAAGCGGCCGACTTCAGCCAGGTCACGATCTCGCAGTCTGGGAGTTCGAGCCCTGCGTCAGGCTCTGGGCTGATGGCTCAGAGCCTGGAGCCTGTTTCCGATTCTGTGTCTCCCTCTCTCTCTGCCCTTCCCCCGTTCATGCTCTGTCTCTCTCTGTCCCAAAAATAAATAAACGTTGAAAAAAAAATTAAAAAAAAAAAAAAAAAGAAAAAGAAATCTCTGAAATGGGTACTATTATAATCCTTATTTTTATGGATAAACAGATAAGATAAGCCTGTAGCGTTTAAATAACTTCACTAAGGTGGTCACACTGCTAAAAAGTGGCAGAGACGTGAATCCAGGTATATATAACTCCAGAGCCTATGCTCTTTTTTTTTTTTTTTAATTTTTTTTTCAACGTTTATTTATTTTTGGGACAGAGAGAGACAGAGCATGAACGGGGGAGGGGCAGAGAGAGAGGGAGACACAGAATCGGAAACAGGCTCCAGGCTCTGAGCCATCAGCCCAGAGCCTGACGCGGGGCTCGAACTCACGGACCGCGAGATCGTGACCTGGCTGAAGTCGGACGCTTAACCGACTGCGCCACCTAGGCGCCCTGAACTCTTTTTTTTTTTTTTAAGGTTATTTATTTATTTTTGAGAGAGAGAGAGAGAGAGAGGAAGGGGCAGAGTGCGAGGGAGAGAAAGAATCCTAAGTAGGCTCTGCGCTGTCAGCACAGAGCCCAATGTGGGGCTCAATCTCATGAACAGTGAGACCGTGACCTGAGCTGAAACCAAGAGTCGGATGCTTAACCAACTGAGCCACCTAGGCGCCCCAGAGCCTATGCTTTTAACCACTATGTTTTCATATACTCTTCTCTATTTATTCACTTCCTGTTCATACCTTACAACCCTGAAGTTGCCTTCCACAGAAGTACCAGTAACCTCCCAATTGCTGGATCAAGTGGCCACATTCCAGAAATGCCTGTTTACTTAAACAACTTTATAGAGACATAATTCACGTACTATACAATCTACGCATTTACTTATTTATTTATTTTTAAATATTTACTTATTTTTGAGAGAACATGTGTGTGAGTGGGGAGAGGGGCAGAGAGGGAGGGGGACAGAGGATCTGAAGTAGGCTCTGAGCCGAACAGCTGAGAGCCCGATGCAGGGCTCGAACTCATAAACCGTGAGATTATGACCTGAGCCAAAGTCAGATGCTCAATCAACTGAGCTACTCAGGAGCTCCCAATTCACGCATTTAAAGGGATCAGTTTTAATATGTATTACCCACGTGGTAGCATGTATCAGTACTTCATCCCTTTTTATCATCACCTAATGTTCCATTGTATAGATATACCCCATTTTAAAAATTTGTTCATCAGTTTGTAGACATATGCATTATTTACACTTTCTGATTAGTACAAAAAATGCTGCTGTGAACATTTGTGTACAAGCTTTTGTGTACACATTTGTTTTCATTTCTCCTAGATACATATCTAGGAGTTGAATTGCTGGTAACACATGGAAGCTCTATGTTTAACTTTTTGATGGGGCGCCTGGGTGGCTCAGTTGGTTGAGCATCTGACTCTTGATTTCTGCTCAGGTCATGATCCCAGGGATGTGGGATCGAGCCCCATGTTGGGCTTCATGCTGAGTGTGGAGGCTGCTTGAGATTCTCTCTCTCTTTCTTCTTCTCCCTCTCCGTCTCCCTCTCCCTCCCTTTCTGCCCTTCTCCCCTGCCCCACTTGTGGGCTCTTTCTCTTAAAAAAAAAAAAAGTTTAAAAAAAACTTGGAGCACCTGGTGGCTCAGTCAAAGTGTCCAATGCTTGATTCCGGCTCAGGTCATGATCTCATGGTTCATGAGATCGAGCCCCACACTAGGCTCCATGCTGACAGCACGTGCTGACAGCCCTCTCTCTCTCTCACTCTCCTGCTCACATGTTCTCTCTCTCTCAAAATAAATAAGCTTAAAAAAAAAAACTTTCTGAGAAACAATCAAATAGTTTTCCAGAGCAACTGGAACATTTTATAACCCTGTCAGCAGTGTGTAAGGGTTATGATTTCTCCACATCCTTGTCACCACTTGTTATTGTTCATCTTTTTTATTCTAGCTATCTTGGTGAATGTGAAGTGGTATTGTGGTTTTGATCCATATCTCCATAATGACTAATGACATTGAACATCTTTCCCCCCCCCCGTTTTACTGAGATAGAATTGACATATAGCACTGTGTAAGTTTAAGGTGTATGGCATAATGGTTTGACTTAACGTAGTGTGAAAGGTTTACTGCACTAAGTTTAGTAAGCATCTGTCATCTCATACAGATACAGTAAAAAGCAAAAAAAAAAATTTCTTCCTTGTGATGAAAACTCTTAGGATTAACTCTAAACAGTTTTACTGTATATCATACAGCAGCATTAACTGTCATGTAGTCATCATGCTGTACATTACATCCCTAGTGCTTATTTCTCTTACGATGGGAACTTTGTACCTTTGGACTGCCTTCCTCCAATGTCCCTATCCTCTACCCCCTGCCTCTGGTAGCCACAAGTCTCATTTCTTTTTTATGAGTTTAAAAAAAATTTTTTTAAGTTTATTTATTTATTTATTTTGAGAGGGACAGAGACAGCACGAGTGGGGGAGGGGCAGAGAGAGAGGGAGACAGAGAATTCCAAGCAGGCTCTGCACTGCACGTCAGCACAAAGCCAGACATGGGGCTCGAACTCACAAAACTGTGAGATCATGACCTGAACTGAAATCAAGAGTTGGACACTTAACTAACTGAGCCACCCAGGCACCCCTATGAGTATTTTTAAGATTCTACACATAAAGTGAGATCACACAGTCTTCGTCTTTGATGTTAAGCATCTTTGCATGTGCTTAGAAATCTTTCTTGAACTTTAGTGTATTTGGCACTATTGGTCACTTGTTGCTCCTTGATACTCTCTTCTCTCCTTTCCAGGAGTATTTTCTCTAATTACTTCCCATCTTTTTCATTCCCATGACTTCAGCCACCATATATCCACTGATATCACTGTCTCCAGCCCATACCTCTCTTCTGAGTTCCATACTCATTTTCCAGTTGCCTGCCAGACATGTCCATTTTTCAGTGCCCTACTGGCAACTCTTTATCTTATTGCTTTATTTAGATTGATGATATTACCATCCTTTCTTAAAGTTTATTTATTTTTAATTTACATCCAAGTTAGCATATAGTGCAATAATGATTTCAGGAGTAGATTCTAGTGATTCATCCCCTATGTATAACACCCAGTGTTCGTTGATATTACCATCCTTCTAGTTGTACAATCTAGAAATGATGGTCATTGTTGGTTCTACCCTCTCTTCCCCACACTCCTAGATCACTAAATCCTATAAATTGTATCCTCGATGGTTTGCTGGAATACATCCCCTTCCTTTCAGTCTCTGTTACTCCTATCTTAGTTGAAGCCCTTGTCATTTCTTATTCAACCCCTTGCAACAGCTTCCAGACTTTCCTTTTGTTGCTTGTCTTAATTTTTCATGCTGTTTTTTTAAATGTTTGAGAGAGGGAGAGCAAACAGGTAAAGGGCGGAGAGAGAAGCAGAGAGAATCTCAAGCAGGCTCTGTGCTGTCCATGTAGAACTGGACATGGGGCTCCATCTCACAAATTGTGAGGTCATGACCTGAACTGAAGTCAAGAGTCGGGTGCTCAATCTACTGAGCCACCCAGGCACCCCAGTTCTTCACATTATTGATAAGGGTATTTTTTTCTAAAACACAAATTTGAAAAATTATTTTCCAGTATAAAATCCTTAGTGTCTTTCTATCACCTATGAGACCTCTATAATATGGCCCCTTCCAAGTTCCATTTCCTATTTCTCCTCCACACATACCTGTATTGCAGTTGTACCAAACTACTTGTGGTTCTTGTGAACTGTGTTGCTTCATGTTTCTATTAATTTGCTTACTTTATACTTTCGTACACTTTTTCTTCCCTCTGGAATGTCTGTCTACCCTGTTGTCTATCTGATGGACCTCTACTCTTCATTAATGACAGGACTCATGTCAGTCACAGCAAGCCTTCCCTGCTTCCCAGTATGCAGATTTAATTGTAAAACAACTTACAACCCGTCTCGTATGCAAGCCTACCATATTTCATAGCAACCAATGTATTTCTCTATTTGCACTTACACTCAGGTTTCTATTTCTCTGTAGGTATACATGTACATATACACAGAAGTATACAGAAGTAGAGAGAATAAACCTCAGCACACCTATTCATCTAGTTCAACAATTACTCTCATATGGCCGATCCCTGTTTATTTAGTCTGTATTTCCAGATGTTTTATCATTTCATGCATAGATACTTCAAGCACTCATACTCTGTCTTGGCAATTATTTATTTTTATGTCATTTGACCCAAGAACTAAGGTAAGAACTGTGTCTTATTTTCCCTTCATTCCCATCACTGACCACATCACACACCATCATTAATCATTTGTTGGATGAATAAACAAATGAATGCTAAATTAATTAGTTGAGACTAGAGTTGAGGTTTAGGGTCTGTGGAGGAACACTTACGTAAAAAAATAGAGGAAGATCAGCAAAGGATACTTGAAAGGAAGCAGTCCAAATTATTCTAGATGAAAATGTCTTGACTGTCTCTATAACGAGTGTGAATCAGGGCAGCCATAAGTGGGGAGTGGAAGAAATAGTTCAAGGATTTTCTGAAGCTCTTGTTATGGATTTCAGGGAAGGTAAATAGTCTCAGATGGGATGGAGAGTCTTTTATGACAAAGGCTTTGGATTAGCCATATGTTGGGAGGACATCACAAACCATGAGTTCTGTAAACCAAAATTACAATCACAAATTTTATATGCTAAGTATGGAAAGATTGTAAATCATACATTGATCTCCTCAGCTATCCTTAAACAAATTATCATTCCCCATCCACTGTATCATTTTCAAGGTATTAAAGGCAGTGGTATCTATAATAGTGCTGTTGGATATATGTAAATAAGGAAGTTAAAATTAGTTTATTCATCCATGCTGTGTATCTGCCATGTGTTAGCGCTGAAAAAATGGCGATAAGACTGCTATATCTGTATAACCTAGTAGCTAGGCTGGTGCCTGGCACATATTAGGTGTTTTAAGTAAATGTGTTAAAAGTCTCGAGTGGTATTGGCAGCTCTTGCCTCCCATTTTTAATGGTCTCATCTCTTATTGTTCCTCTATACATTTAGGTCCGAAGCACTCATTGACTCAGATCTCTCAATCCATGCTGGATCTCTGTGATGAAAAACTCAAAGAGGTAAGATATTTAAAATGAGAGAAAAGCAGTGGAATTTGAAGGTGGCTAGTACGCAGGGTTGAGGAAGGAGGGAATGTAATAGGAGGAAGAGTAGAGAAATGTGAGAGTAGTAGATCTTTAGTATGTTAGAGAAGAAGGGACGTTAGAAATCATATAATCCCTTTTTTTTTGTAGATGGAGAAACTGAGATCCATAGAAGGAAATTACTTGCCCTGGGCATTATGGTTATTAAGTAGTATAGCTAGGATTGAAATCTAGAACCCACATAACTTTAGAAAGGGCCAAGGAAAGTAAATTCCCAAGAAGTCAGAGCTAAGAGACTGTGCTTTGGCAGAGAGGACCTTTAATTTTTAAGAGATTATCTATATTCCATTTTTTTACCCCCCCCCAAATTGTACCTTTATAAGCTTACAAAAATGGAAGTATGATTATGATGTTAATACTGAAGTAGACATTTCATAAAAGAGGATAATCAGACGGCTGATAAACACGGAAAGATTCCCAAATTGATCGATCATTGGGAAAATGCAAATTTAAACTAGGATTAGATACTATTACATGCCCACCAGAAAGGCTAAGCTTTGAAAAGACTAAAAAATAATTTAAAAAACTGACAGTAGTAAGTGTTGATGAGGATGTAGAGCAATTGGAACACAAACTTATTCCCAGTATAGTCTGAAATGAATTTATTGGATTAGCTCCCGTTAGTAAAAGTCACTAATCAGCAATATGTCCAGTGTTTTCAGCAACAGTTTTACAGCAAAAGCAATGTGATAGTAAAACCTAACTTGGTGAAGGTGTTTTTGTTGTGGGAACTAGGCTATCAATTCCCAGGGATGTATATTTTGGTAATCTATAAGACTAGATGATAGAATACCTAAAGGATCGATTAGTACATCCCTTTTGATCCTCTTAGTAGAATATCATTTCTCTTATCTGAAATTTCTGCCTGGAATTGAACTTGACAGTTTATTTATTTATTTATTAAAAAAAATTTTTTTTTCAATGTTTTTTATTTATTTTGGGGACAAAGAGAGACAGAGCATGAACGGGGGAGGGGCAGAGAGAGAGGGAGACACAGAATCGGAAACAGGCTCCAGGCTCTGAGCCATCAGCCCAGAGCCTGACGCGGGGCTCGAACTCATGGACCGCGAGATCGTGACCTGGCTGAAGTCGGACGCTTAACCGACTGCGCCACCCAGGCGCCCCTGAACTTGACAGTTTAAAGTTAGACTTTTTGAGAAACTTAACAGAAGACCATCGGGGAAGAGAAGGGAAAAAAAATAGTCACAAACAGAGAGGGAGGGAGGCAAACCTTAAGAAACTCTTAAATACAGAGAACAAACTGAGGGTTGATGGGGGGTGGGGGGAGGGGAAAGTGGGTGATGGGCATTGAGGAGGGCACCTGTTGGGATGAGCACTGGGTGTTGTATGGAAGCCAGTTTGACAATAAATTATATTAAATAAATAAATAAATAAGTAAATAAATAAATAAAATAAAATAAAGTTAGGGTTTTTTTGGGCAAGGGCAGTAGGCAACTGAACCATAAATTATCCATAATTTTCTGTGGTGATTATACCTCAAGGAAACCTGTTTTTCCTTTGCTTTGTTTCATATCAGAAAGAAGACAAATTGGCTCGTTTAGAGAAAGCTATCAACCCCTTGCTGGATGATGATGACCAAGTGGCATTTTCTTTCATTCTGGATAACATTGTCACCCAGAAGATGATGGCAGTTCCAGATGTAAGTGGTCTCTGTGCTAAATATTGTGAAGATAGTACAGAAGGACGGGACAGGAGGATGTATGTTTATGTATGTTGGGGAGTCTGCAAGGTAGTGTTTATAAATTCAAACTGGCGTATAATTTAAAAAACTGACCTTTTTGCTGTGTGAGTGCTTTATCATTAAAATCAGAGGCCAGGAGGGGCGCCTGGGTGGCTCAGTCGGTTGAGCGTCCGACTTCGGCTCAGGTGATGATCTCACGGTTTGTGAGTTCGAGCCCCGCATCGGTCTCTGTGCTGACAGCTCAGAGCCTGGAGCCTGCTTCTGCTTCTGTGTCTCCCTCTCTGTCCCTAACCCAGTCGCATTCTGTCTCTGTCTCTATCAAAAATAAATAAACATTTAAAAAAATAATAATAATAAATAAATAAATAAAATCAGAGGCCAGGAATCTGCAGGTATAGAGAGATTTTCTCTTCCTGTTGCTGACATTCAGTATTTGAAAGCTCCCAAATAGCCCTGGAGAGAAATCAGGATCCCAGCTAATGGGAGTCTTTGAATTGAAAGGTGCTTCTTGACAAATGACAGTTTATTAATTATCCACTGTTTATTGTCTTGTGTTTGTTTGTTTTGTCTTTTGCAACTTTATGGCAGGGCTACCATGTTGACTGTATGAGAATCATTTGGTAATGATTCTCCCTTAGGAGTTCTGAACTCAATCTCCTATTGTGTTGTGGGCACATGTTATATATGTGTTAATGCTATAAAACTTCTGGAGGGGAGTAGGGAATAAGAAGTTTTAACTGTGAGTATAGAACAAAAGTTCTTACACTATCAGGGCATAGTAATCCTTAAAGAAATCCAAGAACCCCTTAAATTATATACGGAGTTTTGTGTGAATGTGTGTCTTTCTGGGAAAAGTGGTTCATAGCTTTTGTTGGAGCATTAGGCAAATGTGTGACCCAATGAAGGTTGAGAGTCTCTGGTATAAAGAATGGTTTCCATTTCATTTCTTATGCTTTGTGTTTTCTAGTCTTGGCCATTTCATCACCCAGTTAATAAGAAGTTTGTTCCAGATTATTACAAAGTGATTGTCAGTCCAATGGATTTAGAGACTATACGTAAGGTGAGTGATTTGATCTAAAATGTGTTTTTAGAATCAAGTAACTTTGTACATGAATCTGAGTCCCTGGTTCTTTTAATCACAGAATATCTCCAAGCATAAGTACCAGAGTCGGGAAAGCTTTCTCGATGATGTCAACCTTATTCTGGCCAACAGTGTTAAGTATAATGGTGGGTATTTGTCCTTTTTTAAATTTCTTTCCATCTATCTATCCATCCAGTTTTAGTTAGCATTATTAAAATTTAATTGTATAAACAATTAATTAGCCTTGAACAGTGATAGCAGACTTAGTCAACTGACTTACTCTCCTTTTTTTTTAAGCAGGCACATATTTCAATGTGTTTTATAAAGTCTGCTAATAACTTTTAATGAAAAAGCAAGGTACATTTTAAACTTTGGAAAGCACAGAAACATGAAAAGAGAATAAAAATTAAAAGGATATTACTTTGGACTTTGAGCCATCACTGCTTTCCAAGAGATAGGAAAATTCACCTATGCCCTAGGCCCTTAGATGGAGCTTAAGGAAATGTATGACTGGAGGCCATAGTGAGCTTCCTTAGAGCATAGAGTTTTTGGTCAGTACATGACCTGATAATATATGTCAAGCTAGTTACTTCTTTTTCTTTATTAATTTTTTTAACATTTATTTATTTTTGAGAGAGAGACAGACTGCAAATGGGGGAGGGGCAGAGAGAGAAGGAGACAAAGAATCTGAATCAGGCGCCAGGCTCCGAGCTGTCAGCACAGAGCCCAACGCGGGGCTCAAACCCACAAACTTCAAGATGGTGACCTGAGCTGAAGTTGGGCGCTCAGCCAACTGAGCCACCCGGGGGCCCGCTAGTCACTTACCTCTGTGCTGACTACTTAATCTGGTAGGAAAGACAATCCAAGTGATGGAGACTGTTAAAATGCAGGTCGATGAGGTCTGTATTAGAAAGACTACAAAGCACACTAGAGGAGCAAAACGAACACCTTTGCCTAAGGGTTAGAAAAGGCTTTATAGATAAGCTAATAAGGATTTTCAAATGACTTGCTTGTTAAGTAAACATTGATTAAGCACCTAATATGTGCTGGCACTGATAGATGCCACAAATATAAAATCAACTTAGGCATGATTCCTGCCCCCACACTGATTAGAGTTTAGTTGGGGCAACAAAAAAGAAAATTTATAGAAGCTAAATATTATGCTAGATGTATGCACAGAGTGCCAAAGGGACACAGACAGGATATCTACACCAAGAGTATGATTAGAGGAAACTTTCTGGAAAAGAGTTTCCTTAAGTTGATTTCTAAAGGATCAGTAGTTCAGTAAGCAAAGAATGTGGAGGAGAAAACATTCCAGGCAGAGAACAGTAGTATGTAAAGACACAGAGGCCTGAAATTATATTAAATGGGCTTAAGAGACAAATTGTTGGGGTTGCAGTCACCTGTGCATGTTGGTGAATGACTGGTTTTATGTAGAAGTCTCTAGGAATCAAATCCTAGAGAGCCTTGTGTGTGCCATATGTCACACTTAAGAAATTTTTTTTAAGTTTTTATTTATTTATTTTTGAGAGAGAGAGAGCAGGGGAGGGGCGGAGAGAGAAGGACAGAGAGAGAATCCCAAGCAGGCTCCATGTTGCCAGCACAGAGCCAGATGTAGGGCTTGAACTCACAAACTGTGAGATCATGACCTGAGCCGAAACCAAGAGTCATATGCTGAACCGACTGAGCCACTGAGGTGCCCCTAAAGAAATTTTACTTTACCTTAAATGGAAAGACATTGAAGAATTAAGCAGTGAAATGATGATCTCCTATAACTCCTTAAGCAAAAAAGAAGAGGAAGCTAAGGGCGTTTGAGAGAATTACCTAGCATACTGAGGTTTGAACTGAAAAATCCACATGACTGTGTGACTTTGCTGCAGCAGTATTCAGCAGCCTAACTAGTGTGGCTGTACATTTGCTAGATAGGAGGGACAGAGAATTGAAGGCAGGCGGTCGAAGGAAGGGACAACCAGAGAGATGAGAAAATGGGCATAGAGAAGAGAATGTTCAATACCAGGGAGGAATGAGAGAACAGGGTGAGTTCAGAGAGCTATACTTGACCAGAACCTGTATGTATATTATTAAGCGAAGTGGTAGGACATGATCCTTCCATTTTTGTTCCATCTGGGTTGGTTTAAAAGAATCAACTTTCTCCCTTGTGCTCATTGGAAATCGGAGTGGAAATGCCTTTTGTCAGGTTAGTTATCTCTCCATTATTGTCTTCTAAAAACACTTAAAGCTCATCAGCCATAATTCTGGTAAAAAAGAAGTGTTTAGGTTCACAGATGTCTAAAAATGATTGTAATAAGTGATAAGCAAGAGTGTTCTAGAAAGCCTCTGTGGCCTTGATGATGGCTAGCTTAAGATATAAGGCAGATTTTAAAAGGAGTTTATGTAAGGCAAAAAGAAAAACCCAGAAGATGCTAAGTGACAAATGAACAGAGGGCAGATGGACAGATCACAGAACACTGACATTAAATAGCTAATGAACATGAATATTCAGTTGCACCCAGTAATCAAAGAAATACAAATTGAAACAGAGGGAGGTACCTTTTTCCACCTATTCAATTAGCTCAATTTTTTTTTAATGTTTAGTTATTTGTTTTGAGAAAGAGAGCATGTGCACATGAGCAGGGGAGAGGCAGAGAGACAGAGAGAGAGAGAATCTCAAGCAGGCTCTGCACTGTCAGCACAGAGCCCGACATGGGGCTGGATCTCAAACTGTGAGGTCATAACCTGAGCTGAAATCGAGAGTGGGACACTCAACCAACTCCAGCTGAGCCACCCAGGCACCCCTCAATTTTGTTTAATGCAAGTATTCAATGCTAGTGAGGCGGGTACCCTCACATACTGCTGTTGGCAGTATAAGCTTGTAAGACATTTCTGGAAAGCTCTTTGGCAGCATTTAGAGACTAAAAAATAGTTAAGAGAGCAGACTTTATAATCATTTTCCCCACCCGCATCAACCCTCAGTTTGTTCTCTTTAAGGGTCTCTTATGGTTTGCCTCCCTCTCTCTTTTTATCTTATTTTTCCTTCCCTTCTCCTGTGTTCATCATGTGAGTTTGAATATTGGTCCCACCATTTAATAGCAGTGTGACTTTGGGTAAGTAACTTAGCCTTTGCTTTCCCATCTGTAAAATGGGAATAATAATGGTACCTTCCTCAGAGGGCTGTTGAGAGGGTTAAATAAAATAATGCATGTAAGTGTTTAATGTTCGTGCATGGCATACACAACATGGTATAACAACCTGCCCTAATCAGAGCTGTAGACAAAGATATTCCTGATCGTGTTATTTATATTAAAGAGAAATAACCTGAATGGTTAATGTAGAGGGAATGATTAGTTATTGTGCCATCAGTATGATGGGTTATTATATAAAGATTGAGAACTCTTTTTTAAAAGAAATTAAAGACAAAAGTGCTTACAATGTTAAGTGAGAAAAGCAGAGCACAAAACTTATTTCATCTCAGTTACACTTTTAAAAAAGTGCATATATATAGGAAAAACTGGAAGGAAACACATCAAATGTGTTAATAGTGGTTATTTCTGAGATGTAGGATTAGGATTTTCTTTGTTTTCATCTTTTGTATGTTTTCCAAGTTTTCTACTAGTATGAAAAGGCAGGAAACTCTTCCTAGAGGTTTTTGAATTTTCAGGGATGATGATTATAGTAGCTAATTAAATATTCAGCACCTCTCCTCCTGTGCCAAGCTGAATAGTCAGGTAGAGAAGGGTGGGGAAGAAGTTCCAGGAAGAGAGCACAAACAGAAAAGTAGGTGAGAGTGCCTTGGATAGAGAAGTGCAAATAGTTGAGTTTGGCTAGGGTAAAGACTAGGAGCTACTTTTGGTAAGAGAGGAGTTTTTCAAGATAGATGGGGCCAAATCACAAAAGGCCTGGTGTGTCACATTAAGCTTTTAAAAAGGAAAGAGGATCATAGCAGATATTTTAGCAAGATCATTCTAGAAGCTATCTAAAGAACAGATAGGAGGGGAATTAGATATAGAGACCCATAGAGAAACTGTTGACAATAGTCCAAGTTAAAAATATTGAGGGCTTGAGCCATAAGTAGCCATAAGAATGGAAAGGTGGGGACAGATTGTAGAGATATTGTGGAGGTAGAATTGATATCTTCATAAGTGGTTGGAAGTTGGGGATGTTGGGTAAAGGGCAGGGAGAATTCAGGATGTTGCCAAGTGCTCATTTGCTCTTGGGTGAAAACAGAAATGGATACAAACTTTTTAAAGGACTGTAAATGTTCATCGCCTTTGATCAGTTTCACCTCTAGGGAATGCTCCACACACAGGTTTGCAAAGGCATGTGTATAGATACACATATATTTATAATTGCAACATCATCCAGTTGACCCTTGAACAACATCAATTTGAACTATGCAGGTTCACTTATACACAGATTTTTTTACAGTAGAGTATTCTAAATGTATTTTCCTTATGATTTTTAAAAATTTATTCCCAAGTTAGTTAACATACAGTGTAGTCATGGTTTCAGGAGTAGAACCCAGTGATTCATCTGTTACATAAGACATCCAGTGCTCATACCAACAAGTGCCCTCAATGCCCGTCACCCGTTTTCCCCACCCGCATCAACCCTCAGTTTGTTCTCTTTAAGGGTCTCTTATGGTTTGCCTCCCTCTCTCTTTTTATCTTATTTTTCCTTCCCTTCTCCTGTGTTCATCTGTTAAGTTTCTCAAAGTCCACATATGAGTGAAATCATGTGATACCTGTCTTCTCTGACTGATTCACTTAGCATAATACCCTTATGATTTTCTTAGTAGCATTGTCTTTTCTGCAGCTTACCTTATTGTAAGAATACATTATATAATACATATGACATACAAAGCATATGTTAATCAACTGTTAATGTTACCAGTAAGTTTTTCAGTCATCAGTAGTTAAGTCTTTGGGGAGTCAGAAGTTATAAGCAGATTTTTGATTGCACAGGATATAGGCACCTCTAACCCCTGTGTTCAAGAGTCAACTGTAATTGCAAAAACATGGGAGCTCTTTGATTTTCTAACAGTAGGAAATCAGTGAAGTAAATGACGGTACCTGTATATGGTGGAGTACTGTTTAGCTATCAAAATGGTAGATTAGCGAATAAGGTATATTTGTATATGCTGATATGAAAATGTATTCAAGATGTATTGTTGAAAAATAGGTAACTTGACAGTATATACAGAAGAGGTTGCAAATTCAGATCTTATAAAGGCGAGATAAGTATGAATGAAATGGGCTCAAAAGCAACCAATGAACCGGAGAGCACATACTCATCTAAAGGAATCAGTCACTATTTAGCTTGTTTGTTGCCATAGAATAGAATTACTAGGGGTGCCTGGGTGGCTCAGTCGGTTAAGCGTCCGACTTCGGCTCAGTTCGTGATCTCATGGTCCGTGGATTTGAGCCCTGTGTCAGGCTCTGTGCTGACAGCTCAGAGCCTGGAACCTGCTTTGTCTGTGTCTCCCTTTCTCTCTGTCCCTCCCCGTTTACGCTCTGTCTCTCTCTCAAACATAAATAAAAATAGCGAAAAACATTTAAAAAAAAAAGAATAGAATTACTAAAGGGAGAGATGGAGGATAATTTTCACTTTGTGCGTGTTTGTGCTTAGATGTTTGAAGTTTTTTGTTTTTGGTTTTTTTAGAGTTTATTTATCCAGAGAGAGAGCGAGCATGTGCACAAGTCAGAGAGAGGCAGAGAAAGAGGTGGGGAGAGAGAGAATCCCAAGCAGGCTCTGTACTTGTGCAGAGACTGATGCGAGGCTAGAATTCACAAACTATGAGATCATGACCTGAACCGAAGTCAGATGCTTAACTGACTGAACCACCCAGGCGTCACAGATGTTTGAATTTTTGTAATTGAGCACACAATACTTTGTAATAAAAAAAAAATTCCACTTTTGGAAGATTGGATAAATCAGATGACATCTAGAATTCTGACCTGACCAGTTATGGTGGTGCCAGTGACTTAATATAGGAAATAAAGGAGGAGCGGTTTGGGAGAAAAAGTGGTCGAGTTCAGTTTGGGGTGTGTTGTATTGAGGAAGAGCATCCAAGTGAAGACTTAGTAGTAGTTAGCTATATACATGTCTGAAGCTCAGAAGGGAAGTCATTACTGTAAATATGGATATTTTTTCAGAGCGGCATATGAAAGTATAAGTAGATGGAGCTCAAATAGGGACTGCAGTATATTCCTTGAACCCCTCTGATGCTGTATGTAAAATATGGTTGTATTTTTTTTCCAGGTAGAAAAACCATAGTTTTATCAGATTACTAAAGTTGTATGTGACCCAGAAAAGTTAAGAGCCATTGTTTAGTTGAGGGAAAATGTAGGAGGAGAAGAAACTTGACAAGTTCCAGCCTTTAAGGGATCAGGTAGAGAATACTGGGGAGTGGCCAGAATCAAAGAAGGAAAAACAGAAGAGAGTAAAGACCTGGAAACCCAAGAGGAGGAGAATGGCCAACAGGTCAGGTGCTACAGAGAAGACCAAAGAGGGTGGTTGTTAGAAGAGTTGTTTCAGTGAGGTGGTAGAATCAAAGCCAGACTGCAGAGGATATGAATGAATGGAAAGTGAGGAAATAGAAACAGAAATTTGCCTATGAAGGGAAGAGGGAAGACTGTAATCAGTATGTGGAAGGGGATGAAAACATTTGGACAAGGGACCTTTGTATAGGTGAAAAAAAAAGAAAATTAAGGATATGACAGGAGGTCCTTATAGAAGGTGGGAAGATACACATTGAGAAAGTTTCTGCCCAGTAGCCTCTTATTTTTTCTACTAAGTAGGAAACAGGGTCGTCTGCTGACAGTGGGTGAAGTGATGGGAGAAGGAATTTGAAGAGAAGCGTTGATAAGGGTTTGAATCATCTGTTGTAGGAAACTTGAAAAGTAGCTGACTAGGGACATTTTAGAACTGTTGAGGAGCCTTCAAGGGTCCAGCTGATGTTGGAGACCATTCATTTTTATAGTAGCAGCAGTTGGCACAGTTGTGTAATTGTTGGGGAACTGGGAAGGCAGATGATAGATTTGATTCAGGATTCAGATTTTTTTTTCTAGATGTGTTGGAAAGATTGGGAACTGAAGGTGTCAGCAAGGAAAAAAAAAGTTGAAGTTCGAGCTTCTCAAGCTTTGTCACCAGAAGACCCTTTATAGCAGCAGATTTATTATGTTTTATCTTTAAAAGTTAATCAGATTTTGCATTTGACTTATGTTTTCACATGTTTCATTCATATTTCTTACCAAATTATTTTATATCATCCCCCTACATCTATCTTCAAGTACAATTACTGATGAAGGGAGATATACCATATTATATACATGTTAACTTATTTTTTATCTTTTCTTTTTTTTTAATTTAATTTAATTTTATTTATTTTTAAAAAAAAATTTTTATTTTCAACGTTTATTTATTTTTGGGACAGAGAGACAGAGCATGAACGGGGAAGGGGCAGAGAGAGAGGGAGACACAGAATCAGAAACAGGCTCCAGGCTCTGAGCTGTCAGCACAGAGCCCGACGCGGGGCTCGAACTCACGGACCGCGAGATCGTGACCTGGCTGAAGTCGGACGCTTAACCGACTGCGCCACCCAGGCGCCCCTATCTTTTCTAATTTTTAAGTTTATTTATTTTGGTGGGGGAGGAACAGAGAGAGAGAGAGAGAGAGAGAGAGAGAGAGAGAATCCCAAGCTGGCTCTGCACTGCCAGCACAGAGCCCGATGTGGGGCCCAAACCCATGAAACGGTGAGATAATGCCCTGAGCTGGAACCAAGTTGGATGCCCAACCAGGCTCAATTACCTTATTTTTTAAAGCACGGGAGCTGATGAGGGAGGAAACTAAAGCCAAGAGAGGCTTGATAGATTGGGAAATAGGAATTAATGAGCTTGTAAGTTTCCTTGAGGTCAGAGAGAATAAAAAAACTGGACAGATAAAAGGCTGTGATAAGAAAGTGGGATATTGGAATTGAAACTTTCAGAAGTGAATCTGTTTTCAGTAAAGATAGCATTCTGTATATAGCCTTGGATATGTTTGGCTAGAGTGGAGGTGCAAACCTTTGGCATGAAATTTACAAGGATTTTGGATGGATAGTACATGAGGACATTAGAGTAACCTACCATGACGGGGAAGGATTTGGAGCCAAGAGGAAGACCCTGCTGCCAGGTGTGTAGGTCCTTGGTGAATGTGAGTGAGTTTGTGATGGTGAGTAGAGCTCTCAAACTCAGGTGGCCTGCAGGGGTCAGGCAAGTAATGTAAATGAGTGCAGTAGGCCAGGTGTGGATTGTAGTGAACTAAAAGAGTACATATTCCATCTAAAGAGGCATGTACTTCATTTGATTGTTGTCCTAAGGAAATGAGCATATAATACAATGTTGCTAGGTAATCTTAATTTTTCAAGAGAAGCTGAAAATGTGGATTTTTGTGTGCGACATTTCCCAATTTTTATGTATTTTCAAATAATTTAAAATTGTTTTAAAAAATTCTCTGGGCCAAACAAAAACATCTATTTGTAGGCCAAGTCTGGCTCCAAGACAGCTGGTTTTCAACCTCTGGCATAGTAGAGAACGAGTCTTAAAATAGGGGAGATTTTTTTCCCATGGGGGAGTAAATAAGGATTTGGCAGCAGTAGTGAACAGTCTAGAAGGCTGACTTTTCCCCCTCTGAAACCAATGGATAAGAGTATAAGAATCTTCCGAGTAGGGCTGTGAGGGTTAGTGGTGTCATGTGATACAAAATGCGACATCTTTTGTACTAAAAGGACATCAGTCATCTAGTTGAAGACCACTTACGAGGTGTTTCCTACTATCCGGTACCATACACCAAATAATACTTTTATTTAAAATTTTGTTGGTTTGGTATGATTTCAACATGCTTCTGTTTTTAATTAATAGTAATAGAGTCCATGAGGGTCTATTCCCTAAAAAATTTACTAACCACGGTTAGTAGAATGGTATATCTAGTTAACATTATCTTGACTCTTTCCATTCAGATCCTTCACACATAATATCACACTACATATAAGCATATTTTTGTAGCATTTTATATAACTTTATCACCTTATCCTATATTATCGTGTGTGTGTGTGTATAATATGTGTATATAAGGTATATAGCCACGCTGAGGTTAGGGTTATTAGGGGACAAGTAACACTACATATAAAACTGCACCTGGAAGGGTACAGGACATGTCAAAGGACTGTCTAGTAGTTAAGCAGTGGTGATGGACTACACCCTAATAATAGAGATTAAGCCCTTAGGCCTTCCACATGCCATGTAGGTACTGAATCAACCTCAGAGCCTCTCTTTCTGTTCAAGTAATATTTGAAAAGAGTATTAATAATCAGGGAAACCCAAAACTTGGGATTGGAGCTATTTGTGGTAGTCTCAGAAGGCATACAGCACTCCATGTCTGTGAAAGAAGAGGGGCATGTAGATCAAGAAATCCCTTCTGGGGGCACCTGGGAGGCTTAGCCGGTTGAGCGTCCAATTTTGACTCAGGTCATAATCTCACAGCTCATGAGTTCGGGCCCTGTGTCGGGCCCTGTGCTGACAGCTCGGAGCCTGGATCCTGCTTTGGATTCTGTGTCTCCCTCTCTCTGCCCCCCCCCCTTGCATGCACACACGTACACATGCACGTTCTCTCTCAAAAATAAACAAACATTAAAAAAAAGAAATCCCTTCTGAGAAACACAACCCAAACTTGTATAAAACTGTAAGGTCCTAAGTTGATAGAGGTGTTAGTACTTAGTGTTCGGTTGAACTTGAAGTGAACTGCATAGTCTGTTCCAGTAGGTGATGCCAAGCTATTCATGATATTTCTTTTCCCAAAGAATTTCCTAGCAAGTTACTCCTCTAGTGCTCTCCAAACCAAAAATCAACTCTGATGAGAAGCCATCTTCAGGGTAGGCCTAGGATAAGTAGATCCTGTGTCCTAAAACCTGAGACCCTGAAGTTTTAGAATGCTCAGTGGGACCCTACAACCTAGATAAGATATAAGATAACTTTACACAAAAAACAAAAACAAAAAAACCCCACAAACACCTGGGAAGGTTTTCTTTCTACTTTTGTTTAACTCCCAACCCTGTGTGAGCTCTGATAGTTCTGTTTATAGGACCCTTTGTGGAATCTCATCCTATACATGTGGAGGTTAGTATTCAGCCAAAGACTCAAGGGAGCCTCTTTGCAGATCTTAACTTATTTTTCTGTGGAGCTCCCTCCTCTCTGGTTCTACCCTGCAGTTTCCAGCTGTCTTCGCCTCAGAAACCAATATTCGTCTCTGTCGCCTTGTGAGACTGCTGTGCCTTGCGTGGGTAGAAAGTAGAAAGCCACGGCCAATTATAGAGCCCACCTCCTTTATTTCGCTTCTCCCAGCGATCATAGTCCCACACTTCCTGTTGGTCAGCGTTTGAAAACAGTAGTTTCATAGCAGGCCACTAGCAGTTCTTCCATCTGGAAGGTCTTTTAATTTTGTTTGTGGTGTTTTCTGACATAGAGTAACTTTTTTAAATTGATGTGTAATTAATATACAGTGTTATATTAGTTTCAGGTATACAATATGATTCAAACAGTTCCATACATTCTTAGGGCTTATCAAGATAAGTGTGCTCTGTAATCCCCATCACTCCATCCCCAAACCCCTCTCCTCTGGCGACCACCAGTTTGCTCTCTGTATTTAAGAGTCTGTTTGTTTGTGTCTTTTTTCTTTGTTCTTTTGTTTCTTAAATTCCACATATGAGTGAAATCATATGGTGTTTGTCTTTCCCTGACTGACTTGTTTGCCTTAGCATTATACTCTCTAGTGCTGTCCATGTCGTTTCAAATGGCAGGATTTCACTCTTTTCGAGGGCTGAATACTATTCCATTGTATCTATATACTACCGTCTCATTTATCTACCTATGGATGGACACTTGGGTTGCTTCCATATCTTGGCTATTCTAAATAATGCTGCAATAAACATAGGGGTGCATGTATCTTTTCAAATTCGTGTTTTCATTTTCTTTGGGGCCAATAGACACATGAAAAGACATTACTAAACCTGATGTTTCCCTGATGGAAATGCAAATCAAAACCACAATGAAATATCACCTTACACATGTCAGAATATCTAAAATCAAAAACATAAAAAATATCAAGTGTGTTGGTGAGGATACGGAGGAAAAGGAACCTTCATGCACTGTTGGTGGGAATGCAAATTGGTGCAGTCATTGTGGAAACAGTAATGGGGTTTCCTCAAAAAATGAAAATAGAATTATCATATGATCCAGTAATTCCACTACTAGGTATATACCCAGAGAAAATGAGAAACTTCATTTTTATGTAGTTATATTTTTCAGTCTTTTCCTTTAGGATTCTCTTTGGTTATACTTGTTTAAAAGATCTCCCCTACCCCTAAGATACTCAACTGTATTCTCTTCTAATACATATCATATTTTAAATTTTTGAATGTTTATTGACTTAAAAAAATAGATTCTATGGTATAAGGTAAATATCTAACTTACTTTCTCTTCCAAATGATTAGCCAAAGGGTCCTAAGTTCTATTTATGGAATAGTCTATCCTTTTCCTACTAAATGAAATGATACCTTTATCATATGCTGAATTCTTATGTATTCTTGAACCTATTTGGAGATTTTCTATTGTCTTTTATTTGTTTGTCTAATCTGCACTATTACACCAGATAGTATCACTGTGATCATCACTCAGACTTTATAATTTTAAATTCCTTGTCTTTCTTGGCTCAATTATTAAAGAAACTCCAAGATAATTTTTGTTAGATTCTAACTTGACCCCAAGTAAATAAATAGTATTGAAATCTTATTTAATGTATGGATTAAGTTGGAGAGCGTGTGTATCTTTATAATACCACATTTCTGTTTCTTCATTTATTCACATTCTTTTTACTCCCTCAGCAAAGGCTTCTAGTTTTCTTTGGATAATTTCTAGGTATCTTTAATTTATTCCCACACATATATTTTATAGTTTTTGTTGCTATTGAGCATCTTTTTGTTGTTGTTAAGTTTATTCCTAGGCAGTTTAAAAGTTTTGCTGCTATTGTACATATGCTGTTTTTCCCCTAACTGCTTATTAATTCTGAAGTTTTCAGTCAGTTTGAATATGAGTAGATGATTCAGTATTATTCATAGGTTAATACAATGCTTAGTATTTATATTTCCATATACTAGTTTCTAAGTCTGTCCTATGAGACTACTCCGTAAAGTTTGGCCAGTAATAAATAAAAAGGTTCTTTTTTATCTGTCAATGACCTTCCTTAGATTGGGGCAAGATATAAATATTCCTATGTGAAGGTTAAGTCTCTCACATCATTGAAGAGAATAAAATCACTCTCAACCCTGCTTTAGCCTCTTGCTGCCTTTCTTGCTCTTCCTCTTCTTCACAGCCAGACTTCGGTTTTGTTTTTGGTTTTTGTTTTTATTGTGATAAAATGTACACAACATAAAAATCTTGCCTTTTAAACCATTTTTAGATGTACAGTTCAGTGGCATTAAGTATGTTCAAAATGTCGTGCAACCATCACTGCTACCCGTTTCCAGAACTTTTTCATCATCCCAAACAGAAACTCTATATCCATTAAACAATAATCCTGTTCTCCCCTTCCCTCAGCCCTTGGCAACTTCTGTTCTACTTTCTGTCTGTGAATTTGCCTCTTCTAGGTACTTCATGTAAGGTAAATCAGTACATAGAATACTTGCCCTTTTGTGTCTGGCTTATTTCATCAAGGTTCATCCATGTTGTGTAGCATGATCACTTTTTTTTAATGAGTACGTAACGTTTCTCTCCTTTTCTTTACCTACCATTCATGCCTCATTCAGCCTTAACCTGGCTTCTGCCTGTCCAACATACCAAGTGAATAGGATCACATGATTGCCAGATACAGCTGGCACTTTTTAGTCGTTTTCTTGGCATCACCCCAGTATTGGACATCACTGATCATTCCTTTCTTGAAACTGTATTATAATCATTGGCTTCGTAACTTTTTAAAAATGTTTTATTTATTTTTGAGAGAGATCGAGAGAGAGACAGTACGAGCGGGGGAGAGGCAGAGAGAGAGAGACACAGAATCTGAAGCAGGCTCCAGGCTCCAAGCTGTCAGCACAGAGCCCGACGCGGGGCTCAAACTCGTGAACTGCAAGATCATGATGTGAGCCAAAATCGGACACTTAACCAACTGAGCCACCCAGGCACCCCGTGTATTATAATCATTGACTTCACAACTTTTAGCCTTTATATTCCTCCTACCTGTTAGATCATTCCTTTACCATCTCCTTTGCTGAATGTTCCTCTGCCTGTTCCTCTAACTTCAACAGCCACCTCTTTCCTGATAAATCTCAGTTTTATTCTGAGTGAAGGTCTGTGTACCCATCCCCCTGCTGAACATTTCCGCTTGGATGTCCCAGTGGAACTTCAGACATCCCTCACACTGAACGTTCTTCTGTCCTTCTCTATTCTAGCTGTTCTCCCTTCATCCTTTATTCAACTCAGTCCTTCACTATTTCCAGTCTGGGTTTAATGGGGGCACTAGTGTCACCCAGTAGCTGCACCTAGAAACCTCAGGGTTATTTTTAATTCTTTCCCTTGAAGAATTCTCCAACTTCCAATATATCAGTAAAGCCCTCATTGTATTTTGCCTGGAGTATAACAGCAAATAGTTACCTGGCTAACGTTCCAGCCTCTAGACTTATTAACCTAGCACTCACATTCTTGTCAGATGGACCTCTTTTTTAAAAGATAAAAAAAATTTATTTTTTATAAAAGGTCAAACAATATGGAAATATATAAAATTTAAAAATTAAAGCTTCTGCCTACCCTCCTAACCCCATCTGCCATAGTTTGACAGTAAAACAGAGGTAACCATTTTAGCATATATCCTTATATATCTTTTCCATGCTTTTTTTTCTTCCATGCTTTTTTTTCTGTACTTACACAAAGCATGTTTAATAAATTACACATAGTTTTTAAAAATTTATTTTTATAAGAATTGTCATTTTTACAAAGAATTATTTTGTAAGTTGCTCTTTGCTAATAAATATATTGTGATTTTTTTGAAATAATTTTAGATTCAAGAAATTACAAAAATAGTACAGAGCCTCGTGTACCCTTCACTCAGCTTCTGCCAGTGGTGACATCTTACGTAACTTTAGTTCATTATCAAAATCAGGAAATTGGTTTGGTACATTACCATTAACTAGGTTTCAGACCTTACTCAGTTTGCACTTAAAAAAATCTATATTGTGTGTGTATGTACAGTCCCATGCAGTTTTATGCCGTCATGTAGCCACTACTGTTCTATTACTACCAGAAAACTCCCCAATGCTACCTCTTTGTATCTGCATCCCCCTACATGTACCTACCACTGTCTTGTCCCTTGGCAACCTCTTATCTATTCTTCATCTTTATAGTTTGGACATTTGAGCATGTTAACATAAAAAATAACACTTTTTGAGATTGACTTTTTTCACTAAGCTTATTTCCCTTGAGATCTCTTTTAATTGTTGTATGTATCAGTAGTTCATTTCTCCAAATTGCTGAGTAGTGTTCCATTGTGCCACAGTTTGTTCAACCATTCACTCATTGAAAGACAGGTTTCCCGTATTTTGTATTGTAAATAAAGCTGCTGTGAACATTTGTGTACAGGGTTTTAGGTTTTGTATTTTCATTTCCCAGGGATAAATGCCCAAGAGGATGATGGTAAGCATATGTTTAGGTTTGTAAGAAACTGCCAAACTCTTTTCCAGTGTGTCTGTACCATTTTGCATTCACAAGCAATATATGAATGATCTCTTTAGTATTTAGTATGATCACTGTTTTTTTTTTTTTCATTTTAGTCATTCTCTAATTTCACTGAGGTTTTACTTTGCCTTTCCCTAATGGCTGTTGATGTTAGACATCTTTTCATATGCTTACGTGCCATCCATATATTTTCTTTGTTGAGGTATCTATTCATTTCTTTGCCCTAGTTTTAATTGTTCTGTTTTCTTATTAATGAGTTTTGAGGGCTCTTTATATATTTTAGGTACTTGCTCTTTATTAAATGTAAGACTTTTAAAATTTGCATTTTTAAAAATAAAACCAAAATTTTTTTGAAGTATAGTTGACATGTTCTGTTAGTTTCAGGTTTATAACATAGTGACTCAATTCTATACATTACACAGTGCTCACCATGATAAGTGTGTAGTCACCACCTCTCATCGTAGAACGTTATTAAATATTATTGACTGTATTCCCGATGCTATACTTTTTATCCCTGTGACTTATTTATAACTGAGTGTTGGCAAAGATGTGGAGAGAGAAAACGCTCATGCAGTGTTAGTGGGAATTTAATTGGTGCAACCACTGTGGAAAACAGTAAGGAGGTTTTTCGAAAAGTTAAAAATAGAAATACCATAGAATCCAGTAATTCCACTGCTGGGTATTTACCCAAAGAAAATGAAAACATTAATTTGAAAAGACACACGGACCCCTGTGTTTCCTGCAGTGTTGTTTACAATAGCCAGGGTATGGAAGCAACCTAAAGTACCCATCAGTAGATGAATGGATCATGTTAGATGTACGATTGACAAAGATTTTTCTCCCAGTCTGTGTTGTCTCTGTCTTTTGACACTATCTTTGGAATAACAGAAATGTTTAATTTTAATGAAGTCCAATTTGTCAATTTTTTTCTTTTATGGAGTACACTTCTGGTATAACTCTAAGAAGTCTGCTTAACCCCAGGTCACAAAGGTTTTCTCTCATATTTTCTTTTCAAAGTTTGTAGTATCAGTGTTTCACATCTAAATCCATAATCCACTTTGAATTAATTTTTGTATGTGATAAGAGGTTTTGGTTGAGTTTCATTTTGTTTTGTCTGTGGATGTTCAGTTGTTCCATTTCATTTGTTGAGAAGGCTATCCTTTCTCCATTGAATTGCTTTGAGCACCTTTATTAAGAATCAGTTGAGGGGCGCCTGGGTGGCTCAGTCGGTTGGGCGGCCGACTTCAGCTCAGGTCAAGATCTCGCGGTCCGTGAGTTCGAGCCCCGCGTCGGGCTCTGTGCTGACCGCTCAGAGCCTGGAGCCTGTTTCAGATTCTGTGTCTCCCTCTCTCTGACCCTCCCCCGTTCATGCTCTGTCTCTCTCTGTCTCAAAAATAAATAAATGTTTAAAAAAATTAAAAAAATAAAAGAATCAGTTGAGTGTGTGGGTCTATTTCTGGATTTTTTTTAAGTTTATTTATTTTGAGAGAGAGACAGAGAGAGTGCTGTTTAGGGACAGAGAAAGAGGGAGAGAGAATCCCAAGCAGGCTCTGCACTGTCAGCACAGAACTCGATGTGGGGCTCAAACTCACAAACCGCGAGTTCATGACCTGAGCCAAAACCAAGAGTCGGCCACTTAACTGACTGAACCACCCAGGTCCCCCTACTTCTGCATTTATTTTGTTCCATTGATCTAGGTATCTATCCCTCTGCATTGTACCATGATTACTGTAGCATATATATATATATATATATATATACACACACACACACACACACACACACACACACACATACACACACACATATATATAGTAAGTCTTGTCATCAGGTAGATTAATTCCTCTCACTTTATTCTTTTTTTTTAATTTTATTTTTTAAAATTTACATCCAAATTAGCATATAGTGCAACAATGATTTCAGGAGTAGATTCCTTAGTGCCCCTTACCCATTTAGCCCATCCCCCCTCCCACAACCCCTCCAGTAACCCTCCGTTCTCCATATTTATGGGTCTCATCCGTTTTGTCCCCCTCCCTGTTTTTATATTATTTTTGTTTCCCTTCCTTTATGTTAATCTGTTTTGTCTCTTAAACTCCTCATATGACTGAAGTCATATGATTTTTATCTTTCTCTGACTAATTTCACTTAGCATAATACCCTCTAGTTCCATCCACGTAGTTGCAAATGGCAAGATTTCATTCCTTTTGATTGCTGAGTAACACTTCATTGTATATATATATATATATACCACATCTTCTTTATCCATTCATCCATCAATGGACATGTAGGCTCTTTCCATACTTTAGCTATTGTTGATTGTGCGGCTATAAACATGGTGCATGTGTCCCTTTGAAACAGCACACCTGTATCCCTTGGATAAATGCCTAGTAATGCAGTTGCTGGGTCGTAGGGTAGTTCTATTTTTAGTTTTTTGAGGAACCTGCATACTGTTTTCCAGAGTGGCTGCACCAGCTTGCATTCCCATATTCTTTTTTTTTTTTAATGAAAGGGAAGTTTGTGTTTGTGTTCAACAAGTAAAAGGAATGAGGTAAAATATTTAATTCATATTCCAGTAGATTGAATTGTAGGAGACCTTACAATATATTATGTAACAGGCAGTATTAACTATTTAAAATAATAAAGATTTACATCAGTTTAATAACTTCAGAGAGGTTATTTTTTTTAATGCATTATAGGCAAACATGAGGTACCTAGAATGGTCTCAAGACATCACCTTAGGGATGGGGAGACTGTCTTGGAAATGGACATGAGGAGCCTCCAGAAATCTCCCCCAGTTCCAGGGCCATACTTGCAAAGTGGTGAGAGAGAACCAAATGCCCCCTTAGAGGGCTGTGGACATAAATCCCAAGGGAGTGGAGGCCAGGGAAAACTTGGGTACAGGTAGTTGCAGAAGTTTCTGGAAATAAGCAGGAAAGCTTGAAGACCTGCATGTTTTGCTGATGTCTGATAACAGCCTAGGGAGCTCTAGCTTTACCAGTGGATAAATTTGTTTGATCATTTTATATACTGTTTCCTTTCATGTCATCTTTCTCTTGTCCTGTTCAGCTTCTTCTCTTCAGTGTATACTCCTGTTCATAAGCTGAAATTCTTACTCTTACTCTATTTCTTATTTTTTGTTAATCATTGACAGTTTCCTACTGCTCATTTTATTAACCACACCGTCACTGTTTCCTCTGTTACCTCTTCTGTTCAGACTCCTGTATCTTTCATTTATAATCTGCCTTCACAAATAGATTTTTAATCCTGTTTCCTCTTGTCTTCATCCCTAATGTGTGTGTATTTTTTGTCTTCTCTATCATCTTGATGTTCATTGCCTTCTATTCCTTATCCAATTCATTCATCATTTATTCAGGTTTATATTTTTCCACCTTCCAGTATTTAAATCCTTTTTTCTCTTTCCAAATTAATTACTTTCCCTTATTCATCTATTAATGTTTCCACTCTAAAATATTTTGAAAATTATTCTATTTTAATAATATTCAAGGATATTCGTACTTTTTCTCTTTATTATTTCAGTCTCCCACACTCCCATCTTTTGTTTTTGTTACTGTGAGTTCCTTTTTTTTCCTCTATCATGTCCACTTTTCTTTCCTCCTTACTTCCTCTGTCCTCACAACTGTTTTGTTGCTTAAATCTTTGATTTTTTAAAAAATTATTTATTTTTAAATTTATATCCAAGTTAGTTAGCATATAGTGCAACAATGATTTCAGGAGTAGATTCCTTAGTGCCCCTTACCCATTTAGCCCATCCCCCCTCCCACAACCCCTCCAGTAACCCTCTGTTTGTTCTCCATATTTAAGAGTCTCTTTTTTTTTTTTATGAAATTTATTGATAAATTGGCTTCCATACAACACCCAGTGCTCATCCCAAAAGGTGCCCTCCTCAATACCCATCACCCACCCTCTCCTCCCTCCCACCCCCCATCAACCCTCAGTTTGTTCTCAGTTTTTAACAGTCTCTTATGCTTTGGCTCTCTCCCATTCTAACCTCTTTTTTTTTTTTCCTTCCCCTCCCCCATGGGTTCCTGTTAAGTTTCTCAGGATCCACATAAGAGTGAAACCATATGGTATCTGTCTTTCTCTGTATGGCTTATTTTACTTAGCATCACACTCTCCAGTTCCATCCACGTTGCTACAAAAGGCCATATTTCATTTTTTCTCATTGCCACGTAATATTCCATTGTGTATATACACCACAATTTCTTTATCCATTCATCAGTTGATGGACATTTAGGCTCTTTCCATAATTTGGCTATTGTTGAGAGTGCTGCTATGAACATTGGGGTACAAGTGGCCCTATGCATCAGTACTCCTGTATCCCTTGGATAAATTCCTAGCAGTGCTATTGCTGGGTCATAGGGTAGGTCTATTTTTAATTTTCTGAGGAACCTCCACACTGCTTTCCAGAGCGGCTGCACCAATTTGCATTCCCACCAACAGTGCAAGAGGGTTCCCGTTTCTCCACATTCTCTCCAGCATCTATAGTCTCCTGATTTGTTCATTTTGGCCACTCTGACTGGCGTGAGGTGATACCTGAGTGTGGTTTTGATTTGTATTTCCCTGATAAGGAGCGACGCTGAACATCTTTTCATGTGCCTGTTGGCCATCCGGATGTCTTCTTTAGAGAAGTGTCTATTCATGTTTTCTGCCCATTTCTTCACTGGGTTATTTGTTTTTTGGGTGTGGAGTTTGGTGAGCTCTTTATAGATTTTGGATACTAGCCCTTTGTCCGATATGTCATTTGCGAATATCTTTTCCCATTCCGTTGGTTGCCTTTTAGTTTTGTTGGTTGTTTCCTTTGCTGTGCAGAAGCTTTTTATCTTCATAAGGTCCCAGTAATTCACTTTTGCTTTTAATTCCCTTGCCTTTGGGGATGTGTCGAGTAAGAGATTGCTACGGCTGAGGTCAGAGAGGTCTTTTCCTGCTTTCTCCTCTAGGGTTTTGATGGTTTCCTGTCTCACATTTAGGTCCTTTATCCATTTTGAGTTTATTTTTGTGAATGGTGTGAGAAAGTGGTCTAGTTTCAACCTTCTGCATGTTGCTGTCCAGTTCTCCCAGCACCATTTGTTAAAGAGGCTGTCTTTTTTCCATTGGATGTTCTTTCCTGCTTTGTCAAAGATGAGTTGGCCATACGTTTGTGGCTCTAGTTCTGGGGTTTCTATTCTATTCCATTGGTCTATGTGTCTGTTTTTGTGCCAATCTTTGATTTTTTAAAAATGTTTTTAATGTTTCTTTATTTTTGAGAGACAGAGACAGAGTGTGAGTGGGGAAGAGTCAGAGAAAGAGGGAGACACAGAATCTGAAGCAGGCTCCAGGCTCTGAGCTACCAGCACAGAGCCCAACATGGGGCTTGAATTCACAGACTGCGATATCATGACCCGAGCCAAAGTCAGATGCTTAACCAACTAAGCCACCCAGGATCCCCTAAATCTTTGATTTTTAATTCATGTTTCCATTTTTCCATTTACTGTAATAACTTATCTTTCTCCTTCTTGGTATATTTTGGTTTTTTTCATTTCTCTATTTCCATTGCTCTGCCATCCAGTTTCTGTCACTTGTAAGGGCTTTCTGATATTTAGGTTACATGAATTTATATCTAAGTTTTAAGACTTTTTGTTATTCCTATTAGGGAGGAAATCCTTTTCCTCTACCCCCTTATGTTGGGTATGGAGGCATGCAACCCAAGCTGACAAAAGAGTTGAATGGGAGATAAACCCCAAATTTATTCATGTGTCTGTGGGAGTTTACAAAAGTGTAGCTCGTGAATAGCTAAGATCAAGAGCTTATGCACCTAACTTCTAAAAAAAATGGGAAGGGGAAGAAAGGGCTTCTATGGGAAGAACAAATTGGTTTCTAGGGGAACAAACAGAAGATAAGAAAAGTTTGTGATGATTATTGTCTATGCAGGTGTGAGTGGTATTTTCTGTTGTTCTCAAGCTGCCAGTGAAGGGAATTTGTAAGTGTCATTCCCAGAAGTTTCTACTTTAGTGACATAGGGGAAGCGCCTAGCAGGCTTTCCCTGCGCCTGCATCTGTTGAATTTCGAATGTCTTAAGGTTAAAGTAATCTTCTGAGAGTCAGCTGGGTCCCCACAATCCTATCTAATTGTTCTGGTAGCAGTTTCTTACTTAGAAAACCAATGCTTCTAAATGAAAACTTCTTTTTTCTTGATTTCCTAAAATCCCTAATTTAATGCTTTCTCATTCTTGACATATATCCTAATATATTTTCTATTTCTTGTTAGGATTAACTTTTTCCATAATCCTTTTTGCACCTGTGCCTTTTTTTTATTTGCACAATTTTCTTTAGGTTCTTGACTGCCCTCACTTGCTTTCTTTTTGTCTTTTCCTGCTCATTCTGTTCAGCTCATTTCCTGGCTGAGATGGCACTACCTTTGTTCTCTCCTGTTCTGTTCTGTTTCTAGTTGCACTTGTACCTTCACATTCTTTGTCCCTCCCTTTTCTTTTCCATTTTGATTAACCATTGTCTCCTGATTTTAATTCTCCTTCACATTTATTTTAAACATTCTCTTCAATACAGCCTTGTTTTTCTAATTTCTTAGTTCTTCATCCTCTTCTAATCTAACAAGATTTTAGAAACAACTTGTCAAGCTCAATGTAACAAAAGGGTATAGATTTTGTTGGAAATTGTGTTGAATTTTAAATATTGGTGAGGACTGTCACTTTGTGATGTAGGGTATTACGATTTATAAATGTTCTATGTAGAATATTTTCTTTCTTAACAGTGTTCAACAGATTTGTACAATTTTACCCAAGAAATTCTTGCACAAATTTGAGATTATTTCATAGTATTATTATTACAAATCCTAAATTTTCTAAAATTACACTGCCTAAAGAAAATAACTTCTAAAATAATGAGATGTGTTACCACTTTAATACTTTTTTTCTAGGGCTTTAAACTTATTTTGAGTGTTGACCATCTTATAATCAGTGAATAATGACAATTACATCTTTTCATTTTCTAGAATGCTTATTCTTTTTTGTTTGTTTGTTTACCACATATATTAGGAGCTAAAATGCAATAAAACGTGTGGACATGATAGTTGGTATAGTTCTAACATTATTGATTTAAAAGAGCATTGGGCTTCATGATTTATTAGTTTGTTCTATGTTTATATTAGTTAACTACCTTGCATAAAGTCAATAATCTCCTTTATGTTTATAATATATTAAGGGCTTAAATTTTTATAATAAATGAATATTGAATATAAAAAATTATTTTTGAGAGAGAGCTCAAGTGGTGGAGGGGCAGTGAGAGGGGGACAGAGGATCGGAAGTGGGCTCTGCACTGACAGCAGCAAGCCTGATGTGGGGCTCAAATCACAAACCCTGAGATCATGACCTGAGCCGAAGTCTGACGCTCAGCTGACTGAGCCACGCAGGCGCCCCCTCCCTTTATTCTTTCTATAAATTTTATTTTTCTTTGGCCTTCTTACTCATATTTTAGAGAAGTCTTTATATACATACAGAGAAGTCTTGCCAAGATTTTGATAAGAATTGAGGTAAACCTGGAGATCAGTTTTGGGGAAAATTGACATGGTTATTGATCCTGTCTTATTGTTCGTACGTATTAGATCTCTCTCATTCTTTTTAATGCATCCCATAGCATAGATATATGTATCAATTTATTTAACCATCCCCCCTGTTGGGTATTTAAAGTGTTTGTATAATGCTGGCTTGCAAACCTCTTTCCACTATTTTTTTTTAAACGTTTATTTATTTTTGAGACAGAGAGAGACAGAGCATGAACGGGGGAGGGTCAGAGAGAGAGGGAGACACAGAATCTGAAACAGGCTCCAGGCTCTGAGCGGTCAGCACAGAGCCCGACGCGGGGCTCAAACTCACGGACCGCGAGATTGTGACCTGAGCCGAAGTCGGACGCCCAACCAACTGAGCCACCCAGGCGCCCCTCTTTTCACTATTTTTATATTTCATTGATATTGTGCACTTTTAGGGAATATTTCTATAGGAAATTTTGATATATGTTCTAAAATTGTGTTCTAAAAAGCTGTACCTCTTCATAGTGAAAAACAACAGTGAGAATGCCTGTTCCCCTACAACTTCTACAACATCGGAATTATCAGTGTTTAAAAATCTTTACCAATGAAATTATTTCTGTAAATTCAAGTATATAACTGAAGTGAAATTTTTCCATCTTAAAAAATTACATGCTCCTTAAAAAAATCAAACCATACAGAATTATAAAAAGTGAAAAGGAAAAATCTTCCCATCTTTCTCCTTTTCCCCATCCCATTCTCTAGAGTGGCCACTGCCAGATTTGATGTGAAGCATCCTGGACCTTTTTCTATACATACATATACTTTTTTGACAAAAGAAATCACATATTTACATTTTGTTCTACAGTTTTATTTTTTCACTTGATAGTATGTTATGGACAATTTTTCATTCATGTAAGTATGTCATCTTGTTTAAGTGAAATCTATTTGTATATGACTCAAAGGAAAAAGAGCTAGGGGTGCCTGGGTGGCTCAGTCGGTTAAGCATCTGACTTCAGCTCAGGTCATGATCTCACAGCTCATGGGTTCAAACCCTGTGTCAGGCTCTGTGCTGACAGCATAGACAGAGCTTGGAGTCTGCTTCGGATTCTGGGTCTCCCTCTCTCGCTGCCCCTCCCCCACTTGCACTCTGTCTCTTTCTCTCTCTCTCAAAAAATGAATAAACATCTAAAAATTTAAAGGAAAAAAGGGGTGCCTGCATGGCTCAGTCGGTTGAGCGTCTGACTTGGGCTCAGGTCACGATCTCACGGTTTGTGGGTTCGGGCCCTTCATGGGGCTCTGTGCTGACAACTCGGAGCCTGGAGCCTGCTTCAGATTCTGTGTCTCCCTCTCTCTCTGCCCCTCCCCCGCTCACGCTCTGGCTCTCTCTCTGTCTCTCAAAAATGAATAAATGTTAAAAAAAATTTTAAATAAAAAATTAAAGAAAAAAGAGCTAAATGAATGTCATTATGAATGTTTCTGCAAAAGATACTGAAATTGAATTTCTACTCTAAAAAAAATATGCTGTGGCTGAAGGGAGAGGGAGATTGTCCAGTGGTCGCTGTCGTTTGAATTTTCATTTCTATGAGAATACTGCTTTGTTCAGGAATTCGATTTCTGCTTAAAATTTGATAGGAAATATACGATGTCTATAACTTGCTAGCCCTCTTGTGTACTATATTGAGCTAGTAGATAGATAGATAGCAAGTATGAGGCAGCATCTCCCTGAAGTCTTGTGCTTGTGATGAGTAAGATGGTATAATATGCCAATAAGCAAATATGTACCAGAATATATTAAGGCTACAACAAAGTCCATATTTAAAAAATATCATAGGAGAAAGTAAAGATTATTACTTACTAAAAGAAAAAGGAGACTCAAGAAAAAAACAGGCTTTCTTTCAGCGCTGGAGTTTGTGTAATGTATTTCCAGGGCACCTCTGTGGTGTCAGGAGAAACCAAACAAAACCTGAACATGAGGGATACAAATCAGTGTTAACTTCCTCCATGTTTATTCTTTATAAGCTATTGTAGTTGATATCATGTAGAGTTGGGCCAAGAGTACGGAAAGAAAAATGGCCACAGGTAGACTTAATGGTCTAAATCTAATAAGTGATTGCTGTAAGCTACGTGTAGACAGGAACCATGTCTGTCTTTTATCCCTGGTGCTTAGGGTAATGTTTGGCACATAGTAGAGACTCAGTAAATATCTGTTGCGTGAACGAATGGCCAGAGGTGGAGCTGCAGTGCCAAGAAAGGAGAGTGGTGCTTCAGAAGCCATGGGATTAGAGTTTTAAGGAAGAAGTAAGTATCTGCTGCAAACACAACACAGGGCTTCCAAAGTCAAGTATGAAAAATGTTCACCACATTCGGCAGTTAGCACATCACTGTTGACTTGAAGAGAACAATTTTTATGAAGTCTTCTTTTTTTTTTTTTTTAATTTTTTTTCAATGTTTTTATTTATTTTTGGGACAGAGAGAGACAGAGCATGAACGGGGGAGGGGCAGAGAGAGAGGGAGACACAGAATCGGAAACAGGCTCCAGGCTCCGAGCCATCAGCCCAGAGCCTGACGCGGGGCTCGAACTCACGGACCACGAGATCGTGACCTGGCTGAAGTCGGCCGCTTAACCGACTGCGCCACCCAGGCGCCCCTATGAAGTCTTCTTTAACACTGCTTCATTCTATGACACATTGCTACTTCCTCTACAGTCCCTTATTACTTTCTCCATTATTGAAATTGTGAGTGTATAATCTTCATGAGGCGATGAAAGGCATCAAGGTCAAGGACCTGTCTTGTTTTTGTTAGTTTGTTCTGTTTTGTTTTTTAATTTTTATCTTTGTATCACCAGAACCTGGCACTGTACTTGGCTTAAAAATGAAGAGTTAAGGCCTGTTATGAATTGTACTCTACAGGAAAAGGTGTTTTGAAGTCATTATGTGGTTATTTTTTCCAATGGCTGTAGAGATATGATGTGACTGTTTAGCCAAGACTGTGTTATATGCATTTTTTAAAAATTTTAATGTGTATTTATTTTTGAGAGAGAGAGAGACAGAGCGCAAGTGGGGAAGGGACAGAGAGAGAGGGAGACACAGAATCTGAAACAAGCTCCAGGTTCTGAGCTGTCCGCACAGAGCCCAATGCGGAGCTCGAACTCGAGAACGGTGAGATCATAACCTGAGCCGAAGTCGGATGCTTAACCGACTGAGCCACCCAGGCGCCCCGTATGTATTTTTTTAAGTTGCCGAATGGAATAGTGGTTCATTTAGGAAAGAAAGAAGCATTTTCAGGTTCTTTAGGGCTTTTCATCAGATAGTCCTGAATGTAAATCATACCTTTGTCCAGTGAGATTTATTACCCCAGTTCCCCTCTGGATAGTTTCTGGCTTCTTGAATTTCTGGTCCAGATTCTGAGTGAGGTTCTGTTACTCCAGTTTGAGAGATCAGACCTCTTATCTTGGAAACTAAACATCTTAATTTGCATTTGATCCACATTCTATATAATGTAAAGAGCCTAGCTACAGTCTCGAAGATTAGATTTACTTCTCTTTTTACCTTTTCTGGACCTAGTTTGTGATAAATATCTAAGAATTGAGAGAGTTCAAGCTCAGTTTCTTTGGGATCTGTGGACCATTGTATAGTTTCTTTAGGAATTAGCTATATGGATTTCCTCTCTCTTTTTAAATCTGGCACTGATTTTTTTAAGGGAGCTTTCTACTGCTACTAGGATTTGATTTGATTTTTTAATTTTAATTATTCACATTGGAACACGTGCGTATCCCCCTGCACCGTTCACTGTCAGATAATACTTTAGGTTTGTTTTGGCAGAGTACTCATTTTCTTAGGAGGAAGGTTATTTTGGGTATCGACAGAAAGATTCTCAAAGGATATGTGAGCTTGAGAGTGATCACAAACATCCTTTTCTCCTTGGTTGAGCAGGACTGCTCACCAACTTGACTGGTATTTTCACTGAAACCTTTCAGGAAGCAATAATACTTGTTTTCCCTCTCTCACCAGAACCATGAAGCTTGCAGCTTTCTTCTCACATCTCTGCAGAGGTCAATTAACTTAGAAATGACAAAAAGAATTTTCTTGATTTGGGTGGAAAATCAGCCTTCCTGAGCTGTCATTGGAATTACCACTACTTAAGGACATTTGGATTTGAATTCTATATGATTCTGTAGGTTACTGCCAATCCTTATTTGAAATAAGGCCAAGTATAGATTTATTTCCTTGACAAGACATTTGCAATTACATTGCTCTGATTTAAGGAGAGAGAGAAAAGCAAAGTATATTTGGAAAAACATTTCTTTTTATAAACGGGTAGCTTATTCTCCTGTAGGGCACAGTGATAATTCATAGATGGCCTTATCTTTCATTCATTTTTGTGTTGTTTTGGGAATCACTCGTTAAAAAATTAGTTCTGGTTTTCTGTGTTGTGACCCTTTAGGGACTAGGAAATTGAATTCACTTTCCACTTACTCCTTTTCCCCCTATGATAGCTCCGGCACCTTTATTATTCCCACAGAGACCCTGTTAGTTTATATGTCTCTTTGCTGGACTCCTCTTTTCTTCCTAATCTGTGAGGCCTACTGTTGATCATCCTACTTCTAGTAAGCTCCTGACTGCTGCAGAATAGCAGTATTTTTAGCTTTATGGAAATGGTGTGGTTATAGACCCTTTTGAGAGTCTGATGAAAAACCATGGATCTTCCACCCAGAAAACTGTATATTACATATAGAATTTTGTTTAGTTTCAGTACATTCATGGATCTCTTTATCTCATTACCACCCCATTCAAGAATTCCTGGGATAAGAAAACATCTGGGTGTCTTATCCTTTTGGGGTGGGTATGCATTTATTTATTTATTTATTGAGGTGTCTTGAGATACAATGTTATATTAATTGCAGTTGTACATCATAGGGATTCGACAATTCTATACATCACACTATTCTCAACACAGTAGTGGTGACAATAGTCGCCGTCTGTCAGCGTACAACTCTGTTGCAATATTATTAACCATGTTCCCTATGCTGTAGTTTTCACCTCTGAGACTTACTTATTTTAGAACTGGAAGTTTGTACCTCTTAATACCCTTCACCTATTTCACCCATGCTCCCACCCACCACCCCTCTGGCAACCACCAGTTCGTTCTCTGTATTTTAAGAGTCTGTTTTTTGTTTGCTTGTTCATTTTGGGGGGGGGGGGTTTAGATTCCATATATAAGTGAAATCATATGGCATTTGTCTTTCCCTGTCTGACTTAGCATTATACCCTCTAGCTCCATCCGTGTTGTTGCAAATGGCAAGGTTTCATTCTTTTTAATGGCTGAATAATACTGCATTGTGTACGTGTGTGTGTGTGTGTGTGTGTGTGTGTGTGTACACCACATCTTTATCCAGTCATCTCTTGATGACACTTGCACTGCTTCCATATCTTGGCTGCTGTAAATAATGGTGCAAAAAACATGGGGGTGCATGTATCTTTTCAACGTAGTGTTTTCATTTCCTTTGGGCAAATTAGATATTTTATCCTTTTTTGTTCATGTTAAAAATGGTTTGCCAACTCCACCACCATCTTTTATCAAAAATACTTCAAAGCTATTTTGCATTTAGTAGAGTAATAGAGTTAAATAGCTGAACCCCTTGTCATGCTTGAGAGCACAGACTTAAAAACTGAGAAGGCACACAAACAGCTAGCAATCCAAACACATGGACAAGGACAGGTATATCAGCTATGTAAATAAGTGTGTGTGTTTTTATATATTTTGGGGTTATTATTAGTGGGTATTTCTTTAGTTATATACTGCAAAGAAAATGGGGAAGGAAGAGGTTCCATCTGCAAAATATTTTTAATGTGTATTTTTGATAGAGAGAGTGTGAGCAGGGGAGGGCAGAGAGAGTGGGGGAGACATGGAATCTGAAGCAGGCTCCAGGCTCTGAGCTGTCAGCACAGACCCCGGCGCGGGGCTTGAACTTACAAACCGCGAGATCATGACCTGAGCCGAAGTCAGATGCTTAACCAACTGAGCCACCCAGGCGCCCCTAATTTTTCCTGTATTTTAAAGAAGAGCATTGAGGTGTTAAAGGGTTAGTTGAGGTTTAGGTTTCAAAACTGAAGTCATGTAAGGTCTGTATTCTTCATGTATAGGCTGGAATTGTAACTACAAGGCAAGTCCCCATAGGTAGCGTTGTCAGCATACCATAAGCAGTTCTTGTTTGCATTGGCTTGCAGAAAGAGGCCTGTGGCCTGTATGCAGCCTATTTACTCGAGCATCCTGTATTGCTATCAACAAGAGCAAGCTTATCTGAGAACTTTTGCAGTCTGTCTCCCTCAGTATTTTGAGGACCAGGCTACTGGTGGCCGTAGGAGATTAGAGCTCTGGAAATTTGAGCTGCGGGCTTATCACTGAAACTGTCCTTGATGGTGAGCCAGCTCTGGCTGGCTGTATGTGTGTCCTAAATATCTTGATGGAGGACTTTGTTTTCTTTCTAGTTTATTTTTGTTTGTCACAGTCAGCTTGTGTAAGGATACAACTTTGAAAGAATACATCTTTGAAAGAACACATGGCCTATCTGAGATTTTAACTGAAAGAGACTTCTTTGTTCATATAATAGCTTATAATAATCAGAGTAGGTCTGGCATGAAAGTTGCACATATACACATGGTGTATTTTTTAGCCTTTGCATCCTAATAAATACTAGGTTTAATTCAGGGATCACCTACCCTGTGAAGTCTTTCCTAATTCCTTTTTCCCCCCTCACTTCCCAGAATTGGCCACTTCCTCCTCTGTGCCTCTACTGAGCCCTGTATGAATTTTTTCACTTCATTCTGTTGCCCTATTTGTTTAAAAAAATTTTTTTAATGTTTTATTTATTTTTAAGACAGAGAGAGACAGAGCATGAGTGGGGATGGGGCAGAGAGAGAGGGAGACACAGAATCCAAAGCAGGCTCCAGGCTCCGAGCTGTCAGCACAGAGCCCGATGCAGGACTCGAACTCATGAACCATGAGATCATGACCTGAGCCGAAGTCGGACACTCAACCGACTGAGCCACCCAGGCGCCCCTGCCCTATTTGTTTATATTCTATCTTACTCTACTAGACTTTAAGTTTCTTGAGGATATGGTCTGTATCGTCCTCATTTCTGTCTGGCACATAGAAAGTATTCAAAAATGTTTTAAGAATGAATGGGTAAATGAACAGTATATTAAAGAATAATTAAAGTTAAGGATTAAAACCCCAGATGCCTTCAGGGTCTAGGCATAAATGAGTTAAGCAGACCTGGGCTGGTAACCTGCAGAACACACACCTTATCTAAAAGGGGCAGCTGCTCCTCAGCCCTGGCCCATTGGTGCTTTGTGGGAATGACGGCTCTGTGTGGCCACATCTTTTCATTCTTCAAGAGAAGCCAGACATTTGGGGTTTTACATGAAATTTCTCACTCATTAAACATTGTCAACTAAGTACGATTTTTCTAAGCTTTTTATTGAGGTATAATTTACATACAAAAAAGTGTTTATGTTATAGGTGTATAGCTCAGTCTGTCTTCACAAACTGAAATGATTTTTTATGTGGGCTAAACAAAACTGGATTGACTTCCAAGCCACCAGTCTGCAACCTATGACAAAGGCCATGGGGGAACTGTATAGTCTAGTTAAGAATCACCAAATTGGGTGGCTCAGTCAGTTAAGTGTCCAACTCTTGATTTTAGCTCAGGTCATGATCTCACGGTTTGTGGGTTTGAGCCTCGTGTTGGGTTCCATGCTGACAGTGCAGAATCTGCTTGGGATTCTCTGTCTCTCTGTTCCTCCCCCACTTGCTCGTTCTCTCTCTCAAAATAAATAAAATAAACTTAAAAAAAAAAAAAGAATCACCAAACTGGTAAAAGTGTCTCAAAGCAATGTGTGGACTTTATTTGCATTATGATTCAAAGAAATCAAATGTAAAAGAACCTTTATGAAACAACTGGGGAATTTAAATATTGACTGGGTATTGAATAATATTAAATAATTATTGTGAGTTATTTCAGATGTAATATAGTTGGTTTTTTTTATAAATATAGATTCAATTTTTTAGAGCAGTTCAGAGGAAAATTGAGTGGGAGATACAGAGTTCCCATATACCCCCTACCTCCACATATGCATAGGCTCTCCCATCATCAACATCCCCTACCAAAGTGATACGTTTGTTACATTTGATGAACCTACATTGGCACATTATAATCACCCAAAGCCCATAGTTTACATTAGGGTTCATTCTAGGTGTACATTCTGTGAGTTTTGACAAATGTATAATGATACATATCTACCACTGTAATATCATATGGAGTATATTTTAGAAGAGTCCTCAAAAGGGTGCCTGCGTGGCTCAGTTGGTTAAGCATCTGACTTGATTTCAGCTCAGGTCATGATTTCAGAGTCATGTGATAGAGCCCCACCTCTGGCTCTGTGCTGCACATGGAGCCTGCTTGAGATTCTCTCCCTCACTTTCCTTCTCCCTCTCTCCCTCTGCCCCTCTCCTGCGCACGCATACTCTCTCCCTAGATAGATAGATAGATAGATAGATAGATAGATAGATAGGACCTTTAAAAAAAAAGAAGAGTCCTCAAAGACATGTACTAAAACAATTTGTGGATGAAATAAATGATACTGGAATTTGCTTCAGAAATGATACTGGAATGTGCTTCAGAATAATTTGGGAGGAGTGTAAACGTTGAGGTTTAAATGAAATGAAACTAACCCTGTATTGGTAATCATTGAAGCTGGGTAATGGGTACATGAAAGTTCATCATATTAGTGTCTCTGTTTTGGTATGGATTTGAAATTTTCCACCTCCAAAATTAGAGCAAGAGTCCAAGTTAAAGCCGAAGCATGATTTCTTGAGGCTAGGATACCATGGGACACTACTGCCAGTGCTGGAAATAAATTTCTGGAACTGAAGTCTGCAAAGGTCATGGCGTTTTCCTTTCTTTTGTAGGGCCCGAAAGTCAGTATACTAAGACTGCCCAGGAAATTGTGAATGTCTGTTACCAGACACTGACTGAGGTACGTGGTAGGGAGGGGGTCCCCTTGGGATGTAGCATCCTGGAATCTCTTTGTTCCCTTGGGTGAGGAGGCCTTCCCTGCCCATCTGATTTTCAAATGTAACCTCCTGCCCCCCCAACCTCACCCCTCATCCCTTATTTCCTTTCCTGCTTTATTTTCCTGCCTAGCACTAAATGTTCTTAACAAACTATGTCATGATTTACTGTAATTATCGTATGTGACCTGCCACTGGAAATAAGGTCCATGAAGACAAGGATTTTTGTCTGCTTTGTTTACTTTTATATCCCCAGTGCCCAAAACACATATTCGGTGAATTCACTAATATTCTTTATTTCTCAGTATGATGAGCATTTGACTCAACTCGAGAAGGATATATGTACAGCTAAGGAAGCTGCTTTGGAGGAAGCAGAATTAGAAAGCTTGGACCCCATGACTCCAGGGCCTTACACACCTCAGGTGAGTTTGAAGACTAAGAACTGCCTCTTATAGTTTGCTTATTAGTTTGGGAAATTGGGAGCATGTTAACAGATACATTTACTGAGATACCCTTCTTCTCTGTCCTTCCTCTTCATATGCCTTTCGTGTGCTTTCTTGTCTTCTCAAAGGCTAAGGTGAGTGAGGGCCATGGGTCTTGGTGGCCTTGCTGAATCCAGAAGAAGCAGGTGTGGGATGAATGAGTGGGGTGGGGCCTTAGTTGTTTAGGCAGTGTTCACAAATACCAGATTCCTGACTGCCATGGCCAAACGTGTCTTCTGGAGTCTCTGGAGTTCCCTTGCCCATGAAATGGGGCTCGAAGACTTCCCTAAAGTATAGAATTCTCAGTTACAGACATTGGCCACGTTGTTCCTGTGCCTTATAGGCCTGATGACTTATTCCCTCTGAGGTATCCCAGTGTAGCTCAGACGTCACCCATTTTCCTGGATTGACTCCTTTTCCTTATAAATGAAGACTGGTAACATTTATAACTTTTTTAAAGTTACATGTCAAAAGAGTAGGGAGCAAGATTAATAAGAAATTTATAGTCTTTCTGTTGAATATATTGAAAAATTTGGACATAAGAGAGAGTATGTTTCCAGATTTCAAGAATAGGACTTACCAGAATATGGCTGGTGCTTGGTTTCTGTATTGAAGGCACTGTGGTAAAGTGGGAAGTACATGAATTTTGGCGATAAAACACGCCTGGGTTTGAATCTTAGTTCTGTTACCTAGCTTTGTGAACTTGGGGAGTTAAGCCCTTTAACTCCCGTCTCCACTTCTCTAAAATGTACTTTCTGAGATGATTATAAACATCAAATGAGTTAATTTGCCTGGCACATAGTAGACATTCAGTAAATGTTTCCTTGTCTGTATGACAACTGTCTACAAAGTTCTCAGGAGCCCTTTCATATTTAGCCAAATATTTTAATGCAAAATCCTCCCTGTTCCCACTGGAAAACTTTTTTTCATTCTACTCTGAACTGATACTGCCACCTGTGTGCTCTGTGTTGGACTCTTGCTGTTTGTATCTCATGCGTGCACTCTCCCTCTCTGTCTTTTACTCTCTTTCACCCCAAAACCTAGGTGGCTGAGGGGCCAAGTATAAAGAGCCCTAAGATACTTCTTCCAGGCCCAGAACAAGGGAAGGCTCTTGGAGTATGTGGGCAGATTGGGGCCGGGGGGCTTGGGTGAGTGATGTTGCCCAGGAAGGCCCTTTTTGCTAATAGGCCCACAGCTCCTGCAAGGCCCTTTCTGGTAAGTTAAAGCCTGGGTTTTGGCCGTCATTCCTCAGAAGAGTGTAGGCACTGAGTGGCACGCGGTTTGCTCTAGTCTGTGACAGTGGAAACCTAGTCCTCTGTGAATCAAACCCTTAGACCCAAAGGTTATCTTCCTTTCTTTTCCTCCTGCTCCCACATGGCCTCAGGTGGCTGAGGAGAGCCTGGCCACTGTTCTCCCTCCTGAGCCCGAGCTGTTGCCCAGGCCAGTCACAGGGGCTCCCATGAAGAATAGGGCGTAGATGGTGCCTCTTCATCACTCCCAAGTCGCCCTCTCGCCATTGCCTTCACTCATATACACATCTTGAAGTGTAAGCCCGGTGCATTTTCCCTTACCCTGAGGAAGATGAGTCTGAGTAATTGTCCTTGTTCATCACGACTTTCAAACCCAAATGTTACGAAAGCGTGTTTGTGTAAGTTTAACCTGTTGTAATTCTGGTTGTATAGAAACGTAACAGTAATCATACGTTACTTCTGGCCTTAAATGGTGGTAGTCAAGACTGTATTTTCACTTAGCTGTTCCACTGCTCTCGTGTTGCATTGCACATTCTGCTTAACACTATCTAAAATTGCTCACTTTGCAGTTTCCCACTAGCCCCTCATTCCCTGATCTTCTCTTCTGTTCAGCCACGAGTTTATCTGCTCTGAATGCTTTCAATTCCGTTTTGCCTCTCTCCAAAACCCTCTTCAATCAGCCTTGCTTGTTTGCTTTAAAAAAAATAAAACCCACAAAGTAACACCAATGTGGGGTTTTTGTTAAACGCAACATGCTCATTGGGAAATAATAAAGGAGAAATAAATTACCTAGAGTTAAGTCCACACTCAGAAAGAACCAATCGCTGTGAACATGTTGGTGTGTTTCCTTCAAATCTGCAGTGTGATATGTGTGTGTGTGTGTGTGCATGTGCACACAAGCGTATATAGACACACTTTATTTTAAAGTTTTTTAATATTTTATTTATTTTTGAGAGAGACTGCGAGAGCAAGCAGGGGAAGGGCAGAGAGAGAATAGTCTTTGAAAATGTGATTTTTAAACAGCCGCATAATATTTCTACCCTTCACCAGATTTTCAGAGAACTCTTTCTTACTTCTCCAGCCTGTTGTCTATCAGTTCTTCCTGCCCTCCTGTCACTGAAAAGTCCATTTGCTAAATCCCTGTTCTCTTCAGGAGAGGGAAGAGGGAAGGGATCTATAATTTATTGAATACCAGGCATGGGGTAAGGAGCTTACACATACCTCTTCATTCTCCCAACAACCTTAGGAGGCAGACATTATCACCCATGTTTTATAATTGCGGAAACCAAGGCTTAGAGTGATTAAATAATCTCTTGAAGTTACTCACCTAGCAGGTGGTGGAGCCAGGACTCAAACCCAGGACGTTTTGTTCCAAAGCCCACGTTTTTTCACCACACCATTTTGCCTCGTAGCATCATCCTTTGATGAGCTCATAAACGATTAACCCACTACATGCTCTTGTTGGAATTGCAATTCCTTTATCCCATTTCCTATTAGATGTCTCTAAGCCAGTCAAAATTGAACAGGTACGAAGCCCCAGGTCTGAAAACAATAAGGCAAAGCTTAGAAGACACTAGGTTATTGAACAGAAAGGCTGTCGGGACATAGAATTGCCCCATAGCTTTGATGCTTTTCCACTTCAGGCTTCAGATCATATACATCAGATGCCTCTCTGCTAGAATGAGCAGCATTTGAAAGATTCCCAAAAACCTGTGCACAAAGCTGTGTCAAACTATTTTCTCTTTAAATGGATTGCTCTGCATGACCTTCTTCTGCAGTGAATGCTCTAAAGGGGAGTTCTGTATTTCTTACTCCCTTTTCCTAAATAGAAGCTAAGTTGTACATTTGTGCCACAGCCTCCTGATTTGTATGACACCAACACATCCCTCAGTATGTCTCGGGATGCCTCTGTGTTTCAAGATGAGAGTAATATGTCTGTCCTGGACATTCCCACTGCCACTCCAGAAAAGCAGGTGACACAGGTAGGATGTTCTTTTTCTCTTCATGACATTGGTGATATGCTTTGGTGGGGAGTAGGAGAATGGTGGTGATATATGACATGTATCATGGATGATTAGGCCCTTTTGGCCCTAAGAATGAAGCCTTACCAATGTGATTTCAAGGCAAGCTGGTGGCAGGTCACATGACTTGCGTTGTCTTCTGTCTGTCCCCACGGGCAGAGTCAGGCACAACAGAACTTCAGGGAAGGCACAAGTATGAAAAGTGTATGAGGCATCAGAGAACCTCACAGGTGACTAGAAAGACCAACTAACTGCATTCAGAGACAGAGTTCAAAATAATTGGCCCTTCTACTGTACTGTATGTATGCTAAATCTAAATTAAAATTATTTATGAAATTCAATTAAATTTGAGAGATTGGCCTGTTCTAGAGGTGTCAGAAGATACTCCTCTTCTGAAGCCAAAAATCTTATCAGCTGTATCAGCTGACCTCAGTCAGGAGATTTGTTCCACTGGAGAGTACAAAACCCAGGACAGTTTTTCTGTCCCAGAGAATCCGACAGAAGCTGAGGAAAGCTTCGATTAGGAAGGAAGAGTCTCCTTGTGATGATACAGCAAGAGTAGACCAAGGACCCTCCTATTCTTTGAGTCTGTTGTTGTTGTTGTTGTTGTTGTTGTTGTTTTAACTCTACCAGTGATTTCCAAAGAATGAATGGGACGAAGCACACATGCCTTGAGCTATGTAAACAGCCCCCACTAGCTGTGGGGTTGGCTGGGATATCAGGGAGGAGCATCCGTCCTGGGTGAGAGCCTTTGGTTAACTCCTCCTACAGGCACGTCCCTCAATGATGTGCTATTTGTGTTCCTTACTCAGATGCGCCAGGGCCGAGGTAGGCTGGGCGAGGAAGACTCTGATGTAGATATTGAAGGGTATGATGATGAGGAGGAGGATGGGAAACCTAAGACTCCAGCCCCAGTGAGTATGCTTACAGAAAGCTTACGGTTACATTATGCCCTTATATGATAGGAGCCCCACTAGTACAGGGCAGGCCAAATCCCAGGGTGATACCAGAGAGTCTCCATAGTGAGGCCCAATCCGACTTTAATCCTTGGAATCAGCTAAACAAATCTATCCACCACAATTACTTAACTTCTTGTGAGGCAGCAAGGGTGGTGCTGGTGGTGGCTTGTGGTCTCTCACTCGGTCCCTTGATGGGACTTTGACCCCAGCTGGTCTTGTTCAGGAAGGTGAAGATGCAGATGGTGATCTCGCAGATGAAGAGGAAGGAACTGTGCAGCAGCCTCAAGCCAGTGTCCTCTATGAGGATTTGCTTATGTCTGAAGGAGAAGATGATGAGGAAGACGCCGGCAGTGATGAAGAAGGAGATAATCCTTTCTCCGGTAAGTCGTGTTCCTTGGTTTCTGTTCTGGGTAGCTCACCGCAGCACCCTGAGGACTGGAGAGGAAACTTCCAGCCACATACGCTCTTACCAGAAGCTGCTCTTTTCTTGCAGTCCCATTACTAGACTCAGAGGACTGAGCACTCACTTGTAGGATTACATTCATTAGCCTTAGAGGAGGTGAAGAGATATAACCTAGAGAGTGAAAAAGACGACAGTGGGAAAGGCAATGCCTAAGTAACATCTGTGAGTTGAATACTTGACGAAGATGGGAAAGAAGTATTATATTCGTAACGGGGAAGGAAAATAAGAAAGACCCCGCTTTACTCAACCAAAAGAAAGAATGAGATCTTGCCATTTGCGACAACACGGATGGACCTAGAAGGTACTATGCTAAGTAAAATAAGTCAGAGAAAGACAAAATACCATATGATCACTCATGTGCAATTTAAGAAACGAAACAAAACCAAAAAGAGCTGAAACAGACCCATAAGTACAGAGAACAAACCAATGGCTGCCGAAGCGCAGCAGGGTGGGGGGCAGGGAAAATGGGTGAAGAGGAGTGGGAGGTACAGTCTTCCAGTTATGAAATGAATAAGTCACAGGAATAAAAGGCACAGCATAGGGAATTAGTCAGTGATACTGTAATAGTATTGCATGTTGACAGATGGCAGCTACACCGTGGTAAGCATAGTGTAATGTATATTGTCAAATCACTGTGTTGTGCACCCGAAACCAATACAACATTGTATGTCAATTATACTTCAATTAAAAAAAAAATCCCTCTTGGTTTATTTTGTCAATTACTGGCAGTGGCAGAGAAAAAGTATAGGAGATGATGGGGGAAAAATAACCAAGATTGGACTGCAATGAGAAAAGGAAGTGGTTATTTGGGTCCTGTTTCCGAACTACGGTCTTGCTGATACTGTCCCTAGGCACTCCGAGGTGAGGGATCCACAGTGCCTGTGTGGATATATGGCCGTAACTAGTTTTGGAAGATCAAGCCAAAGATGTTAATTCTGTCAAGCTTATCTCAGGCCCTCCTTCTTTTCACAGCTATCCAGCTGAGTGAAAGCGGAAGTGACTCTGATGTGGGGTCTGGTGGGATAAGACCCAAACAACCCCGCATGCTTCAGGAGAACACAAGGATGGGCATGGAAAATGAAGAAAGCATGATGTCCTATGACGGAGACGGTGGGGAGGCTTCTCATGGTTTGGAGGATAGCAACATCAGGTAATTGGCAGCAATGTGCTACAGGGCTGTGGCATCAGTGCCCAGCTCTGATGTCAGAGGGCCCAGCATCAGATTAGTTTCATCCAGCAGAGATTTCCTGAGCACCTAGAGCCAGACACTGTGCTAGCCCCTTGAGGATACACAGAGGAGCAAGCCGTATCCTGCCCTTGAGGACCTCAAAGTCTAGTGGAGGAGGCTGATGCAAACAAAATCATTGGATATAATGTGCTAAGTGCTATAGCATAAGTTAAGTACAAAGTGCCAAGTCACCACTGAGGATGGAGTACCTCACTCTGCTTGGAGTGATCATGGAACATTTTGCAGATGAGGGAACATTTGAACTGGACCTGACAGGCTGAATAGGTGTCTGTTAAGTAGAAAAGTGGCAGCAGGTGAGGAGATCCTTAGAGACGGGACAGTATGTTCAGAGGCGCACTGAAATAGAAGAAGGATGTTCTCGAGTAAAGGGAGGTTGTTGGGAGGTTGTTGGCTCCAGAAGTAGCAGGGGATTATATTGCAGAGGACCTTAAATGGCATGTTGAGACACTTGGAGTTTGGGTAATGGGGATCATCACTTCAAGGAAAGGGAAGGCTTTTGTATTAAATAACTCTAGGGCAATGGTAAGGATTTCAACTGGGATCTGTTAGAAGCGTGGGGGAAAGGAAGGGACATACAAGAGCTGTTGAGAAGATAGATCAGTTGCATTCAGGAGGTAGGGAGGTAAGATATTTCATGAATGGGAATGTCACTGAGCTAGGAAAGAGGAAGAACAGGTATTAGATGAGGTGGGAAAGGAGGAGAAAATGAATTTGTCTTTGGACACGTTAGATTTAAGACATGTCGGATACATCTAGCCAGAGGTATGCAACAAGCAGTTAGGGTCTTTATTGACTCATTAAGCGAATATTTATATCACAACTTAAAGAGCAAGTAAGATGCGGTCCCTTCCTTCAACGAGTTCGGGCTACTGGGAAACTTAGAGCAGGTAAATAGACAATCGTAGTGTGACGTGAAAGTGCTGTGACAGGTAACCACAGGGTTTTTCTGGAACTTGGGTAGGATTGGGGAAGGGGAGCCACTTAGAGGAGGAAACTGAGTTAACTCAGACTAGGAATTTAGCTAGGTGAAGAAGAAAGCAAAGGGCACTTCAGAGAGCCAGAACAGGACAGGAGGCATGAAAGAATTCTAGAGAATGCAGGCAGCTCCATGGCTGGAGCTTTTGATCCATGATCCATGTGATGGAACTGATTTAAAGAGGTAGGTAAGGATCAAATCATGACGGGCCTGAAAGTTTGGGGCAGACACTGAACGAGAAGTAGGAGCAGATCTACATTTTGGAACGATTGCTCTGTACCCCAAAAGAAATGCAAATGGCCCATAACTATGTGAAAAAATAATTTTCCTAAGAACCAAAGAAAGTCAGTAAAACCACGAAATGCAATATTTTGCCTCTAAGATTGACAGAGATGAAAATGAGTGATAATGCTCAGGGTTGGAAGAACGTGAGGAAAAACACACCGTGGCGGGTGTGAGAGAGGTATAGCAATTTATTCTTATAAACCAAAAACTTTAAAAAATGGGCATTCCCTTTGGCCCCCAACGTTCCATGTCTAGGAAGTTATCCTATGGCAATAATAAAACACCTTCATCAAGACACTTGTACAAGGAGTTTCATCACAGCACTGTTTTTAATAGTGGGAAAGTTGGAGACAGCTTAAATAGCCTGGTGAGAGACTTGTTGCATAAACCCTGTTACAGCCGTATAGCAGAACACCATACAGCTATCAAAATGATGCTCTAGATATATGTTTATTGATGTGGAAAGATGGTCATTATAATCACTAGTGAAAAAAGCAGATTCCTAAAAGAGCTTGTAGAGTACTCCAATTTTGTCAAGTAACAAAATGGTTAAGCATCTAAGTGAAGTACACAGAAAAAAAATTTGGAAGATCATATACCCCAGTAGATTATCTCTGGGTGGTGGAGTTCTTGATGACTTTTTCTCATTTTTTCTGGTATATACTCTATCTTTTTTAAAACCAGTGAACATGCATTGCTTGTGTGATTTTTTTTTTAAGTAAAATTAAGAATAAACAAAAAATAAAGAGCACTCTGGCGGAAGTGTGAAGAATTCATTGGAGGAGAGCAGGACTGGAGGCATGAAGACTGAGTTCAGTGGTGCAGGCCAGAGAAAACAAGGGACTAAGCTAAGGCAGGCAGAGTAGAGGTGGAAAGGAGGGGACAGAGAGAAGATCTGTTGAAGAAGTAGAATCTTCAAGACTGTTGACTAATTAGAAACACAGATGAGTGAAGCTATAAATGGTACATGAAACCATGAGGCTGTCAGAACATGTATGGCCCCGTAAGCTGGCAGTGTGTTGTTTGGGCGCACTTTAATTCGGGTTCTTAATGTATATTGAAGTTGGCAGGGTGATGTTTTGAACGGGATCATTTTCCTCTTGGGGACCTGTAGAGCAGTCCAAAATGAGTCATTTTAGTGTCTAGGGGAGGTGAGATGAGCTGATCCCTCGGTGGCACCGAGAACAGGACTGGTCATCTAGAGGATGGTGCCCGAGCTTGAGAGATGACATGTTTCTCTTCTCAGTTATGGGAGCTATGAGGAGCCTGACCCCAAGTCAAACACCCAAGACACAAGCTTCAGCAGCATCGGTGGGTATGAGGTATCAGAGGAGGAAGAAGATGAGGAAGAAGAGCAGCGCTCTGGGCCGAGCGTACTAAGCCAGGTCCACCTGTCAGAGGATGAGGAGGACAGTGAGGATTTCCACTCCATTGCTGGGGACAGTGACTTGGACTCTGATGAATGAGGCTTCCTTTGGGCCTCCTTGGTCAGCCTTCCCTGGTCTCCAGCCTAGGCGGTTCACCTTCCCTGATTTGTTTATGATTATATGGTGTCTGATCCTGAAATCACTGGATTAATTTATTAAGAAATAGTAAATAAATCATAATAAGTCACCTCTTCTGATCTTCTTGGGGCAGTGCCACACTGTGATTTAAAACCAAGCAACCCCTTCTCCCCTACCACTGACAAAAGGAGAGCAATCTTCTCTGCTTCCAGCACCCTCCTTTAGCTCTACTTACTGCTCTCAGTACCCCTTTTCCCTCAGGAAGGAGGACAAATGATGAAAGGAATAACAACTTTCTGTCTTCCTGGTGTCTTCAAAATTTGCCAAGCGTGGCATCATCTCCGCTTTGTAATTTGCAGGCTGGAACGGGTGACAGCCCCCTTGCTGGGACAGAGAATTGGGTTCTGGTGGGCTCTGCGCCCCAGTAAACACATGAACCTATCGGACAGACTGCCTGTGGCTTTATTATTTATTCAATTATATGATGAGGCAAATGGCTACCAATCTTTGAAACGGCCTATATGTCAGAAATGATCCGTTGCTTTGTGAATGTGTTCTGTACCCCTCCTCCCCAGGGGAAAGGGTTCCTTAGGGCAAAGACTATGTCTTCTGTTTCTTTTCATGCTTAGAACATGGGCCTATGCATAGTAGGTACTAGGTAAATGTTCCCAGAATCATAACATCCTCAAGAGATTTGTTATTGAGCATCTCCTCCGTGACAAGAACTCTGTCAGATCCTTAAGATGTAAAGGCAAAGATGACACATTGCTTTCGCCGGAAGAGCTCGCCTTCGTGTTGGGGGAGGGGGAGTGGAATTCAAAGCATGTTTATAAATCCTTACAGTGCTCTGCAATGAGTGCAATTAAGAAGCTAGACACAAAATATAGGGGAAAACAGAGGAGTGATCATGTTCGGAAAAGCCAGGGAAGTCTTCCTAGAGGTAATTTGTAAGCTGACTGTTGAAGAATCAATAGGAGCTTGCCAGATAAAGAAAAGTCCAGACAGTGTAACATGAAGTGAAAAGGCCGAAGTCTAGAGATAGCAGAGTGTGTTCCTAGATTGATTGATTGTGCCTGCCTTGTCCCAGAAAGGATGAGAGGTGATTTATGCTGGAATGGCTAGAGATGAGCCTGAAAGACGCAGGAAGCATATCCTTGACGATAATAAGTGTGATTTATATATTATGGGAAATGATGAATTCTGGTGGGATGATTGAATCAGATTTGTGTTTTAGAAATTTTCTGTACATTGGATGAAAGAAATTGAAGAACCATATGTAACAGACAAGTGTGACCCCATTTTTGTAAAAGCCCAAACCACGTGTGTATTTATGTGTGTGTATATACTTGTATATGCAAAGGAAAAGGTTTGAAAGGAGGTATGCTAAACTGTTCACAGTGATAACCTCCGGGTATTGGGATTGGAGGGGAGGGGGCAATATAGCTTTATGTATACTGGGAGGGTATTGTGCTTTTATTTCTGGATTGCCTAAAATTTTTTTATGAGTATGTACTATTTTTCTAATAAAGTTTAAAAAACCCAGCAATAGTGTGGAGAGTGGTTTGGAGGGGAACAAATCTCGTTCAAGCAAGGGGAAATGGAGCCCAGTGTAGAGCTGTGGCATTAAGATAGGGAGGAGGGGCATGAATTTGAGAGATCTTCAGGGGAGCAGGCGGTGCAGAATCAACAGGACTTAATGACCAGTTGGCATTCGGAGGCAGAAGAAGAGGAATGGAAGATGACAGAATTTTGGTTTGGGAGATTGGGCACGGGTACATGGTATTCATTCATTTGTTCACTCAACATTTATCAAGCCCCCTGTCTTTATCAAGCAGTGTGTCTGATGCTGATACAAAAGTGAGGTCTAGTTTCTGATTGCAAGGAACTTAAGGTCTATAATGAGACACAGACATGTAAATAAATAAGTTGAATAAGACATGATCATTGCAATAAATACTTAACGAGGATCTGTGGTGACAGGAAGGAGTTTCCAACTCTGCTTGTGGAGTAAGGATGGGAAGGTTTCACAGAGGAGACCTTTGAGATGGATCATGAAGAGTAGGTAGGGGTTTGCCAGACAGAAGGGAGCAGAGGGGAGAGGGCATTCTTGGCAGAGGGAGCAGTGCTTCGGGGCATAAAGTTGCACGGTCTGTTCATGGAACAAGTATTGAGGATGGGTGGAGTAGACGGAGCATGTGTAGTATGGTCATTACAAATCTCAAGATCAAATGTTCGTTTTGTTTTTATTTTTTAAATTTTATTTATTTGTTTAATATGATTTGGCAAATTGGCTTACATACAACACCCAGCACTCATCCCAACAAGTGCCCTCCTCAGTACCCATCACCCATTTTCCCTCTCACCCCCACCCCGTCCTCCCTCAGTTTGTTCTCTCTCTCTCTCTCTCTCTCTCTCTCTCTCTCGTGTATTCTTTTTTTTGCTGTTGTTCTCTATATTTAAGAGTCTCTTGTGGTTTGCCTCCCTCCCTCTCTATAACAATTTTTTTCCCCTTCCCTTCCCCCATGGTCTTCTGTTAAGTTTCTCAAGATCCACATATGAATTTTTTTAAATTTAATTAAAAAAAATTTTTTTTAATTAAAAAAATTAATTTTGAGAGACAGAGACAGAGCACAAGTGGGGGGTGGGCAGAGAGAGAAGGAGACACAGAATCCGAAGCAGGCTCCAGGCTCCAGGCTGTCAGCACAGAGCCTGACATGGGGCTCAAACTCACAAACTGCGAGATCATGACCTGAGCCAAAGTTGGACACTCAACCAACTGAGCCACCCAGGCACCCCTTATTTTTTTTAGTTAGAGTGCGAGCAGGGGAGAGGGCCAGAGGGAGAAAGAGAGAATCCCAAGCCAGCTCCATGCTCAGCACAGAGCCCGACGCAAGGCTCGATCCCACCACCCGAGGATCATGCCCTGAAATCCAGAGTCAGACCCTCAACCAACAGACACTCAGGTGCCCCCAAATGCTCATCTTAGATCACGCTGGCCACGGTGTGAGAACAGATGGACCGGGGAGGGTGGTTTGATGCCAGATGAGATGATGGAAACAAGTTGGCCGAGGCGTTGGCAGTAGGGGCATAATGAGAGGGACACTTTGGTGACTGCATAATGGAAAGTGAAAGAGTGGAAGCTTGGTTTCTGACTTAGGTGACTGGGTAAGTGATACTATTCATAGGTTGAGGGTGGAAGGTCGGAGAAAATCACTAAGTTTGGTTAGAAGCACATAAGTTTAAAGGGAAATAGGTAGAAAGCTTAGGATTTGTGTAACCTCGGGAGCAGGTTAAGATCACCCAGGACACGTGTTGAGTCAGAAGAGCATGGACAACAGAATTCTGGTGAAGACCAGTATTTAGGTGTGGTCAGAAATAGAAGGAAAACTGGAAGAGTGGTACTTCTCAAACCAAAGAAATTTTAAGGGGTGGGGGAGATCACATGGGTGCCACAGAGAGGTGAAGTCACAGGAAGCCTGAGCGAGAGCCTTTGGCTTTGGCAACTTGGAGGTCCCAGGAGACCCTAGCTAGCACAAGCAGTTGTAGAGTAGTGAGACTGGAAGCCAGCAGTAGGGTGGGGAGCAGATGGAAGATGAGGGGAGTGACACTAGAGATCATAGACTACTCTTAAAAAATTTTTTTTTATGTTTTATATTTGAGAGAGAGACAGAGAGCACATAGGGGAAGGGCAGAGAGACAGAGACAGAATTGGAAGCAGGCTCCAGGCTCCGAGCTGTCAGACAGAGCCTGACGCAGGGCTCGAACTCCTGAACCATGAGATCATGACCTGAGCCGAAGTCAGATACTTAACTGACCGAGCCACCCAGGCGCCCCGAGGTCATAGACTACTCTTAAGAAGCTGGGCTGTGAGGGGCACCTGGGTGGCTCAGTCGGTTAAGCATCTGACCCTTGGTTTCAACTCAGGTTGTGATCTCAGTTTGTGAGTTCCAGCCCCACATCGGGCTCTACACTAACAGTTCAGAGCCTGCTCGGGATTCTCTCTCTCTCTCTCTCTCTCTCTCTGCCCCTCCCCAGTTCGTGCTCTCTCTCTCAAAATAAATAAAAATAAACTTAAAAAAAAAAAGAAGCTAGGCTGTGAGGCAGAAAAGGGGGAGAGTCTTAAAATTGGAAGGTAAGTACACATGCTTCTATAAGCTTGGGGGAGAAAGCAATAGAGAAAGGGGTTGGGAAAAAAAATGGGAGAACTGTTGGGAAGCCCTGTGTGAGCACAGAAGGGAATGTTAGGCAGCATGGCTAGCAATCCATTCTGCAGAAGTGGTCTCTTTCTCCTGAGGAGCAAAGGATGGATGTAGTGTTTTTTGTTTTTTTTTTTTAACATTTACTCATTTTTTTGAGAGAGGAGGAGCAGAAAGAGAGGGAGACACAGAATCCAAAGCAGGCTCCAGTCTCTGAGCTGTCAGCACAGAGCCCGACGCGGGGCTCAAACCCATAAATCGTGAGATCATGACCTGAGCCGAAGTCAGACACTTAACCGACTGAGCCACCCAGGCACCCCAGGATGGATGTAGTTTTAGATCAGTGTGGAGATAAGGGAGTTGGGAAGTTGAAGAAGTTCCCACCTTCTGGCTTTGTTTCCTCTGTGAAACAGGCAAGATCCTTGCAAAAAACGTGGAAATGGGACAGGAGCTTGAATAACTGTTGAACTACTAAAGGACGGTCATGAAAAACGGGAAACTAGCTATGTGCCTGACTGTTGCACAGAGATTGAATGAAGGCATAGCCCTTCAGTGGGAAAGCATGCAACTGTTAAAAAAAAAATGAAGAAAATCAATATGTACTAATGCAGGAAGATATTCTTGAAAAAAATCAGACCAATAATAGGCAATGATGTTTGATTTCATTTGGGGGTATACATCTGTGTGTGCATACTCAAGGAAATGGGGTGGCAAGAGGCACTTCAAGCCATTAGCACCTCTAGCAGTCAGGTGAAGGGGGGGTAGGGCCCCTTCTTATCACCACAAATACTTCTACTTATATTTAAGTGTTTCTTTTTTGTTCTTTGTTTTCATTTGTGTTTTTTATTGGTCGCTGAAGGAAGTGGGTGCTGGAGCTGACGGGATCCAAAAAAAGGATTGCTGGGTGTTGAACCAGCCCAAATGAGGTTAAAGACGTTGACTTAAAATGGTACCAAGTCATTGTGTGGTTTGTCTCCAAAGGTACTTAGCAGCACAGCTCTCAGAAAACATAAGGCAGTGTGGGGTGAAGACCCAGAGATAAGAGACAGATGGGTGGATTTCCTTTCAGTCACGATTTCTCGACTGCTCTGCAGCAAGCCCTGTCCTGGGCGCTGAGTACAGTGCTGGAGATGGGCGAGTCCACGCAAGAGTGTGATAAGTGAAGTGATGAGTATGGTGTCCTGTAAAGATAAAGAGGAGGACATGTAACCCCAGCTCTGGAACAGGGGGAGGCAGACCTTCCCAGAAATGACTGGTAGGAGTAAGCCAGGCAAGGAAGGCATTGGGGATGGGGAATGGGCATCATTCCAGGCAGAGAAAATGGCATGTGCAAAGAACATGTGACTGTAAATGGGGATGGTCAGAACGCAGTACACATGCAAGGGGCTGGCAAGAGCTGAAACTAGACTCAGCACAGTCCAGATCACGGAGAGCTTTGTGTGTTTTGCCATTGAGACCTCATCCTAAAGGCAGTAGGGATCTGTTGAAGGACTCGGATCACTTTAGAAGCACTTTGGGATATGGATTGTAGGAGGACAGGATGAAGATGGTTGTGGCAGTCATTTCGACAAGCTCTGAATCAGTCGGTTGTAAGGAGAGGACAGTGGACAGAGGTTGAGAGAATGTAGGAGGTAGTATCTATGAGTGACAGATTAAATGTGGGTGATATTTCAGTCAATAAATCTTGGTTGAGCCTAGTTAGTGGGTGCCAGGCATTATTCTAGGTGCTCTGAATACAGCAGTGAATAAAACATAACCCCTTCCCTCAAAGAGCATACAATGTAGTAAAGATAGACAATAAATAAGTAAATAAGGGTGAGAAGTACTATGTAGAAAAAACAAAGTGATATGAGAGGATATGGGGCGAGGATGCTAATTTAATGGTCAAGGAAGACCTTGCTGGGCTGCTGTTATTGGTGTATAGATACGCATATATTACTTTGATAAAGTTAAAATATATATATTTTTTTAGGGGCACCTGGATGGCTCAGTTGGTTGAATGTCCAACTTCAGCTCGGGTCATGATCTCGCGGTTTGTGGGTTCGTGCCCTGCGTCGGGCTCTGTGCTGACAGCTCGGAGCCTGGAGCCTGGAGCCTGCTTTGGATTCTGTATCTCCTTCTCTCTCTGCCCCTCCCCTACTCGTACTCTGTCTCCTCTCTCTCAAAAATAAATAAACCTTTAAAGAATTTTAAATATATGTATATTTTTTAAATCTGAAAAGGTCAGCAACGAAAGAACCACAAAAGATGCTCTAAAAGACTGGCCAGAGAAATAAAACATTAAAAAAGGTGGGGAGGGCGCCTGGGTAGCCCAGTCAGTTGAGCAACCGACTTCGGCTCAGATCACGATCTCATGATTCCTGAGACCGAGCCCTGCATCAGGCTGGCTGCTGTCAGTACAGAGCCTGCTTTGGATCTTCTGCCTCCCTCTCTCTTTGCCCCTCCCCTGCTGGTGCTGTCTCTCAAAAATAAATAAAGCATTAAAAAAAAAAAAAAGACTGGCCAGAGAGGTATGAAGAAAACAGGTTACACTGTTTTATGGAAGCCAGAGGAGAATTTCAAAGGATAGAGCAGTCAGCAATGTCCACTACTTGCAGAAATGTCCATCATATAAGGACTGAAATTTGTCCTTTGGACTTGGCAGTTGGTGAGCCTAGTGCAAACAGTCTCTTTGGAATGAGTGTTGAAACCAGATGGCAAGCGGGTTGAAGAACGGATTGTGAGGAAGTAGACCCAGAGCTTGATTTCATTAAATAATAGCCGTCATCCACTATGCCTGCCTCTGTGCACAGAGCCTTTCTTACCTGACCTCATTTAATCCTGAGCCACCTAGGAGATTGGTATTACTATTCTCATTTTACAAATGAGGAAACGTGTTGAAAGGTACAAAGGGTAGACGGATTAAGTACTTGGACTGGAGATGGACCCTTTTAAATCAAGACCCAGAAGGATGGGTGTTGGATATATCTAAGCAGTAGGAAGGGTGCAAACCATGCCTCTGGGCACTGGAGACCCTAACAAGGAGTTTTCTCTTTATCCTAAAAGTAGTGAGAAACTTCAGTGGGAGTGGAGTGGAGCTGGAGAAGGTAACCTCAGGTTTCTTTTTTTTTTTTTAATTTTTTTTAAGTGTATTTATTTTTGACAGAGACAGAGTGCAAGCATGAGCTGGGGAGGGGCAGAGAGAGAGGGAGACACAGAATCCGAAGCAGGCTCCAGGCTCTAAGTCGTCAGCACAGAGCCCGACGCAGGGCTCGAACCCACAAACCGTGAGATCATGACCTGGGCCGAAGTCGGACACTTAACCGACTGAGCTACCCAGGTGCCCCTCAGGTTTCTTTTTCCAAATCTTCAGTCCCTTATCGGTGTAAAAATAGCCAATTTATTTCCTATTGGTAGTGTAAATTTCTTGCAGTCCCTGGGTGTTAGGTACCACAGTACATTATTTGCCTCAATAATCTCACTTGTTTCTCCCCCAGCTTTGAAGGTAGTTAAAAACCCTGGTTCCTAGGGGCACCTGGGTGGCTCAGTTGGTTAAACATCCGACACTTGATTTCGGCTCAGGTCGTGATCTCAAGGTTTGTGAGTTTGAGCCCTGTGTCGGGCTCCACAATAACAGCGTGGACTTGCTTGCGATTCTCTCTCTCCCTCTCTCTGCCCCTCTGCCACTCTCTCCCCTCTCAAAATAAACTTTAAAAACAACAACAATAATACTGGTTCCTAGGCTCCAGTTCAGCCCTCTTGAGTCAGAATATCTAGGGAAGAGGACTGGTGGTCTGTGCATTCTACAGACAGCCCAAGTAATTCTGATCTGAGAGGTTTGGGAAAGTGACCCACCAACATTCCCAAAGTAATGTTAGCCTCTGTATCAGCTGTTCTTAAACTAGTGTACATCAAAGTGGCAGTAGGGGTCGCTTAATGTAAATTCAAATTCCTGGGTTTGGAATGTGCATTTTCAATTACACCTGCAATAATAATCATAATTGTAATATGCCTTTAATATACCTCAAATACTTTAGTATACCTTAAAGTAATAATAGTGATAATATTAATAATCTTTTGGTAACTCTAAGTGCTTTAGAAGACATATAGAATCACAATTTTTATTTTTACTTTTTGTTTTTTTATTTTTTTAATTTTTAAAAAAAATTTTTTTTAATGTTTATTTTTTTTTTAATTTTTTTTTCAACGTTTTTATTTTATTTTTGGGACAGAGAGAGACAGAGCATGAACGGGCGAGGGGCAGAGAGAGAGGGAGACACAGAATCGGAAACAGGCTCCAGGCTCTGAGCCATCAGCCCAGAGCCCGACGCGGGGCTCGAACTCACGGACCGCGAGATCGTGACCTGGCTGAAGTCGGACGCTTAACCGACTGCGCCACCCAGGCGCCCCTAATGTTTATTTTTGAGACAGAGAGAGACAGAGCATGAATGGGGGAGGGGCAGAGAGAGAGGGAGACATAGAATCGGAAGCAGGCTCCAGGCTCTGAGCTGTCAGCACAGAGCCCGACGCGGGGCTCGAACTCACGGACCATGAAATCATGACCTGAGCCGAAGTCGGACGCTTAACCGGCTGAGCCACCCAGGCGCCCCTAGAATCACAATTTTTAAATCATAAGGTAAGTAATGCAAATTTTTCCTTTGCTTTTTGGTTCATAATAACTTAAACTTTTTAAAAATACTAAATTACCTTTAGTATTATGTGTCTCACCTGTTATTTATGAGTGTCATGTGCAAACTGTAGCAGTTTATATTATATATAAATTAGAAATTCTGCAGATTAAAAAATGTAAGACTTTGGGGGCAGTGGGGTGGCTCAGTTGGTCAAGTGTCTGACTTCAGTTCAGGTCATGATCTCATGGTTCATGAGTTCGAGCCCCTCATCGGGCTCTGTGCTGACAGCTCGGAGCCTGGAGCCTGCTTCAGATTCTGTGTCTCCCTCTCTCTGCCCCTCTCCTGCTCGTGCTCTGTTTCTCTATCTCAAACATAAATAAATACTAAAAAAAATTTTAAAAAGATGTAAGAGTGTGAAAATCATTTCTTTTGAATTTTACTTATATAGGTTCAGAGTCTCTACATTTTGGGGACTTGAATCGAGTCTTTTCAATCAATTCCATCTTACAACTTTCCAAATTTTTTAAATATCCATTCATCCTGATTTACAATAAAATAAAAATGAACCCTTAAATCCTGTGTTTGTGACTCTCTCACTTATATAATAAGACCTTCTATCAACCGTACACTTGACTTAGTTATCTATAATCTATGTAAGAAATGGTCAAATAACAGAGGAAGCAGAATTCAATTACATTGGAAAGTATGGAATATCAATGATCACAAAACTATTCACTCTTCCTTTGTTTTCTTCTTAAGAAATCAGGAATATTTTAAGGAGAGGAAAAGGCTATATTGGAAAAACGGGAGCAAAAAAATGCTCAAAAGTAGAGACATTGTTAAATACTTCGGAAGGAAAAAGAATTTGCAGATGAGAAATGGAGATTGCTAGGGTGCCAGATCTATGTTGCTTCAGTTTTCCCAGCTGTATATCAGAAGAGAGTATATTAGCAGTAAGTGTATTAGATGCTGTGTTATTTTAGACAATGCACTTCCTAAATTTCTTTATCCTAAATTTTGACATTCTGCCTCTCTTTTACAATAATATCAGCATAGTGGTGCTTGAGTGGCTCAGTTGGTTAAGCGTCTGACTTCAGCTCGGGTCATGATCTTGCAGTTTTATGGGTTTGAGCCCCGCTTTGGGCTCTGCACTGAAAGCTTGGAGCCTGGAGCCTGCTTCAGATTCTCTGTCTCCCTCTATCTTGCCCCTGCTTTGCTTGTGCTATCTCTCAAAAATAAATAAATAAAATAATAGCAGCATAGTACTGGGCATATATGATGGCCATGAAAGCAAGAGTTTAAGCCAATCTTTTTGTTTTTTTGGCTTCTTCCACAATACACTGGGAGTTTAAGAGAGAACATTTTCATTAGAAAAAAAAAGGTGCTAGATTCTCAAGAGGGGTGGTAGTGGGAGGAGGATGTTTTTTAAGCCTCCAAAGTGGTAGGGAGGCCTACCCGCCTCTTCCCCAATCCCTGACTTAGACAATTTGATGAAGTTTCCCCAGTATTGCAAAAATTCTTAGGCCTCAGTTCTTAAGTTCAAAACCAACTGATTCCTTATCAACAAGAAAGTTTCACTTTTACCTTTGTTCTATTTGATCAAGCAGCTTTAAATCTATCAAACACCGGTTAAAATCATGAATCTTAACCCGTTTGGGGGTATGCACAATTTTGAAAATAGGGTAAAAGCTGCGACCTCTTCAGAAAAAGATGAAAATATACATAAGGTTCTGTATATAATGTCAGATGTTTCTTAGATTCCCGGTTAAGAAACTAACTGAAAAGGGGTGTGGCCTGAGGTTTAAAGTAAATGTCTCTCCAAAGGTGTCTGTATCTCAAACAATGGAGCATAATTTAAATACTCCTAGATCTTTTTTTTTAGCATTTTATTTATTTTTGAGACATGGAGAGACAGAGCATGAACAGGGGAGGGTCAGAGAGAGGGAGACACAGAATCTGAAACAGGCTCCAGGCTCTGAGCTGTCAGCACAGAGCCCGACGTGGGGCTCGAACTCACGGACCAAGAGATCATGACCTGAGCTGAAGTCGGCCGCTTAACTGACAGAGCCACCCAGGTGCCCCTAAATACCCCTAGATCTTAAGAAAGAATCCTAAGCAAGTTACAGGCCAGATTTCCATCTCACAAGAGAAAGAAAAGTTGGGGCAACATATTTTCATTCTCTTGAGGTAAGTTTACAAGTCATTTCACTGTCTTCAACCTTCTACAATGCCAGCTGTAACTCCAGATTCCAATAGAACTTCTTTGTGGACTAGGAGGAAAAAATAACATTTCAACAAAAGCCCACATTTCAGATCCAAATGTGTTGGAAATAGGGTAGTGTGGTGGTTTGAAATACAGGTTTAGGGGCGCCTGAATGGTTCAATCGGTTAAGTGTTTGACTCTTGATTTCAGCTCAGGTCATGATTGCGCAGTTCATGGGATCAAGCCCTGCCTGGGGCTTTGTGCTGGCAACCCAGAGCCTGCTTAGAATTATGTCTCTCTCTCTCTCTCTCTCTCTCTCTCTCTGCCCCTCCCCCACTCACACTCTCTCAAAATAAATAAATAAACTTAAAAAAATACATTATGAAATACAGACTTAAATGTCATACTGTGGCTTCCACAACTTACTAGCTATGTGACCTGGAGCAGTCAGCTAAAGTTCAGCCATCTGTCAGGGTTGTAGTGAAAATTCAGTGAGCATATGAAGTGCTCAGCACGGTGCCTGGTACATAGTACACACTCATTAAATGCTAGCTGTGGTTATATATTCTGAATAAACAAGAGTTCAAGCATGTATACCAATTTTGTGTTTTTTATTTTTTAGATTTTAAAATTTACATCCCAGTTAATTAGCATATAGTGCAATAATGATTTCAGGAGTAGATTCCAGTGATTCATCCCCTACATATAATACCTAGTGCTCATAGTGTCCACCAATTTTATAACCCTAACTCCTTAAAGTGAAATCTTACATTCCAAACACCAGTTAGTCTTACTGTATTTCAGACTAAGTAGAAATCCTCAAGAAAGGAAGGTTTGTTAGAATTACCTGAAAGAATTTTTCAAACTCCCATTCCCCCATTGATCTTCGTCCCCACATCCAGATTTGCTTCCACTATCATCCTGAGTTGCATTATGCCCTTGGCTGAAAAGCAGTACTTTGGTGAGCCACTGTTACAGATGAAAATGTTTAAAGGTAGAGGAAAGCTGAAAAGCTTCACAACATACTTCATCTCCCATTCTGGCAGGGCCAGAAAATTGAAATTTTCCATTTACTTGATTACCATTTACTTATTTATTTATTTTAAACTTAAAAAAAAATTTTTTTCAATGTTTATTTTTGAGAGAGAGAGAGAGCACAAGTGGGGGAGAGGCAGAAAGAGAGGGTGACACAGAATCCAAAGCAGGCTCCAGGCTCTGAGCTATCAGCATAGAGCCCAACGCGGGGCTTAAACTCACGAGTGGTGAGATCATGACCTGAGCCAAAGTCAGATGCTCAACTGACTGAGCCACCCAGGCACCCCAGGACTTTTGATTTTCTGTCACGAATCTCATGATTTGTGAGTTCAAGCCCCGCATCAGGCTCTGAACTGACAGTGCAGAGCCTGCTTAGGATTCTGTCTCCCTCTCCCTCTCTCTCTGCTCCTCCCCCCATCAAAAATAAATAAACATTAAAAATAAAATGAACTCTATGACACAATAAAAATTAAAACATAGGTGTGCCTGGTGGCTCAGTTGGTTAAGTATCTGACTCTTGATCTCAGCTCAAGTCTTTATCTCAGGGTTGTGAGTTCAAGCCCTGTGCTGGGCTCCACACTGGACATGGAGTCGACCTAAAAAAAAAATTAAAACACAAATATTCGAGGCTCTGGGCATTCCCAAGTACTATAGTACAGCCAAACTGTTGTAGATATGAAAAAGGCATGAGAATTTGTTCACCGCTAACTTTTGCAACTGAAATTTCATTTTAACTTTTCCCCAAGTTCCTTGATGTGTTTCCGGAGCTCAAGTTTAGAATAAAAATTTGGGGTTTGAAAAGGTTTGCTTCTTGTTTCCTCTTACGATTTCATTTTTTTTTAACTTCAGAATCAAATTATAAGTCATCAGAGTTAACTCTCAGATCATCAAGTAAGTATGGCTTCTCTTAACTTTGAGCAATAAATATCAGACAAGACAGAATTTATTTACCAGAAAATGTAATATAATTCTAAAAAAGGTTGGATGAGATTTCTTTTTGTAATTTTTTAAAATTATTTATTTTTGAGAGACAGAGACACAGTGCGAGTAGGGGAGGAGCAGAGAGAGAGGGAGACACAGAATCCGAAGCAGGCTCCAGGCTCTGAGCTTTCAGCACAGAGCCCGACGAGGGACTCGAACTCATGGACCATGAGATCATGACCTGAGCCAAAGTCAGACGCTTAACCGTCTGAGCCACCCAGGTGCACCAGATTTTATTTTTAAGTAATTTCCACACCCAGCGTGGGGCTGGAACTTGTGACCCCGACATTGAGTCACATGCTCTTCCGACTGAACCAGCCAGGTGTCCCTGATTAATATACATCTTACATCCCAGTTTAGTCAATTGACTTCTAGTTCAAGAGCTCATTTTATGACATATAAAGTCTAGATTTTTTTTCCATGCAAACCTCTAATTATTAACATCCAAGCACTTAAACTTCTTTTGATGTTGGTTGGAGCTGTGTGACAAGGACTGCCTAGAGCTTTCACTGGGTGCCAAGTCTTACAGCCCCAAGACTGAAAAGATAGTCTCTAAATATACAGGCCAAAGAGGCTATGCTGCCCTGTCCCCTCCCCCCAGTACTCCTTACAAAATAATAACTAAATTTCCATGAACCCTTTCATTCTCCAGCATACACTCTCTGTATGCATTTTGCCAGGAACATTTTTCCTTGCCCAGTCTGTGATACGCTGCTTCAGAGCCTATAGACAGTTCAGAGACACTTCTGTGCATATTTTACAAAATAACTAGACGAGATGACTTCTGACTGTTTTCAAGGTAACATGATACATCATAGTGCCTAAGAACATGGCTTTGAGGTCAAACTCTTATGCTCAAACTCTGGGTCTTTTAAGTTTACTTATTTTGAAAGAGAGAGCGCACATGCAGGAGGGGTAGAAAGAGAGAGAGGGAAAGAATCCCAAGCAAGATTCGCTCTGTCCTTGCAGAACCCGACGTGGGGCTCAAACTCACGAACTGCGAGATCATGACCTGAGCTTAAGACTGAGCCACCCACGCACCCCCGCCCAAACTCTGGCTCTTAAGGCAAGTCCCCTGGGACTTACTTCCGCATCTGTAAATGTGGGATCATCGTAAAGATTAAATAACATATTGTGAAGTACTTAGAATAATGTCTGGCACAAAGTAAACACTCAGTATGTATTAATTGTTCTTTTACTATTTACTATTTTACTATTTTTTTAATGTTTTTATTTTTGAGAGAGAGAGAGAGAGAGCATGAACAGGGGAGGAGCAGAGAGGGAGACACAGAATCTGAAGCAGGCTCCAGGCTCTGAGCTGTCAGCACAGAGCCGGACGCGGGGCTCAAACTCACAAACCGTGAGATCATGATCTGAGCCGAAGCTGGATGCTTACCTGACTGAGCCACCCAGGTGCCCCTCAGTATGTATGACTTAAGGATAAAAACTTTGTTTTTTTTTTAAGTTTATTTATTTTGAGAAAGAGCACAAGCAGGGAGGGGCAGAGAGAGGGAGACAGAATCCAAAGCCTGCTCTGCACTGTTAGCGCAGAGCCTGATGCAGGGCTTGAACTCAAACCATGAGATCATGACCTGAGCCCAGATCATGAGTCAGACACTTAACCAAGACAGGCACCCTATCTTAAGGATAAAAACTTTAAAATTTAATAACTATCTTCATCACACACCATAAAAACAATCTCTAATACTATAGATAGTATTATCAATTGATGTTCAAATTTCCCGCATTGTCTCAAAAACTGTTTACATTTAGCTTGCTGAAATGAGGATTAAAACATTGCATTTGGCTCATCTTTTTTTTTGTTTTTATTTTAGTCACCTTGTGCTCATCATGAGAAGTGCACTGCTTAATCCCCATCACCTTTTCACCCATCTCCCCCCACCCCCACCTCCCCTCTGGTAACCATCAGTTTGTTCTCTATAGTTAAGAGTGTGTTTCTTGGTTTTCTCTCTCTCTTTCCCCCACTTTGCTCATTTGTTTTGTTTCTTAAGTTCAACATATGGCTGAAGTTCTATGGAATTTGTCTTTTTCTGACTAATTTCACTTAGCATTTTACTCTCTAGCTCCATGCATGTCATTGCAAATGGCAAGGTTTCATTCTTTTTCATCGCCGAGTGGTATTCCATATATATATATATATACATATATACATATATATATGTACATATATACATATATATATGTATATATATACATATATACATATACATATACCTATATATATATACATGTATATATATACCTATATATATATATATATAGGTATATATATACACCACATGTTCTTTATCCATTCATCAGTGGACGGACATTTGGGCTGCTTCCGTAATTTGGCTATTGCAAATAATGCCGTTATAAACACAGGCGTGTATGTATCCCTTTGAATTAATGCTTTTGTATTATTTGGGTAAATACCTAGTAGTGTGATTGCTGGATCATAAGGTAGTTTTATATTTAACTTTTTGAGGAAACTCCATACAGTATCATAGAGTGGCTGCACCAATTTGCATAAGAGCGGTCCCCTTTCTCCACATCGTCACCATCATCCCCTTGCATTCCCCTCACCACATCCTCTTGTGTAAGGCAGCATATAGATTGGGTCTTGGTTTCTTATCCATTCTGTCACCGCATGTCTTTTGATTGGAGCATTTAGTCCATTACATTCAAAGTAATTATTGTTAGATATGCATTTATTGCCATTTTATTACTTGTTTTGTGGTTGTTCCTGAAGATTTTCTCTGATTCTTGTATTTCTTTCATGGTTTTCTGGTTTTCTTTAGTGATATATTTGTATTTCTTTCTCTCTATTCCTTGCATATGTATTAGTGGTTTTGATATATGATTACCATTGGCTTTATATATAACATCTTCTGCATATAGCAGTCTATATTAAGTTGATGGTCATTTACATTTAAATCCATTTTTTACTCCTCTCCTCCCTAAGGTTTAGGTATATGGTATCATACCTTACACCCTTTTATTTTGTCAGTTCCTTCGCTGATGTTTTACAGAAATATTCATTTTTACTACTTCTGTGTTTCCAATCCTTCATACTGTCATTTTTTTTAAATCTCTCCTTTCCACTGAGAGAATCCCCTTTAATACTTCTTGTAGGGCTGGTTTAGTGATCATGAACTCCTTTAGTTTTTATTTGTCTGGGAAACTATCTCCCCTTGTATTCTGAATGATAGCCTATCTGGGTAGAGTGTTCTTGGCTGCAGGTTTTTCCCATTCAGCACTTTGAACATATCATGCCACTCCTTTCTGGCTTGGAAAATTTTTGTGGAACAATCCACTGATAGCCTTATGGGGCTTCTCTGGTGTGTAACGGTATTATTTTGTCTTGCTGCTTTTAATATTTTTTCATCACTGTGTTTTGTAATTTTATTTATTTTTTAACATTTATTTATTTATTTTTGAGAAAGAGAGAGTGTGAGCAGGGGAGGTGCAGAGAGAGAGGGAGAGAGAATCCCAAGCAGGCTCTGCACTAACAATGTGGAGGCCAATGTGAAGGTCTATCTCACAAACTGCAAGATCATGACCTAAGCTAAAATCAAGAGTCGAATGCTTAACCAACTGACCCACCCAGGCACCCCTGTATTTTGTCATTTTAATTACAATATGTCTTGGTGTGGATCTGTTTTTGTTAATTTTGTTAGGGATTCTCTGTGCCTCCTGTATCTGGATATCTGTTTTCTTCCCCAGATTAGGGAAGGTTTCAGCTATTGTTTCTTCAAATACTCTGCCCCCTTTTCTCTCTCTTCCTCTTCTGGGACTCCTATGATACAAATGTTATTACATTTGATGGAGTCACTAATTCCCCTAACTCTACTCTCGTTTTTCTGTTTTCTTTCTTTTGTTCAGTTTGATTACTTTCCATTACTCTACTAGGTCATAATTCATCTCTCTGCTTCTTCCATCCTCTGTTCATCGCATCAAGTGTGTTTCTCATTTCATTTATTGAGCTCTTTATCTGTTATGTTATTCCTTATCTCTGTGTTAAGGGCCTCACTGGTGTCCTCCACTTTTTTCTCAAGTCCAGGGAGTATCCTTATGATGGAGAATTTAAAGCAGGTCAATTTTCTGCTGGGTGGCTTATCTTTATATATATGTATATATACGTATTATATATATGTATATATACATATATATAGTTATAGTTATCCCTTATTAGTTATGTAAATTGCAAATATCTTTTGCCAGACCCTGTAGCCTTTTTAAATAATGTCTTTTGATAAACACAAGTTTGTTTGTTTAACATAGTCAAGCATATCAAACTTTTATGGTTTGTGCTTTATTTTTTTTCTTTTTCCTTGCTCAATAAATGAAATTTGGGACAAATTCCTCTGCTTTCTCATTTTGTCTAGGTCACTGTGCCTTTTCTAGGTCACTGTGCCTGTTTCTCTGTGTTAGGAAAGTCAGCTACATCTCTTGTTCTTGAGGGTCATGGCTTTACTAAGAAGGGGTCCTGTGGTACCCTGTAATGTAGTGTCCCTTGTTCCCCAAGGCTCAGCACGCTGGCAGTGTCTCCAATGTGTGCTGCATGCGCTCTACTTTTGTGCCCTGGCTGCTTTATCCTTCAGGCCAGTCATCTGCAGAGGCTCTCTTTGCTTATAGCTGGCAGCGTTTGGTCCCTGGCCTCAATGTAGTGAGTTTTAACTAGGTGTGCTCTGGTCTGTGAAATGAGACTTGTTGCCACTGCCACCAGAACCAAAGTCCCGCAAACTTCCAGGGTTGGAAATACAGTGTGGGCAGGGTATGGGGCCAGTCTTTGGTGGGAGGGGGCCTGTCACACTGGGACTGGGTCAAGTGTGACTTGGAGGGGCAGTTCTTCTGGAGTGGGGGAACTTTGGAGTAAGGCAGGTCTAGGTAGAGAGTGTGGGTGCTATGCTGGTTCCCACAGGTAGCCCTGTGCTTATGCTGAGTGGCAGGGGAGGGAAGTTGTGCCCATCAGTTCCTTTGTTCCTGGAGAGGGTCTCTCTATGAATGCTGCTGTCTCTCTGGGAGGCACTCCAAGGTGAAAAAATAACCTCCCCACTGTGTGCCCCAAGGGCTCTTCAGATTGCTGTTTCCACACGAGGTCCCTAAGCTGTTTGCCTGCCGTTTCTCCAAGAACAGCCCCATTACTGAGCTCTCCCAGAGCCGAGCACACTGACCTTTAAAACTCCAGGCTTTAAGTCCTGCTGGTTGCAAGAACTCACAGAAGTCAGGCTTTCTCACTTTCCCTGGCAATTTCTATGGGGATTCATTTTCCCCTGCACTCTCTTGTGTGCTAGTCTGTCTCTTGCCCTTCTATGCAACCATGGCTCCTTCCCCCACCACTGCACCCAGGGTCCAGTCCGTTTCTCTCCCAAACCATGTCTCCACACTTTGTGCCTTCTTCAATGTGGCCTCTTTTCTACCTTTAGTTGTGGAGTTTGTTCTTTCAGTCTTCAGATTGATTTCTGGGGTATTTAGGATGATATAATAGTTACTTAGTTGTATTCATAGGATGAGGTGAGCCTAGGGTCCTCCTATTCCACCACCATCTAAAAGTCTCTGGTTCGTCTGTCTTTTAAATTTTTTCTAATCTTTTTAAAAATTTTTTTAAATGTTTATCTATTTTTGAGACACAGACAGAGCATAAGAGGGGGAAGGCAGAGAGAGGAGACACAGAATCCAAAGCAGGCTCCAGGCTCTGAGCTGTCAGCACAGAGCCCAACGCAGGGCTCAAATCCATGAACCATGAGATCACGACATGAGCTGAAGTTGGATGCCTAACCTACTGAGCCACCCACATGCCCGCCCCTTAAGTGCTTTCTAATTTTTAACACTTCCATCGTTATCTCTTTCTCTCTCTCTCTTTTTTAAAAGGCATTGTTGAGGAAACCAGGTCACTTTGAGTTTCTCACAGCATTGCTGATTGCATCCCCAATATTCTATCTCCTGTATGTCCTCTAAATTAGCAGTTAGACCAGGATGCTTGATTAGATTCAGTTTAAAAAGATTTTTGTTCACGGGTGCCTGGGTGGCTCAGTCAGTTAAGCGTCAGACTCTTGATTTTGGCTCAGGTCATGATCTCACAGTTTGTGAGTTCCATCCCCAAGCCCCCCATCTGGCTCTGCGCTGACAGCCCAAAGCCTGCTCGGGATTCGGGATTCACTCCTTCCCTCCCTCCCCTCTCTCTGCCCCTCCCCTGCTTGCATGCACACGTGCTCTCTCTCTCAAAAGTAAATAAATAAACATGAAAAAAAGAGAAAACATTTTTTGTTAGGGAGATAGAGGAGCAAGATGCTTGCTAAGTGTTGGGGTATGTTTCTTATTGCTTCACACCAGGAGGTGCATGGTATCTGGTTGTTACATTAGCCAATTTTATGTTTTTTTAAATTTTTTAAAATGTTTATTTATTTTTGAGAGAGAGGGAGAGACAGAGCGTGAGCAGGGGAGGGGCAGAGAGAGAGACACACACAGAATCCGAAGCAGGCTCCAGGCCCTAAGCTGTCAGCACAGAGCCTAATGTGGGGCTTGAACTCACAAACTGTGAGATCATGACCTGAGCCAAAGTCAGACACTTAACCGACTAAGCCACACAGGTCCCCCTACATTGGCCAATTTTAATGGCTGGTATCATGCTGTGATAACCTCATGTACCCGTCTCCTCTGTAGGGATGGATTTGATACCAGAACTTCTCCCCACTAGACAGTGCTGGTAAATATGGATGAATCTGGCCTTTGCTCTGGACTCTCTTATCTGATGCCTTACAGACTTATTCTATTAATACATCATTTTATCAGATGAAATTCATTATAATTGCCGAAGCAAAAGCTTCTTCTGTACTAGAACCATCAATCCTGTGCTTGTCTTATCTCAAACTTAATTGAATTTGGAGTATGAAAAATTTCATAGATCCCATCCACTGATGACTTAGTTTAGATCCCTTACATTTTTTCCATTATTATTTTTTTAAAGTATGATATAGTTCATGTGTATAAAGGAATATAATGGAAATACTAAATATAAAGAATAATAAAAAAGAATGAAATCTTGCCATTTGCAACTACATGGATGGAACTGGAGGGTATTATGTTAAGTGAAATTAGAGAAAGACAAAAATCATATGACTTCACTCATATGAGGACTTTAAGAGACAAAACAGATGAACATAAGGGAAGGGAAACAAAAATAATATAAAAACAGGGAGGGGGACAAAACAGAAGAGATTCATAAATATGGAGAACAAACTGAGGGTTATTGGAGGGGTTGTGGGAGGGGGGATGGGCTAAATGGGTAAAGGGCACTAAGGAATCTACTCCTGAAATCATTGTTCCACTATATGCTAACTAATTTGGATGTAAATTTTAAAAAATAAAAAATAAAATTAAGAAAAACACGTCTACTGCAAAAAAAGGAATAATAAAACCAACAAATGTACCTACCGCCTAATTTTAGAACTTACATTATTTCTTCGATAATTTTATTTTGAAACGATTTTGAATTTATAAGAGTTTCACATATAGCACAGAGAGTTCCTATATACCCTTACCTATCATCCCCTAATGTTAGCACCTTATTAAAACTAAGAAATTAGCATCTATTAACCAGACTACAAACATTTTTTTCAGATTTTACTATTTTTTTCCCTTCTGTCTGTTTCCTGTTCCAAGATTCAACCCAGGATACCATGTTGCATATAGTCATTATGTTTTAGTCTTTATGTTTCTTTAGACTCCTCCAGTCTCTGAAAGTGTCTTGGTCTTTCCTTGTCTTCCATGACCTTCAAGCCTTGAAGAATACTGTTGCTATTTTGTAGAATGCCCCTCAATCTGTGTTTGTATGATATCTTTCTGGCTAGACTGGTGTTTATGCTTTTGGGGGAAGAATACCACAAAAGCGGGGTATCTTTCTCATCACATCATATCAGGTGGTACACACAATGTCAACATCACTTCTTACTGATGATGTCAACCTTGATCACTCGATTAAAGGAGCCGTCTTCCAGGCTACTCCACTATAAAATTACTATTTTCCCTTTTCCACATACTGTTCCTGAGAAGCAAGTTACCAAGTCTAGTCCATGCTCAAGGCAAGGGGAAACTAAGTTCCATCTCCTATGGGGAGAAGTAGCAAAGAAGTTGTGGACATATGTTAAAACCAGCACAGTAATTGATAAACTTTTGATAGATCTCTTCCATTTTGACTCTTCCTAATTTCATGATCATTACAAATATTGCCTGCACTATCCATCAACCACTTCATATTTCTTCATCCATGAGGTTGTTATGAATTTGTCATCACCTTCTTGAAACCTGCAGGTATTTGTACAGCATTTTCCCAGACTTATCTGATCATCATCACCACCTGCGGTACTTGCTTAACTATAAGTTTCCAAGCCCCTCCTCTACAATATAATTCAGCTTGTCTGGAGTGCGGGCTCGGAAAAGAGCTTTAAAGCATCACAGATGATTCTTATTAGGGAACCAAATTTGAGAAACACTGGCTTATGGCATTTCTTTCTTCTCCCTCTTTTCCAATAGTTAAACATGGACACAAAACTTATTATTCTATAGTTCATGTTTATAGTTTCCTTATTTATATAGTTTGTCATTTCCTGGTTTTCCTTGTTGAAATTCATGAAATTTGTACTTTGCCATTCTTCCACAAAGTAAGGATATTTGAATGTAAACTACAAGAGATATTTCCAGTTGGGAAAGGCCTGGTGGTCTCCCAACTCTTTCCCTGTAGTTTTGGTCTTTTCCTTTTATAGTTTTGGTCTTTCTCCTTTTATACTTGAAGCCTGTACTGCTTTTCTAAAAATGCCAGAAAGTTTGTCTCTGCTTATTTTCTTTAGGTTTTTGAGGGTTTCTGTAAGGATGCCATTAATTCCCATTATCTTGCTTCCATAATAATAATTTTTTTTTTCAACGTTTATTTATTTTTGGGACAGAGAGAGACAGAGCATGAACGGGGGAGGGGCAGAGAGAGAGGCAGACACAGAATCGGAAACAGGCTCCAGGCTCTGAGCCATCAGCCCAGAGCCCGACGCGGGGCTCGAACTCACGGACCGCGAGATCGTGACCTGGTTGAAGTCGGACACTTAACCGACTGCGCCACCCAGGAGCCCCTCCATAATAATAATTTTAATAGCTACCATTTATTGACCATGTAATATGCCAGATATCATGCTTTATATGTTTTAGGTTGAGCCACATGGCAAACATTTTTGTAGATCAAAATGATTGAATGCTGGCAATTTCATGGTTCAACCTCATACATTATCTTCTTTAATCCTCACAAAAACTCTGGGGGTAGGTGTTAGTATGTCTATTTTTACAGATGAGGAAACTAAGGATCAAAATAATTAAGTGACTTACCTAAAGTCACGCATTTATACACGGAGGAGCCAGGATTTGGTTATAGGGCTGTTTCTAAAGCCCAGTGTTTTTTAAATGTTTATTTTTGAGAAAGAGAGACAGAGTACGACGGGGAGAGGGTCAGAGAGAGAGGGAAACAATCTGAAGCAGGCTCCAGGCTCTGAGCTGTCAGCACAGAGCTGGACAGAGGGCTCAAACTCAGGAACCGCGAGATCATGACCTGAGCCAAAGTCGGACGCTTAACCGACTGAGCCACCCAGGAGTGCCTAAAGCCCATGATTTTAAACACAACATTGCTTTAAAGAAAATGTTATGGTGAGGATGTGATAAAAAAGTACTGACACACTGTGTGTGGGAGTAGAGGTTGGTAGAACTTTGCTGAAAGCTATTTGATACTGTCCCTCGGGAGCATTAAGAATTTTCATAACTTTGGGGCGCCTGGGTGGCACAGTCGGTTAAGCGTCCGACTTCAGCCAGGTCACGATCTCGCGGTCTGTGAGTTCGAGCCCCGCGTCGGGCTCTGGGCTGATGGCTCAGAGCCTGGAGCCTGTTTCCGATTCTGTATCTCCCTCTCTCTCTGCCCCTCCCCCGTTCATGCTCTGTCTCTCTCTGTCCCAAAAAAATAAATAAACGTTGAAAAAAAAAAAGAATTTTCATAACTTTGCATTTAGTAACTCCATTGCTAAAAAATTATCCCAAGGGACTATTCAGAGATGAACATAAATATTAATGTAAAATATGCTCATCAAAGCATATTTTTAATATTAAATAATTGGAAACAATGAGTGTTCAGCAATAAGGAATTAAATTCAAATACAGCCACAAGATGGACATGAGACATAGGAAAATGTTCATGATACAATGTCAAGTAAGATAAGCAATATACAAAATTAAGTATGACCACATATTTTGTTTTAAAAAAAAGCATAAAAAAACAGTCTGGAAGGAAATGCAAGAAAATTATAACAATGGTTATATCTGTACAGTGGGATAAAGAGTGGTTTTCATTAAAAAAAAAAAATTTCCATAACGAATTTTCTATAGGGGCGCCCAGGTGACTGAGTCAGTTAAGTGTCTGACTTCAGCTCAGGTCATCTCACGGTTCGTGGGTTTGAGCCCTGCATTGGGCTCTGTGCTGACAGAGCAAAACCTGCTTGGGACTCTCTCTCCCTCTCTCTCTCTGCCCCTCCCCTGATCTCTCTCTAAATAAATAAACTTAAAAAAAGAATTTTCTATAACAAATATATATTACTTTCAGTATAAAAATATTGAAAATAAATTTTGGTTTAAAAAATTCACCTATAATCCCACTACTCTAACGCAATAATTGTTTTCATTTTTGCATATCACCTCCCAGTCTTCGTTTTGACAATTGTGTAATTTTACCTGAGAGCAGTCATGGTGTACAAAGTATGATTTTTAAAACTTTTATAATTTGCCAAGATTTTTTTCTAAGTAAGCCGTATGACCTTAACTTGAACACACGATCCCATGATTGAGTCACATGCTCTACTGACTGAGCCAGCCAGGTGCCTCTGCTTTTTTCAACTTAAAATTATTATTGTGTTGGGGCACCTGGGTGGTTCAGTCAGTTAAGCGTCCAACTTCAGCTCAGGTCTTGATCTCACTTTTGTGAGTTCAAGCCCTGAATCGGGCTCTGTGCTGACAGCTCAGAGCCTGCTTCAGATTCTGTCTCCCTCTCTGTCTGCCCCTCCCCGACTTGTGTGCGCTCCCTCTCTCTCTCTTTCTCTCAAAAATAAACAAAAAATTTTAAATTATTATTGTGCAAGTAGTATTACTCATTGTAGGAAATTAAACGGTAGACATAGCCAAAAGGAGATATAAACCTGTAGTCCCACCACCAGAGAAAATCACTGTTAACTTGTTTTGTGTATAGCTCATTTCCAGGCTTTTTCTTACATACTTGTGTATATATAATGTATATCAAAATTCGACCATCCTTGGACATACCACTTTTTATTGGGCCTTCTAAACATTATATTGTAAATCCTTTTACATGTTTATACATACTTTATAAAGTGGTCACTTTTTAAACATTTTCTTCAATGTTTATTTTTGAGAGAGAGAGACCGAGTGTGAGCAGGGTAGAGGCAGAGAGGGACACACACACACACACACACACACACAAAATCTGAAGCAGGCTCCAGGCTCCGAGCTGTCAGCACAGAGCCCGACGCGGGGCTTGAACTCACAGACTACGAGATCATGACCTGAGCTGAAGTTAGACACTCAACCGACTGAGCCACCAAGGCGCCCCTGAAATGGTCACTTTTAATAGCTACATAATAGTTTACTGAATTAATTGATCCTTACTTAACCATTTCCTGTTGTACTATTTGTTTCCAAGGTTTCTCAATTTTAGATAATACAATTAATGTCATGTTTATAGTTTTTACTTCCATTGAATTATATCTCTATCATCAGTTTCTGAGTGTGGAATTATCAGGCTAATAGCCAAAAACAATTCTTTAAAATTGCTATATACGGGGTGCCTGGGTGGCTCAGTCAAACATCTGACTTCGGTTCAGGTCATGATCTCATGGTTTGTGGGTTCGAGCCCCACATCGGGGTCTGTGCTGACAGCTCAGAGCCTGGAGCCTGCTTCAGATTGTGTGTCTCCCTTTATCTCTGCCCTTCCCCTGCTTGTGCTCTCTCTCTCTCTCCCTCTCTCTCTCAAAAATAAGCACTAATATGTTTAAAAAATCAGAAGCACTCAAAAAAAATAGCAAGGTTCCTGCCCCAACCCTTCCCCTTTGTTCTCCACTCACTTTCCCCAGAGGCAACCACTTTTATCTGTTAGATATTTATGGGTTTTGATACATAATATCATATTGCTTTCCAAAAGTTTGTACCTGTTTATTTTGCCAGCCATGCTATGTGAACATACTAATTTCACTACAACTTCGTCAACTTTAGATGTTATTTACAAGTTGTTTTGCCTGTTTTCAGTCATTCAATACATATTTCAGCCACTACCACCTGACACAAATAAGGATACAAAGAAGAATGAATATAGCATCTGCCCTCAAGTGTCAGAGGTAGCCAGACTGACAGAAGGAGCATAAACCTAAAAGTACAGTGTGATCAATGGAATGGAAGTACGTGAAAGGAAGAGGGAAAAGTAATCAATGTTTCAGGTTATGAGCAGGTGGTGAGGATTTAGGAAAAGCTTTTCGATGCAAGAGACCTTTGAGCTGAAGGGGCACCTGGGTAGCTCAGTGGGTTAAGCATCTGACTTGAGATCAGGTCATGATCTCACAGCTCATGAGTTCAAGCTTCACACTGGGCTTTGCACTGACAGTACGGAGCCTGCTTCAGATTCTGTCCCTCCCCTGCTCTTGCATTTTCTCCCTCTCTCTTTCTCTCTCTCAAAAAAAAAAAAAAAAAAAACAACCTTTGAGGAGGGTGCCTGGGTGGTTCAGTTGGTTAAGCATCCGACTTTTGGTTTCAGCTCAGGTCATGATCCCACAGTTTCATGGGGTTTGAGCCCCGCGTCAGGCTCCGCACTGACAGCAGGGAGCCTGCCTGGGATTCCCTGTATCCCTCTCTCTCTGCCCCCCCCCCCCCGCCACGCTGCCTCTTTCTCAAAATAAATACACTTTATAAAAATAAAATATTCACTTCAATTATACACACACACTAACACCTTTGAGCTGAATATGAACGGATATTGGGAGGTTTAACAGGTGAGGTGGGGTGAGGATATTCCAGGCAGATAATACATATCCAAAAGCCAGAGCCATGAATCAGCATGGAATATTTGAAGAACTGCGAGTAGTCCAGTGTAATTGGAGCATTGGATATGTGTGGAGGGATAGTGAGGGTAGGGGGAAAATCAGGAAAGGTAGAGCAGAGCACAAAACAGATCTCAAAAGGGTTTAGAGACTATGGTGAGGAATTTGGACTTTCTCTTTATAGATAATGAAGAATTTTAAACAGGTGAAGGAGGTTATTAGCTTGGGTTGGGTTTTAGACTAACTCTGGCTTCAAAGTAGTGAATGTATTAGAGATAAATCCAGGCTTGAGGAAAGGGCACCTGTTACAAGGGGATTGCATTAGTTCAGGTGAGAAGTGATGAGGACGTCAATTAAAGCAATGATACTTGGGGGCACCTGGCTGGCTCAGTTGCTACAGTATGCAACTCTCGATCTCAGGCCCATGAGTTCAAGCCCCATGTTGGGTGGAGAACTTACTTTTTAAAAAAATTTAAAAATAAAGAATAAGGGGTACCTGGCTGGCTCAGTCAGTGGAGCATGTGACTCTTGATCTTGGGGTCATGAGTTTGAACCCCATGTTGGGCATAGAGATTACTTAATAAAATTTTTTTAAAAAACAATGAGGGGTTCTTGAGTGGCTCAGTCATTTGAGCATCCGACTCTTGATTTGGGGTCAGGTCATGATCTCAGGGTCATGAGATCAAACCCTGTGTTCGTGGAGCCTGCTTAAGATTTTCTCCCTCTCTCTTCCTCTGCCCCTCTCCCCTGCTCACACACACACACACTCTGTCTCTAAAAAAAATAAAAGAACAAGACAAACAAAAAGCATGGTATTTTGGTTGGAGAAGATGGGATAGATTTGGGAGATGCTTAGAAGGTAGGCTCAACCATGCCTTGTGATTCATTATTATATGAGGCAAAAAATAAGGAGGCATATAAGATTCAACAATGCAGTCAATAAATATTTGTAGTGTGCCTATAAATGTGCCAGGCACTGTTCTAGGCTCTAGGGGTATAGAAGTGAAAAACATGGATGTAAATCTTTGTTCTCATGGAATTTATATCTTAGTGGAAAAGAGGTGGACAATAAACAAGCCAACACAAATAAACCTATGTTTGAAATAAAAGAAGAAAATATATTAGTAATTTTGGCTGGATGGGTTGGTCCTACTTTAGATAGGATAGACAGGGGAGGTCTCTAATGAGGTAATGGCATTTGAAGACTCGAAGATGAGAGAGACCCAGCCTTGCACTGAGCCAGAGGAAGATCATTCCAGGTAGAGGGAACAGCAAGAACAAAGGCTCTGAGGCAGAAAAGAAATTGGTGTCCTGGAGGAACTGAAGGATTGCTAGAGTAGCTTGGAGTGTAATGATCAAAGAGGAGAGCAGAATTCTTCCAAGTTTTTGTCTTGGGTAACTAGGGAAGGGGGTGGGGAATAACAGAGGAATAATTTCAAATAAGGAGTAGGCTCCGAATTGGGGAAGGTAATGTGTTAAGTGTCATATTTGGTGAGCTGTCTATGACACATCCAAGGAGAGATATTCGGTATTTGGAAACAGTGGAGCTTAGGAGAGAGGTTGTGTTTTTAGCCCGTGAAGAGCAGATAAAGTTATGGATATGAGATCAGGGCCAAGGGCAGAACTCTGGGGGAAAGACCCAATGCTTGATGGATGGGCAAAGGTAGGGGAATCAGCAAGGTGATTGCAAAAGAACAGTCAGAAAATGTGTAATCCAGAAGCTAGAAGGGCAAGAGAATGTGAGGAATGAAGGAATAATCAGTATTTAAAATGCAACAGAGAAATTAAGCAAGAGGTGAAAGGTATCCATTGAATTTGGCAATTAATTGGGAGATCAGTGGAGTGGTCGGAGTAAGAAATAGATCTGCACTGACTTGAATAATTATTGGACAAACATAAATGCCATATAAAAATACATATGCCACTTAAATTAACAAAACAAAGATACCTAGTAATAAATTTACTTAAAGATTTTTAAGACCTTTATGAAGAAAATAATGAACTTTTGCTGAAAGATATTAAAGACGTAAGTAAATGGAGAGACATTCCAGATTCATCAATAGGAAGATTCAATATTGTAAACATGTAAAGATGGCTTCACTTGGTCTATGGAACCCAATGTGTTTCCATCAAAATTCCAATAGGGTTCTTCATAGAACTTGACAAAACAATTCTAAACTGTACGTGGAAGAGGAATGGACCAAAAAAACATCCAAGAAGACGAACAAGATGAGGAAACTGGAACTTCCCCTTTCAGATATCAAGTTATCACAAAGCAGTAATTAAAGGAGTTTGGAATTGTTACAGGCATAGGAAAATGTAACAATGGAAGAGAATAGGGACACTAGAAGATAGGAGTAGCATTGTGAAGCAGTGGGGAAAGGATGGGCTATTCAGTGAACAGTGCTGGGACTGCTGGTTATCCATACAGGAAGAAGAGGAAATGAGATCACTACCTCATACCTCACACAAATATCAATTCTGCATGGATCAAGGCCCCAGATGTGCAAGACAAAATTCTTAAATTTTTAGATGGAAATATAGGAGGCTATTTCTATAGCCTTGGTATAGGAAAGGATTTCTTGGCCAAAATATAAAGCACAGTAACTAACTGGAATTTACATTAAAACTTGGGAAAAAAGAAATAATAAAAAAAGGAAAAAGAAAATAAAGCACAAACCATAAAAGTTTGATATGGTTGACTATGTTAAACAAACAAACAAACTTGTGTTTATCAAAAGACATTATTTAAAAAGGCTACAGGGTCTGGCAAAAGATATTTGCAATTTACATGACTAATAAGGGATAACTATATATATATGTTTATATACATATTATATAATATGTACATATTGTACATATGTACATATATACATATATATAAAGATAATAAAGATAAGCCACCCAGCAGAAAATTGACCAAAAGGCATGAATACGTATTTCACAGAAAACAGAAATTACCAACAAACTTTGAAAAGATGAACTACCTCACTGGTAATCAGGGAAATGCAAAGTATGACCACAATGAGATTAATTTTATACTCATCAGACTGATAAATAGTTTTTAAAAATTTTTAATGTTTATTTTTGAGTGACAGGAAGACAGAGCACGAGTGGGGGAGGGGCAGGGAGAGAGGGAGACCCAGAACCCGATGTGGGGCTTGAACTCCTGAACAGCGAGATCATGACCTGAGCTGAAGTTGGACACTCAACTGATTGAACCACCCAGGGGCCCCAGACTGATAAATATTAACAAGTCTGATAATACCAGAGGTCGTGCAATGGAAATCCTGCTAGCAGAAATGTAAATTGGTACAATCACTTTGAATACATTTTGACACTTAATAAATCTAAACATGGATATACTCTATGACTCAGCAATTCTACCCCTAGAACATACACTAGAAAAATTATTGCATAAATGTACCAGAAAAGATGTACAGGAATTCAAGTGTGTTCATAACAGCACTGATGTTAATAGCAAAAAGCTAGAAATAGCCCAAATGTCCTTCAGCAGGACATTGGGCTTAATAAATTGTGGTATAATCATCAAATGGAAAACTACATACTGGTGAAAATAGATACCTATGGTTACAAATATCAACATGATGAATCCTGCAAACATAATGTAGAGAGAGCAAATTCAGGGGAAAATGCTACGTTATGATTCTATGATGTAAAGCTTAAAAACGCAGGTAAGAAAGCGATGAAGAAAAGCAAAATTCATGATGGCAGTTATATCTTGTGGGGAAGGAAAAGATTGCAATTCAGAAGGGCATGTAGAGGGTTTCAGAGGCTCTGGTAAGGTTCTGTTTCTGAAGCTGAGTGGTGGGTACGTGGGTGTTCATTTTATTATTCTTTAATTCACACACATGTTTATGATTTTGTTATTCTTTACATATATATGGTTTAAAGCATTAAATCTTCTAAGAGTATATATTATATACTCTTTTGTATTTGTGATACATTTTCTAAAAATGTTTAAGCTAAAAACGTAGTGATTGGAAGGTGTGGAGGGGTGCCTGGCTGGCTCAGTTGGTGGAGCTTGCGACTCTTGGTCTTGAGGTCGTGAGTCCGAGCACCACGTTGGATGTGGAGATTACTTAAAAATAAAATATATTTGTTTTTTAGAGAGAGAGAGCACGTGAGTAGGGGAGAGGGGCACAGATAAAGAATCTTAAGCAGGCTCCGCGCTCAGCGCAGAGCTCAATGCGAGGCTCCATCCCACAACCCTTGGGATCATGACCTGACCCAAAATCAAGAGTCGCCCTCAACTGACTGAGCCACCCAGGCGCCCCGCACACACACAAAATAAAATCTTTTTTAACAACAAAAAAAAGAAGGTGTGTATAGCTGGGGGAAGATCCTTCCAGGTAGAGAGAACAAGGGCACTGAGACGGTAGAGGTGCTGAGGCCATCATGTCTGGTGGAGATGAGGTCATAGAGGTTTCCAGGGGACAGATTGTGTAATTCCTTGTGGCATGGGAAACCACTAGAAGGTTTTAAGCATTGAGTGACACAATTTTATGTTTTAAAAAATTACTTAGGCTTTGTGGTACATGCTAGAGGGCAATGATTTTGTGAAATGTTACCAATTAGAAAAACTAGGCAAAGGATCTCTATTATTTCTTACAATTATCTCAAATGAAAATTTCAGTAAAAAAGAATGAGGGATGCATGTGTGGAGAGAGAAACAAAAAACAAAGCAGAAACAGATCCATAAATACAGAGAATGAACTGGTGGTTGCCAGAGGGGAAGGAGGTGGGGGGATGGGCAAAAGAGGTGACAGGGAGTAGGAAGTACAAGCTTCCAGTTATGGAATGAATAAAGTTATGGGGATGAAAGGTACGGCACAGGGAATATAGTCAATGGTATTGTAATGGCACCATATGGTGACAGGTGTTAGCTACACTTGTGGTGAGCACAGCATAACACAGAGTTGTAGAATCACTATATTGTCTACTTGAAACTAATGTAACATTGTGTCAACTATAAATACATAAATACACAAATAAAAAGCAAAAGGGCGACACATGGAGACATGGAAAGAAAATCAGAAGGAACAAGTCACTTCCGGGTTTTAAAAAAATTGCAGAATAATATCTATAGTATGACCTCCAAATTCCTATCACAGTCTGTTCTCTGTGTTTATGGGTCCCTTTCTGCTTTTTCATTTGCTTGCAAAACTGTAGCATAATATAACCAGGATATTGACGTTGATAGGCTCCACCAATTTTATTCAGATTTCTCCAGTTTGTCTCATTATTTTTTTTAAGTTTATTTATTTTAAGAGAGAAAGCAAGTAAGGTAGGGGCAGAGAGAGAGAAGAGAGAGAGAGAGAGAGAGAGAGAGGAGACAGAGAATTCCAAACAGGCTTCACACAGTCAGTACAGAGCCGGATGTAGGGCTCAAACTCACGGACCTTGAGATCATGACCTGACCAGAAAGCTGGATCGCTTCTCAGCCTTTTGGCTGAAATCAAGTGCAGAAACCAAGAGTTGGACGGTTAACCAACTGGGACACCCAGGTGCCCCTGTGTTGTTTTTCTTTTACTCTCTATTTTGTTTGTCTCTTTTCTAATCTTTATTTACTCCCTTCTGCTAGCTTTGGGTTTAGTTTGCTTTTCTTCATCATGTAATTTTCTCATTTACCTTGTGCTTGGAGTGGAGGTCCTTGGGATTCTTAGATTAGTAAGTTTATAGTTTTCATGAAATTTGGAAAACTTTCACCCATTGTTTTATCACATATTTTTTCTGTCACTTCTTTCCTTCAGGGACTCCAATTACATGTATAGAAGGCTGCTTGGAGTTGCCTCACAGCTCACTGATGCTCCGTTCATTTTTCCAGTCTTTTTTTCTCTGAGTTTTACCCAGTTTCTATTATTATGCCTTTGAGTTCACAGATAGTTTTCTTCTGCAGCATCTATATGCTGTTAATCCTGTCTAGTGTATTTTTTTAATTTTAGACATTATGTTTTCATTTCTAGAAGTTTGATTTGTACTTTTTCGGTATCTTTATGTCTCTATTTAACATACTCAATTTTTTCCTCTGTCATCTTGACATTTTTTAATGTTTATTTTACATACATATAACTTGAATATAGTTAAAATAACTATTTTGTTGTCCTTGTCTATTAACTTGTCTTTGTGGTGAATTCCACAAAGGCCCTGGTGAATTCTGGGCCAATATAAAAATGTTTTAACTACTATGTATTTAATTGTATCTGGTGGGTCAAATGACCATATTATCTATCTTTAAAGTATTTTCTTTGGCTACTGGCTACTGTGGTAGACATATGGCCTCCAACGATCCCCACCTCCTGGTATTCACACCTTTGTATAATCCCCTCCTCTAGAGTGTGGGCGGGACCTAGTGACCTAACAAATAGAATACAGCAAAGGTAATGGGATGTTGCTTCCAAGATCATTCCAAGAATGTTGTTTCCAAGTTACAAAAGATTATGGCTTCCATCTTGATGGTACTGTCTTGCTCTCTCTTGCTTACTCACTCTGAGGAAACTAGCTGTCATGTTGTGAGTTGTCCTGGGGAGAGGCCAAAATACCAACTCAATGAGACCCTCAGTCTAACAGTCCACAAGGAACTGAATTCTGCTAACACCCACAGAGTGAATGTGAAAGCAGATCTTATTCCAGTTGAACCTTAAGGTGAATGCGGTCCTGGCTGATGACACTTTCCACCTCCTGAGAGCACCTGAGCTATAGGAGTTAGGTAAGCAGTGCTCAGTTTCCTGACCCATAGGCACAATGAGATAATTATCCCTGGATTATTTGTTTTTGGGGTGTTGGGTTGGGTAAGTTCTTTATATATTTTCGATACAACCCTTTATCAAATATTTCTTTTGCAAGTGTCTTCTCCCAATCTATAAGTTGTCTTTTAGTTTTTGTTGTTTCCTTCACTGTGCAGAAGCTTTCATTTTGATGTAGTCCCAATAGTTTATTTTTACTGTTTTCCCCTTGCCTCAAGGGACCCATCTAGAAAAAGTTCCTACAGCCAATGTCAGAGAAGTTACAGCCCGTGCTCTCTTCTAGGATATTTATGGTTTCAGGTTTCACATTTAAGTCTTTAATACATTTTGAGTTTATTTTTGTGCGTGGTATAAGAAAGTGGTCAAGTTTCATTGTTTTGTAGGTAGCTGTCCAGATTTCCTAACACTATTTGTTGAAGAGACTGTCTTTTTCTTTAAAAAATTTTTTTAATGTTTATTTTATTTTTGAGAGAGCGAGACAGAGCATGAGCAGGGGAGGGGAAGAGAGAGAGGGAGATACAGATTCCGAAGCAGACTCCAGGCTCTGAGCTGTCAGCACAGAAACCGACACAAGGCTCAAACCCACGAACTGGGAGATCACCACCTGAGCTGAAGTTGGACACTCAACTGCCTGAGCCACCCAGGTGCTTCAGTGTTGCTTTTCTTTTTCAAGACTGCTTTGGCTGTTCAGGGTTTTTTGTGGTTCTCTATAAATATTATAATTTTTCTAGTTCTGTGAAAAAATGCTGGTGGTATTTTGATGGGGATTGCATTAAATGTGTAAATTACTTTGGGTAGTACAGACATGTTAACAATATTTGTTCTTCCAATACGTGGGCATGGAATGTCTTTCCATTTGTATGTGTCATCTTCAATGCCTTTCATCAGTGTTTTATAGTTTTCAGAGTATAGGTCTGTCACCCCTTTGGTTAATTTTATTCCTAGGTATCTTATTATTTTTGATGCAATTGTAAGTGGGATTGATTCCTTAATTTCTCTTTCTGCTGCTTTATTATTGGTGTATAGAAATGCAACCAATTTCTGTACATTGATTTTGTACCCTATGACTTTACTGAATGCATTTACCAGTTCTGGCAGTTTTTTGGTGGAGTCTTTGGGTTTTTCTATATATAGTATCATGGCATCTGCACATAGTGAAAATTTTACTTCTTCCTTACTGATATGGATGCCTTTTATTTCTTTTTGTTGTCTGAGGAGAGGGACAGAGAGGGAAAGGGAGAGAGAATTGTAAGCAGACTCCATGCTCAGCTCAGAGCCTGACACACGGTTTGATCCCACAACTCTGCAATAATGATTTGAGCCAAAATCAAGAGTCAGAAGCTCAACCAACTGAGCCACCCAGGGGCCCCTGGCCCCTCTTACTTTTCAAGGCAATTGCTACAGGAATTTGTTTTCCCCTGCTGTCCCCTGTGTGCTTGTCTGTCTGTTGCCCTTCTCTGTGACCCCATTCCCTCCCCACTGCAATGGACATGATCCATTTCTCTCCCAAGCCATGTCTCCGCACTTCCTACCTTCTTCAATGTGGGCTCTTCTCTACCTTTAGTTGTGGAGTGTGTTCTGCCAGTCTTAAGGCCAATTTCTGATGTATTTAGGATGATTTCATAGTTATCTAGCTGTATTCCTGGGAGGAGGGGAACCTGGGGTCCTCCTTCTCTGCTGCCATCTTCCTTTCCTTGCTCCTGGAATGACAGTTTTAAGGTTGTGTAGAGAATTTTAAATCCAGATGCCATGACCATTAAAGGAACAGAAATTATTTATTCATGACTGGTAGACTTCACAATGGCGTGCAAGGACAAAGCTCATCCCCTCATCACCATCTTTGGTGTTCAGAGTATGGAGGAGAAGCCATCTCCTTCTGGAGAAGACTGTAAGAAAGCAGGAGCCTCGGAAGAGGGCCTCAGTTCAGTTAAGGCAAGGGATGGAAGGGAAGTATAGCTAAGAAAGCCAGGGTGTAGTGTAATTTCTTTCTCATGAAACGGGCTCCAGAGGGCATAGTGGAAAAGGCTCTGAGAAAAGCAAACAGTGCGGAAAACAGGTTGGGGTGTATGTGGACTAAACAGAGCATCTGGGGCTCTAATATGTTACCTCCTTCCCAGCCTCGTGAAAGTGGCAACACCTCCTCCATTGCCACCTTTTTCTTTAATGCCATTCTTTTTTTTTTTAAATAACGTTTATTTATTTTTGAGAGAGAGTGTGTGAGAGGGGCAGAGAGAGGTGGGGTGACAGGGGATCTGAAGCGGGGTCCATGCTGAGAGCAGAGAGCTGGACACGGGGCTCAAACTCATGACCTGAGTGAAGACGGACACTTAACCGACTGAGCCACCCAGGCGCCCCTCTCTAATGCCATTCTTAATGTGCCTCACTGCAACCAATTTTAGTTTCACTTGAACATGTTGCAAACTCTTACTTTCCTTTCTGTTTAAAATCCATAACATCAGATTGGCATGTCTCCAAGTAAATACTCTTTCTAGCCTTTGTGAAATGTCTTCATTCTATAGCTAAAACCCTGTCATTTCAATATCTCATGCCATGACCCCAAAAGCCAAATTGATTTTTCCAACACTATCAAATAGCTATGCATTCACCACTGCTCATATCCTCCCTGCTCTTCCAAACCCCTTGCGTTCATTAGATGAAGAAATGGAAACACTTCCTTATGGTCCCAAGAGTTTCGACTTTTACCCAGGCACCATTCAGTAGAAGAATTGCTGTTCAACCCTGTGTGAAGCACCAGGAGCAGATAGAGCCAGAAAGTTTGAGAGAATGAATGACATACTCCAGATTAACAATTTCAGAAAACAGCATCTCATCCCCTTTCAGCATCACTTTATATATAGTATGTAATTTTTGTATACATAATGTATGGTACAACATTAAAATCTACAAACAAGATATGTGGAAAGAGTAAGTTGCCCTTGTCTTTCTTTCCCCCAATTCACTTACCTTCACTAGAGGCAACCACAGGAATCAGTGTCTTGTATATTCTTGCAAATATTCCTTACATTTATCAACACATATCTATGCATTTAAGAAATCCCCCGAGGTGCCTGGGTGGCTCAGTAGGTTGACCGTCTAACTCTTGATTTCGGCTGTCACGATCTCATGGTCTGTGAGATTGAGCCCCATGTTGGGCTCTGCACTGACAGTGTGGAGCCTGCTTGAGATTTTCTCTTTTCCCCTCTCTCTGCTCCTCTCCCCCACCTCAAAATAAATAAACATTTATTTAAAAAAAAAACTTTGAGGGGCACCTGGGTGGCTCAGTCGGTTAAGAAGCCGACTTCGGCTCAGGTCATGATCTCACTGTCCATGAGTTCGAGCCCCGCGTCGGGCTCTGTGCTGACGGCTTGGAGCCTGGAGCCTGTTTCAGATTCTGTGTCTCCCTCTCTCTGACCCTCCCCCATTCATGCTCTGTCTCTCTCTGTCTCAAAAATAAACGTTTAAAAAAAAAAACTTTGAGAAATCTCCACAAATTGTAGCATTATGTGTCCACTATTTTGCACCTTGCTTCTTTTCACTTAAATAGTACATCCTGGAGTCCTTTCCAAGTCAGTCCATATAGAATTACTCATTGTTTCTGTGATTGCGTAATATTACATGGCTAGTTATACCATAGTGTATTTAACCAATTTCCCACTGGTGGACTTTTGGGTTACTTCCAACTTTTTGCTCTTGAAAACCATGTTTCAGTGACTATTTTTGTACATGCGTCATTTCAAACATATATTTATAGAATATATACAGATATTTCTGTATCTATAGAATATTTATAGAATATATAGAATATATATAGAACAAATGTATACACTACATATAGAATAAATAAACATAAAAAAAAATCCCTCAAAGTGGAATTTCTAGACCGAAGACTATAGCACTATCCCTTTTGATTGGTTGGGAAGAGGCTCTATTCAGTGATCTCTTCAACACCGTGGCAGCAAGCCATCCACTTCCACAGAGTCTCTGCTACTCCTTCCAAGGGTAACTGTTTCCACTTCCTTTTGTTTCCACTTACAGAATCCTCCCTCTTCTTCTGTGGAGTATGTGATAAAACATCTTGTCTAGTGGAGATGTACAAATCCTTCACATTGAAAGCTTCATATCTATGGTGTAAGGTGGCTGTTTCAATTTGTTTTTCTTTTCATATTCTTTTTTTAATGTTTATTTTATTTTTGAGAGAGAGAGAGAGAGCACGTGAGAGTGTGGGGGTGGGGGAGGACAGAGAGAGAGGGAGACAGAGGATCCGAAGCTGGTTCTTCGGTGATAGCAGCAAGCCTGACTTGGGGCTTGAACTCACAAACCATGAGATCATGACCTGAGCTGAAGTCGGAAGCTCAACTGACTGAGCAACCCCCCCCCCCACCAGGTGCTCCCTTTTAATATTCTTCTACTTACCATTATAACCTTCATTATGGAAACCCTCTGCTGACCTCCTGGCATCTTCCTTCCCCTTTTTCTCTTTTTCCTATACTTCTTTCTTCTCCCCTCCTTCTTTTCTTTCTTATTCTCTTTTCCCTTTGACTTTTCTCTCCCTCCTCTCCCCTCTTCCTCCTTCTCCTTTGTGATGGTCTATTGATGTGTCAATTTGGCTAGGACAGTCCCCAGGTATTGAGTCAAACTAATCTGGTGTTACTGTGAAGGTACTTTGTAGATATAATTAAAATCCATGACCAGAGGACTTAAAATTTTTTTAATGTTTATTTATTTTTGAGAGAAAGAAAGAGACAGAGAGACAGAGCATGAGTGGGGGAGGGGCAGAGAGGGAGACCAGAATCTGAAGCAGGCTCCAGGCTCTGAGCTGTCAGCACAGACCCCGATGTGGGGCTCGAACCCACAAACCATGAGATCATGACCTGAAACGAAGTCAGATGTTTAACTGACTGAGCCCCCCAGATGCTCCAACAGTAGATTTCTTAACATATATCTTCTACTGGTTCTGTTTCTCTGGTTGAACTCTGACTAATACATCTTTTCAAATATTTTCTCCATCCAGTCTGGGAAGTCTTCATTTCATGGATAAGCACAGAGAGGCACTCCCCAAAGACACCCTTTTTCATCTGTACCTCAAGGGGAAAGATCAACTTCAGTAAATACTTACAGAGAGCCATCATTGCCTCTGATGGGAAAGAAAACATTCTGCAGGTCCCAGGAAAGGTTTCCTAGTGTCAGGAACAATGTGCTAAAGATATCAAGTGAAGCAACCTATTATTGCTTGGTTGATGCCAGAGTGCTGTTAATTGCATAAAAAAGAAAATAAAAATTATTGAGCACTAAAATGGGGGTGGGGCAAAGTATAAAATAAAGATCCATGATGGGGTGCCTGGGTGCCTCAGTTGGTTGAGTGTCTGACTCTTGATTTTGGCTTAGGTCAGGGTCTCATGGTCACGGGATTAAGCCCATTAAGAGTCAGGCTCTGCACTGTGCATGGAGGCTGCTTGAGATTCTCTCTCTCTCTCTCTCTCTCTCTCTCTCTCTCTCTCCCTCTGCCCTTCTTCCCTGCTGATACCCTCTCTCTCTCTAAAAAAAAAAAATCCATGAATCCATACTGATGTAAATTAGTGATCGATTGAATAAATAGACACATGAACAGAAGAGACAAATTCCCATGCAGAAGAATTAGAAATAATTTATATACTGTGCCCTCAAAGAGGTGGAGCATTCATTACATTCTAGTTGTTATGATTGGGTGCGCATAGTGACTTCCTTCCAAACAGTACAGTATAGAAAGGGGGGGAAAGAGTAACTTTATAGTGGAGAAATCTGGAAAACACTACCTCAGTCAGGTGATCAACACCAACAGTGAAAAGTCACATTAATATTATGTATTGTAGCTATGATACATTGAAAATGGCACTTTACATCTGGGCTCCTCCTTCTGAAAACTCATAATCTCAGTCTAATCATGAGAAAAATATCAAAAAAATCCAAGTTGAGGGAAATTCTACAAAACTCCTGACTAGCACTGCCTAGAACTATGAAGGTCTAGGGCTCCTGGGTGGCTCAGTCGGTTTGAATATCTGACTCTTGATCTCAGCTCAGGTCATAATCCCAAGGTCGTGGGATTGAGCCTGGTGTTGGGCTGCACACTGAGTGTGGAGCCTGCTTCAGATTCTTTTTCTCTCTCTCTCTTTCTCTCTCTCTTCCTCTGCCCCTTTCCCCCAGCTCACACACACGCTCTCTCTAAAATAAAATTTAAAAAAGGACTATAAAGGTCATCAAAAGCAAGGAAAGTCTGAGAAACCATTACAAGAAAGAAAGAAAGAAAGAAATCAAGAAAGAAAGAAACCATTACAGAGCCTAAGGAGACATGATAACTAAATGTAATATGGTGTCTTAGATGAGATTATGGACCAAAAAAAGGACATTAGGTAAAAACTTTGGAAGCCTTAATAAAGTATACACTTTGGCTTATAATGATGTATCAATATTGGTTCATTAATTATAACAAATATACCATACTAATGTAAGATGTTAACAATAGGGGAAACTGGATGTTGGGTTCACAGGAACTCTGTACCATCTTGTCAGTTTTTCTGCAAATATAAAACTTCTCAAAAAAATAAAGTTTGGGGCGCCTGGGTGGCGCAGTCGGTTAAGCGTCCGACTTCAGCCAGGTCACGATCTCACGGTCCATGAGTTCGAGCCCCGCGTCGGGCTCTGGGCTGATGGCTCGGAGCCTGGAGCCTGTTTCCGATTCTGTGTCTCCCTCTCTCTCGGCCCCTCCCCCGTTCATGCTCTGTCTCTCTCTGTCCCAAAAATAAATAAACGTTGAAAAAAAAATTAAAAAAAAATAAAAAATAAAGTTTATCCATGGAGATAATAAAAAGATCAGTGGTTTCCAGAGGTTCAGGGACAGAAAGGAAGAGAGGTTGAATAAATAGAGCACAGGGGATTTTTTGGGCAATGAAAATATACTGTACAATAGTGTAATCGTGGATAAATGTCATTACACATTTGTCAGGGCCCATAGAATGTGCAATATAAAGAGTGAGCTCTAATGTAAACTGTAGTCAGTAGACTGTAACAATGAATCAGTTTTGGTTCATTAATTTTAACAAATGTACCACACTATTGCAAGATGTTCCTAATTGGGAAAGCTGTGCATGTGTGAGTGGGAATGAGTAGAGGTGGAGAGAGTAGGTTGGATACATGGAACTCTATATAATATCTGCTTGATTATTCTGTAAATGTAAAACTGCATTAAAAGAACTAAGTCTGATAAAATAAATGGACAAAGGACTTGAATAGACATTTCTCCAAAGAAGATATACAAATGACCAACAGATACTTGAAAGATGTTCAACATCACTAGTCATTAAGGAAATGCAAATCAAGCCCACAATGAGATACAACTTTATACCCACCAGAAAGGTTATATATATATATATATATATAGTAAGAAAAATAACAAGTGTTGGCGAGGTTGTGGGGAAATTGGAACCCTTGTGTGTTGCTGGTAGGAATGTAAAATGGTGCAGGCACCATAGAAAACAGTTTGATGGTTCCTCAAAAAGTTAAAAGAAAATAGATTTACTGCATGATTCAGCAATTCCACTCCTAGGTATATACCCCAAAGAATTGAAAACAGGTATTCAAACCAAAACTTGAACACACGTGTTCATAGCAGCACTATTCACAATTGCCAAAAGTGGAAACAATTCAAAAGTCCATAAATGGATGAGTGGAATAAGATATATTATATCCGGGTACCTGGGTGGCTCATTTGGTTGAGCATCTGGCTCTTGATTTTGGCTCAAGTCATGATGCCAGGGTCGTGGATTCGAGCCCTGCCTCGGGCTCTGTGCTAACAGCTCAGAGCCTGGAGCCTGCTTCTGATTCTGTGTCTCTCTCTCTCTCTGCCCCTCCCCCACTCACGCGCACTCTCTCTCAAAAATAAACATTAAAAAAATTTTTTTTTCAATATATGAAATTTATTGTCAAGTTGGTTTCCATACAACACCCAGTGCTCATCCCAAAAGGTGTCCTCCTCAATACCCATCACCCACCCTCCCCTCCCTCCCACCCCCCATCAACCCTCAGTTTGTTCTCAGTTTAAAAATTTTTTTTTTCAACGTTTATTTATTTTTGGGACAGAGAGAGACAGAGCATGAACGGGGGAGGGGCAGAGAGAGAGGGAGACACATAATCGGAAACAGGCTCCAGGCTCTGAGCCATCAGCCCAGAGCCCGACGCGGGGCTCAAACTCACGGACCGCGAGATCGTGACCTGGCTGAAGTCGGACGCTTAACCGACTGCGCCACCCAGGCACCCCAATTTGTTCTCAGTTTTTAAGAGTCTCTTATGCTTTGGCTGTCTTCCACTCTAACCTCTTTTTTTTTTTTTTTTCCTTCCCCTTCCCCATGGGTCTCTGTTAATTTTCTCAGGATCCACATAAGAGTGAAAACCGATGAATGGATAAATAAATTGTGGTTTACAAAAATTTTTTTAAATAGAGGGTAAACGGGTGGGGGGATGGGTTAATTAGGTGATGGGGATTAAGGAGGGCACTTGTCATGTTGAGCACTGGGTATTATATTTAAGTGATGAATCACTAAATTCTCCTGAAACTGTATGTTAACTAACTAGAATTTAAATAAAAATTTGAATCTTGCTATTTGCAATGATGTGGATGGAACTAGAGTATATAACAGTAAGCAAAATAAATTAGAAAAAGACAAATGTATGATTTCACTCATACATGGAATTTAAAAAATACAGCAGATGAACATAGGGGAAGGGAAGGAAAAATTAGATAAAGAGAGGGAGGCAAACCATAAGAGACTCTTAAATGCAGAGAACAACTGAGGGTTGCTGGAGGGGAGGTGGGTGAGGGATGGACTAAATGGGTGATGGGCATTAAGGAGGGCACTTGTTGGGATGAGCACTGGCTGTCATATGTAAGTGATGAATCACTGGGCTCTAGTCCTGAAAATATTACACTGTATGTTAACTCATTTGAATTTAAATAAATTAATTAAGTACTCAAAAAAAAAAAAAAAAGACCAATCAACCCTTAAAATCCTATCCCTGAGCTAAATGGGTAAGACCCTGATTGGCTGTTTGCATAAACAAAATGCAAACTGTTTGTCAAAACAAACAAACAAACAAAACCAGGGTGCCCAGGTGGCTCAGTCGGTTGAGCATCTGACTTCGCTCACGTCATGATCTCACAGTTGGTGAGTTCTAGACATGCGTCAGGCTCTATGCTGACAGCTCAGGGCCTGGAGCCTGCTTCGGATTCTGTGTCTCCCTCTCTGCTCCTCCCCTGCTCACACTCTGTCTCTCTCTCTCAAAAATAAATAAAGATTAAAAAAAAAAAACAACTTGAAACAATAAATAAATCCAGCAATCCACAAAATGCTAAGTATTTGCAATAGAAAATTATAATGATCATCTACATCACAATAATTACTCAGCTTGTAAGTCTACACTATGTCTTAATAAATTTTACTTTTTTTATTGTTTATTTTTTGAGAGAGAGAGAGAGAGAGATCACGAGTGGGGGAGCAGGGTGAGAGGGAGACATACAACCCCAAGCGGGCTCTGCGCTGTCAGCACAAAGCCCGATGTGGGCCTCGAACTTGCCAACTGTGAGATCATGTCCTGAGCCAAAATCAAGAGTCGACACTTAACGGAGGGAGCCATCCCAGCACCCCTATGTCTTACTAAATTTTAAACTAAATTGAATGAACAGACTGTGGAATAAATTAAATTCAAAAAAAATTTTAAAAGGTTGTTGAGGAACCCCACAATTGTTGGAAAGGCTGAAGAACAAGGTTGGAGCTAAACTTTCAGGAATAATGCCCCAAACCATTGCACAAGTGGCCAGATGAGACAGGCACCACCCGACCCAGAGCACAGGAGGGAATTGCTACCCCTGCTGCTGCATTCTAGAAGGTCAACCTTAAAAACACTGGAAATTTCCTGATAGCAAACAAAATGGAAGCTCCAACTAGAGCCGGTTTCCTTCCGTTGCTCACTTCCGGATCGGGGTCTCTGGCAGGTGTTTCTGATGGGAGGAGCCTAAGTTCACAGACTGTCCTATCTACAAGGGAGGCTGGCAGAAGAGTTCCGACTCTCACAGGAGGGAGGCAGAGCTCGTGAGGTGGAAATTCTTCCATCTATAGAAAGGCGATTCAAATAATGAGGACAGTCACAAGTATGACCCAGATGGTACTGCTATCAACTAATGTAGAGCGTACAAGAGTGTCTCAGTGGGGATGAGGAGTTTCCACTGTGAACACGTGGAATGTGAGGCGTCTGTAGAACACTCAGATATAGATGTCTATATCTATATCAGGGGTGAGATATTTGAAGTTCTTAGCATACAGGTAGCCGCTGAAACAAAATAAAATAGGATGGTCCAGAGAGCCTGTAGAGTAAGTTAAGACTGAAGAGAGGGTCCTGGTGTGGGAAATATAACTTTCCTGGGTTTCTAAGTGCTCCTGTAAAAAGCCTTAGCCACCCGAGACACAGGGTTGTATACAATATACAGACAGAAAATATTTGCTTTCAAGGGCACCTGGGTGGCTCACTTGGTTAAGTGTCCAACTTCGGCTCTGGTCGTGATCTCAGTTTGTGAGTTCAAGCCTCACGTACAGCTCAGGGCCTGGAGCCTGCTTTGGATTCTGTGTCTCCCTCTCTCTCTGCTCCTCCCCCCTCGTGCGTGCTCTCTCTCTCTCTCTCTGTCTCAAAAATAAATAAACATTTTTAAAAAATGTTAAAGAAAATATTTGCTCTCACTTCTCTTAGACACGTTTCACTTTTCACACGTCATGAGGATGATATCTTTAGCCATTTGTCTAGCTAACTGCTCTGAGCCAAATGGATAATAAAACTTCTCTTATCTCCCCAAGAGATTCAAATGGCTACAACCAGGATTAAGTCCCCTGCTGAAGCTCCCAAGGTGCCAGGAAGATGGGAGCAGTTTTTCCCTAGGTATTAACACTTCAAAAGGGATGAAGCCTAGACTGTGGAGCCATCTCTAGTCTGTAAAAACTGGAGATAACAAGGCTTATCAGGCCCTTGGAAAGACATCAACATTGTAAAAGGCTAGTGTAAGATCCAGGATCCTTTACTTCCCCTCTCTGAGAAGCCAAGTTTTCTCTCTCAGAAGGGAGCAGGATGGCTGTCTCTCTCCCATATAGTGTATATATGTTTTCCATTGTTTTTAAATTTTACTTTAATTCCATGGCAGTTCACATGCAGCATTATATTCATTTCAGGTGTACAATATAGTGACTCAGCAGTTCCATAGATTACTCAGTGCTCCTCAAGAGAAGTGTACTCCTGGGGAGCCTGGGTGGCTCAGTCAGTTGAGCGTCTGACTTTGGCTAGAGTCATGATCTCACAGTCCATGGGTTCGAGCCCCACATCAGGCTCTCTGCTGTCAGCCCAGAGCCCACTTCTGATTCTCTGTCCTCCTCTCTCTCTGCCCCTCCGCTGCTTTCTCTCTCTCTCTCTCAAAAATAACTTTTAAAAAATATATATATAAGTGTACTCCTGGGGTGCCTGGGTGGCTCAGTAAGTTAAGTGTCTGACTCTTGATTTCGGCTTAGGTCAGGATCTCAGGATCATGGGATTGAGCCCCGCATTGGGCTCCATGCTGGGTGTGAGCCTGCTTAAGAATCTCTCCCTCTCCCACTCACACTCACTCTCTATCTAAAAAACAAAAACCAAAAAACTCTTTTTTCCTGATCCAGGCTCCTCAGGATTCTTTAGCATTCATACTACAAGTACATAGGTATGCATGTAGGGTAACATCTCAGACCTTCACAGCTCTTAACAAAACATTGGGGAACATTAACATTTAAGTGGTGGAAGGAGGAAGAGACAAAAATAAAAGAAAAAGAATAACCAGGAATGGTCAGAGAAGTAAAGAATAACCAGTACTGTGAATGAATTCAATGTGATGGAAACATAAGAACAAGAACATTTCAGGGAGGAGGCAATTAGCAGCAATGTCAAATGCACAGAGAAATCCAATAACATGAAGACTGAAAAGTAGCTATTGCCTTTCACAGTTTGGGGGTCATTGGTGAATTTTGCAAAAAGAAATTACTTTTTTTTTATCAAATCTTTTTTTTTAAGTTTTGTTTATTTTGAGATAGAGAGAATGTGAGTGGGGGAGGGACAGAGAGAGAGGCAGAGAGAGAGAGAATCCCAAGCAGGCTCTGCACTGTCAGAGCCCAATGCAGGGCTCAAACTCATGAACCATGAGATCACGACCTGAGCTAAAGTTGGATGCTTAACCGACTGAGCCACCCAGGCGCCCTGCCAAAAGAAATTTCAATGGAAACATTTTTCAGCAGGCCGAGGCATGAATGGATTTGAGGAAGCAGAGACAGCAAATGTAGACTACTAGTATTCAGAGAAGCTTAAGCTGAGAGAGTGAGAGAAATTGGCACCCCGTGAAGTTTCAGGTCAAGGGATGGTTTTGTTCTGTTTCATTTCGTTTGCTTTGGTGTTTAATGAGAGACACCCACACATGTTTACAGCCGAGGGAAAGGAAGCACAGATTGAAATCAGAGAAAGAAGGGATAATTGATGGAGGAGGATTCTGAAGGAGATTGAAAAAAGATGGCACTTAGGGCACAGGGAGATGGGTGGACCCAGAACAGGGAGGTGAGATAGAGACAAGTTGGGTGTGAATGTAGTGTTGTTTGCGTGAGATTCAGCTGAGGCTGAATACCACGGATTTACAGTCGCACTAATTTGTACGGGTTGGCACATTTTCTCCAGCAAGGTGAAAACACGCAGGTAAAGGAGCAGGAGAAGGGTGGGTTTTTTTTTTTTAATTTTTAATTTTTTAAAAAATTTTATTTTAATTACAGTGTTACATTGGTTTCAGGAGAACAATAAAGTGATTCAACAGCTCCATAAATTAGTCAGTGCTCATCAAGATATGTATTTTTAATCCCTATCCCATCCCCTATTTTACCCATCCCCCCACCCCACTCCCCTCTGGTAACCATCTGTTCATTCTCTGTAGTTAAGAGTCTGTTTCTTAGTTTGTTAACTTTTTTCCCTTTGTTCATTTGTTTTGTTTCTTAAATTCCACCCAGAGTGAGATCGTATGATATTTGTCTTTTTCTGACTTATTTCACTTAGCATTATATCCTCTATATCCATCCATGTTGTTGCAAATGGCAAGATTTTATTCTTTTTTATAACTGGGTAATATTCCTCTGTGTGTGTGTGTGTGTGTGTGTATCACCTATTTTTTATCCATTCATCTATCAAATAGACACTTGGGCTGTTTCCATAATTTGACTACAGTAAATATTGCTCCAGTAACCATAGGGGTGCATATATCTCCTAAATTAGTGTTTTTGTTTTGTTTCTTTTGTTTTCTAGTGTTTCTGTTTTCTTTCTTTTGTTTTCTTTGTTTTCTTTGTATCCAGTAATACGATTACTGGATCATATGATAATTATATTTTTAATTTTTTTTATTTTTAACTTGTTTTATTTTTTATTTTTTTAAATTTACATCCAAATTAGTTAGCATATAGTGAAACAATGATTTCAGGAGTAGATTCCTTAATGCCCCTCACTTACTTAGCCCATCCCCCCTCCCACAATCCCTCCAGCAACTCTCAGTTTGTTCTCCACATTTATGAGTCTCTTCTGTTTTGTCCCCCTCCCTGTTTTTATATTATTTTTGTTTCCCTTCCCTTATGTTCATCTGTTTTATCTCTTAAAGTCCTCATATGAGTGAAGTCATATGATTTTTGTCTTTCTCTGATTGACTAATTTCACTTAGCATAATACCCTCCAGTTCCATCCACGTAGTTGCAAATGGAAAGATTTCATTCTTTTTGGTTGCCAAGTAATACCCCATTGTGTGTGTATATATATATATATATATACCACATCTTCCTTATCCATTCACCCATCGATGGACATTTGGGCTCTTTCCATACTTTGGCTATTGTTGATAGTACTGCTATAAACATGGGGTGCATGTGTCCCTTCGAAACAGCACACCTGTATCCCTTGGATAAATGCCTAGTAGTGCAATTGCTGAGTTGTAGGGTAGTTCTATTTTTAGTTTTTTGAGGAACCTCCATACTCCATACTGGTGCAGAGTGACTGCACCAGCTTGCATTCCCAGAGGGTGGTTTTTAGTACTGACCCAAGGTGAGAGGTTTGTGGGGATTGTGACCAAAATGGAATAGTGTAGGGATAAATGTTAGAGGTGAATAACTATGGGCCACAATAGAATTCAAGATGTGGTGTTTGGGTAGGGGTGGCTGAAGTGGCATGGGGAAGGTAATTGAGTCTAGGGACCAAGAAAGAAGCTGTTGGTCGTGTCATCTCCAGGGACAATGAGATCCCCTAGTATGAGCACCAGGAATTAGGGTGCAGAGGGAGATCACGGGTCAGGGGCCAATATCTTTACTTAAGGAAGGGAGCGTGAAGGATATGTAAGCATTGTCTAGGGGTGCCTGGGTGGCTGAGTCAGTTGAGTGTCCAACTTCAGCTCAGGTCATAATCTTATGGTTGGTTCGTGAGTTCAAGCCCCGCATCGGGCTCGCTGCTGTCAAGTACGGAGCTTGCTTCAGATCCTCTGTTCCCCGCCACCCTCTCAAAAATAAACATAAAAAAAAAAAGAATTGCCTAGCAGACTCGAATGGAGCGGAAGGCCAATCTAGATAGAGGGAAAAGATTGGGAAAAGGTGTGGCTGGAAATGTGGAACTGCCTGATATTTTCAGGCAACTGAAGCCGGTATGAATGTGAGTACATGGAGATGGCAACAGATGAGGCTGGATTTGCAGGCCAAGCTGACATATGATGGACAGCCCTTGAGGCATTTTAGGCAGAATGTCGACTTAATCCCAATTTATGTTTTAGATCGTCTAAGGTGAAGCATGCAGGGGTTCCTGGGTGGCTCAATCAGTTAAGCGTCTGATTTCGGCTCAGGTCATGATCTCACAGTTCCTGAGTTCGAGCCCTACATCGTGCTCGGGATTCTCTTTCTGCCTCTCTCTCTACCCCTCCCCACTTGTTCTCTCTCTCTCTCTCTCAAAATAAATACATAAACTTAAAACGAAGTAAGGTGAAGCAGGGAAAATTAGAATCAGGTAGGGGGGGAGTTAGAGACCAGTTAGAGGGCTGTTGGAACTGTCTAGGGCAGTAGGGGAGTGGCACTGGCAACGGAGATAGAAGGTAAATTCCAGAGCTATTTTGATATCACACATGTGTTCTTGCAGCCCTACATCCTTCCACCTATTTTCAGTGTGTCATATGAAGCCTGGTAGGTTTATCCTTTCCGTTTGGGCTTTTATGGCCCAGCTCTCCAACCCAGAAGCAGCTGTCAGGACCTTTGAGAATGGGGTGTTTTTTTAAATGTTTATTTATTTTTGAGAGAGGGGGAGAGAGTGTGAGCAGGGTAGGGGCAGAGAGAGAGGGAGACATAGGATCCACGAGGCAATGTGGGGCTGGAATTCATGAACCACAAGATCATGACCTGAGCTGAAGTCAGACCCTCAACCGACTGAGCCACCTAGATGCCCTGAGAATGGGATTTTTCGTTAATGTCTCCACCTTGCCCATCATATAGGGCAAGGGATACAATTATCAAAGGATTTTGGTCTCAGATACTTTATTTTTCTTTACTTGCTTTTGCTTCCCTCTACCAAATCCTTCAAGTAATCTGAGGCAAGAATCTGATATCTTGAACATTAAGGGATTAGGCTGTTTTACTCTTTTTAATTGTTCTATTGCCTTAATGTACACATGTGACAAACTGAAGGGCTATATATGAAATTTATGAAATGCTATATATGAAAACTGAACTCAATATGTCTGACAGTCCCCAGTCAGCACTCCCTCTTTTTCCAGGGTTACTCTGCCAGTTGCAGTGGGCAGAATTCTATCATGGTCTCCAATCCTGGCCCCCTGGTGAATGCACACTGCCTCCTAGTTATTCAGTTGAAAACTAATCTAGGTGCTGCTGTTAAGGGATTGTGCAGATGTAATTAAGATCCCAAATCAGCTAACTTCAAGAAATAGATATTATCCTAAGTAAGCTGACCTAATCAGGCAAGCTGTTAAAAAGAATTGGGTTGGGGCAGGAGGTACCTGGGTGGCTCAGTCTGTTAAGTGTCTGACTGCAGCTCAGGTCATGGTCTCACAGTTCGTGGGCTCGAGTCCTGTGTCCCGTGTTGGGCTGTGTGCTGACTGCTCAGAGCCTGGAACTTGCTTTTAATTGACAGCTCAGAGCCTGGAACCTGCTTTTAATTTAAAAAATATTAAATCTTTTTTAATAGTTAAAAAACAAAGGATTTGGCTGGGGCACCCGGCTGGCTCAATTGGTAGCTCATGTAACTCTTGATCTTGGGGTTGTGAGTTTGAGCCACACAATGGGTATAGAGATTAATTAAAAATAAAATCTTAGGGGCGCTGGGGTGGCTTAGTCAGTTAAGCATCCAATTCTTGGTTTTTGCTCAGGTCATGATCTGGCGGTTCATGAGTTCAAGCCCTGTGTTGGGCTCTGCTCATGCAGAGCCTGCTTGGGATTCTCTCTCTCTCTCTCTCTCTCTCTACCCTTCTCTCACTCACGCACGCATATGAGGATGCTTTCTCTCTGTCTCAAAATAAATATATTAAAAAATCTAAAAAAAAGGATTCCTCCGAAAATATATCATTTAGTTTGTTTGTTTTGGTGCTTTTAGAAAAATAGATTTATTTTGCATGCCATCTTCTGTAAGCTGCTTTTCACTTACGTGTTTTCCATTTTGGGACGATAGCATATATTATCTATCTATTCCCTGTCAGTGAATATTTCGGATTGGGGTTCTTTACAGTTGTTTCTTTCTGTTCAACACAGTTCAGCTCTAAACATCTTGGGGCGCCTGGGTGGCGCAGTCGGTTAAGCGTCCGACTTCAGCCAGGTCACGATCTCGCGGTCCGGGAGTTCGAGCCCCGCGTCAGGCTCTGGGCTGATGGCTCAGAGCCTGGAGCCTGTTTCCGATTCTGTGTCTCCCTTTCTCTCTGCCCCTCCCCTGTTCATGCTCTGTCTCTCTCTGTCCCAAAAATAAATAAACGTTGAAAAAAAATTTAAAAAAAAAATAAATAAATAAACATCTTACTTATGCATATTTTGGGTATAATTTATCCACCACTTATCCACCCTACTCACACAGAGTAGTTTCACTGCTCTAAAAGGCCTCTGTGCTCCACTTATTCATCCCTCCCTTCCCCCAATCCTTGGGAACCACTGATTTTTTTATTGACTCTATGGTTTTGCCGTTTTCAGAATGTGACTCAGTTGGAATCCTGCAGTACATAGCCTTTCCATACTGGTCCCTCTCACTTGGTAATATGCATTTCAGTTTCCTTCATGTCTTTTTCATATCCGCTGCCATGTAAGGAGCCTTCTGAAAACTGAGTGGTGAGTGGAAGTGCTCCAGGTCACTGGTTCCCGGTGACACTCGTGAACCCCAGGGATGAAGAGTTCCTACAGTTTTCCTTGGAGACAAACAGGTTACCATGCAAGGAGTGAGAATGGAATTGGTATTGGGCTTTTTACTTTTTTATTTTTTAGTGGGCAACATGGCATTCTTGAAGGAGATATATCTTCAGAGTTCTAAGAGAAAATGATGTTTTATCCAGAATCCCATCCTCAGTTAAACTATTTCTTTAAAAAAAATTTTTTTTTTTACGTTTATTTATTTTTGAGACAGAGAGAGACAGAGCATGAACAGGGGAGGGTCAGAGAGAGAGAGGGAGACACAGAATCTGAAACAAGCTCCAGGCTCTGAGCTGTCAGCACAGAGCCCGACACGGGGCTCGAACTCACAAACCACGAGATCATGACCTGAGCCAAAGTCAGACGCCCAACTGACTGAGCCACCCAGGCACCCCTTGGTTAAACTATTTCTTGAAAGCAATCAGAAAATAAAGGCATTAATCAGAAATGCAGGGGCGCCTGGGTGGCGCAGTCGGTTAAGCGTCCGACTTCAGCCAGGTCACGATCTCACGGTCCGTGAGTTCGAGCCCCGCATCAGGCTCTGGGCTGATGGCTCGGAGCCTGGAGCCTGTTTCCGATTCTGTGTCTCCCTCTCTCTCTGCCCCTCCCCCATTCATGCTCTGTCTCTCTCTGTCCCAAAAATAAATAAAAAAACGTTGAAAAAAAAAATTAAAAAAAAAAAAAAGAAATGCAAAAAAAAAAAGGGGGGGAGGATTGGGCTCTTTGGTCACACAAAGACAAATATGGTGTAATTCCCATGGTGTGAGGTATCTAAAGCAGTCAAATTTCTAGAAACAGAAAGTAGAATGGTGGTCACCAGGGGCTGAGGAAGTGGGGAAAGGAACATAGGGTTTCAGTATTGCAAGGTGAAAAAATTCTGGAGACCCATTGCACAACAATGTGAATATGTTTACCACTACTGAGCTGTACACTTGAAGTAGTTAAGATGGAGGCGCCTGGGTGGCTCAGTTGGTTGAGCGTCTGACTTCGGCTCAGGTCGTGATCTTGTGGTTCATGAGTTTGAGCCCCGCATCGGGCTCTGTGCTGACAGCTCAGAGCCTGGATCCTCCTTTGGATTCTGTGTCTCCCTCCCTCTCTGCCCCTCCCCCATTCACACTCTGTCTCTCTCAAAAATGAATAAACGTTTAAAAACTTTTAAAAAAAGAGAGCAAGATGGTTGCCGGTTTCCTTAAATACTATTTGGAGTTCTATAATCATTTCCTGTGATACTCTGACCTTCTAAATTCTCAGATTATGCACCAGGTAAAAAGAGAACAGTGTTTCTTAGACAGACTGAGAGACAGAGACAGAGACATTTTCTAAATTCTTTCTGTAGCCTTCCTATTATTTGTAAAAATGCACAATAGTTTCCAAATAAGCCTGACAATAGCTTGGGCCTTCATCATATTTTCTGATGAAACATTAGACAAAAACCAATTTGATCCATTTATTATGGTGAAGGGACACATTTTTTGTTTCCTTTACTTTTTTTTGGCCTTGATCTCAGGTTTTTAGAAGCACATATTTAACAGTCAGGTACGGGTTTTTACATATGCCATTTAAGTCACCATTCAATAGAATCCAAAAATATATTCCAAATGTACTTAGACCAAACTGGAGGGTGAAATTTTATCTCTCTTTTTTTCTCTTCCATTTTTAACTAGACTGTTTCAGTACCATGTAAAGTTAACCTTTTGCATTATGTTGTGCTAGCTACATCAAATGACTCTTTATATACGAAAGCAGAAAATATCACAATGCCCCTTTCTGTTTATACACTTAATGAATTTCTTGGCAAATACTTTCATTTGTATCAACACACTCTCACAGCCTAACAATTTCTTTTTTTTAACTAATTTCATTTTTTAAAATTTATATCCAAATTAGCATATAGTGCAACAATGATTTCAGAAATAGATTCCTTAATACCCCTTACCCATTTAGCCCATCTCCCCTCCCACAACCCCTCCAGTAACCCTCTGTTTGTTCTTCATATTTAAAAGTCTCTTATGGGGGTGCCTGGGTGGCTCAGTCGGTTAAGCGGCCGACTTTGGCTCAGGTCATGATCTCGCAGTCCGTGAGTTTGAGCCCCGAGTCGGGCTCTGTGCTGACAGCTCAGAGCCTGGAGCCTATTTCAGATTCTGTGTCTCCCTCTCTCTGACCCTACCCCGTTCATGCTCTGTCTCTCTCTGTCTCAAAAATAAATAAACGTTAAAAAAAAAAGTCTCTTATGTTTTGTCCCCCTCCCTGTTTTTATATGATTTTTGTTTCCCTTCCCTTATGTTCATCTGTTTTGTCTCTTAAAGTCCTCATATGAGTGAAGTCATATGATTTTTGTCTTCCTCTAATTTTGTTTAGCATAATACCTTCTGGTTCCATCCACATAGTTGCAAATGGCAAGATTTCATTCTTTTTGATTGCTGAGTATTACTCCATTGTATATGTATATATATATACCACATCTTCTTTATCCATTCATCCATGGATGGACATTTGGGCTCTTTCTATATTTTGGCTATTGTTGATAGTGCTGCTATAAACATGGGGGTGCATATGTCCCTTCAAAACAGTACACCTGTACCCTTGGATAAATACCTAGTAGTGCAATTGCTGGGTCATAGGGTAGTTCTATTTTTGATTTTTTGAGGAACCTCCATACTGTTTTCAAGAGTGGCTGCACCAGCTTGCATTCCCACCAATAATGCAAAAGAGATCCTCTTTTCCCACATCCTTGCCAACATCTGTTGTTGCCTGAGTTGTTAATGTTAGCCATTCTGACAGCTGTAAGGTGGTATCTCATTGTGGTTTTGATTTGTATTTCCCTGATGATGAGTGATGTTGAGCATTTTTTCATGTGTCGACAACCTAACAATTTCAGCTAGCATTATAACAGCATCTTTCTTAACAGTATTTTATATTTTACATATACAAAGGCACGTAAAAAATTGGTTTCCTCCCACAACTATATGGTCAACCAATCTTCGACAAAGCAGGAAAGAATATCCAATGGCGATCATCTCTTCAACAAATGGTACTGGGAAAACTGGACGGCGACATGCAGAAGAATGAACTTGAACCACTTTCTTACACGATGCACAAAAATAAATTCAAAATGGATGAAAGACCTAAAGGTGAGACAGGAAACCAAAATCCTAGAGGAGAAAACAGGCAGCAACCTCTTTGACCTCGGCTAGACCAGTTTCTTATTAGACACGTCACCAAAGGCAAGGGAAGCAAAAGCAAACTTGAACTACTGGGACCTCATCAAGATAAAAAGCTTCTGCACAACAAAGAAAACAATCAGCAAAACTAAAAGGCAACGGACCAAATGAGAGAAGATATTTGCAAATGACATATCAGATAAAGGGCTTTAGTAACCAAAATCTATAAAGAACTTATCAAACTCAACACCCTCAAAAGACACAATCCAGTTAAGAAATGGGCGGAAGAGGGCCCCTGGGTGGCTCAGTCAGTTGAGCGTCTGACTTCGGTTTAGGTCATGATCTTGTGGTTCGTGAGTTCGAGCCCTGCATCGGGCTCTGTGCTGACAACTCAGAGCCTGGAATCTGCTTCAGATTCTGTGTCTTCCTCTCTCTCTGCCCCACCCCTGCTTGTGCTCTGTCTCTGTCTGTCTTTCAAAAATGAATAAACATTAAAAAAAAAAAAGAAACAAGCAGAAGACATGAACAGTTTTCCAAAGAAGACACCCAGATAGCTAACAGACACATGAAGAGATGCTCAACATCGCGCATCATCAGGGAAATACAAATCAAATCTACAAGGAGATATCACTGCATACCTGTCTGAATGGCTAAAATTAACAACACAAGAAATAACAGGTGTTAGCGAGGATGCAGAGAAAGGGGAACCCTCTTACACTGTTAGTGGAAATGCAAACTGGTGCAGCCACTCTGGACAACAGTATGGAGGTTCCTCAAAAAACTAAAAATAGAACTACCCGATGATCCAGCAAATGCACTATTAGTTATTTACCCAAAATACAAAAATACAGATTTGAAAGGGTACATCCACCCCAATGTTTATAGCAGTATTATCAACAATAGCCAAACTATGGAGAGAGCCCAAATGTCCATCGACTGATGAATGCATAAAGAAGATATGGTATATAGGGGTGCCTGGGTGGCTCAGTTGGTTGAGTGTCTGACTCTTGATTTTGGCTCAGATCATGATCCTAGGGTTATGGGATTGAGCCCCACATCAAGCTGTGCTCTGAGCATGGAGCCAGCTTGACATTCTCTCTCTCTCCCCACCTCTGCCCCTCTCCCCCACTCATGTGCACACACTCTCTCTCTCTAAAATTAAAAAAAAAAAGATGTGGGGCGCCTGGGTGGCGCAGTCGGTTAAGCGTCCGACTTCAGCCAGGTCACGATCTCGCGGTCCGGGAGTTTGAACCCCGCGTCAGGCTCTGGGCTGATGGCTCAGAGCCTGGAGCCTGTTTCCGATTCTGTGTCTCCCTCTCTCTCTGCCCCTCCCCCATTCATGCTCTGTCTCTCTCTGTCTCCAAAAAAATAAACGTTGAAAAAAAAATTAAAAAAAAAAAAGATGTGGTATATATACACAATAGAATATTACTTATCCATCAAAAAGAATGAAATCTTGTCATTTGCAGTGATGTGGATGGAGCTAGAGTGTACTATGCTAAGCAAAATATGTCAATCGAGGAAAGACAAATACCATATGATTTCACTCATATGTGGAATTTAAGAAAAAACATGAACATATGGGAAGGGGTAGAAAGAGAAGATAGGGAAACACACCACAAGAGACTCTTAATGATAGAGAACAAAGTGAGGATTAATGGAGGGAGGGGGTGGGAAATGGGCTAGATGGGTCATGGCTATTAAGGAGGGCACTTGTGATGTGCACTGGGTGATGTATGTAAGTGATGAATCACTGAATTCTACTCCTGAAACCAATATTGTACTGTATGTTAACTTACTAAAATTAAAAAAAATGGCTTCCTGAATAGAACAGTATTAACATTTGCCCTCCAAAACAACACAAAATAAAAAATTTTGAAACATTTAGATAAAAAATAAAACATTCAGGTGAAAATCAGAAAAATAATTGTGATCTGATACTAAATAGCTAGATTTTGTGTACATGGTTATCACATGAGGAAAACCTGAGGAACAGGCTATGTACACATGATAAAATGGGGTTCAGGACAAGTCCCAAAAGTTTATGTATTATGATTTCACAAATAATGCATGTATTTGCCTCTAGAAACATGGAGAAGTTATTTCAATAGTCATTATTAATATACAGTGGCTCTCTGACCATACCTGCCATCTATTATAGATGCACACGGACTTTTACCTCATCCTAGATGTATTTTAAGTTGTTTAAGGACCTGAATAAGTTCTTTTCCAAAGAAGGCATACAGATGGCTAACAGACAAATGAAAAGATGCTCAACATCACTCATCATCAGGGAAATACAAATCAAAACCACAATGAGATATCAGCTTATACCTGTCAGAATAGCTAACATTAACAACTCCGGCAACAACAGATGTTGGTGAGGATGCGGAGAAAGAGGATCTCTTTTCCATTGTTGGTGGGAATGTAAATTGGTGCAGCCATTCTGGAAAACAGCGTGGAGGTTCCTCAAAAGTTAAAATTGAAACACCATATGACCCAGTAATTCCACTACTCGGTATTTACTCAAAGAGAACAAAAACACTAATTTGAAAAGATGTCTGCACCCCTATGTAACTTATTGCAACATTATTTACAATAGCCAAGATATGGGAGCAACCCACAGGTCCATTTTTTTTTAGGTCCATTTTTTTAAAATTAAAAAAATTAATTCCAGTATGGTTAATATACTGTTAACATACAGTGTTATGTTAATTTCAGGTGTACAGTATAATGATTCATCAATTTCACACATTAGCTAGTGCTCATCAAAACTGCCCTTCTTAATCCCCATCACCTATTTCCCCCATTTCCCCCATTTCCCCTCTGGTAACCATCAGTTTGTTCTCTATACCAAGTGTCCATTGATAGATGAATGCATGAAGACGATATGATATATATATATATATATATATATATATATATTATATATATATAAATGTTACTCAGCCATAAAAAAGGAGGTCTTGCCATTTGCTACAACATGGATGGATCTAGAGGGTATTATGCTAAATGAAGTAAGTCAGAGAAAAATACTACATGATTTCACTTATATGTGGAATTTAAAAAGAAGAAACGAACAAACCATGGGATGCCTGGGTGGATCAGTCAGTTAAACATCTGACTCTTGATTTTGGCTCAGGTCATGATCTCACAGTTGTGAGATTAAGCCCTATGTTGGGCTCTACTCTGGGCATGGAACCTGCTTAAGATTCTCTCTCCCTCTCCTTCTGCCCCTCCCCTACTTGTGCGTGCACTCTCTCTTTCTCTCTCTCCAAAATAATAAGTAAATAAATAAATAAATAACAAAACCAAAATAAATAAACAAACAAAAAAAGCAGAAACAGGGGCGCCTGGGTGGCTCAGTTGGTTAAGCGTCCGACTTCAGCTCAGGTCGTGACCTCGCGGTCTGTGAGTTCAAGCCCCACATCGGGCTCTGTGCTGACAGCTCGGAGCCTGGAGCCTGTTTCAGATTCTGTGTCTCCGTCTCTCTCTGACCTCCCCCCCCACCCCCCCGTTCATGCTCTGTCTCTCTCTGTCTCAAAAATAAATAAACGTTAAAAAAATTAAAAAAAAAAAAAGCAGAAACAGACCCATAAATACAGAGAACAAACTGGTGGTTGCCAGAAGGGAGAGGGGATGGGAGGAGGAGTAAAAAGGGTGAAGGGGAGTGGGAGATACAGGTTTCCAGCTAGGGAATGAATGTATCATAAGGATGAAAAGTACAGCACAGGGTATATAGTCAGTGGTATTGTAATAGCATTGTATGGTGACAAGTGGTAGCTACACCTGTGGTGAGCATAGCATCATGTATAGTGTTGAATCCCTGTGTTGTACATCTGAAATTAATGTAACATTTTCAAGTACACTTCAAAAAATTGTTTAAAAATAAATAGTTTTGCAAAAGAGTAGTTTAAATGTCTTACATTAATTTTATAGCAACTTCACAACTTCGTAATAATTCTTTTTTTAATTTTTTAAATATTTTTTTTGAGAGAGAGAGAAACAGACAGCATGAGTGGGGAAGGGGCAGAGAGAAAGGGTGACACAGAATTTGAAGCAGGCTCCAGGCTCTGAGCTGTCAGCATAGAGCCCCATGAGGGGCTCGAACTCACAAACCGTGAGATCATGACCTGAGCCGAAGTCAGATGCTTAACTGACTGAGCCATCCAGGTGCCCCATAATGATTCTTATTCCAAGCAGTTTGTAGTGAAACCTTAAATTATATTATTACAATATTCCATATTCCATCTTACTACATGAAAATATATCAGAAAGTGAAAGAGAAGCCTCCATAACAAGGTACAATCAATGCTCTACCAAAGTTAATTAATTGCCTTTTCCCCTTTAAGTCAAAATACATGGTACCATGGCTTTGTGCCTTTCCTTGGTAATATCTCGATTCCGGCCTTAGAACACAAATGGAGAAAAAAGTGGGGATACAGATATGTTTGAATGACAAAGTCATGAGTTTGACTTAAGACTTTTACCCTTGTGTTCAAATGAGGATAGAGAAAATGAAGTGACAAAGAAAGAAACATCTTGAATTGTATCTTTCGTCTTAGAAACATTTCCCTTTAAGGCTGTGTAACTGGAAACATTTTCTGCACAAGGTAATCTCAAAACACTATATTATATCATTGCACAACGAATAAACAGTCTGCATTTCAAAATAACTAATAAATATTAGGAATAACCACCCCATGACTACTGAATCAGAGGTAGAATGATTAATAATTCCAAATTAATCAAGACTTAGCTAAATTAAAAAGAAACTAACAAAAAACTTTTACTTTTTTAAATGTTTAAATTTATTTTTGAGAGAGAGAGACAGAGACAGAGGGCAAGCAGAGGAGGTGCAGAGAGAGAGGGAGACACAGAATCCAAAGCAGGCTCCAGACTCTACACTGTCAGAATGCAACCCGACACAGGGCTGTGAGAACCCACGAACTGTGAGATCATGACTTGAGCCAAAGTCGGATGCTTAACCTGTTGAGCCACCCAGGCACCCCAGAAAAAACTTTTGAAAAATGGCATGTATATGGTAGGCAATAAGACTTCCACATATCTGATATGGTCTTAACATTTTTTTTACATAATGGTTCACATTTTTCACACTTTTTGAACTAGAGTATTTGGTGGGGGCAGGGGTCAAATCTAGCACATATTCCTAGTGACTACATTAATGAAACCTATGAATCCAATTGCAAAACAATGTTTTCTTTGTATCTAAATCCATTAAAAACTTGATAAAAAGTTTAATGTTGTAAGAGAATCCAATCTATTTATGAAATTTAGTTGTGCAATCAAGTTCTACCCAAGAAAAATGTTGACTAAGCTGAAGAAATTAGGAGAAAATGTTTGCCAAAGGAAAGTAACACAAAAATTGCTATGATAGGAATCAAACATCATGTAATATTTCTTTAATAACAGTTCTAGGGGTGCCTGTGTGGCTCAGTTGGTTAAGCATGTGACTTTGGCTCAGGCCATGATCCCGGTTCTTGGGTTCAAGCCCCGCGTTGGGCTCCATGCTGACAGGTCAGAGCCTGGAGCCTGCTTCGGATTCTGTGTCTCCCTCTCTCTCTGTCCCTCCCCCGCTTACAAACTCTCTCTCAAAAATAAATAAACATAAAACATTTTAAAAAACACAACAGTTCTAGTTCCGTGGATCTGTATATGTTATGCCCATTTGGATCAGAGTTTAATGACTGAAAAGGCAACAATTTCTAAATTGGTGGCATACATTTCTTAAAGATTTTTAGAAACTTTTAAAAAAATGTTTATTTATTTTTTGGGAATGCAAGCTGGTGCAGCCACTCTGGAAAACAGTATGGACGTTCCTCAAAAAACTAAAAATAGAACTACCCTACGACCCAGCAATTGCACTATTAGGCATTTATCCAAGGGATACAGGTGTGCTGTTTCGAAGGGACATATGCACCCCCATCTTTATAGCAGTACTATCAACAATAGCCAAAGTATGGAAAGAGCCCAAATGTCCATCGATGGGTGAATGGATAAGGAAGATGTGGTATATATATACAATGGAGTATTACTTGGCAATCAAAAAGAATGAAATCTTGCCATTTGCAACTACGTGGATGGAACTGGAGGGTATTACGCTAAGTGAAATTAGTCAGAGAACGACAAAAATCATATGACTTCACTCATACGAGGACTTTAAGAGACAAAACAGATGAACATAAGGGAAGGGAAACAAAAATAATATAGAAACAGGGAGGGGGACAAAACAGAAGAGACTCATAAATATGGAGAACAAACTGAGGGTTACTGGAGGGGTTGTGGGAGGGGGGATGGGCTAAATGGGTAAGGGGCATTAAGGAATCTACTCCTGAAATCATTGTTTCACTATATGCTAACTAATTGGGATGTAAATTTAAAAAAAATTAAAAAATAAAACAAGTTAAAAAATAAATGTTTATTTATTTTTGAGAGAGAGAGAGAGAAGAGACATAATGAGTGGGGGAGGGGCAGAGAGAGGCGGAGACACAGATTCTGAAGCAGGCTCCAGGCTCTGAATTGTCAGCACAGAGCTGGACGCGGGGCTCAAACTCATAAAATGTGAGATCATGACCTGAGCCAAAGTCGGACACTTAACTGACTGAGCCTCCCAGGCGCCCCGCATTTCTTTAAGAGTTTTTAATGTAAGGTTATTTAAAAATATAAACCACTAGATGAAAATAAAGGCAACAGAAAAATTCAACTTTTCATAACTAAAAAATTAGCACAATCTTTTAAAAAAATTTTTTAATGTTTATTTATTTTTGAGACAGAGAGAGAGACAGAGCATGAGTGGGGGAGGGTTGGAGAGAAAGAGAGGGAGACACAGAATCTGAAGCAGGCTCCAGGCTCCAAGCTGTCAACACAGTGCCCAATGTGGGGCTTGAACTCAGGAACCGTGAGATCATGACCTGAGCTGAAGTCGGACGCTCAACCGACTGAGCCACCCAGGCACCCCCCAAATTAGCACAATCTTAAAACTAATTGAGAGTAGGGGCACCTGGGTGGCTCAGTCGGTTGAGTGTCTGGCTTTGGCTCAGGTCATGATCTCATGGTTCCTGAGTTAGAGCCACACGTCAGGCTCTGTGCTGACACATGGAGCCTGTTTGGGATTCTGTCTCCCCCTCTCTCTGTTCCTCCCCTATTTGAGCTCTGTCTCTCTCAAAAATAAATAAATGTTAAAAAAAATTTTAATTTAAAAAAATAATTGAGGAGAGAGTGTTGTCAATTCATAATTCTACATCTTTCTAAAGTATGAGACTAAAAATCATTTTCAGGGGTGCCTGGGTGGCTCAGTCGGTTGGGTCGGGTCATGATCTCACGGTTTGTGAGTTCGAGCCCCCATTGGGCTCCGGGCTGATGGCTCAGAGCCTGGAGCCAGTTTCAGATTCTGTGTCTCTCTCTCTCTCTGCTCTCCCTCCCTTGCTCATGTGCTCTCTCTCTCTCTCAGAAATAAATAAACATTAAAAAATTAAAAATATCATTTTCAGTGTATATGTAAATTCTACTTTTTATCACATGGATACGTTTCTTTAACAGTATCTTTTGAAAATAAGCCCTTAAAGGAGACAACGATTTTTATTCTAGAAGTTTTATTCAACTCTACTTTGGGTTGAATACACATGCAGTGTGCTGTCAATGCATAGAAATCACAGCAGATAGCAGCAAAGGATGGTGGGGGGTGGTGGATTAAGGAGAATCTGATAATTCACATTGTGATTTTTTTTCCTCATGGTGGAAGAGAATTCACTCTTTTTTCATTTTAGAGAGAGATAGCAAGTGCATGTGAGTGGCGGAGGGGAGGAGTGGGGGGAGAGGGACAGAGAGCGGGGGACAGAGGGAGAGAGTCTTAAGCAGTCTCCACACCCAGCACGGAGCCTGATGCAGGACTCCACCCAAGATCTTCGGATCATGACCTGCGCCTAAATCAAGAGTCAGATGCTCAACGGAGTGAGCCACTCAGGTGCCCTCATACTTCACACTTTTAAAACTTCAAGACTTTTCTTTTTCTTTTTTTTAATTTTTTTTAATGTTTATTTATTTCTGAGACAGAGAGAGACATAGCACGAGTTGGGGAGGGGCAGAGAGTGGGGGAGACACAGAATCAGAAGCAGGCTCCAGGCTCTGAGCTGTCAACACAGAGCCGGATGCAAACTCACAAGCTGTGAGATCATGACCTGAGCCGAAGTGGCCCAACCGACTGAGCCACCCAGGCGTCCCCAAGACTTTTCTTTTTAAAGAACCCAAAATAAACGCATGATAACTTGCTGACACTTCCCCGCCCCTAAGCAAATTGATTACTCTTTGCACTGAAAACTGTAACAGTTGTAGCAGCAAAAGTTTTTAATAGCAATGAAAGTTTGCAAACTATATTTCAATCTTTTTCTTGAACTCAAAAAGTGCAAGATGTAGGGTTCTGCTAATGTTCATTAATGCTGTTCCTGTCCATAATCCTTCATTTTGTTGGCAAAGGCAGTTTTTGAATTAAGTCTATTTTGGTATACAGAAACATAACAAAATGAGGCAGGTATTGCAAAGAACGCACCTGCATGAATCACAACACCCAACTGGTCAGTTTGAAAAGGGTAAATGGCAGATTCAGGCAACGGAGGCCCTGAATAACGAAAAGCTCTATTTTCAGAGTCCCTGGTTGAATATTTATTTAGATCAGGAATTGTCCATCCACATCTGGTTGTTCACAAAAGCGAAACCGACTGTTTGCTCAATTCTAGTGTGATATGTTTCACCATGGGAGTGAAAGCTTGAGCTTAAAAGATAACAGTCATCAGAACTATCCAGAACAAGAAAAGCACCATCTGGCACATTTACTAGATTCCTTTCTGCCTCCCAGCATGTGACCAGTTCCCAGGACCATCTTTAGTTCACAAGTTTTTTCAGCACCTCTGTCATTCTTGTCACAACCATAAGACCACTACTTTCCATTGACTCATAAACTCTTGCAACCCCAGGAGCAGAGTCAGGACCAACATTGAAATGATAGCACATACTGTTAGACACAAGGACATCTGTGCCAGTGAGTCCACTAAAGTTGCTTTGGATTTGAGTATTCCACATTGGAGGTAGTAATGGTGAGCGTGGAGGGACATCGTCATGACTTACTCTTGGGCTCTGCAATGTGATGCCTATAGTGTCAGCAAGCCATTCACAGACTGATCCACAAAGATCTCTGGGGCAATGACTGTAGGCCCTGGTCCACCTGACTTCCATTTTCAGAGAAAGAGTTCCCTCCCACTTGAGAAGGAACTGCAGAAACTTCCATGGGAGAAGAACTGATCAGACAATAGCTGGATGATCCTTCCAAAGAACACATCCCTTCACCTACAGGCACAGAACACTGAATGCAGTACTGACGTGTAGGTCCAGTAAGTACAGACACGTGTTCATTGAGGTGACGATGCAAATCTCTCTTCTGAGATTCTGAACTCTTTGGTGAATTCTTTTGTTCTTGGCACGCAGTTCCTTAGGTTGTGAAAATCTTTTCAAAGATCATTCCATGCTGGATGAACCAAAGCTTTGACTCTTGCCTCCTGCATTTTGAAACACCTCTCTTCAGAGTTTGTGGGTCAAGAGGCCACCGGTGAGACTGTAGTGATGGTTGCCATCAAGAGAAGCAGACTTTATTGGTCTTTGAATCTTTTTTTTTTTTTAATGTTTATTTTGAGAGAGAGTGTGTCTGAGTGAGAAAGGGAGAAGGATAGAGGAGAAGGATAGAGACAGAGGATCCAAAGCGGGCTCTGTGCTGACAGCAGAGAGCCGGGTGTAGGGCTTGAACCCACGAGCGGTGAGATCATGACCTGAGCCACCCTGGAGCCCCTGAGCGCGCGCACACCTTTAAAGAGTATCAGTGCTGAGGAGAGGAAAAGGTATCCTCAATTGGCAGAGCTCCTAGAGTGTGTGCTCCCCTAGCCTTCCTGCTTTTGTTCTGCAGAAAGCAGCCTTTTAAATGTACCCATTAAGGTTTCACTCTTTGATCTATTTTTTTCCCCAACTTTTTCATCTCGACCGTTGATAATCACAGCTGTTCACATCTCCGTCTTAGCGGCTACCAAATAAGGCATTGTGTTTTCCAAACTCCCAAACTTCCAAACTGGCTACTGATGGTTCTTGTACTACCGTGAAGTCCGTTTTCTCGTGGACTTTTATTCAGGTTCAAATATTTCTGGAAGGGTTTAAGACGGATTTTCTTCGTGGTGGCTAGTTTGCGGACCCCGAGGGATCAATCTCTCTCTCTGGAATGTTATCCCCGAACATCTGGAGAGCCCGCGGGTCGACATCTGTGTGTTTCTGCAGCTTCGTTGAACCTCTGGAGCCATTTTTCCGGCGGCAGCGGCGCGGCGGGAGGCGGCGGCCGCGGACAGAGCGTGACTCCCGCTCCCTCGCCCGGAGCTGGCGCGAGCGCGGAGAAACGGGTGCTCTTTGGAGCCGCTACATTTGTGGTCGTTTGCTACACGGTAACAAAAACCTAATGCGCCACTCGCGATGTTAGTGGGAAAACAAAGTTTTGCATTGGGGTGGAAGAAGCTGCTGGTTTATTTCAGATGATTCTGAATTTAGAATTGCGGCACATAAAAGGGAGAAAAAAAATCCACAGAAATCTGTGTGAAAGAGAATACACAAAAGCACCCTCTTCACTGCCCGCGTCCGGCCTTCTTGGTCACTCTCCTCCAGCCTGAAGTGTCTATTCCCTCCCCCAGATATTTATAGACCTGAATGTAATTTATCACCTAAATAATACTCTTCTGTTTTATGCTCTAGTGGCTTTTTAGTGTCTACCTAACTGGGCTTCAAGTTCCTTGGGGGCAAGATCTGGTCTTGTTGATTTTTTGTGTTCCCCGCGGTGCCTGGCACAGAGACTCTAGTAAATTTACTGGACTGGCCAAAGACGGCATGTTTATCTATTGAGTAAATCCTTCAAACTAAACCTTCCAGGTGCTATGCCTGGAAGGTACCTGGAGGGGGTTCTTGAGAGTTCAGCTGGGTTTTTTCCCTATGGAACCACTGTGAGCCCCACCATCCAGCTTTCCACAGCAAGGAAATGTATCATAACATTCTCTGACTCTTCCCTCAGGGTAAGGAAACTCAGATCACAAGTATGGATAGGCCAAATAACCTACCTGACAGGGAACAGGACCTGGCATTGAACGACAAAAAGAATTTTACTTAATCAGCTAGCACCCACTGATCAGTAAGGCCTAAACATCTGCCAGTGGCATCTGAGAAGTCTGTTCTAAAAGTTGAAAAGCTGAGTTTATTTACCACAGGTGGGGCACTCGTAATAAGAGGGGGAGAAAAGGCTTTCCAGGTTAAATCAATTTGAGAGAAGAAAGTGGTACCCAATTTTCAGCAAGAGTTTGTGGAGTGAACTTTGTCTTTTTCATTGCATGTGACTCTTAATTATTGGATGTGATGGAAGAAATTCTCATATGAATTTTCTCTGTGCTCATATGCATAATTAACAGTTTGTGAGCTGTCTTGAAGAAACTGAAGCAGAACTGGAGGGCTTAGTTTTTTTTTTTTATTTTAATGTAGTCAAATGACTAGGTAGTAGAAAGGTTTAAAAGAAATATACTGACCTGTTTTCTTAGATCAAGGGTAACTTTGAAATAAAAGGCTCTGAGAGATCCACCTTGTTGCCTCCACGAGCTTATAATAATTTCTTGCTGATATGGCAAGGTACCTTAAATCCTTTGTGCAAGGAGATACAGATTAATACCTATGTTACAAAATATCTGAACAATGGACTTGAAACTACTGGGGGATCATAAGAGGTGATTTGTCCAAGGAAGTGGAGGCAGTTCAGACTCAATGTAGATGTGTGGTTTTAGGTAGATGGCAAGTGAATTCATCTGTCATTGTCGAGCTGCCTTGAGCTAAATGGAATCATCGATTGTTAGGATTTGCAAAGCTGTATGATGGAAATGAAGTCACAAGTCCGAAGGGAGTGAAGGATTTTGACGAATATGAATCATCTTTAACATTTTTATGGTTGCCTTTGGAATGCCAAGGCATTTGAAGCATTTGCCTCAATACCGTGGGCAGAACTACGCTGAACACCAAAACGATTTTGAAATTTCCGGCTATATGGCTAACATCTGAGATGTTTGGGTCATTTGGCCCTGTGAAACTTATCAGTGTTTTTCATCGAAGTGCTTAAATCAGTGGCTGGAGTCAGAATTAAGACTTGTTCAAATCATAACCTTCTCCGCCATCGTTTCAAACAACAGTTCAGTCTGTGAAATATAAACATTTAAATTCACTTGCTCAGGTTGATCCATCAACCTTGTAACTATCGATTTTTACACGAATACAGTTGACGAGATTTTTTTAGACGCCTCTGGCATTTACCTTAAAATCTCTCTTGGGTAGGTAATAGACTGTATAACTCCGGCAAAAATATTTTCGTTTTATAGACGGGTTTCTTTTTAAGCCTCCGCTTCGCTATTGAAAAACTTGGCCGCTCCTGCCCCAGACGGTGCCCTAACCACGAGTAAGGTTGACAGGGTTGCTCGCATGCGCTCTCGCCACAATCGTGTTTGTCGCAATGGGCCCGGGCGGAAGGTTACACAAGAGCTAGCGACATTGATTATAGTCATTTTGTCGGTTGCGCTGGTTACCGCGCTACCTCCGCGCTGGTACTTGATTGTAACAGAAAGTAGTTCCGGCCCGTGTTGTTTCAGCCGAGGAGCCGTCGCCGCCATTTCAAGACCGTGAGAGGTAGATGGCCAACCAGAGTTCTAAGGTTCGAAGCCTGTAACTGCTGCCGCCGCTTACGCCTGCCAAAATACTGGTGTGTCTGCTGCCCTCTTACTTACTACCTCCAGAAACATTCTTGCCAGTAGTGGCGGCAGTAGGTCAACTACCCCCTTCTCGTTCTCCTTCAAGAAGCTCCAGATGGCGTCTTCCGTGGGCAACGTGGCCGACAGCACAGGTACCGGTGTCCGTTCTACCTTGGCAGAAGCCCCTTTGGGGTCTCGCGCCGTCGTCTACCTCTCGTCACTCCCTTCCTTTCCCCTAGCCATCCCCATCACATCGGCGGCATTGCTGAGCTTTTCGTAGTCTACCGGCATCTGTTCGGGTTTTCCGCTGTTCGCTCCTCAAACATTTCCTCTTTCTTGTTCGCTTTTTGCTTCCATTTTTTGCTTTTTTAATCCCATCAATTTTCTAGCTTCCTACTCTCTCGGGACGCTTCTACCACACGTGCGCGCTTAGAATGTCTCGGAATGGACAGCGTTGGAATCCCTGCCCTTTCCCTCTCCTTCGCAGCCCGTTTTCCCCCCCAGTTCGGCCTACCGCCCCCCCTCCAGGACCGCCCCCCACCCCAGCCCTTTCCCCCTAGCCGGATTTGGTTCTTTTCTGTCAGTCTAGGGCGGGGGTGCCATTCCGATGTAGTCATAGCCTCACTTTGCATCACCCGAGGACGAGCAAAAGCTCCTTGGGTGTGCTGTAAGTAACCTCGGAAGAGGGGATACTGAGCGGCGCCCCGCTGGGCAGCGCCTTTTTGGTGTTCCTTCGGTCGAGCGGCCCCGGCCTCGATTGGAAATTTCCAGGGGTTCCTTTGGCCACCGCCCGATTCCACCCGCTGCCCCCAGCCTGGATCTCCCACCCCGTCTTCCCTCCCCTCCCGCGGGGAACCACACCCTTTCCTTTGCGAGGTTGCCAGCCCTGCGGGCCACTTCCTATCCTTGGGGATAAACCGGCCCGGCGCTGGTGCTTTGGCGTTGACTACCCTGCCCGCCGAATTCCTGCTTTGTGTTACTTTCTCCTTGTATTCTTCCGCCGCCTCCTCTGGGTCTTCCATCCCCATTCTTTAGCTTGGTATCTCTTTATTCATAGGGTATGTTATTTTTTTTTAAGTTTTCATCCCTGCTTGAAGAGTTTGTAAAGCAACTGGAGTGTAGCTGCACAAGTGCAAGGCGGTTGCCCTTTTAGACCATTCAGTCGAGAGCATTCGGTACTAAAAATAAGAGAACCAAATTATAGGAGTGTCCTTCAGCTGCCTTTCCTTATTGAGGCTATTTGGGGCGGAAGGGGGGGAACTGGGCTGTGGTTCTAAGGTTTCCCACGAAGTTATTTTGTTTTTTTCTCAGTTGAGATATGTCAAGGGTTTTATTATTTTTGGACATTCTGCAGCAAGTAGTAGGCGAATCTTCAGTTGTATCTTATTCACGAGATTGTAGGTAGTGGGGTTAATAATTAGTGGGTATTCCCCTTCCAGGGATTCTGAAAGATTTAAGATTCTGTAGTAGCTTGGCCTTTTCTGTGTGTGTTATTTTATTTGAGGAAGTTGTCATTTCAAGTGTTAATATTAGGAGATAAGGGGCTTTGAAAAGTTGATAAAGTGATGTGTTAAGGAGCTAGGAAGTTCTAGAGACTGGTCTAAAGTGTAATTGATTCTCTAGCTTCTGTTTGGGGTAGAACCTCACCCAGGTTTGGATGCAAGTCGCTGCTGTGGTGTAGTGGTCAGCTTTACATTCTGTCAGGAAATTTACTTTGCTTTCCTGAGTATACAGATAACTTGCCAGCTCTGATGGTTGGGGAGCTAGGCTAAAGTTTGAGCTTGTCCCTATGACCTTGGTAGAATTTAAGTAATTTGTACATCATTTCCCATTCCAACCTCCTAATGAAAGTGCTATGGTCAACTTCCTAGTAATGTGTCATTGTTTAAGTGTTTACAATCGAGACTTAGGCAGTTTCTTGTTTTTCTCCCCTCTCTGGGCTTTAGCTGCACCCTTAGTCTTTATGTATCTGATTTAAGTCAGATGCAGCAAAATGCTTTTCATTTGTTATTCATTCTGTCACATTTTATCCAGTGGTTATATACTTTAGCATTTCCCCATTCTTTTAAAAAACTGTTGCAGTTGTAGGCGACTGCTTGGTTTATGTAGGGTTGTTTGCAATGTCTTGATCCTTTAGTCGGTGTCAGAGCTCTTCGGAAAATGCTAGTCTTAAACCAGTGTGGGTGGGATTTAGCTAATTTGGTTTCCATTGTGAATTTGGGGTAATAGAGGAGCGATATAATTGTGGGTCTTTATTTAAAATGTCTGATGACCCTTTTAAATATTTGGGCTCTTGAGAGACTAATTCATCTTGTTTATCAGCTGTTTTGAAAATAGCACCTTTACTTTCAGGGTTTTTCCCCCTCTTCTGGTTTCTAGTGTATCCCTTAATTGAATCAAGCAGTTAAGTTGTGAAATCTGCAAAAACATCAATGTAATTTTAAGAGTTAAAAACACATCTGGTGTTGCTACTCAGGTTAAGAGAGTTACCAGTACTCCACCCCCCACCTCCCGCAAATCCAACCTAAAGCATGGGACAGAGTATTCTGTTTCCAGTAGGTTATTCTGACATCATTAAATCTTTGTGACTTTGCAAATCACGTTTTGTGTTTTGTTTCTGTATGTTAACTAAGGTGTAAGGAATAATGTGTAGTGAATCTTTAGATGCTACCTCTGATTTATAATTTAAAAGTACAAAGTATATTTGTTCATAAAATGTAATCTTATTTGGAAGTAAATGTTTCTGTCTAGTCTGGGAAAGAAAAGTTAATGCTGAATTCTAAAAATACCACTTCTGCACCTGATGTTAACTTGGGGGTATAAATAAAGTGCAGAACACTCTAGTGCTTTACATAGTTTCAAGCGTTTTCATCTTTGAGTTTAATATACCATATTTTTACATTTTTTTGTTTGCATTTCTAACTTTTTGTTTTCCCCCCTCCTTCCCTCAAATGTTTTGATGATTCTCCAGAACCAACGAAACGTATGCTTTCCTTCCAAGGGTTAGCTGAGTTGGCACATCGAGAATATCAGGCAGGAGATTTTGAGGCAGCTGAGAGACACTGCATGCAGCTCTGGAGACAAGAGCCAGACAATACTGGTGTGCTTTTATTACTTTCATCTATACACTTCCAGTGTCGAAGGCTGGACAGGTAGGAGATGGGGGGGGGGGTACCTGCTGGTGATTGCTGCCTCTGGGTGTTGAGCCTAAAAAATGATACTTAAATATTTGAACTGGAAATTTTTCCAGTACTGGGTTTCATCTGAGCCACCAACGCACATCTGCTCTTTTGCCCACTTGTGACATGCCCAGCTGCCAGTTTTTCTCCCTTTTGTGGTGCTGGTTATATTGTCAGTATGGCTAGGGACCTTTTCTGGCTTTTTTCCCCCCACCTACATCTGCTTTCTTTGTTCAGAAAATAAATTATTCTTAGTGTGCATCTGAGCATCCAGTCTCACCTTTGTAAGATGTGTCAGCTTGAGGAATGGAAATGCTCAGAAATGAGGGTATATATTGCTGTGTTAGGAGATGCATATGTGGTTGAAGTTGCAAATGCACAAGTCATTATGATATGCTACTTTTAGCTAATCAGCTGAATTAATCAAAAGGGAGGAATCTGTGTTCTTATCCTTTTAATAGATTGCCATTCTGGCTTATTTAGACATTTAAAGATGTGTGTCATTATATGTTAAGAAATGGAAGATGAGATGAAAGTCCTGCACATAGCATTTTCATTCTTAGTGTTCATGGCTTCCTATGTGGCAGTTCGGTAATAAGACTTTAGTAAGAATTTTATCTCCTAAGAAAAAAGGATTCTGATTTGAAATTTAGAACTTTGATTTCCAAAAGTTTTCTTACTATACACTAGTTAAAAGACAATGTATTGTTACATAACTAGCAATAATAGCACAGGATCTTCAGAAACTGAGTTGCTTATGGGCCGTACCCTCTTGTGTAACATGCATACCCATGTGCCAACACTTTTCACTTTTTCCAGATCTGCTCACTTTAGCACTCTGGCGATTAAACAGAACCCCCTTCTGGCAGAAGCCTATTCAAATTTGGGGAACGTGTACAAGGAAAGAGGGCAGTTGCAGGAAGCGATTGAGCATTACCGGCATGCATTGCGTCTCAAACCAGATTTCATCGATGGTTATATTAACCTGGCAGCTGCATTGGTAGCAGCAGGTGACATGGAAGGGGCAGTGCAAGCTTATGTCTCTGCTCTTCAGTACAATCCTGTGAGTAAAATTTTAATGGTTATTATTTTCCCTTTACAGAAGCCCAGAAAGAAACATAGCCTGCTACTTCAGACATTAAGTAGGCCTTTTCTTTTGCATGGAATAAAGAGTTTAGAAATGTTAGTTTACTTAAAATGGTGAAATTGCTTTGACCGGTCTGCATTATGTTTTAAAAAATTCATTTTATCTAGCAAGTTACATTGAAATGTAAAAATTATCCTTCTTGAAAGGAACTCTACATCTATTTTTATGCCTGTAAAAGTACAGAACATTTGACATTGTTTCTTTGGGTTGTTTTGAATAAATTTGGATACATTCTGATAGGTATTTGTAACAGTTAATTGATTTTCAAGGAGTAGTGGATAAAGGGCCTTAATCTTTAATATAAAATAGTTAAAATGCCACTGTGTGGATCAGTGTCATGGAAACTAGGTTGCAAAATTTCTTAGTGTCTTAATTCTTTTTCTTCTTTCAACATAATTAAAAGTGGTAGAATGGAGGTGGTAGAATCCAAAGCAGGTCTTTGATTAGTTCTTAAATTGTTGTGTCTAAACTGCAGATGTTTTCTGGCGAACAGGTGAGGCCCAACTGGCAGATGTTACGTTCACACTGTATTAGGGTCTCTGAAAGAGTCATAAAAAAAAAAAGTAAGACTTACCCTCAGAACTTTTAATGTAGTTGGGGAAAGAAGATAGATGCAAACTTAAGAGGTAATGATAGAGGGAGTGTAGGAATCCAGAAAAAATCAAGAATGTGTAACCAAGCTAAGTAGTCAACGTTTAGTATTGCAGCAACTCTGGAAGTACTTAATAAGTAATTATGTTACGTACCATTTGTTGAAGGGCTGCTATGTCCTCAGACACTGTGCCAGTTGTTTCAGATGTTGATCTTAATGTTTACAATGGTCCTTTGAGGTAGATGGTATTATTGCAAATTTTACGAATTAAAAAAAAATAGGGGTAATGTAACTTTCTTGATCACACAGCTAGTAATGGTGAAGTAAGGTATTAAAACCTGAGCCTAAATGTCATTCTTTTTCTCCTGGTAACATTTTTTTAAAAATTCAAGTATAATTAACATACAGTTATTAGTTTCACCTGTAAAGTGTAATGATTCAACAATTCTATACTCAGTGCTCATCACAATAAGTACTTTTTTGTAATGCTTACTTAATTTTGGAGAGGGAGAGAGACAGAGACAGAGACAGAGAGCGAGCAGGGGAGAGGCAGAGAGAGAGAGAAGGAGATACAGAATCCAAAGTAGGCTCCAGGCTCTGAGCTGTCAGCACAGAGTCCGATGCAGGGCTTGAACTCTGGAACTGTGAGATCATGACCTAAGTTGAAGTCGGATGCTTAACCGATTGAGCCACCCAGGCAGCGCCCCTAAGTTTTTTTTTTTTTTTTTTTTTTTTTTAAATGTTTGAGAGAGAGGGCATGCATGTGGAAGCTGGGGAAGGGGCGGAGAGAGAGAGAGTCCCAAGCAGTCCTCCCACTAACAGTAGTCCCAAGAACCATGAGATCATGCGAGACCTGAGCTGAAATCAAGAGTTGGTCACCCAACTGACTGAGCCACCCAGGTGCCCCACAATAAGTATACGCTTAATCCCTTTCACCTATTCCTCCTCCTCTCTGGCAACCATCACTTTGTTCTCTATATTTCAGAGTCTGTTTTTTTGTCTCTTTTTTGTTTGTTTCTTTTAATTGAGCTTGAATATCTTGAAAGGAAACACAGAAGAGAGAAGAAATAAAAGATTAAAAAGGGAATGATGTGCCCAACGGGCACACAGCCCTTAAATACCATTTGAAAACCATTGATCATGTCCTGCTGTCTCTTTATCCCTATTTTACAGGTTAGGAAACTGCAGCTTAATTTCATAGCTTGTGCAAAGATCTGAAATCGCTTTTTATCAAGACATCTTTTAATGATTATTTTTCCAGTTAATTTTGAGTTTAACATTAGTTATGTATGTATGTTAATTGCTTTTTGTATGGATACAGGGAAGTCTTCCAGCTACCCTTCTTGGAGGTAGCCAATGAAATTAATTTCTTAAGTATCTTTTCAGAGATACTCAATGCACACATAGGTAAATCTGAGTGGCTGTTTATAATTTTTTCTTTAAAAAGTACAAAGTACTTTTTATAAATTGCAGTACTCTTTAGTTACAAAAAATTATGGGGAAACCCCCATAATTGGCCCCTGTTCTTGCCAGGGCTCAGAGTTCACTCGTGCACCTAGATGTCACAGTAAGTTCTTTCCCTTTATTTTTTTTTTAAATTTTTAACGTTTTTTTATTTATTTTTGAGACAGAGAGAGACAGAGCATGAACGGGGGAGGGGCAGAGAGAGAGGGAGACACAGAATCGGAAACAGGCTCCAGGCTCTGAGCCATCAGCCCAGAGCCCGACGCGGGGCTCGAACCTACGGACCGCGAGATCGTGACCTGAGCCGAAGCCGGATGCTCAACCGACTGAGCCACCCAGGCGCCCCTCTTTCCCTTTATTAATCAGGGTTGGTTCTACCCTTCTTTTGTTGATTGAGTATAAACTCACTTGTACCCTTTTACTTACATAGCTGTGGCCCCAAACATCTTGAACTCTGATTCCCCTTGGCTCAGGTTTCAAATTGTTTACATATGTAGCAGAGCAGTCTATTGCTGCTGACTATATACCAAATTGTAGGAGTATGATGAGAAGGGAAAACTACAGTGAGAGACAGAACCATGTTTTTTAGTATCTAACCTGTCCACATAAAGCTGGTTTTTGTGCCCTACCAAAGAAAGAAAAAAGTCCTAGAATATAGAATACATCATGGGACTACTGCGTGAAGGCTTTGAACAGCTATTCATTCCCATCTGGTTCTGTGTTTCTACTTGTGGAAGGTGCTGCTTTATTTTTATTCCTTTACCAGTAAGAATGGAAAGAGGATTGTGCAAACTGCTTCTTTTCACCTAAATAGACTATAGCAGTCATGCTTTACCTTATTTCAGGATATCTAATCTTAGCTAGATTTCAGCTTACTCTTAAATGCCTTTGTCAATTCAGTACTGACAGAATCTTGAGTCCGTTCCTAAGTTGTGTCCTTGTTGGCAGTGCATTGTTGTCCTGAATCATAGATATAGTTGGCATTCTATGAAAAATAGTTAAAATCAGGTTATTTTGGTTTTGCAGCAGTGAAAAGGTAAAATGTTACGATGGTATTCTTGGGAACCTGTTTTTGGCAGTGTTTATCTTTTTCAGTTAGTGATAGAAGTTATTCTGTGACTTGATTATAGAAATTTTAAGATCTAGAGCTGTTTCATATTTTGACATTTTGAATTGTCTTCTGTGATGTCGGTTTAATAAGTTAACTGAAATTTTAGTCCATTGTATTTGAAGGTCCTCTGCAGCTGGTAATCTTCTACATGATGGCTCACCAGAGTTCCAGCAGTCCCTTTTATGAATTACGTATAAAATTGTCCTTTGTAAAATGGCTATAACCTTGAGTTGCTCTAAGGAGTGTTGTTTCTGGGTTTGTTAGTTGTTGAAATGTTGCTTTGGCTTTGATTGTGGATGCAGAACACTGAGAGCTCCTGGCATCCTGACCATCACATGTTACTGTCACGTTGTTACTGTTATGAGCTTCACTTAACGCAGATGAACTGTATAAAACCATATCTTTCTCTCTCTGCTTTTTATTGTGTTTGCTGTGCAAATGTCACATTTAAATATTTGAGTGCTTATTGTGTGTGCAGTGCTTTATTAGGAATTGGGGGTGATATGTGCTGGGGAGAAAAAGTTGAGGATTATAACATGAGATAGAACCTGACCCATAAAGGGAAAAAGGGCGTAAGTTCCTTGGATGATTACTGTTAGAGAGTATTAATCAGAAGATTTTCTTGAGTGGGTGCTTATAACCTAAGCATTCTGTAGGAAGGTAAATAGCAAGAAGACTTCCTTGGCTGAAGTGGTGAGTCAAGTAGTAACAAGAAGTGAGTGTAGTAGAGGAGAGTCAATTTGAAGATTTAGAAAGAATAGAGAGGCTGAGGAGTTTAAATTTAATTTGAGAGGCGATTGAGAACTACTGTACTGTAGGTTTTTATCAACCTGATTTTACTTCGTGTGTATGTGTATATATAGATGTTGTGGGTAGGGGTGGGGGCTGTAGGAGGAAAGGCAGGAAATACTATTTTAGGAGGGCTGGTTATACAGGAAATTCTTATTCATTTTAAAGTAGTTTTAGGTTTTGAACTTTTGGGGGAATAATGGTACCCTTGAATTTCCTAGAAATCTGTTGTGTGTAAAGGTTTGGATTTCCAAATGGGAGAATTGGATTTCAGTATTATACTGTATTTAATATGAAATATTTTAACCTTTTTCTAAAATTGCCTTGTTGATTATCTTATTATCTTGAAGATAGTCTATTTTTAACTGTGGGCATTGTGTTAACTTGATTTAGTATGCTGTAGTGGATCAAGATGATATCACTAAATATAAGTAGATACTGTCAGGACTTGGATGGCACCATCCAAGAGTTTATAGAAACTAGAGGGTAGGGGTGCCTGGGTGGCTCAGTTGGTTAAGTGTCTATCTTAGGCTCAGGTCCTGATCTCATTGTTCGAGAGTTCGAGCCCCGCATTAGGCTGAGCACTGACAGCACAGAGCCTGCTTCGAATCCTCTGTTTCCCTCTCTCTCTCTCTGCCCTTCCCCTGCTTGCTCCCTTTCTCAAAAATAAACATTAAAAAAAACCCTAGAGGGTAAAAGTTGCCCAATATTGTTGGCTAAAATGAATTGCTCATTCCGGTCACTGTTGGAGATTTATTGCAAGATTTTTGATTCTTATGGCAGAAAAGTTATAGGAATTGATAGATGTCCAAAGATCTAGAACTACAATAATCAGGTGTAGCAGTAGCTAGTATGAACAGATTGGATTGTTCAGTTATGGTTGGCCAAAACAGAAGGGTAGCCTTAAAGTTTAGGAAAAAAATTATACAAGTAGATAACAACGTTATAGAATTCATTACTTCTGAGAGTATAAATAGGGTTAAAAATGCTTAGACTCATTAGAGGAGGATAAATTTGTAATAAGATTGATGATACCTATGATTTTTCTTTTTTGAAGATTAGTATTAGCCTTTTGTACTTGAGGTCGTGGGAGACTGTCACTCTCTCCCAAAACGCTAGTCATTGCTTGATGGACTGGACACATCAGGTAGATCATGGAACTGACCCAGTATGGTCAACCATAAAGGTGTTCCCTGGCAGCCTGTTCTTTGCTGGCTGACTTGGTTCACTTGATGGATGATAACATACATTCACAAAGGCTGTTTATCAGTAAAATTGGTCACCGGATTCTGGAAACCATATACAGTTGTTCATAGAGTAATATATATGATGATACTTTGGCACAATCGGCAAAAATTCACTTACTGGGACTTAATTTAAGGCTCTTTTACCCATGCAACAGTTTGGAATGATAAGCTTACTCCTTATTGCCATTGTCTGTGCTTGTTGACTGATAGATTTGAATAACAAAGGCAAACAAGGACAAAAATTTAAGCTCACTGTTCTGATGAGTCTTTTTACTGATGAAGGGACTGGTGAGTCAGATGACTAGCAACACAGTTGCGCTGCTAATAAAAAGCAGAGTCAACTGCTTTTCATTATTCACCCACTCAACTCTAATGGCACTTAATACTAATGAGTAATCTAGTGGCAGGTGCCAGGATTGAAGCTTTGGTTGGATGGTAATCCTTCTGTCTAATACTGAAATGAAGTCAAGGCTTCTAAATATGCCTGACAGCCTAAGGGTAGGTTTGCTGATAGCCAGTCACAGCTAAATACTTTTTTTCACCATGGAAAATTTTTGGCCCTTGATACTGGAGTGATTCATTGTAACCTTTGAACAAAATAGTTGAACAAATATTTAATGCTTTTTTTTCCTTTCTTTTTAAGGTGACTGATATTTAGGGAGAGGAGAAGCTATAGTAAGGCCCATGGTCTTTTATCTTAAACTGGTGGGATCAAATGTATTTCCAAATTCAGGATTTTTAGGATTTTAGAAAGATGGTGATATCTGTATAAAACTCCCAGGTAGGTCTGGAGCAGCACCTTCTAGTAAGACACATTTATATTTCTGCAGCAAAAGGTGTGAATAGTCACACTAAGTGGGATCGGTAAATTTTATACATAGCTTCGCGCCAGTTCTGGTTAGGTTTAATCATCAAATAAGTTTTTTGGGAACTTTTTGGAATTTGGAATTGAGAATGAGGGATTGTGGTTCTCTACTTTGATTTGTCAAGCAGAGTCTTCAGTTTACAGAAGAAAATGGCAGGGAGTTAGATGCATAAAAGTAATTTCAAGGTATTTTTGATCGACAGTATAATTAATGAATATCTCTCGGTTTCTAGGATTTGTACTGTGTTCGCAGTGACCTGGGGAACCTGCTCAAAGCCCTGGGTCGCTTGGAAGAAGCCAAGGTAGGTGTTTGATAGAACACATTTAAACATCAGTGTTATGAAAACTTGTACTTTTTGCCAAGTCTTCAACTCTTCATTGAGCTATCTCCAAAAACCAGTCCTATGAAACTGAGGAAAACTGTCGGCATGAATCACCTCAGACTAGAGCAGGGCCAGGCTTTGGCGTTTCTGTTCTAAATCTGGGGGTAAAGCAAGAACCTGAACATTTTGGAGCCTTTCTGCTGAGCTAGATCATCTTTATAACAATGGGCTCCATCATGATCTCATGTGGGAATAAGTAACATTCCTTCAAATCTGAGGCTTGCCTGCTGGTGACAAGCAGAGCGCCTGTGATTTGGCTCAAGACTCCTATATGATGCAGGTGCCATTGAAAATGCTGCTCTTCTAAGTCCTTTGTGGCTTGTAAGTGGAGAAGAATTTCATCCAAATGTTACCCTGTAATACTGGCATTTAAAATTCTTATTTAACCTTCCTCCCTTCATCTTCCTTACCCTTTTTACAGTGGAAGAAAGGCTGTTAAAATGATTGCAAATTAATAATTGGAACGTCCTGCCCCCTCTTGTCCCCACTCCCTCCCTAAGTTCCTTTTTCCTCTTTTCCAACCCTAGTTGTCTACCTTCTTTTCTTCCTTACTTCCTTCTTTTATTCCTCCCCACCCTACCTCCTTAAAAAAAAGCAGAAGGACAAAGCTGGTTTGTTTGGGAAATGGACTGATCGAAAGAAAACTTGCCAAAGTGGAAAGGTGGCTTTTAGCATTCTGTGTTTCCAAATAATGAATTTGAACATCAGGTTGGGTTATTAAAGCTTTTGGTATAATTGTAAATTAAATTTCCAAATGAAATTGTCTTGTTACAAGCCACCTTACGCAACCGCGCTGCAGGGGTGAGGAGTGGGGAGAAACCAGAATGCTTCTGAAACTCCCACCTGTTGCTCTGAGCCCCACGCGCATGCTAATGCGTGGAGTGTATGCGCAGCGTAGCTGTCTGTTTGCTTCATCAGGGAGGGAGAAGGCTTTTCAGCACCATCTAATGTTAAAAGGCACTAGTTTTAAGTGCATAGCTCATAAATTCTGCTGACACTTTGGATTAACCTTTATGTAGGTTTCCAGCTAATGAATTGTAATGGATTTCAATCTTAGTTGATAAATCTAATTGGTAATTTATAGAACAAATATTGAATAAGCTCCTATTAATTGTCACCCCACCAAGCGGACAGCTAACATGAATTGCACTTCACTGCAGCTTTAGAGATCGGTTTAGGCTGAGACATTGCGCCTGCCTTAGGTTGCTGACTTCTTTATTTCAGAGCTCTGGAGACACCTAGTTTGAAAAATGTTTATTCTGTTTTTGTGAGAACTTAGTGAACAAGAACATACTCTTGAGTGAAATGCAATGTATTTCTTTTGTAATCAGTGCATTTGAAAATTCAAGCCAGCATATTCCTACTAGATGGAAGCAAAATTAAGTTGTCTTTGTAGAAAACGAAGAGCCTTTCTTCCAGCAAAAATCCCTGCTGTATGCAATAGCCCTGATTAACCCTCTCCCTTCTGCATGTTTCCCATATTACAGACTTGAGACTGTCCTCATTCCCATATGTTATAGACATCCAAAGAATTTCAATTGCTTTGTTGAACTTTTACTAATGATCTTGTTTTTATTTTCTCTCTTGTTTTTGGTTTTTCACCATTGATATTGTATTTAGAAGGTTTCAGGTGGGTGAAACCTCCTATTCCATGCGTAAGGTGCCTCGCTGAAGGGAGCTCGAGGCCTGGATCTAGGGCAGACACACACCTCCTCCTCTTCCAGCAAGGAACGCACCGAAAAGTCACATGATGAGAAATATGGTAACGGGTTTGTAACTGCCACAGCAAAACAATTTGCCTCCATGCCTGAATCTTCTGTCTTGTGGCTTCAGAAACAGCTTAAAATAATTTTATTTACAAGCAAGTTATGTAAGAGAATGTTTTATACTATAGCCACAATTCTGTCAAAGATAAGTAAAAGTTAATTGATATTAAAAATTATTAGAGATAATTTACTAGTAAAAGCTTCTAACTCTTCTTGTTGTTCATTTTTTTCCTTTTTTCTTCTTTGTTTGGATTGCAGCATTCTGCTCTTCTGATGATGCGCTGTGACCCTGCAGTAGCGCAAAGGCTGCGCAGCGTTAACGCGCAATGCGTGCAAATGAGCCCCTGTGAACGGTTGACTAGATGAGTAATCTGATTGACTGGCTCCCTCAGTCCTATTGTGTAGCCTTTTTGGATAAAATTGGGTCTTAACATACCTCCAGTCCAACTAATCTCATTAAACAAATATTCTCTATGGGCCTGTCTAGTAGATTAATGGATCTGGTTGGCCGTTTGCTGCGTCTAGGGGTGTTCTCTGTAGCGCAGCAGTTCGCAGCGATTGCGCAATGCGATGCTGTTAGGTTGCGCAAGCGATGTTTGCGCTCGCATTACAGGGACCTCAACCTAGGTGCAATCCTGTCATATGAGGTTTCAGCTTCAGTCCCCCTTGGGAGACAGGGGCATTGCGAGAATGTAACTTAGAGCCTGACCTTCTCATACCTGACATGGCAGAAAAACCCTTTTCTCCTCAGTAATATAGTTTTGACGTTAGCGAGGAGCGTTGTTTAGAGCAGCATTTCCCAAAATGTTTTGTGGTATTCTAAAAATGTCTAATGAAAGAGTTCCATGGTCAACTAAGTTGAGGGAATCCTGTATAAACAAACGGACTTAGGGAAGTTCTCTAGCAAAGAAACTGGGTTTCTTTTCTCCTAATTTACTTGATCATGGAATCCTTTTTTTCAGTGATACCCGTTAACATTTTGTAGAACACACTTTGGGAAACTGGTGAAGGAGGTGGGGTGGGGTGGGAAAACTTGGCTTTAAGTGGCACTCTCTAGATCGGACTTGAAAACCTAGCAAAAGCCCTTAGGTGTTCAGATAAGAGGAGTCCAACATAGAGTCTTAAGGCAACTGACTTCCCAGATGAGTCCCAGTATGAGGGTCGGTTGTTGGTTGGCAGAACTGAACATGGTGGTTTGCACTTGGGTTCTGGTGGCGCAGGCGCAGGAGCAGCCAGCTGTGGCAGCGCATTAGTTTTGGCGCAAGCGAGCCTATGCTGCAGGGTCACTTTTGGCTGGTCAGAGAAGGAATAATGATATCACCTTCTTCCCCCCACCCCAATCTTTTTTTTTTTCCCCTTTACAAATTTTCCCTTTTCCCTTTACCTCCTTCCCCTCCCATCTTCTTTCATTAACCCCCCCCCCCCCAAGGCATGTTATTTGAAAGCAATTGAGACGCAACCGAACTTTGCAGTAGCTTGGAGTAATCTTGGCTGTGTTTTCAATGCACAAGGGGAGATTTGGCTTGCAATTCATCACTTTGAAAAGGTTAGTTATTAAATTAATAATTGGTACTTAGGAAGTGCTTATGTGTGCGGGCTGTTTTTATTTAGAGCTAAATAATAGGCCTTTACATGATCAGTCACATAATATCCTTGTTTCTCTGACCATATTTAAGGCATTTGCTGGATGGTATATGATATGGCAGTTTCCAGTTTTGTGTTGAAAATGTACTGTAGTAATTAAAAATCCATTTTTTAAATGAGCAACTTTGAAAAAGCAGGGTTTCTTGGTCAAAAGGCTGATACTAGCTGGGGGTAGGAAATGTACAAAATTCATCTGGAATGCCCTCTTGTACCAGAAAGCATGGAAGCTTTGGTATTACTTTGATTATGTCTAAAGGACTCAGGAGGCAACTGGAAGAGGCTCACACTGGATAAAGATGGGACTTGAACATTAGGAATATTAATAACGGAAATATATTGAAACTTCTCATGTGTTTCAATCCATGAGTTTATAAATATACTAAGAAGAAATTCAGTGGTCACCTTTGGAAGATCAGGAGCAATTCATTTTGAAAACTGGTTAAAGAAGGAAGAATAAAGCATTTATCTTCCTCCTGTATGAACTGGACTTCAGGGTAACCCAGTAGTTGGATAGGGGGAAGTTTCTTATTTATAGAAGTGTTCCAGCCAGTAAATGAAAAAGGAATGATAGAATCAGAGTATCACCATTAATAGATTTAGGCATTTATTAGTGGCAGAAAAGACACAACCAGACAGTATGTACTTTTTTTTTTTTTGAAGATTTTATTTCTAAGTGATCTCCACACATAATGTGGGGCTCGAACCCATGACCCCAAGATCAAAAGTCACGTGTTCTGCAGACTGAGCCAGCCAGGCGCCCCTAGAAGAGTTAGCCTTATTAGTTTTGAATAAAATAGGGCCAACCGTTAGAAGTATTTAGCTCATTAAAATTGGAATGGACCCAATTAAAAATGTTTCCCTTCAGGAAACATTTTGCTCTCACATTACATGAGCAGTTACTTTGATAACCTTGAGATTTGTGAATAATGAGAGGGTACTGAAATGACTGGGTTTTATTTTCAGTGAAAGAAATAAGATTTAATTATATTATAAAATGTAATTGGAGGCCTAAAATTATCTCAGAATAAAAACTTGTAATTGGAAAGTTTATCTGAAATCCTAACTTGATCTAATAGCTGCCTTGTAATTTTTAGGCTGTCACTCTTGACCCCAATTTTCTGGATGCTTATATCAACTTAGGAAATGTCTTGAAAGAGGCACGGATTTTTGACCGGTGAGAGAATGTTCTATCTGATAAATTTTCTTGAGTCTGTGTTGCATTGACACCTGAGACTTGGGACTAAAATTATGGCCGCGGTCCATTCAAACACATTTTCCTTTTCTAGTATATTGCTCTTCCCTCATCATGTCTGATGTATTACCTCTTATTTATAGGCATTGTTGCCTGACTTTTCATTGTTGGCTTTTCTCAAAGCCATTATCCTTCTCACTAAGAATTGAGTTGACCTTTCTCTTATTGTAAACTGTTGAAATAGTCATTATTTATTTATTATTTTTTATTTTGGGGGGGAAGAGAGAGTGAGAGAGTGTATGTGCATGAGCAGAGGAGGGGCAGAGAAAGGGGGAGAGAGAAAATCCCAAGCAGGCTCCTGCGCTGTCTGTGCAGAGCTCGATCTCTTAGTTCACGTGATCATGACCTGAGCCGAAATCAAGAGTTGGATGCTTAACTGACTGAGCCACCCAGGCGCCCCAAAATGGTTATCTTTTAGACTAAATTACTTCTTTGATTCACAAAGCTAAGTAAATCCTGACTTTTGACTTGTTTTTGTTGTCAGGAGAGAGCTTATTTCTTATGTGGAGATAGAAAATTTTTCAGTGTAAAAATATATTTTATTAGGGTGAATTTTGAGTTGAGGTTAAGTATAGTATAGTGTGAATTATAATTGATATGCTTTGGTACAGTATTATAACATGAGTTAATTGTAGCAAAGCAGCCATTGAAAGTTAGTTGCATTATGTGTGTGTGGTTTTTTTTTATTTTTCATTTTTTATTTTCAGAGCTGTGGCAGCTTACCTTCGAGCCCTCAGCTTGAGTCCAAATCACGCAGTGGTGCACGGCAACCTGGCTTGTGTATACTATGAGCAAGGCCTGATAGATCTGGCGATAGACACCTACAGGCGAGCTATTGAACTGCAACCACATTTCCCTGACGCTTACTGCAACTTAGCCAATGCTCTCAAAGAGAAGGGCAGTGTAAGGACATTTATTCAGTCTATTTCTTTGTTACTTGATAGGATTAAAAAGTTGTTTTTGTGCGTATTGTTATTAAGTATTGAGGTGGTCAGTCGTTTCACTTTGGAGTTTTGGTTGAGAGAATAGCAAAAATGACCTATTTTCTAGAATATTATCAGCCCCTCAGCTTAACCAAGCAGTTGTTAGAATAACATCAGTAGTGGCTCTGTGATTCCTTTGTGGACGTTTTGAATAATTTGTTTTGTTTTCTAGGTTGCTGAAGCAGAAGATTGTTATAATACAGCTCTCCGGTTATGTCCTACCCATGCAGACTCTCTGAATAACCTAGCCAATATCAAACGAGAACAGGGAAACATTGAAGAGGCAGTTCGCTTATATCGTAAAGCATTGGAAGTATGTTCAGGGTGGTGTGGATGGATATTTTGTCTGTGATAATAGAGGAAAAGCAGTTAAAGTTAGCCATTTCGTCCACCTCTTTTGTAAAAATTGTGGTTGAACCATTCATGAAGCTAGTAATTGAGTAGCTACGGTTTGAGTGAAGTCTTGTGTGACATTCAAGAAAGACTCTACATTGAGTTCATGATTTTATGAATAGATAAGATCACAAAAAAGTTAAACAGTAAGTTACAGTTCGAGAGGTTGCCAATAAGTATAATTTTAGTGCCTGATAGCTGTAGTGGTGGTTGGTGGGTGTGGTAGGAGTTTAAAAGAGATTTCAGAAGAGAGAGATGCTGGAGTAATCAGCATAAACTAGGATGAGGAGAGGTCTATCTCATCGTGGTTTGAAACAAGGAGAGGTCTAAAATGAAGAGGTAGAATTTGAGCTACTTGGCTTTGAAGAATGAACAGATTTAGAGAAAGGTAGACAGAACTTTAGGGATATAAAGGTATTTGGGCAAAGTTCTTATTGTGGTAAGTTACTACTGCTGTTGTAGAAGTTTTTAAACCTCAGGTATCATCTTGACTGTAGGTCTTCCCAGAGTTTGCTGCTGCCCATTCGAATTTAGCAAGTGTACTGCAGCAGCAGGGAAAGCTTCAGGAAGCTCTGATGCACTATAAGGAGGCTATTCGGTAAGACGCTCACCGTCATGTTATTATTATCATTTTCTCTCACGTTTTAAAATGTTTGGTATTTGGCACATTTGGCTTGTGTTAAGATGACTTTTAATAACAGACTACAGGGGGGTTAAAAGTTTTTGTGCTAGATCAATAAAATGTTTGTTTTCTCCTTTAGAATTAGTCCCACCTTTGCTGATGCCTACTCTAACATGGGAAACACTCTGAAGGAGATGCAGGATGTTCAGGGCGCCCTGCAGTGTTACACTCGTGCCATTCAGATTAACCCTGCATTTGCAGATGCGCACAGCAATTTGGCTTCCATTCATAAGGTACTACTGTTTGTTATGTGTGCATCTAAGCACCTAATGTTTAATTTTAGGACAATTTTTAACCATCCCTCTGTATTTATTTCCAGGATTCAGGAAATATTCCAGAAGCAATAGCTTCTTACCGAACTGCTCTGAAACTTAAGCCTGATTTTCCTGATGCTTATTGTAACTTGGCTCATTGCCTGCAGGTAAAGAATAACAGGCCAGTAATTGGCTTTTGTGTTGCAGTCACTTTATAATTGTTATGTGCCATATTAGTCCAAGCCTGGCTGGAGACCCTGTTCTTTAAAGGGTTATCTGAAATTAGTCCAAAGACCCACAAACTGTTAAATCTTGAATAGGGTTTTCTGGATAATAATGTCTTTTTACCTCCTCTAGATTGTCTGTGATTGGACAGACTATGATGAGCGAATGAAGAAGTTGGTCAGTATTGTGGCTGACCAGCTAGAGAAGAATAGGTTGCCTTCTGTGCATCCTCATCATAGTATGCTATATCCTCTTTCTCATGGCTTCAGGAAGGCTATTGCTGAGAGGCATGGAAACCTCTGCTTGGATAAGGTGCAAATGTTTTAAGTTTTTTTGTTGCAAAGTAAAATACAGATAGAGAAAATGATGTGGATCAAATGTATATGGTTTAATGAGTTACCGTAAGGTGAACACCACCCAAGTTGAGAAGTGAGACTTTGGCAGCCACCACAGAAGCCCTTTCCATTGTGTCTGTCTTGATCATAACCCCTTCCATCCCATAAAGCAGAATCCTAACAATAGATGGATAACGTCTTCTTACTGTTTGAAAATCATAATGTTTAATACAGTGTTTAGTATTTGATATTCCATTCTGAGAATTAGAGCACTAGTTTGTCAAAGGTGGGAGTTTACTCAACAGAATAGATTGGAGTGCTAGATGTAACTCTGTATTTTAAAGGTACTTCCCGGGGTGTCTGGGTGGCTCAGTCAGGCGTGCGACTTTGGCTCAGGTCATGATTCCATGATTTGTGGGTTCTAGCCCTGCGTCAGGCTCTGTGTGAGCAGCTCAGAGCCTGGAGCCTACTTCAGATTCTGTATCTCCCTCTCTGCCCTCTTGTGCTTGCTCGCTCTCTCTCAAGAATAAATAAAACATTAAAAATAATTTTTTAAAAAAGTGCTTCCCTACAGAATTTTCTAAAACGCAGGGTTTGTCATGCTCTGTGCACACTGCCTCCTTTCTCCAAGTTTTAGATTTTGCTCATGCTCTTTCATAGGCCTCAGGAACATGATAGAGTATGAAGCATATTATACAAACTGCTAAGATTGTATTGAACTGGCTGTATGAATTAAATGAAGTATTCTGGGCAAATCATTCCCAGTAGGTGTGAGGTATAGGTTTGTTTTGCTTTTAATCAATTTTCCTAGGTTTATGTATAGATTCAACTTGACTAACAAGCATTGGTTTCCATTGGTAGATTAATGTCCTTCATAAACCACCATATGAACATCCAAAAGACTTGAAGCTCAGTGATGGTCGACTGCGTGTAGGCTATGTGAGTTCTGACTTTGGGAATCATCCTACTTCTCATCTTATGCAGTCTATTCCAGGCATGCACAATCCGGACAAATTTGAGGTAAGACTAGTGTTTGTCTAGAGACACTATTTGTTTCATTAAACAAAACCTCATTTGTGGCTTTACCATCACCATTAAGTGTTAAGCCTAGTGTCTTTTTTTTTTTTTTTTAATGTTTTATTTCTTTTTGAGACAGAGACAGTGCATGAGCAGGGGAGGGCTAGAGAGAGAGGGAGACACAGAATCCTAAGCAGGTTCCAGGCTCTGAGCTGTCAGCACAGAGCCTGACGTGGGGCTGGAACTCACCGTGAGATCATGACCTGAGCCAAAGTCCCAGGCTTAACAACTGAGCCACCCAGGCGCCCAAGCCTAGTGTCTTTTTGAAAGATTTGAGCCGAAGTTTTTACTCACTTTTAATGTTTTAATTGAAATACAGATGGCATACAACATAGTGCATAAGTTTCAGGTGTATGACATAGCAGTTTCACAATTATATGTTCTGAAATGCTCACCACAATAAGCATAGTTGCTGTCTGTTACCATGCAGAGTTATTAAATATTATTGACTATGTTCCCTCTGTACTTATCTCTGTGACTCATTTTATAGCTGGAAGTTGCACCTTTTAATCCCCCTCACCTATTTTACCCATCCTCTTCATCACCCTCCCTTCTGGCAACCACTAGTTCTCTGTATTTATGAATCTCTGGTTTTTGTTTGCTCACTTGTTTTTTAGATTCCATATATAAGTGAAATCATATGGTATTTGTGTTTTCCTGTCTGACTTACTTCACTCAGCATAATATCCTCTAGGTCCATTTATGTTATGAATAGCAAGATTTCATTTTTTTATGGTAATGTCCCATTGTACGTATGCATGTGTTTACACATACACTCTCCACATATTTTTTTTTTCTCCACATATTCTTTATTCATCTGTTGATGGACACTTCCATATCTCATTGAGCCAAGGTTTTTAAATATACTGTATGCTGCCTTTCAGGTATTCTGTTACGCCCTAAGCCCAGATGATGGCACAAACTTCAGAGTGAAAGTTATGGCAGAAGCCAATCATTTCATCGATCTTTCTCAGGTAGGTGAAACTCCTACACTTCAAACTTAATTTTGAACAAATAGTGAATAAAACTATTGGCATATAGCTTGTATTTTTTGTGACAGATATTTTTAACATCAGCTACTACATATGGGCAATTGCTTTGCTCTTATTTGCTTAGTCATTTACATTTATAATCAGCATGGATTTTGCTGATGTTGCAAATGAAATAGAAATGTGGTCTATCTGTGCTTGGACATAAAACTCTTCTAGGGATTAAGCCAGGTCTTATGACAGTAGATACTTAATATTAACTGAATAAATTGACCAAAATGGTGGCTTGGAAGAGGAATACATAGGTTATTTAAGGAAAATAGATGAACTATGGTTCATCTATCTTTGTGGGCCTTTGCCTTTGGTTATCTTTATTTCCATACTTTATTGCTATTTCTAGGAGCATAAATTTTATGTTAAATTAAGAATGAGGAGTGCCTGGGTGGCTGAGTTGGTTAAATGTTTGACTCTCGATGTTGGCTCTCTGGTCATGTGAGTTTGTGACATTGAGCCCCATGTCCGGCTCTGTGCTGACAACCAGGAGCCCGCTTGAGATTCTCTCTTCCTCTCTCTCCCTGCCTCTCCCCTGCTTGTGCACACAGGGTCTCAAATAAATATTTAAAAAAAGATTGAAACCTGTGGAGGAATTAATTTGCTGAGTCTTGAGTTTTTTATTCAGACTCTGTTGGCCACTTTGGTGACTAATAGAGAATTAGTCTATTCTCTATTTGTAGAATATATCTAGTAATTCACGTATGAGTCATTGATACCCAGCAGAAGGGTTTTGAGATTCTTGTCATTTAAATAATATGTACTAACATCTTTGGCAGTGTAGCTGTTGCTATGGGACCAAGAAGCATACTGCCTTCCACTTCTGAGATGTTCAGGGGCTCACTGCTTATTGACTGAAGTCTAAACTCTTCAGCATGGCCTTCACAGTCTTTCTGAGTCTGAGCACAACCTTGTTGGCCAATACTTTTCACCCACCATTTCCCCTCATGTATACCCTGTACCAAATAGCAAATAGCAATAGCACCAAATAGCAGTGATCTACACACCATTTTTCTTAATCTACCATGCACTTGACTCTGATTAATTCATACTTTTCTTGTGTCGAGATTCTATTCTGTCCAACTGCCTCAAACTCCTTCCCATCTTTGAAGACCCATTTCAAATGCCAGCTCCTCTATGAAGCCTTGTTATTCATACGTTCAGTCTAGAAGTAAACTCTCCTTCCTCTGTATTCTGTTTCTGTAATGTTTTGGGCCCATTTTAAGGGCACTTAACCACATTTTTACCCTGCATTAATGTAACTTGTGTTGTTCTGTTTTGCATCTATGACTCTGAATTTTATTTGATGCCTTTAAGACGAATTGAGTTAGTTTGAGGGGCTCCTGGGTGGTTCAGTTAAGCATTTGACTCTTTATTTTTTATTTTTTTAACGTTTATTTTTGAGAGAGAGAGCATGAGTGGGGGAGGGGCAGAGAGAGAGGGAGACACAGACTCTGAAGCAGGCTTCAGGCTCTGAGCTGTCAGCACAGAGCCCGACGCAGGGCTCAAACCCACGAGCCGGTAGATCATGACCTGAGCTGAAGTCAGACGCTTAACCGACTGAGCCACACAGGCGTCCCAAGCATTTGACTCTTGATTTCGACTCAGGTCACGATCTCACAGTTGTGAGATCTGTCTTGAGATCAAGCCCTGCATCAAGCTCTGCTGGGTGTGGAGCCTGCTTAAGGTTCATTTTCTCTCTCTCTCTCTCTCTCTCTCCCTCCCTCCCCCCCACTCCTGCTTTCCCGCTCATGCTCCTGTGCTTGCTCTCAAAGAAAAAGAAAACTAATTGAATTAGTTTGAGATTATACATAGTGAGTTCTTTTTTTATTCCATAGATTCCCTGCAATGGAAAAGCTGCTGATCGCATCCATCAGGATGGTATACACATCCTCGTAAATATGAATGGTTATACCAAGGGTGCTCGAAATGAACTCTTTGCTCTCAGGCCTGCTCCTATTCAGGTAAAGAAGTTCATGATAATTGCTCACAATGTTTATTGAACTAAAAAGACAGTGATGTGGGTCGTCCTCCGCCCCCGTTTTTCTGGCATTTGAAACATTTGAAACATGCTTGACATAAGAATAAAAGTATAGGGGCTTGAGTGTCCAACTCTTAATTTTGGCTCAGGTTGTGATCCTAGGGTCATGGGATCAAGCCATGTGTCAGGCTCCATGCTGAGCATGGAGCCTGCTTGAGATTTTCATATATTCTCATTCTCTCCCTCTCTCCCTCTCTCCCTCTCCCCCTCTCTCCCTCTCCCCCCTCCCCCTCCTCCTCCCTCCCCCTCTCCTCCCTCCCCCTCCTCCCTCCCCCTCCTCCCTCCCCCTCCTCCCTCCCCCTCCTCCCTCCCCCTCCTCCCTCCCCCTCCCTTCTCCCCTCTCCTCCTCTTCTCCCCCTATTTCCCCTCTTCCTGTGCCCCTTTACCCTGCTTGCACTTTCTCTAAAATAAAATGAACAAAGAATAGTTCTTGAAATGCACAGGGACAAAGAATTCTGAGTGTAGAATACAATGCCCACAGGTACATGTGTATGGAAACCTGCAATTCATACTTGGGTACAGACGGTTCTGTCTTGTAAATCGGAAAAAACATTTTAGCACTTAGAAGGTTAGACTAAAATATTACTTGATTCCTCTTGGCTAAAGAAGTCATCCCTCCTTGTTTGTTTCTTTACTTATTTAATTTAGGACTCCTATGGAAGGTTTTTAGTTTTTGGCCTAATTTTTTCTTTCTTTTAGGCAATGTGGCTGGGATACCCTGGGACTAGTGGTGCGCTTTTCATGGATTATATCATCACTGATCAGGAAACTTCTCCAGCTGAAGTTGCTGAGCAGTATTCCGAGAAACTGGCTTATATGCCACATACATTCTTTATTGGTGATCATGCCAATATGTTCCCTCACTTGAAGGTAGGTAGAAAAACAGTGCTATGTGGGAATTGCAAAGAACTGTAGTCATTTATTTCCTTGCTATTGTCTCTATGCATCCTAAAAGATATGTGTGTCAAACTTTTTTTTTTTTTTGATTAGAAAAAAGCAGTCATCGATTTTAAGTCCAATGGGCACATTTATGACAATCGGATTGTTCTGAATGGCATCGACCTCAAAGCATTTCTTGATAGTCTGCCAGATGTGAAAATTGTCAAGGTCAGAACCTGGTCAATATTGTCATTGAAACAAAGTTATCTGCATTTGGGATCTTTTCCCTAATGATACGTTTTGTTGTTTTTCTTAAAGATGAAATGTCCTGATGGAGGAGACAATGGGGACAGCAGTAATACAGCTCTTAATATGCCTGTTATTCCTATGAATACTATTGCAGAAGCAGTTATTGAAATGATTAACAGAGGGCAAATCCAGATAACAATTAATGGATTCAGTATTAGCAATGGACTAGCAACTACCCAGGTGAGAAGAGACAAATAGAATGTAATGTATACCACCAACTATTCATTTGTCTCCTTTAAATCTCATAACTCCAGGAGGTATAAGCATCATTATCCCTGTTTTATAGGAGAGGAAATAAAAGTTCAGTGGAAATTGGTATCTTCTATAGCTTTGTCTTATTTTAAATGTCTGTTGGATTCAGCCAGCTGGTCACTTAATGAGGGTCTACTGTATTAAGAGTATCTTACTGTTTCCTATCTGTGGCTTTCCTCTTAAAAATGGTGAACTATCTGTAGACTTCATACAATTTCTTCTGTAACTCAATCTTTCCCTAGTTAAATCTCTCTACTTTTTAAGACTTTCAGTTCAGGCAGCTTCTCCAGGAATCCATTCCTGTCCTTATCATTAATCTCACCTTTCCCGTTCCATTGGTACCTATCTGTTCTGTTTCTTTAATGTTTGGGTTATATTTTTACATGCAGCACAACATGTTATAATTCCCTGTGTTTGTATTTATTCTCCACTGAGTTCAATTACTTTAGGGCCCATGTCTTAGCCACAGTAATGTAGTATTTGTTCAATAAATATATATTGCATGTTTGAATAAGTGAATAGGTAGCGCTGTCAAGATATTAGAAGGCAAGGAGTTAACAGTTTTACTGGTATAACATTTCATACCAAGGGTGCTCAAAACGAGCTCTTTACTCTCAGGCCAGCTCCTGTTAAGATAAAGGAATTAATATTGGGCTAAACCGACAGGGGTGTGTTTTTTCTTACTCTCTGGTTACCTGTCCTTTGGAGCAATAGGACAGACCTGTTTGACTCAAGAAAAACGTGTGTGTATGTATGTATGTGTGTATATACATATATACATATATATACATACACACGTATGTATATATGTATGTATATACATATGTACATATATGTATGTATATACATATGTATATATACGTATGTATATACGTATGTATGTATATATGTATATACATACATATATATGTATGTGTATATATATGTGTGTGTGTGTGTATATATGTATATATATATATATATATAGTTCTTGACATTCACAGGGACAAAGAATTTTGAGTGTAGAGCACAATGCCCAAATGTATAAAATGTCCATACACACCTGGAATAGTTACATAATGGAAGATAGTACCCAGATGTGTGGGAATTGTAAGATTATAAATGTGTACATACTTAGAAATAGTGGCAGTCAATGTGAGGAGACACAGTAGAGATCATTTGGAGGAATGATTTAAATTTAGCCTTCAAGGGTGGGTGTGATTTAGAAAAGGACATTTCATTTATTAAAGTGAGCAAAAACTTGCTTTTGAATTAATAGGGTTTTGAAAAGAACTTTTTGGCTTGAGTGGTAAGTTTCAAGGTGTAGTCCTCACTGCTCCCAATTAAGATAATGCTGTAACGTTTTTCTTTTTTTTTTTTTTTTTAATATGTCATGGATATTTTCTCATACTTGAAATGACATGACTTTCAAGGATTATACTTTTTGGCATCTTAAGGAATCTTTATTAATTAAAAAATGCCAGACTATGCTGACTTTCTAAAAATTTTTATTTTTTAATTTAAACCCAAGTTAACATATAATGTAATAATGGTTTCAGGAGTAGAATTTAGTGTTTCATCACTTACATATAACACCCAGTGCTCATTCCCTCCACACACACACAGCACCCCTCCAACAATCCTGTTCTCTGTATGTAAGACTTTCTTGGGGTACCTGGGTGGCTCAGTCATTTACGCATCTGACTCTTGATCTCAGCTCAGGTCATGATCTCATGGTTCATGGGATTGAGCCCCATATCGAGCTCTGCTGATGGCACAGAACCTGCTTGGGATTTTTTCTTCACCTCTCTCTCAAAATAAATAAACTTAAAACAAAAAAAGAGTCTCTTATGGTTTGCCTCCCTCTCTGTTTTTATCTTACTTTCCTTCCTTTCCCCTATGTTCATCTGTTTGGTTTCTTAAATTCCACGTATGAGTGAAATCATAATGATATTTACCTTCTGACTTCATTTAGCATAATAAATGCATCCTAGTTCTATCCATGTTGTGGCAAATGGCAAGATTTCATTCCTTTTGATCGCTGAATAATATTCCATAGTATGTATACATCTGCCATATCGTCTTTATCCATTCATCAGTTGGTGGACATTTGGGCTCTTTTCATAATTTGGATATTGTTAGCGCTGCTATAAACATTGGGGTGCATGTGGCCCTTCAATTCAGCATTTTTGTATCCTTTGGATAAATACCTAGTAGTACTATGATTGAGTCATAGGGTGGCTCTATTTTTAGTTTTTTTGAGGAACCTCCATACTGTTTTCCAAGTGGCTCTACCAGTTTGTATTCCCACCAGAAGTGCAAAAGTGTTTTCTCCAGATCCTTGCCAACATCTTTTGTTTCTTGAGTCGTTAATGTTAGTCACTCTGACAGGTGTGAGGTGGTATTTTCTTGTGGATTTGATTTGTATTTCCCTGATGATGAGTGCGGTTGAGCATCTTTTCATGTGTCTGTTAGCCACCTGGATGTCTTTGGAAAAGTGTTCATGTCTTGTGCCCATTTCTTCACAGGATTATTTGTTTTTTGGGTGTTGAGGTTGGCAAGTTCTTTATAGCTTTTTGGACACTAACCCTTTATCAGATATGTTATTTGCAAATATCTTCTCCCATTCAGTCAGTTGCCTTTTAGTTTTGCTGATTGTTTCCTTCACTGTGCAGAAGCTTTTTATCTTGAGGTCCCAGTAGTTCATGTTTGCTTTCGTTTCCCTTGCCTCCAGAGACATGTCAAATAAGAAGTTGCTGCAGCCAAGGCCAAAGAGGTTTTTTGCCTGTTTTCTCCATAGGATTTTGATGGTTTCCTGTCTCACATTTAGGTCTTTCATCCATTTTGAGTTTATTTTTTGTGTATGGTGTATGAAAGTGGTTTAGGTTCATTCTTCTGCATGTCGCCATCCAGTTTTCCCAGCACCATTTGCTGAAGAGACTGTCTTTATTCCATTGGGTACTCTTTCCTGCTTTGTTGAAGATTAGCTGACCATACTTTTGTGGGTCCATTTCTGGGTTCCCTATTCTGTTCCATTGATCTATGTGTCTGTTTTTGTGCCAGTACCGTACTGTCTTGATGATTACAGCTTTGTAATACAGCTTGAAGTCCAGAATTGTGATGCCTCCAACTTTGGTTTTCTTTTTCGACATTGCTTTGGCTATTCAGGGTCTTTTCTGGTTCCATACACATTTTAGAATTGTTTGTTCTACCTCTGTGAAGAATGCTGGTATTATTTTGGCAAGGATTGCATTGAATGTGTAGATTGCTTTGGGTAGTATTGACATTTTAAGAATATTCTTCCAATCCGTAAACATGGCATGTTTTTCTATTTTTTGTGTCGTCTTCATAAGTCTCTTTCATAAGCTTTTTATAGTTTTCAACAGATAGATTTTTTTTAATGTTTATTCATTTTTAATAGTGCATGAGTGGGAGAGGGGCAGAGAGGGAGACACACAGAATCTGAAGCAGACTCCAATCTTTGAGCTGTCAGCACAGAGCCCGATACTGGGCTAGAAACCAAGAACCATGAAATCATGACCTGAGCTGAAGTCAGATGCTCAACCAACAGAGCCACCCAGGCGCCCCCAGCATACAGATCTTTTACCTCTTTGCTTAGGTTTATTCTTAGGTATTTATGGTTTTTACTATTATTGTAAATGGGATTGATTCCTTGATTTCTCTTGTGCTTCATTATTGGTGTATAGAAATGCCACAGATTTCTGTACGTTGATTTTTTTATCCTGCGACTTTGCTGAACACATGTATCAGTTCTAACAGTTTTTTGGTGGAGTCTTTCAGGTTTTCCACGTAGAGTATTATGTCATTTGAGACTGTGCTGACTGTAAATGTAATCATGTTGTTTTTCTTGTTCTAGATCAACAATAAAGCTGCCACTGGAGAGGAGGTTCCTCGTACCATTATTGTAACCACCCGTTCCCAGTATGGGTTACCAGAAGATGCCATCGTGTACTGTAATTTTAATCAGTTATACAAAATTGACCCTTCTACTCTGCAGATGTGGGCAAACGTGAGTATGCGTAGATTCATTATTCATGTCTAGAGACTACTAAAGATTATTATGTAGGCCGTTTCGCTGAGGCTGCCCTCTATCCCTATTCAGGAGCTGTTGTGCTCATTTCTAAAATGTTTTCTCTTTCCAGCGTCTAAATATTACAGCATGAGCCTTTTTAATTTATGTATTCAACACCAGGGATCACACTTTTTCTTAAAGAGCCATCTTGTATATATTTTTGGTTTTGCAGTCCATACCCTGTTAACATTTGCTGAACTCTGCCATTGGAGCAGGAAAACACCATTAAACATTGTGTAAATGTATGAGTGAGTGTAGGTGTGTTCCAATAAAATTTTATTTACCAAAACTGGCAACATGCCAGATTTGGCTTCCAGGTTCTAGTTTGCCAGCCCATTGTCTAAACTGATAGCAAAGGTGTACATCTGCCCATACTTAACATTCTTGCAATACTGTAGAGTTATAACCAGGAAGGAATTGATTTATGCCATTACCTGTCAGTCCATTCATCAGACCAATTTGCACAAACAGGACCCCTGAAAGTTTTAAACTTTAATATAACTGGCTCTTATATAGAGCTAAAATATCAGATAGTGTGTGTGTGTTTAAAAGGAAAGGTGTGGGTGGAAGAGAAAGCCGATGAGTACAGGCTGACTATCCCTTAATCTTTAGTTGCAAGTGTTCAAAAAAATCCAAAAACTAACAGCTTTTTCAAAAGTTTATGGCAAATTTATTTGACAGCACACCTGCCCTAAACTGATGTTAGGCTGCTTTTTGGTCTTTTATATATTCCAATTAATATGAGTATTCCTACATCTCAGTGCACAGGTACTAGTGTGTTTGTTTATAGGGAGTTGCTGCTGAGGGTATTATATATATGTACTATACTGCTTTTTTGAAATCTGAAATCCATCTGTTCTCTTATCTTTCAGGGAAGGGATGGTAAACTTGTGTGGTAACATTGAATAGGTGTAGATCTAAATCAGGGGTTGGCAAGACTATGGCCTGTGGACCAAATCCAGCACACTGCCTGTTTTTGTAAATAAAATTGTATTGACACACAAGCTTGTTTGCATATTGTCTATGGCTGTTTTCCAGTGACAAGGGCAGAATCAAGCAGTTATAACAGAGTCCATGTGGCCGCAAAGCCGAAAGTATTTGCTCTCCAGTCCTTTACAGAAAGTCTGCTGACACCTAATCTTGATTAAGCACATAAAGTTGGGCAAGTGTGAGCTGACTTTATTTGTTGTGTCATGGTGGGGGATTTAAAATTTGAGATGGAAAATTTCTATCTCATCGACAAAAATCACTGCCAGTAACAATTCCCACAGGACGCAGCTGCCTTAGATTTTGCCAATTAGTAACTTGTTTTGTGTCTTACATCAGTCTTCTCTTTCTTTGAACTCTGGGGACAGCTAAGCAGAACAGGAATGTATGATTCAGTTGATCTCATTCATCTATGAAGGAAAGACAAAGTTCACAGCAGGCTGCTCTGTGGGTGACAAGAGTAGACTGCTAGAATTATTAGAGCTCTATGGGAGCCTTTCTTGAGAAGGGCGGAGCTGCTACTAAAAATTATTCTTATTTCCCCCTTTCAGATTCTGAAGCGGGTTCCCAATAGTGTGCTGTGGCTGTTGCGTTTTCCAGCAGTAGGAGAACCTAATATCCAACAATATGCGCAAAACATGGGCCTTCCCCAGAACCGTATCATTTTTTCACCTGTTGCTCCTAAAGAGGAGCATGTCAGGAGAGGCCAGCTGGCTGATGTCTGCCTGGACACTCCACTCTGTAATGGGCACACCACGGGGATGGATGTCCTCTGGGCAGGAACACCCATGGTAACTATGCCAGGTGAGTTGCTGATAAATCAAAGGAATCTTCTTTGTCCTTTTTATTTTTTTAAAGTTTATTTTGAGAAAGAGAGGATGAGGGAGAGAGAATCCCAAGCAGGCTCCATGCTGTCAGCATGAGCCTGATACAAGGCTCAAACTCATGGACCGTGGGATCATGACCTGAGCTGAAATCAAGAGTCAGACACTTAACCAACTGAGCCACCCAGGCGCGCCCCTTCCTTGTTCTTTTTATTTATTTTTTATTTCCTTTTAACATATCTTTAGAAGTTTATTTCTTTTGAGAGAGAGCGCGAGTGGGGGCCAGTGGGCAGAGAGAGAGGGAGACGGAGAATCCCAAGCAGGTTTGTGCTGTCAGTGTAGAGCCTGATGCAGGGCTCGATCTCACAAAACCGTGAGATCATGACCTGAGCCGAAACTAAGAGACACTTAACTGACTGAGCCACCCAGGTGCCCCTTTTCCTTGTTGTTTTTAAAATCTCCCTGGGGAGACATTTTTAGGTGAAAATTTGTGTACTAGAAACAGCGTTTAGGGCAAGATGATAAATGAGCTTTGTTCATGTCTAAGCACTTTGCTTCATTCTCCTCCTCTGTATTGTGTGGGTACTTAACATAAATAACAATAACTGCCGTTTACATTCTCAGACATGCAGTTTGTTCCCTTTTTTATTACAGGAGAGACACTTGCTTCTCGAGTTGCAGCTTCCCAGCTCACTTGTTTAGGTTGTCTTGAGCTTATTGCTAAAAATAGACAAGAATATGAAGACATAGCTGTGAAACTAGGAACGGATCTAGAATAGTAAGTAAACTTGCTTACTGAACAAATTGCATGGTAAAGGAGATAGATGCAGAAAATTTAGAGGGAATATAGGTGTTAGGAAATGAAATCAGTAAAGAAGGCTAATATGAAATAGGTGGATTAGTTGTACGATCTCTAGATGAGAGAACTTTCTAAACTTTCGTAAACACAGTCGCCAATAGGTTTTACTATGTAAAGGGTAAATGGCTGAATAAAAGTGAGTCAAGAAAATTAAAAGGCAGGCAACAGGGGGAAAAAATCTTTCGTTTCTGATGTCAAGTAATAGTAGCCTGGCTATAGAAAGACTGAAGAACATTTATATCTTAAATTCTTTAATAGGAAAGTAAATAAGGAAATGAGCAGACAAGTCACTGAAGTGGAAATACAAATGGTTAACAGCGAAAACGTTTCAGCCTCTGTAGAAGTATAGATATAACACTGTGTTATACCCAGTATTTGCCTACAAAATAAAATATTTTTAATATGATACCATTGAGGGAGCACTGAGGTGCTGGCTTTTTCATACATTTCATACAGTGAGTAAGTTGGTATAACCCTTCCTCGAAGATTTTAAGAGCGTTTTAAAAAAACAAAACAAAAACCAGACCTTTGACGCTAATAGGGCCAAATCTTCACTGTAGCATAAAGGGGGGGGGGGAAGCATAACTTCAGTGCCCCAAGTGGGTGGGAATTAGAGGGGTGGTGCTTAGATAAGTGATGCTTTAGCCATACAATGAAGTAGTGTTTCTCTCTTAAATGAGGCTTTTCTTTCGGTGTTATGGGTAATTTTTTTCTTTGTGTTTTTCCGAGAAGTAGCATATTCTAGAGAAGTTTAAAAAAGCACCGTCTTTGAATTAGACTGCCTGGGTTTGAATCCATGCTCTCCCACTTACGAGCTTTGTGACTTTGGGCAATTTAGTCTCTGCCTTGGTTTTTCCATCTGCAAAATGGGGATGAAGGATAGTACCTACCTTGCAGAGACTTGAGGATTAAAAAAAGGCGTTCCATGTAACGCACTTACAAAAGTTCTTGGTAAGCATTCAAAAGATATGAAGCATTTATTTTCAAAAATTTTCTCTATTGAACATCATATACATCTAAGAAAAATGGTTGAAAATTTTGAATCCAGCCATTAAAAAAAGTAAGATAGGTGTTCTTCAGTCCAATATAACTATAGTAAATCTTTTAGTGTATTTAAAAAAAAAAATTTAGAGCTTAGTTGATTTCATACAATACTTTTTCCCAACATTCTGTTATAAAATTTTTCAATTTTATAGTAAACACTTCTCTACCTACTGCCTAGATTTTACCACTAACATCTTTGTATACTTAATCATGTATCTTCCCATCTATTTATTCCTCTATCCATCTAGCAGTCCATATTATTTGATTGATTTTGAAGTGAATTGCAGACATCCGTACTTCAGAATGGACATCGTTAACTAGAGTTTAATTTTTTTTTGAGGCAGAATTTATATACAGTGGAATATACAAATTTTAAATTTGAGTTTTGAGACATTCCTTTATAACCCAAACCCATGACAGTATATAGAACATTATCCTCACTGCAGAAAGTTCCCTCGTGTTCCTTGTTAGTTCATCCTCCACACCAACCCTCAGAGACTATTCCTGTTCTGATTTTTTCCCCCATCAAAACTTTGTTTTGCCTTATATAAATGAAACCGTACAGTTTGTACTCTGAATGTTTTCACTTACGGATAACATTGTGAGGTTTATCCATGATGCTGGCTTATATCAGTACTTCATTCTTTTTTATTGCCAAATAGTATTTCATTGTATGGATGTACCGTATCATTCTCCTGGTGACATACAGAACTTAGAAACATAAGATAGAGCACTGACGTACTTTTATCTGGAAGGTAGCATTAATATGATTATGGTTGGGTTGAGGCCAACAGATAATGTGTAGGCATTGTACTAGTTCTGTCACAACAGACATTGAAATTTTTTTATTGCTTTTAAAAATGTATAGGAGTGGTCCAGCTTCTTGCTCTAGTAGTAATTGTCTCCACAGAAGAAGAATCTTGTGACAAATTACATTTTTAGAAGAGGAGTAGAGAATTCTTTTCCCTTTTTCCCAGAAGAATTAATTTTTTTTTTTTCCTGTCTGAGCAGAACCATGGTCTTGGTGATATTTGTAACACTTTTTTTAAATGTTTTTATTTATTTATGCATTTTATTTATTTATTTAGAGACAGAATGTGCAAGTGGGGAAGGGACAGAGAGAGAGAGGGAGAGAGAATCCTAAGCAGATTCCACACTATGGGTGCAGAGCCTAGTGCGCGGCTCAAACTCATGAACTGTGAGATCATGACCTGAGCTGAAGTCAAGAGTTGGATGCTTAACCGACTGAGCCACTCAGAAGCCCTGGAACACTTTTTTTTTTTAAATATCGAAATAAACAGTTCATATACAAGGGGGAAATGATGGCAGTAAATGTAGTACATTTCTTATCCCTTAGGGTATTTTTCTTATTAAGATATTCATAAATTGAATACTTCATATGTTTGTGCATTGGTTATTGTAAATGATGCTTCAGTGAACATCTTTGCATGGCCAGGTTTGCCTGTATCTCTGATTATTTCTTGTGAATAGATTTAAAAGTGTTCATGATATGTCAGAGGGTTATGGCCATTTAAGTTTCTTAACACACACATTGGTAAATTGCTTACCAAAAGGGTAAGCAGTGTACATTCTAACCAGTAATACATAGGAGTAGGCACGTGTCCTTGCCAATTCTTTATTTTATTTTTTGACGTTTATTTTGAGACAGAGACAGAGCATGAACGGGGGAGGGTCAGAGAGAGGGAGACACAGAATCTGAAACAGGCTCCAGGCTCTGAGCTGTCAGCACAGAGCCCGACGCGGGGCTTGAACTCATGGACTGCGAGATCATGACCTGAGCCGAAGTTGGCCGCTTAACCGACTGAGCTACCCCAGCACCCCTATTTTAAAGATAGAAATGAGATGACGGGGGAAAGCATGGTGTCTCTTGCATATACTTCTTTAGGAATGAGCTGAGTATTTTCAGAGGACATGGGTAAACTTGATTGTAAGTGTTAGCATTATGTTAGTTGTGACCCTTTAATTTTTCAACCTTGAGGTCAGGGTGGCCAATCAGGAGAGAGAATTGTGTGAAGTTCAGTCATGTATTTTACCATAGAGGTAACTAGGTATTTATGAGGGCTAGTTCTGAGTTTCTGCTCTGATTTTAAAACTTGGTTCTTTTTGTTTTCTTACCTAGCCTGAAGAAAATCCGTGGCAAAGTCTGGAAGCAGAGAATATCTAGCCCTCTGTTCAACACCAAACAATACACAATGGAACTAGAGCGGCTCTATCTACAGATGTGGGAGCATTATGCAGCTGGCAACAAACCTGATCACATGATTAAGCCTGTCGAAGTCACTGAGTCGGCCTAAATAAAGACTGTGTGAACAGGAGATTACCCCTGTACCTGAGCCTCAACTTTCCAGGGAAAGGGAACTAGAGAACGTACTTTTTACTTACTGTACAGTATCATGTTGCAGATGGGTGACAAATAATCATAGAATAGCACAGCCAGACTTGCTTCCTGCATGATAGGGAGAGACACGAGATGGGAAACTGCTGTCCCACAAGGAATCTCCACAGAATTTTGCAGCAATCAGGTGGTGCGTAGGTCTGGAAGGTCTGCTCTCCTTTGGTCTTCCATGGGATGGTTAGTGTGGAGGGGAGATGGAGATTGTCCAGCCGTTTTGTGATTCCATGGATTGATCAAGTCTTCTGAATTAATTTTTTCTTTATATTTTGGGTATTGGAGCTTTTAAAAATGTTTGGTTTCAGGTATTTTTATTCACGTGAAGTGTATATGATTCTCTTGAGATAAGGTTTTAAGCTAAAATGTTGCCCCTTGTTTTAGTTTCTGAACTCTACAGATTAACGGGGACTTTGCTGGTGTAGTCTTTTTATAGGTTTTATAAACCACTTGAGCCTATATCAGTCATTTTAGTGTCTGACCTAATGTTTGGAACTATCAGTGCTTTGTTGGTTTAGATGATGACTTAAACATTTTGTTTTTCTGGTCCGTTTCCCATTTCCTTCTCTTCCCTTCCCCCACTTTAAAATTTCTCCTGTAACTCAGCTGACGAAACGAAGTCTGATTTTAAACATCCCAGAGTGTTTCTCTTAAACACGTCATCTGGTGCCAAATGAAAATTCTTAGGAGTGATAATTATGCAGGGCGTAGTTGTGGTACTGCCATTGATGATGATGATACAGATTTTTTGGGCCTAGTTTTGACCTATTTCACCAGTGTTTTACCTTTGACTGCCCCTCTATGCTGCTTCCAAAAGTGATAGTGTGTGATAAGATTTTTACCTTCCTTTCTCAAGTTTGTTTTTTTAAGTGAGTCCTGTTCTTCCTATTTCTTTCAGCAGAAATGAAATCCCAGGTAAGTATAAGTATTCGCATATTTGATCAGTAAGTCACAGTTATCTTCAGTACATTGAATAATGTTCATCAGAAAACATAGGTAAAAAGCTGAAGGACCAGCTGTGTAAATGAGTAATTATTTTTCAGACCTTCTAGGGTATTATATAATAACTGTCTTCTGGACTTGAAGTCTGTACGGATCAGCCTCAGTGGTAGCAAACTGCACTGCTACTTGGTTTGGAGTACAAATTAGACTTTAGCCCTCCTGGAGCTTGAGTTCTTGGTATTAAAAACCATAGGAATAAAATTATTGAGTTTCAGCAAAGGATCGAGGGCTTGAGGCTTAAACAAGCCAACATATGAATATATGTTTTGTGTTGCTGTACTGTACTTATGCTATCCAGTAACAGATAATTTTTGTCTGCTAGTAGTGTTCTAGATTATAATGTCTTTCCAAAGCGCTGAGGCAGTGCACCTATTCTGTAGTTGCAGCTGATGCCTGAATGTATCCTAGTTGACAAATTATTGATTAATAAGAACTTGAATTTCTGAAAGATTCTTACTGTTAACCAAAATCTGAGCAAGGAGTCTCCGATGTAATTCTTGCCAGAATTACATGGTAATGAACTGTGTGTACCTTCTAACAATGTAAATCAAGAAACATCAGTTTAGGGATTTAATTTATTTTTTACCCGATTGAACTGTCAGTTAAAGGTTGCCAGCATGGTTGCAGATAAACTGATGTTTGAAATTCACCAAACTACTTCATGTGGAATAGGATAATATACTTCCAGTGCCCTCAAGGCTGTGGCCTTACAGCCATTTTACATAGCACATCATTCCTCCTATAGGGATGAACTTTTTCCTGGCACGAAAAGTAGCCGCTCTGGTTGAAGCTTTGCTTATTGTAATAGGCTTTTGTTTCCAGGTAACATGTCTGTGGAAGACCTAATTCTGAATAGAGATATAGATATTATTGGAAACTAATTGTTTTTTCTATTATACTCCGCTTTATCAAAAAAGTAAACATTTAAATTGTGCTACAGAAATCCAGATGTTGTCTTGCGATCCTTAAACAATAAATGAATGATTTGCCCTTACTGTGGCTGATGTATTTTGTGTTCTGTTAAATTGAGCGTTGGACAGAATAATTGGGTCATCCAGTGATGAAGCTTACATGTGAACAGCTGCAAACAACAAAAGGACCAGATTTCCCTAGTGTAGCTGCAATATTAAGAGTTAGTTTTCTCAGGTGTCGTAGAGGGGGTGGGGTTGGTTTATGACCCGTTACAATGAGGACAGAGCCTGTAACTCCCAGCACACCCATTCATGGTTTTTTTTTGTTGTTTTGCTTACGACTGCTCTGGCTTCATCTGTCGCTGTAGTCTTACTCTTTGTGTGGGCCATTCATTCATGCTCGGTATTTGAACTCAGCCACAGGTATGAGTGAGGATATCGGTGCATCAGGGACCAAAGCAGGCTGTTTAGCTGCCCATTTTCTCAGAGATAATAAATGGGGAATTTTTTTTCAATAAAATTTCAGGGGCACCTGGCTGGCTCAGTTGGTAGAGCATGTGACTCTTGATCTTGGGGTTGTGCATTCAAGCCTCAGGTTGGGCATAGTGTTTACATTAAAAATGAATAAATTTCAGCTGATTTATGCCACCCCCCCTTTTCTGTGGGTTGTGATTCCCAAAGCCCTAAATGGTCTGGTGTGTGTCTTGATGCTGCTTCCTAAGAGGTGGTGGGGGCAGAAAGGTGTCCAGTAGCCTACTCATAAACATTCTTACCCCTACCTTCTGTATGTTTTGAATCTGCCTGGGTTATTTTCAGTCTACTTTAGTTTCTCCTGCCTTCAGTCTAAAGGAGTTGTGTGTCCTGAATGAGCTTGTGTAACATGATTCGATTCCAGTCCTAACCCACTTTTTACTTGAAGCACATGCCTCTTCATGGTAACTACAGCTAACATTCTGGTTCTTTGCCCAAACTTCTAAGGGACACATTTATGTAACCCCCATTTTTTTTTTTTATAGACGAGGCTTGTAGAGGTAAACTTGCAAGTTTGTTGTAGAGATAGGGTTCTAATGATAAACCCCTTGTCACTTGTTCCCCATCCATTCAGAATACCTTTATACATGTAGGCAGTTTAGTGCTTAAGAGTTTGGATTTTGGAACCAGGGCTGCTGGAGTTTGAATCCCAGGTCTGCCACTCTCTAGCCAGGGGATCCCTGTAAAAGGAGTGCTGACACTGCCTATTTTTAAGGTGTCTTAAGCATTAAACCCATATAGAACACTTGGAACAGTGCCCAGCATGAAATCAATATTAATATTATTCATATCTTTAAACGCAAGGAGGTTTTATTTGTATTCTGTTGGTTAAATGCTTAAATTCTGAAATGTATGGGTGTCCGCCAGAGAAATGGGCACCATCCAGAAAGCGTTTACTTGCCCAGTTTGTTTTTCTCGGTGTGTTTGGAGCAAGTGCCAAAAAGCCTGAAGTAACCAACCCCTCTATCTTCAGGGTTTGGAGGGTTCTGGAAACAAACGTCACCGTCCGGTGTTGCCAGGCACTGTTGGATTAATGCCTTACTCTTATCTAGGGGTCTAGGTGGCCTTCCCCCGTTTCCTCCTAGCTCAGAGTAGTTTGGAGGGTGGGCAAACAGGCTTAGAGGTTTGGGCGATGCAAGCAAGGAGCTGGCGCTTGCTTATCCAAGTTCTCACAGATGAAACTTCTGTGGGAATATTCAGCCCAGTTCTCCCGGGTCACCCAAAAAGCTCATTTTAGGGATCGGCAAACTACAGAAACGGGCCCCGGGACCTGAACTCTGCACGAAATGGCACTTTCACGACAAAACAAGTGGCACCCGTGGAAGTGATAGACCTGACTCCGGAAGCACTGCCTCTGGGCGCCAAATTTGAGTTCATAGCCACGAAGTTCAAATTTGCCGCGTGACCGCTCTGTGATAGGTGGGTACAGGGAGGAGCTCAACACGTCAGTTTCCCACTTCCCGCGGAGCGTGCCTGAGCCTATAAAAAGTCTTGCGCCTGGCTTCTCAGTTGCTCCGGAGTTCCCACGCCATCCACTACTAGTTGGAGGTGAGCAACAGTCAGCTTCACCAGAGGCGGCTGTATCAGGTAGGTGGCTTGGTGGGGCTGAGGTGGGTACTGAAGCGGGAATGATCTAGAAGCTCATCCTAGCTGAGGAGAGCTTAATTAAAACCAGGACCGCCATATGCCCTGGACACTGTCCATGAACCTTGGGACTGAGATTAGGGCAAAATGTGTTGTCTGTTTCCACTTTTAAAAAAGGCTTTTGGAAGAAGCGATTTTAAGCCTTGTTATACTGTGCTAAAGCGAAGACGAGGAACGGGGGGCCTGAGGGATCCCAGTGGGGGCCCGAGGGAGAAGTGGCTTGGGGGAGATGGCCTGCGATGGTACAGGGGAACAATTGTTGCGGAGGAGCGCCTAGGCCTGAGAATGGTTGGCTGGGTGAGACTGGGGTGTGGTGGTGGGGAAGGTGGCATGCTGGCTAGGGCATCGGGGGATTCAATGCCTGATCAGGGAAGGCAGACTGAGGTCAGAGCAGGGGGTAGAAATGGGGGCAAATGGAGGGTGGGTAGGAGTGTGTGTGTGGGGAGGGTCAATGCCTGATCTGCTAGCCGTGGCGAGTGGGGTGTAAGGGAGATTTTGAGGCCCAGTTGGTGTAAGACCTGGGGACAGGAGGGGCTGGAGGCGCGGGTGAGTGGAGGTTTTGAGGCTTGAATGGTGCAAGCCTGGCTGGGTGTGGAAGGGGAAGGGGTCTGAGCCTGTAAGACCTGGGAGTAAGGTGTCGAGGACTGGTTGGTGCAAGACTGGCAGTAGCGGGGAGGGGTCCGGGCTTTTTGCTGCAAGACCTGGGGCTGGGGGGAGGGCGGATGAGTGGAGGCCTTGATGCCTAATTGGTGCAAGATTGGCGGCGGGGGGGGGGGGGGGGGGGTGGTGGTGGCAGAGTCTGGGCCTGTTGCTGCAAAACCTCCTGGGGCTGAGGGGGGAGGCTGGGCGGGTGAATGGAGGCATTGATGCCTCATTGCTGCAAGATTGGCGGGAGGGGGGAGGGGTTTTGGCAGGTTGCTGCAAGACCTTGGGGTTGAGGGGGCTGGGCGGGTGAGTGGAGGCGTCCATGCCTCATTGGTGCAAGATTGGCGAGGAGGGGGGAGGGGTATGGGCTTGATGCTGCAAGACCTCCTGGGACGAGTGGGGGGGGTGAGTGGGTGAGTGGAGGCCTTGATGCCTGATTGGTGCAAGATGGGCGGGAGCGGGGAGTGGTCTTGGCGGGTTGCAAGACCTCTTGGGGTTGAGGGGGCTGGGCGGGTGAGTGGAGGCGTCCATGCCTCATTGGTGCAAGATTGGCGGGAGGGGGGAGGAGTCTGGGCCTGTTGCAAGACCTCTTGGGGCTGAGGGGGCAGGCTGGGCGGGTGAGTGGAGGCATTGATGCCTCATTGCTGCAAGATTGGCGGGAGGGGGGAGGAGTCTGGGCCTGTTGCAAGACCTCCTGGGATTGAGTGGGGGGGGTGAGTGGGTGAGTGGAGGCCTTGATGCCTGTTTGGTGCAAGATTGGCGGGAGCGGGGAGGAGTCTGGGCCTGTTGCAAGACCTCCTGGGATTGGGGGGGGATGAGTGGGTGAGTGGAGGCCTTGATGCCTGATTGGTGCAAGATTGGCGGGAGCGGGGAGTGGTCTTGGCGGGTTGCAAGACCTCTTGGGGTTGGGGGGGGTGAGTGGGTGAGTGGAGGCCTTGATGCCTGATTGGTGCAAAATTGGCGGGAGGGGGGAGGAGTCTGGGCCTGTTGCAAGACCTCCTGGGATTGAGGGAGGGGGGTGAGTGGGTGAGTGGAGGCCTTGATGCCTGATTGGTGCAAGATTGGCGGGAGCGGGGAGGGGTCTTGGCGGGTTGGAAAACCTCTTGGGGTTGAGGGGGCTAGGCGGGTGAGTGGAGGCGTCCATGCCTCATTGGTGCAAGATTGGCGAGGAGTGGGGAGGGGTATGGGCTTGATGCTGCAAGACCTCCTGGGATTGGGGGGGTGAGTGGAGGCATTGAGGCCTCATTGCTGCAAGATTGGCGGGAGGGGGGAGGAGTCTGGGCCTGTTGTAAGACCTCCTGGGATGGGGGGGGGGGGTGAGTGGGTGAGTGGAGGCCTTGATGCCTGTTTGGTGCAAGATTGGCGGGGCGGGGGTGTGGTGGCAGAGTCTGGGCCTGTTGCTGCAAAACCTCCTGGGGCTGAGGAGGGAGGCTGGGCGGGTGAATGGAGGCATTGATGCCTCATTGCTGCAAGATTGGCGGGAGGGGGGAGGGGTTTTGGCAGGTTGCTGCAAGACCTTGGGGTTGAGGGGGCTGGGCAGGTGAGTGGAGGCGTCCATGCCTCATTGGTGCAAGGTTGGCGAGGAGGGGGGAGGGGTATGGGCTTGATGCTGCAAGACCTCCTGGGACGAGTGGGGGGGGGGGTGAGTGGGTGAGTGGAGGCCTTGATGCCTGATTGGTGCAAGATGGGCGGGAGCGGGGAGTGGTCTTGGCGGGTTGCAAGACCTCTTGGGGTTGAGGGGGCTGGGCGGGTGAGTGGAGGCGTCCATGCCTCATTGGTGCAAGATTGGCGGGAGGGGGGAGGAGTCTGGGCCTGTTGCAAGACCTCCTGGGATTGAGTGGGGGGGGTGAGTGGGTGAGTGGAGGCCTTGATGCCCGATTGGTACAAGATTGGCGGGAGCGGGGAGGGGTCTTGGCGGGTTGCAAAACCTCTTGGGGTTGAGTGGGTGAGTGGCGGACTTGATGCCTCATTGCTGCAAGATTGGCGGGAGGGGGAAGGAGTCTGGGCCTGTTGCAAGACCTCCTGGGATTGAGTGTGGGGGGGGGGTGAGTGGGTGAGTGGAGGTCTTGATGCCTGATTGGTGCAAGATTGGCGGGAGCGGGGAGGAGTCTGGGCCTGTTGCAAGACCTACTGGGATTGAGGGGGGGGGGTGAGTGGGTGAGTGGAGGCCTTGATGCCTGATTGGTGCAAGATTGGCGGGAGCGGGGAGTGGTCTTGGCGGGTTGCAAGACCTCTTGGGGTTGAGGGGGCTGGGCGGGTGAGTGGAGGCGTCCATGCCTCATTGGTGCAAGATTGGCGAGGAGTGGGGAGGGGTATGGGCTTGATGCTGCAAGACCTCCTGGGATTCAGAGCGGGTAAGGCGTGGCGGAGTGGGGGGAACGGGTGGAGGTGTCAAGGTCTGATTGGTGCAAGACCGGCTAGGGGCAGAAGTGTTGGGGGAGGGGTCTGGGCTTGGTGTAAGAGTTGGGGGTGGGGGGGGTGGAGGCGGGTGGGGGGCTGGTGGAGATGTTGATCTGATTGGTGTAAGACTGGCGGGGAGGTGGAAGTGTTGGAGGAGTCTGGGCTTGTTGGTGTAAGACTTGAGGTTGGGCGGAATGTGGGGGTGGGGGCTAGTGGAGGTGTCCGGATCTGATTGGTGTAAGACTGGTGGGGGGGGGCGGAAGTGTTGCGGGAGGGGTCTGGGCCTGTTGGTGTAAGACCTCTTGGGGTTGAGAGGGGGAGTGGGGATGGAAGACGGGAGTGGAGATACCGAACTCTGATGGGTGTGAGGCTGGCTGGGGGTGGGAGGGGGGAGGAGCCTAGACTACCTGGGGATGAGAAGGGGGGAGTAGGAGGTGGAGGTAGTGGTGAGTGGAGGTTTTGGGAGGTTTTGGGGGCCATATTGGTGCAAGACAGGCTGAGGCAGAAAGCGAGAATAGGGGGATAAGGGCATTGGGGGAAGGTGTAGAGCATTTGAGGGTGAGGGTGACCTGATCCGTTTAAGACCAGTAGAAGGTGGGGTACAGTAAGGGGGTAGGGAGGGTAGAGGTTGGATAGAGGTTTGTGTGGGGTGTGATGGCCTGGTCTGTGTACCACTGGCTGGGAATAGGAGTAGAGAGGGGGAGGGATGGAAGAGGGTGGAGGGGTTGAAGCCTGATAGGTTCTTCTTGGGGCATGAGGCAGGAGTAGGGAGAGTGCAGGTATGGGGAGAGTGGCCGGCCAGTTGGGATGTGGGGAGTGGGAATCCCTTTGAGGGAAGATCTCACTGGGCCAGGGACTGAATAGGAGTTAGTGCATGAGGGAGAAAATGTATCCTGGGGCTAATGAATGAATGATTGTCCTTTATAATGTGGGGGTTGAGGTAACTTAACATCAGAGGCTGGCATGTGCTTTGGGCTTTCTGAGTGATGTGCAAAAGAACCTTGGTGGGACAGGGTTCTTCTCTGATGGGGGGTGGGGTGGTATACCTTGTCTCTAGTTTTCTCCATCCAGGAAAAGTCTGCAACAAATTTAAATACATCTCATTTCACAGAGCAAAGTTTTGGCTTTAAAGTAGGGTGAATAAGCTGCTCAAAGATAAATGCAGAATGTAGAAATGTTTGTTCTGGGTTTTCGTTTTCTTTAAAAAGTATGTTTTTGTCTTGACTGTAGACATGGACATGTCGGAAGAAGTACCTGGCCAATCTAAGATTGAAGAAGATGATTGGTGAGACTGGAAAAATTTTCTTTTTAGTCCTGCTGTGTTGGCAAAATGATTTTCTCAAAAAGTATATGTTTCTTTCATTTAGATTCTGCAGGGTGTATACTTTGGTTAGTCTTAAAAGGAGAATTGTGAAAAGGGGCCTTCGAATCATATGAGTCCAGCCTCTTACTCGATGTATGAATCCTCTATATAACACCTCTATTAGTGGCTAGGAGCATACTCCTCCATGAAACAACACAGTGCGTTGTTGAATATGCATAATTCCTAGAAAGTTCTTCATTCTAATAATTTTCAAATAAACATTTGAACATAGCTGTTAAAATTTATTCCACTTTTCATTATATTGCTTATATTTAAAGAAATGAAAATTTTAATGAGATACCATTTTTCATATACCAGATTGGCAGAGATTTAAAAAAAGTGATAATAACTGGAGTTGGCAAATTTGTCGGTGAACGGGCAATTTCATATAGCCATTGTGAGAATATAAATTGGTGCAACTTTTAACTGCCCATGTTCTTTGACCTAGTAATTCCACTATTAGGACATTTTCTTTCCACGTTAGTACAATTTTATCTTATTTAATATATTAAATTATATATTAACTAATTTAACATATTAAATAAAATTGTACACATACACACACCCATATACTTAAGTGCATAAACGTGGTTATATCCTACATTCTTTTTGTGTAGTTCACTCTTACTGTTTCTTGACTCCTTTTCCCCTTCTCCCATGTCCCTTCTCCCTGTAACTCATGTTTATTTAATTGTACACAGACATACACAGGCTGGTTTGGTCTTTGTTGAGTTCTGTGGAAGAAGGATGTATGACTTAATCTTAGCATACAGAGAAGTACAAGGATGTTCATCGCAGCACTATTTGTATTAACACAAATTGAAAAGAGTTTAAATGACCTAAGGGTGTAGTTGAATAAATTATGGTTCCTCCAAAAAATGTGCAAAAGAACTACATGTACTCCTAATGGAGAGATTTCTAAGATACATAATGTGAAAAACTGTAAGCCATAGAACAATCCATATAGAATAATATTTATTTTAAAAGATGTGTGCACTTGCCTTGTGCTGGTGTTTATGTTTAAGAACTTTCCAGAAGAATAAATAAGACACATTGTTTGTTCCTGGGGAGTGGGACTCTTGGAGGAATCTGGGACAAAGTGTTCCTCTTCCTCACTCCTGTTTCGGTGTTCTTTATCACTCACAAAAGTATCTGGTAAGCATTATAACGTGATTGTCATTAAAATGGAAGGGGGGATTAGAAAACAATGCAGCAAATACACATTGGAAAATACACATCTTAAGAAGTAATGAAAAGAACTGTGAATTCAATGTTACTTTCCTATTAAGTAGCAAATGAGAAATATTTAATCCTGTTACCGTAATGTTGCTGAACTATGTGCTGATCTAAACCTTTGGAAAGGATTATAAAACTATAAAATTGGTTGTACTTTTGATTAATTTGACTTTGGGGAATCAACTTTAGGAAGATGCAATTTATAAAAGGAATTAAATACACAAAGATCCTTGTAGAAGCATTCAATTAAAGAAAAGATGTGTGTTATCAAGAATACACCAGGTAAAATTCTAGCTCTTTCTAGGACCCTCAGTCACTTGACCCAAATAGTGCCCAAGGGCAGATGGTTGGCATTAGTTCTCCTGAGAAATAAACAGGCAGTCTGGTTTATTAGTCAGCTCCTTGCAAATTCAGTTAACAGGGTCATTGCTCTAGCTTTTGATGAAGAATTGACAGACCTGAGTTCTTGAACCTACAGATGTGAAGGCTGGATCCTGGACTTCTGGTTGGAGATTGCTTTTGAGGCTGGACAATGACTGACCAGTCTCTCCACCCACCCTCGCTGTGTGTCGAGACTATTACATTTCACTATCTGGGCACTGTATTTTCTTTAATGCAGACAACATTGTTAGTTTTTTGTGTGTTTGCTCCTACTTTGGGCTGACTCTGTACCTTGCATAACCTTCAACATAAGGTTCACATAAATGGGTGTGTATACATAGTTTTTTAAATAGAGAAGATTATTTCTTCGTGAGATCTCCTAGGCAAAGTCTTTTAAAAACGAGGTTCCATAGGGGTGTGGGTGGGGGGATGTACAACAGTGAAAGGGATCCTTGCAACCACTTTTTGAGATTCATTCATTCTTTTATTCAGCAAAATAGTTGAGTCCTGACTATACTGAACAGTGTGTAACAGGTATGTGTCCAAATCCTTGCATGGTTTACTCTCTGGAATGGGAGATAGAAACATGTAAACAGGCAATTCCAGTATAGCGTGATAAATGCTGTGATGGGGGACAAGTTCATGATCCTGCAGGAGGGCAGACATTATCTTGTTGAATTTTCGCAGTAGCCCTATGAGGCAAGGGGTTGTTTGACAGCTGAGGCCCAAGAGCTTTATTTACAGAAGTCTGGGTAAGAAGTGATGGTGGCTCAGAGTGGGGTGGTAATAGTAGAGTTGGAGAGATTGGAATGAACATAGGGTATGTGGTAGTTTATCAATTCTGAGAGTTTTTTCTACAGTTTTGAAATTGGGATGCATCCAAAGTACAAGGGAGGGTTTGGCCAGAGATAGTAATAGTGGTAGGAACATTGAGTTCATCGTTAACAATAGAGAATCGGGTGTAATTACAGATAAGACGATAGACTCATTGGTGGGAGGACAAGGCAATTCCTGTCTGATTGCTTCTATTTTCCTAGTGACTTATGAGAGAAGGTCATTAATAGAGTGGAGGAGGTTCTGGCAGTTTGAAGGCAGAAGTGCTACAGAAATCCATAATACAAGGGGTGAGGGACCGGTTTTTATTGATCACTCAGAGCCCAATTCGTAATCTCTGATGGCCACTGACTGTTGCTTTTTAGCCCAGGATTCTTTGTTAATACTACAACAACAGGGGCGCCTGGGTGGCTCCATTGGTTACGCGTCTGACTTTGGCTCAGGTCATGATCTCACAGTTCATGAGTTCAAGCCCCGCGTTGGGCTCTGACAACTTAGAGCCTGCAGTCTGCTTCGGATTCTGTCTGTCTGTCTCTCTCTCAAAAAATAAGTAGACATTAAAAAAAATTTTTTTTAAATACTACAACAAGATAGACCATATTTTATTAAATTTTTTTTTGAAGTTTATTTTGAGAGAGAGAGGGAGCAGGGAGGAGCAGAGAGAGAGAGAATCCTAAGCAGGCTCTGCACTGTCAGTGTGGAGCCCAAAGTGGTGCTCAAACTCACAAACTGAGATCTGAGCTGAGGTCAGATGCTTAACCAACTGAGCCACCCAGGTGCCCTGGATCCTTTGAAGTTTTTGAAGGTTTTTGTTTAATGCATCTTCAAAGCTTCTAATGTGATTTCTTAGCCCTTTCATGACAGGGTTCTGGTTAAGCCAACTGGCTTTTCCAAGGTGCATCTATTCTGCTTTGAAACACTGTCTAGGAACTTGTACTCCTGGTGGCAGATTATACTTGGAAAAGGTATCTAACAAAATTTGTCTCCTTTTTGACCACCTGTTTTCTTCTTAGCACTTTCTTCAGACTGCTTTTCCTGTCAGTTACCATCCCCCGTGGAATTCGATGATTTGTCTTCAGGGATTAGAGTGGGGTTCTCTGTCATGTAACTTGTGGCATGTTTTCGATCCCTTCTTTCTTTTGTCTGACCCCTAATTGTGTGTTGTGTGTAACACAAAAGTATGTAAGAACAGAGTTGAAGCACGAATCACGTTTGAGTTTATATGTAGTGCTGTTTGTCGATAATAGGTTTCAAGAGAAACAAGGTCACGTTTTGGCCCATACCTGGGAAACCTTTTACTCAGCAAGAGTTTTCTTTACTAATATAAAAAAAATTTTTTTGAGGCCTAATGATTGATAAATGAATAGGAAATTGAACCAAGGGTATTGAGCCAGCATGTGTCTTGGAAGACTGAAAAACTTATGTAATCAGTCCCAACAGTCAACCTCAAGGCTAAAACAAAAGCCCTCAAGAAGTGGTGGTTAAGCTTGGGAAAAAAAATAGTTACAGAGAGTGAGGGAGACAAACCATAAGAGACTCTTAAATGCAAAGAACAAACTGAGGGTTGATGGGGGGATGGGGGAGAAGGGAAAACGGGTGATGGGCACTGAGGAGGGCACTTGTGGGGACGAGCACTGGGTGTTGTATGGAAACGATGAACCACAGGAATCTACCCCCCAAACCAAGGGCACACATTACACATTGTGTGTTAGCCAATGTGACAATATATTTAAAAGAATTAAAAAAAAAAAAGAAGTGGTTAAGCTTAACTTTTTCTGTGGAAACCCTTATAACTATTATGACCCTTTTGGTTTTCTCTGTGTCACAACAACTAATAAGATTACCTGTGATCAGGTCCTAGAATGTAGCCCGGCTCCAGCACCAAAGTGATGTTTTATTGCAGGTGGATTGCGGATGAATGTCATGGAGGGATGTCCGGTCAGCTGCTGTCGGGAGAACTGAAGGATCTCAAGCCAGAACATGCTTTGGCGTCGACTCAGGCATTACTGTGCAGCTGTAATGTGCCAGGCAGCCTGCCACGGGAGGGGTGAGAGGGGAGGTGTGGGTAGGTGGGATGAGTGTTGGGGCCTCTGGCACATTATTGGGGGGTAGAGAAGCGAGAGGCCCCAACATCATGGTTCCCTGCAGAGAGCAGTTGCAGCCTTGAAATCACCCTTTGTTTGCTCCCCGAGAGCCAAAGCATAAGAGACTCTTAAAAAACTGAGAACAAACTGAGGGTTGATGGGGGGTGCGAGGGAGGGGAGGGTGGGTGATGGGTATTGAAGAGGGCATCTTTTGGGTTGAGCACTGGGTGTTGTATGGAAACCAATTTGACAATAAATTTCATATATTAAAAAAAAAAGGTGGCCATCAGCCTTGTCCACTTATCTAGATAGCAATCCCAATAAGTAGGCCCTCTTCAAGCACTAAAGCCCCAAAAGATGTCCTCCTTGCTCTTTTTTCCTTCTGATGTTTATTTGTAATCTCTTCATCCTCGAGTCCTTTCACCCATGGCCCCCTTCTCAGAATTCACTTTTGTATCCTTATTTTTTTATTTATTTTTTTCACATCTTTAAATAGAAATCACTTGGCAGAAAATGGGCTTCTCGCAGGCAGCTAATGGTGCTCAGCTAACATTCTTCCCCTATCTTTGATTCTGCGGTTAAAGGCTAAGCAGCCTGTTGCTTCTCATTTTTCTTCACCCCCCCCCTCCCCCCGGTGTGATCCTGATTTCATAAGCCCTTAAAACCTTTTTGCCTCTCAGGAACTAGAAGCTCTGATTTGTGGTTCTCTCCATTTGAGGTTTTGGCCATGCGGTTATGTATGATGAGGAGTAGCCTGCCTTTATAACCGCGTGTATTTTCTTTTTTGCAGCTGCATCATTATTGTGGACTCAGACAGCGACGAAGAATTGGAGCCCTGTAAGTAGAGTCCACTTGAAGCAGTAATTTCTGTTTCCAGGTGTAACTTAGACATGCCTTTGTAGAGATGACTGAACTGATTTGGGACGTTTGGGGTGAGCTGGTCCTGGACTTGTCCCCACCAGGGCTCGCTCCAGATGGGTCAAATGAAGATTATTTCCCTGCTGTTAGGAGCAGGGACAGTTCTCTGTGCTGCTTTTCCAGTTTGCTTCCTTGACCTTTTTTCTTTAGGCGTCCTTACTTTTATTTCCTCTCTATCTCCCATGAGGGGATATGAGTCTCCCATCCATTTTAACAAGCCCTAACTCCTGGAGTTGGTTTTAGGGAGTTAAAGATATGGGGTGACCCCATTTTTATCATGCTTCAGATGCTTCCTGACACCCTCTTTCTTTCTCTGATTTAGTTGTGACCAAAAAGAAGCAGCAGAAACAGAACATTAGGTGAGTAGGAAAAGGAGTGAAATTTAACATTTTTTTGAGGAATGATGCTGTGGGTAAGAAGATTTAAGAATAAACTTCACATGTCCTCTCAATACTGTGTTCAGGGTCACAGTGCGTCTTTGATCTCACCACCCGGTTGAATCTTAGATTCTTCATGCCAGGCCCATTATCTAATTGGTTAGTTTCTCCCTCAGCATGTCTATGTGATCTGCCCCCTCACTTTCAGTTGCCACTACACAGGCCCTTACCCAGTGAAGGGGTGTTGCCCAGGTGCCAGACTATAGGAGGTGATAGAAGAATATTACTGGAATAAATCCAAAATAGGATGCTTAGACAACAGAGGTTTCCACATTGACCACTTGAATGAACTGTAGTGGATTTACTGAAGTATGATTTTCATACAGCAAAAATCACACGTTTAGGTGTATAGTGTGATGAAATTTGATAACGTGTATGGTAGTGTAAACATTACCACAATCAGAGGTTCAGGATATTTTTGTCACTGTTATTTACATTTTTAAAATTTTATTCTTTAATTTGTAAATTTTCATAATTTTCCAATATTTTTATTTATTTCCTTAACAGCGAGGGAGCTCGAGTGGGGGAGAGGCTCAGAGGGAGAGAGAGAATCTTAAGCAGGCTCCATGCCCAGCGTGGAGCCCCACACAGGGCTTGATCTCACGACCCTGGGATCATGACCTGAGCTGAAATCAGGAGTCGGATGCTTAACTCACTGAGCCACCCAGGTGCCCCAAGAAATCCAGAAAAGACTTTCAAGGAGGGAATAAACGAGATGGCAATGGCCCATCAACCTGGCAGCTTAAAATTGGTGACCATGGTGAAAGTGGATTAGCAGATTTATGTCTGCGACACATGCAGGCAAATCCTCTGACAGGTGTTTTGAGTAATTTTCTCACCCTAAAGGTGTGTAAGACTTCTCATACACTGTTTAGAAAGTACAGAAAGATGGTGAATTTCAACCTTTTGGGACTTCTGAATGAAACACCAAAGGCAGCCGAGAACGAGGGCCTCACAGGGGTGCTCACCACCCACACCCTGGGTAGCACAGGGGTTCTGCCATGTTTGACTCCCGCCAGCCCATTTCACTCAGTATTTGACAGATGCCTCCTTTTGAAAAGAGGTTCCAAAGAAGGGGAACAACCGAGTTACTACAGGGACCAAAGCAAGAAAATGTTTCCAAGTGATCCTGTGCATCATACAGGAGTTGGAAGAGGCCATGGGAAGAAGACCAGGGCACTTAACGTTTCTCTTTTGTGTTTCCCTGTCTCCTCACTCAGCTGTGTGGTGATTGACTCAGACTCTGAGGATGAGTACTTCCGTGAGAACGTCAGAGCTCAGGCATATGAAATAAGCAGTGAAGGCAAGTGTACTAGTAACTGAGTAGGAGCTGAGCTCCGCAGCCCTCATGGTGTAGTGATTTCAGGATGCGCGTCAGCAGCCGTTCTATTCTGAATCACTTAGTAGCGAGTGCCTCCATTTCTTCCCTGTGTGTACTGGATGTGGCCACGGCCAGAATTCCCCTCGCTCCCCACCCTGGTGGATTTCCAAACACAGCAGCAACTGTTCTCTCTGCTTCAGACCTTGGGCACCCTCCTCCGTAGAGTTCTTGGCCTGCCAAGCATCAGGGAATCAGGGGCCAGGAAGGCAGGAACTGACACTAGGGAGATGTGAAGGCCGCTCCGCTCCTCCACCTTCTGCTCTTTTCTGAACTCTTCCGTGTGTGGGAATGGCAGAGAGGGCAAGCGATGAGTGAGGGGCGTGGGCTCATTCTTTCCGGCCTGATGGAGACTTAGGTGGGTGATGGTTCTGAGTCCGCCTACAGGGACTTCTCAGGGAGGAACCTTTGCTTTCTCCAGGTAGCTGTTCATCTTTGCCTTTCACCGTTCTCTTTGTTTTCTAGAGATTTCTGTTTTTCTCGGAGCCTGTTTCCCACAGGAGATCTTTGCCCCTTTGGATTCAGAGGCCTATTTATTTATGTATTTATTTACTATTGTTTAAATGTGTGTTTATTTATTTTTGAGAGAGACTGCGAGCAGGGGAGGGACAGAGAGAGAGAATCGCAAGCAGGCTTCGTGCTGCCAGCGCAGCGCCTGATGCGGGGCTCGAACTCACGAACTGTGAGATCATGCCCTGAGCCAAAACCAAGAGTCAGGAACTTAACTGACTGAGCCACCCAGGCGCCTCCAGAGGCCCTTTTAACCTTGCGGTAGGCATGGAGCTACACTCACAGTTCAGAACCTGTTCAGCGGGTGTGAAATGTAGGAAGGCCAGGAGCTTCTTAAGCATCAGGAACGGTATGGTACTTGATCCGTCTTTGCTTACTTCGAGGTATAGGGCATGATACATAGGCCTCTCCTTAAGTTACTGGCTATTTCTTTGGTAATCACCCAAGAGCTACCATTGGCCAAAGTTCCCTGGCTAACCTGGGATGTCAGAGCAGGGAGACAAGAGGGGGCTTGGAACTCTACACTCCTATTTTACTACCTGTCCCCTCTGATTTATTTTTCCCCTTCCTCTCTAGCTCTGAGTGGATGTGCCTGAGTGAGATGGGGGTCCAGGTGCAGCAGAGTGGAGGCTATGACATGACAAGCCGCTATCAAGGGTCAATAGGAGCCCCAGGGGAAGTAGCTTTAGAGGTAGGGCATGAGTGACAGAGCCAGAAACCAATTCGTCACCACAGGCTGCCACTTGCTGACCCGTTTAGTCAGAAGATCCCTATGTTTTTGAGGATGACCTTTGTTTTTTTTTTTTTTAACGTTTATTCATCTTTGAGACAGAGAGAGAGAGAGCATGAACAGGGGAGGGTCAGAGAAAGAGGGAGACACAGAATCCGAAACGGGCTCCAGGCTCCGAGCTGTCAGCACAGAGCCCGACGCGGGGCTCGAACCCACGGACTGTGAGATCATGACCTGAGCCGAAGTCGGACACTCAACCGACTGAGCCACCCAGGCGCCCCAAGGATGACCTTTGAACTAAGGTTTTTCTGACCTTTCTGTTGGGTGGACCCTTCACTGTGGGCATTCATCCCAGTAATGGAGAGATGATGAGGAGGGCCCCGATAGGACTGTCTTTGTGTGTCTCTTTACTGTTCTTCACGTGCCCTTTCTTCCGTTACTATAATGAATTTAGGTACTTTTACAGAAAAAGGAGCTTGACCACATATTTCTAAGATCACTTCTAACCTTTGTCAGTGTACAGTCATTTTTTTCATAGATTGTGAGCAGTGTGTCCCTACTCTCTTTTTTGTTGTTGCTATTGTTGCTTTGTTTTTTACTTTCAACTGCAATTGGGAATTCTTTAAAATTTCTAAGAAGGATGACTTTTTACCATAGCAACACTCACTCCTTCCTCTTTCTTGCATATCTGAAATTCTTTGGTAATTAAATGATAGAGGAGACTCTCAAATTACATGATCCCAAATCTGCAATTGTAGGATAAAGAGCTTTTGCACCACAAATATATTTTTGCATCTTGTCTATGCTGTAGTGTGTGTGTGTGTGTGTGTGTGTGTGTAACATCTGGAATCCTAGAAACCTGGAAGTTGGGCTCTGAACAGACTCCAGAGAGCATGTGGTGTTAGACATGCCATGCCTCATTTCCAGATGAAGGGACCCTCGGGGAGGGCGGGGACATTCCAAATGTTCCCAAGGTCTCTCAGTGCTGGTGTTAGGACTGAACCCTTCACACTTACATCAGTGGCTCTGAGAGCTTTGCATTTATGGACTAGTTAGAACATTAAATTTTGTCTAAAAATGGGAGCAAATTCCAGTACCATCTAGTATCAGTGTAATTGCATAAAGTATAGAAAGCAAAAGTTCAGGGAGGATGTAATCTCAAGGACAATCCTTTAAATTCTAGAGCTCGAACTTGGTAGGGAAAAAGCCCACTTTATTCTGATTTCTCTTGTTTTTCTGTGGAGCAATGACAGCACACAAGTCTGCAGAGCTGTGTTTGGGAACCACCGAGCACCTGCAATGTGCTACATAGTGTGATTTGGAAAATTGCCACTAGACTTGGGTTGCTATTTTATCTGTCTCTGCTCTCAGTCAAGCAAAGAAGGGATAGAGGGAAAACAATCTAAAATAATGGATTCTTTCTTTAATTTTTTTTACTTTAAGTTTATTTATTTTGGGGGGAGAGAGAGAACCGGGGAGAGGTAGAGAGAAGGAGAGGGAGTTCCAAGCAGGCCCTTAAGCACAGAGCCCAACATGGGACTTGAATCCATGAACCCTGAGATCAGGACCTGAGCCGAAATGAAGAGTCGGATCCTTATCCGACTGAGCCACCCAGGTGCCTCTAAAATAATCCATGCTTAACTGTGAGTCATAATGTCACAGCTTCCAGTTTGTTAAATTTGTGCTCAATAATCTAAAGTCGAGTGTGAAAGGGGGACAGAGGGAGTATATTTCTACATGATTGTGTCTTTTGAATTTCAGATGAGGTTCTATATGTGTCTTCTAACATTGAGAAGCCTGCCATCGATGAGCCTCCAATAGTTATTTCTGATGATGATAGTGATTTCGAGGGCCCCGTGATGATCATAGATGACAATTTGTGTGGTCAGGGCCAAAGCTCCTCAAATGAAAAAGAGATGGAGGCCTTTGATGTCTGCCAGCACAATTCATCTGCTGGTGTTGCTGAGCTGGGCGCTGGTGAAAATCTCTGCCCACTGCCAGGTGTTGCTGAGACTGAGGTGGAGATTCCAAATGAAGAGCCAGCACCTGTGGTGGAGCAACCAAGGAAAAGGAAGAGCAAAACCAAAAATATATGTGTGGTGCCCGGTAAGCCAGTTGAATCAAGTAGGCCTGTCCCACTGAACAAGCCCAGCACCGCCCCCCCACCACCTGCCTGCAGTGTGCCAGCCATGCCTGCCATGCCCTTTCCCCCGGATATGTCTGTCTTGTGAGGTCTGCTTGTCCTGATCGCCAACCTTAAGCCATCTCAGCAGGTCCCTAGCGGCCAGGGGAGACAGCCATCCCGGTGAAAAGGATCTTTCTGGAAATGGGGGAGGAATGCCCACGTCTTAGTATTTTACCATTTCCTCCATGCTTTCTCTTTGTGCTTTCTGGCCTGAGGATATAATCCCTTTTTTCTTGGGACCCAGCCCAATGTTCAGTTCCTGTAGGGAACTGTAGGTCGGAGATGTTCCACCCACCTGGATTCCCAAAGTTCTCAGACCCCCATCTCTACTAGAGCACTTACCCAGCTGTCTTTTGTTGTTGTTTTTTGCGAAAGGGGGGTGCAGGCGAGCTGGGGGGGACAGAGAGAGAAGCAAGGCTCACCAGAAACGGGGCATGAGTTCACCCGATACAGGGCTTGAACTCACGAATTGTGAGATCATGACCTGAGCCACCCAGGCGCCCCACCCTCCCCAGCTATCTTATGTTTCTGAAACTGTTCCCCCAGTAGATAGTGCGCCTCTTGTGAAGACCTCTAGGGAAGACCCTAACTCATTTTGAAGTCTCTCCCAGGGTCTAGCCTGGTATTTTGCACATAATAGATGTTTAATACTTTTTTTTTTTAATAACCAAATAAATGATACTCCTGATGGGGAAGTCTCTGGCTAGAGCAGTTAGCAGTATATGGGTGCTAGAAATCTTTCCATCTGGCTTGCGTATTGAGTGTTGGCGCTGCCTATGATCCAGTCTTGCCCTTGGAGCAAGTGTGGACAGCATTCCTTACACTGTGTGTGCCTCAGGTGCCCACACAATCTGACCTATAGCGGCGTGCTCATGTGGTCTCATTATAGTCCCTGGTACCTATGACAGAACCCTACCCAGCCTACTCTCTGCTGGCAGCTCTGTGATTCCCATAGATAAAAATCTGTCACGCTGGCCAATGGACAGTATACAGGCTTTAGACCGTTTTCGTTTCTAGATGGTGCTCTGGGTGTGGCTGTGGGGCCTCCTCCTGGGTTTACCTTTCTGCCAGCTGCTTGCTGGGATCAATTTTCAGGGTGCAAATGAGCTATTCTCTTTTCAGCTGTTACAGCACCAAAAACACGTGGGCCTTCAAAGAGGTTTGCTTCTAAGAGGAAGTCCCATGCAGCAAAATGTGACAAAAGCCACACTGGGTACGTACTGTCCATATCGGACTGAACGGGAATTGATTGTATAATTGTCATGTGTTAAGCAGTCCACTGGGCATGAGAGAGGGTCTTCAAGGGGATGAAAGAGTCTGGTGGGGGGGGGGCGGACAGTGTGTCCATCCCTGAATTGGAAGAGCATAAGAGGGGGGAGGAGGAAAGGGAGGAGCAGCCCACTGTTCCACACCTCCCTTTTGCCCCCACATCACCTCTGGCCTCTTGAGGTTTCCTTGGTCCTTAAACTCCAATCAAAAAATGATGTGTGGCCAAACCAGAGCCTTTTTTCAGGCTAAATACTGCTTCGTGGCCACCAGTTTACACTAAACCAAAGCAAACGCAGTGGAGATGGTGAGAAGGCAGAACTGACATGTTCCAATCCATTGGTGTTGGAGGGCAGTTGTCTTCCAGGTTTTTCTAGGGCTTGGGATGTGCCCAGTTGCTCCCACTACTGTTTTTATTCTTGCAAATTTGTAAGGCGTCAACATTAGGGTGAAAGTGCTTGTAGTTCTTTTCTTTTTATGAAGTTATAGGTAATTGAGCCTGAAAACAACAGGTCATTTGGACCAAGAACATATTAATACTTGAAGCAAAAAGCTAACAGGTTTTTTTCATTCAGATTCCCCCAACTTCTTACCTTTTCCCTTAAAAACAGGATGTTGTAAGCCTAATTTTCTTCATTCTTACTTGCATTCAGCAGTAATATATACTTATATCTGACTTCTCTTAACAAGACCAAGGATATGTCTGAAGCCTGTGTGTTTATTTTGTTTTAACTGTATTTTGGGCCAATAAATGCATCTTTAAAAAATTCTTTTTCTAAAATTTACTTATTTATCTCAAGAGAGCAAGCACAAGTGGGGGAGGGGTAGAGAGAGAGGGAGACACAGAATCTGAAGCAGGCTCCAGGCTCTGAGCTGTCAGCACAGAGCACGATGCAGGGCTCGAACTCATGAACCGTGAGATCATGACCTGAGCTGAAGTTGGACGCTTACCCGACTGAGCCACCCAGTTACCCTGCCAATAAATGCATCTTATGGGAAGAGGAACGGTGTGTTGGGCACTGGGGCAACAGAGCACCTTGGCCCTGAACAGAGGCTCTCCTTGTTTCTGCACTTCCTGCCCGGTGAGGTAGCAAATGGAGTTTGGCGTGTTCTCTCTTAGGTGGATCCCCTTTCAGCAGAGTTTCTTTTGATATATATTTCAGCTGCTTTGCCTGTAGGGCCACGTGTGTTAGGTGGCTCCCAAGTTGCTTTGTTGTGGTGTGACGTGACAGAAGAAGGCATGTAAGCTGCCCCTTTGTGTCACTGTCCTCTGCATCATCCAAAGGAGGCTGGTCTGTTTGGAGTCCTCACTGTTGCCTCGGTGCTTCCTGTTTCAGTCAGGAGGCTTCCTGTTGTGCTTAGCGTTTGTTCCTGTGTAGCTGGTCATAGTGTCTGATGTACCCATTTGGGGTCTCGTTGGTTGCTCTGATGTGGAGATTGTTCCACCTGCAGCAAAGTGGCACAGGCATTGTGGGGAAAGGTATGCTAAGCCACAGGGCCTGCTTGATGTGAGCGCTGATGCACATGGGGGTCACGTTCTCTGCCGAGGCCTGCAGGTGGTTTAGGTTTTCATCTGCTACCTTTCCGGGTGCAGATTTGCTTTCAGAGCTAAGTCATTGGAGGCAGAAGTGTTAGTCACCAGGGGCAGGCTTTGGGGTGAAGACGCTTACTTTTAGCTGTCTTTGCCTCATTTGGTATTTCTTTCCTCTCTGTGCCCCAGCCACCCCACTGTGACATAAGGGGTTAATGAGCGTGCTACAAAATCTCAGTCTCAGGAGTTCTGTTGAGTTAGAAGCTCACTTAACCTGTGTCTGCTCTGGTTTTATGTGTCCAGCTCTGTGGGCTCATCTCTTTGGTCTTGTGGATTATTGTTGGCCAAGAGAAAAACACTTTAGTTTAAATAGCTGTTACAACTGTGAGTCCTTTATGTGATTAGCACTATTCTTTGTGCATTTGAATTAGGCCTCGAAAGATGGGGCAGCAATAGTGGTCTAATGGGAAAACCATGAGATTTGGGCCAGAAGATTCAGCGTCTGGGAACTTTGGGCAGGTCACCTAACCTCTGACCTTCAGTTTCCTCATCTGTCAAGTGGAGATAGGAAGAAGAGCAATAGCTTCTTTGGGGGGTGGTGGTGAGGATCAAATAAGGTCATGCAAAAAGAAGTTCTCCACAAATGGTAAAGCACTACACTCATGGTTGTTCTCAGGAGAGGTAGAGATGTACTCGTTCTAGCGGTCATGGGCACATATGCTGTGCCAAGGCATGAACGAACTGTGGGAAATCACAGTTCCTGTGCAGAGAATGTTTAACTTGCCTACTTTGGCCAGAGTAGAAATGGTAGCTGGAACACAGATGTTGGGACCGGATTGACCTGGGCCTTGAATGCTAGGCCCAACAGTCAGTGAAAAGCCAGGGAGGGACATAATTGGAACACGGCCTAGAAAAAATGAACCTGAAGTGTGTGTGTGTGGTTGGACTAGAAGGAAAAGAGCCTGGAGGTTAGGAGCACAGAGGAATGCTGTAGTGGCAAGGCATTAAGGGGAAGAGGGGAACTTGAACTAGGCTCGTGACCGTGGGGTGGAAAGAAAGGCTGGATAGAAGAGATGATGTGAAGGAGATAGCAGTCTTTGTGCCTGTTGAATATATGGGGCAGGGGAGGAAATGAATTTTAAAATGTCTCTGAGGTCTTCAGCCTGCTATAACAGAAGTCAGATAGTTAAACACATTGAGCGGGGGGACATACTCCTGTTAATCAGGTGGAAATTTGCATCAGGCGATTGTAAATTCAGAACTGGATCCCAGGAGAGAGATCAAGACTGCAGATACAGGTGTGAGATCACTCCAGTGGAGGTTGTAACCACGGACTTCACATCTCTGAGGATGCAAGCAGTGAGTAGGAAAAGTCTACAAATGGAACTTTTGGAAATGCTCTCCTATAAGGTAGTTAGAAGGAAGAGGGACCGGCAGGTTTTCTGAGTCTCTCCGGATATGACCTGTACGTATGCATTTCTGCTATTTACTTCTTTAGCTATACAAAACTTAGTTGAATTTACCTTTGCAGGCATTCCATTTGTGAAATACCTGGATGTTTCTTGCATGACGTGGAAAAGGCAAAGCAGTATTCTGGAAGGAAGTTCAAGAAAAATAAGGACAGCCTGGTTCAGGAAATGTACAGTCTGTTTAACAGATCTGTCTTTGACAAAAAGGTACAGTCGGTGAATAGATACTTAATGAGCACCTGTCATATGCCCAGTGCTCTTGGGTGCTGTGAGGTGTGCTGATATGCTAGCTGTATATTTCCTGCCCTTGAGAGGTGTCAGTTTAGATGGGGAGATGATACATGCACACGTGAAAGAAACAGACAATGTTTGTGGGTAATAATATATGGTACAGACTTGTTACCAGCACAGGACCTCAGCAGAGGCAGAAAAATCACTGAGTGCCTCAGTAGTGAGGAAATAAGATTGGCTGTGGAGTGGGGGGAGACTGAAGGATGTGGAGAGAGTGGCAGTGATGGGGGAAGAGGGCATGTGTGAGGCATGTATTGAGGCTTGACTATCTGGAAGAGAGGGTTTATGCTGAGGAATAATGGGGAAGAGCTGTGTGACCTTGGGCAAGTTACCTCCCCCCTCCCTTGCCTCGGTTTTCTTGGTTTTCTCATCTGCAAAATGGGAGTGATAATAGTACCTGCTACTTCATAGAATTATGGTTGGGCCTAGGGAAGGTAATACACCTGGAGTACCTAGAACAGGGCCTATGACCTAGTAAGTGATACACATCGGCCATCACTTGTTTTTGGTAGCGTAGCACTAGATAACGGAGGGCCTTTGGAATCAGATTGGAGGGGGGCGCTGAAATTGAAATCAGCAGGCACCACCTCACAGGGACAGGATAGGACACAAAGCGTCTACTGAGGGAAACTAACCTGTCTGTAGTGTGGGGCCTATACTGGATTGGAGAGAACCTGGAGGCAGAGAGACTCAGTGGTCATTAGGTTTTTCAGACTCTTATTATTGCTGCTGATGAAATTTCCTGCCAGTAGGGTTTTCAGATCTTTATAAGGCTCCCCAGCCTTTGGGTAAATCACTCCTGATGACTGGGGTGTTACCTCACAGGACCGAGGAGTAGACCAAGGTGCATGTACAATCTCACCTCACCACTTTTAGTACCCACAGGGTTCCATTCCTACTCGGTGGGTTTGCACTTCTCTCCCTGACGCTTGTCCCCATGCCGGGCAGCGCACATCTTGCTTTTGCACACACTCAGCAGTCTCCCTTAGGTCCTGATTGCCTGTCAGTTGTTCTCAACTGGGCTTCAGCCTGGCTTTGATTCTCCCCAGAACGTTTAGGCTTGCAAAACTCCTGAGCCAAGATCTTTTGGTCTGCTCGAAGCTGCTCTCTGACTTGCCTGCTTTGCTTTTTGTTCTCAGCTGCCAGAGAAAATCGATATCGGCTGGAATAAGAAGATGCTGAGAACTGCTGGCTTGTGCACCACTGGCGAGACACGGTACCCGAAGAAGGAGCGTTACGCGAAGATCCAGATTTCTCTGAAAGTCTGCGACTCCGCAGGTGATGGCAGCCTTCTGACACAGGCCCATGAAGTTACTCTTAAGTCCTGGTGTTTTCTGGCAGCCTTTGTCACAGCTTCTCCTGCCATTCCTGGGTAGATAGGCCTACTACGAATGTCTTGCTCAGAAGACATTCCTAACGATGTCTCCTCATTCCTGAGAATCCAACTTGGCCATCTTTCCATTAGGGTAACTTTCTCACTGCAGCTGGCTCCCTGCTAACTGAGGTTCAGGGTCCCCCGTAGCTAACCAATCAACCAGATTTTCATAATGACCCTCCTGTCGTCATTCCTTTGCCCCCACCCAGGTGTAAGGCCTTGTCACCTCACCCTTCTCCCTGCTCCACTCAGTCTCCTACATACCACCATGTCGCTTTTCCACAAAACACCTGGCTTTTCAGGCTGTCGCAGCCTGCCCCCCACTCTGCTCAGCCAGGCTTATCTCTAAGCATGCCGCCTCTAGCGTGTCCTGTGCTTCAGCGAAACTTTCTTCACACTGCCTCTCAGAATGCACCACACAGCTCCCTGGCCTTGTCCTTTGTTTACATTTCTCACCACACCTAGAATGGCCTTTCAAATTTGCAAAGCCAGTCAGTTGTTAGGGGCCCAGCTCAGAATCCCTCTTTTTCCGTGGAGCTTCTCCTGACCAAATCCCAAGGCCATAGCCACTGCTCCCCACCCCGTCCACTTAACGTAACCCAGGTCTTGACTGGGTGTATTTGTAGCAGCAGCATCCCCCAAAAAGAAGAGCATGCTGGAGCTGTCCTGAAAGGATTGTTGTCTCTGACATCAACAAAACCGGTTACATAGGGGACAGATGTCCCTTTCAGAATCCTGGGAAGCTAACACTCATGACTGCCCATGTAGACTTGTAGCAGATGGCTTTGCATGTGGTGGGGTTGAGAAGTCTAGTGGGTAGCAGGCCGGAGGGAATGGGTTTAAGTGCTCATGTTTCCTTTGCCTCCCTCTCTTCCAAGACCGCCTTCGGGATACTTTGATCCATGAAATCTGCCACGCGGCCTCCTGGCTGATTGATGGTGTTCGTGATTCTCATGGCGACTCATGGAAGTTTTATGCCAAAAAATCGAACCTGGTGCACCCAGAGCTGCCCCTGGTCACCCGTTGCCATAACTACAAGATTAACTACAAGATTCATTATGAATGCACTCAGTGCAAAGCCAGGTGAGAACCTTTGCCTCTGAGACTTTCCTCTGTTCTATTTCTGCTATGACTTCCAGCTGGCTCTCTGTGATTTTGTTGGTAAGTATGTGGCCAGCTGGCTGGACGAGTGAAACATCTCTACTCCTTTCTGTGTCTTCCTCCTTCATTCTCTTCTACTTTGAGCTGACCTCAGACTGCTGCTGCTGCTTGGTGCCCCACTCTCTGAGAAGCCAGGCAAAAAGTCTTGCTTTGGGCCAGCGCCAGCAGGTCGGAGAAGATGCTGAGGTACAGTGACTGATTCCCTTACTGCATGATGTCTCTTTTCCTCCTTAGAGTCGGCCGCTACACCAAATCATTGAACACCGACCGCTTTATCTGTGCCAAGTGCAAGGGGACTCTGGTCATGCTGCCGCTAACTCGTAAGGATGGGACCCCCATTGCGCCCCATGTGAGACCATTTGCCAAGTATGTGCAGGAGAATTATAGATTGGTTAAGCAGTCAGCGGAAGGGCTAAGCCATGGCGATGTGATGAGACAGCTCAGCAAGGATTATGCCCTTAAGCACAAGCGAAATCCTTAAGGTTATCTGAGACTATACTCGTGCGAGCTGAGTCCTCCACTGCTAAGAAGTTTTAGAAAACATTTGTTTCTGCAATGAATACTAGGATTTAAGTGCGTTTTTATAGCTTCATACTGTAGTGATTGTTCTTAACTAAGGATTCTGTTGGTAACCATTCTGTGCCTTTGACAGTACTCAGAAGCCCTTTGGGTCCACCTTGGGTGTTACTTAGACTCCATAGTTTTAAGACATAGAACAAAATACAGTAAGAGAAGCACATAGTTTTAAGATTAAGACATAGAACAAGATACAATAAGAGAAACCCATAGTGTTAAGACCATAGTTTTAAGATTAAGATGTAGAGGGGTGCCTGGGTGACTCAGTCGGTTGAGCATCCGACTTCGGCTCAGGTCATGATCTCATGGTTTGTGAGTTTGAGCCCCGTGTCAGGCTCTGTGCTGACAGCTCAAAGCCTGGAGCCTGCTTCGGATTCTGTGTCTCCCTCTCTCTCTATCCCTCACCTGCTTGCGTGCTCTGTCTCTTTCTCAAAAATAAATACATTAAAAAATATTTTAAGAAAGATTGAGATGTAGAATAAGATACACTAAGAGAAACCCATAGTGTTAAGACTATAGTTTTAAGATTAAGACGTAGAACACATACAGTAAGAGAAACATAGTTTTAAGATGTAGAACAAAATGCAATAAGAGAAATGCTTGTTCAAGAGTGGCAGGTTGAGAAAAGGAGAATGGCGCTGGGAAGTGAACCAGATTCAAAGGTGGCCCTCCAAAACCCGGGCTGCTGGCAGGTGGAACCTGTTATACCTACTTAGAAATAAGAGACAGACATGTCTCATGAATTGAGTTGTTCTTGATGTTGAATAAAGCCATGTAAGCCAGTGTAGCTGTTCATAAGATTAGAAAAATAAATAAACTGTTTTCTGCAATTCACTTGTTAACCGAGTCTATTCATTGACAGCCTGACAGCACAGAACAAACTGTCAGGTCTTTTGTCCAAGACCCTGGACATATGAAGCTCTCCACAGTGTGTCTGGAAGAGCACTCTCCATTCTGGTTTTTCTCTATGACTTTTGTGACTGCCCGTAAGCACTTCAGCAGCCCCCCCACTCCTGGGAGGCATCCAGGGTACAGACTGGGGCCAAGATTGCATTCATTTCCTATTGCTGCCATGGCAAATGACCACAAGCTTAGTGACTTCAGACAACACAAATGTATTCTCTTACAGCTCTGGAGGTCATAAATCTGGTGCTTGGGGTACTCAGGTACCCCAGGCTCAGTCAGATAAGCGTCCAACTTTGGCTCAGGTCATGATCTCGTGGTCTGTGAGTTCGAGTCCCGTGTTGGGCTCTGTGCTGACAGCTCAGAGCCTGGAGCCTGCTTCGGATTCTATGTCTCCCTCTCTCTCTGCCCCCACCCCACCTTGCTCATGCTCTGTCTCTCTCAAAAATAAACATTAAAAAAATCTGGTGCCAACCTCACTGGACTGAAATCCAGGTGTGGGCAGGGCTTGGTTTCTCTCTGGAGGAACTGGGGTTTGGGGATCCATTTCCTTGTCTCTTCCAACTTCTAGAGGGCACCTGTGTTGTTTGGTTTGTGCCTCCCCTTCTGTCCTCCAAGCCAACAACATTTCTCTCTCTCTGTCTCCCTCTCCCTCCCTCCCCTTCTTCCTCCCTTTTTTTCACTTTGAAGGACCCTTGTGATGACATGGGGCCCACATAGATGGTCCAAGAGAATCTACTACTTATAAGGTCAGCTTATTAGCAACCTTTTTGCCATGTAAGGTAACATACAAGTTCTGGGGATTTGAGGGTGGATACCTCTGGGACCCATCCCTCAGACCCCCCACAAACATCTTTATTAGTCTAGCATCACTGATATTTTTTATGGGCACGATGTGTTCTGTCCTTTTCCTTCCTTCCAACCTTCCTTCATTTTGTGGATGCTTTGAGTCTTTCAGTGGCCACGCACTCAAGGCTAACCACACATCTAAGGGACTGGGTGCGTGTGCAGGGTGACATGAGCTTCCCTGGCTAAATCCCCAGGTCCCTCCCTGCCGATCCCGCTTCCATCCAGGTCTTCAGTCTCAGCAAAGGCCCAGCTGATGAGTGAAACTGGATCGTGGCACATTGGTGGCTTAATTAGGGGGAATTGACAGTGCAGTGGTTCCACCCCTGCAAAGGGAGGGTCCTAACTCTGTAGGCTTGCCACCTACCCTTCTGGGGAGCCCTGGTCATTTCTTCTACTCACATCGACCTCAGCGATTGCCCACCCGTGCCTCCGGGTGGCTTATGTGCAAATGACTGTCCTCAAGTCCTCCAACCTTGGTGCTTTTCGTCCAGCCCCATGTCACTATCCAAGAAAAAGCCCACATCTCCTCTTCCCTGTATAAAGCTACATACAGCCTTTGGCTGGGCTCTCTGATACCATCACTTGATCCCAAACCAACCTTGAGTATTTTCAACCCTTCCCTCACCCGAACCCTTAACTCTGGGGCCACTTGCGGTACTAGGAAGCATTGCAGTTTTGCTATTGCCTTCCCTTCTACCCAGAAATGCTGTCTTTGCTTCTCTCTGTCCTTGGAGACCCCACTTGCCTTTTGGGGTCTTCTCATTTCTGTCTTCCAGAAGCCTTCCCAAATGGCTCCAGCCCCAGGGCTCTGAGACCCGGGTTCACGGTCTAGGGACAACTCGTTTACCTTGTGGCATAGACTGTTTCGTATTGTTACTCTTCCCCATGTCTTCTCTGCTGGCCTAAACTTCTGGAGCACAGGGACCATGTCTTATTCATGTCCGAAGGCCCTTCCCCAAATTATGCCTAAGTGGTGTCCAGCCAGTCCAGTGAACTGTTAGCCCGCACCCATCTACCCCAGTGCTTCCCTGTGAGTGACAGGAGTACCCAAGAGGGCAGAGAGGGGGCTCGACATAGACGTTAACACAAGCAACATCGGTTGGCGTAGATCTGGGGCCAGGCAAAGAGAATAGGAAATGCATCCCCAGAGCCTGGGCAAGGCTGGATATAAATGATGCACTACTAACACATCCTGGTCCTGACGATCTCATTTATTGAAAAGTTTTAAGCAGAATTTTAGACATAAACATGAGCAAATACAGAGGCCTTGGGGACCATAGCTACAGTCGCTGCTGAGTTGGAGGCCCGGGTCAAGACCCTATAGGGACAGCTTCTATGCTGCTGGCTTCCTGCTCTGTGTACATGGGGAAGGCCAAGGTCTAGTTACTGAATAAGGAGGGCAGTGAGGCTCCTAGCAGCCAAGGCAATAAGGGCCCCAAGGCAGCCACCTCTGAAGTGGCAACAGGGCTTGGCAGCTAAGGAGCAGCAGTGGCGTAGCCTCCAGAGCCAGGGGGGTGCCTCCCTGGGAGACCCGGTGATGCCGGGGCCACCAGGGAATCTCGGGAGTGTGCGTGCGTGGGGAATGAGGCTACAGGGAGAGGGAGGGAGGAACTCGGAGGAGCCTGGAACGTGGGGGCAGTCAGGCTGTGTGGCAAAAGGAGCACCCCCCCATCCAGCCTCACAAGCCCGAGTAGGAGGCCTCTGTGGTCTCAGACCAGGATGAATCCCGGCGGAAAGATGCCGGCTGCCGCTGGTGCCCTCTTAGGTCAGGGCGGCCCAGGCGCGTAAGTAACATCCACATGCGCTCTCGGAACTTGACCCCCACGAAGGCATAGAGGAGTGGGTTGAGGCAGCAGTGCATATAGCCCAGGCCCGAGGTGACTGACTTGGCCACGTCCACACGGCTTTCTCGGCCACAGTTGCGGGACAAGGCCTCCAGGTCCATGAGGGTGTCCACCATCACCACCAGGTGGTAGGGGGTCCAGCAGAGGGCGAAGGCCACCACCACCACCACGACCAGCCGCATGGCCCGCAGCCGCCGCTGGCCCCTGGAGACCAGCAGCACAGCCAGGATGCGGGCATAGCAATAGGCCATGACCAGCAAGGGCAGCAGGAAACCAGCAACCAGCTGCAGCACCCGCAGAGCTGTGCGGCCCACCTGCGGGAAGTTGTACTGACAGTGGGTGGCATTGAGGCGCTCGTCACGGCGGGCCGACAGGAAGACGAAGTCTGGGATGGCAAAGAACAGACAGAGTCCCCAGACAACCACACAGGTGAGGGCCACGCGGGCGGTGGGCCCCCGGCGGTACAGCTGGGTGGCATGCACTATGCTCAGGTAGCGGTCAAAGCTGATGCAGGCCAGCAGGAGGGCCCCCGCGTAGAAGTTGATGTTGAAGAGGGCGCCCGCCACTTTACAGAGGCCAGATCCGAAGACCCACTGGACAGCTGCGTCCACTGCCCAGAGGGGCAGGGTCAGCACCAGCAGTGCGTCGGCCACAGCCAGGTGGAGCAGGAAGGTGTCGGTGCTGCTCAGGGCCGCCCGCTGACTCAACAGCACAGCCGCCACCGCGCCATTGCCCAGCAGCCCCAACACGAAGAGGAGGCTGTACAGGGCCGGCAGGAAGGCCCGGTCGAAGTTCAGGCTGAAGTCCTGCGGGCAGGGCGGGGAGGCACAGCAGGAGTCACTCTCGTTTTCTGCATAATCATAGGAAGAGCTACAGTTTTCCAGGAGGAAGGCAAGCTCAGAGGCGTCGAACACCTGGTGTTCACTCATCTGCAGAGGGAGGGAAGGAGGCAAGGGACTGTGGCAAGGGAGGCAAGGGACTCCTTTGAGCGTTTCCTGGAGTAGCTCCTCTGTCCGGCAGGCCCCAGTTCCTGTCTTTTGTCCAAGTCCCCGCCTATTGAACTCTGTGCCCAGCCCGGGGGGCTAGGGTGGTAACTTCCTACATCAACCACCGCTTCTCTCTCACCTGTGTGGGCCATCCCATTAGACCAGGGATTGTGGGCCAGAGGAAGGCTTCCCTCCCACCCTTGTGCCAGGAGCCCTCCCTGCCCCCTTTCCTCGCTCTGCCTTCACAGCTTGGCTTGCCCTTCTGTTTCCCTGCCATGCCCGGTGCTACTACCTGCCTCCCCCCGCACCTCCCCGCAGTCCCCTCTCCGGGTCAGTCACTGGCCCCCCACTTCCCTCCTTAGCCCTTGTCTAGGGATCCCAACTTCCTGCCTCCCTTGGGGCCCCTCCACAAATCACTGAAGTCCTCCCCCTGACCCTGTCACTTGCTTTCTGTTCCTGTTCTTCCCTTCCTCTTCAGGGATGCCACCTGCCACCCCCTGGGGGCTCTCCCACCAAGCTCGGGTAGAAATATTCCATACCCCATTACCCTACACATGACCCCAGAGCTGCCAGCCTTCTCAGTGCCAGTTCAGTCCCACATGGAAGGGTAAGTTCCAAGTTAGAGCCAAAGGGCGCCTTGGAAGCCAACGGCGGCAGGGATCATTTTGCAGATGAGGCCCGGAAGCCAGACAGGGGAGGGGTCGCACCTGTGGTCATACACAAGTTCCCTGGCCGAGGTGGATTCCCAATTCCCCGTCCCAGGGCTCCTTCTACTGCAATCCCTGCATCATCTACCTACTACTCACCCAGCCCTCTGGTGGCCCTGGCTCATGAGCCAGCCCTGACGTTTCCCCTGGTCTCCCGGGCCCTCCAGTCCGAGCTCCTGTGCCCACCGGCTGGGCAGCAGCACTTACCTCAAGGACCATTGCTGGGCTGATGCTCTGCCTGCAGGGCTGTGTGCTGCCTGCCCCTCTGCTTTGGTGATTGTGGTCGGGAACCTGCACTACACGGAGGAAGTGAGGGTTTCACATGATTGTTGGTGGCAGCCTCTTCCATGGGCTTGTCTATGCCAGACCTCCCTAGAACCGAGGCCACAGGAACTCCTGGCCCGTTCCCCTGGGAACGCTGCTGCGGGGGGACCCGGCCACAAACTGGGGACCAGAAAGGCTGGGGCTTAGGGAAAAACAGTGGGGCATCTGGAGAAGCAGAGTGTCTACGAGGTGGAGGGCAGCCCTGCTGCCAGGGGCAAGAACTTCTCCTGCACTGGTGGAGTCAGTGCTCAATACCCTGGCACCCGTGCTCACCTGTCCTGGGCTGGAGTGGATCTTTGCATAATTGTAGATTGCATTGCTAAACGTCTTAGGTCTGTCAAAGAGATTAACCTTCTTTAAAAACTAAAATATTTATTTAAAATGTTTATTTTTGAGAGAGAGAGTGAGCCCTAGTGGGGGAGGGGCAGAGAGAGAGGAGGGGACAGAGGATCTGAAGTGGACTCTGTGCTGACAGCAAAGACCCAGATGTGGGGCTTGAACTCATGAGCCGTGAGATCATGACTGTGAGATCATGACCTGAGCCGAAGTCAGACACTTAACCGACTGAGCCACCCAGGCTCCCCAAACTAAAATATTTTGAAGAAAGCCTTCACACTACAAGTCCTCCACTATTGCCCCTCCCGATAATCAACAGGGGATGAGGAAAGGGAACTACTAGTAATGAACTTGGTATGTGCTAGACAGTGCTTTAGGTACTTTCTTTGACACTGCCTCATTCAAACCACACAAATCCCTTGTGAGGTGGCGGTGGGGAGTGATTCCCCATGGCTAATCCAGAAAGGGGAAAGGGCTTCACCAGACACTGCAAGTGAGGGTGGGAGCTGGGATTGAACCCACGGCTGTCTGACTCTCTTTTTACTGCTCATCCCACTGCCTTCTGCTTTTTTAAGTGGATGATCTCTGATAAACTATGATAAACTATAATCTATTCATGCAGATAAAAACAAATGAACTTAAGCTATATATTTTGACATGGCTGGAGCTAGAAAATCCAATGACCACATGGCAGAAGAGGCAAGTTACAGAATTATCATGTGGAGTTTCACGCCATTTATGTAAATTCTGAAAACCACACTCACAAAGCAAGACCATATTGTTTTGGATACAGCTATTTGTTCTAGAAGTTTAAAACAGGGACTGGAGGGGCACCTGGCTGCCTCAGTTGGTGGAGCATGCAACTCTTCATCTCAGGGTTGTGAGTTTAAGCCCCACGTTGGGTGTAGAGATTACTTAAAAAAAATCTTTGTTTTAAATGTTCACTTATTTACTTTTGAGAGAGAGAGAGAGAGAGCATGAGTGGGAGAGGGGCAGACAGAGAGGGAGACAGAGAATCCCAAGCAGGCCCCATGCTGCTAGCATAGACCCCGACATGGGGCTCAAACCCACAAGTTATGAGATCGTGACCTGAGCCAAAAACAAGAGTCGGACGCTCAAACAACTGAGCCTCCCAGGCGCCCCCGCCCCAAAATAAAATCTTAACAAAAAGTAAAAATTAAAAAACAAAACAAAACAAAAAATTAGGGATTGGAGACACTACAAATTCATGAGAGCAGTTGCTCCTGGGGCGACAGGAAGAAGAGGGTTGGGGAAGAGTATGTGGACCCTCTCAATTTCAAGGAAAAGCTGTAAACAGCATTTGTAGAGGAAATCAGGCCCTTTATGGTGGTGTGCTACAACAGTTTCTCCCCCCTCCCGGCCCTCTGCCCTCTGCCCTCTGCCCTCTCCTCCTTTCCCTATTACCCTGTTCTCCTTATCAGCCGGGAAAGGCAACCCCTAACTCGCCTTGCCTCTGCTAGGTAGTCTCTTCTCTCCCTCTCTCCCACCCAGACGAGAAGGAGAGGCACAGAGACAGACGGAGAGAGGCAGAACCAGTCCTCTGGGGTCTGGTTTTCAGTCAGAGTGCTTCACCAGAGCCTCCAGGCTCAGGCTTGGAATTCGCTTCAAACTTCTTGACAAGACACACACCGGCAAGGCAGCGAGCCCCTTCTCCACCTTCTGTGCGCAGGAGCTGCAACTATCCTTGCTCTAAACAGCTTGTCAAACTGCAAGGTGTGGGCCAGAGGGAGGTGAGGGCCTGCAGGACATCAGGAGCAGTGCAAGTGGACAGGACTGGCGACTCCAGGAGCCTCGGCAGTTAGGATGGGTAGGAGTTGGCAGGGTGGGGAAGAAGGGTACAAGCTGGCACCACGGTTTCTGGCCGCTGGTCAAGAAGAGTTTCCATTCCCTGGGTTTCTGCACGTGAAAGAAGTGAGGATAATAAAATCCTCTGTTCAATTTGGGGTTTTTTTTAAATGTTTATTTATTTTGAGACAGAGACAGAGCGCGCGCGCTTAAGTGGGGGAGGAACAGAGAGAAGGGGAGAGAGAATCCCAAGCAGGCCCTGTGCTGTCAGCGCAAAGCCCCACACGGGGCTTGAACTCACGAACCATGAGATCATGACCTGAGCCGAAATCAAGAGTTGGACGCTTAACTGACTGAGACACCCAGGCGCCCTTCTGTCTATTCAATTTCAAGGAGGGTCTTGTATTCTGCAATTATGTCCTTCATCCCCTTTTTGGTATAAAAGGATCTTTTCTTTATGAAATGATGGTGAATATAAGCTGATAGATTTAGAAGGATCTTGTGTTGGCCGAAGTGGACAATCCAAATGTGGGGCCTCCAAATAGATGTTGGAGTGCCACTGGGCCATGCGAAATGTCAAAGTCTAGGGATCCCTGGTCCCCCTCCTGTGCCCTAGTCCCCATTGGTCACATGGGGACAATGCTCCCCACCTTCCCAGGTTGCTGGTGAGGAGAAATGAGAGAGGGTTGGGCAGGAGTTTTGAAAGGGTGCAGGGAGATTTTCTGAGCTGGGCCGTATCCTCATAAGCCATTCTGGGCTGTGGGGCCGGCTGCTGTCACTGCTCCCGTGTGGCCCAGATATGGTGGGAAGGTCCCTTCCAGGACCCAGCACATAGTAGGAGAATGCAGAGTGAGAGGGATATTCACTACAAACATAGTGACTGGGAGACTTTCCTGTCAGGTGAGCCCCGGGATAGAGCGTGCCCGCCTTTTGGGGCATGCAGGTGTGGTCTTGGCCTCCAGAAAGCCTGCCCCTTGCCTAGTCCTCTAGCTTCCATGCTGTGTAATCTCAGGCAAATCACTTCACTCCTCTGCCTCAGTTTCCTCATCTGAAAAGTAGGGAGAAACATAGTACACGTGGGCTGGGGTTGCTGTGTGGACTGCATACAATACGTGTAGGTGCATGGCCCAGGGTAGGTGCCTGGGGAGCAGTGGTTTCCTCCTCATTTTGGTTACTTTCTAGGTCGGCCCTTCCGGGGTCTCAGAATGGCAGGTTCAGAGCAGGCTCCCGCTGTCTTTCTCAGCTCAGATGCCTTGGAACTGCTTTTGTCAAGGTGCCTAGCCAAACCCTTGTCTGACGCTCTAATCTGGGTTCCAAGCAGCCCCAGACCACGTCAGAGGCAGGCCCGGCCCTTGGGGAGAGCCACCTAGCCAGCAGTCTTCCCTCAGAGTTCTGGTACATGTGCCCCCTGCTTCTGCCCTCCCGAGCAGCCAGTTGGGGAAGCTTGAGGAGGAAGTTAGTCAGAGTGAAGCTGCTCCGGGCCCCACCTGTGGTCAAGGTGTGAAATGTGCACCTGTCTCTTCTCTGCCACCCATCCCCCTGTTTTTTTTCTTTTTTTTCACACCTCTGGGCTGTGGTTTGGGGAGATGGGAGGCTCAGAAGTGTGTGCTCTGGGCCCAGTCCCTCACAGGAAGGAGGCCTCTATACAGCTCTCTGTTGGGCTGACCAGGGAAGGAGGCCATTTCCTCCCCTTTCCTCTCAGCATCTGCTGCCTCACAGCCTCTTTCGTAGATCCTCAGAATGTCCCCTGGGATCCCTGTTCCAAAAGCCCCTGGCTGTCAGGGGAACAGGCTCAGGGAGGCCCAAGCTTCCTGTGAGGCTCAGGCAGTGGCCTAGGCTGTGACAGGGGCTTTGTTACACGAAATCAACAAGAGTCCTAGCCCCAGGAAGGGGTCTGGGTCTGCCCCAGACAGTGCTGGGACTTTGGGATTACTTCTGCTGGCCCTTCTCCCCAGAGAAGAAGAGCTTAGGTCATAGTAAGGCCCAGGCACTGGGGACTGCCCCCCTCTCTGCCCCTCTTCCCCAGCTGCTTCCTGCAGCTCTAAGCCCTACTGGAAGGCAAGGCCATTCTAAGTGTTGGGGCCATAGACTGCAGCTCAGGCAGTCCAGGCCCGTGCGGGTGATTTCCCAAGCTGTGGGCACTCATTCTTTTTGGGACCAGGGCAAGAGGACATTGCTGCCATCTGTCAAGGCAACTCAGGTGGTGGGAACAGAAGGTGCCAAGGCAAGGACATAAGGAAAGGACTGTCAGTCCAGGGGCAGTTTGGCTGAAAAAGTAGTTATGTGTGAGAGAGGAGGGTAGAGAGGGCTGGAGAGTGGTAGTTCACTGATCTTCCTATCATCCTGTCCCTTGAAAATAGCTTCCATTCAGCAAGCCTTTACTTTCATACACATGATCGCTTCAAAAATTTTGTTTACTTATTTTTGAGAGAGACAGAAACAGAGTATGAGCAGGGGAAGGGCAGAGAGAGAGGGAGACACAGAATCCAAAGCAGGCTCCAGGCTCGGAGCTGTCAGCACAGAGCCTGACGCGGGTCTAGAACCCATGAACCATGAGATCATGACCTGAGTCGAAATCAGACGCTTAACCAACTGAGCTACCCACGTGCCCCTAGGGCCAGTTCTTCTAAGAGCCACACTTTAGTCACCACACGGTCCCAACCAGGTGTCTTGTGTGAGGGCAGGTGCTCACCCAGTGGTGCTTGTGACCTAGAGTGAGATTTGGATAAAGCTCACTACCTCCCAATTCTCGCCCTGTTCCTCCTCACTGACCAGGGAGAAGAAATGTCAGAACCTCCAAGATGAGAGACCTAGATGACCAAACAAAAATCTGCTAAGTGCAGGACACCTTTTGTGATGGCCCCCAGAAGAGTCTGTGTTGCTCCCAGAAGTCCCATCCCATTTGCAGACCAGCCCTGGGGTCACACATGGGGTCAGCGTGCATCTGTTTCCATCCCGCCCTGTACCTGGGCCTCCATCACAGCTCAGGACTGTCCACGTTCTCCAGACGGACAGGTGGCAACATTGCTAATGCACACACATCCAATTATGGAAGCCTGTTCTTGATAGATTCTTGAGTGCCAGTTGCTCCCATAGTGAACACTTGGGGGATGTCCCTCTGCACTGGTGAGCTGGGCTACCCCTTGGAACAAAGTCATAGGCAGGCCCAACATCTGGCCATAGCATTCCCTTGGGTTGGCCCACAGAGGAAGGTCAAACAGGATAATAAGAATAGCATGCAGGGGCACTTGGGTGGCTCAGTCAAGCGTCCGACTTTGTCTCAGATCATGTTCTTGCGTCTGTGAGTTTGAGCTCTGCATCGGGCTCTGTGCTGACAGCTCAGAGCCTGGAACCTGCTTGTCTCTTCCCCTTGCCCACTCATGCTCTGTCTCTCTCTCTCCTTCAAAAATAAATAAACATTAAAAGAACAGCTGACATTTATTGATTACTTAACTATGTGCCAGACTCTGTTCTAAGAGCTTTATTGGGATGAATTTCTTTGATGGTCATAGTGATGCAGTAATTACGGCATTATTACTCCTATCATCCCCACTTTACAGACGACAGAAACACAAAGTTTAAGAAACTTGCTCAAAGCCACACAGCCAGCAAATGGCAGAGACATGCTCTTATCCATTACACTATAATCTATTATACCTTTTAAGGTTAGAAGGACAGGGATCAAGGGTGATGTTCAAAGAGGACTATGTTGGCTTTATTCTGTAATGTTTTACACAGAGACCATACTGATGTATTAGCTGAGTGATTAAAAAGCCATCCAAAAGATTCTCTCTCTTTCCCTCTCTCTCTCTGTTCCTCTCCTGTTTGTGCTCTCTCTCTCTCAAAATAAATAAATGAACTTTAAAAAAAGAGGAGGGGCAGGGCTCCTGGGTGGCTCTGTCAGTTAAGTGTCTGACTTCGGCTCAGGTCGTGATCTCATGGCTCATGGGTTCAAGCCCCACGTTGGACTCTGTGCTGACAGCTCCGAGCCTGAAGTCTGCTTTGTATTCTGTGTCTCCCTCTCTCTCTGCCCCTCTCCTGCTCATGCTCTGTCTCTCTTTGTCTCTCAAAAATAAATAAATGTTTAAAATTCTTTTTAAAAAAAAGGAGGGGGTGCTTGGGTGGCTCAGTTGGTTAAGTGTCTGACTCTTGATTTCAGCTCAGCTCATGATCTTGTGGTTCCTGAGTTCAAGCCTTGCATTGGGCTCTGCACTGACAGTGCAGATCCTGCTTGGGATTCTCTCTCTCCCTCTCTCCCTGCCCCTCCCTCGTTCACTCGCTCTCTCTCTCAAAGTAAATAAACTTAAAAAAATTTTTTTTAGGGATGCCTGGGTGGCTCAGTCAGTTGAGTGTCTGACTTCGGCTCAGGTCATGATCTCATGGCTCGTGAGTTCGAGCCCCGTGTTGGGCTCTGTGCTGACATCTCAAAGCCTGGAGCCTGCTTCAGATTCTGTGTCTCCCTCTCTCTCTGCCCCTCCCCCACTTGTGCACTGTCTCACTCTGTCTCTCAAAAATGAATAAATGTAAAAAAAAAACAAAAAAAATCTTAAAAAAATTTTTAAAGCCATCCAAAAGGAAAATAAAAGTCAGCTAAAAATCTGGGACAGTTGGTGGAATTTCAATATGGCCCAGAGATGAGATTTTTAAAAAATCCCTTATATTCATACTATTTTGCTAATTTTGACAATGTAAAAACAGTCTTTGTTTGTAGGAAATACACATAAAGATATTTAAGGGTGAAAGGAGATCACATCTGCAACTTACTTACATATGACTTGTAAAACAAATACATCAAGCGAGAGAAGATGCACAAAGAATAAAGCAAACACGGCAACATGCAAATAATTGGTGATATGGGTGTAAGGGAGTCCTTTGTACTATTCTTGCAACTTTTCTGTAAGTTTGATATTGTATCAAAATAAAAGTTACTTGAAGAACCTCTCTCACGCAGGATGGATTTGGCATCACATGCTATTATTCCCCGGACCAGCTTAGAAGCCTTGTGCCAAGAAAGCGGGGGCCAAGGCTGCCTGGGAACAAAGGCTCCCTGGCTGTGGCCTCTGGCTTTGTCCCCAGAAGCACCACCTCCTCTCGCAGTTCAGTACCCACTTAATCTCCCAGCCAGGCTCACCTTAATTCCTGATTCCTGGGTTTCTTCCCTTTTCCCTCTGGCTACCTCAAACCTCTCAGCCTTGAGTTCCTCCCAACTTCCCCTGTGGCCTTTTGAGCCAGGAAGAGCTGCCTGCTCTCCAAGCCACTCAGCGCCCCTCAAAGAATGTAGGCTGTGCCTGAGACTCTCAGGGCGACCCCATGCTGGGCTCAGGCTGGTTGAAGAGAAGGGATAGGGCCATGCATCTGGGTGTCACCAGAGGAGAGCCTAGAGTTCTTTTTCCTAAATAGAAGTAGGCCCGCAAAACGGGGTTGCAGGGATGGGGGAGAGTGGGGGGGGGGGGGCAGCGCCTGGGTGGCTCAGTAGGTTAAGCTTCCGACTTTGGCTCAGGTCATGATCTCGTGGTTTGTGAGTTCGAGCCCTGCGTCGGGGCTCTGTGCTGACAGCTCAGAGCCTGGATCCTGCTTCGGATTCTGTGTCTCCCTCTCTCACTGGCCCCTTCCCCACTCACACTCTCTCTCCCTGTCTCAAAAATAAATAAATAAATAAGCTTAAAAAAAAAAAAAGCGGGTGAGGCCACTGCCAGGAAGGCTTCCCTCCCTGAAGAACAGTCTGGGCTAGAGATTTTGGCTGCTGCTAGGCTCTCAGGAGTAGGAAAAGGTACACCCTGGAAACCATGGTGCCCTCCCCAAAGGTAGTCCACTGAGCAACTAGTGTCCCTGCTGACTAGTGTCCCTCCCTGGGTCTTTACCTTGGAGTGTCCCCAGGTGTGCTTTATGCTGCCCTCCTGGGACCCTGCACAAAGCCCCTTGATGATGGGCCTGATCCCGTCTAAACTTTACCTGCCTGGACTCTTGAGCCTTCTGGGAAATTCCTCAACTAGCCAAATAAATTTCCTGAAATCCCAACAAGGTGTGGCGTTGGTCTTGGGGGCTTTGTCCACAGGTCCTATGCAGGTCCAGAACCTGCCTCCTGTTAGTGTTGACCCCATATCTCTCCAACCGGGCACTAAGTCATGCACAAAGGCACAGGCATTGGTGCTCGATGGTCAAAGCTGAGCTGACCCCACGTGGGGCTGTGTGGCAGTGCTGGTGAGCGTGTGGGCTGTGGACCACACTGGCTCAGATTCCTGGCTCTGCCATTCCTAGCTGTATGAGCTTGCACAGGTTGTTTATTTCACTTCTCTGTGCTCTGGCTTCCTCTCTGGATGAGAAAAAGCGACCTGCTGTATGTGTAAAGGTCCTGAGAACAATGCCTGGCACATGGTTAGTGCCATGTATGAGTTGTTAGCTACCCTCCTCCCTGTGGCTGCTGACATGCTCCCAGGACTGGGCACACCCATGGGGGAAGCTTCATTTGCATTGAGGTCCCTCACACCTCAGCCTGGAAGGCTGAAGCCTTGCCCCTGCCTTACTTGCAGAATTGGTCAGAGTGCTGATGCCTTTGACTGTGGGGCGTGGGTGCCCGTTTGAATGCAGTGCCCAAGTCTTCATGGGCAGTGGGGCGGGAGGTCCCTTCCAGATGAAGAGCCTGGCTGAGAGTGGGGGCTGTGTACTCTGAGCTGTGGGTGCAGAATGCACTGGCCTAGAAGTTCGTCCTTGCTTCTAGGGGGAGGGACATTAAAGGAGTTTGAGGGGACACCAAACTGGCTGTGTTACCCATAAGTTTCTCATCACAGAATACCACATTAAGTCCCGAGTTAGCCAAAATACCTGTCGATGATGAGACAGACGGCCAGCAGCAACAACAGTATTAACCAGTAAAGCTTAGGTAGCACTATGTGCCAGGTGCTATTTGAAGCACCTTTATGCATACATATCCTTATAACAAGTTTTTGACATAGGTTTTATTTATATTCCTTTTTTTTTTTTAAGTAGGCTTCATGCCCAGTGCAGAGCCCAATGTGGGGCTTGAACTTGCGATTCTGAGATTGAGACTGGGATGCTTAACCGACTGAGCCACCCAGGCACCCTTATTTATATTGCTATTTTATTTTATTTTTTTATGTTTATTCATTTTTTGAGAGACAGAGAGAGACAGAGCACAAGTAGGGGAGAGGCAGAGAGAGAGGGAGACAGAATCTGAAGCAGGCTCCAGGCTCCAAGCTGTCAGCACAGAGCCCAACGCGGGGCTTGAACTCACACACCGTGAGATCATCACCTAAGCTGAAGTTGGATGCTTAACCAACAGAGCCATTCAGGAACCCCATATATTCCTATTTTAAAAATGAGAATGGGGAGCCTGGGTGGCTCAGTCAGTTGGGCAGCAGACCATTGATTTGGGCTCAGGTCATTATCTCACAGTTCCTGGGTTTGAGCCCCTCAATGGGCTCTGTGCTCTGATCATAGCATGGATCCTCTCTGTCCGCCTCTCTCTCTGCCCCTCCTCCACTCGGGCATGAGCACTTTCTCTCTTTCTTTCTGTCTCAAAAATATATAAATGTTAAAAAAATTTTGGGGGGCGCCCAGGTGGCTCAGTCGGTTAAGCATCCCACTTCACCTCAGGTCATGATCTCTCGGCCAGTGAGTTCAAACCCCATGTCAGGCTCTGTGCTGACAGCTCACAGCCTGGAGCCTGCTTCGGATTCTGTGCCTTCCTCTCTCTCTGCCCCTCCCCTGCTCACATTCTGTCTCTCTCTCTGTCTCTCAAAAATAAGTGTTAAAAAAATTTAAAAAAAATTTTTTTAATGAGCAAATAGACTCAAATAAGTTGCCCATGGCTAAACAACTAATAGGTGACAGAGCCTGGATTTCAAACCAAGCAGTCTGGCTTCAAAGTACACACTTTTAAGCACCCTTCTATACTGTTTCAGGTTTGAAGAGGTCATTATGTGAATTTAAGAGAAGAACGGGAGCCTGAAGCTCACCCCTGGCAGGGGCCTGGCGTTAGGGTGTGCTGCTTATTACCCAAATCCCCAGCCAAGGTTCCAGAGTGGCTGAGTCAGTGTGTGGACTGGGGGAGAAACCAAGGCAGGGCCCCTTCCTGGAACAAGGGTGCACCTCCAGCATTCCACAGTTGGGGGCCAGGACAGAAGATGAAGGACCAGAGTCTGCAACAGGGGGTTGTTACTATGGAAACTAACAGTGTGGTAAAGCTCAAAGCTGAGCCTGTCTGGGTCTAAAAAAAAAAAAAAGAATAAAAAAAAAAAGAAGGCAAATGATATTTTAAAAATTCTAGATATTTTTGGAAGGTGGCTTAAGACAAACCTTTTGTGGAATTCAGATGGATTTTCGCATATTTGCTAGTGAATAGAGGTCTTTTACATAACCACCAAGACTATCTATAAATTACTGTAGCTTATAGTATAGCTGGAGAAGCACTTGCTTATGAGGAGGCCCAGGATGGGGTGAAGAGGAGGGAGGGGTGAGGCGGAAGAAGGGAGAAAGTTCGGGGGGTAGGTGGTTGCGGGGAAATGAAGTGGAGGGAGCGTGTTAGCTGAAGTGGGGGTGGCGAGGGGGCACAGAGGGGTGAGAAGGTGATCCAGAGCCAGAATCCACAGCACTGATTGACCACCCCCAGTCCAGTCTGCCCCTGGTAGGTCTCTGGTCTGCCTTCACCATGAGGATGGTATCCACGGTGGTGCCTCAGCTTGCCCTCTGCGCTCATGTCGGATCTGGGAAGTCTGGCATAAAAGAGATCTGTTTAGGGGCGTCTTGGTGGCTCCGTTGGTTAAGCGTCTGACTCTTGGTTTTGGCTCAGATCATGGTCTCACGGTTCATGAGATTGAGCCCCATGTCAGGCTCTATGCTGGCAGCATGAAGCCTGCTTGGAATTCTCTCTCCCTCTCTCTCTCTGCCCCTCCCATGCACTCTCTCTCTCTCTCTCTCTCTCAAAAATAAATAAATAAATAAACATTAAAAAAATGGATCTGTTTAGTCTCTTTGAGCTCCAACTTACTGACAAGGAGTCTTTACTTTCTCACATTGCTTTTACTTTCTGTCATTGCTATTACTATCTCAAAATACAAGTCGTCTGCCTGACATGCTTTGGCAAACACCAGCCCAGAGAAAGAGGGCTGTTCCATGATCTGACCTCAGCGTCCTGCCCAACCTGATTCTTCACTCTGCTTTGGGCATCCTATATCCTAGCCAAATGGGACCACATGCTGTTGCAAGCATAACCCAACTTTCCAACATTTAGCTCGTCTCTGCCTGAGTCCTACCCACTCTCCAGGACCCAGAAGTGCAGCCCAGAGCCACGAAGCCATAAAAACTCCTTTTATCCAGGGAACTTGGGCTGCTCAGTCTATTAAGCATTCGACTCTTGAGCTTGACTCAGGTCACAATCTCAGGGTTTGTGAGTTTGAGCCCCGTGTCAGGCTACTCGTTGTGAATGCACAGCCTGCTTGGGATTCTCTCTCTCCCTCTCTCTGTGTCCCTCCCTGCTCTTTCTCTCCCAAAATAAATACACTTAAATAAAAGCTGCAGAAACTCCTTTTTTTCTGGATCCCACGGCTCTTCCCTGAGGGCCCCAGGTGAGACAGAAAGGAGAGGTGAGAAGACTCAGGGTAGGAAGCAAGAAATTTCAGTACCCTATGTCTACCTTCTAAACACAGAAATAAACTGACGTAATTTCTGCAGGGCAAGTCTCTGACTAGAAGTACCCTTTGCCTATCTGATCTCCAGCCTTCTCACCCCAGGAGCCATTCATTCCGCTGGTATAGAAAAGCCAAGGCTGGCTCTGGAAGATCTCAGTGGGAGTCCAACTGAGCACAGAAACTATGTAGCATGGTAATAGTAAATGGACTTTAAATGTAGTTAGTGGTGTCTGTGGGCCTGGGTTTCAATCCCATACAAACACCCCTTTTTATTTATTTATTTTTTTATTTTGAGAGAGAGAGAGAGGTAATCCTAAGGAGGCTCCACACTGTCAGCATGTAGCCCAGTGCAGGGCTTGAACTCACAAACTGTGAGATCATGACATGAGCTGAGATCATGAGTCAGATGTTTAACCGACTGAGCCACCCAGGACCCCCCATATAACCCCCTTCATAGCTGGATGATCTGGGCAAATCACTTCACTTCTCTGAGCCTCAGTTGCCTCCTGTGCAAAATGGAGGCAATACCTTCCACACATTAGAAAGATGAAATGGTTGTTGAGAGGATTACAATGTGATTAATTTAGGTAATCACCTAACGAAACGCTTTGGCCTTCTCTGATACCCGCCGTACCCTCTATACCTTTTCAGCTCATTTTTGTGTTCTTCATAGCATTATTTGCTACCTGCTGTTTGTTCATTGACTGTTCCATTAGAATATGTTTTTCACAAGAGACATGATTTTCACTTTTCATTTATTTGTTTGATTTTCACTCTTTTTTTAAAGGTTTATTTCTCTTTGAGAGACAGAGACAGAGCACGAACAGGAGAGGGGCAGAGAGAGAGGGAGATATAGAATGTGAAGCAGGCTCCAGATGTCTGAGCTGTCAGCACAGAGCCCAATGCGGGGCTCTAACTCACAAACCGCGAGATCATGACCTGAGCTGAAGTTGGATGCTTAACTGACTGAGCCACCCAAGTGCCCCTGAGTTTTGCTTTTTAAATCACTATATCCTTAACGGCTTGAAGAATTTCTGACATATGTGTCAGTAGGTGCTCAAAAGCATTTATTGAATGAGTTTATTAAATGAATGCACAGTAGGTTCTGAAAAGGTAGATACATGATGTATATGTGTATGGCTATAACTCTCTCTTGCATAAATGTCTTGCACACACACAGACTGCAATGCTGTGACTTTCAGTCATAGCTGCTGTCTAGTGTGTGACCTAGCACGAGGTGTGTTCTGTGGGGAGTACTCGTCCAGGGCCTGTGTTTGGGAAACAATGCCTGTTAGCATGGGAAATGTTTTGTGAAGTTCAGCTATAAACCATGAGTGAACAAACTTATCTGGTCACTGTCTCAGCTTCCTAGGGCCACCATAAGGAATGACCACAACACTGGGGGTCTTAAAGCAACAGTAATTTATGCTCCCACATTTTGAAGGCCAGAAGTCCAAAGTCAAGGTGTTGGCAGGGCTACACTCCCTCCAGAGGCCCTAGGGGAGAATCCATTCTTTGCCTCTTCCAGCTTCTGGTGGCTGTTGGCCAGCATGCCTTGGCTTGTGACCATATCACTCCAATCTCTGTCTCCATCTTCATATGGCCCCCTCTTCTGTGTGTCCAATCTTACCCTGTCTCTTACAACAACACTTGTGATGGCATTTGGTGCCCAGTCTGATAACCTAGGATAGTCTCCTCATCTCCAGATTTTTCACTTAATTACATCGTAGAGACCCCTTTTCCAAATAAGCAAATAAGATAACAGTCACAGGTTCCAGGGTTTGGGACTGGACGGAGCTTTGGGAGCCATTATCAGCCAACCACAGTCACTAACTCCCCTATTCTCTGCAACTCCCCCGGTATCACTGTGGAGTATATTTTGAGAAATGGTGACTCGGGAAAAATGGGCTTTTAGAAAGAATGGGGGTGGAGATCGGAGTAGAGTACAGGAAGAAATGACTTCTTGAAAATTTAAAAAGATACTATGATTGTTAAGCCCTCCTCAGCGTGGGAGGGATGGGGCTGGTTATTGACGAAGCTCTCCTGCTGATTCTTTTTGCGTGTCAAGGACTGGGACCCACTGCGTACAGAGACATGGAGATGTAATTATGACTGCTGGAGAATAATGACTGCGCTGTGCTCCTCATTTAATTACTCTGGGGAGGGTGTCCGGGTATGGGTGGTTTTTGAGAGCTCTCAAGGTAATTGTAATGCACAGAAAGAGTGGAAAACCACTAGACAATGGTGTTGAGGCAATGTGAATTTCAAAACACAGCTGCTAATGAATATTATCTTTAAGAGTAGGAACAAAGTTCACAATGTTGACATCAATTAACCCTCTTGACCTTCTCAGTGAGAGAATAACAATAAGGAATGTGAGAGTGCCAGGGAACACTAGCTGCCTGGGGAAGTAGGAGATGTCGGGTGGGATGGGGGTGGGGGGATGCTCAACAAGTGTGAGGTGCAGAGAGAAAGCAGAAACCGTCGCTGAGGCCACCTATGTGCAAAAGCCTCAGCCACTAGATGGAGACTATAGGGCCAAAGCTGGGGGATGGTGGGACACAGGGAAGCAGCAGAGACCTTCCAGAATTTGCCAGGAAGAAAGAGGAGGTGTTGTTTATTTAATTTAAAAAAAAGGGGAGAAGCCCCTGGGTGGCTCAGTCGGTTGAACGTCGGACTTCAGCTCCGGTTATGATCTCATGGGTTTGGGAGTTTGAGCCCCACATTGGGCTCTCTGCTGTCAGCCCAGAGCCTGCTTCGGATCCTCTGTCCCCTTCTCTCTGCCCCTCCCCCGCTTGAGTGTGTGTGCCCTCTCTCTCAAACAATAAATAAATAAGTAAATAAAAATTTTTTTTAAATGTGAGGGTCAAGGCAACAGATATGAGGCCCCACAAAGGATACACTAACCCTTTTTGAAGTTGGGGCTACCAGAATGGAATACTCTTTTTTTCTCTACAGGGTCTTCTCCAGGGCTTTCCTATCTATTCTCTCCCTAACATCCCCAGCTTCCTGGAAAGATAAACCAGGCAGGCTATTGTTATTTTTGTCTCATTAAAAAATTACATAAAACTTACCATTTTAACCATTTCTGGGGACAAAGAATCACAGATACCATTTATGACAGGCAATGTATTCTTCTTATATAGAATATTACATTTACCTCAACATCTCAAATGATTTCAGTATGCTGAAAGGATAAAATGAGATGATAGGCTTGAAGTTAATTTTCTGTAAACTTTAAAGTTCCAGAATATTTTGCATACTTTTAAATACCAAGAAGGATATACAAATTATTACATGTGATGTCTCTCAGCCTTCTCACCCCACAATTATGGGATGGAGTAAGAACTGTATGTCAGTGTGGAATCAGACTCTGTTTTCAGTCATTGAAGTTAGATGTTTATTATTTTTTTTAATGTTTATTTATTTATTTTGAGAGAGCAAGAGAGAGTGCAAGAGTGAGCACGAGAGGGGCAGAGAGAAAGGGAGAGAGAGAATCCCAAGCAGGCTCTGTGCTGTCCAGCACTGTGAGATCTCACCACTGTGAGATCATGACTTGAGCTGAAATCAAGATTCTGCCTAACCAACTGAGCAACCTGGGTGCTCTTAGACGCTTATTATTTTAATGTGAGTACTTTCACTTCAGTAGCTGGCATACAATTTTTTTAAAATTGTGGCAAAATACACATAACTTAAAGTTGACCATCTTTACCATTTTAAAGAGCACAGTTCAGGGGCATTAAGTATAGTCACAATTTTGTGCAACCATCACCCCCATCATCTTTAGAATTCTTTTCATCTTCCTCAACTGAGACTCTGCACCCATTAAACACAAAGTCACATTACCCTCTCCCCCCAGCCCCTGGCAACCACCATTCTATTTTTCTGCCTCTATGAATTTGACTCCTCTAAATACCTTATATAAATAAATATAATCATTTGTCCTTTTGTGACTGGTTTATTTCACTTAGCATAGTGTCTTCAAGGCTCATTCATGTTGTAGCATGTGGAAGGATTTCCTTCCTTTTTTTTAACATTTATTTATTTTGAGACACAGGGAGAGAGAGAGAAAGAGAGAGAGAGAGGGAGAGAGAGAGTGCTTGTGTGTACATCCATGTGGGGGAGGAGCAGAGAGAGAGAAAGGGAAAGAGAGAATCCCAAGCAGGCTCTATGCTGTCAGCCCAGAGCCCGTCACGAGGCTCAATCTCATGACTGTGAAATCATGACCTGAGCTGAAATCAAGAGTCAGGCACTTAACTGACTGAGCCACCCAGGCACCCAGGATTTCCTTCCTTTTTAAGGCTGAATAATATCAATTCTTGTAAACTTATGAAGGGCTGTTTTGTGACCCAGTATATGATCTATTTTGGAGAATGTTCCATGTGCACTCGAGAAGAAAGTATATTCTGTTGCTTTGGGATGCAGAGTTCTAAATATATCTGTCAAGTCCATCTGATCCAATGTCTCATTCAGGGCCCTTGTTTCTTTATTGACCGTGTGTCTAGATGATCTATCCATTTCTGTAAGTGGGGTGTTAAAGTCCCCTGCAATTACCACATTCTTATCAATAAGGTTGCTTATGTTTATGAGTAATTGTTTTATATATTTGGGGGCTCCGGTATTCGGCGCATAGACATTTATAATTGTTAGCTCTTCCTGATGGATAGACCCTGTAACTATTATATAATGTCCTTCTTCATCTCTTGTTACAGCCTTTAATTTAAAGTCTAGTTTGTCTGATATAAGTATGGCTACTCCAGCTTTCTTTTGGCTTCCAGTCGCATGATAAATAGTTCTCCATCCCCTCACTCTCAATCTAAAGGTGTCCTCAGGTCTAAAATGAGTCTCTTGTAGACAGCAAATCGATGGGTCTTGTTTTTTATCCATTCTGATACCCTATGTCTTTTGGTTGGCGCATTTAATCCATTTACATTCAGTGTTATTATAGAAAGATACGGGTTTAGAGTCACTGTGATGTCTGTACGTTTTATGCTTGTAGTGATGTCTCTGGGACTTTGTCTCACAGGGTCCCCCTTAGGATCTCTTGTAGGGCTGGTTTAGTGGTGACAAATTCCTTCAGTTTTTGTTTGTTTGGGAAGACCTTTATCTCTCCTTCTATTCTAAATGACAGACTTGCTGGATAAAGGATTCTTGGCTGCATATTTTTTCTGTCTAGCACCCTGAAAATCTCATGCCAATTCTTTCTGGCCTGCCAAGTTTCAAAAGAGAGATCAGTCACGAGTCTTATAGGTAAGGCTGAATAATAATCCCTTGTGTGGATAGATCACATTTTATTTATCCATTGGTCCATCGATGGACATTTGAGTTGTTTTCACCCTTTGGCTATTGTGAATAGTGCTGCTATGAACAGGGACTATTTTTCAGGAGAGTAAAGTGAGGTTCAGAATGATCACATGTCAGATAAATGGGGCCAGGATTCAAATGCTGGCCTGCTACAAAGCCTATTCATTGGCTGGGCTAGGTGGACTCCAGAGAAACAGTTGCCCTGCTCTCTACCCTTCCACACCCACAGCCCTAGCAATCCTTCAAGATGGCCCTTTATACCCCCGAGAGGTTGGAAAGGGCCCACTCAGTAAAACTCTCATGGACAAATCCTTCTGTTCATCTTGCATAAGCCCCAGGGGCCAGATGGCTGGGTTTCTCTGTGGGTGACATTTGTGCCTCTTTCCAACCAAAAGGAAGATATTGGGGTCTCTTTTCCTAGTCTGTGTCCTAAGGCTTCCTTAAGGAGACCTTGGTCTCCAACAGGGCACATTTATTCTTTTTAATAATTATTTACTATGTTTTTTAAGTAGGCGCCATGCCCCATGTGGAGCCCCATGCAGGACTTGAAAGGACGACCCTGAGATCAACACCTGAGCTAAGATCAAGAATTGGATGCTTAACCAACCTAGTCACCCAGGTGCCCCACCAATATGGGACATCTATTTTTTGTTTGTTTGTTTGTTTTTGAGAGAGAGAGAGAGAGAGAGAGAGAGAGAGAGAAGCAGGGGAGGTGCAGAAAGAGAGGGAGACAGAATCCCAAGCAGGCTCTGAGCTTCCAGCGCAGAGTTTGACACGCCGCTCGAACTCATGAAACCATGGGAGATGATGACTGAGCTGAAACCAAGAGTCAGATGCTCAACTGACTGAACCATCCAGGTGCCCCTCAAATTATTTTTTAAATCATAAGCTCCAATATCACTTTACTCTGATATTCTATCAGTTTTAATAAACCCACCCAGCAGCTCATCAGCTCATCTCTCTAGGCACCATAGGCTCAAGGCTGTATTTTTCCTTCTTGTATTTTCCCCTTTCTCCCTACACCCCACCAAAGTGAGGCCAGCTCTGTACTTCACGCCCTTGCTACTTCAATACTTCAGGGGAGGTATTTAGCCTGGCAGGGGAGGAGGAAGAGCACCATGGGTCCCTGGCCTTCCTTCCTAGCAGTGCTCTGAGTAGCTGGTAATTCCCCAAAGCGTCCCAACTGTCTGGCAGGTTTCCTCAGCTTCCCACAGAAGAAAGGCTTAGTGGCAACTTACAGACTGCAGATAATTGATGACCACATGGGGCTCCCTTAGATGTCTGACACTGTGGAAGCTTCCAAGACCTACGCTTGGTCTCAAGGAGGCAGGAACTGCAAGAATGACTCAGGTAGAATTTCCCAACTCTGCCGAGATGAGGTGAGGAATCGAAATTGAGTTGATTCAGAAAAACAGTAGAGAGAGATAATATTAGTTGCATCCCTAGATTTATGGTCTGGGACTAATAACAAGCAAGAAACATACCTTTCAATCTGCCAAAGAGCTTGGGCACAGCGGGAGAGAGGGCACACAGTTACATGGGAAATTACGCTTAAAATGAAGATTTTTCATTTATCTACAGATCTACTTCATGGAGCAACGTATGTGAAATGACATTATAGGAAGACTGAGGGAGAATGGAAAATGTTGGGGTGCTCTAAAGAATTCACCTGCATAAATTGGCCAGCCTTTTTGGAGAGCAGCTGGGCGGCATCTACTGAACAGGTGCATCTTCTATGATTCAGTAACCTAACAGCATACATGCTCAAAAATATATGTACAAGGATGTTCTTAAATAGGCTTCTTCCTCTCTAGCTTTCTTTGCATGGCTCAAGCCAGCACCTCTCACCTGAACCACTGTGAACAGCCTTCTATTTGATTTTTCTGTATCCAGTCTTTTTTTTTTTTTTTAAAGTTTATTTCTTGGGGCGCCTGGGCTGCTCAGTCAGTCAAGCGTCCGACTTCGGCTCAGGTCATGATCTCACAGGTTTGTGGGTTCGCGCCCCATGTCAGGCTCTGTGCTGACAGCTCAAAGCCTGGAGCCTGCTTTGGATTCTGTGTTTCCCTGTATCTCCGCCCCTCACCTGCTTGTGCTCTCTCTCTCTCTGTCTCTCTCTCTGTCTCTCTCTCTCTCAGAAATAACCATTAAAATTTTTTTAAGTGTAAAATATTTGTATTGTTTTAAGCCATTGAGTGTCTCATCATTTGTTATAGCAACAATAGGAAATGACCTGAGCTGAGATTAAGAGTCGGATGCTTGACTGAGCCACCCAGGCACCCCTCTGTGTCCAGTCTTGCCTCTCTTTGGAAAGATTGCTTAGAACACAAACCCAGTCATATCACTTCCCTTTTCAAAACTCTGCAATACCATTCTCCACCACCCTCTGTAACTAGGCCGATGCTCTGAGCTTGCTACACAAGGCCCTGTGACTTGGCTTTTTTTTTTTTTAACGTTTATTTATTTTTGAGACAGAGAGAGACAGAGCATGAACAGGGGAGGATCAGAGAGAGGGAGACACAGAATCCGAAACAGGCTCCAGGCTCTGAGCCGCCAGCACAGAGCCTGACGCGGGGCTCGAACTCACGGACCGCGAGATCATGACCTGAGCCGAAGTCGGCCGCTTAACCGACTGAGCCACCCAGGCGCCCCCGGCTTTTTAACAGTCACCCAATTTTCCCACAAAATGGGGCTACAGGCTCCTTTCTGTGCCTCTGGGCACACTGTTCCCATCTGCTATGCCTTAACTTAGTTGCCTTCTGATCTATCAGGAGGCTTTTTCAGAAATTGCTTCTCCCTTGGGGTCCCACAGTACAGTGCATGCCAGGATGGGATAGAATTTAGCATATTGGATTGTAATTGAAAGACATATTTTTTAACATTTATTCATTTTTGAGAGACAGAGACAGAGTGTGAGTGGGGGAGGAGCAGAGAGAGAGAGGGAGACACAGAATCGGAAGCAGGCTCCATCCAGGTTCTGAGCTGTCAGTACAGAGCCTGACACGGGGCTGGAACTCACGGACCACAAAATCATGACCTGGGTTGAAGTCGGAAGCTTAACCAACTGAGCCACCCAGTCGCCCCTGGATTGTAATTTTAAAAACAATTCTTTCTCCTCCATTGATAAGTTCTTTGAAAGTCCAGGCTATGCCTCTTATGTTATTTCTGCCATTTTATAAGATTCTCCATAGTTCTCTCCAAAGATATGGTTTCAGGCATGCAGGGCCCCTCATTTTCCCAGAACTTCTTCTGGCCCCAGACAATTCAGGCGGAAAGGCGCTGGAGCTAGAGATTTCTTTGACACTGGAGGGATGATGGGGGCAGGAAATCCTACTTTCAACACAACATCTGGACTGCATGCCTTTATCTGTCACTTCCTGTGTGATCATTGCCAAATCACAGTTTTTGAGCTTCTGTTTCTTCTCAGTAAAGTGAACATGATCATGGTAGCTACCCTCAGAGACTGTCGTGAAGGCGCTGAGAGACAAAGTGAAAGTGCTCTGCAAGCTGTCATGTGCTACACACTGATAACCCCCACAGAATCACTTTTGTTAAAAGTGGCCCAGAAAAAGAGATACAGAAAAATTAAATCCCAAATGTAGGAACCTGGTTCATGCAGGTGAAACCTTCCTTACTCCTTTTCCATTGTTCAAACTAACTTTGTGCTTAATTCTGCCTTAACCTGCCCTCACCTGTGAGACACTGTCTTTTCTCCCATGCCATCTTTTTTTTTTTTTTTAAGTTCACTCCACACCCAGCGTGGAGCCCAATGCGGGGCTTGAACTCACGACTGTGAGATCAAGACCTGAGCTGAGATCAAGAGTCAGAGATACTTGACTGAGCCACTTAGATGCCCCAACTCTGCCATTTCCTTGCTGCATGACTTTGGCCTTGTTACTTAACCTCTTAGTACCTTACTTTTGCCATGTTTTGTTTCCTACGCATGTGATGGGGGAATAAATGAGACTGTTCCTTTCAATTTCAGTAATTTCCACCTCTACTCTTATTCAGCCTCCCACATGTTTGATCACACCCAGAATGCCTTCTTCACTCAACCAAAGTTTCAGTTTTCATTCTCAAGTATTTAACTTGGAAATTCTCTTTTCTGAGTACAGCCTCTGTTTTTTTCAGTTCTCCTCCTTCTGCCAAAGTCATTCGGTCTTCAGCTTGGCTTCCAGGAACCCCTCAAGCCAACCCCATTTTCCCAGCCAAACTTGGTGTCACCTCAGTCATGTCTCTGCCAAGCCAGGACCTTATGGCTAGCCATGTCACCCTGCCCTCACTGCCACCTCACACCTTTCTCTGGATGACCTCCAAGCCTGGGTAACTTGCCGCTTACTGTTTTAGCTTCCAAATATTCAAGTTTGCAGGAGAAAAAGTTCTTTCCTCCTATGCTACAGGAGCACCCTCATCAGCAGAAAGTCAGCTTGCCTTTCTCTGACCTCCTCTTGCCATGGCCGGGGAGGAACGGTCCACTTCCTTGCCGACGGTCTCCTCTGACAGGTGCCCTGGTTCCCACCCCATAGCACCTCCTCCAGGCCTCGATCCAATGGCGAGCCCCTCTATCATTTGCCTCTTCAGTTGTTCTTTCTACATGTCCTCTCCTTCAGCATCTAGCAAATACAGATCTCCCCCATTCTAGAATTACCTTCTCAGTCTTCCACTGCAGGTATCACCTTGCCTGCACCCAAATTCCTGTAGTACAAGTTATTATATTTGCCCATGTATTTACCTTTACCAGAGAATCTTATATTTTGACATGGCTTCATGTAGCTGTTTACCATCGCTTTGTTTCACCTTGAAGGGCTCCGTTTTAGCACATCTTGCAGGTCAGTTCCAGTGGTGATAAACTCCCTCAGCTTTTGCTTATCTGGGAAAGTCTTCTTCCAGCCCGAGAAGGCTGTGCAAGGGCAGTTAATGGCCACTGCAGGGGCGGGGTTAGCTTCCTTCCATCGCTCTCTCTGTCTCCCCCTGTATCTGCTTGGATGATAGATCCTTCTACGTAGAGAGGTTAAAAGCACCTATAACTTTAAAAATAACCTAACGGCCCTATCCTACAGTTTTGGTTCATACAGAACCCACTTTGTAAAGTACCAGGGGCAACAGTTTGACCAAATGTTTCACCACCAAATAACTAAGGCTGACAACTTTCTAGTCTGCCATCGTTTTACTATTATGGCCCCAAGCCCAACCCTCTTTATCGAGTCAATTCGAAAACTGTAGATTTTGTAACTGGCAGCTACTACTTTGAAGTACTAAATTTTTTTAATGTTTATTTTTGGGAGAGAGCACGTGCGCATGAGCAGGGGAGGGGCAGAGAAAGAGAGGGAGACAGAGGATCTGAAGCAGGCTCCATGCTGACAGCAGAGAGCCCGAGGCAGGGCTTGAACTCATGAACTGCAAGATCATGCATGACCTGAACTGAAGTCGGACGCTCAACCGACTGAGCTACCCAGGCACCCCTGAGGTACTAAGTTCTAAATCAATGTGAATCTGAATTTAGCTGCAGAAACTTGGACTCCAAAAACTGTGCTTAAGCAAATTAGACAAAAAAAAAATTTTCCCATCTAAGGAAAAGTCCAAAGATGAGTGATCATGAGCTGAAATGGCATCTTCATGATGATTTCAGGAATTCAGACTCCCTTTGTATTTCTGCTCAGTGTTAGAATGGCCATTTAGCCTTCACAGGATGGCTGCTTGACCTCCAGCCTTCACATCTGCCTTCAAAGTAGCAGAGAAGAGAAATTACTGGCAAAAGGAGATGGGTCAACTGATCAAGCCCTACCACTTATGTTTCTTTGCTACAAAATACATTTGTATAAGCATGTAGTCACTTTTGGGTAAGGAAAGGTGATACTCAGATTTGATATCCACTGTGACACATTGAAACGAACATTAAACAAAGAGCACTTAATCGTCAAAGAAATTTATAATAATAATTTAAAGCTCCAGGGGCGCCTGGGTGGCTCAGTTGGTTGAACGGCCAACTCTTGATCTCAGCTCAGGTCTTGATCCCAGGGTCGTGAGTTCAGTCCCCACATTGGGCTCTGCATTGGGGGTGGAGCCTACTTAAAAAAATAACTTAAAGCTTCATAAATTAGGATTATCCCAATAAAACACTAAGAGGGGTGCCTGGGTGGCTCAATCAGTTGAGCATCCAACTTTGGCTCAGGTCATAATCTCACAGCTTGTGAGTTCAAGCCTGGGCTGTCAGCACAGAGACTGGAGCCTACTTTGGAGTCTGTGTCTCTGTCTCTCTCTCTTTCTCTCTCAAAAATAAATGAACGTTAAAAAAATTTTTTTAAACACTAATAGGACCATCATGAGAAACAAAATCAACTTCTGAGTTTTTCATAAAAAGGATGTCAGGCAAACAAAAAGAAAATGAGCATTTGTTGAGTTATCAATATGAGCTTTCCATAAGATGAATATTAATTAGTATTCAACGGCAAACCTTGCAAATACAAAATAAAATCCAAATAAGTGGTCATGTAATCAAAATTCTGTCTACAATAAGAGCAAGGTTATAGATTTGGGTTCTAGCTTGCCAAGTGTTTCTTGCACTAACATTATCTACAGAAGCATCTGGCCAATTTATGCCTAGTGACTCCTTATGCTTGCTGAATGGGATTCAGGCAAAATGACACCATGTACAAACCTGTGTACAGAGCCAAAAGGACATTTTCCATTTCCTGGGGTGGGGGGGAATTATCAGTATACAGCAGGGGATATAAGGTTTCAAATCTTTGTTGCCTCATCGTAATTCTAATGCAATTCAGGGTGTGATTTTCATTTTGCCAAAATGAGTATGTGCCTTGAATATGGGCCCTATGGTTACACTTAACAACAAGAATAAAATAGAACTCCACTTTGAGGAACTGACACACACAACCCCAGCTGCAGGACATGACCTTGTGGGAAACACTGGGGTCACCTTCCTTCCTGAGGAATTTTCCCAAAAGTTTTATGCACCAACTTCTACTTACATCTCACTGGTCAGGATGTAGTCATGTGGTTATCCCTCTCTGAGGGATCTTGGGAAATGTAGCTTCCTAGCTGGCACATATTGCTGCCCCAGACAAAATCAGGGTTTGCTAACAAGGAAGGAGGAAAGAAAAGGTCTCAGGTGGACTCTAACTAGTTGGGGGCAGGAAGAAATTCATCCTCTGTAGAAATGTTAGAAGAGCTAGAGAAGCAGTTCTAGGCAAAAGCTCTCAGAAACATTGTTTAGTCTGATTAACCTCAGAGACACAACCTCTGCTGTCATCCATGCCAGCAGAAAGTCTGCCCAGCTGTTTCCCCACCTCAGTTACGAATCAAAGCCCTCCAGGAGTGCATCTTATTGGTCAAAACTACATCACAGGCCTGCAGGGAATGTTGGGGAATGTAGTTTAAGAGCATTCTATCTGAAGAGGTGGCACTCACAGCAGTGGTAAGCGTATTTTTCACTGACGCTAAGATACGCATTCTCCTCCCCCCCCCCCCCATTTTTATGTTTCTGAAATTAGCATACTTTTGTCTGTGATGGCTGTTGGCCGTCTGGCAGTTTTGTGATGGGATTGTCATTGCTTGTAGGTGCATGAAACCTCCTTATGAGATCGAGGAAGTATCGCCATCGAAAGTGTACAAATGGCGTCTCGGTAGCTTGGAAAGAAATCCTGGACCCAAAAGTGAAGTGCTCTTCTTAAATGTTTTCTAAACGTTTTTATTAGCGGGGGAGGGGCAGAGAGAGAGACGGAGACAGAATCCAAAGCAGGCTCCAGGCTCTGAGCTGTCAGCACAGAGCCTGATGCGGGGCTGGAACTCATGGAGCTGTGAGATCATGACCTGAGCTGAAGTTGGAAGTTCAACCAAATGAGCCACCCAGGTGACCCTGAAGTGCTCTTTTTAAATGCTGTCCCACCAAAGAGTCCCCTAGGCTACAAAATTGACAACACAGACAACTCTGAGTTGAAAAAGGATTCCTAAGAGTTCTACACTAAATATAAAGAACTTCTAGAAACACGTTAATGGATTTATTTTGCTTTTTAATGTATTCAAAGAGATCGACACCTAAACAAAATAAAAATTCTAAATGATAAGAAAAAAAAATAGCCTAACCGTTGATCCAGTGACACAATTCTTGGGAATTTAGCCTGAGAAAACCATTTAAGAGAAAAAAATTTTCTATGCACAAGGAAGTTTGCTCACAGCAGTGTGATTTATGAAGGCAAAAAACAAACAAACAAACAAACAACTGATAACAACTTAAATGGTCAACAATGATAACAATAAGAGCTACTAATACCAGTTGAAACTACTACATGCCAGGCCCTCTACATACATTATTTCATCTGGGTCTTGTAACAGCCATATGAAGTAGATTCCAATCTTTTCCCCATTTTATAGATGAGGCACGACGTGTGATAACTTGTCCAAGGTCAAACAGCTAGTAGATGGTGGAATCAGGATTTAAACTCTGGCTTCTGGGTTTATATAGATCCAGACCTGTGCTATGTAACTATTAGAAAAAAGAAGTATGTTGTAATAATAAATATGCTGCACAGTTCAGAGCAGTAAAAAGGAAAACAAATTTGTATATACACTGTAATCACAACTACATAAAATATGTATACGAAAGGTGAGGGACCTCCATCAGTTGAGTGTCTGACTCTTGATTTCAGTTCAGGTCATGATCCCAGGGTTGTGGGATTGAACCTCGTGTCAGGCTCCGTGCTGAACATGGAGCCTGCTTAAGACTCCCTCTCTCCCTCTGACCCCAGCTTGCACAAGCTCTGTCTCTCAAAAAAGAAAGGTTAAAAACTCAAAAAGCCTGCTAAATATCTAGAAACATGTTGCCGTAAAACATGAATGTGCAGAATGGGTTTCTGAGGACCAGTGGGGCTATTGGCTCTACATCTTTTTTTGGGTTGCTGTATTGATCTATTCAGGCCACCAAAACAAAATACCATGGGCTGGGTGGCTTCAATAATTGATTTTCTCATAGTTCTGGATACTAGAAGTCCAAGATCAAGGTATCAGCAAGTTCAGTTCCTGGTGAGGGTTCTCTTCTTGGCTTGTAGATGGCCACCTTCTTGCTGTGTCCTCACATGGCATTTCTCTGTATGTGCACAAAGAGAGAGAGATCTCTGGTATCTCTTCCTCTTCTTTAAAAAAAATTTTTTTTTAATGTTTATTTTTGAGAGAGAGAGACAGAATGCGAGTGGGTTAGGGGCAGAGAGAGAGGGAGACACAGAATCCGAAGCAGGCTCCAGGCTCTAAGCTGTCAGCACAGAGCCTGACGTGGGGCTCCAACTCACAAGCTGTGAGATCATGACCTGGGCCAAAGTCGGACGCTTAACCGACTGAGCCACCCAGGCACCCCTCTTCCTCTTCTTATGGGATACAGGTCCCATCAGACGGGGCCCTACCCTTATAACCTCATTTAACATTCTAAAGTTCCTACCTCCAAATACAATGAGGTTAGGGCTTCTGCACAGGAATTTTTGAGGCCACACGATTCAGTCCATAACAGGACCCCTTTGAGAATCAGATGAGAGTTTGCACACCCTCCCAAGGACACTGTGTACATTGCCTTCCAAAATTCTGCACACAATTTCAGGAAGTTCATGGACCCCAGGTTGAAAACCACTGTTCTGGGCCAACTTCCTCTTTTCACAGATGGGGAAATGGTGGTTCAGAAAAGGGATGTGATTTTCCACAGATGAGGAGAGAGCCAGGTCTCATGATTCCTCATCAAGGGCTTGCCCAACTTTGCCTTCTTTTGGGCCTGTAAGGTCAACCATCCAGGGTTACCCCAGCACACCATGGGCCTTCCAGACAGGGTGAAGGGTACAACTGCTTCTTCACCTGGGATGCTCACATGGGTTAACCAGGCTTTAGCTGTAACTGACAGAAAGTGGTGTGGATTTCAGTGCTTCAAACCAGTCAGGAGGTTGCAAAGAAGCCACACCAGCTTCAATGCCCACTCACAGGAGACCTGAAGGTGAGGAGATGGAGGGGCTTCTGTCCTCCTGAAGGACAAAGTGGAGACTGAAGAGGCACAGACTTGAAATATCTGGTGGTGGCCTTGACATGGCATTGTCCCTCTAACTCTGATCCCTAACTTGTACACTGCCCAGGAGTCAGAGGATTCGATTTCCTCAGGAGTCTTCTAGCTCTCCTATTCTGCACTTCTATGATTCTGGGGCAGGAACAATGGGGAAAAATGAGTTGAAGTATTTGGGTTCTAGAATTATGGGCAAAATAATTTTTTTCCCAAATGTCTTCTAATGGTATAATAGAATTAGCAATAAAGAAAATGTCATTTAAAGAGATGAAAAATCCCTAAGAAGAGTCTGAAAAGACCTTTTAAATACTTAGTTGTTTAAAGTAAAGTTTTGACATAAATGTTTCCTTTATTTTCTGCTTCAGACCCATCCTTAAGAGAGGTGAATTATGGTAGCTGGACATCTAAATAATGGTGTCAAAGGAGCAGTATTTATAATGGGAAATGCTATTAACCTTTAGGCAGAGGCGGTGGCCCCAGAGGCTCATTTTGTTTCATTTCATCGGTCAATGAAATAAAGAACCAAGTAACCATGACATTCTTCCTACTGAGCCTATCAATACCACAAAGCAGTGTGGAGCCTAAGCTTAGGCTGCTGTGGGGGAAACACAAGACTAGAAACAAAAGCAGGGGAAACTCATGGGGTGAAGTCTAACTTTTCAAGAAAACTCTTTCAGCTTTGCTCCCTACAAACAATAAGGACTTGAAGGGCTGCACACACCCACTTGCTGCCTCTCAGTGCCCAATGCCTAGTCTAACACATCACTGATCTCAGTTTCTGTCTAGGGAAAAGAAAGAGGAAGAAAACGGTTGTTGATGGGGGAGCTGGGGTGAAGGTTGGTGTTAAGAGGGAAGTGTCAAACAGGCAAGGGACATGCAGGCCGTCAAAACCACCACCACCACCATCACCACCACCACCTTTATTGGCACAAATAACCCCTTCAGTCCCAGTGGCTAATCAGCTAATGGAAAAGAAGAGGAGGAACTCCAAAGGCGTGCCAACCACCCCTTACTTCCAAACAAACAGCCTTAAACGGCACTGCCCTCAGCTGGTCAAATAAATGTATTTGCCCTTAGTTTTGGATTTTTGGCCTTCTCTTTTTCTTAGGTTCTTGGTCCTCCACCTTCAGGAAGTGGATGGGGAAGGCAGAAATCTCTGAAAACCTGTAGCCATAGTGCAACACCTCTGTGAGTTTCCAGCACAAATTCACAATTAAATTCTGAATGAAAACATACCTCCCAAATATGGAATATTTGTACAAATTTGAGATTGATGTAATTACATAAACATCATTCCCATTATTTTTAGTAAAATCTGAGATTTTGAAGATAAGGCTACTAATATAAATGAAATGAGATTACTAATCTCATTGTTATAAATAAAGGTGTTACAGAACCAGGCTGGATCACTGCCAGAAAAACCAAGTGACACTCAGAGATGTTGGTGGATCGGAGTTGTATTTTACACCGGCAGGCTTAGAGGAGATCCCTCTCCAGAGATCTGAGTCCTCAGCACAAGCATGGGAGACAATTTATTGTCTGTTACTTCTGCATTCCGCTTTAGTAGTAATTTGGCACTCATGGCAAGCAAGGACTGGAAGAAGAACCTGTAAGAAGAGTCTCTAAGCTAGGAACTAGAGCTTATGTTAGTCCCATCAGCCATCTTATGGTGCATAAGTTGACTTATTTTCCAAACAAAGGAAATAATTTTAGTTCTACTTCTGGTTATAACATAATTGCAATATGTTTATACTGGTATGCTATTTCCCTTGGCATTATTTTTTTCTCCATTTATGGTGAAAGGTAACATAGAGAAAACGTCACAATTGTATGCATATTGTAATCAATGATTATCAAGTGAATGTTTATGTAAACACCCTGGGATCACAGAAGAGAACACTGTCCATATCCTCCAAGGCTCTGGAAGTTTCCCTGTCTGGTATCAGCCCCATTTCTCCTCTAAAGAGGAAATCCACAACCTTACATCTGTGACCACTCTTTTCTCGCTTTTCCTCATGGTTTTATGCCTTATATATGCGTTTTTAAATTTTTTATTTACTTATTTTTTTGGTGCAAAAAAGTGATTTTATTAAAGCATAGAGACAGGACCCATGGGCAGAAAGAGCTGCACTGGGGTTGTGAAGAGTGACTGGTTATATACTGTGGAATTGGGGGAGGTAAAGTCAAGAGGAAGTTGCTTAAAGGGATTTCCATATGCTAAAGAAGATTCACAGATTACTGGAGGCCTAGCTATTGTCAATCAAAGGTTGTTTTTTTTCCCTCTAGCCAAGTATTATCCTTAGGATTGTAGGGAGTTTCTGGAGATTAGGCTATTGATAAGATTGCTCTTTTCTTGTAATATTAGTAAGATATTTGTAAACTGATGGGGGCTCTATCAGTTTAAACCATTTGTTTTTTGCCCTTTCCTTTGTCCGTGGGCAGTCTGGAGTGCCCGAGGAATATCACACATAACCCCCTGGGGAGAGGGGGCGGGTTTCAGCGTATCAACTTGCCTCATGCTCCCTCATCATATATGGGTCAATATTGATCAGCTGGGGAACATACAGGGGAGTTACAAAAACACAGAGGCGGCTGAATCCAATGTGCACAATGATGAGGGAGCATAAGGCAAACTGACAGACCACAAGTCCCCCTTCCACCCCCCCCCCCCCCAGGTAGGATGTGTGTAATATTCCTCAGGTACTCCTGGCTGCCCAAGGACAAAGGAAAGGACAAAAAACAAATAGTTAACTGATAGAGATCACAGTCGTGCGGGGACCTGAGTCTCCATCAGTTTACAAATATCTTAGTAAATTACAAGAAAAAGGCAGTCTTATCAATTAGCCTAATCTCCAGAAACCTATACAGTTTCCTGGAGCCCCAACATCACCTTCCTCTCCATAAAGGCAAGAAGGAAATGGCAGGTAAAATTAAATTTCCTTATAACCTGCAGCCCATTGACAAATACTTACGGCTGGCAGAGTAAAAGTTTCTCAAGGAACTCCCTACGGTCTTAATGCTAATGCTTTGCTAGAGGGAAAAACAACCTTGGCTTAACAATAACTAGGCCTCAGTATCTAGTGATTCTTTTTTAGCATGTGAAAATCTCACTGGAAACTTCCCCTGGACTTTACTTCCCCCAACTCCCAAATATATAACCAGTCTCCACAGGGTCCTGGGCAGCTCTTCCTGCCCCAGGGGTCTGTCCCTGTTCTTTAATAAAATCACCATTTTTACACCAAAGACCTCTCAAGAATTCTTTCTTGACCATCGGCTCCAGACCCCATCCTCACCCCCAAAACCTCATCAGACAACATGTATGAGCCTCTTTGAGTAGAAAGGATCATCTGTTGGCTTGAAGTTATTGTAGTGATGCACTTTTGGTACCAAGCAGAGAGATAGGAGAAAACAGCAAAACATAATTAGAATAACAGGAAAGAGAAGCCCAAATAAAAGTCCTTTGGTAGTTGACAAAAATTCTCCAGTTTAACCAATCATTGAAGGAGAAAGATTGTTTAAAAGCACCAATTTGAGGGGGTCCTGGTGTAAGGGTTAAATTGTAGTGTAGGGCTAACGCTTAGCTTGAAAGATAACAACTTTGTTCTGACACTGAAGGTCAAAAGATAACAGCCTTGCTTTTACTCTTGTAAATCATACTTCATACTCTTGTGAATCAGGCTTTACCAATGAAGGAAACAAAAGCTCAAAAAAAGAGCATCAGAGACAAGGTCAAGGAGATCCACTGGTTGCCAACTTAGCGGCAGAAATCTAAAATAATCACCTCATTTGATAACTGTTTTCTGACTCATCTGGCAACTGTTTCTAACTCATCTGGGAACTGTTGCTCTGTTCTGTTCCCAGATAATGATAAAACGATGTGATCGCTTTAAAAACTCTGTACCCCGGCTGTTTGGGGCCACACTCTTATCAAGAGTGTTGGTCCCGATCGGTCGGCCTTGCCTTTCATTGTAATAAACTTTGTTGTGACTGTCACTGGTGCCCGTAGCATTCTGTTTCAGGAGTTGTGTGGATGCAACACTGGGTGGCTCAGTTGGTTAAGCGTCTGACTTCGGCCTAAGTCATAATCTCACAGTTTGTGGGTTTGAGCCCCCGTGTCGGGCTCTGTGCTGACAGCTCAGAGCCTGGAACCTGCTTCAGATTCTGTGTGTGTCTCTCTCTCTCCCTGCCCCTCCCCTGCTCGCACCCTGTCTCTCTCAAAAATAAATAAATGTTAAAATTTTTTTAAAAAAAACTAGTAAAAGCACCAATTCGAGTATTCATGTCAGTTTGAAATCCAGAAATATTTCTGTGGTAACCTGGAATGCACACACACCATTGTTGTTATGAGAGCACGTTTCACCTTGTGCAGCAGTTAAAACATTTAATGCCATTCTATTTTGTAGAATTGTTTAATGCATTTGAGTTATTTTAGTATTTCATAATATAATGTTATTTTGAGAGTCACTGAAGGCCTTAACTGTGTAACAGGTGGTGGTGGTTAGCCATCATATAGACTCTGTTCTGCTTAGTAAGCAGTTAGGTAATTAGTAAGAGTTACTTTTATAGAAACAAGAAAAATATAGGTCAATGGTTAGAGCAAATTACAAACCCAGTGTCTTCCAGTGAGATTTTTTTCAATGCCAGGCTTGAAGCATCGTCAGATGGAGTGGAAACAGGCAGCAGGAGTCAGATGTTGTTTTTTTTTTTTCTGGTTTGTAACTCAAATGACCATGAAGATCCTTTTGAATGCCCCATTGTAAGAAGAATGGTCAGTATAGATTGGGGAAAGGAGAATGAAGAAGAAAGGTACAGCTGATGAGGGAGTGTGGGGCAAGTTGAGGGCAAAAGGCAGGTTAACAGCAGCCCCCCCCCCCCCCCCGCCAAGGTGGGACAGGTATGATATTCCTTGGACACTCCCGGCTACCCCAAAATAAGAAAGGACAAAAAACAAATGGTTAAACTGATAAGAGTCTCTACCAGTTTACCAGAAAAAGGCAATCCCACCAATGGTCCAAAGTCCAGGAACTTCCTACCGTCTTAATGTTAGTGCTTTGCTAGAGGGAAAAACACCTTAACTTGAAAATAGCTAGGACTCCAGCAAGTCTTTAGCATGTGAAAGTCTCTTTGGAAACTCCCTTTTGACTTTTTCTATTCCGACTCCATAAAACTCCATAAAACAGTCACACACACACACCCACACACAATTGCAATGCAGCTTTTTCTGCCCACAGGCCCTGTCCCTGTGCTTTAAGTGTTATGGAACAAGGCTGGACCTCTGGCAGAAAAACCAAGCGTCACTCCGAGATCTTGGATTGGAGATTTATTTAACACCGGTGGGCTCAGAGGAAACCATTTCCCCAAAGATCTGAGCACTAAATGCAAGTGGGGAGGGTAATTTATAGTTGTCAGCTTCCATATCTGTGGCGAGTTTTCTTTTTTTTTTTTTTAATTTTTTTTTTTCTCAACGTTTATTTATTTTTGGGACAGAGAGAGACAGAGCATGAACGGGGGAGGGGCAGAGAGAGAGGGAGACACAGAATGGGAAAGGCTCCAGGCTCTGAGCCATCAGCCCAGAGCCCGACGCGGGGCTCGAACTCACGGACCGCGAGATCGTGACCTGGCTGAAGTCGGACGCTTAACCGACTGCGCCACCCAGGCGCCCCGTGGCGAGTTTTCGAGCACGCAGCAAACAGGGGAAGATGAACCCAGAAGAGGGGTCTCTAAGCTAGAGACCAGAGCTTGTTTTAGCCCCGTCAGCCATCTTTGGTGCAGTACTTCATTCATTTCTCCAACATTCCCCCCTTTGATGCCTTTCATAAAAAACTTTTAGTAGGCATCACCTTTCAGTTTTACAGGCTGGTACTCTCAGAAGGCTAAGATACGTGCAGTAGTTTGGCAAGCAGCAGTTGTTGCATCCACACGACTCCTGAAACAGAATGCTACGGGCACCAGTGACAGTCACAGCAAAGTTTATTGCAATGAGAGGCAAGGCCAACCGATCGTGACCACACTCTTGATCAGAGTGAAGCCTCAAACAGCCAGGGTACAGAGTTTTTATAGCCGACCACATCGTCTTATCACCTGGGAACAGAACAAAGAAATAGTTCCAAGATGGGGGTGGAAACAATTCAGACCTTCTGCGGTTAAGCTGCAACCAGTTGACCTCCTTGACCCTGCCTCCTGCGCCACTTTTTCAAAGTTCTCAACATGCCCTTGCCCCAATCCAATCAAACACTAATCCAGTTGATTTTCCTTGAACTTTTTTTCAATAAAATGTACCACGGCATTCAGTATACAGGGGCCAATGGATACAAGTAAAATTATGGAGGGGAGGGGTCTCGCCAGGGCAGGAAGCCAGGATGCCCAATCTGTGAGATCCCATCCTTTCCGTTGATTGATACTTTCCTGTTGTCTACGTTGAATTCTTTCCTTGAGTTCCTTAACCTTAGTTGTAACTGTTCCTGGCTGGTTTATGAAATAGCAACATTCCCCAGAAAGATGCAAGTCCCTCCTTTTTCTGAAGTGAGGAGGTCAAGGGCTCGCCTATTTTGGAGGGTCACTGCCACCACAGAGTTTATTTGGCTTTGTAAGATTACCAGAGAATCTGCCACCTGTTCCATGTCTTCATTTATCTCTTGAGATAGTCTATGGTATAGTCCTATGGATGAACCTATGCCCCCTATTGCAGTTCCTATTCCTGTCGCAATTCCTGCTCCTATCAGAACGGGTAGCAGGACTGCCTGTTTAGCCCAGGACTTGGGGCTAAAGCTGTTAGGAGCTGATTTTCAGTGTATACAGATATCTCAGGGGTTAGGAAGACAGAATAACATATCTGAGTCCAGTTGGCCTCTAAGCATCAGTAGGACAAATTAGAACACAGATAGAGCAACCCAGGGGTTGAACACAGGGTTGCATTCCTCTTTAAGGTTATATTTCTTCCGCATAGAGAGGTGCTGTTCATACCTTCAGGGACTGTACAGATTAAATTGTCGGCATTTGTGAGACGGACCCCAGTGGCCAGGGGTCCAATTAAGACAGAGGTGTTAGTTTTGAGATTTTCAGGAGCCTCCCAGGTCAAAGGGATGGGAGTGGCTAAGTAAGCCCTACATCTGAGGGGCAAGCACATCCAGCAGGTTTGGGTGTGATTATCTATTTTATGAAGGACTTGTAGAGTAGTGTTGGCCCAATGCTGGAGTGGGGAATTGGTAAGCATCTGATTGAGGGCTGAAAGGTTCACACCTGGTAGACTGCCGGGGGAGTGGTTGCCTTTACAGCTTGTATTACCCTATCCTGGGTATCCTTCATAACTTTTTGAAGGGCCCTGTCTTGCACCCCTCCCCCGTCCGAGATCCCCCATTGAGGAAAGTAAGTGTAGCAAGCTTGCTTCCCTTTCTGGAGGCCCTTGTTGAGACATGGGTTCCTGATATTTTGGGTTATCTCTATGGTCCAATACACTTGGGGCACCGGGTGACTGACAGTCGGTGTTTTTCCCTTGTAGCAATCTTTGTGGAGGGAAGTGAAGGCACTGAACGCCCTTGACCCCCTTATTGTCATATAACAATCCTGGGGGCAAAGTGGGTAAGTGACAGTTGTGAGGGTGAGAGAGGTTATCATAATATGCAGGCAATACTTAATAATCCTCCCATCCAGAGGAGGTATGTGAGACCCAGCATGCATCTTTTGTCTCATGTCCAGCTTGTTGGTGCAGTCTCTATCAGCCCAACAGTAAGAAGTAAGATCAGGGCTATGACACCAGTAAGGGGCAAAGGCTGGCAGAGTTGCATCCAAACCCCTGGGCTTGGTTCATGCGTTGATTCCTCAAGCTTCTGCCATTTGCAGGCCAGCCAGCTTCCGGAATGTGGCTGGAGCAGGGCTGGAGGTCTCAGAGGCCAGCGCCCCTTTGAGGGTCAGTTTAAGTGGGTTGACTGGATCTGGATCACTTTGCCAGGTTGTGGGTTCTTCTGAGCTGGTCTTCTTAACTCTGGAGTGATGGACCCATGGGGTGATACCTGAAACGTTAAGTGCTGTAGGAGTTAGAATAACAATATGAGTTATTGTCAATAACAATATGAGTTCACCGCGGCCTAAGAGGTTCCCTCTTCCAATCTTTGACCCACACAGAGTCTCCTGGCAGAAAGGGGTGATTGGGGCCCTCTCTGTGGTGTATCTCTGTAACTTGTTTGGGACTTCCCCCAAGGTCTGGAGCTGTTTTCTTATTCCCTTGTCTCCAATCTTGTGTAGGTCTCCTGGGGGTTTTCCTAAACATGGGGGGGGTCGCCCATATAATAATTCAAAAAGGGAGAGTCCTAGTGCCCCAGGCATGCATCAGGCACGCAGGAGAGCCAGCAGTAGTAAATCTTGCCATGGGAGATTAGTCTCTTGGTGGAATTTAGCCAGGGTTTCCTTGAGGGTGTGATTCATCCCCTCTACTTTCCCTGGGCTCCAGGGTCAGTAAGCAGTGTGCAGTTTCCAGGTAATGTTGAAGGACTTTGTCAGGGTTTGTATAATGTCTGCCACAAATGCAGGTCCATTATCACTGTGTATGGTTAAGGGTAGACCAAATCGAGGCACAATCTCCCTTAGAAGAGCTTTGGCCACCTTGCGACTTCGTTCCGTTCTGGTCGGGAATGCTTCGACCCATCCTGAATATGTGCAGATCATTACAAGAAGGCACCTGAACCCTTTTTTTGGTTGTATGTCAGTAAAGTCCACCTCTAAGTCTTCAAAAGGGGAGGCCCCCATCCTTTGCGTGCCGGGCAGGGGCTGTGGGGCAGACCAAGCATTGTTTTTGGCACACATTACACATTGTTCACTGACAGCCCGGCATAATGCTGGCAGCTGGCTGATATAGTAGTTCTTTTTGAGGACGGCCTCTAGTGCAGTTTTCCCTAGGTGTGTGAGTTAGAGATATTCCTTCACTAGGTGTTTTCCCATAGACGACGTGACAAAGATGTGTCCATTTGGCATGACCCACTATCCCTCTTTGCTTAGTGTGCCCCCTTCTGTCACGGCCCAACTTCTTTCTTCATTTGTGTACAGGGGCGGGGAGGCTTCCCTCTAGGGCTCAAGAATCATAGTGTAGGTAGGAGCTTTGCCTAGGTCACCACAGGCAGCCGTTCTGGCTGTTTTGTTGGCCAGGCGATTTCCTTGAGTTATGGGGTTGTCTCCTTTCTGATGTCCCTTACAGTGTGGGATAGCTACCTTGTCTGGCAGCCATACAGCCTCAAGAAGCTTTAGTATTTCTTCCTTGTTTTTGATGGTTTTCCCTGCAGCAGTAAGGAGGCCTCTGTCTCTATAGATGGCCCTGTGTACATGCACAGTAACAAAGGCATATGGGAATCAGTGTAGAGTTAACTCGTTTACCTTTGCTAAGGATGAGGGCTGGGGTTAAGGTGTACAGTTCAGCTTGCTGTGCTGACCATCCTTTTGGCAAGGCCTTGGCTTCCAGAACTTCAGTGGTTGTGGTTACCACATATCCTGCTCTTCGGCTGTCCTCTTATAAACAGCTGCTCCCATTGCTGAACAGGGTGATCTCTGGGCTTGTTATAGCCTGGTCTTGGAGGTCCGGGCGGCTGCTGTAGACTTCATCCACTACTTTGGAACAGTCATGGTCGGGTTTTCCTTCCTCCGTGGGAAGGAAGGTGGCCGGGTTTAGTGTTCTTACTGTTTCAAGAGCGACCCTTAGGTTTTCATAGAGAAGGCCTTGGTATTGTATCAGCCAAGAATTGGAGAGGAAACGATATCCTTGGGTGCTCATGAGGGACATGACGGCATGTGGTACCTTAACATCAAGCGTTTGTCCCAGTGTGAGTTTGTCTGCCTCCTTGATGAGCAGGACTGTGGTTGCCAGAGCTCTGAGGCACAGTGGCCATCCTACAGCCACAGGATCAAGTTTTTTTGACAGGTAGGCCACTGGCAATTGCCTAGGTCCCATGCTCTGACTGAGCACTCCAAGGTCTATTTTCTCCTTTTCATGTACAAAGAGGCTAAAGGACCTTTCTATGTCAGGCAAACCCAGGGCCGGGGCTCGTCCTAGATCCAACTTTATTTCTGTGAAAGCAGCCCTTCCCTCCTCAGTCCATGCGAGGGGCTCCCGGTCTGGCACTCCCAACAGGTCATAGAGGGGCCTCGTAATGGCTGAGAATCCAGAAATCCAAATGCAACAGAACCCTGCGGCCCCTAAAAATTCACACAAGCCTCGTTTTGTTTTGGGACTGTGGCAGTGCGGTGATAACCTTCTTCCTTTCCGGTCCTAGTTCTCTTTTTCTTTTTGTGAAGAGAAAGCCTAAGTATCAGACCTGCTGCTGATAAATCTGTGCCTTTTTCCAGGAAGCTCAGTACCCTGAGTAGGATAGGAGCTACAGGAGGGCCTTGGTACCTTTCATACAGTCTTCTTGGGTGTCGCTTGCAAGGAGGAGGTCGTCTGCATATTGGAGGAGGACACACTGTGGTTTCCTTTGGGAAGTTGGCGAGATCTGCAGCTAGTGCTTCCTCCAAAAGAGTGGGTGAGTTCTTGAAGTCTTGGGGAAGTCGTGTCTAGATCAGCTGCATCTGGCACCCTGTAATGGGCTCAGTCCATTCAAAGGCAAACAATGGTTGACTTTGAGGAGCCAGGTGGAGGCAGAAGAAAGCATCCTTTAGGTCGAGGCATGTAACCATCTGGCTGACCCCGGAATTTGGCTGAGGAGGGTATACAGGTTCAGAACCACTGGGTGCTCTTGTATACCCATTCTAGCCTCGAGTGGAAGGAGGTACTGCCTTTGTCTCTGAGGTTGGGCTCCAGGGATCAGGTCAACAATGATGGGGGCCTGACTCCAAGCTAGTCCAGGTGGGTTATCTTCAGCCCAGACAGAGGGGAATGTAAGCCTGAATTCTGAGGGGCTACAGGGTTGGGCCTGGGTGCAGAATAGTCTCCATTCTTCTTCCCTTGGCAGGGTAATTGCCAAGACCAGGGTTTCCTTTTGTCTTGGGTTTAATTGGAAGCTTGTGTGTCCAGTGGGTTCAAAAGTTATCTGGGCCCCAAGTTTGGAGAGCAGATCTTGGCCCAGGAGAAGAATTGGGCAGTCAGGTAAGTAGAGGAACTCATGCCAGACCTTGTGACCCCCAAGTTTACACTTGACAGCCCCAAGTATGGTTGCTGTCTTTTGGCTGAAAGGGGCTACCGGGGAAGTAACAACCAAGTGTTTAGCCCCAATGTCAACCATGAAAGTTATTGTTCGGCCCCCTACTTTCATTTCGACCATGGGCTCATGGGGGCCAAGAGAGAAAGAGCCCAGTCCCCTTTAGTCCACTTGTATCTCAGCCAGACCAACGAGGTTCTCACCTCAAGGTTCCTCCGAATATCAGCTGGGTTTTGAGGGCCCCTTCTGATTCAGACATTCATTCTTCCAGTGTCCTTTCTCTTTGCAGTATGCACATTTGTCCTTTGCTAAGGGGACTCTGGGGTTCCCCCCTTTTGGTGGTTGGGGTCTTCCTGTCTTTGCAGTGTCTGTTTCTTTTAGTGCTGCTGCAAGAAGGGTGGCCTTCTTTTTTAGTCTTCTCTCTGCTTCTCTTTTGGTTGCAACTTCTCTGTTCATGAAAACTTTATTGGCGACCTCTATCAGCTGAGTGATATTCATCCTGGCAAAGCTCTCCAACTTCTTGAGGTGACAGACTGAGGTGTGGCAGATTGAGCCCAGACAGCAGGGTCATTGATCCCTGGAGGTGAGTGATCTTCTAGGTACTATCGTGTTTCTTTCATTCTTCTTTCTTCCGTATTAAACAGAGTGCGGAGTAACTGTTGACAATCTTCCAAAGACGGTCGGTGGGTCTGGAAGAGGGACTCAATCAAGTCGACCATTGCTTATGGCTTTTCAGAGTATGATGGAGTGTTGTGTTTCCAATTGAGGAGGTCAGTTGTAGAGTAAGGTTGATAATACAACATGGAACGGCTGGGCTGGACTGTTCCGTCTTCATTCTTTCAGGCTCTCTCCTCTCCCTTACAGGCATTTGGAGAGCGTTAGGTCTGGGTCTGGGGCGCAGTCTGGCTGCTGGCCCTTGTGGGGGAGGGTGCTCCGGATCTGGGAGGGGAGGATAGATGGGCGGTGGTGGCTGTGGTGGTGTTGGAGGAGGAGGAGGAGGAGGAGGAGGAGGAGGAGGAGAGACAGACCGGGGAGGAGTTTCAAGCTCAAGGGCGGTGGGGAGGGAGGCTGGTGAGTCATAAGGTGGTGGAAATATGGGATCTTCCTCCGGGTCTCCTGCAAACACTAGGGGAGTGGTGGGTTGCTTCTTTGGCTGGGTGAGTCTCCAGATGAAATGGCTAAAACCTTTGCCTGGTTCTGCTTGCTATGGATGAATCGCACCCAAAGTGGAGGATTTTGGGCAATTTCAAGCCAGCAATCGATGTATGGAAATTGATCAGGGTGACCTGGGTTTCCAGTGACTATCAGCCAAACCCGCTGCACTATTTGAGCATCTAATGTCCCTTCCAGGAGCCATCCTACATTGAATATGGGCCATTCTAGTTCACAAAAGGTCCTTAACTTCCCGGGTGTCATTTTCACCCCGTAATCGCCTGAAAATCCCTTTTAAAAATTTTTGAGCATGAACTCTAAAATTGTAGGCTTAGTCTGTTTTTATCCCATTATTAACTCCTTTCTCATGTTCGGTGTTGCAGAGACAGACAAAGGGAGGGTATCCCCTCTGATAAGAGCACTAATTGGATACTCTACTGGTCACCTTCCTGAGGGAAACTTTAGGTGAGGCTTGGCTGTAGCGGAAGCAGCTTTGTGACTTGCGATTGGAGTCTAATCTAATGCTGCCCTGGACTGTATGCTTTCACCGCGAGGCAGGAGAGCCCACTCAGACTCTGTAGAATTTTGGGGACCTTAAGGGTGCCTGTCCATGGAGCCACAAACTCAAACTTGACTGGCAAGCCTGGCTGAGCTGCACATTCACACACACACACACACACACACACACACACGCCAGAGGCTATTACATTCCCTCCCGCAAAATTTTCTACCTGTGAGACCACTAAGGTCTCTGGGGATTGATCAGGTCCCCCTTCCATCCTTTTGGGTGGGCCTGACTACTTTGGGGCCTCAGCCTTACCGGTTCTGACGTCGGGTCCATGTCCTCACCTACAAGGTCTCTTTGAGTCTGGCAGGAATGGCAGAGCGGGGCCATCCCAAGGCAACTGAGCTGGAGACTGCCAAAATTCAGGCAGGGTGCACCTTCTCCCTTGCTATCTCTCGCTCTGTCACCGCCTCGCCATTCTTCGAAACTGGTGGCAACAATGGGACAGCATGGTTGGGTTTCCTGGTCAGGGAACCAAATATGTTATGGAACCAGGCTGGAACGCTGGCAGAAAAACCAAGCGGCACTCGGAGATCTTGGTGAATTGGAGATTTATTTAACACTCCTGGGCTCAGAGGAGACCGTTTCTCCAAAGGTCTGAGTGCCGAATGCAAGTGGGAAGGGTAATTTATAGTTGTCAGCTTCCATATCTGTGGCAGGTTTTTGCTTGCAAGGCAAACAGGGCAAGAAGAACACGGAAGAGGGGTCTCTGAGCTAGAGACCAGAGCTTGTTTTAGTCCCGTCAGCCATCTTTGGCAGAGTACTTTATTCATTTCTCCAACATAATTAAATCACCTTTTTGCACCAAAGATGGCTTCAAATATTCTTTCTTGGCTGTTAGCTCCAAACTCCATGAACCCCCCATCACCCCAAAACTTCATCATATGGCACCCAACGTGGGGCTGTGAGTCTTTTCATCTGGACTCTGAGCTTCAGTGCAAATTCGGGGAGTACTTCTCTTTTCTTCCTTTACTCTCATTTCAGGGGCTTCTCGAGGAGTATGGTCTTATTGGAATACTTTCCTGTCGATTGATCAGGCTGAATCCTCTAGCCCATGGCTACTCGATGGGGAGGAGCAAGCCTGCCTATTGGCTGGAAGTTAGTACCCTGGCTGGAATGGTAATAAGACCCAGACACTTGATGCCCTCTCTTTACTCCTGTTCTTATACAAAGTTGTCTGTCTTGGGCATGGGACAGTCACCTAAGTCACCAGGATGACTGCCAATCTTAAGACTCCCACATGAGGTTTCCTCCTCATTGGTCTAATGTGATCCCCTCCACATCTCTGGTCTAGCCACTTTGGGCCACAGGACCTCCACTGGGAGCTGGCTGACACCAGTACTCAATTGAATTAAAACCCAACCAGGGACCGTTTCCTAGGGAAGTTGGCTGTAAGGACTATATATGTTGGAATGTCACTTAGATGATGATGGATTTCTGACCTTACTGTTTTCCATCAATGTCCTCTACGAACTACTAAAATTACAGAATTAGGTAATTTTCCCTTGTAAAACTTTTCTAGTGTTTTCCATGGGTCAAAAACAGTGGTTTCTTCTCAGCCTTCTCAGCAAGGCAGACTCAGGTCCACGTGCCAGGCACCCATCTGTAGTCTAGAATGCAATGGGGAAGTGGGGTGGGGGGATGCTAGCATCCTCCTTAAGGAGCCCTTCATTGGCTGCTCGGTGGTCATAGTGATTTTGTTTGAGGGATGCCTCGGGTGGCTGTACTGTGCCCAAGACAGACAACTTTGTATAAGGACAGGAGTAAAGAGAGGGCATCAAGTGTCTGGGTCTTATTACCATTCCAGCCAGGGTACTAACTTCCAGCCAATAGGCAGGCTTTCTTCTCCTCATCGAGTAGCCACCGGCTAGAGAATTCAGCCTGACCAGTCGACAGGAAAGTGTTCCAATAAGACCATACTCCTCGAGAAGCCCCTGAAATGAGAGTAAAGGAAGAAAAGAGAAGTACTCCCCGAATTTGCACTGAAGCTCAGAGTCCAGATGAAAAGACTCACAGCCCCACGTTGGGTGCCATATGATGAAGTTTTGGGGTGATGGGGGGTTCATGGAGTTTGGAGCTAACAGCCAAGAAAGAATATTTGAAGCCATCTTTGGTGCAAAAAGGTGATTTTATTAAAGCACAGGGATAGGACCTGAGGACAGGAAGAGCTGCCCACCCTATATATGTCTTTAAATGATACATTAGTGTTGCCTATTATTTACAGTTATATGAATGGATTTATTAAATATGTCAGTATTATTTTTTACTTTTATTCATTGTTACATTTGTAAGATTCATTCTCATTATTCTGTGTAGTGAGACTTTATATACTTTTGCTGATAAAATAATATTCCCTCATAGAAATATGCCAATATTTCATTGATCCTGCTCACAAAAGTGGAAATTTGCATTGTCCCCCTATTTCTAACAGAATGATAACAAAAATACTACTCATAAACCTATCTGTGGTGTAATTAAAAGAGTGCCTTTAATGCATATATTTAAAAGAGGATAGTTGAAAGTTAATGAGAATAGTTAGAAAATAAGCAACACAAGGTCAGGAAAAGATAAAGGAAGTAATAAAGGTAAAAGAAATTAGTGAATGAGGAAACAAGTATATAATAGACAGGATCACAAAATCTGAAGTTGGTTCTTTGGAAAAAAGAATAAAATTGGTGAAACTCTAATGAGATTGGTCAAGGAAACAAGGGAGCAAAACACCAATATTGGAAAAGAGAGGGTAGAAATAACCACAAAACCAAATGATCAAAATTAAGATCAAGTTTGGACAAAGTGACATCAAGAATGTCCTGATGTCATGCACTGAGAAGGACAGAACATCACCTATATAGTATTCCAGCCCAACATGTTTAACCTGAATCTAAACAGTAGAAAGCAATCAGAGAAATCCATCTTGAGATGCTTTCTGAACACCTGGAATGGATCTTCAAATGTCAATGTCATGCAAGACCAAAAAAAAAAAAAGTCAGGGTAAATAGTTTAAATGACACTAAAGAGATTTGACAACTGAAATGCAGTGCATGATCTTTAACTGGAAAGACGATGTTTTTGTTTTTGATTTAGAATCAGGCACAAAGAACAATATTAGGACAATTAGAAATTCAGAGTGAGGTTCATGTACCAGGTATTGTATTATCTCAAAGTTGGCTTTTCAGGGTGATAATTGCATTAAGATTCTGTAGTGGACAATTATTTTTCTTTTCTTTTTTAAAACAATTTTGTTAGGGGCACCTGGGTGGCTCAGTCGGTTAAGCGTCCGACTTTGGCTCAGGTCACGATCTCACTGTTTGTGGGTTCAAGCCCCACATCAGGCTCTGTGCTGACAGCTCAGAGCCTGGAGCCTGCTTCGGATTCTGTGTCTCCCTCTCTCTCTGCCCCCCTCCTGCTCACACTCCGTCTCTCTCCCAAAAATAAATAAACACTTAAAAAAATTAAAAACAATTTTTTAATGTTTATTTTTGGAGGAGAGACAGTGTGAGTGGGGGAGGGGCAGAGAGCGAGGGAGACACAGAATCCGAAGCAGGCTCCAGGCTCTGAGCTGTCAGCACAGAGCCCAACATGGGGCTCAAACTCACGAACTGTGAGATCATGACCTGGGCTGAAGTCGGATGCTCAATTGACTGAGCCACCCAGGTGCCCGACAATTATTTTTCTTAAGACATATATGCTGATGTCCTTAGGGATGGTATGCTATAATTTCTCCAGGTATCTCAAATTACTCAATAAAACATTAAACACACACACACACACACACACACAAGGAGGGACAGAAGATGACAAATGTGACAAATAATAATGGGTGAATCCAGGTGAAGGATGTATGAGTGTTCCTTGCAATTTTTGTGCAACTCTCTGTAGGACAGATATTTTCAAATATAAAAGTTGAAGGAAAAGAGATACCATTTTGTGCCAATCAACTTGAAAACTTAGAAAAAGGTAACCAATTTCTAGAAAAAAATAAATTGCCAAAACTGACTCATGAAGGAATAGCCAACCAGAATGGTTCCATAACCAGAAAGATATATATCAATAGTCAAAAACAAAAAAAAATCCAGGCTCCTCCCCTGACTTCTGACAAACATCTTAAGCAAAAATATTTTCAATGTGACAAATTCACAGAAAAACTAGAAACAGAGGAACACTCCCCAACACATTTTGTGAGGATACAATAACCTTGATACTAAATCCTGACAAGGGGAAGTTGAAAAAGCAAAATCATGGGTAAATCACACACTCATGACAAAGAGGCAAGGATCAGAAACAGAATATTATCAAACCGAATCTTACAGGGTAGAAGACAGAAAATACGTAATGTACTATGACTAAATTGCATCCATTGGAAAAATACAAACTTGATTTAATTTCAGAAAATAAGGTACTATAATATTCCAGATTCACCCATGACAGGAGATGATTATGGTCCTCGAATTCAGAAAAATAAATAGTAAGAAACAATATCTATTTGTAATATAATTTTCACATTAAAAATTTTTTTAATGTTTATTTTTGAGGGAGAGACAGAGCGCAAACAGGGGAGGGGCAGAAAGAGAGGGAGACGAAGAATCCGAAGCAGGCTCCAGGCTGCGAGCTGTCAGCACAGACGAAGAATCCGAAGCAGGCTCCAGGCTGCGAGCTGTCAGCACAGAGCCCGATGCGGGGCTCGAACTCACAAACCGTGAGATCATGACCTGAGACGAAGTCGGATGCTTAACCAACTGAGACACCCAGGTGCCCCCACATTTTTTTAAATTCAAGATTATCGAGGTACCATTTACATCAAGGTCTAGGAGTCCTTATAAACACATACTGTTATGGAACCACCACCACAAGCAAACTACAAAAAATGTTCATCCCCAAATTCTGTCATGCACTGATAGATAAATCCCTTCTCTCACATCCACACACTGGCAGCCACCGATCTCTTCTCTGTCCCTATGGTTTGGACTTCACAAGAATGTCATAGAAATGGAATCATGCGGTATGTAGACCGTTGCATTTTGCATCCTTCACAGAAAGGGATGTACACATGTGGCATTTCTCGGGGTCAATGTATCGTTTCCTCACCTGGGTAGTAGTCACATGGCTTGTCAAATTGTAGACTATCTACAATTGTGTGTATACGGGGTTTATACATATATGGTTAATACTTGCTCTCATGTAATTTATCCATTCTACCTTTGTATTGGTTACTTATTAAATAGCAATTGTTATCCTTTCAAAGAAAGATTGGAAAAGTCAGACAGAGGTCACCTTGAGAGAACTAAGGAGGAGAAGTGGCTGGCATGGGGCCAAATTCCTATCAGTGTTCTCCAAACCTGAGTGGTAGTTACCAGGACTACAACCTTGAGGGAGCACGGGAGCACCGAAAACTCTGTAGTTACACGAATGGTGTGTGCTGGGATCATGCAAGAACAGCTCATGTGGCCACCCTGACAACCCCAAGGTGCTGGCTGGCCAAACCTAGCAAACTAGCAAACACAGGCGAAGGTCTCCTCATCTCAAGATCAGTTGAGTAGCAACCATAATTACACCTAAAACCATAATTCCCATTGCCTTGTCAAGGTAACATATTAGCCAATTCCAGGAGTTAGGACATGGACCTCTAATTCCTATCTAACTTGAGGACCATTACTTTGGCCACCACACCAGGCTCCGTCTCCAGCATTCATCTCCTCCTACCCATTGTTCAGAGAAAGGTTGCCTGCTGGTTGTGGTGGCACTGGTGCTGGTGCTGGAGGAGGTGGAGAGGGAGGCATCCGCCCAGGTGTTGGGCAGGTAGCAGGAGGAGGCAGCATGGGGTCCAAGGCTTTCCAGGCCAACCACCACTGCCTCCCTGGCTGGAGAGGAGGCTTGAGGGGGAAGGCAAAAGGGGCACACTAAATTAGGGCAGGGGTCCCACCTTCTCCTTTCTCCTGGGGCTGACATGTATTCCCTTAACCTATGCCTCACCATCTGCCACTTCCTTCCACCTGGAACCTGAAGGGGCCAGGCCACAGCCTGTGATGTACATGGGTTACAGCAACATTGCTGTGTGGCACTTGGTCTGAGTATGGGACACAGGCCGTGTGCTCAGAGAAGGGAAAGGAGGCTGGCAAACCTAGTCAGGGAGGATTGTGACCCTGTCCTCCCACGTCACCTTCTCCCCTTCTTCATGCTGGCCTTCTTCAGCCCAGGGCTCTGGGCTCACTGGCCCTCCTTCCTCCAGTGGGGCAGAGCTGGTCCTGGACTCCTCCCCACTCACAACCTGTCCGTGTCTCCGTGGGCGGACATCCCAGCTGGAAGGTCTCTGCCAAAAGCTTTTGCTCAGCCGGTGTGCTGTGTTACCCCGCCAAGAAGTAACTTTTGGGTCAGGGTCAAGGCCAGAGCCTGAGCAACCAAGTCCACCTTCTCAAGTGAGGGGCTTGAAAGGGAAGAATTTAGTCCCACGAATGTTCTTTTCCAGGCTGAGGTCTGTGCTTGTCCCACCCCACGTGTGATGGCATGTCCACCTGAGCTCACGCCACAGGCCCTTCCGGAAGGCAGTGTGAGAATGGGCGGGGGGAACCGAGAAGCCACTCTCTACTTGCCATCCTCACTGACACATCCTGCCCGTGTCTCTCTTAGCACCGGGCACAGCAGCTTCCTTGGCGATCCTCCTCTCTACTGCTAAGATGAGGTACATCCCAGCAACTCCGAGAGCCTTCTCTCCTATTCTCGTTCCTTCAGAATAGCCTGGAGGGGTCAGACCTCACAGCATCGCACAGTAGGATCTGCAGCCTCCTCTGGCAACTCCCAACATTTTGAGCGTCTCCAAACCCGGTCCTGGGGTCTGGGGACTTTGTCATTCCCCTCCTGTTTTAGGAATTTAACAGCACCCCCTGAAAAGTAGATGCGACCCTTGCTTGTGCTCATGCAATCCCTTGCAGGTCGTTGTTGTTGTTGTTGTTTTAATATTTATTTATTCATCTTGAGAGAGAGAGTGCTAGCTTGAGCCAGGGAGGGGAAGAGAGAGGGGGAGAGAAAGAATCCCAGGCAGGCTCTGCATTGTCAGCACTGAGCCGGACATGTGGCTCCAGCTCACCAACCTTGAGATCATGACCTGAGCTGAAATCCAGTCGGATGCTTAACCGACTGAGCCACTGAGATGCCCTGTCCCTTACACGTTCTTGACCATGGTCTCCACTCCTTTTACTCCTTGAACCCCAGATCTCTGCCTCAAAGCTGATTATCCCCGATTAATGTTATTCACACATGCACACAGATGGACACACACACACACACACACAACCCCAGTCTTGACTGTTCTGTTGGCACCGACCTACCCCTCCGCCCCGAATTTCTGTGCATAAAACACCCAGTCTCTTGGGAAGAGGGTCTGGTGTGGCAGAAGCTGCCCGTACCTCACTGAGACCTGGCTCCTGGCTGAGGGAAGGAAGCAATGCCCAATCCCCAGTGAGCGGCAAATGAACATGGAGTTCAGACTAAATCTCACATGACCTCAAGAGGCAGCCAGGGAGCCTGACCTGGGACACAGAACTAGCATTTCACGGTGCAGGTCAAATGGCACTGGAAAGGGGCCCGTGCAGACACATGGAGACCCATCACGCACACTTGCCATGGAAGCTGGCCACATTCCAGCCAAGGGCAGTGCGACCACCAGGCTGGAGGAGGGGCAGTGAGGAGGCTTGGACGTGAAGGACATGAGAGCTCCCATGGTTGTGCCGTGCATTTCCAGGTGCTGGCAGGCAGTTTGCCCCAGGTTGGCCCAGAGCCACTGCAGGCCCCATCGCCCCCCCTCCAGCCCAGACACCAAGCTGTGCTTTTCTCTCCTGGGCCCTGTACCTGCTCTCTGGCTCTGCACCCCACTGGGCTGTGACTTCTGCCTCTACCCCGCTTCTGAACCCAGGGAGGGAGCACTGACAGGATTGGAAACTGAGGGCCAAGGCCGAGCACTAAATGGGAGAGGAGGAGGAGGCGCCAGTTCCTGGGCCAGCTGCCCTTGTGCCTGTGAGGTGGCAGCACCAGAGGGAGGTAAGGACGCCTAGAGGGGGCTGGGCCCAGGAGGGGGGAGGAGCAGCTCAATTGTGCCCTATAACATCTGTGGAAGCACAGGTGCAGGCGAGGCCACTGATGACAGAAAGCCACGGGAGTGATCTGGGAACCTCAGAAGTCAGAGCAGACAGTGGTCCCAAGGAGGGAAGGGAACAGGGACTGGACTTCTGGAAGGGGTCATGAGTCCCTGCAGGAGGGGGAGGGGGAAGGACGGAGATGAATGGGAACCTAGAGACCCAAAAAGAGGAGGAGATTAGGAGAGAGCCTGAAGGGAGCCTACAGGGGAAAGGGGGGCAGGTGCTCGCGCGGCCAGGTGGAGCCCACACCCCACCCAGACGGGGACACTCTGCCGGCGTGACTGCAGGGTTCCCAGCGGAGGTGGCCCAGACTTCTCTCAAGGACAAGGCCCACCACACGACACCTGTTCTGGAAAAGGCTGCAAAATAGAGCAGCTCCCTGCCCTGACCCTCCTTCCCATCCCCAGCTACCTCCTCACCCCCCCAGAGAGGACAGACTTGAGAACATGAGAGGTACTTTAATTTGAAGGTGCTGTGAACTTGGGTGGGGAAGTGGCAAAAAACAGGGAGAGGAAGCCCAGGCCGAGGTCGAACGTCGAACGGGAGGGAAGCAGCTTGGGCACAGCTTCCTGGCTCCAAAGGTACCAGCCGCCCCTCTTGTACAGAGATGCTGACTCAGCTTCTCCAACAGAGCAGAGTCAGGGAAGAAGAGCATCAGGCCAGGGCCAGCCCACGGCCCTCCTCAGCAGCCACGACCATGGGAAGGGGTATGGTGTGTGTAACACTCACTTCAAAGGGTCTGGAACTGGTCAGTCAGGGACTGCAGGGCCGCTGAAACAGAGACAGGCATTAGCAGGTGCTCCGGACCCGGGGACAGAGAACCCTGTGCTCCTGTCCCCTTGGAGAACTGCCTAGTCCTGCAACCTGAAACCCACGCCCCCCCTCCCAGCCCCTATCCAAAGAGCCCTGCGACTGACCTACTCAACCACCAGCTGAATTAAATATGGATGTGTCGTACAGGGGAACAAAACGTGCCAGCAGTTCTCAAGTTCTGGATCAACTTGGAACCATTCAGAGCTTGTCGGACAAATACACACTGTCCAAGCCACACCAAAGAGCAGTTAAAGGGAAAATCAATGAGGCATCTCTAAACGTCCAAAGAGAGAGATTCTCTGGGACTCATGGTGGTCAGCAAACTGTGCACCCAGGTAGGCGACTTTCCCATTGGTGCACACACCTAGCTGTACACGCAAAGCAGTCTCCAGGGTCAAGCCTGCTAGGTTCCCCTTCCAATGGGAATCTTGGTCCCTGTGGGGCTGCCTGCACCTGCAGCCCATCGCGGGTCCTGCACTGAGACACACCCCCCCACGCCCCCCTCTGCCTCTGCCCTGACCCAGCCCCAGCTAGAGGTTCCTCATACCAAGCTGCTCTTTCAGGTTGTCAACTTCTCTCTGCAGCAGGAGACACTAGGCCCACAAACATGGGAGAGAGAGAAAAGCATATTAGTATACCCTGGCCTCTCTCCTCATCCTCCCCCTCTCCTGCGAGCACCACACACCAAGGCCTAGTGGCTAGACTGGCACAGGACCCTCAGTGGAAAGGAGGCGCCTTCCCTTTGTGGGGAGCAGAATGGGAGGGGGGTACATATGTCAGTTTAACCTGGACACGGATCCCACCAGGTAGTTGGGGCCTGCATTTCTAGGAGCCAGAGCAAGCATTACCTGAGGACAGCCCTGTGCTCCAGGTGGTTGCTGCTGCCTTTCCGGTCTTGGGGGGTGGACAAGCGCTTCCTGGTCATCTGAGAGGGAAAGAACACAAAATCCAGCTTCCAAGGCTCCCAGTGAGGTGGAAAGGGCTTCGTGGGGTCTAACGTGAGGCAACACTACCCTCTGCTGGCAACAAGTTGCCCCTGCTCTGCCAGCAGCTCCACTCTTCTCCCTGGGCGTGCCTCTCCTGTCTCCCAGGGCCAGCCCATCCTTGATGGTGGTCCCCAAGGCCGGTGGCTCTGAGCTGGACTCTCCCAGAGCTGCAGCCACAGCCAGCCACTGGGAAGAGCAGCACGGCCAAATACAACTTTGTGGAACAAGGCTCTGTTCTGCTGAAAGTCTATGTCCGGGGTTGGGGTTTGGGGGTGTCCACGAACCACCCTTGCCACACAAACCCCACGCAGAGGATGATGTGGCTTAAGGCCGGTCCTGTCGACACCCTGTTTCCTATGGGAGAAGCTGCCTGGGTCAGAGAGGAGGCAGGGAACAAAGCTGAGCCTCCACCCTCCGCAGAGCCACAGGCAGAGGCAGAGGCGGCCCTCCTGATCCCGTCTCCCCTGCACTCCTGTGCAACCTGCAACACTCACCCGAGGGTGTGGGCTCTCTGGGCATGACGTCTCCCTGGCTCGGAGCCAAGGGCTGTGAGCTTCCCTGAAACTGGGGGGCTCTGGGGTTGAGGTCACCACGACTGCTTGCCTCACGATGCATGAATGGACAAGACGGCTCTGGCCTGTGTGCTGAAAGCTGCTAAAAGAAAAATTTCTCACTCATTTGGACTTGGGATGTTTTGTGTTTTGTGGGGGTGTAGTAGGTGTATACGGGTGTGTGTGCGCGCGCGCATGCGTGTTTAGGGGCTGGGGTGAGGCAGGGCGTAGGGAAGGGAATTCAGAAGCTGATCTGGCTAGTTAGTGCTTTCTCCCTCAGTCAGCCCCAGGTCAGGAGGCAGCGCTGAGCTAGGGAGAAGAGGGGGCCACTGACAGGGCCCAGGCTCCCTGCATGGAAGGCTTGGGGACCAGCTACAAAGTAGGAATCACGAAGCCCAGGAGTCTCAAGACTGAAGCTTTGCAGTCCAAACTTTCAAGGGGCAGGGGCTCCCCGATCCAAATCAACTACCAGCCCTCCCTTCCATCCCAGACCCTCTCTGGGCTGGGGGGAGGCAGGAAACGTGCCCAGGTCCAGAATGGTGCCCAGCACACATGGAGCGCTACCTTCATGTCTGCCCTTGTGCAAATGACCGGGTCCAGCATCCCGGTGACCTGGGGGGGCGGGGGGGCGCACGTCCAGGCCATCCTGGTTGGTCAGCTGCTGCACGATGGCTGCCACGGCCTCGTCCGCAAGGTGGGACGCGCAGTCCAGGGCGTCCCCCGTGTGGTCGGTCGGGGAGCCGGGGCGGCCTTCTAGGTCCCAGAACACAGGCCCTCCCGTTTCCGTCACTTCCTGCTCGGACTCGAAGCCCTCGGGGTCTGGGACCTCGCCACAGGCAAGATGGCAGAGGCACCAGGCGAGCGACGAGTCCTCCGGGCGACGCAGGCAATTACCACAGACGCCGCACCAGGCCGCACGAGACCTCAAACGCCGCGCGGCTTGCACACGCATTCGACGCCCTCGCCACGGCCTCCTCATTGGTCTGTCCCCCGCCAACCAGCGCGCGCCCCTCGTTTGCCCGCCCCTCAAGGCCCTGGCCAATGGGGTGGAGCGCCTTTGGTCTCCGCCCTCCCCCCCCCCCCCCCCAAGCAGGTCGGGGTGTTGGGTCTCTCGGGTGTGGCGGCCGGTTGGTAGGCCCTGTTGTCCGGGCTCTTCTGGGCCCGCCTCCTACTTTCCAGTTGGGAGTCACGGCTTCTAGACTCTGTCCGCCCGTGCACAGAGTGGGTTGTGATGGCACCTGTCTCCGGGGTTGGGGACCTGTCGGGACGGAGGTAAAGCACCTGCCTAGAAAGGATTTGCTGGCCTCTGTCCCACGGCCGCGCTCAGAACCTGATAGGACAATGGGCACGGGAAGCCCGCAGTCAGTGATCATGGGACCTGTGGCATATTCCCCCGCGAAGGGCCGGAGAGCAAATGTGGTCCTATTTACGGGCCGCAGCGTCTCTGTTGCATCCGCTTGACCTCGGTGGGTGATGACATTGGTCCCTGGATGTGTGCTCAGGGAACTTTCTTGGCAGGCGGGTTTGGCGCAAAGGCTGGACTTGGCCCCCTGACCCCGATCCTTCTCCACTCCGAGGCAATTCAAAGAAGAAATCTCAATGGCCAGTGCACACGCCAAAAGACGCTCACCATCACAAATCCTGGAGATGCGAACTAAAACCGCGAATCAGTGTTCACAGACCAGACTTGAAAGAGTCAAAGAGCTGAACCATTCCGAGGGTGGGAGAGGTTCTGAGTAGAGCCCTTGCTTTTGCCCACTGCTGGGTGGGGGGTCGGGTGGAGGAGGGGGCAGCGGCGCAGAAGAGCCCTTTGGGAGGGTAAATTGGCAGAATCAGTGCCAACCAACTTATACAACAGGTACCACATGCCTGGCTCTGTTGTAAGCACTGTAGTTAACTAGTGACACATTGTCGAGACAATCCTAGGGTTGAGGTACCCACTAGTACCGCCCTATTATGGGTGAGCAAACGGGCACTGAAAGGCTCAGCCACTGGCGCAAGGTCATTTGTTTTGTCGGGATCCGCGGCAGGATCGAAACTTGTAGTTTGGCCCCGGAGTCCTTGCTCTGAGCTCTGAGTGGAGAATCTTAAAAGAGAAGAGACGCCCATTCCCCCTGTGACCCAGCAAGTCCACTGCCACCTACATCTTCTGGGGACGCTCTCGTTCGTGTAATGGACAAGGAAGGATACGTGCACAGGAATGTTGGTGATGGGGAAAACTGTGAACACTCTGAATTCCCATCAGTAAGGGGGAAGTGGATGCAAGCAACTGATGTTCAGCGCATCTGGTAGACTGAACCACGCTAGTCAAAAGGAACAGGTGAGGCCGTGTTCACACATTTCAAAGCATCCTCGTGACTGAACACAGTAATTTGGAGATCACTGGAGCTGGACACACATTTGTAAGTAGTCAAATGAAAATTTAAAACGGAACCAGTCCTATGTTGAGAGTGCACTTAGGTGTCAGTGCAAGTATGGTGAAAGTTCTGGAGCATGCACAACTAACACCTAACAGTGGTGGTGGTGGTTGGGGTGGGGTGCCAGTTGTGTCTCCAATTGCTCTACAGCTACCGGTTCCCAGCTTCTCTGAGCTGAGCAGTCCCAATATCTGGGGAGTGGTCCCTCCCTTGATTTCTGTGAGGTGCTCCAGTGTTAGAATTTCCCTTGCTTGCCACCCAACCCCTACTCCAGGAGCCCTGGATTCCTTCCATACTTTCCTTCCTCTCTTTCCCACTCTTAATGCTCTGTCTGGCCCTCGCCTCTCCTGCCTACATCCTACTCTGGCTGATCCTCAGGAGGGCCCTGAGGTACCTCAACACCTCTTGCCTGAGTAATCGCAAAGGCCAGGTTTTGCTGGGTCTGCACCTGAGAAGCCTACCGTGCTGGGAAAGGTTACAGAGCAGGGGGGATTGGGCGTACTCTAAATCTGCAGTCAGCCTCCTCAAGCATGCCCCCAATATCCCTACGTGTGTGTGGAAAACGCCCTCTCCCACTTCTCCTAGTGGCTCTTAAAGTCATGCTGTGCAATCTGGATGCTGTGCAAAATGGATCACGAAAGAGACAGCAGAATCTCCTCTACCCACCACCCTCTTCGGAAATGTTACCAATGGATTCAGTCGAAGACTCCGTTGGCCCTCTTGCCATTTCCATTCCCTTCATCCTTCTCCCTCTCCCCCATAGACAGAATCCTAGCGCCTTTCCACACCTTCACCACTCTCTTCATCACTGGGATTCTCCTACCTCCTCTTCTGTTGCATCCTAAAGGTCTCCAGTGGTGTCCATAATTGTTGCTAACTCCCTTCCTTCAACCTCACTAGGATCCCATATTGGTTTTGACTTACTGTTCTGGCCTGGGCTGGGGACCAGTGTCAGAGGATCCACCTGGCCTTCCTGACCATGATAGTTTCTTGCCCCACAGACAGACCAATGCCCCAACGTGGGGGTTTTTGCTCCAACTGCCGAATGTATCAATCGTCAACTTGTGGACTAGAGAAGTGATCACTGCGTTGGCCCAGGGATCCAGTCGGCTTTCCATGACTGGATCTCTATCCCAACTCCTTTTATTACCAGGGTCTCCTAAGTCCCACTCTAGCCAGGCCTCATGGTGACACTTTGGGGCTCCAGTATCAATGTCACCTCGGACCCTGGGTCCAATAGTCCTAGAAATGTCTGAGTATTTCTCTTTCCCCAGTGCACTGTCACTTGAGAAATGGCAGTCATTCTCTGTAGGGAAGGCCGGTGGCATCATCATAGTATGTATATACTCATCACCTTGTTTCTTGACCCTTCCTCCTCAGGACTCCTCCACCTCTTGAGTCAGTGGGGCTGGTCTCAAAATTGGCTCAGGACCAGGAACTGAGCAAAAAATTGTAACTTTTTACTGGGACGACCACCCCCTTTCTCTTGCACCCTTGCCTTTGTCTGGCTGTAGCTGCCCCGAGGGAGCCAGGCTGTCTGAACCATCCTCTCAGCTCCCTGCCAGTCAAAGCACTCTTGACTGCCCCCCTGACCTTGCCGGTTGTTACAGGAAAGGTAGTCTCCTGAGGTCTCTTGATTGAGAGTTACTCTCTGCTCTCTATTACATCAGAATTCCATCACTCTCATGGATGGTAATGAGCTCGGGCCAGGACCACTTGCTGCCATCACCTGCATCGGCCTGCAGAGGGCAGCAACCGCTGAACTTTGGTGAATGGTGGGTCCACTGGGCCCTCTCATGGAACTTAATGGTTAGGCCATGTGACTGGCCTCACCTTTTCTATCCGTTCCAGCTCGCCTGCATCATTCAGCCTTGTTGTTCCTTCCTCTACCCTCTGCTAGTCCAAGGCAGGCACTTCCACTTCTCAGTGCGGCCACCACCTTCTTGGAGCTTTTGAGGGCCACTCTGGTGGTGAATCTATCTACTCCATCTCCTGGAGTCCCTGCCAGTGGGTTAAACCCCGTGGTATGAGAAAGTGCCCCTACTCAGCAAAACCTGATTATCCAGTCTTCTATTCCTGTCCTCTTGATCCAGCACCCTCAAAATCCAATCCTAGGGATATCCCCCTGCTCCTGCCAGTACAGACTGTCTATTTCTTGCAACTCCCTTGGTGTATAGTTTCTTTATGGAGAAAAGATCAGGGCTTCCACTGGGACGGGCACCTGTGGCTTTGGCAGGGAGCAGAGCAGACTCTGCAGCATCTATCAGCACAGGGCACATGCTGGGTCTTGCTAGGGAAGGAAGGGCCACCCTGAAAGCCCTGAGACCTCAGGGGGTGGGGCCCTGGAACAAAGGAATCAAATGGTATATTATAACACATCTATCTAGGGGCGCCTGGGTGGCTCAGTCGGTTGAGCGTCCGACTTCGGCTCGGGTCATGATCTCAAGGTTCCTGGGTTCGAGCCCTATGTCGGGCTCTGTGCTGACAGCTCAGAGCCTGGAGCCTGTTTCGGATTCTGTGTCTCCCTCTCTCTCTGACCCTCCCCTGTTCATGCTCTGTCTCTCTCTGTCTCAAAAATAAATAAACGTTAAAAAAATTAATAAAAAAAGAAAGAACACATCTATCCAACACAGAAGACGGTAGCCACAGAGAAATGGAGGCACAAAAAGACATGAGAAATGTATAACACTCGTAGCAAAATAACATCTGCAAACCAACCCATATTATGAACGCATGAATCCCTTTAATCACAAGGTAGAGAGTGTCAATCCAGTAGAAGAAACGGATGGATTCAACTACCTGCTTTTGACAGGGGATATCCTTCCAATAATGGCATAAACCTGCTGAGAGTGAGAGCACAGTGGATGATAGTGTGCCATTGTGGCCATAATAACAAGACACAAAGTTGACTTTTAAGACAGAGAGTGTTCCTAGAGACAAAAGTGGACATTTCGTAACGACAGAAGGATCCACTGATGTGGGAGACATAACGATTTCAAACTTCTACTCACATAGGTACGGAGCCTCAAAATACCTACGACAGAACTTGACAAAGTTGATGGAAGAATTAGACCATGTAACGTTAATATCTGGGGGTTTTAATACTCTGTCTCATCCACTGATAGAAGGACTGGACAGAAAATTCGCAAGGATACAGAAGACCTGAACAGCAGCCTCTGTTACCCTGAACAGCAGCCTCTGTTACCCTGAACTGACATCTATGAAACACTCTGTTCAACAACATTTGAATACACATTCTTTTCAAGTCCACATAATCATTTTCAAAGATAGAACATACCGAGGGCCATGAAACTCATCTCGACAACTTGGAAGGGGTCTAGATTGTGCAAGGATTTAGCCCTCTGGTGGTATAGGTGTGTGAGAGACCATGATACCACCTGAAAAACCCTTCAAGGAAAGTAATGCTCTTAGGAAACAGCCAGCTCTCAGGTGAGCAAGACAATTAGGGGGGAACATCTGGAGATGTTGAGGATATTTGGATTCTTTCTCATCACTCACCTGTTTTCACTCTTACCTGATGACTTTGCTTCCCATTTCCCTGAGAATATAGGGCAACCAGCAAAAAACTTCCCTCCTTTCTCATAAGTGTTTTTCTCCAGTTGGCATCACTCGTATCAACGTACAGTCCTGTCCTTTCTCCCTCCTTAAAAAACCCTCTTCTAATCCCACCTTCCATTCGAGTTACCCCACATCTCTCTGCTCAGCCTTATAGAAAAACTCCTTCTAAAAAGTTGTGTGTACTCACTGTATCAAATTCCTGTCCTCCCATTCACACTTCCTCTCTTTTTCACATTTCACAAAGTGTTATTGAATGCTTATCACGTGTGAGGCACTGTTCCAAGACCTGGAACACTACATACACTACAGTGAATGCGACTAAAGGAACATACATTTCTGTCATAGACCTATCACCAGTATTTTCTAAATCTTCAAATGTCTTCATTCCTTTGTTCTTCAAGTGCACGTTCCCTAACCATGTTCCAGTCTTTATTGGTTACTCAGGGTGCTAGGGTGCTATATTGATCTAGAACATTCCCTTGCTAGGCCCCCAGTTGGGATCTGGTGCCTATTGGGACCCACTTTTTTTTTTTTAGTGTACTACAATAATTCTGATAGGACACATCAGATAAGCACATGATTTCTTTTGAGACTTTGCGTGAGCAAAGTTTGCTTTTATGTCAGACTTAACTGATACCTCGATGTGTAAATCTGAGGCTGAAATTTCCCACCAAGGATTTTTCAGGCATTGATCCACTGTTTTTTTTTTAACTTCCAATGTCAATTTGGAGAAGCCTGCCGTTATTTTGAATGCTTTATTTGTCCCAAGCCTTTTCAGGGATAAATTTGTGTATTCTTCACCACAACAGGATATAAAATAGCTTCATTATACATAAAGTCTCCCTCATTATGCTCTTTGTATTCACACTGTCTCCCCCATCCCAGACCTTTGATAACCAGGGATGTGTTTCCCATTCATATATTTTTACCTTTCCAGAATTGTATACAAACATAATGATACAATATGTAATTGTTTGAGTCTGGCTTCTTTCCTTCAGCATCATGTATCTGTGATTCACCCAAATTGTGCATATATTGATTTTACTTTCCTTTATATTGGCTACGTAGTGTTCCAGTGCATGGATGAAGCAGAGGTTGTTTTTCCATTCATCTCTTGAAGAACATCTTGATTTATTTAAGTTTGGGGTGATTATGTATAAGATTGCTATGTCCATTGTTGCCAATTTTTTTTGGTAAATGTAAAATTTCACTTTCTAGGGAAAACATCCATGAGTGGGATTGCTGGGTGTTATGGTCACTCCATGTTTACCTTTATAACAAACTGGCAAGCTGCTTCACTGAGTGGCTGTACCATTTTGCATTCCCTGCATCAATAGCTGAGCTTTTCATTAACTTCAACTCCTCACCAGCACTTGGTTTTGTCAGTATGTTTTAATCCAGCTATTCTGATAGGTATGCAGTGGCATCTCATTGTGGTTTTAATTAGCATTTTCCTAATGGCTAATAACATGTTTTCATGTGCTCATCTGCTATTCTTATATCCTCTTTTGAAGTGTCTGTCAAGTGTTTTGCCCATTTCTTAATTAAGCTGTTCATTTTCTTATTGTTGCGTTTTCCGAGTTCTTTGTGTATCTGGATCGTAGTTGGATATGTAATTGACAAATATTTCTAAGTACTTTTTTTTTTTTACTCTCTTTACAGGGTCTTTCTCAGAATAAAAGTTTTTAATTCTGATGGAGTCATTTTAACACTCGTTCCTTAATATTTCTGACATGTTTTTGGTGTTATGTCTCAGAATTCTGCATGTATCCCAGGTCATGAAGAAACTTTCTTATGTTTTCTTTCATAGGTATTATACCTTTATCTTTTATATTTACATATATGATCTATTTTGAGATAAGTTTTGTATAAGATGTGAGTTAGAGGCACATATTCTTTTTTCTTTGCACATGGATACCTAAAGGGTGCAATGCCACTTTTGAAAAGACTGTGCCTTATCCAGTGAATTTGTTTTGTACATTTGTCCAAATCAGTTGGTAGTATTTGTGCGGGTGCATTTCTGGAGCCTCTATTCTGTTCTGTTGATTTATATGTCTATCTCTTCACTAATATCACATTGTTTTAAGTATTGTAGCATTATATTGAGTTTTTAAAAATTTTATTTATTATTTATTTTTTATCAGTTAACATACAATGCAATATTGGTTTCAGAAGTAGAATTCAGTGAATCATTACTTACATACAACACCCACTGCTCATCACAGCAAGTGCCCTCCTTCATACCCATCACCCACCTTGCCCATCTCCTACCCACCTCCCTCCATCAACCCTCAGTTTGTTCTCTATCATTAAGAGTCTCTTATGGTTTGTTTCCCTTTCTTCTCTTCCCCCCTTTTCCCCTATGTTCATCTGTTTTGTTTTCTAAATTCCATATATGAGTGAAATCGTATGATATTTGTGTTTCTCTGATTAACTTATTTTGCTGAGCATAATACATTCTAGCTCCATCTACATCATTGCAAATGGCAAGATTTCATTCTTTTGATGGCTGAGTAATATTCCATTTCATATATATACCACATCTTCTTTATGCAATCATCAGTTGATGGACATTTGGGTGCCCTCCATTGTTTGGCTATTGATAATGCTGCTATAAACATTGGGGTGCATGTACTCCTTCAATTCTGTGTTTTTGTAACCTTGGATGAATACCCAATAGTGCAATCGCTGGATCATAGTGTATAGTTCTATTTTTAGTTTTTTGAGGAACCTCCACACTGTTGTCCAGAGTGGCTACACCAGTTTGCATTCCCACCAGCAGTGTAAGAGGGTTTCCCTTTCTCTGCATCCCCTCCAACACTTGTTAATTTTAGCAGTTCTTACAGGCATGTGGTGGTATCTCATCGTGGTTTTGATATGTATTTCCCTGATGATGAGTGATGCTGAGCATCTCTTCATGTGTCTGTTAGCCATCTGGATGTCTTCTTTGGAAGAGTGTCTATTGTGTTGAGTTTGGTAAGTTCTTTATAGATTTTGGTTACTAACCCCTGATTAGATATGTCTTTGGCAAATATCTTCTCCCATTCTTCAGGCTGCCTTTTAGTTTTGTTGATTGTTTCCTTTGCTGTGCAGAAACTTTTTATCTTGAAGAAGTCCTGATAGTTCATGTTTGCTTTCATTTCCCTTGCCCTCAGTGATGTGTCTAATAAGAAGTTGCTCCGGCTGAGGTCAAAGTGGTTGCTGCCTGTGTTCTCCCCTAAGATTATGATGGTTTCCTGTCTTACATTTAGGTCTTTCATTCATTTTGAATTTATTTTTGTGTATCAAGTAATAAAGTGGTCCAGGTTCATTCTTCTGCATGTCGACGTCTAGTTTTCCCAACACCATTTGTTGAAGAGACCCTCTTTTTTTCCATTGGATATTCTTTCCTGCTTTGTCGAAGATGAGTTGACCATGTAGTTGAGGGTGCATTTCTGAGTTTCCTATTCTGTTCTGTTGATCTATGTGTCTGTTTTTGTGCCAGTACCGTACTGTCTTGATGACTACAGCTGTGTAATATAGCTTGAAATCCAGAATCGTGGTGCCTCCAGTTTTGCTTTTCCTTTTCAGGATTGCTTTGGCTATTTGGGGTCTTTTCTCGTTCCATACAAATTTTAGGATTGTTTGATTTTGATAAGGATTGCATTAAATGTGTGGATTGCTTTGGGTAGTATACACATTTTATCAATGTCATTCCAATCCATGAGCACGGAATGCTTTTCCATTTCTTTGTGTCTTCTTTAATTTCTTTCATAAATCTTCTATCGTTTTCAGAGCACAGATCATTTGCCTCTTTACTTAGGTTTATTTCTAGGTATCTTATTGTTTTTAGTGCAATTGTAAGTGGGGTTGATTCCTTGATTTCTTTTTCTGCCGTGTAGGATTGTATTAATTTTTTAAAATTTTTAAATGTTTATTTATTTTTGGGAGAGAGAGACATAGCACAAGCAGGGGAGGGGCAGAGAGAGAAGAGACCCAGAATCAGAAACAGTCTCGAAGCTCCCAGCTGTTAGCACAGAGCCCGACGTGGGGCTTGATCTTGGGAATGGTGAGATCATGACCTGAGTTGAAGTTGGATGCTCAGCCGACTGAGCCACCCAGGCACCCCACATCATATTAAATTTTAAAGGCAAGTAGAGTCATTCCTCCAACTCTATTCTTTTAAAAATTGTTTTTAGTGATTATAGATACTTTGCTTTTATATATAAATTTTGGAATCACTTTGTCCATATATACAGAAAACCTCTTGCTGGTATTTTTATTATATTACATGAAACTTAAATAGATTAGTTTTAATAAAACTGGTATCTTTACTATGTTGGGTATTCCCATCCATTAGTATGGTTTGTCTCTTCATTTAATTATTTCTTGGGTTTCTTTCACTGGAACTTTGTGGCTTTCAGCATGTAGATCTTGTGTATACTTTGTTAGGTTCATTACTAAATATTTCATGCTTTGGAAATATTGCAAATTTTATTGGTTTTTAAACTTTTGGTTTCCATTTGTACATTTATTGTAGACAGAAATACAATGGATTTTTGTGTATTCATGTTGTATCCTGTGATCCTACTAACCTCATTTGTTAGTTATAGGAATCTTTTTCTAGATTTCATGGGATTTTCTATAGTGGATAATCATGTTGTCCATGAATATGGGCAGTTTTATTTCTTCCTTTCCCACTGGAATGTCTTTTATTTATTTTTCTGGAATTATTATACTAGCTAGGATTTTCAGTATGATGTGGAATAGGAATGGTAAGTATGGACATCCTTGCCTTGTTTCAGATCTTAAGGGGAAGCCATTCACTTTTTTTAGTATCAAGTATGTTAGCTGTAGGTTTTATGTAGATGCCCTTTATTAGGTTGAGGAACTCCCTTTCTATTCATACTTTGCTGAGTTTTCATCTTGAATAGATGTCAAAAGCTTTTTCTTAATTAATTTTCATGATAATGTGGCTTTTCCTTTATAAACAATTAATATAATGGCTTTAATCAGTTGTTTTTACAAACATTGAGCCAGCCTTGTATTCCTGGAATAAACACCACTTGTTTGAGATATATTTTTCTTTGTATATATTGGTGGAATCAATTTGCTAATATTTTGTTGAGGATTATTGTGTCTATGTTCATGAAACTGTTCACCTGAAGTTTCTTGCTTGCTTTCTTCTCTTTTTTCTTTGTCTTTGTTTTTGATTTTAGGGTAATTAATGCTGGCCCCCAGAAAGGTGTTGGAAACTGTTCTCTCCTGCTCCATTTTTGGAAAGAGGTTTTGTAAAATTGATGTTAATTCTTTAAATGTATGGCAGAATTCACCAGTGAAACCATCTGGGCCTGTGGTTTTCTTTGTTGGAAGGCATTTCACTATGAATGCAATTTATTTATAGGAGTATCCAAATTACTATTTGATAGTGGATAATTTTGGTAATTTGAGGTTTTTGAGATATTGGTCTCATTCCTCTAAGTTGTTTAATTTATGTGCATTGGCTTATCCAGCCATAGTATCATTTTTTTCCTATTTGACCAATATCAATATATTTTCTGTATTCCTGAAGTTTGGAAATATTTTATTTGGTGATTTTTTTTATGAGGTGCATTTTGTTGTATATTCAGTATACCTTTTCAGCCTGAAGATGTGTGTCCTTCAATTCCAGAACTTTTCTACTTAGTCAATCTGAGCTGCTATAACAGAATACCATAGACTGGGTGGCTTATTAATGGCAGAAATGTATTTCTCACAGTTCTGGAGGCTGGAATGTCCAAGATCAAGGTACCAGCATTTTTGGTAACTAGTAAGGGCCCATTTCCTGTTTCACAGTTAAAGTCTTCTGAGGAGGAACCAAGATGGCGGAAGAGCATGGAAGATTTTTGTGTGTCTCACGTCCATGAAATACAGCCAGACCAACACTAAACCATCCTACACACCTAGAAAACTGACTGGAGGATTAACACAACAATCTGCACAACCTGAACCACAGAATTCAGCAGGTATGCGGCATGGAGAAGTGAACTTGGGGAGTGAGAAGGCGCAGGAAGGGAGGTGCTTTTGCAAGTGGAGGGAGGATGGAGACGGGGGGGCGGGGAGGAGAATACAGGAAAAGCACCCCTCCCCAAAAGCCGCTGGAGAGAAAGTGGACAATTGGAAACAGCTGCAGGGACTAAACTAAAAAGAGAGAAAGGAGAAAGGAGAGGGTTTAAATTCCATTAAGACTGTAAACAAGGGGAGTGCAGTCTGCAACTCTGCAGCTCAATACCTGGCGGTGCTCTGGTGGGAAGGGCAAATCCCCAGGAAAAGAGTGGGGTTGGGGAGGATCTCGGGCCACCGCTGGAAGGACATTTGGTAGAGACTGTTGAAGCCACCTAGTCCCAGCAGACCTCAGAAAATGGCCACATTCGCTGGTGCTGGAACAAGGTTGTTAAGGGTGAAGCCTGGTGCCAGATGTGTGTTGTGATCTTCCATAATCCCTGAAACGCTGCTGCTACACTATCTCGCGAACTTTTTCTGGGGCAGGCTGGCACCTGGCCGTAGTCTCGGGGCACTAGCAGCAGCAAGGTCCAGCAAGCGTTCCTGGGTGCAGCCGGCATTTGGCCATTGCTCATTCGGCCATTGCTCTGTGAGACCCTCCCGTAGAAGGGTGGAACAGGTCAAAGCCACAGTCCTTCAGAAGTAAGGGGTCAGGGAAAACAGCTGCATCTGAGACAAAACTCAGGAAAGAGGTACTGCCAGGGGCCTGGTCACAGAGAGCGAAAAAGCAGGAAGTGGACGAGAGCTGAAGACAGAGGACGGGTGTGCAATTGCTGATCTGAGAGAACAGATGGGGTAGCTGGGTGGCACTATTTTTACCACTCCTGTGCATGTGCATATGCACCTACGAGCACCACAACACTCCACCTCAGTAGGCTAGCAGCGACATCTAGTGGAGAGCGGAGCCATTACACTGAGCCCTGCCCAACTGAGCCAACCTCGCTCTTCAAGAACACAAGTCTCACCGCTGGCTTACTTTATGGACTATAAAGCTCTACATAGACTGACTTCTAGGGGAAAATGAAGTAATTTCAGTCTTACTTCAGTCTGTTAGCAGGTCTATTCAATTTTCTTTCTTTCTTTTTCTTTTCTCTTTTACACTTCTTTGAAAGAGAAAAAAATCATTTTTATTTTCAATTTTTATTAAAAATATTTTTCTTTAATTTTTATTACTATATGTTTTACTTTTGTGTAAGTTTTTTCAAATTATATTTTACTTCCATCATTTTATTTTAGTCTACTTCAGTGTATTCACCTTTTCAAATTTTCAAACGATTTTTTTCTTTTTTCTTTTTCTTTTTTTTCTCTTTTTCTTTTTTCTTTTTCTTGAATGCAGAAAGAGAAAAACCTCATTTTTACCTTCAACTTCTATTAAAAATATTTTTCTTTAATTTTTTTACTATTTTTTTGCTTTTATGTAAGTTTTTTCCAATTCTATTTCACTTCCATCATTTTATTTTTGTCTACTACAGTGTGTTCACTTTTTCAAATTTTCAAATGATTTCCTTTTTTTGTTTTTTGTTTTTTCTCTTTTTTCTCTTTTTCATTTCTTTTCTTTTTATTGAATATGGAAAAAGAAAAAATTCATTTTTATTTTTAATTTTTCATAAAAATATTTTTCTTTAATTTTTTCTACTATATTCTTTACTTCTGTGTACATTTTTTCAAATTCTATTTTATCTCCATCATCTCATTTTAGTCTACTTCAGTGTATTCATTTTTTCAAATTCTCAAATGATTTCCTTTTTTTTTCTTTTCCCCCCCTTTTTTTCCTCTAATCTGTCAAACCACTTTCAACACCCAGACCAAAACACACCTAGTATCTAGCATCATTTATTCTATTTGTGTGTGTGTTTTTAATTTTAATATTTTTTAATTTTAATATTTAAAATTTTAATTTTTCTACCTCATTAATTCCTTTTCTCCCTTCAAAATGACAAAACAAAGGAATTCACCCCAAAAGAAAGAGCACAAAGAAACGACAGCCAAGGATTTAACCAACACAGATACAAGCAAGATGTCTGAACCAGAATTTAGAATCACGATAATAAGAATACTAGCTGGAGTCAAAAATAGATTAGAATCCCTTTCTGCAGAGATAAAAGAAGTAAAAACTAGCCAGAATGAAATTAAAAATGCTATAACTGAGCTGCAATCACGGATGGATGCAGCAGCAGCAAGGATGGATGAGGCAGAACAGAGAATCAGCGATATAGAGGACAAACTTATAGAGAATAATGAAGCAGAAAAAAAGAGGGAGATTAAGGCAAAAGAGCACAATTTAAGAATTAGAGAAATCAGTGACTCATTAAAAAGGAATAACATCAGAATCATAGGGGTCCCAGAAGGGGAAGAGAGAGAAATAGGTAGAAGGGTTATGTGAGCAAATCATAGAGGAAAACTTTCCTAACTTGGGGAAAGACACAGACATCAAAATCCAGGAAGCACAGAGGACCCCCATTACATTCAACAAAACCCGACCATCAACAAGGCATATCATAGTCAAATTCACAAAATACTCAGGCAAAGAGAGAACCATGAAAGCAGTAAGGGAAAAAAAGTCCCTAACCTACAAGGGAAGACAGATCAGGTTTGCAGCAGACCTATCCACAGAAACCTGGCAGGCCAGAAAGGAGTGGCTGGAGGGGTAGGCAAACTATAGCCCGCAGTCTAAATATGGCCTGGTGTCAGTTTTTGTATAGTCTTTCTATTAACAATGGTGTTTACATTTTTAAATGGTTGGAAAAAATTACAAGAAGAATAGTATTTTGCGAAATATCTGTCTTAGTGTCCATAAATAAAGTGTTATTAAAGCCACCCTCATTCATTAATATATTGTCTATGGATGTGTTCATGCCACAATCACAGAACGGAGTAATTGAAACTACATATGGCCTGCAAAGTCTAAATTATTTACTACTGGGCCCTTTACATAAAAAAAGTATCTAGCCCTTTCTCTGTAGCCATGCTGTCTGCTAATACTTTTTGTAATTTTTTTTAATGTTTATTCATCTTTTGAGAGGGAGAGAGAGAGAGAGAGAGAGAGAGAGCACAAGTGGGGCAGGGGCAGAGAGAGAGGGAGAGAGAGAGAATCCCAAGCAGGCTCCACGCAGTCAGCATGGAGCCCAATGTGGGACTCAAACTCACCAACCATGAGATTATGACCTGAGCTGAAGTCGGACGCTTAACCAAGCCACCCAGGTGCCCCTGTCTGCTAATACTTTTTGTGATGACAGAAATGTTCTGTGTCTATATGGTACAACTTGATAGCCACTAACCATGTGAGGCTATTGAACACTTGAAATGTAGCTAATGTTACTGAGGAACTGGTGAATTTTAAATTCTATTTTCATTAATTTAAATTTAAGGAGCTACATGTGGCTAGTGGCTACTATATCAGACACTGCAGCTCTAAAATGTTCTATTGTATGAACATGCCATAATTTAATTTGCCCATTTTACTGTTGATGGGCAATTGGTTGTTTACAGTTTGTAAGTATTGTAAATGAGACTCTTATAACTCTTCTTGCCCATATCTTTGTTTCCACATATCTGTGACTTTTTGTGAATATGACACTCTGATGTAACTGCAATAGCATGTGAGAATTCCACTACTTCTACATCCTCACCAACTAGGCAGTGTCAGTCGGCTTTTTTTTTTTTTTTTTTTTTTTTGCTATTCTGGTGGATATAGAGCTGTATCATGTTGGGGTTTACATTTGCATTTTCTGGTTCCTAATGAGGCTGAGAGCTTTTTCATATATTGATGATTTCCATGCCAGGACCTAGAACACTTTGATTCTGTGTACCACCCCTCCTGACTTGCATGCTAGTGTTATGTATTTCAACTTTATTCATATATTTACACTGCCTAAGACATTAGTAGTAGTAGTAGTCTTTTTTATTTCTCTCCTCCTCTCCTTATTTACTCTTTTTCATTTTCTTCATTCCTGAATCTGACCTCTTATCTAGGATCATTTTCCTTATGCCTAAAGAAAAACCTTTAGCATTTCCTTTAGTGCTGGTCTACTTATGGTGAATTCTCTCATGTTTTGCCTGTCTGAATATGTTGACATTCAACTTAATTGTTTAAGGGTGTTCTTTCTGGGTATAGAATTATAGGTTGGCATTTATTGTCTTTCAGCACTTTGACAGTATTATTCCACTCTCTTCTGGATTGTATTTTTTTCTGAGAATTCAGATATTACTTTAATTATTTCTGCTTTGAAGTTATACTCTTTTTCTCTGGATTTTTTTTTAAACTAAAAAATTTAACATCTGTTAAAATATACAAATCATAAAATTTACTATCGGAACAATTTTTAAGTATACAGTTAAGTAGTGTTAAGCACATTCACATTGTGCAATCAATATCCAGAACTGTTTTTATTTTGAAAACTGAATGTCTGTATGTATTAAACATTTCCCCTCATTCCCTGGCAAGCAACCTTCTATTTTCTGTGTCTATGAATTTGGCTATTCTCAGTACCTCAGAGTGTAATCATGCAGTAGTTGTCTTGTTTTGACTGGCTTATTTCACTCAACATAATGTCCTCAAGGTTTAACCATGGTGTCACATGTGTCAGAATTCTCTTCCTTTTTAAGGCTGAATAATATTCCATTGTATGGAAATACAGTATTTTTTAATACATTTATCCATCAATGAATACTTGTGTTGCTTCTAACTTTTGGCAATTGTGATTAATGCTGCTACATAGTTTTATAAATATCTCTTTGAGTGGCACCTGGGTGGCTCAGTCGGTTGAATGTCTGACTTCAACTAGGTCATAATCTCATAGTTCCTGGGTTTGAGCCACACGTCGGGCTTTGTGCTGCCAGCTCGGAACCTGGAGCCTGCTCAAATTCTGTGTCTCCGTCTCTCTCTGCCCCTCCCCCCTCACGTTCTGTCTCTCTCTCTCTCAAAAAATAAATAAAGTATAAAATAAATAAATAAATAAATAAATATCTGTTTGGGACCCTGCTTTCAATTGTGTTGGGGTTATACCCAGAAGTGGAATTGTTGGATCATATGGTACTTCTATTTTTAATGTTTTGAAAAACTACCATACTGTTTCTCTGTATGTTTTTAGGAATTTATCTTTTTCATCTTTTTTATTTCTAGCAGTTTCATTATAAAGTGCCTAGATTTGTTTTTCTTTTGATTTATATTGCTTGAACTCTAGGGATTTTTGAACTTATGTTGGATATCTTTCTCAATTTTAGAAATTTATTTCTATAAACACTGCTTCTACCCCATCATTTCTCCTTTTGGGAATCCAATTACACATATGTTAGACTTTCTCACTGTATCCCTTTGTCTTTTACAATTTCTTCTGTGTCTTCCATATTTATGTCCCTTTGAGTTTCATTCTGGATATTTTTCTATCTTTGAGTTTAATGATTCTTTCCAATGCTGTATAAGATTCTCAAACTTGTCATTTATTTCTTGGATGTATTAATCATACAAAAATATTTTTGCTTTTTGGAAACATGTTTATGATACGGTATTGAATTAAAAAATGTGCTTTACAAAGCCTTTTTTTTAGAGATTAAAAAACCTTATAACACACTGCTAACATCATATTCATGGTGAAACACTAGAAGCTTTCCCCCTAAGATCAAGAACAAGATAAGAATGCCCACTTTAACCACTGCTATTTAACTTCATATTGTAAATTCTAGCCAGAATAATTAGGTGGAAGAATAAATAAAAAATATACAAATTGGAAAAGAAGAAGTACAATTTTCTCTATTCCCAGATGACATGACGCTATATAAAGAAAATCACAAAGAATCTATTTAAAGCTGCTAGAGCTAATAAATTCAGGAAAGATACAAGACATAAACAATCAAAAACCAGTTGTGTTTCTCACTGAAAACTATAGAAAGCTTATGAAAGAAATTGAAGAAGACACAAAAAAATGGAAAAATATTCCATGCTCTTGGAGTGGAAGAACAAATATTGTTAAAATGTCAATACTAACCAAAGCAATCTACATATTCGATGCAATCCTTATCAAAATAACACCAGCATTCTTCACAGAGCTAGAACAAACAATCCTAAAATTTTTATGGAACCAGAAAAGACCCCAAATAGCCAAAGCAATCTTAAAAAAGAAAACCAAAGCTGGAGGCATTCCAATCTCAGACAGCAAGATATATTACAAAGCTGTAATCATCAAGAAAGTACGGTACTGGCACAAAAACAGACACTTAGATCAATGGAACAGAACAGAAAACCCAGAAATGGACCAAAAAACATATGTCCAACTAATCTTTGAGAAATAAGGAAAGAATATCCAATGGAATAAAGACAGTCTCTTCAGCAAACGGTGCTGGGAAACCTGGACAATGACATGCATAAAAATGAACCTAGTCCACTTTCTTACACCATACACAAAAATAAACTCAAAGTGGATGAAACACCTAAACATAAGACAAGAAGACTTCAAAATCCTAGAGGAGAAAGTAGGCAAAAACCTCTTTGAATTTGGCCACAGCAATTTCTTACTCAACACATCTCCAGAGGCAAGGGAAAAAAAGCAAAAATGAACTATTGGGACCTCATCAAAATAAAAAGCTTCTGCACAGCGAAGGAAACAATCAGCAAAACTAAAAGGCAACCAACAGAATGGGAGAAGATATTTACAAGTGACATATCAGATAAAGGGTTAGTTTCCAAAATCTATAAAGAACCTATGAAACTCAACACCCAAAAAACAAATAATCCAGTGAAAAAATGGGCAAAAGACATGAATAGACACTTCTCCAAAGAAGACATCCAGATGGCCAACTGACACATAAAACAATGCTCCACATCACTCATCGTCAGGGAAAGACAAATCAAAACCACAATGAGATACCACCTCACACCTGTCAGAATGGCTAACATTAACAACTCAGGCAACAACAGATATTGGCAAGGATGTGGAGAAAGAGGATCTCTTTTGCACTGCTGGTGGGAATGCAAACTGGTGTAGTCACTCTAGAAAACAGTATGGAGGTTCCTCAAAATATTAAAAATAGAACTACCCTATGACCCAGTAATTGCACTACTAGGTATTTATCCAGGGGATACAGATGTGCTGCTTTGAAGGGGCACATGCACCCCAATGTTTATAGCAGCACTATTGACACTAGCCAAAGTATGGAAAGAGCCCAGATGTTAATCGATGAGTGAATGGATAAAGAAGACACACACACACACACACACACACACACACACACACTGGAGTATTACTTGGCAATCAAAAAGAATAAAATCTTGCCATTTGCAACTACATGGATGGAACTAGAGGGATTTATGCTAAGCGAAATTAGTCAGTCAGAGAAAGTCAGTCAGTCATATCATGTGACTTCATTCATATGAGGAATTTAAGATACAAAACAGATGAACATAAGGGAATGGAAGCAAAAATAATATAAAAACAGGTCGGGGGACAAAACAGAAGAGACTCTTAAATATAGAGAACAAACAGAGGGTTGCTGGAGGGGTTGTGGGAGGGGGGAGATGGGCTAAATGGGTAAGGGGCATTAAGGAATCTACTCCTGAAATCATTGTTGCACTATATGCTAACTAACTTGGATGTAAATTTAAAAATTAATTGATTTATAAAACAAACAAACAAACAAACAAACAAACAAACAAAAGTTGTGTTTCTATACCAGCAATGAAAAATCCAAAAGAGAAATTAAGAAAACAATTCCATTTATAATAGCATGCAATAGAATAAAATATCTAGGAACAACTTAACAAATGAGGTTAAATACTTATACACTGAAAACTATAAAATATTCCTGAAATAAATTATGACCCAAAGAAATAGAAACACATCCCATGTTCATGGATTAGCAGACTTAATATTGTTAAGATGCCAGTATGATCTAAAGCATCTGCAGATTGAATGCAATCTTTATCAAAATGGATTTTAAAAAATGCTATCAAAAAAATGACTTTTGTAGAAATGTAGAAATGGAAAAGCCAATCCTCAAATTCATATGGAATTGCAAAGGACTCCAAATAACCAAAACAATCTTTAAAAGGAAATAAAGTTGGACGACTCAGCTTCTCATTCCAAAGTTTATTACAAAGCTATAGTAATTAAAGCAATGTAATCTTGGCATAAAGATAGATATATAGATACTTACCTGGCAGGGGAGATACCAATATCACGAAAGGTGTTTTCCCAGGGCGAGGCTTATCCATTGTACTCTGGATGTGCTGACCCCAGTGATTTCCCCAAATGTGGGAAACTGGACTACATAATTTGTGGTAGTGGGTGACTGCGTTTGCACTTTCCCCTAAAAAAAAAAAAAGATAGACATATAGACAAATAGAATTGAGAGTACAGATATAAACTGAAATACCTATGATCAATTGATTTTCAACAAGGGGGTAAAGACTGTTCAATGGGAGAAAGAAGACTCTTTAACAGATGGCAATGGGAAAACTAGATATTTAGATGCAAAAGAATGAAGATTGACCTCATACCATTTACAAAAATTAACTCCAGATGGATCAAAGACCTAAAGTAAGTGCTAAACTGTAAAACTCTTAGAGGAAAAGATAACAATCAACTTTCATGGTCTTAGATTTGGCAATGTATTCTTAGATATGGCATCAAAAACTTGGACAACAAAAGGAAAAATAAACTGGACTTGACCAAAATTAAAATTCTTGAGCATCAAAGAACATTATTTTAAAAAGTGAAAAGAAAATCTATAGGTTGGGGAAAATATTTGCAAATCTTATATCTGATAAGGTTTACTATCCAGAGTATATAAAAAAAACTTTTATAACTTAACAATGAAAAGACAATCCTATTAAAAATGGGCAAAGCATTTGAAAAGATATTTATCGGGGCGCCTGGGTGGCTCAGTTGGTTAAACGTCCGACTTCGGCTCAGGTCACGATCTCGTGGTCCGTGAGTTCGAGCCCCACGTCGGGCTCTGTGCTGACAGCTCAGAGCCTGGAGCCTGTTTCAGATTCTGTGTCTCCCTCTCTCTCTGACCCTCCCCCATTCATGCTCTGTCTCTCTCCGTCTCAAAAATAAATAAACCTTAAAAAAATTTTTTAAAAGAAAAGACATTTATCCAAAGGATATATACAAATGGCCAGTAAATACATGAAAAGATGCTCAACATTGTTAGTCATTAGGGAAATACAAATAAAAATCACAGTGAGATCCCACTTCACACCTACCAGGATGGCTATCATAGAAAAAACAAACAGAAAATAAGTGTTGGCAAGGATAGAAGAAATTAGACTCTCATACATTGTTGGTGGGAATGTAAAATGGTGTAACAGATGTGGAAAGCAGTCTAGTTAGTTCCTTAAAAGGTGAATCATAGAGTTTCATAGCAATTCCACTTTTTGGCATATACCCTAAAGAACCGAAAAAAAATAGTATGAAACAGGTACTCTTACACCAATGTTCATTGCAGGATTATTCACAATAGACAAAAGGTGGAAACAACTCAGTGTCCATCAACAGATGAATGGATAAGCACAATGTGATACATAATGCAATGGATTATTATTTAGCCAATAAAAGAAATGGAGTTTTGATACATGCTGCAACATGGATGAACCTTGAAAACATTCTGCTAAGTGAAAGAAGCCAGAGACAAGAGGACAAATACTGTATGATTCCACTTATCTGAAATATCTAGAATTGGCAAAGTCATATGGACAAAAAAGTAAATTAGAGGTTACCTGGGGCTTGGGCATGGTGGAAATAGGGAGTTACTGCTTAATGGTTACAGGGTTTTTGTTTTAGGTGATGAAAAAGTTTTGGAAACAGATAGTGGTAATGGTTGCACAATACTGTGGATAATAATGCCAGTGAATTGTACACCTAAAATTGTTAAAATCCTAATTATGCCATACATCTCTTACTACAAAAAATAATTCCAAAAAGTGGTCAATTAACCCAAGAGAAAAAAGAAGTAGAGGCTGGAAAAAACAAAGAAAAGACATAGCAAACTGAAATCAGCTAGCAAGATGATAGATTTTATTTAAATGATATCAATAATTCTGTAAATGTGAAAGATCTATACATACCAGTTAAAAGACAGAGATTGTCGGGCTGGATTAAAAAGCACAACCGGGGACACCTGGGTGACTCAGTTGGTTAAGTCCGACTTTGGCTCAGGTCATGATCTCACAGTTCGTGGGTTCAAGTCCCGCATCAGGCTCTGTGCTGACAGCTCAGAGCCTGGAGCCTGCTTCGGATTCTGTGTCTCCCTCTCTTTTTGCCTTTCCCCCACTTGCACTCTGTCTCTCTCTCTCTTGAAAATAAATAAAACATTAAAAAAAACACAACCCAACTACATGCTCTCTATAAGAAACCCACTTTAAATGTAAAGAAATAAATTAAAAGTAAAATGGGAGAAAGATATACCATACAGATATTATCTAAAGTTGACCTAGCTATGTTAATTTCAGACAAAGCCAAGTTCAGAGCAATGAATATTTTCAGGGATAGAAGGGGACATTGCATAATGATAAAGGTATCAATTTTCAAGAAGATATAACCATCCTAAATATGTATGTACTTAACAAGAGAGTTTCAAAATTCATGAGGCAAAAACAGAACTTAAAGGAGAAATAGACGAATCCACAATTATAGTTGAAGATTCCAACATTCCTCTATCAGTAATTGATAGAATAAGTAGACAGAAAACCAGTGAAGATATAGATAATATGAAGAACATTATCAGCCAACTTGAACCCACTGACACTTATGAAATACTCCACCCAACATAATACAGACCTTAAGTGCACGTGGAACAATCACGAAGTTAGACCATATTCGGGGCCATAAGAAACATTTGGCAAATTTGAAATAGAAATCATGCAAATCAGACCATATTGGAATTAAACTAGAAATTATCATTGGGAAGATATCTGGGAAATCCCCAAATTTTTGGAGCTTGAAAAGTATTCTTCTAAATAAGTCAGGGGTCAGAGGAAATTCTCAAGGCAAATTTAATAATATTTTTAATTAAATAAAAATGAAAAGAAAACATATTGAAATTTGTGGGATGTAGCAAAAGTGGTGCTCACCAGGAAATTTATAGCATTAAATATTTATTAGAAAAGAAAATCTCAAATCACTAATTGAGAGCACATGTAGAGGAATTAATATAATGATTGACCATGAAATTTAAGCTGGATAGGGAGGGAAGTGAACACATGAAGGGAAGTGGGAGTGGCAGGTTTAATGAATGGGGCCAAAGTACTGTTAGGGTGGAGAAACAATAACATGGGTTAGAAAGGAGGCAGTGTTAGTTGAAAAGTGGGATGCTTGAAGTTGAGAAAAGGGAGGAATAGGGTTTTTTGTTTTGTTTTGTGGTAGTAATTATAAGGTCAGTGGTATGACCATGTGGGTTAGTGGGTTAGTGGGTCAAGTAGGGTGGAGGGCAAGATATTTAGGGGAGAAGAGGTTAAGGAACTGAGAGTCCAGACTATCATTAAGATCATCTATGTGCATACTGCAATGACCCAGAATTATGACAGGAATAATGTTGCAGGGAGTAACAGTGAACTGGGTGCTAAAATCTTCAAGGAAGCAGTGTGAGTCATCCAGGGGTCAGTGGTTGCTCTGAGGACACACAGTGAGTGATTTAGTCTGAGGACCCTCAAAGCTGGGGATTGTTCTTGAGGAGGGAGGGAGGAGAATATCCTGGAAGTGAAAACAAGGAGGATACCTTTGACACTTCCAGGCCTAGTGGTGCTAGAGGTGTGAGAGAGAAGACAGCACCATTTAAAGAGGGCTTCAGGGACACTAAGGACCGTGGAGTTTAATTTCAGTTGAGGGAGAAGATGAAGGGAATATGTAGAGACGCAGTTGCAGAGATAGGGGAATTGGTGATAGCTGTCCATGCATTCTACAAAGCATAGTAGGAAAGGGTTTCAGAAGTTGGGGAGGAGGGATATGGAGTCATAAAAGCGATACACAGAGCTGTCAGACTACACTCAAAGAGAGGAATGGGTCTTGGGAGTCTTAGAGTGACTGACATAAATAGATAAAAGCCATGTTGAGGTTATTTATGATGGTTTCAAGATGAATAATAATGGTCAGCCCCTGGGAGTGAGAGGTGGTGGTCTGTATCAGTCATGGTTCAGTCAGAGAAACAGAACCAATAGGAGATATATATATATATATATATATATATATATATATAAATATATAAATATGGTTTATGTGATTGTGATATATGCAGTTGAAACTTGAATACATGTTCCAACTGCATGGGTCTACTTATACACAAATATATTTTTGATAAATACAGCACAGTACTGTAAATATAGTTTCTTTTTCTTATGATTTTATTTTTTAAGTGTTTATTATTTTTGAGAGAGAGGGAGGGAGAGAGGGAGAGAGACAGAGAGAGGGAGAGAGAGAGAGAGAGAGACAGAGAGAGAGAGAGAGAGAGAGAGAGAGAGAGAATGAGTGGGGGAGGAACAGAGAAAGAGGGAGACACAGAATCCCAAGCAGGCTCCAGGCTCTGAGCTGTCAGCACAGAACCTGATGCAGGGCTCGAATTCATGAACCGTGAGATCATGACCTGAGGCAAAGTTGGATGCTTAACCAAGGAGCCACCCAGACGCCCCTTCTTATGATTTTCTTAATAGCATTTTCTTTTCTCTAGCTTCCTTTATTATATGAAGACAATATATAATACATATAACATATAAAGTGTGTGTTAACCAACTGTTTATATTATTGTTAAGGCTTCTGGTAAACAGTAGTTAAGTTTTTGGGGAGTCAAGAGTTATACACAGATTTTCTTTAAAAAAAAATTTTTTTTTTGAGAGAGAGAAAGAGAGAGAGAGAGGCAGAGAGAGGGAGACAGAGGATCTGAGGCAGGCTCTGCTTTCTCATCACAGAGCCCAATGCGGGATCAAACTCACGAACCATGAGATCATGACCTGAGCTGAAGTCTGATGCTTAGCCAGTGAGCCACCCAGGCACCCATACATGGATTTTCAACTGCATAGGGGAAGTGTCAGAGCCCCTAACCCCTGCATTGTTTAAGGGTTAACTGTACTTTGTCTGGAATGTATGATCTTACAATTGCATATAGTGATTGGATAGCCATTTTTAATGTAAATATGGAAACTCACCTGGGATGTTTGGAGACTGTTCTCTAGGTAACTCCAGGAACTGGACTTACTAAGAAGTTGAGCAAATGTCCATTTTGATTCCTCAAAGTGATGATTCTGGGCTAGATCGTTAGCAGTAGTAGACTTATACTTATTTAAGATATAGCTGGGGCGCCTGGGTGTCTCAGTCGGTTAAGCGTCCGACTTCAACTCAGGTCACAGTCTCGCGATCTCACGGTCCATGAGTTCAAGCCCCACGTCCGGCTCTGGGCTGATGGCTCAGAGCCTGGAGCCTGCTTCCGATTCTGTGTCTCCCTCTCTCTCTGCTCCTCCCCCGTTCATGCTCTGTCTCTCTCTCTGTCTCAAAAAGAAATAAATGTTAAAAAAATGTTTTTAAAAAAAGATATAGCTGAGATGGTTGGAAAGTGGAGCAACCCATACAAAAGAAGTAGATGAGGGCTGCCACTGGTTATTGCCACAAGTTTGTAATCCAGTTTAATCCAATAAATCCCTTCCTCATGTATTGGCTGAGAAAAGACTTGATAAAGAAGTTGAGACATCTGAATGTCAGGAAGCATTTGATAAATTAGAAGGCAATTGAGTAAGAGACAAGATTTAGACTATTCCTGATTATATTCTTTGTAAGTACAGAAACTTTGATGCAAGGGCAGGAGGCTATGTCCCCTCAGAATGGAGAAGGGAGAAAAAAAATGTACCTTCCTTTTTTATAGTCAGGAAACCACTATTTATACCGCTCTTCTGTGCCAAACACTTTACGTACACTATCCCATGTAATCCTCAGAACAATCCTACAAGGTAAATATTTAATAACCACAAAGGCATAGGCCCTGATCAATCAGAATGGATGCCTTTAGGGGTGCTTGGGTGGCTCAGTTGGTTAAGCATCTGACTTTGGCTCAGCTCATGATCTCTGATCTCGAGCTTCGTGAGTTCCAGCCCTGCGTTGGGCTCTGTGCTGACAGTTCAGAGCCTGGAGCCTGCTTCAGAATCTGTGACTCCCTCTCTCTCTGCCCCTCTCCCGCTCGTGCTCTGTCTCTCTCTGTTTCTCCAAAAATAAATGTTAAAAAAAAAGAATTGATGCCTTTAGACAATCAGTAGGGCCATACTCATGCACATCAATTGAATATTAGTCTTGTCTATTTTATGGATGAGTAAATTGAGGCACAGTGGGTGTTAAGTAACTTGCCAAGACACAGAGCTGGGGAGCTGGGGATTTGAACTCAGATCAGTGGGTCTCTAAAGCCTACATTTGGCTGTGACCACTATGCTGTGCTGCACAGCTTCGTACTAGAGAAGGAAAGAGAACCACATGTCTAACCATATTTGGATGCCTGATAATGCTGACATGTTACTTATTCAGGTTCCCTAAATAATCCAAAGCCCTGATCTGTGTAACAACTCCCAATTTAAAGTTGTAGAGATGGACATGGCTATTTACCTAATGCAACCTTAATAGCATACACAGAGAAGGCATGTCATCATGTGATGGACACAGCACATCCTGGAGAGATTAAGGACTCTTCCTTACTGCTTCACGATTTTGTGGGCAGACAGGAATTTGCAGGGGAGGGGTGCTGGTTGTTAGGTCAGGAGTAGGATAGTCAGGGAGTGTCCCAATATGATTTCTTGTGAGTAAAGCAAGCCTGTTAGAATAAAATTACCCATTGAATGCAGCAACATCTGAATGTTCCTAATTATAGTCTCTTCCAGACAAGATAAGGAGGGAGTGAGGGAAAACAGGATAGTGGGGTGAGGGGTGGTGGACTGGTGGTGAGGGGGGAACCCACATACAACATGAGGATGAGAGGCTGAACAAGAATGTGTTCGTGTTCTGCTGAAATCTCCTATAGTTTCTTTCAAAATACCACAAATCTTTTCTCGCAGTTTCAGCCTGGGCTCAGAGTCAGGGCCAAAGTTCAAACAACATCAAAGTTTATTTTTGAAATAAAGGTTTATTTCCTCATGGAATTCTTGAAGGGTTTGCCCTGCGTGTGTGTGAAACACTGAGTCTGGGCTGGAAGGAATTTATTTTAGGTCCTTGAGCGGTCTTCAGCTTACACGCCGATTGCCTAGGAAGTGATTGATGGCTGTGTAAGTTTCCAGTCCGCCCCTGGAGGCCCAGCTCTGGTGCACAGCCCTCCCCACTCTGAAGGCTGCCTCAAGGGCAGAAGCCTGCTCCGGCTTCTCAAATCTTGAGGCATTGATCCCCATCCTGCTCCCACTCTTTTCAGAGTATGGCATTGATTAGCACGGGTTTTGTCTGCATTGTTGATTGCATCGTGGGATCTCTTCTGATTGAAAAGCTAAAAGCTGCTAGTTTGTTTTCCTTGGGCTACTTTATTAGGGCCTGTCTGAGGAGATAGTTTGCTTGTGTTCTTAACTACAGAGCCAAGCATTGATACCAAAAAGGGTAAACGACATTAAAAAAAAAAAGTCAATCTGGTATTTGCCAATTCTGGTTAGTTTCTCTTGGTACGGACACTTAGCACCAGGGAACAAGACGATGTTAAAGTTGGGACTGAGGAACAGCCTTTATATCCCCCTACTGGCTGTGTGTATATACATATACATATACATATACATATACATATACATATACATATACATACATATGTATATTCATTCATAAGGAAAGCATCTGCACAGAGTCTCGTGGCAAGAGGGTACTGGGAGTGGAATGTATATTCTTGCAACTTAGATAAAACAATTGCTTGACTGGGGTGCCTGGGTGACTCAGTCCATTAAGTGTCTGACTCTTGATTTTGTCCCAGGTCATGATCTCATGGTTCGTGGGATCGAGCCCCGCATCGACCTCTGTGCTGACAGCATGAATCCTGCCTGGGATTCTCTATCTCTCCCTATCTCTCTCTGCCCCTCCCCTGCTCATGTGTGCTCTCTCTCTCTCTCTCAAAATAAATTAACATTTAAAAAAAACCACAACAATTGCTTGACTATAGAGGAATGTCACGGAGAAAACTGGCATTGCTGCTTGACTTTCAAGTGCTACCATTTGTGGAAATTTGAGAGGTAGCAACATGGGGGCACCTTTCTTGTTTCTCATCCTGAAATAAGACAGGGCTGTACTGGCAAACTGGGTAGGTTGCATGTTTGCTCATGACTTTTCATTTCGCAGCTATGGCAGCTGCCAGCTTGAAGGAAGAGAAGTGTCATATCCTGTGTTACTTATTTATGCCTTCAAATCCAGTTTTTATTGAAGTTCTAGGTTCTTAGCAGCAGCTAGTTAGGCAGGACAGAAGGTGGGAAGAAGAGCAGAGGCCTTGCTGATTGCAGTGGCCAACTCTCCCATTTCCCTCCTACCTCTCTGGCCACTCTTTCCCAGTCACTGCTTCTAGACCAAACCCACCTCCAGTTCCACAGGTGGGCCCAATTTAGGCTTAGTTTGGAACTCCGAGCACAGCGACAGATGAGTTGCTCTAGGTCTGGAGTCTGGGAGTTGGTGGATGGGTAGGAAGCATCCAGCATTTTCAGGTCTGGCTTGGTTGTTAGGGGCTTCTCCTTTCTCCCCTTTGCACCTTCCCTCTCTCTCCCTCTGAATGCACAGTGCCTCGGTTTATAAGCATATTAAAGCAAATGTTGAATTCACAGAGCACTTTCTGGCTACTTGGCCCTGGGGCTGTGTGTGCAGATGGGACATAGAAGTCTTGCCCTCCTCATTTGCCTCTTCCCATTGCCTCCAGACGAAAAGTTCTCAAGCATCTCCTTCCCCACATCAGGCAGTGTTCTGCTACAGAATCCACAATGACTCTCTACTAACCCTTAGGCCAAGTTAAGTCCTTTAGTAAAGCTCTTCATATTGGGTTCTTTTATAATCCAGCTTCATTTATTCATTCATCAGTATACATTTTCTGAGTACTACTGTGTGCCGGTTGCTGGGCTTGGCACTGGGCGTACAGAAGTGAGTGAGACCGACAAGGTTCCTGCCCTCATGGAGCTAACAGTTTAATGGGAGAAGATGGTATTATTATTTTTTAAGAAAAAATTTAAGTTTATTTATTTGGGGGCAGAGAGAGAGAGAGAGAGAGAGAGAGAGAGAGAGAGAGAGAGAATCCCAAGCAGGCTCTGTGCCGTCAGTGTGGAGCCCGACTCAGGGCTCAAACCCACAAACTGTGAGACCAAGACCTGAAATCAAGTCAGACACTTAACTGACTGAGCCACCCAGTTGTCTCCACGATATTGTTACTGTTAAACAAGGATGATTGTGCCAATGCTGTGCTGGAGGGTGATATGGGAGTATGGGACAGGACCTTCGTCTTAGCTTGCTGACCCACCCTGGACGGTGTGGCTGGAATGTGGCACTTCTAGAACCCTGACTCTCCCTCCACAGACCAGAGCCAGGCCCCTTGCTCCTTCCCCAGAGGCTCTCTACATAAAAGCCTGCCTCTTGCTCAAGGTCTTAGTTTTCCTATTGGGAAGAGCCTGGCAGTAAGAAGGAAGGTGAAAACTTATAGTCTCTTGACTTCTTCCAACAGTACATGCAGTCTGCCGGCTCTGGTCCTGGGAAGGGAGGAGGGGCTCTGTTCTGAGGTGGCCCCATTGCAAGTCCTTGATGTTTCTTTGATGAAAGCCAGGGCCTGCACACTGAAGAGGCTGGAGTGAACAGACTTGGCTGGGGGGGAAGGGTGTGGGGCCAATGCTGATTTGCTTGGAGCTTGTTATTATAGAGCCTTGAAAGACTCATCAGCTTCAGGAATCAAAGTGAGGTCGGCTCAGACACCAGGCCCAGCCTAGGCCTGCCACCCTCAGGCAGTGAAGCTTTGCCCACACAGCCTCTTTCAATCTGCTCGTACCTCATTTCTTTTTCTCCCCAAAGAAGATCAGTCTAAACAGCCCATAGGTCAAGGAAAAGTATCCCTGGAGAGTCCAGCCAAGTCCCTACTTCCTGCCAGTCACTCTTTTGGCTCAGGTTTGAGTTCGCCAAATACAGGATTTTGAGTCCTCATTCTGCAATTGGATTTCACAGTTCAGAAAAGGGGTTGTCTTTTGCCCATTTGTTTCTTATTTTAACAGAAAGGACTTTTTCAGTATCCATGTTCCACTTTACTGAACAAGGAACATGGGTAATCAGATTACTTTTAACTAGTTGTAAGGCCTTTTGAACTGCCTTAGGGACAATTCTGTAAAGGAATGAATGAACAGGCCACACTCAGGATCATTAGCACAGACACACATAGTCTGTTCAAGGTGTTTTATTAATAGATTATGAGGAAGGGATTATACGGATGGGAGCATTTTTAGCAGGAAAGATATAAGAATTACCAGAAGGAAGAAATGGAACCACAGCAATGTCAAAGTGGCTTAGGGGAGAATCAGATGGTAGCTCAGTGTGTTGAAAATAAGTGTTGAGAGGGGAAACTCCCCAAGTGCACAGGGACACACACACACATAACTCAGGCACTCTGGTTTTGAGGATGTCAGTGTCTCCCTCTCTTCTAACTTCTACAATGGAGAGGAATTGAGGCGTGACTACAGGGTTTCCCGCACTGAAAGCATATGCCAGGCTGTTCCACGGGCATCTCAGGAGCCCAGTGCTGCCAGAGCTGGAGGTAGCTCTGGGCTCTCTTTTTGCATAATGTATGGAGCTGCATCCCTCCATCTGAACTGCATCTATTGTTCCAGAGAATAGGTTTGTATTCATTCATTCATGGATTCATTCATTCCAGGGTGTTTAGAGCAGTCCAGGCACTGTGAGAGTACCCAAAGACACTGCCCTTCTGAGCAGTCCAGTAAGATAATTGGTTCTTTCCTCCTCATTCCCAAGCTCCTGGGCGCTAGAAGGCTGTACTCACAGCTTAGCCTAGCCCGTGTGTGACACCAAGTACATGTTTGGGAAAGGAAAGCTAGATGAATGAAATCAGACCATTCGGTGGGAGCGGGTGCGCTTGAATTTTTATTATTTATGAAGAGAAAGTTTAAGTTAAAGAAACAAAGCAGAACACAACTTTAACCATCAGTACTGGGACTCGAGCTCTGCAGGAGGACACGGGCACACATACTGTACCGAACATCACAATCCCCCCCCCCCCCCCCCCCCCCACGCAGACATTCCTTCTTTCACGCTGTAGCTCGCTGTTTTTACTCGAACTTCCCTTTCCCTCCTCTCCCGGATCAAACGTTAATCTGCGAATCTCTGACCGAAAAAAAAAAAAAAGGTGGGTGGGGGGATCCCGAAGTAGGGAGGAGGAGGTGGAGAAAGGCGGGGAGGAGGAGGAGGAGGGGCCCAGCGAACCGGAGTCAGAGGGACTGGTGGCTTCGGCGAGTGTGCAGCCCCGGGGGGAACAGCGCTCCAGGCTGGGAACCCGTCAGCCCGCCCACCCGCCTGGCGTCTTCGGCGCCCGCCAGCTCGCGGGCCCGCGCCCGGGGCCTGTTACACCCGGAGCTGGGGTCGCCACTCAGGGGCTCTTGGGCCAGGGGCGCCGCTCCGGGTGTGTCGGCGGCGCCTCCAGGCTGGTTCCCCGCGCTCGCGCCCGGGATGCCGTTCTACAGGCGCACGGTGGTGCCCCAGCGCCTGTGTCCGCGCAACCCGCCGCAGCCGCTCACCGAGCTCCGCGACGTGAGCCACCTGGCCGCGCTCAGCCTGCTCCGGCAGCTCGCCGACCTCTGTGGCCACTCGCTGGCTCTGCTTGAGGACCTCGAGGGGCACCTGCTGGCCCTGGGGCGCCGCACCGACAGCCTGTTCCGGCGAACGGTGCGCCTCCGCCGCCGCCTTCCCTGCCGCCTGCTCGGCCCAGAGAACGACGAGGAAGAGCTAGGTAAACCGCGCCTGGGAGCCTCACGGCCCCTCGTCTACCCCGCCTCTGGGGGCGCCAGTGATCTCCGTCTCTGCGTCCCCTCCCGGCCCCTCCTCCTCCCTTCCCGACCCTTCCCTCGCTTCTCCTCAGCGAGTGAGGGGATCCCTTTTCCTGGACTCCCGACCCGCCGCTCTCCCTCTGGAACTTCCTGCTCCTTGACCCTGCCGCGCCGTCCTGAGTGGCCCTGTGCCCTCGGGGCTCTCGGCCCTGGGGTGCGCGGCCACCTTCTGGGGATCTGGTTGGGGGGCAAGGCGGGGGGACCTGCGGGGTTCCTGGGAGCCACTGGGTCCGGGACGGCTTCAGCGCCGTCCCCAAGGCCCGAGGCGTCCACGTCTTCGCGGCGTTGGGAACCAAATGGCCGCGCCGCTGGCGTCTTTGCTCGGCCGCTTCGGAAAGCGCGCGGGAGCCGCAGGCCAACTACGCGGCCGCAGGAGTCTAGCGGCGGTGCCTTCCGGATTTAAACCTGTGCAACTTCGCGCCGGAGCGTGTTCGCGGCTCGCTCGCGGAGGAGTGTCAGAGCGCCCTCCCGCCTGCTTCTGCCCGCGATTTCGGGGTCACTGCGCCAGGAGTGGCCCGAGGGGTGTGGGGGAAAGGAGAGACTGCCTCCAGCTTCGCTGACCCCTACCCTTAGGGTCTGGCTGCACGGATTTGCTTGAGAGAACCGCTTAAAGTGACTGTCATCAGTTTCAGGATTCCTTAAGGAATTAGCCGTGCCTGAGAAACCCAGTGGTGCCCTGGCTGAGGACTCAGGACCCGCGAGAGGGTAGGAGGGCGATGCGAGCCTTTGACCCTGACTACTTTGGACTCCAGCACTTTGAATGGGGAATCCTTGCTCCGTGGCAATGCAGTGATTCCTTAGAGTGTGGAACTTTTGCTGAAAGCAAGGGGACTGAACGTGCTGGAAATGCTGACCACAGCTGGGGCATGCCAGGTACCAAGGCCAACTGGCACACCAGAAAGGGGAGAGAAGGAGCAGTGTGACCAGAAAGTTTCAGATGGAGGCAGAAGATGGCTACTTGCTGACTTCTGAGTGCGACTTCCGCTGCCTTGGGGAAGGATTACCTGGGCCAGCCCCTCTACCTTGCAGACACCACCTTGCCCCCACTCTTTTCAGTAGGACAGGACACAGAGGCCCTGGGACCTCCTCTTTGGAAAAGGTCTCTGACTTCTGAGGTAGATGGTGGAGGTCACTAGTGGAAAAAAATGAACTGGGTCATGTGTGAAAAGGAAGGTGGAAGACGCAGATGACTGCCAGATGGAATGTAGACATGGGACCAGAAACCTCTGCATGTCAGGGGACCAAGAAAGCTGGGGCCCTAAGTCTGGTTAGTTCTCAGTTAACAAAGAGTGTAAGAAGGTCAGTGTTGATTTTTTTTTTTTCCTGAGGTCCCATTGACTACTGACTACCAGGATTAGCCTAGGAGAAATTTGATCAGTCAGCTGGGGGAGTAGTTTTCAAAATCCCCACACAGTTTGCAGAGAGCCACCTACTGAGTTTAGCTGGGTAAGTTAAGGACAGAAGGGAGGCTCTGCTTTTCCAGCCTATACCTTTCTGTCCACTGAATCAGAGCCTTTTCCACATGAGGGAAGGCATGGCTTCACCAAGTCACCTTGGGACCTAACCCTTTCCTGTGATCTGATGGTTTAGAAAAAGATGGCTTTGTGCAATGGATATGTTTTAAAGGAAGGGGGGCAACTCTTAGAATAAATCGCATTGTTTTGGTTTCTTTGAGAGTGGCCATTTTTGGTGTGTCCACTGGCCTCTCTGGGAACGAACATGTTTCTCAGCTGAGAGCCACTGAGGGGTCTGCTGCATAAATGGAATGCGGCTGCCCTAATTTGGCAAGAAGTTCTGGTTTTCCATTTTCTGGTCTAATGCCCTACCCTAGATTCCCCTTGAGGTTCCCACTGCACACTTTTCTCTTCAGGTGCTTTGATTGCGTATTATTTAAATTAGGCCTTCTCAGCAATGATCTGAGCATAGGTACCAAACGCAAAGAGTCTTGGGGAGCATAATCAGTGCACCATCTGGCCACCCTCTTGTCGCTCAGGTATAAGCTTGAACAAGGTGTTCAGCAGGCTATGTATTATATTTTGACCCCAAGTAAATATCCCCCTCCCCCCCCTTTTTTTTTTTTTTTACCATTATCAGGTATTGTTTTTTTTTTTCTTCCCTGTGCCTTTTCTTCTAGTACTCCTACTTTTTTACTGACCATTTTGCTGGTGGTCAGCGCTCCCACTCAGCATTTTACCCTATATATCCTCCACTGGCTGGATTTCCCCCAAATTCTTCCTTTGGGTATTTCTTTGACCATGGGGGGCAGGAAAGACCTGGGAAGGAGGGAGGAAGGTTTGGAAGCAACATAACGGGAGTGAATGACACCTGACAGGTCAGCAGCTTGTAGCCTTCCTGCAGGGACAGCTTGGCTGTCATCTATGGGAGCCATGGCAAGTCAGACTGGCCCTTAGCCTTCAGGCTTGCAGAGACCAGACTGCAGCCTTCTTCTGGGGGCCCTGAGAGGCAGCAGGGGGAGGGCAGGGGGAGGAGAGAGAGATAGAGGAGGAGAAAGTTGATGCTAAGGGAGTCCAAAGTGCTCCTCTCTGCAACCGGGGGTCACACCCCCACCATCTTCAAGGTTACAAGGGTGGGACTGGGCTGGGTTGGTTGCCTGGCAACACCTCCTCCTCCACTGAAGGCTGTTCTTTGGTAATTTGAACCCCTTTGAGACTGCCCTAGAAGCTCTTGTAACTGGGGTGAGGTGGGGGATGGGGGTTGGAAAGAGGAGAGGGCGTGCTATGGGAATGCACCAGGCTCCTCTGGTTATGGATTTGTGACTATTGCCACACCCTTGGCGTGGCCCTGCCTATAACTAGAGGGTTTTTTCCTCACATCTGGCTTTGAATGTGACCTGTTTTATTGCATTCGTGTTCTGTACTCTTCATCTCAAGAATGGCATGGACAAAGCCAGAGGGAAACAGCTCCATGCCTGCTGCAATATGCTGAGTCAATCCAAGCTTTCCAATTTCTCCCTCAGAGATCCATTTAATGTTTGTAGGTGCTTAGATGATAATTACAAAAGCAATCAGGCTATTGGCCTAGGGGTATAATATCTCTGAAGTGAGCAAAGAAGCCACTGAAGCACTAGATAAATCTAGGTATGTTTAATAACACTGGGCCCTATCGTGTTACATTAGCTGATGAACTTGCTGTGGGGAAGATGCTCTGTTCCTTCTTGCAGTTGTTTTGGCTTGAATACAGCCTGTTAAGTCGATGGTGGAAACTCCCTCTTCATCTTTATATAAAATTCCTGCCTTCTGATTTTCCAGCTTTGTGGCAACTTTGGCTCCAAATCAGAAAGGACAGCTGGTTTGTTTATGTTTAAATCATAATTACAGTGCAAGGGGAGACTGTTGTAAATCTATATGGAGATGAAAAAATGAGAACCACATCTTTAGACCGCAGCCTATTTACCATTAGATGAGGTGTCATGGACCCTGAATTGGACCATCATTGCTACTGAGGAGGGAATATGGCCTGCTTGAGTTGAATGGAGCAGGGGGAACTTTGGGGACTTGCAACAGGCACTTTGCCAGAGCTCACTTTGTCTCAGTCCTACCTGTCATGCCCAGCGACCCTTGGGACAGTGGCTTGACCGAGTGGGGAGGGTAAGCAAGCCCATTTTCTCTTAAATACCATGAAATTCCTGGTCTGCTTCATGGTATTTCCTTGTGTTGAAAACATCTTCCCTGGAAATTTTGACACCAAAATGCCCGCTAGAATTTTCTCTACTTTAGAAACAAGAAATTTAATCTTTTCCTTTTTAGAGACACATGAACAGCTAAGGTGACAAAAAGCATCGGGATGACGGAAGAGTAGAGTAATAGGAGAATATTCAAGTTATGGCTCTTGGGCTCAACCTTGACCTTTGTGAGGTTGATTAGGTGTCAGGAGGAGAGTGGTGACTTTGCATCATTTGTCCCTATACTTCTCTGGTTTAGGTGGAGTTGGTTTATGCCACATGGCACAAAAATTTGGTCATTAAGGGGTGCCTGGGTGGCTCAGTTGGTTAAGCGTCAGACTTCAGCTCAGGTCATGATCTCATGGTTTGTGAGTTCAAACCCCGCATTGGGCTCTGTGCTGACAGCTCAGAGCTTGGAGCCTACTTCGGATTCTGTCTCTCTCTCTCTCTCTCTCTCTCTGCACCTCCCCTGTTCACACTCTGTCTCTGTCTCTCTCAAAAATAAATAAACATTACAAACATTACAAACTTTTAAAATTAAAAAACAAAACTTGGTCATTAACCATATGGATGTCATAACACTTGACTACTGAGGCCCAGAAGAAGGAAGGGACTTGTCCAGAGGCACCCAGCTGGATCAAGACAATTAGAACCCCTAAGGGTTGAAAAGATTAGAGTGTCTCCTGATGTGTAATTCCAAGTAAAAGCAATGTTAAACCTTCAAATAAGATGGTATGTTTTGAAATTACTAAGAGTTCCACATGTATGTTGAAATTAAAATGGCTTCTTAAAGATTTTTTCATTCTCTCTCTATTTTGTACTCCTGTTGTTGGTGGTCTGAGTGTATACTTACTCTGCCCCTTGGGGAATTTGGCACTGGCTAGGTCAGACAGCAGATAAATGGCAGGAAGCCTTGATCTAAAAGCCGGGCCTTCTGACATTGAAGCCAGTGCTCTGTGATGCCAAGTTCAAAATCAGTTGTTCACTGAGAGTCACTGCCCTGTCACTTTTTCTAGCTGGAACTTGTCCAAGATGAGGAATGACTCTGGCTACCTTTGCAAAGTGAGGGATGCTCTGAAGAACAAGCTCCCTCTGGTTTCTGCAGTTGGGACTTGGTGGGTGAGCGGGAGGTGGAGAAGAGGAAAGAAGGTCAACCTTGCTTCATGTACAGAATAGATGTGAGGCAATGGGCTCCCTTGTTAAAACATAATCTCCTTTAAGCTTTGAGTGAAAAATAGCTTAGAAAAAAGAATCTTCAGGTGGGAAGGGATGGCTGGGCCAGTGACTCTGACACTGTCTTCTGAAGGTCACCTTTCCAATGGGGTCTTTTACTTGTAATCCTTCTGTCATCTTTATACTTGCTATTTTCCCTGATAGCTTTTAATCCAATTGTGGACAGTCCTTGTCACACACCGACATCATGACTATTTTCTGTTATTATAGCAGAGACTGGTTGGCATTTCCAAAGGCACTTTTATTAAAAAAAAAAACAAAAACAAAAAACAAGGAACGGGAAAGTAAAACTATTACCAAAAATGTATTTAGCGTACACGTTCCCAAAGTATGGATTTATTATTCTTCAGAACTAAAGAAGCTTAACAGGATTACTAGGTTTGCTACTCTCTATACCATTTCTGAGGACCTCAAATCACCTTATCCTCATTACTTTCTAGACTTGAAAAGAGGACACAACTTTGTCTGAATCCCATCTCCTTTCCCCCTCTCACCCTTGTGCTGAGTGCTAAAGACTCAGAGGTAAATAAGACCCAGTCTCTCCCTTCAAAGAGCTCCCCCTGCAGAGGTGGGTACCATCTCATTTCCTACCACATCAGCACATGATGCCAGGGCATCAGGTCCTCTCCTTCCCTGGGTGAGGGAGAACTGATAACCAGAATCAGGACCCTAGTTCACACCCCAGAGGATTTTCCATTCAGTCTGGGTCCAAGAATGGAATTTGGACCTTTAGAATCTGCTGTGGTAAAAACAAAAATAAAAACCAAATAGTGACAGGCTGCTCCTGTGAATTTAGCAATGCTTTTACACAAATCCACAGATTTGAAATTGATGACTTTATGTTTACACATAGGCAGGGTAGTGCTTATTCAGTAGGTGGACAATGCTTGGTGGATCTGTAAACTCACAGACTTGTGGTAACTGCACGGCCCTCTAGAGTCTTTTCCTCTCAGTTGGAAACCACTAGCCTAACTGTAAGCTCCTCAATAGAAAGTGAGCTCCTCAAGGGCAGAGATCTTCATCTGTTTTTACGGCTGTTTCTCCAGCCCCTAAAATAGTGCTTGGCGTCTAACAGGCACCTGATAAATGCCTGTTAAGTTCAATGAATCCCTTTTTTCTAGTCATCATTTATTTATTGAGCACCTGATTCTGGGCCCGGCCCTGTGCTGGTTTCTGGGGATATAGAGCCTAACTGGAATGCAGCCCTACAGTCCAGTGCAGAGAACATCAAATCATTGTACTGCTGGGGAGGCAAGCCTGGGGGTCAAGGGAATGCAGACGAGGTGCCCCTGACTCAGCCTGGAGGCTAGTAAAAGCTTCCAGGAGGATGTGAAGTCTGAGGTTCGAAGGGTGATCTGGAGCATTCCAGCTGAAAAGGAGGAGGAGGGAATTCCTGGCTCAGGAAGGAGCTGGGGGCAAGGCCCTGGATAGTGAGAGGGCCAGTGAGGGGGAGGAACTCACTCAAGCGATTCAGGAGGAGAGGGTACAAGGCTCCTCTTGACTCAGAATGAGCCCTCAGCGGGGAGGTGGGGTGGGGAAGCCCTCACATCATGTTTGCTGGCCAAGGAGCTGGATACCCGGAGAGTCTTGGGAAGGGTAAAGTGAAGTTGTAATGGTAACTATGGATTTTCTTGATCTACACTCAAGTTTTCACCATCCTTGGGCAGATGAGACCTACTTCACAGAGCCAGGTCCTGGGTCCCCCTTGAGAAGTCCAGGCCAGGAGGGGCTCCAAGCCACAGTGAGAAAGAAAAAGGGAGAGAAAGCAAGAGTCTACCTGCCTGTATGGCCCTGGTGTGTGTATCCAGTTGCACTCCAAAGCTGAATATATTATTCATGCCCCTTATTTTTTTCGTGAGTAGGGTCATTGGAGGTTTGACTGTATCTTATTTTTTCTTTCTAAATAGCATAGATTCTTAAAAAATTTTTTTTTAATATTTATTTTTGAGAGAGAGAGAGAGAGAGAGAGAGAGAGAGAAAGAGAGAGAGAGACTAGAGCACAAGCAAGAGAAGGGATGAGAGAGGGAGATGCAGAATCTGAAGCAGGCTTCAGGCTAGAGCCTGATGCAGGGCTCGAACCCACGAGCTGTGAGATCATGACCCGAGACGAAATCGGATGCTTAACTGACTGAGCCGCTCAGGGTGCCCTTAAATAGCATAGATTCTTAAGAATGGCTTGTCATTCATCTAGGGGAAAATCAGAAAAGAAATTTTTTTCTTTGGAAAATGGACTCAAAGAGAAGATGAGGTGAAAAAATGATTCAGCTGTTTTTATTTTGATTCAAATTTGCTTCTGAGAAGAGTGTAATTAACTGCCTGGCAATTTGTAGTCTGATTCCAAGTATCTTCAAAATAGCCAAACTCCTATTATCCTCCCCAACTAGCAGGCCCTGAGGGGAGTGAGGTCTCCTTTATCAGCAGGCCTCGGGCTCTCTATCAACAAGCCATGTATCACAGTTATCAGCAATTCCTGTGCTGGTATTATGAACTCTTATCCCTTTTGATGCAGTAATTCTACTTCCAGGACCTTATGCTATCAGATATTCTGGGAAAAATGTTTGAGGATGTTCACTGCATATGTTGGTTCTTTATAGTAACTGCCAAAAAAATGAAAATAACCTAAATAGTCAACAGTCGGGGCATATTTATATATTTTGACAGGTCTATATGCTAGAGTACTATACAGCTAAGAAAAATCATGTTTGAAACAAATACATAGCGATACATGGAAATGCACAAAATAATGCTAAGTGGAGAGTCTGGGTATAATATTGCCTGCATAAGATTATCCAAAATAAAGCACATATATATGGAAAAGAAAGTGGAGGGGCAAATGCCATAATGGTAACAATGGTATCTCAGGGTGATGACAATGATAACACAGAGAATGATGGTTAGCTTTGTGAGATTATGGGAGTGGGTGTTATTTTTTTCTTATGCCTTTCTGAATTTTTCAAAATTTCCTAAATGAATTTGTATTAGTTTTAATAAACAGGAAAAAAAAAACAATGAGTGACATATTAAGGAAGAGGATCTTGGGATTTGGAAGCAGCAGCTGTGCATTTAAGTCCCCCTTGCCCTAGCACTTATTAGCTGACTCTGGTATCTCTGAGCCACCATCCCTCATCTGTAATGCTACCCAGTTCAGAGGGTTGCTGTGAGGATCCAAAGTGATGTAGATAAATTGCCTGGTGCATACACTGTGATCACACACATGATCACTAAATACTAACTTAAGAAGCTTCTGTTCCACGAAGCTGTTTGAAATCCATGAAGGGAGGTACTGTCAAGATGAAGTTATAATAAGAATGGTTCCTAGACAGCTCTGAATTGCAGCCATTTTTCCCTTTTCCAGAATATGTAAAGAATGATTGTGTGCCCAGGGAGGAGCAGCATCTAGCTTTTGAGGCTGTTGGCTCATCTCTCCCAACCCGAGGGTTTTCCTTTCCTTTGACCCCTCCCTTCATTCTCCCCCACTGACATCTGTTCACTGCCTTGCCAACCAAGGGAGAAAACATTCTTTGGAACTGAAGCCGAGGCTCCACCGAGAATCCTGGCAGCTATGAGATGTTTATTGTCACTGAGAATATGTGGTGCTGGCTGACCACAGGACCCGCCAGGGTGGGATGCCAAGGGGGGATTCTAATGAAGTGGCAGAGGACGGATGCAGGCTGCACAGCGAGGCAGCATCCCCTGCCTTAGGCAGAGCTTTTATCCAAGTGTCCTGCTGGCTCTGTTCACCTCTTCCCTTGGGATGTCTGCATGGCTCCTGGCTTCACTCACCAGTTTTACAGAACCAGCTTGGTTTATGGGTGAAGAAAAAACACCTTCTCACAACACTTATGGGGCCTAAGGTTGTTTCAGTGACACATTTGGCAGTTTGCCTGAGGGTCCAACAGGCCTAATTCCTACCAGCATGGATATGGAGTGAGTGAGCATCTGATCTCATGACTAGGCAGCCTCAAGGTCATGGACACACCTTGGAAGTGTCTACAATGTGCTGGAACCACCTGGAACTTCAGTCAGTCCTACTCTCTGGGTAGAATCCTTCACACCACTTGTCTGATTACATTTTTTTTTTCATTTTTTAGTTATAGCTAAAAACAAATAGACCTAAAATAGACCCTGGCTGCAAATCCAATTTACTTGGGGAGCTTAAAAAATTACTAATGCATGGCCCCAACCCATACCAATTAAACCAGAATTGCAAAGGGGATGAAGCCCAGGAGCTAGGATTTTTAAAAGGTCCCAAGGTGATGTACAGCCAGGGTTGAGAAACACTGTTATGATATAGATGGTTAAAACTGGAAGAGACCAGGCCAGAGTTTCCCAAATTTACTTGACCACATAGTCCTTGAAAAATTACAATATATTTATGGATATCGAACATGAATTATAATGCAGGTTTAGATTAGATTAAGTGACCAAAAATGGTCTCACTGATGAATTAGTGGTAAGCAGTAATAATGCTAAGGTAGATAATGTATTTTTTAACTTTATAAGAGAACAAAAGAAATTGGAAAAACGAAGCCATTTTGTTATTAATAAAAAGAATAAATATATGTTAAAGTAAAATAAATCGTATTTTATTGTACATTTTTTGGTTATAACATGTCATCAGAAGCCACTAACATTTTATTGATTAATTAATTATTTTTTTAATGTTTATTTATTTTTTGAGAGCGAGAGAGAGAGAGAGAGTACAAGCAGGGAATGGGCAGAGAGAGAGGGAGACACAGAATCCAAAACAGGCTCCAGGCCCTGAGCTGTTAGCACAGAGCCCGATGAAGGGCTCGAAGTCACGAACCATGAGATCATGACCTGAGCTGAAGTCAGATGCTTAACCGACTGAGCCGCCCAGGCCCCTCAAAAGCCACTAGCATTTTAAACGGGACTGGTACTTTTGTTTTCTTATGTTGTAGCTACTTTATACCACACATGATGTTACTGGGTTGGATCCCTATGTCAGATCAACCTGAACTTGCTTCTCTTTGTGTGAGAATATAAAGAGTCTACTATGCACAGAGTTGTTGGAGTGCAGAGAAGAAGAAAGAAACTTCCACTTTTTTTTATATTTAGTATTCCAAATTAGACTATGCCAGAAATCACAAATAATTGAAATAGTTGCTTCTGAATCAATGTCTAGATATGACTCCATGCTTTTCCACATTGTCTGATGTGGCACACCCTTTTGTGTAGGTGGATTATTGCATTAATAATAGTGCATAGGAGTGCCTGGGTGTTTCAGTCGGTTAAGTGTCTGACTTGATCTTGGCTCAGGTTATGATCTCACAGTTCATGAGATCAAGCCCCGCGTGGGGCTCTGTGCTGACAGTGTGAACCCTACTTGGGATTCTCTGTCTCCCTCTCTCTCTGCCCTTCCCCCACTCATGCACGTGTGCATGCCCTCTCCCTCCCTTTCTCTCAAAATAAATAAATTAACGTTAAAAAATAGTGCATAATAATAAAAGCAGCTGTATGGATGTGTTTAGTATTTTTAAACCCGTATCTACTTCAACAAATGTAATTTATTTATTTATTTATTTATTTATTTTAAAGTTTATTTATGTATTTTGAGAGAGAGAGAGAGAGAGAGAGAGAGAAAGAGAGAGAGAGAGAATCCCAAGCAGGCTCTATGGTGTCAGCACAAAGCCCGACATGGAGCTCGATCCCGTGAACTGCGAGATCATGACCTGAGCTGAGATCAAAAGTTGAATGCTTAACAGACTGAGCCACCCAGGTGTCCCAACAAATGCAATTCAGAAGAAAAATTATTTATCTTTGAGCCTTTCCCCTTCATGACTTAGAGTTTTAGAAAGTGCATTTAGGCCAACAACTGCACAGAGAAAGGAAGAGGACTAGTCGAGAGGCATCTCCAGGGTTGGTGGCTATAATTACTCCCAGTGCAGAATCTCTTCTGTGACTATTTTTGGGTCCTGAGGTGATCACTTAGGCTGATATTAGCAGCTCCTGGGAAATGGCTGGGACAAGAGGGACAAGGGAGAGGGGAGAATAATGGGGGCACTTCTAGTATCCCCCTCCCTGCTGTGACCAGAGGGGAAAGATGCTAAAGGACAACCCCTATAGTTTACCTCCGAAGGAAAAACTGATGCTGAGGATGACAAGGCATTAAGAAGAGGCGGCAGTGGCTCAGTCGGTTAAGTGTCTGCCTTTGGCTCAGGTCATGATCTCACGGTTTGTGAGATCGAGCCCTGCATTGGGCTCTGTGCTGACAGCTCAGAGCCTGGAGCTGGCTTCAGATTCTGTGTCTCCCTCTCTCTCTGCCCCTCCCTTCTCTCTCTCTCTCAAGAATAAATAAACATTAAAGAAGAGGTGGCGCCATCTTCAGAGGCATCTGTTTAAGAAGGCTGAGAAGTGTGTTTTCAGTAAGAGTTCCACTCAAAATGGTGAAAATTGAAGAAACAATTCAGTACTAAAAAGTGGGGAAGATCCAGCTCCCAGAAACTTTGCTGTTAAGAGGGAATCATATCTTGAGGACTCTGGAGAGCTAAGTCTCACCATATTCAGTTGCTCCCCATTGAGAAATAGCACAGTGAAATATTTTTTTCCCCATAATTTGGAGTTAATGAAAATGGTAGATGTAGAAAACACGTGTTACTGACTTACACTGAGGTTTTCCATTTTGTGCCTATAGTTTCAAAACTATCTGATGCACGTGGGGAGGAGGTGGTGAGGGAGGGAGGGCGAGGCCATAAAAGTGAGGACTCTTTCCATTCCAGTGAACACGTACGGTGGATGCCAGTGGGAGATGGTGGCATACATGGCAAATAGGTGTCCCTTCCAGGTAAAGGGATGGCAAAAAGGGTGCCTTTTCTGGACAGACCCATGAGAAAAACCCACTCATTTTGGTAGAACCTAAGGGAACTTCCCCCTCCTTTTTTTTTTTTTTTTGAACAAAGGCACATTCTCTGAGAATAGCAGTTAGAAAAAGTCATTTGTTCTGGTTATAACTGTTGAAAAATAGAGCATCCTCCAGTTGGAACAATTTTTGAAACTCACCCTCTCTGGGCATAATAATTACATGAAGGTGCCCTTCGTCCATGTGCATTCAGACAGGGCACTGGGCTTGGCTGGGTTTTGTCCCTAACTTGGGCAGGGTGCCCTTGTAGGAATAGAACTTGCACAACGGTACAGGCTGCCCTATTGTGCCCAGGGTTGGGCCGGGCACCAGGCACACAGATACATGTAAGAGCTAGACCTTGTTCTTGAGGAATTTATAGAATCCCTCATCCTAACCCCCACCCTCTTTAACTCGCCCCATCTGCCAGCTCCACCCATGCTGCATCCCTCCTGGCAGAGCTTCTCTCTGTGGTGACAAAACGTCTACCCTCCAGATGCACAGGCTGCTGTCTGCTGTTGGAGGGGGCTGTGCTTCTCCTGTCTGCGGCTCCAGGCTAAATGTCTCCTTTCTACGATGAACAACTAGGCATAATTGTTTGTCATGAGGCCTCGTTGCTTCTGGGTTCTAGATGGGAAAATGTGGACATCACTTCACACTCCAGGATCTGTTTAAAAACGTTTGTTTTCGGGGCGCCTGGGTGGCGCAGTCGGTTAAGTGTCCGACTTCAGCCAGGTCGCGATCTCGCGGTCCGTGAGTTCGAGCCCCGCGTCGGGCTCTGGGCTAATGGCTCGGAGCCTGGAGCCTGTTTCCAATTCTGTGTCTCCCTCTCTCTCTGCCCCTCCCCCGTTCATGCTCTGTCTCTCTCTGTCCCAAAAATAAATAAACGTTGAAAAAAAAAAAAAATTAAAAAAAAACGTTTGTTTTCTGTTTAAATGTGCTTTTAAATGGTGAGTTCAGGCATAGCTGAAATATTTTCCCTTTAATTTTCATTTTCTTTCATAATGGAAAGCAGTTTAATCTGGTAATTTAGAGCTCGCTTCAGGGGCTAATTCCTACCTAGCTCATTGTACTAAGACTGTGCCAGGCCCTGTGCCAGGTATTATTAACACTGAGTTGGTGGGGCGCCTGGGTGGCTTAGTTGGTTAAGTGTCCGACTTTCGACTTTGGCACATATCTCACAGTTCGTGGGATTGAGCCCCACGTTGGGAACCGTGCTGGCAGTGCAGAACCTGCTTGGGATTCTCTCTCTGCCCCTCCCCTCCCGTCTTTCGTAAATAGTTTTATTAAAAAAAAAAACCAATAACATTGAGTTGAGGAGACTTACCTTTTTTCTTGAGTCTTAACATTTTGTTAGGAAGCCAGTATGGAAATAGACAACCTTGCTGCAGACTGCTGGGTCCTATGTCAAAAGCATAGAGTACAGAGGCAAGGGAAGCTTCCGTAGCCTTTTTCTGTCTTGTCTTCCAGAAAACTCCTATTTATCTGTCAAGACTCCCACTTGGACAATCCTTCCTCTTTAGAGACCTGTCTGATCCCCTCTGCTATGTTTCTTCTGTGCTTTGTTCTCTTTTGCAACCCTCAGTTCCTTCAGGTGGCCCAGCTTGGTAGGAGATAGTTGAGGCAGAGACTGCCAAATATGTATTGGCCCTTCTTGAATTCATATTTATTTCCTTTCTTTTACCACCTTTTGGAAGTAACATCCTCTTCTTTGGCACTTGCAAGGACAGCCTGGCCCTTCCCGGGCTTAAAATGAACTGGAAGCTAGAAATTAGCATTGTCTCTAGAAGAGTGAAAGCCTATCTTAAAGGTTGTGGAAATTTGGAAACAGGATAAAACTACGGTGGTCTTTAGATCCTGATAAGCCTAGATGAGGTTGGAGGGTTTCCTTCACCCTAAGGGAAACTGGAGTTGCATTAGACCCCAAGGTCTATCTCTAAAGGCGTTTAGAGATAGAAAGAAGTACTGGGCTTGTCTTACTTTGCTTATTTTGCCCTAGGTATAAGCCCAATTCCAGTATTTGCTAATGGGGGCAATTTCAGTGCTGAGCCTCTGTTTTCTATTCATCAGGAGGAACAAATGAGATCCTGTATATGAAAGGCTTTCTAAACAAAAAGTCACCCCCAAAATGTTAACGTATTATCATCTTTGAGAACAGGGAAAGTGGCTGACTCATCCCTCTTTCCCTAGCATCTAGTTTAGAAGTAGGCATGCTGCAAATGTTTGTTGAATGATGGGGTGGCCTTGTAGGAGACGGGTGTTTGTTTGTATTTTAAAATTTCCATAGTATGTAATAAATCTATTATAGTAGTTAATACCCTTAGCTGTTTTGCAATTGCTGATATTACCAACACTCTGAAGCTCATGGTTTATTTGCTCCCAGCTAGTTTTGCTTGCAATCAGGATATACTGTTGACAAATTGACAGTGGTGCCTGGGCTATGACCTTTCTCTTAAGAGCTCAGGTCCCCCATGAAACTCCTCAAGGGTGGGAGGTGTATCCTATCTATGTTTGTGTTCCCTTGGTACTCTGCTATGCAGTAAGTGCTCAGTATGTATTTGCTAACAGGGAGAGGGAATAGCATGTTTTTGCACTTCTATTTGACCAGCTAAATCAACTCCAGATATCAGAATGTGTGACAAATGTCACAGATAGGATGCTTCACTTTAGCACTGAGATGACCTCCCTTTTTTAAAATTAAAGAGTGTTTGGACAAAAAGCCATGGCTTTTAATATTATGTTTAAGAGTTCACTCTGTACCAGGCAATATGTGAATCATTAACTCATTTATTGCCCACAACAATCCTGTGATATAGTTATCATTATTATTCCCATTTTCTCAATGGGGAAACAGCTCAGGGAAGAGTAAATAATTTGGTTAAGAGTTATAGAGTAAGTTGAAGACCTAGAGTTTGAATCTCTATGCATGTTCCTAATCACAATGAATGGGGAGTAGGTTGTACTGAAAGTGAGGAGCAGGAGGAATGTGTTTTTACCACCATCAGGGAGGAGCCTGGGTTGGGGTAGGATCAGATGAAAGGCTTCCTAGTGGGACTCAGGAGATTCAGCACGACTGTATCTAGTGGGACTAAAAAGAGAATTAAAATTTCTTGGGGGAGCCAGGGAGAGAGAGCAGGAAATTGAAATTTTCTCTGTGAAATTAACTAGCATTTTTGCATTTCCTTCTAATTTTTGAGGCACTTTACATATGTTATCTCACATGGTCCTTATGACAGCCCTGTGAGTTATTACTCCTATTTGAGAAATGAACAAAATAGACTCAGAGAGATTATAACTGACTTGCCTGTGGTGGCAAGTGGGAAGGTTATGAAGACTACAAAAACATTTGTTCATTCATTAAATATTTTCTAAGTGCCTACTATGTACCATACACTGTTTTAGGTGCTAGGGATACAGCAGTGAACAAGACAGACAAAACTCATTGTCCTCATGGAGCTTACAAGGTAGGTAAACTATGATGTATTTCTTTTCAGTTATCCTCTGTCAGGATAATTGGTTTGGGTTTTCAACTTTGACTGTGTTTTAGAATCATCTGGCACATTTTGGAAAAAACACTGATGCCTGGGTCCCACTTCGGATCAATTAATCAGAATCTCTGGAGATGAAGCCCAGGCACTGGTGTGTGTGTGTGTGTGTGTGTGTGTGTGTGTGTGTGTGTGTGTGGTGTGTGTTGTGTGTGCACATGCACATGTGCACATGTGTGTGTGAGAAACCTGCTACCGAGGATTTTAGTGTGCAGTCAAGCTTGAGAAGCATTGGTGGAGAACAGTGGTTCTCAACCTTGGCTGCTCTTTAGAATCACCTTGGGAACTTAAAAAAATATATATCAATGTCTGGGCTTCACCTCTCAGACAAATTAAATTAGAATCTCTGCTGCTGTGTTCAGATCTTTTGTATTTTATTTTATTTTAAAAAATGTTTATTTATGGGGCGCCTGGGTGGCTTAGTCGGTTAAGCATCTGACTTTGGCTCAGGTCATGATCTCATGGTTTGTGAGTTCGAGCCCTGTGTCGGGCTCTGTGCTGACAGCTCAGAGCCTGGAGCCTCATTCAAATTCTGTCTCCTCCTCTCTCTGCCCCTCCCATGCTCATGCTCTGTCTCTCTCTGTCTCTCAATAATAAATAAACGTTAAAATTTTTAAAAAATGTTTATTTATTTTGAGAGAGAGAGAGCGTGGGAAAGAGAGAGAGTGAGCATGCATGCAGGGGAGGGGCAGAGAGGGTGAGAGAGAGAATCCCAAGCAGGTTCCTCACTGGGAGTACGAAGCCCGACGCAAGTCTTGATCTCATGAACCGTGAGATCATGACCTGAGCTGAGATCAAGAGTTTGACACTTAACTGACTGAATCACCCAGGTGCCCCAGTTCTTCTGTACTTTAAAATGTGCCCCCTCAAAAAGTGCTACTGAGTTCAGAGTGTCGGGTTTGCATGAAGTACAAAGAACAACTTGGTCCTGTGATCTCAGATTATTCCCCTCGCCTCTCAAGCATACAGATCATTAGTTTTTCATTCTTGCAACAAATATTTTTTTTAACATTTTTCAGTGTTTATTCATTTTTGAGAGAGAGAGGCAGAGCACAAGTGGGGGAGAGGCAGAGAGACAGGGAGACACAGAATTGGAAGCAGGCTCCAGGCTCTGAGCTGTCAGCACAGAGCCCGACGCGGGGCTCGAACCCACGAACCATGAGATCAGGACCTGAGCCAAAGTCAGATGCTAAACCAACTGAGCCACCCAGGCACCCTCTTGCAACAAATATTTGTTTAATACCTACAATACACCCCTGATGAGTCCCTTCCTTTTCCTGAGTCCTGATTCCTCTCTCTGTATAATGATAGACTTGGATATCCCTATGGCTTATTGCAACTCAAACACTTTATAATTCTACCAGAGAGATTGGGCTAGGAATGTTAATAGCTCAGAGGACTCACTCTTGGACACCTAGGTTGTATTATTTGTCCTCTTGACAGCAGTGTATGTTATAGCTGAGAGACAGAAATTAATGAAAATCCAAAAATGTGTGGGCAAGTCTTTTTCTCACATTGAGCAGTCTGTCCATGAGGAGCAGATGGACTTTTCTTCCTTCACTGTCTTGCTGACTGCTGGGTGGGCAACACAGATGGGCAAACAAGGGCAAGAAGGGTGGGGAGCAGGGACTTAGCAGGGTCAGACTGTGAAAGTCAACCATAGGGAAGAGGAAACAAAAATGTGTGCCTTGCGGATCAAAAGCACCTGGGAGCAGCAGAAAGTGAACTAGAGGAATGTAGACTGCCATTTGACCTAGTTCTCTGCACCTATGGTTGGTCTGCATTGGTAGAAGAAAGATGATAATGGCAGCTGTTGAGAGGCAGCATAGTTAGCATAGTGGTTAAGTGCATGGACCCTGGGGCCACTCACCCTGGGTTTGAATCCTCACTTTGCCATCTGCTTTCTTTATGACCTTGGACAAGTAGCCTGACATCTTTTGGCATCAGTTTCTCTATCTATAATTGGGAATCAGCATAATGATACTTACTTCATAGGCATGTCATGAAGATTACAAGCTTGGCACACTGAAATGTTTTTACACAAAAATTATAAATAATGGTTCTAAGTGTCCAGCACTCTACTTGTATTTTCTCCCTAATCTTTACATGGAGGCATTATTTCCCACTTTTACAGATGAAGACATCAAAGCATAGAGATGTTGTCATCTGGAAAAAATAACCTAGTTAGTAAGTCTCAGAGTCAGGATTTGACTCTAGGGGGATTGATTCCTTAGTGCCTGTTCAATCACAGGACTGTACCCAGTAGTGACACCAGCCATTATCTGTCTTGATGCCTACTGATAGAGGAACTGAGTTGAGCTCTGGGGATGCTGAAAAGAATGAAACCTGGGTCTGGCCTAGAGGAGTTCACAATGTAGTTAGGGACACCAGACATATGTACAAGAAGATTGCAATAGAAGGTGCATCATTCCTGGTGCCAAGGGAGTTCAGAGAGTAACCAGTGACAGCTTTGTCATGATTCCTGGCTTAGGGCTGTGTCCTTGACAGACACAGGGAGGGTGTTCTGGACAGAGGTTGCTGTATGAACAAAGGCAAGGAAGTAAGGCTGTGGGTGGCATTTTGGGGGTTGGAAAAAGCACCTTTCTCCCTCTTGCACATTGTAGGGAATCATTGGGAGGCCTCTCAAACATAGTGTTGAGGTCAAGGGGTGCCTAGTGCTACTGGGCCCCTTCCTAGGGATGTCATAGAAGAAGATAGTGCAGAAGCATAAACTCATGCTGTCATAGCTGGACAGGCCATAAGAAGACCATCTAGTCCAAACCCTTCATAGCACAGATGGGGAAACTGAGGCCCAGAGAGGTGAAAGGATCAGCCCCAGCAAGCCAGCAGTAAACTGGGTCAGGCTTTGTCGAGCCAATATTTCAGCCATGCAGTGATGCATAAGAAAGCCTGGGCCACTTACTGGCAATGTCATTCAGTAGCACCCAAGACTACTCTAGTACCCAGTAGTCTTTAGAACTTGCTTCCAAGTTTTCTGCTTTATTTAACTCCCCATACTGTCATACACAGAGTTGAACATGAGGCTTGGCAGACCTGCCATGGAGGCGACACAGAGTCCATTGAGGGGAAGATAGGGCAGGGACCTAATAAGAGTGACCCTCTAGGATGTTGGAGTACCTGATCTTTTCCAGAATATTATTTAAAAAAATTTTAATGTTTATTTTTGAGAGACAGAGACAGAGCACAAGCTGGGAGAGGGGCAGAGAGAGAGGGAGATAGATATTCTGAAGCAGGCTCCACGTTGTCAGCACACAGAGACTGACAAGGGGCTTGATCCTATGAACCGAACTGTGAGATCATGACCTGAGCCAAAGTTGAAGTCGGATGTTTAACCCAGGTGTCCCCAGAATATTATTTTTACATGCTCTAGATAAAATAGGTAGACTTACAAGGGAAAACAATTGTACTGAAATACAGTTACCAAAATATTAAAAAAAAATTTTTATGTTTTATTTATTTTTGAGAGCAAGAGAGACAGAGCATGAGCAGGGAGGGACAGAGAGAGAAAGGGGGGAGACACAGAATCTGAAACAGGCTCCAGGATCTGAGCTGTTAGCACAGAGCCTGACACAGGGCTCGAACTCACAGACGGCGAGATCATGACCTGAGCTGAAGTCAGATGATTAACCAACTGAGCCATCCAGGCGCCCCCCCAAAATTTTTTAAAACAGATATGGTAATATGTGTGCTTTTTCACTAACACATTTTACTTATTTATTTTTTTTAATGTTTATTATTTTTGAGAGAGAGAGAGAGAGAGCACCAGCAGGGGAGGGACAGAGAGAGAGGGAGACACAGAATCCAAAGCAGGCTCCAGGCTCTGCCCTGTCAGCACAAAGCTGATGCGGGGTTTGAACCCATGAACTGTGAGATCATGACCTGAGCTGAAGTTGGATGCTTAACCAACTGAACCACCCAGGCGCCCCTTTGCTAACACATTTTAAATTATAAGATCAAACAGCAATTCTAATAATTACTGTAATTTTGAATGACTGACGGTGAAATTTCAAGATCTCTGCAACAATTGTCAAATGATACACAAATCTCTGATTTCTATTACTGATAAAGTCACAAGTACTGCTAACGTTTTCATGGTTTGTTGCCTACACTCACCATTTCAATTAGAGGTTAATGGAAATAAAGAGGTAATTTTTTCACAGGCCTCCAGGAACTCTCTTCATGTAACTCTTGGAGATCTGTGGGCCCCAGGTTAAGAATCCCTGCCCTAAGGCAAAGCAGACATGGGAGAACCAAACCAGTGTGGGATTTTCATCCTACTCTAGGAACAGAAACTACATTTAAGACTGTATGTGTGTGTGGACACATGAGTGGGTGGCTGTCATTAGTACTTCCATTCAGATAGTTCTGGCTCCCCTTCTTCCAGGTATCTGACAGAACTGCACCTTCTCACTCCCTTGCAGTTGGGTATGTCCATGTAACTTGCTTGGGCCAGCAAAATATGTCCTTTCTTGCTCCAAAGCCTCTTGTGGCTCTTCATTATACTCAGAGTGGATTCCACATTCCTTATCATGATCTGCAAGGCTATATGTCCTGCCAACCTCTCACATGTTGGCTCTCACCAATTTCACCCTGGCCCACTTCAGCTGCACTAGCCTCATTTCTGTTCCTAACCAAGCTTATTCATGTCTCAAGATCCTTCTGGCTGGAACACTCATCGCCCAAATCTTAGTATGAGCAGCTTAGTCTTGACCTTTAGAACTCACTTTCCATGTTAATGCCTTTTTAAAAACAAAAGATTTCTTGAGATATAATTCACACACCACACAATTCCTCTACTTAAAGTGTACAATTTGGTGGGTTTTAATATATTCACTGAGTTATGCAGCCACCAGAATGATCAATTTTAGGACATTTTCATTACCCCTTGGCCATTACCTCCTGATTCCCCATCCCCCCACCAGCTTCTGGTGAGCCCTAATGTCATGTAAATGGAATCACATGATGTGTGGCCTTCAAATGTCTTGCTTCTTTCACTTGGCATGATGTTTTCAAGGCTCACCCATATTTTGTATTTGCCAGTGCTTCATTCCATCGTATGGCTACATCATAATTGCCTTATCCACTGGTACATGAAGGACATTTGGGTTGTTTCTATCTTTTGGCTATTATGAATAATGCTGCCATGAACACTCATGGTCACAACTTTGCATAAACATGTGCTTTCATTTCTCTTGGGTATAAATCTAGGAATGGAGTTGTTGGGTCATATGGTGACTATGTTTAGCCTTCTGAAGAACTGCCAGCCTCTTTTTCACAGAGGATGCACCATTTTACATTCCCACCAGCAATATGTGAAGGTACCCATTTCTCTACATTCTCACTATTTCCCTACATACAATTTCTCTACTTCCTTGTTATTTCCTTTATTTTTTTTTGTAGCCATCCTTGTGGGTATAAAGTGATATCTGATTATGGTTTTGACTTGCATTTTCTTAACGACTAATGATATTGAGCATCTTTTCATGTGCCTAGTAGCCATTGTACATCTTTTTGTAGAAATGTCCATTCAAGTTTTTTTTTGCCCATTTTTGAATTGGATTGTTATTTTGCTGTGGAGTTATTATTTTTTTTTTACATTTTTTAATGGTTTTATTTATTTTTGAGAGAGAGAGAGACAGGGCATGAGTGGAGACAGAGAGAGGGAGACACAGAATCTGAAGCCAGGCTCCAGGCTGCCAGCACAGAGCTTGACATGGGGCTCAAACTCACGAACCACGAGATCATGACCTGAGCTGAGGTCGGACGCTTAACCGACTGAGCCACCAGGCACCCCATGCTGTGGAGTTATTATTCTTTGGTACTATTGATATGAATCCCTTGTTAGACATATGATTTATAAATATTTTCTCTCATTCTGTGAGTTGCCTTTTCATTTTCTTGATAATGTCCTTTGATGTATAAAAGTTTTTAATTTTAATGATTTCCAAATTTACCTATTTTTTTTGGTTGTGCATCCTTTTGGTGTCATATATAGGAAACCACTGTTTCTAATCCAAAGATACCCATTTATATTTATATTATCTGCTAAGAGTATTATAGTTGAGCTCTTACATTTAGGTTTTTGATCCATTTTTAGTTATTTTTTTGTCTATGGTATGAGGTAATTGTCGAATATCATTCTTCTGCATGTGGATATCCAATCCTGACATGATCAGTTTTTGTGGAAGAGATTATTTTTTCCCATTGAATGGTATTGCCACCCTTGTCAAAAATCAATTGACCACAGGTGTGTGGGTTTATTTCTAGACTCTTAATTCTATTCCATTGATCTATGTGTGTGTTCTTATGCCAGTACCATACTTTTTGATTCCTATACCTTTGTGGTAATTTTTGAAATTAGGAAGTATTATTCCTCCAGCTGTATTTTTCAATTTCAAGATTGTTTTGGCTATTCTGAGTCCCTTGGATTTTCACATGAATTTTAAGATCAGTTTGTACATTTCTGCAACACTGATTTATTTTTGCATAGCTTTTTACTATTTATCAAGGATATCTACATTCATTTATTCATTCAACAAATACTGATTAAGCACATAGTATGTGCCAGGCACTGTTTCAGGTGCTTGGGGGCACCATGATGTGCAAAAATGGCCATAACTCTTGCTTGGACGGAGCTAAGAATCTAGTGGGAGAGGCAAACATTAATTAAATAATCACCAAAACAAATTTATCATGAATAACAGAAAGAGTTGACCTAGTCTCAGGAGATCAAAGAAATCTCTCATGGAGAAATTGACAATTAGGCAGGTGTCTGGGGCTGGAAGGGGCTTGGGAAGAGTATTCCAGGCGGGGAGAACACCATGTGCAAAGGCTTATGGCAGGAGGGAACATGGTACATTCAATGAACTGCAAGAAGACAAGTATGGTGAAGCACAAGGGAACAAGAGAGCCCTATGAGGGTGATCAATCCCATGGGGTCTTGTGGGATGTGGATGAAGTCCCAAGATTTTATCCTAAGAACAACAGGAAGCCACTGAAACAGAGAAGTAACATGATCTCATTTTGATTTCAAAATGCGCACTCTGACTGCTGTGCAGAGTGAACTGGAGGGGGATGGGCAAGAGCAGAGCCATTTAGGAGGGTATTACTGTAGTCTGAGAGAAAAATCATGTTTTTTTTTTTTAATTTGAGAGGTGGGGAGGAGGGGAAGAGGAAAAGAGAGAGAGAATCTTAAGCAGGCTCCACACTCAGCATGGAGCCTGATGTGGGGCTCAATCCCATGACCCTGGGATCATGACCTGAGCTGAAATCAAGAGTCAGATGCTCAACCAACTAAGCCACCCAGGCACCCTGAGAAATCATGGTTTTGATGAGGGTGGCAATGGTGACTCTAGAGAGGAAGTGGATGGATTCACAGATGCCAGAGAAATTGAAGTTTTGGAAACAGTCTTCAGTTAGGGAAGTGGCAGGGTTTCTGACCTCTGTGATAGTGTTGGAAGCGATGGTCTTCACCAAGATAAAGAACACGGAAGTGTGGGCAGTTTTGGGGAGGAGGTTAGTGGTATTGAGTTTGAGGTGCCTTGCAGACATCATTAAGTTATTTGATTCTCACCAAATAATTTCTATGAGGAAGGTATACAGCTCTTGTCTTCATTTTGCAGATGAATAAACTGAGTATCATAGAAGTAATCATGGCTTGCCCAATGCTGGGCAGTCAGTAAGTGGCAAAGCCAGATCAAAATCCAGTTATTCTAAGATCAGCCCCATGCTCTTTGTTTTCTATGACACCAGAGCTGACTCTCCAGGAAGGTCCATCCCAAATAGTTTCAAATAATCAGAGGGAACCTATGCTAGGACTTCTCCCCAACACAAGTGTTTCCCAAACCTCAAAGCCTATGCTCCCAGAGAAGCCTTAGCCTCCTTTCTACAAACTTTCATCTCCACAGCACTGCTACTAAGTTCCCTCCATGAGTGTTTACAGTTCTCAAGTGTCTGATTCCTTGCCCCAGATTTTCTGTCTGTGCACAGAGAGCTGCACTGTCTCTTTTCTCAGAGACGGTCACCCTGTCCAAAAGGCTTCCTGCTTCTCTGCTGTAATATACTGGTCCCACAGATGTCTGGTGTACTCTGTGGTTATAGACAAGGGTCATCCACTAGTGGTCAATATATAGAAAGTTGAAATGCTGAGGCATTGAGCCATAAAGTGGATGACAGAAAAATTAACAATGAATAACAAGTCAAGGTGTACTCAAATTTTTTTCATGTCAAGTAGAGGAGTGTGAGAAGGAATTGAACAGGTGGCAGGAAATGGGGTGGAAGGAGAAAGGAAAACAAATACATAAATCCAAGGAGTAGAAGGAAGAGAAAATAAAGTGGTTAAAGGCATATGTTAGGGAGGATACATCCCAGTTTTAAAACAGGGCTCTGACATTTACTAGCTGTGTGATCTTAGGTAAGTTACTTAATGTCTCTAAGTCGAGATAAAACAGTACTAACTTTATGGGGTTTGTGTAAGGATTATGGAGAGAGTGTGTGTGGAATGTACTTGCCACGGTGCCTGGCACGTGACAAGTACTAGATAACTGTCAGCTGTTACTATGATCGCACAAGCCCCTCCCCCTCCTCACTTCTCCCACCTCTGCTTCCCCCAGCTGCTCCCAGGCTAGCTTGGTTCACCATACAAGCCACTGAACCAATCCTGCCTGAGGCAGGGAATATCCCATCAGCTTCAGGAGACCCAGGAACTAGAGAACCTGTGATAGCAGCTGAGGTCCTGCACTGGTCCCTGGGTCTTCTTTTTTTTTTTTTTAATTTTTTTTCAACGTTTTTTATTTATTTTTGGGACAGAGAGAGACAGAGCATGAACGGGGGAGGGGCAGAGAGAGAGGGAGACACAGAATCGGAAACAGGCTCCAGGCTCCGAGCCATCAGCCCAGAGCCTGACGCGGGGCTCGAACTCACCGACTGCGAGATCGTGACCTGGCTGAAGTCGGACGCTTAACCGACTGCGCCACCCAGGCGCCCCGGTCCCTGGGTCTTCTTGCTGCCAATTTGATATGAGATTAGGCACCTCCAAGAGCAACACTTAAAGATCCATATGTTACCTCTAAGTTGTTTCCTCTTCTCTTGCTCTCCTTCCCCTTCCCCTGCAACCTCTACCATGTTGATTCCTACTCCCAAATTGTATGCAGTCACCCTACTTTGTGCTCCAATCCCCCTTCCCTCCCTGTCAGGACTGAAATCCTGTCCTGTCCTGGTCAAGGTACAGAATGCTTGACTGCTGAGCAGTCTGTCTGTTTGACTTAACTTCATCACTGTGATGCCTCTGCCTGAGGCATGCAGAACCCGGTCTGTTCATGGTACCCTCTGAGCACTGTGCCTTACTCAGCTGGCTCCCCTCTGCTTCTAGGACAGTGGTTAAGAGAATCATTTGAGGTCCCAGATTTCTGTAGGAATCACCTGAAGCCATAATGCCTGCCTCAGAAATATGCATGAATTCAATGTATCAGTCAGAATAGGCTAAGTTATGCTGCAGTAACAGACAGTATTAAATTCTCACTCATGGGAACTGTCCACGGTGGATGTAAGGGAGAGGGTTCTGGTCATCTAGGCTGGTGGAAGTTCCCTTTGAACACAAGCTTCCATAATTGCTGGGACAGGAAAAAGGACATCATCTGATTTGTGTTTTTTTAAAAAAATTTTTTTTTCAACGTTTATTTATTTTTGGGACAGAGAGAGACAGAGCATGAACGGGGGAGGGGCAGAGAGAGAGGGAGACACAGAATCGGAAACAGGCTCCAGGCTCCGAGCCATCAGCCCAGAGCCTGACTCGGGGCTCGAACTCATGGACTGCGAGATCGTGACCTGGCTGAAGTCGGACGCTTAACCGACTGCGCCACCCAGGCGCCCCCCCCTTTTTTTTTTAAAATCCCCCTGACTGCTGTGTAGAGAATGGACTGGGGAAACAAGAGTGGAAGAAAGGAGACCATTGAGGAGGCTCGGTTTGGGTTAGAAGTGATGGTGACTTGAACCTCACTGATAGCACTGAAGGTGGGGAGAAATGGAGGGATTGGGGATATATATATATATATATATATATATTATTTATTTATTTTGAGAGAGGCAGAGACTGTGTAAGTGGGGGAGGGGCAGGGAGAGTGGGAGAGAGAGGGAGAGAATCCCAAGCAGGCTTTGTGCTGCCATTGCAGAGCCTGATGCAAGGCTTGAACCCACAAAACCGTGAGATCATGACCTGAGCTGAAGCCAAGAGTCAGATGCTTAACTGACTAAGCCACCCAGGTGCCCCTGGGATATCTTTTGGACTGAAGCAGACAATATTTTCTGATGGGTTGGATATGGATAGTAAGGAGAATAAGTCAAGGATGACTGCTAGGTTTTTGGCTTGAACATATGGGTGGATAGTGTCCATTCTTAACTGACATTGAAACCACAGAATCCTTGGGTCTTCCAAGACTTATCTCAGTGACAACTGAAAGGAACCTCAGCTTGCAGTGCTTAAGGATGCCCCTCCAGCTGTTTTATAAAGATTTAAGTGGCAGGGCCTCTTTTGTTTTTTCAGGAGAGCTCTTTTTTTTTATTAAAAATTTTTAACTTTTTTTTTTTCTTGAGAGAGCGTGAGCGGGGAAGGGGCAGAGAGAGAGGGAGACACAGAATCTGAAGCAGGCTCCAGGCTCTGAGCTGTCAGCACAGAGCCCAATGTGGGGCTCGAACTTGGGAACCATAAGATCATGACCTGAGCTGAAGTCAGACGCTTAACCGACTGAACCACCCAGGCACCCCAGGAGAGCTCTTTGATAATGGACACACGTGTCTGTACACATACATGCCCACATGTACACACACACACACACACACACACACACACACATCACACACCGCACACACTACTGTGGTAGTTCTTTCTAGACGTCACACAGCAGTGGTCCTGGGGGTCCTTCAAACTCTCCAACATGCCCCTGTCAATATTTTTGTTTCTGATAGGAATGAACACTTTACTAATAGTTTTTAGTTGGAAAACAACAGTATCTGCACCCTTTCCGGGCCTCCCTCTAGGTAGCAGCTTTTTTGCTCCTGGGAGGAGGTCCGCAGCAACGAGTGACCTAGGTGGTCCAAAGAACCCTTTACCCTGTCAAATGGTTTCCAGTTTTGAGAAATGTGAAAACCATAGCAGTGGCACACATATTAAACTAAATGTACACAGTCCAAAGTTGCCATCTGTGGCTAAGTATAATTGTTAACTAAATGCGAAGCCTGTTGCCTGGGCAGCTCATTAGAGGGAGAGGGAGTAGAAAACGAAATAAAATGAATGAGGCTTGGCCACTGATGGGTCCTTTCCAGGCAGAGTCAGTTCTGACTGAGGTAAGCTTCACAGCTCAGTGTTTCCAGGGCCTTGGGGTGGGAGTTTGTATTAATGGTGCAAACGCGCACTAGGGGGCTCAATTCAGATGCTGGTTGCCAAACTTCTTCTCTGAAAAGGTCAATAAGGCAATCTTTCAGGCTGTGTGCTTGAGGGGAAGTGAACAAAAGGAGGGCCTGAGGCAGGGAGGGGTGAGCCTGAGCCTTACAGCCCAGACTGGGAAGCTGTCTCTTTGCTAGGAAGAGCCTAGGGGATTTGTAAGAGGCCAGAGGCTTCTCATAAGTAGGAACTAAGCATCTGTGGGGGAAAGTGAGTCTCACTCTTGCCTTGGAAAAGGACAAATGTGTCAGGTGCCTTCCTTTCTTCCCATTGTCTGTGTCCCTCCTAGAGATTCTGAAAGCCTGGTGTCACTATGAGTGTTTTACAGAGATAAAGGTATTGTAGTTACATATAGCTTTTATGAGGTAGGCATCATTATCCTGTTTTACAGAAGGAAAAATGGAGAGACAGGAAGCAAAATACAGAGAGAGAAAGTGATTTGCCTGAGGCCATGCAGCTACCAAGTGGTTGAAATGGGCTTTGACTCCAGGTTCTCAAGCTGTTGGCACTTGATAACATGATGCTTCTTCCTGGGCATGGTGAGAGGCAGGCTGTGCTCCCAAAGGCCAGAGATGGGAATAGGAGGCCTCCCTCCTTGCTCTGCACCTACCACCTGTCAGTCAACCTGGGGCCTAGGTGACCTTCATGGTTCTTTCCAGCCCTGGGAATCAATAGCTCTCTGAATCCCTGGACCTGTTTCCCATCCAGAGACATAGGCAGTGGATTAGCAGGTGACCTCTAAGGGGCCTTCCAGCCCTGACATTCTATATAGACTTGGACGGGGCAAAGAGCTTAGTAGTTTTCAGTGTGTGATCCATTGAGCCTTAGGGAATCTCAGAGATGTTTCAGGGGCTGCGGTGAACAGTTCTGATCCTGTCATATACTGGAGATCTATAGGTGATTTTGTTTGCAAAAAGGTACCATTTCTAAAAACAAATAAGCAAAAGTAAATAAAATAAAACATCTCACAGTCCCTGAACTAGACAGTGAATGAGAGACAAGTTTGAATGAAGGCATCCACTGGCAGTGATAGTGGTGATGGTGTGATTGTGGTATGTGTGTGTGCTGGGGGATAGCAATGGGGGGGGATGTCTGGACTGGAAGGAATAAGAGGAAAACAAAAACAAGAGAAAAAAACAAGAATAGCTTTTTAGTTCTAGTTAGTTGCTATTTTGAGAAAAGGAGAAACTAGAGAAGTGTCAGGGACATAATGGTTATTTTTTGTTACTAAGGAATATTTTCTTAAGTGTATTTATTTTGAGAGAGAGAGAGTAAGCACAGGAGGTACAGAGAGGGAGGGGGAGAGAGAGAATCCCAAGCAGGCTCCATGCTGTCAGTGCAGAGCCCAACACAGGGCTTAAACTCACAAACAGTGAGATCATGCCCTGAGCTGAAACCAAGAGTCAGACACTTAACCTACTGAGCCACCCAGGTGCCCCAGGAACATAATGGTTATTGAATGCCTGCTTTGTCCCAGTGTTTTCTGTTTGTAGACTTACTCATAGAGTGTTTATATCACCCCTTAAGTTCTAAGTATTATTGTTCCTATTTTAAAGATGAAGATACTGAAGCTCAGAGATATAAAATGACTTATCCAACATCATGTAGCAAGTAAATTGTGCTGCTGGGGTTCAAATACAGCTTTGTTTGACCTCAAACCCACACCCTCTCCTGTTAGGGGCACCCTTCCTAGAAGAGCGTCAAGGAGATACAGGTAGATGGTCACCAGGTACATACAGCACCTTCCCTTGGTGGGAGGTAGAGCCCTAAGAGCATCTGTGGAGAACCAGGAAGCAGGAGTCATGATCTTGGGGAGTAAGGGACTCGAAAGAGGGGCCTATAGTCAGGAGTGGAGAACCAGGTGAAGAGAAACAAGCAGTTCCACATAGCTAGGCTGGGAAGGGCCTGGACATGGGCCTGCACGAAAGGATTTAGAACCTCTTAGGACCTGTGTCCTTGACTAGACCAATTTAGACTCTTGGACTATGCTGTGTATTCCATAATTGCTGGTTGCATCCCAAGATCGTCACACTTGTGGCCAAGAATTTTACCCTGACTTATCAATTTAATAATAGAACAAACATGCATAAACCCACCACTCAAACCATGATCTAGAATGTTGCTAGTAACTTATATTTACCAATGTGCTAAATATTTTTTGTGGTTTTGATAAATAGTTCTCTTCATTTACAGTGCTGTGGTTGTGGTTTCCCTTCCCTGATCATGACAAGCCCCAAAGGGAAGATTTACCTTATTTACAGGCCAGGATGAGCTAGGTTGTGCTGTGATAACAGACAACCCAGAATCTTAGTGGCTCTTAACAATGAAGGTTTATTCCTTGCTCTTGCTACATGTCTGTAATGAATAGCAGGAACTCTGCTCCTTGTCTTGTTACCTCAAGACCCAGGTGGTCAGAGAAGCCATCGTCTCAAACTTTGCTGGTTACCATGACTAAGGGATAGAGAGCTCTGTGGGGCCAGATGCTGGCACTAAAATATTTCATCCTGGAAGTGACATGTTTTGCTTCTGTGCACCTATTTCCCAGCCAGGGCCCCTTTCTCATTGGGAGTTCCCATTCTGTTCTACCGATTTCTATTGTCTGTGTTTCATGGACTCAAAGCCTAATACAGCATTTGACCACAGAGTCTGACTGCCATCTTACATGTGGGCTCACTTTGGCTTTTTCTCCTCCCAGGCATGATTTCTCAGATAATCAAGAAGCTGCTGCTACTTCCTCTGGAGTGGCACTTGAGCTGACAATGGCGAGACTGGATTTTGTGCAGTGGTGAGGGGAGGAGAGATGGGCGGAGTGAGTCATCATTGTTATTTCCATTGCATTCCCATTGATCTCACAAGGCTATTAAAAGAGTCAGTAACTAAGACATAACTAGACTTTGGTTCTAAAAGCCAAGGGATAACTGAAGTTCATAATGCAAAGCAAGTCCAGGAAATGGAGTGAAGAGGAAGCACTGGTTCTTGGCCCTACTTCTGGGAAGGAAGGTCTAGCCTGATAGCCCAGGATATACATTCTGGGCCTCTGAGTACAGGACCTGTGTCAGGAAGCTGGTCCCAAGTCTCATATTCCTGAGGGTGCTTCTACAGACCACTAAGTGTAATCTGGAGAAAGGAGAGGAAAGAGAGAGAGTTTGGGCATGAATTATACATACATAGCATTCACCAAACTGTGCCAGGATTAGGTGAGCAGGACAGGCAATGTCCATGGCCTCATAGAACTTCAATCTAGTGGGGAAAGAAAATGATGAGAAGTGCTCTGACAAGGATAAATTCAGGGTAATAAAGGAATGGCTCCTGAGGTAGACATGCGGGGGTCAAGAGAGGCTTGTGAGTAGCCCCTTATCTAAACAGAACTAAAGAATAAGTAGGTGTTAGCCAGGTGAAGGCAGATAGGAAGGAAGAAAGTTGCAGAAAGTTGGAGGTAGAGGGGAATGGGAAGGTATGAGCCTAGAGAGGTAGGCAGAGACTAGATCATGAAGGACCATGGATGCCATGTGGAGGGGCTTGGACATTATCCTGAGGGCAGCAGGGAGCTCTGGTATGGCTTGCCATTTGGATATGATGTCACTGTGGAACCAGTATGGAAGATGGGTTGAGAAGGGGTGACACTGGAGGCTGGGAATCCAAGTGAGAGGTGATAGTGACTGGTCAGGATAGTTAGAATGGGGCTAGAGAGAATTGGATGGATCTGAGGTGCATTCAGGAAGCAGACAGAGGGGCACCTGGCTGGCTCAGTCAGTAGAGCATGTGACTCTTGATCTTGGCATCGTGCGTTCAAGCCCCACATTGAGTGTAGAGATTACTTAAATAAACCTTTTTTTTTTTTAAAAAGCCATACACTTTTCTTGCAAAACATAGAGCGATGCAAGAGACCCATGGAGAATTGTCTACCAACAGTCTAATCTGTGCATCAATCTTCACATCACTAAAAATGGGGCATCTGATGTCTCCTGATGTGATGCAATAAGAAGTACACAGCACGACCTAGGAGTCATCCTTGCCAAAGAGGAAGTATCTGAATCTCATCAAGTCTAGAGATCTCACTGCTAGCTTGAAAATAATAAAAGAACAGGTAGAACAAGGGGATAAAAGATCAAGTTGAATGAGGAGGCAATTGGCCAAATCTAGAAGATACGAAATTGTATGTAATCAACGACCCAGCTCCTTCAACAAATAAGTGGAAGTTTCAAAGATGGGGGGAGAAGGAATAGTTATGGATTATTGAGATTTAGGAGGCGCACCTGGGTGGCTCAGTTGGTTAAGCATCCGACTGTTGATCTAGGCTCAGGTCATAATCTCATGGTTTGTGGGTTCGTGCCCCACATCAGCCTGCTTGAGATTCTTTCTCTGTACCTCCCCCACTTGCTCTCTCTCTCTCAAAAGAAATTAATAAATTTAAAAAAAAAAGAGAGAGGGACTTCAGAAACAATTCAATGTGTGGACCTTGTTTGATCCTAGCCTAAATGAATCAACTGTAGTATAGTTTTTAGAAAATGGAGAGGATATGAGAATTGACAGGGAATTAAATATTATTAGAACTACATGAAAGAATTATTATTGTTATAATTTATGTTTTAAAAAATCCTTGTGTGTTAATTACTGAATTATTTGTGGATAAAATGATATGATGTCAGCATTTGCTTTAAATGACTTCACCACCACCACCACCACCAACAAAAGTGGAAGGAAAAAGATGGAACAAGCTTGGCAAGACGTTATTAACTGTTAAAGCTAGTGATAGTACATGGAAGATAATTATACTATATTCACTTATTTAATTTTGAAATTTTCTGTTGAAAAGTTTAATAAATAAGACTGTGGAAGAACGAAAAAAGCCAAAAAAAAAAAGTGAGAGAAATGAGTTACAGGCATAAAAGGTGGTGGTGGGGGGGGCCTGGCAGAGTTGCTTTAACTTAGACTTTAGTGGAACATCTCAGATCTTTGGAAGCCTGCCCTTCAAGGAATAGCTTCCATTTTTCCTTCTCAATGTGGAATAGTCCATACCTTTTGTCCAGTGAGAAGATAGAATTCCTATGGCAAAAAAAAAAAAAAAAAGGCATACAGATAATCTGAATAGGCATGTGTGGACAGTACAGGAAAATCGGGAGTCAAGAACAATGCCTAGGTTTCTGGACTGTACAACTGGATAGCAGTGATAGGAATATAGTGTGATGGTTAACAGCAGTGGCTCTGAAGCCAGACTGCCTGATTTGAATCCCAGATCTGCCGCGGATTATCTGTGTGACCTTGGACAAGTTCCTTAACCTCTCTGGGCTTCAGTTTCATTACCTGTAAAATGAGGGTATTGATGTTACCTTCCTTATAATGATTAAGTGAAACAATACATAAAGTGCTTTGAACTTGAACATGCTCCATGTCTGGAGCATAAGGAGTATTCGATAAATGTTAGCAAGTGTCATGGGCAACAAAGAAGAGGAATAAACTTCATCAGAATGATGATGAGTTCAATTCTGGGCATGCCAACTTTAGGTTGTCTGTGGGACACTCAGGTGGAAATTGGCTATATGAGTCTGTGGCTCGGGAGATATTTGGGCTAGAAATACATATTTAAGAGTCATAAGCTTATACAGATAGTAATTGAAACCTTGGGAGGTTTTGTAGAGAAGAAAAGAAAGCTTATGAGCAAGCCCTGAGAACCCTTATCTTTTGTGGGATGGAAAGAATTAAAAGAGCACAATGAGGAGGCTGAACAGCAAACTGAGGGGCAGGAGAAAAACCAGGGGGAGGGCATAGTGTCACAGAAGCCAAGATGAGAGAATGTTTCAAGATCGAGGTGGTGGCCAGTGGTGGTGATAGTTTGGAGAGGCTTATGTAAGAGAAGATCTGAGAAACAACAGTGGGATTTAGCTACAAGGAGTTTGTTGGTGACAATAGTTTCAGTGGAATGGTAGAACTGGATGTCAGACCACACTGGGTTGAAGAGTGGGAGTGAGGAAATGGAGATAGCAAGTGTACACAGCTCTTTCTGGAAGTTTGTCTGTGAAAGGGAAGTGAGAACAGATGACTGACAGGGCTTACTTCAATGCTGATGGAGACAAGGCGGTCAGTTGAGAGGGAGCAACAGGAGGTACAAGGGAGAAAGGAAATAATCGAGGCTTGAGGTCCCTGAGATGGCAAGAGGAGATGAAATGCAGAATGCAGGTGAAGAGGGCAGTCTCAGGCAGGAGGAGTCATTAGAGGGAAAGAATGAAAGTACGGGTATGGTGAGCAAGCTTGTAGATTTCCTTGTGGAATGTTACTGCCTGATGGCTTCTCTTTTTTCTGTGAAATCACGTGAGGGAGATGTGGCAAGACTAGAAGTTTGTGGATGATAGTGAACACCATGGTACTCAGAGAGCCACTGGAGAGAATGGGAGAGAGAGCCCAACAGGGACTCAAAGAAGGGTTGCCCAGACATAGTGAAGGCCCAGTGGAGTTCAAGACCATGGATTTATAATGTTTCCCATCTGCAAGGTTGGGGTGTTTTCTCTAAGCAATGCTTAGCAGTCCTGGGGTAGGAGCAGAAAAGGTAGACATGTAAACTGATTTAAAGCTTAGGAATTTGCAAGATGGATGTGCTGAATCAGAAAGATGAGAATATTGGCAAGTGAGTAGTTAAAATGATGACTTGTAATTCTCCTGCTCTTCAATACAGAAGGTCCTCTTCCTGCTACCATAATTTCTATTTATTCTATTCCATAGCTTCTGCTTCACTCAAGGCTCTTATACTGCCTCATGGCTTTTGCCGTGTGTGTGTGTGTGTGTGTGTGTGTGTGTGTGTGTGTGTGTGTCTGCTTCTGCCCTCCTTTATTGAGTGAGGACCCTCTCTATGTCTCATGATAGGAGGGCCTATCTGAGTGATTCCATTATTCATTTTCTCCCATGTTTGGCAGATAGCTCAGGCTGCTGGCCAGCCTATGGGTTTTCTGCCCTGAGCCAGGAACCTATGTCTGGTCCATCCAGCTGTATTTAACATCAATATTCTTCAGAAGATTCTGTGAGTAAGACAAACAGAATGGTTAAGAATGGGGGCTCTGGAACCAGATGCCTAGGCTCAAATCCAGGCTGTCCCACTTACTATGTGACCTTGGGCAATTTGCTTCACCTCTCTGATCCATAGTTTCCTCATTTCTTTACTGGATTCAGTAATAGTACTTGCCTCATAAGGTCTTTGTGAGAATTAAATAAGAGAATACATGAAAAGCACTTAGTACAGTACCTGGCACATTGTTATTTCCCTGTAAACATTACCTATTATTATTATTATTATTATTATTACTATTATGATCATTTTACTATGAAGGCAGGCACTTAGGGCCTAATAGACTTTTGGAGAAGACATTAAGAGAGGCAGGATTTGAACGCCACTGCAATTGAATGAACACAATCTTCTTTCCTTCACACCAGCTTTTTGCCATTTTCAGGTCTTCTGACCTTCCCTCAGGGAATGTTTGTCACCCTTTGGTCTCTAAGGACCCAAAGCTTTCAGACTAGTGAGTCTGCTGTGGGCTGAGGACTGAGCTGCCGTGTCTGCTCATTTTCAGCTGGGAAGGAATCCTGGCAGCCTGATCTCTCTAGTGCAGTCCTTGGTTTCTATGAGTCATGCTTCTCTTATGCTAAGCCCAGCTCGGATTTGGAAGGGGGCTAGGGGAGTAGGGGTGGGGTGAGGGGAGGAAAGGCAGGACGAGGGCAGCAACTTAACTTCTGTCTGAGTTTGTTAGTTAGCTCAAATTATAGGAATCTTTCCTTAGAGCTGTAGTGAGGGGATTTTAGGCCCCCCTGTGACCAGACTGCAATTGAAGCGACCCTTCACCTAGTTTGTGAAGCCCAAGGTGTCTGGTGTATGAGTGACACCTCCCCAGGCACCTTGACACTCAGGACATACCCCTCTCCATTTCTCTCTCCCCTACAGCTTGCCCCGGATGGGTAAAGACTTCTTTTCCCAGAAAAGTGTGCAAATCGCTGACATAGGGAAAGAAATAGATTTGAGAGGTCCATTGCTCAGAGATTAAGCTCCTAGAAACACCCCATCCTCATGAAATAGGTCCCAGATGGCTTGTGTCTTAGTTGGCATTTTTCCAAGGATGGTGGGCAGACCACTGGTGGCACATGAAATAATTTCAGGTGGTAGATGGCTGGGCATTTTTAACTTCAATAGTTATGGATTTCTTTTAATGTGTTTTAGAAAAAATGTAATTAGCACATGAATATTGGTGGCTTCAAGGGTATCATTGATTAGAACCATGCTGAAGTTTTTTGAAAAAAGAAGTTTGTTTAAAGAAAAATTATTAAGTAGATAGTAGTGTAGGTTTTAAAGCAGGTGGCAAAAGTTGAAGGTAATATACGGATGACTGAAGGTAATACACAGATGACTGGTCTTAAACAAATCATATTAATTTTTCTGCTGCCTCTTCTGCCCCCACCTCCCAAATTTGGGGCTTGTGATTTGGGAATTGTCTAGTAGACACATTAATCTGCCTGGTTAACTGTCTTCTCACCAGACCAAAGCCAAAAGCTTCATCTCCTTTTCTTGACTTCCTGGTCTCTGTTGAGGGCTCTCATTTCTCTTCACCAACCCCTTCCCTTCCTTTACCTCCCTTCCCTGGTCTCCCTCTCCTTCTCCTTCTTCTTCTTTCCCTCTCCCTCCCTCCATCTCCTAGCTAGTGGCTGGATATATTTCTGAATCATCCCTCTCCCTTTTTCATGCTCAATCACTGACCAAATCCTGTTAATTCTTCCTTCATAATACCTCTTGCACTGTGTCCCTTTCAATTGTCATCACCCATTTAGGTGCCACAGCCTCAGTCTACACCTCATTATCCAATTAGTCTTTGTCCAGCATAATTTTTACCATGAATTTCTCCTGAATTGGTTCTCTACTGAGTATCTGATCATGGCAAAACTCCTGAATGAGCAGTTCCTAAGTCCTTGGAATATGGCCTCAGCCTAAGATCTGCCCATATCTTCTAGTCCTTTTCTAGGACCCATCTAGGTCTTTACTGTTTGTCAGATACACTATGCTCACTTCCATCACTAGCTCTTTCCTATAAACCTTGATTAAAATAGTTTCCTCAGAAAATAAATAAAATTTATGAAAAAAATAGGTTCCTCAGTCCTTCCCATTTGATCACTTACATATATTTCATATCGTACTATTTGTGGGTTTTTGTGTATGTGTGTCTCCCTAAGTAGACTCAGCTTCCGAGGTAAAGGAGTGTGTTTTTCATTTCTTTTGTAACCTCACTGGTGGTTAGCAAAGTGTTAAGCACATGGTAGATACAGTTGGGTATGCTTCGTGTTGCAAGTATCAGAAAACCCTACCTATTAGCAGCTTAAACAAATAGAGGTTTATTTTTTTCACATAAGAAAAAGTTTAGAGGCAAGTGGTTGCTTGCTCTACCATCCATAGTGAATTGGCTTTTACCCTCATACTTGTTGCCTCATGGTCACAAGGTGACTGCTGCATCTTCAGCTATCACATCTGAATTCTAGCAGGAAGAAGGAAGAAAGAAGAAAGAGCAAAGGCTTTCTCCTCAGGGAACTTTGTCCTCTTATTTGGGAAGGAAGGGAGCACTTTCCCAGGAGACCGAACCTTTCATCTCACTAGCCAGAATTATGTCATGTACTCACTCTTAGACTGATAACTGGTTTAGACCAATTATAATTCAAGCCCAGGACTGGAGCTAACAAAGATCCTTTCATATCAGGGGAGGGATCTTTGCCAACTACCTGAACAAATTGAAGTTCTATTAGCAAGCGATGGGGGAGGGGGGTGTTGGCTATTAGGTAGACAACTAGTAGTGTGTACCAAAGAACTCAAATAAAGACTGGTTTAGAGAGCAAGTAGCCTGCTCTGGTTTTGAGTCAGGTTCTGAGACATGGTGGGCCTGAGACCAAGAGGTTTCCAGAAAAGGCCATCTTCTCTGTGCCCACAGAACTGCACCTGACAGATTCTGAATTAGAAGGTCAGACAGATTATGTGGGCTCTCAGCTCTGCTTACCTCAGCTTCAAAGAAGAGTCTGGGCAGAGTGTGGTGCTGTTCCACTTAGTTACTGCTAGGTGAGTAGTTTCTCCCTGGCTCGTACTTTAAGGACTGAGGGGGAGTGAATGGATAGGCCTGATTCCCCATGGAAGAAATTATTTCTGCCTTTGGATCTTTATTTTCATGTATGTTTTCTGAAGTGGTTATGAAATTGAATTTGCATCGAGAGGAAGAATCCAGAAGAGGAAATTTCCTAAGGCAAATTGTACTAAGTGCTATTTATTACAGCAACAAAAAGAAACAACCTAAACAGCCAATTATTAGGATTTGGCTAAGCAGACTGAATTTTAGTATATTTGGCTATAATATGGTCACCAATTTTGACAACTTCATGAATTCTGCTGGTACAAGAAAATATTTGTATGGAATGATGTTAAGTGAAAAAGAGCAAAATAGTAGGTATATACTGACTGTGTAAAACATACATGTGACAGGGGCTCCTGGGTGGCTCAGTTGGTTAAGTGTCCAGCTCAGGTCATGATCTCATGGTGCGTGAGTTCAAGCCCTGCCTCGGGCTCCGTACTGACAGCTCAGAGCCTGGAGCCTGCTTTGGATTCTGTGTCTCCCTCTCTCTGTCTGACCCTCTCCAGCTCATGCTCTATCTCTCTCTGTCTCTCAGAAATGAATAAATGTTAAAATTTTTTTTAATTAAAAAAATGTACACATGACATGTATCAGAAGACAATTTTCCAATTTGAAGTCAAAGAGGTATTAGGCAATTAGTATATATTTATTGAAATTGAATGCCAACTCTGAGGCAGTTGAGGATCATCAACCAGAGGTTCTAGCTCAGCTGAAGTTTAGAAGTGGAAGATGGCGGGGGAGGGGGGTGGCGCCTGGGTGGCTCAGTCAGTTAAGTGTCTGACTTCGCTCAGGTCATGATCTCACAGTCCATGAGTTTGAGCCCCGCCTTGGGCTCTGTGCTGACAGCTCGGAGCCTGGAGCCTGTTTCAGATTCTGTGTCTCCCTCTCTCTCTGACCCTCCCCCGTTCTGTCTCTCTCGGTCTCAAAAATAAATAAACGTTAAAAAAAATTAAAAAAAAAAAGAAGTGGAAGATGGGGCATCCAACACTGTTCCTTTCTTTTACTATGAAGACAGAAAGGTTAATATGGAACTTGAGCTAGAACTTGGCTCTTTTTTCTGCTAGATAGAGCAGACTATAGTCAGAATTTGGAGAGAGATACTCAGCTTCTGCCTGTCCACCTCAATGCAGAGAAGACCACTTTCTTCTCTCACACAGCCAGCAAAGCATTTTGATGCAAGACTCGACTCCCATTCCAGAACAGTGTGCGTTACTGTGTGGAGACCCAGTGTGAGTTCCTTCCTGAGGTTTCTTGGCACAGGCTGTGTGCCCCTCCCCATCATCCAAGGTTTACACTGTAAATATCTGGACGGGGGTGAAAAGAAAAGCCAGACCTCCAACCTGGGGCTGGTCCGCTGGAGGCTGGGCCAAGGGTGTGTTGTTGATACAGAAGATAGTTCTCTCCCCAGAGTTTACTGAAGGGGATTATTTTTGCTAGGTCAGGTTTTCCAGCTTTATTCAAGAGGCTGAAGACAGGAGGGAAGCAGGATGGGTGTGTATATGGGATAGCAGGGAGGAGAGACTTGTTTTTCTCTCTTTTCCCGACCGGTTGCTATACAACTATAGTTGCCATGTATTGAGTGCTGACTCTGTGATGTGTGCTTTACACATGTTATCTCATTTAATCCTTACCATAGCTTGGCAGAGTATTATCCTGGAACTTAACTAGGAAATGGCGAAGTCAGGATTCACCCAACAAAAATGTATTGAAACGCCTACTCTCCAATAAGCCTTGTGCTGGGTGCTGGACATGCACAGTGCACAAGACCTGGTCATTGCCTTCAGCAATTTGCAGCCATGGGGGTGTGTGTTACAAACAAATAAGCAGGCAGGAATAGTACAGGGTGGCTCATGCTGTGATGGCAAAGAAATTGATGCTGTGGAACACAGAAAAGGGACACCCATCACAGCCAGGAGCAGGAGGTGGGAAATTGGCAAAGGCTTTCCAGAGAAAGGGATATCTAGGCTGAATCTGAAGGAGAAAGAGGAGTCAGCTGAGAGAAGCCCATGGTAGGAAAAAAGTGATCCACATAGAAGGCATAGTATCACAAAGGTCCAGAATTAAGAGAGAGCATAGTGCTTTGAAAAACTACTGAACATGGTGAGCATGGCTAGAGCAGGCTGAGAGATGAGACTGGGGCAGTAGACAGGGGCTGTGTGCTGAAGTGCCCTGGGAACAATGGGAAGGAGTTTGGATTTCACTCTGGGTGTGATGAGCATCCGCAGGAGGGCTTTGGGCAGGGAGGTGACAAGATCTGATTGGCGCTCTCTTTGGATCAATCTGGCTACTGTGTGGAGAATGGGGTGTAAGGGAACAAGAGTGGAAATGGGGATATCACAATGTTGCCTTAGCTCAGGATGGTAGAACCAAGGGAGACAGATTCAGGGTTTGTTTTTCAGGTAGAGCTGACGGCACTTCCTGATGGATTCAAAGTAGGGGAAGAAAAGGAGGAAGGAGTCAAGTCAGGTCAATTGGGCTCCAAAACCTTGGCTTTCTTTCTCTACCAAAGGAGGCTGAAGTTGAGGGCTTCCTGCAGCCAGACTTAAGATCTGGAGCATCAGAACCCACTAGAATATGAATGCGTTCTTGTTGCCATTGAGCCACTGGGACAGGAGAATCTGTTTATTGATTTATTCAAATGAACACCGTATATGCACCTTACCATATGCCCAGCACTGTTTAAGTGCTTTACAAATATTTACTTCTCTAATTCTTATAAGAACTGCTTTTACTATGTCAATTTTCCAGAGGCAGAAACTGAGGTACAGAGAGATAAGGTACTTGATCAAGGCCACACAGCTAGTAAGTGGCAGAGCTGGGATTCAAACTCAGGTAGTCTCGCTCCAGAGTTCTATGCTGCCTTGTCTATGGACTCACTCATTCATTTGCTCATTCATTCATTCATGCATTCAGTATGTGATTGCTGAGGTTATAATATGTGCTAGGCCCTAGAATAGAATGATCCACAAAACCAGACCCAGTCTCTGCCCTCATGGAGTTCACAGTCCAGGAGGCAGATATTAGCCAAATAATCACCCAGAAAAATGTACACATGCTAGGGGAGCCCATAAGAGAGCATGGCTGGGAAGGACCTGGTCAGGGAGGTCAGAGAAAGCTTCTCTGAGGCAGTGATAGTTGAGATAAAATGTGAAAGATGAACAGGAGTTAATTAAACAAAGAAGGGAAGGAACAGCATTCCAGAAGAAGTAATAGCATATGCAAAGACCCTATGGTGGGAGGGAAAATGGTGTATTTAAGGGGCTAGAAGAATGGCAGTGTGGTTGGAGGGATGAGAGGAGCATGTGTGGGGTGAGTCTGGAGCCCTCACACAGGCAAGGCCTGCAGGCCACTTCCAGCTTTGCCCTTGAATGTTTTCAAAGCAGGGGATGTTAGGTTCATGCCTGCATCTTGAACTCATCCCTCTGGTCAGTCTGGCTGCAGTGTGGAGGTTTGTTTGGAGGAGGCCAGTCAGGGGACCACTGCCATGGTTCAGGGGAGAAGTTTAGAGTGGTGGCTTAGACTTGGGTGCTAACTTTGGGGCTGTGGAAGGATTGACGAGCTACTGAGGAAGGAAAAACAATAAAATCAGGTGACAGAGGGGTGTGTGGGTGGCTCAGTCAGTTAAGTGTCTGACTCTTGATTTCCGCTAAGATTATGATCTCACGGTTCATGGGATCAAGCACCACATCAGGCTCTGTGCTGACAGCATGCAACCTGCTTGGGATTCTTTCTCTCCATCTCTCTCTGTCTCTCTCTCAAAATAAATAAATACACTTAAAAAAAAAGGAAGGCTTCTGGAGTTCTGTCTTGCACATTCAGGTAGATAGATGGTGGTTATATTCTAGAGAATCCAGAAGAGCACTGAGTTTTGTGGGGAAAGATCATGCAATTTTGGACATGTTAATTTTGAGATGCCATCGAAACATGTAAGAGTAGGGGTACAGCAGCAGGCTGTTCAGATATGTGGACCCAGAGTTTAGAGGAGAGGGCTGGGTGATTCAGTGGTATTCTGAAGATAGCTCTCACTGGCTCCTGAAAGACTATTGTTTAAATACTGAGGAATTTTGCAAGCTGGTTATCAAACTATTGGTTACTTCAAATTGTTCACGATGGAAGTGTTTATACCAAGGAAGGAAGTTGGCAAATGCTACAAAGTGACGTCTTCTCTTCTGTCCCCACCCCAGCTGGTTTATGAGAACAGCAGTAGCTGAAGAGCCCATTTGGGATGCTCAGCTGCAGTTGTGAGTGAGAGCACCAAGGGATGCTGTACAGAGTGTGGGGCCTAGAGCTATGCCTCAGTGAGTCTCAAGAGTTAAGTAGAAACGATGGGCTCACAAAGGAGACTGAAAAGGAGCAGTCATCTGGCTTCACATTCACCCCTATCTTGTGCTTTCCAGTCCTATTACCACTGCCTTGCTTAAAGCCCATATTGTTTTACATCTGGCCTATTCAAATAATCTTTGCCACTTCTCTCCATGTCCTAAGTCTTTCTCAAGAGTCACACAGCTTTTCTGCTAAGTGGAGAGAACTGGGTAAGTCAAATAATCTGACTGGAGCATAGAGTTTATGTGGAAGAGTGTGGATTTTCAAGCGTTCACTCCCATTCTGTCACTTGTTAACTGTGTGACCTTGGGCAAGTTGCCTGGTCTCTTTGAGCCTCAGTTTTGTCTCCTGTAAAACAGTGCTAATACTACCTCCTGCTCCAGAGTTGTGAGACTCCACAGAAACTGCACATATGATAAAGGGCCCAGCACAGGGACTGACTCACCATTGGCCTTTCTTTTCCATTTGCATTGTCAGTGGAGAGGTTGCCAAGGATTTTTCCCATGTGGTAGCTGATCATGACAGGAAAGCTCACTGGAGACTCAAGGACTTGGTAAACCTCCATCCTCAGCCTCAGACCCTTCACCCAAACACCCTGCCTCCCTTACTCCCCTTGTTTCCTGCTTTCACCCCTCCCTCTCTTCCATTCTGGCAAAATTGAACAATAGCTCCTTCATTTCCTCTCTTCTGCCCCATGCTCAGCCTTTTCACACAGCAAGAGTGAAGAATTCTTGTCCCTCACCAGCCCTCCAGAACTGTCCATCTCCTCACTTGAGCTGGTCCTTGACTTTTGGCTCCTCCAAGAAACTTTCTTGGGCCAAGGGCCTACCTTCCTAACCTTCTCTTTCAGGTGCACTTACCCTTAGGTTTCAGAAATGAACCAAAAGGCCTGGAATAAACTGCATCAAATGTTAAGGGACACAGTTCAAGAAGTCCCCAGCACTTTTCTTTCTTTCTTTTTTTTTAAGGTTTATTTGTTTTTGAGAGAGAGAGCACAAACAGGGGAGGGGCAGAGAGAGAGGGGGACAGAGGATCTGAAGTGGGCTCCACGCTGACAGCAGTGAGCCTGATGTGGGGCTCAAACTCATGAATCGCAAGATTATGACCTGAGCTGAGATCAAGAGTCGGACACTCAACTGGCTGAGCCACCCAGGCGCCCCAGTCCCTAGCACTTTTCATGTGCTCTACAGCAGATTGGACTAAGTCTGGGAGGCATCGGTGCTGGGAGGCAGCAGGGCTATTTTCCATATCACTCCCTGATGATTTGAAAAAGAAAGGAAGAAACAAAAAATGAAGAAGGAAAGGAAGGATGTTAGGAAACTAATATTTATTGAATGCCTACTGGATGCCTGACCTCAGGCTAGCAGCCTTCATAAATTTATATCATTCCTTCTCACAACACCTTTGAGAGGTGGTGATATTACTCAAGTTATCTGTAGTGTCTCTGCTTCCCTGTGAGCTCTGTGAGGATATGGGAGAAGTCATCTTTAATTTTGCATCTGAAAGAGCATGGGTCTATACTCAATAAATGTCTGTTAGATTGAATTGCAGACACCACCGTGTTGAGGCAGCGTGGCTTAAGAGAATAAGGAGTTGGAGTCTTCACTACCTGTGTGGCTTTGTGCAAATGATTTCATTTTTTCTGGGCCTCAGTGTCCTCATGTGTAAAATGGGAGTATTGATAACTCCAAGGCAGGGGATTGTGAGCATGTACAGTTGGCTTGGGGAACTTCAAAATTCAGTGCCAATGTGGGGGTGGTGCTCACTCATACTCCAAGACAGGCTTTTATTTGTCTAATTGCTGTCTAAACCTATAGTTCTCAAATACAAATTGGTGCTCATCCTTCACAAAATTTTCACTCTTCTGAGTCAAAAATGACAAAAACAATGAAATCATTTTTCATAAAGTGTTCAGTTTTGTAAATTCTGAAATTGTCATTCTAACTTTTTGATATTAAAACATCCTCTTGTTCATTAAATCTTGGTTAGAGTAAATGGCAGCTTTTTAAAAATGCCTGTACTCAGGGCGCCTGGGTGGCTCAGCTGGTTAAGCATCCAATTCTTGATTTCAGCTCAGGTCATGATCTCACAGTTCATGAGTTCAAGCCCTGCATTAGGCTCTGTGCTGTTAGTGCCTAGCCTGTTTGGGATTCTCTCTCTTCTCCCTCTCTCTCTCTGGCCCTCCCCTACTTGTACTCTCTCTCTCTCTCAAAATAAATAAATAAACTTAAAAACAATTAAAAAATAAGTAAACAGTAAAAATGCCTGTACTCGATCAAATAAAATTCTAGCACTAATCTGTCAGGGCCCCCTGTGACAGAGGTAGCACAAGGTGTCAAGAGAGAGGAGCCCGGGCCAGGCTTGGCCCACTAGGGCTTTGTTGTAGGCTTCCTGGAGAAGGGGAGGTGTGAGAAAAGCTAGGAAAGATGAATAGGAGTATGTTTGACCATGAAGGGTGGGAAAAGGCACATTCTGGAGACCTGGGTCAGCATAGGAACCTGCTGTCTTGGTGCCACCCAGCAGATTAGCACCTGTGAGCTTCCCTGGCACAAGGTGTTGGAGTGGGGGAGTGAGTTGCTTTGTCCCAGACCCACCTGGCTCACAGATAGGGATGAAAAACTTCAGGCCGCTATATTAGGCAGTAACTGAGCTTCCCCACCCCACCCCAAAGGTGGCTGCTTCTTGCAGTTGGCCCAGGCAATCTGTCACACTCTGTACCAAATCCCCAACTCTCCTTATGATCTGGCTTACTCTCTATCCCCTCTGCCACAGCAGCAGCATCAGTAAAGCAGAAGTCCCTCTCCTTTGCAGCTGGAAGGCCAAGATCCCACATCTCCACACACAGGCTCATTGGAAACTCAAACTCCTCCCTCCTCCTTCCATACACCTAGTGGTGCACCACACCGGGAGTGGGGACAGAGGGTAGGGGGCTGGTTCTTTTCCCCAGGACCCCATGCAGGCCTGGAGAGGGGGATGGTGCAGGCCACTTCCCCAAGGCCTGCTGTGTGACCTCTGGCATTTGTAGATCACACCGCTGACTGCAGGCAGGCAGCAGGAGGCCCCAGGTGGCTGGGAAGGCCAGACCAGTCTGAAGGGGCAGAGTGTGGCCACCTGAACATGCGCTTTTGCACTCCACGTGGTGGGTCTGGATTATCCATTTCTTGGATTTCTCCAGACCTCTGCTCCACCCATCAGAGCACTTTTTTTCCACCTGGAAATCTTTGGCCAGTAGGTGCAACCACTAGTTTATCCAGTCAGGAGCATGTGCCAGGTGCCTGCCAGCTGCCCAGCTGGCCCAGACAAGAGGCAAAGGATAACTTTCAGAGGAAGAGGAAGTCCGTGGGGGCAGGCAATAAGGCGAGGCTAAGTTGATGCAGCATCAGCCAGTCCCATTGCTCGGCAGACCCAACCTGGCCAGCAGTACTAAGCATTCCTAGCTCCATGTTCAGGGTAGGTTGCCATGGTATTTTGCCTGCTGGTGCAGCGGGACTGGAAAAAAAAGCAGAGGAGTTAGCCTGATGGCGGAGATTTAGGGGGAGGAGCTGAAAAATGAGGAGAGCTGGACTTTTCGCTCCGGTTCCAGCTGGAGTTTGAGTTACAGCGGGGTGGCTGCTACAGGGAGAAGTCTTTGTGCCCTTAGGTCCCCAGGGTTTCCTGCCACTGTAAATGCCCAGCAGTGGCATATGCCTGACAGGCTTCCTAAAGGCCTGGCTGAGCATCCATGCCATAGTTTTATTCTCACTGGTGACCTGGTGGGTCTTTCTGGTGGCTTGTAAGCTCTCCCCATCTCTGTGGCCTGATTTGCACAGCCCTGTGTATCATTCCTACACTTAGCCGGGCAGCCATTTCTGGGGGTGTGCATCAGCCACACCTGCTGATGTCTGGTGTATCCTGACATCAATCAGCAGTCTGTAGCTGTGGTGGGGAGAAGGGTTGATGCTCAGATTTTGATGGTGGTATTCGAGATGAGTCCACATCCTGAGCTTGGTATTCAGACACTTTGACAATTAGTTTTTGACAATGTTCAACATTTCAATGCCACATATTTGGCCCCCAAACCCCAAATACCTGTACACCTGGCATCAGGTTGAAAAAACATGTGGATAGTGGACACATTGTTTTCAGTCTTCATTTGCACATTGGCATCTCACAGACACTGGTATGGTGTCACATTTCATTTACAGGCTGACAATTTCCAACTCTGTGTGTCTAAATATAATTTGGATGACCAATATTTGATATAGTCTTTGGTGTCTTTTTGGTCACATGCCCAAGTCTTACCCACACTGAAAGGCTAGAACTAATTTGCTCTAAGATTTTAGACATAAAAATCACAGAAAGATCTGCTGTAAAAAATAGGTTGAGGAGGGGGCGCCTGGGTGGCTCAGTTGGTTAAGTGCCGGACTTCACCTCAGGTCATGATCTCACCCCGTGTCAGGCTCTGTGCTGATAGCTCGGAGCCTGGAGCCTGCTTTGGATTCAGTGTCTCCCTCTCTCTCTATGCCCCTCCTTGTTCTCTGTCTCTGTCTCTGTCTCTCTCAAAAATAAATAAATAATAAACAACATTAAAATTAAACACATTTTTTAAATAAAAAAATAGGTTGAGGAAAATCAGTCTGAGCTATTGTAAATTATGAGCCTAAGAGGAGCTTCTTTCTCAAGAAAAACAAACAGACAAAACCAAGATCACAGACCCCAATCTGCCCATCTCTCAATGCCCAATTTAAAGGCCACCTCCTCCACAAGACCCCCTTAGTCTGTTCCAGTGGCACAGCATTTCTCCCTCCTATCTGTTCCACAGTGTTTACTCAGATTTGTTCTAGGGCCTCTGGTGCTGTCTCCCTTGGATTATAGCTAGTGGTGCATTGAGGGTGTTTTCCTTACACATCTGTGAGTTCCATAAAAACACTTTTTATCTCTGAATCCCTCTTGACGCCACCAGCCTTTAGCACAGAGCCGAAACTTAAATAGCTACTCACGGAATAACTGATGGGAATGGATGGCTTCTCTCCTTGTTGGGATTTGCTTGGATTGAGGGGGGCTGGTGGAAGCCCCAGAGCTTCTCACTGGGGAGAACAAATACTTGCTTGCAAGCAGCACCCACCATGTCTCCTTGCTGCCTAGCGACCCTTCTCCTTTCCCCAACTATTTCCTTGTTTCTCCTTTCCTTAACCTCTTCCTTGCCTAATGCAACACTGCCTGCCTCCTGCAGAGTGCAGCACCCAGGGGGTCCTCGCTGTCTTTCTTGCTTCAGGCTTCCTTTCCAGTGAGCATCTGGAGTGGTGTATTCTGCCCACTCAAATGTCACTTTGGGTTATGAGCAGAGACAAGAGCCTTAGGGCACTGGGATCATTCCATGTCCTTTCTCTTCATTTGCCTTTAGTACAGGGCAGGTACATTTTGTGAGTGAGTGTGTGTGTGTGTGTGTGTGTGTGTGTGCGTGCTCTAAAACAGTCAACATATAATTTATGATTTTAACCATTTTTTTGTTTTTATTTATTTATTTTGAGGCAGATAGAGACAGTGTGAGTGGGGGAGGGGCAGAGAGAGGGAGAGAGAGAGAATCCCAAGCAGGCTCCACACTGCCAGCGCATAGCCTGGTGCAGGCTCAAACCCACGAACCCCGAGATTATGACGTGAGCCAAAACCAAGAGTCGTCAGATGCTCAACTCACTGAGCCACAAAGGCACCCCACCATTTTTTGTATGTTAACTACAATTTTTTTCTTTTTTTAAATTAAATATAATTTATTGTCAAATTGGTTTCCATACAACACCCAGTGCTCATCCCAACAAGTGCCCTCCTCAATGCCCATCACCCACTTTCCCCTCTCCCCCGACCTCCCTATCAACCCTAAGTTTGTTCTCAGTATTTAATAAGAGTCTCTTATGGTTTGCCTCCCTCCCTCTCTGTAACTTTTTTTCCCCTTCCCCTCCCCCCATAGTCTTCTGTTAAGTTTCTCAGGATCCACATACGAGTGAAAACCTATGGTATCTTTCTTTGCCTGACTTATTTACTTAGTATAATACCTTCCAGTTCCATCCACGTTGCTGCAAATGGCCAAATTTCATTCTTTCTCATTGCCAAGTAGTATTCCATTGTATATATAAACCACATCTTCTTTATCCATTCATCAGTTGATGGACATTTAGGCTCTTTCCATAATTGCTATTGTTGAAAGTGCTGCTATAAACATCAGGGTACATGTGCCCCTATGCATCAGCACTCCTGTATCCCTTGGGTAAATTCCTAGCAGTGCTATTGCTGGGTCATAGGGTAGATCTATTTTTAATTTTTTGAGGAACTTCCACACTGTTTTCCAGAGCGGCTGCACCACTTTGCATTCCCAACAGTGCAACAGTGCATTCCCATTTCTCCACATCCTCACCAGCATCTATACTCTCCTGATTTGTTCATTTTAGCCACTCTGACTGGTGTGAGGTTTTATCTCAGTGATTTGTATTTCCTTGATGAGGAGTGATGTTGAGCATCTTTTCATGTGTCTGTTGGCCGTCTGGATGTCTTCTTTAGTGAAGTGTCTATTCACGTCTTCTGCCCATTTCTTCAATGGATTATTTGTTTTTCGGAATTTGGTGAGTTCTTTTTAGATTTTGGATACTAGCCCTTTATCCGATATGTCATTTGCAAATATCTCTTCCCATTCAGTCAGTTGCATTTTAGTTTTGATTGTTTCCTTTGCAGTGCAGAAGCTTTTTATCTTGATGAGGTCCAAATAGTTCATTTTTGCTTTTAATTCTCTTGCCTTTGGAGATGGGTTGAGTAAGAAATTGCTGCGGCTGAGGTCAAAGAGGTTTTTTTCCTGCTTTCTTCTCTAGGGTTTTGATAGTTTCCTGTCTCCATTCAGGTCCTTTATCCATTTTGAGTTTATTTTTGTGAATGGTGTGAGAAAGTGGTCTAGTTTCAACCTTCTGCATGTTGCTGTCCAGTTCTCCCAGCACCATTTGTTAAAGAGACTGTCTTTTTTCCATTGGATACTCTTTCCTGCTTTGTCAAAGATTAGTTGGCCATACATTTGTGGGTCCAATTCTGAAGTCTCAATTCTATTCCATTGGCCTATGTGTCTGTTTTTGTGCCAATACCATACTGTCTTTATAATTACAGCTTTGTAGTAGAGGCTAAAGCCTGGGATTGTGATGCCTCCTGTTTTGGTTTTCTTCTTCAATATTACTTTGGCTATTCGGGGTCTTTTGTGGTTCCATACAAATTTTAGGATTGTTTGTTCAAGCTTTGAGAAGAATTCTGGTGCAATTTTGATTGGGATTGCATTGAATGTGTAGATTGCTTTGGGTAGTATTGACATTTTAACAATATTTATTCTTCCAATCCATGAGCATGGAATGTTTTTCCATTTCTTTAAATCTTCTTCAATTTCCTTCATAAGCTTTCTATAGTTTTCAGCATACAGATCTTTTACATCTTTGGTTCAGTTTATTCCTAGGTATTTTATGGTTCTTGGTGCAATTGTGAATGGGATCAGTTTCTTTATTTCTCATTCTGTTGCTTCATTATTGGTGTATAAAAATGCAACCAAGGGGCGCCTGGGTGGCTCAGTTGGTTGGGCGTCCGACTTTGCCTCAGGTCATGATCTTGTGGTCCGTGAGTTTGAGCCCCATGTCGGGCTCTGTGCTGACAGCTCAGAGCCTGGAGCCTGTTTCAGATTCTGTGTCTCCCTCTCTCTCTTATCCTCCCCCATTCATGCTCTGTCTCTCAGTCTCAAAAATAAATAAACGTTAAAAATTAAAAAAATGCAACCGATTTCTGTACATTAATTTTGTACCCTGTGACTTTGCTGATTTCATGTATAAGTTCTAGCAGACTTTTGGTGGAGTCTGTCAGGTTTTCCATGTAGAGTATCTTGTCATCTGTGAAAAGTGCAAGTTTGACTTCATCACCATTTTAACCATTTTTAAGTTTACATTTCAGTGGCATTAAGTATATTGCTGTGCATCCGTTCTCCAGAACATTTTCATCTTCCAGAACTGAAACTTACCCCTTAAATAGTAACTCCCTCATTTCCCGCTCCCCCAGCCACTTATAAACCACTCTTCTACTTTCTGAGTCTGGGTTTGACTATTCTCGGTATCTCATATAAGTGGAATCATACAATGTTTGTCCTTTTGTGTCTGACTTCTTTCATTTGGCATGATATCCTCAAGGTTAATCCATGTTGTCATGTGTGTCAGAATTTGTTTCCTTTTAAAAGCTACATAATATTCCATTGAATGTGTGTACCACAATTTTTCTACCCATCAGTGGACATTTAGGTTGCTTCTACCTCTTGGCCATTGTGAATAATGCTGCTTTGAACACAAGGTGTACAAACATCTGTTTGAGTCCTGCTTTCAATTCTTGTAGGTACTACTGAGGAACCACCATACTGTTTTCCATAGTGGGTGTACTATTTTACATTCCCACCAGCAGTGTATGAGGGTTCCAAGTTCTCCAAACCTTCACCAAACACTTGTTATTTTTTGCCTTTCAAAAACAAATGATAGCCACCCTAATGGGTGCAAAGTGATACCTCATTATGGTTTTGAATTGCGTTTCACTAGTGAGTAACAATATTGAGCATCTTTTCGTGTGCTGGTTAGGTAAGTTGGGGCCTACCTATAAAGCTGTGCATTTAGTCTTGTTTTCCAGGCAGTCTTGGAAGTTGGAAATTCCCATTGTTTTGTAGATTCGGATTACCTTGACTTAAAGAAGTCTTTGTTGGGGCGCCTGAGTGGCTCACTTGGTTAAGCATCCAACTTAGGCTCAGGTCAGGTTCGTGCATTCGAGCCCTGCATTGGGCTCTGTGCTGGCACCTCAAAGCCTGGAGCCTGCTTCTGATTCTGTGCCTCCCTCTTTCTCTTTCTCTCTCTCTGCTCCTCCCCCACTTGTGCTCTCCCTCTCTCTCAAATAAATAAAAACAAAAAAATTTAAAAAAAGAAGAAGTCTTTGTTATACAGCTAGTTACCTCTAGACTCTCCACACTCTTTGGAGGCTGCAAACCCACAGCCAGCCAGTCCTGCAGCTTTTCGATACTCTCTGCCCATGCTTGTAGGTCTGGCCTTCCCTAACCCCTAAGATCTCTTTGATTCTCTGTTTTCTGCCATATAATCCCAACCTACTATGACAGCCAGCCAGCCATCCTAGAGAGAAAAATGCTCAGGGATTGAAAAAGAAGGGAAAAGGCAGAAGGTGGCAGATTTTTTGAACAAATTTTCTAGTTAAAAAAAGAGTAGGTATATCTGCCCCTCCTTCCTCACAAAAAGCCTGTTTTTGTTTGTCTATCAAGCAGTTCCATGTTAGAAACCTGCCTGTTCTCCATTTGTATAGGAAGAGGAATAGAAAATGGATCTCTGAAAGGAGAACTATCAAACTGCCTGAGTTTGGCACAAAAAATGCCATCCAGGAATTTCCATTGATATTTGATCTCTGAGTGAGTGTAATGAGCTGGTGACTCTCATGGAAAACAAAAGCAAGAACAAAAAGAAGACCTCCCAACTTCTTAGCGGACAAATTATAGTAGGAGGGTTTGTGGAGAAGAGATGCATTTATTCAGTGTCACCTTCTTCTTGGAGTCCTCTCACTGACCCCAGTGTCCCTACTACTCCCAGGCAGCCTGGGGCATATTGTTTGTTAACCCACCTGGGGACCAGACCCACAGCCTTCTTTTTGGGCTCCTGAGACATCTGGCATTCTCAACAGGAAATTTATCAGATACAGGAGAGCAGGGAGGAAATTATTGCAAAAAAATACAATTAGCAGTGTGTTAAATAGACAAGTTTCCTGAGTGCAGGTTTTGGATCCAATAGTGAAAGCTGTCTGAACCAAGAGCCAAGGCGTCATGGCTGCTCCCTCACCTGCTTGCCTTCCAGCCCAGCTCCCTGCGTATCCCTAGAGGGTGGGTGCCATCTTACTTTCCATAATCTGGGAGGAGATTCCAAGACAAGACTCGAAGAGACCATATTCCAAACCAGCTGTTCATGGGAGCCCTCCCACGCCAACCTGATTTCTTGTCTGGACAGGAGCTTGGCCACTGGGTCTGTTTCAATGCAGGCTTCATCCTCAAGGCAGTGATCTTTTTCTGTAGAATGGGCTTCCCAAAGTGGGCTCATGTTCCCCTGGGAGTGAGAGTACATCTCATGCTTTTAGAAGGGACATCAATGAATGTTTTCTTAAATCTTCATAGCAAAGCATTTGTTTTTATGATGTTCTTTTTTTTTAATGTTTTTATTTATTTCGAGAGAGAGAGCTGTGCTGACAGCAGAGAGCCCAATGCGTGGCTTGAACTCATAAACTGTAAGATCGTGACCTGAGCCTAAGTCGGACATTTAAGTGACTGATCTACCAGGTTGCCCCTATGGTGTTCTTTGAATTAGGTCATATGATAGTGATTTTCCATGTACATGAGTGATGCAAAGGTTTCTTTAAGTGGAAGAGTAAGACTTTTTAAAAAAAATTTTTAAATGTTTATTTTTGAGAGAGGGAGAGAGAGCATGAAAGGGGGAGGGGCAGAGAGAGAGGGAGACACAGAATCCAAAGCAGACTCTGGGCTCTGAGCTGTCAGCCCAGAGCCCGATGCAGGGCTTGAACCCACGAACCATGAGATTGTGACCTGAGCTGAAGTCAGATGCTTAACCGACTGAGCCACCCAGGCGCCCCAGAAGAGTGAGAAATTTAAAGAGAAATATTATTTAAATAATACTTCAGGGGGTATGTGGATATGATAAAATTCGGGAAGGTGACCTGCAGGTGACTGGAAATTGGGAAACACTGCCTTAGAGTGGACCTGCATCTCTAAGAGCCCTATAAGCGGACAGTTGTCAGGAGGGCTGTGTGACGGGAATTACCAGCATTTAAGTTCTGGGGGCCTTCTCACTTCTGGATCTCTGATGCTTTGGTGAGAGCAAGGAAAGCCTAGAATAGATTCCCTAATCTATTTGATCTGCTAGATCTGCTAATAGTCTCCTCTGCAAGCACAGATAACTGGCCCATCAACTTGTTTTATTTATTTGTTTTTCATTTTTAATTGAAGCATAGTTGATATATAATATTAAATTGGTTTCAGGTGTACACCGTACTATTAACCATACTATTAGTGTACATATGTACACTACATACACCATAGTGACTCAACAGCTATGTACATTGCAAATTGCTTGTTGTGATAAATGTATTACAATATTATTGACTATATACCATATGCTATACTTTTCATCCCTATGACTTATTTATTTCATAAATGGAAGTCTGTATCTTTTAATTCCCTTCACCCATGTCACCCATCTCCCCTCCAGTCTCCCTTTTGGCAACCATCAGTTTGTTCTCTGTGTCTATGAGTCTATTTCTCTCTTTTTTTGTTATTGTTTATTATTGTTGTTTTTAGATTCCAGATATAAGTGAAATCATATGGTATTTATCTTTCTCTGATTGACTTATTTCACTTATGATACCCTCTAGATCCATCCATGTCCTCATGAATGGCAAGATTTCATTTTTTATGGCTGAGTAGTATTCCATTGTATATGTATATATACCACATCTTCTTTTTTTTAATTTTCTAATGTTTTTATTTATTTTTGAGACAGAGAGAGACAGAACATGAACAGGGGAGGGGCAGAGAGAGAGGGAGACACAGAATCCAAAGCAGGCTCCGGGCTCCAAGCTCTCAGCACAGAGCCTGACACGGGGCTCAAACTCACAAACTGAGAGATCATGACCTGAGCCGAAGTCGAACGTCCAACTGACTGAGCCACCCAGGTGCCCTTATATACCACATCTTCTTTATCCACTCATCTATCGACAGACACTATGTTTTATTTCCTCGTTAGCTTTCTCTAATGCTTTCCTTGCTGAAAGTTGAGGCAGAAATGGTAGTAACTAAACCTCAGATTTCTCTACTTTGACAGAATCTCTTCAGCTCAATAGTTACTGCTCAACCCCAGCCTACACCCTCCAGAAAGAGGATTTTTCAAGTATTTTCTCCTTTTACTCCACACTAACCCGGCCCATATCCCCCTGAAACATCACATCGGACCCATTCATATTTTTTGGCCTGAAGAAATCCACGCTAGGCTCATCTACTTTTATTAAATGTTTATTTATTTTTGAGAGGGGGGGAGAGAGAGAGAGAGAGAGAGCGAGAGAGAGAGAGAGAGAGAGAGAGAGAGAGAGAGAGAGAGAAAGGCAGACAGAGAGAGGAAGACACGGAATCTAAAGCAAGCTCCAGGCTCTGAGCTGTCTGTCAGCACACAGCCCGATGTGGGGCTCAAACTCATGGACTGTGAGATCATGACCTGAGGCAAAGTTGGACGCTTAACAAACTGAGCCACTCATGCACCCCTAGGCTCATCTACTTCTGCTTGTGGGAGGACTCCTTGCTCCGTTGAGTTGTGGACATTACCTGGTGGCCATCCTTGGTTCAGTGGGAAGGAACTGAGGAGGCTAGCATTTCTGGAGTCCCTACTCCAGAATACAGGCACCACACTAGGCCTGTATCTGACTGGGCTCTTCAAATTCTGCTACCGGCCCTTTAAGTATCATGTGACACTTGAGGAAACTGAGGCTCAGAGAGGTTTAGTAACTTTCCCCAGGTTCTCTGCCTCCAGTGCACTTTCCATTGCCTGTACAGGGGCCTGCCCTTTCCCACTAGGTGCACGCTCCTGTTACTGCTTAGATGGCTAGCAAAAGGTCTCCAACACAAGGGCTTTCTCTTTGCCTGCAACAATGAGCTGGAAGGGAAAACAGATTCATTAAAGTTGAATTTGTCCTAGTGGGAAACTGGCCAGAGCATCTCTGGAGAGCCTCAGGCTGGGCCTGGCTGGCTGTCAGGATGTGGCCTGGAGCCTGACTTCCCTCCTGGCCCTCCTTTATCTTCCTACCCTCTTTCATTGCCTTCTGCTCCCTGACCCCACTGCCCCCTCCATGGGAGCTGAAGAGCAAGCTGCTCAGAAGGAAATGGCTTTTGTTATTTAACCTGGATAAGTGTCTCTATGTGCCTTCTCTGGAAATCTATTCATGGATGAAGGAGGGGGACCGGGGTCACTCTAATATTGTTTGTTTTGTTGGGAGCTTAAAAACAAAGTAAAGGCAGTTCCTTACATTCATCACTGGTTTTGTCCCCACCTCCCTTCCAGTCACTAATTCTAAACCTATTCTTTTTTTTAATGTTTATTTATTTTTGAGAGAAAGACAGAGTGTGAGCAGGGGAGGGGCAGAGAGAGAGGGAGACACAGAATCCGAAGCAGGCTCCAGGCTCTGAGCTGTCAGCACAGAGCCCAACGCAGGAATCCACGGACCACAAGATCATGACCTGAGCCGAAGTCGGATGCTTAACTGACTAAGCCACCCAGGCACTCCAAAACTATTAGTGTTTTTTAAATTATTATTTAGGTATAATTGACATGTAACATTATATTAGTTTTAGGTGTGCCACGTAATGATTCGATATTTGTATATATTGCAAAATGATTACCGCAGTAAGTCTAGTTAACAGCTATCCATATTCTTATAAAACAGAGTTGATAAATACATAGAACTTTATCTTGGCATTTAAATATACCAACAAATGGGTTCCAAGTAGCCTGTCAGATCTTGTGATCCACTGCCTCCTTATACAATTCTCATTTTCCTGCTGACCAAAATACCCACCGTGGCCTAATGATTCCTGATTTTTGGACTCCTTGCTCCTACTGCCTCTGCCTATTAAGCAGCTTCATGGAGTAGTAAGAGGGGTTAGAGTCAAAAGACCTGAGTTGAATATCATACCTCTTAGCCTCATCCTCTGGGAGCTTTGGTTTACTTCTGTCTAAAATGGGGCTGAAGGGGTGTCTGGGTGGCTCAGTCAGTTAAGCGTCTGACTCTTGATTTCGGTTTAGGTCATGATCTCACGGTTGATGAGACGGAGTCCTGCGTCTGGCTTGCTGAGAATGCAGAGCCTGCCTGGGATTCTCTCTCCTTGCTCTCTGCCTCTCCCTCTGCTCTCTTGCTCTTTCTCTTTCTCTCTTAAAATAAATAAATAAACTTTAAAAATAAAATAAAATAAAATAAAATAAAATAAAATAAAATAGGACTAATGATGCAACCCACCTACCTTTAAAAATGGTTTTGATGACCAGACAGAATGATATGAAAAACCCTTCGTGAAATGTAGAGCACCATCCAAATGCTATTTTCTTATTACTAAAGGACAATGACCTATCCTGTAGGGCCCAGAAGGGGCCCTCTTTGGGTGGTGCTACAGTACTGGGAGATTCTTCCTGGCATGCACCCCTTTTTGCCCGTCATGAGAGCTACTTGTGCCCAAGGCTGAGAGTATATGTGGTGGGCAGAGAAGAGGCTCAGGCATTTTTTCCTCCAGAGGGCCAAACGTTGCACATAGTAAATTCACAAAAAGCGTGTAGTGAACTGGCAAGCTGGAAAAGAAAAGGCCAGCTCTGTGGCTTGGAAGCTAATCTTAGGCACCACATCTGTGCCCCCTTTGGGAGCTGTGAGGAGAGGGAAAATAATGGGCGTGGGGGGTACCTATAGAGGGAGGGGATGGAAACCTTTTCATGGCTCACATTAACCCATTTCAAAGACTCCTAAACTTTTTGAGCTTTCTTTCGATTCAGGCTGCAGGGTACCTCGTGAGTCCTCAAGAAGAAAGAAGTCAACTCAGTCCTGCACCTACCCCCTGCCTTGCCCTAGAGTACCACCGGGTGAGCCAAAGAGCAGGACAAAGCCTGAACACCTTGCTCGGTGGGTCCCATGTTCTGCAACAGCTGAGCAGCAGATAGCAGCCTCACGGCTTCAGGAGGCCTGATACGACAACTTTAAAAAAAGCTGCCTGTGGTGCCTCCATGGATGAGGGTGAACAACTAAGCTACTTCATGGCCACATTGGCCACACTCATGCCTTGCTAAGCTCTTCCAGTTCAACATTTGGGTCCTTCTGCTCTTGTTTCACAATGTTATTGAGGTACATTTGACTTTCAGTAAATTACACACATTTAAAGTGTACAGGTTGGGGGCGCCTGGGTGGCTCAGTTGGTTAAGCATCCGACTTTGGCTCAGGTCATGATCTCACAGTTCCCCAGTTCGAGTCCTGCATCGGGCTCTGTGCTGACAGCTCAGAGCCTGGAGCCTGCTTTGGATTCTGTGACTCCCTCTCTCTCTGCGCCTCCTCTGCTCACGCTCTCTCTCTGTCTCTCAAAAAATGAATAAACGTTTTTAAAAAATTTAAAAAAATAGTGTACAGGTTGGTGAGCTTTGATATATGTGCATACCCATAAAATCATCACCACAATCGAGATAATGAACATTTCCATCATCCCCCCAAAGTTCCTCCTGTTGGGCACCTTTAATCTTTCTTCACAGCATAAGTTGAGGGAAAAAAAAATGGTGATAGACCCTTCTTAGATTAGAAGATGCTCAGGAGCAGTGGCCTTGGATTTTGGATGCTGGGGCCAAAGGAGCCTCAGGAGTCAGTACTTCATGAAAGCCAGCTTTTGTGGTGCTTGTTATAGGAACATTCCTCTGGAACTGTATTGTTTGGGTGACCTGAGGCATGTCTTATCCTCTCTGGGCCTCAGTTTTCCCATCAATAAAATGTGACAGTTGGATAAAAGATCTCTAAGGTTCTGTCAGCCTGAATTGAAAGGATATTTCTATGACAACTTTTGCTAAATGGCAGTTTTTAAAAAGCATAAAAGAAGTATAATCTTCCTTGTTTCCTCATGCCCTAAATTACATGCTGTGGGGTTCTGAGAGTTCTGAGTGGATTATTACCCCATTTTACAGATAAGGAAACTGAGGCTTGAAAAGGAGAGATTATCTGCCCACAGTTAATAAGTAGCTGAGCTGGGATACAAATCCAGCCCCAACTCCTAATCCAGTGCTCTGGGCACCACCCCACACTCTATTCAAAGATAATATTCCCAAGGATGCAGGCTTAGTTCTCTCCGGGTTGCTAGGATGAGTAACGGTCTTTGCATCCAACAGATAGTTCTGTTTTCCATCTGGCTCAGTCTGGTAGCTGTAACTCACCTTTGCAAGCCTGTGGTCAGGCTGAGGGGGAAAAATGTGCCCCCACCCTTCAAAACCCTTCAAAACCACCAAATCAGGCCTATTCTGCAGCCTTACATTTTCTTAGACTGGAAGTTTCCAGAAAGCAGAAACTCTCTGGCCATGTAATTCATTGTATATAGTCTCCTGGGACCATTTGCGGGCAAATGTTTAATAATGTGGGAGCACAGGGTCAGCGGGAAAGGGTGGTAATCTTGGGATTTCCTCATGAGTTGCCCTAGGGATATCACGGGAACCTGGTATGGGCTGGGGTTGAGGCAGCACCGGGCTGAGCTGCACATAGTCATTTTGGAGCAAGCACATGCTCCCAACAGCTGCATCTTTTGTAGCTTCCTGGGGGGAAGGTAGGAGGGCTAGTTACTTCCCCTCTTTTTAAAGACTCCCCTGACTGCTGGCTGTGCCCCAAGGTAAGGTGGGAAAGCAGTGCCTTGGAGACAAGTCTGAGCTAAGGGGAATTTGAGGTGGTAGCAGGGTTCTGAGCAGGTCCAGGGTGTCTACTTTCTGAATAATCAACAAGTACCCACACTAGGTGGTCAATAAATATTTGTTGACTGAATGACTAAACTCTTACTCCATGTCAGGCACTGTGGGGGGTACAGAGATAAACTGGCCCCAGCCCCTGACTATAGTGGAGAAAGAAGGATATGACCAACATATAAATAACCATTACACATGACAGAATGTGATAAGTGCCTTAGGAGAAGAATGACAAAGAAAGACATCAAGGGAAGAGGGAAGCTTACATCTGGCAGTAGTAGGGGGGAGGGGCTCCAGAGAAAACCCTGCTGGAGATGACATTTGAGCTGATCTTGAATAGGGACTAGGGTTTCTATGGTGGATCATGAATGTTTATGTGGTGGGGGTGGGGAGCGAGGATAGGCTGCATTCCAGGCCCTAGCAGCAGGCTTAGTTAGGGCCAGAAAGTTCCCTGAGGATGTCCCCAGAGAGCACAGAGAACTGCAAATCACTGATAATCCCAGAGCCTCAGAGTAGCTTAGAGTTTTCAACCTCCTTCCCATCGTGCCTTGATCTGAGTCCCTGACTAGCTAAATGGTCTTAGCCAGGGCCCTTGGTGCCTCATAGGCTGACTAGCCCAAACCAGAAGTGGTGGCCAATCCTGGTAGCACGGTAGTAGATTCCTCATGCAAGTATTCCTTCCCAGTTCATCGTGTTGCTAGAAACAACAAAAGTCCTTGAGAGTGGGAGAAGGCCTCACAGAGAACAACAGTTGTTGACTTCATCCATCATTCATGTAGCAGAGATGGGCCATTACTGGGCAGAAATGGGGCTGAGTGCGGGCAAGGGGAGGGGCCATTATCTTGTATGAGATGGTTCATTAAACATAGTGAGGAGTTGGATAGCAACATTCCTGATTGTGCTACCCATAGGCATGGGCCTGGGAATATAATCCAGCCCTTTCTCTGCTCTTGCCTCTTTCTCTGTTTCTTGTCTAAAGGAAGTTAGTTGCTATTAACTGGTAAATTGAATGGTTTCACTTCACATGGGACAGGATGTTAGATTCAATTCAGCAGACACTTTCAAATATAGTATCTCCTTGAATCTTCAAAACAACCTTATAAGTAGAGATTGTTATTTGCAATTTGCAGATAAGGAAACAGTTAAATGACCTGCCAAGGGCACACAGCTAGGAAGGTGAATTTCTTTTGAAATTTAAATTCAAGTTAGTTAACATACAGTGTAGTTTTGGCTTCAGGAGTAGAACCCAGTGATTCATCTCTTACATATGACACCCAGTGCTCATCCCAAAAAGCAGATTTAATCTACAAATATTTGTTGCCTGTACAAGTATGAGGGTCAGGGCTTGTATATTTTTGAAATATATTTACACAGAAAATGTAGACTGGTTTTAATTATGTTTAATACCTTTAATGAGATATAATTTATATACCATGAAGTTGTCTTATTTGAAGTATACAATTCAAATGTTTTTACTATATTTAAAGAGTTATACGATCATCACCAAAAACAATTGTAGAACATTTTCATCACCCCCAAAATAAGTATTGTACCCTTTTAGCCAACCCTCCCAATCATTCTCCCTCCCTGCTCCCCTGTACCCCAGTACTAGGTAACAACTAGTGTACTTTCTGCCTCTATGGCTCTGCCTATTCTGGATATTTCAAATTATATAATATGTCTCGTCAATTGCTTCTTTCACTAAGGGTAATGTTTTTGAGATTCACCATGTTGAAGGATGTATCAGTATTTCATTCCTTTATTCTTTTTAATTTTTTTTTTTGTTTTAGAGAGAGATCGAGTGAGCTGGGGAAAGGGGTAGGGAGGGGGAGTAAAGAGAGAGAGAGAGAGAGAGAGAGAGAGAGAGAGAGAGAATCTTAAGCAGGCTCCACACTCAGTGCAGAGCCCAATGCAAGGCTCAGTCCCATGACCCTGGGATCATGACCTAAGCTCAACTGACTGAGTCACCCAGACACCCCTCATTCCTTTATTCTTGCTGAAATATATTCGATTGCATGGATATACCACATTTTGTTTATCCACTTATAGACCATCGAAAAAACTGGCAAAATTTTATGTGGCTATATGTTGTTAATTCTCTTGGAGCGTAGGAATGGAATTGCTGGGTCATATGGTAACTCTTTTGAGGAACTTTGAAACTTTTCTAAAGTGGCTGTCCCATTTCTCCACATCCTTATCAACACTTGTCATTGAGTGTCGTTTTGATTATAACCATCCCAGTGGGCATGGAGTACAAGGAGATATTTCATTGTACTTTTGATTTGAATGTCCTTAATGATCATGATGTTAACCATCTTTTCATGTGTTTGTTGGCCATTTATATGCTTTCTTTGAAGAAATATCCATTTGCTTGTTTGTGTATTTATTTATTTATTTATTTATTTATTTATTTATTTATTTATATATTCAGGGGAGAGAGAGAGGGTGTGAGCGAGCAGGCGAGGGGCAGAGGGAGACGGAGAGAGAGAATCTCAAGCAGGCTCCACACCCAGCGTGGAGCCCCATGCAAGGCTCGATTTCACAACTGTGAGATCGTGACCTGAGCCAAAGTCAAGAATTGGATCCTTAAGTGACTGAGCCACCCAGGCACCCCACATTTGCTCATTTATAATTGGGTGATGTGTTTTTTTATTGTTGACTTGTAATTGTTCTTTATATATTCTGGATACTAGACTATTATAAGATATATGATTTGCAGATGTTTTCTGTGAGTTGTCCTTTTACTCTCTTAATGATATCTTTTGATGCACAAAAGTGTTTAATTTTTAGGAGGTCCAATTTATCTATTATATCTTTTTTTCATATGCTTTGGTGTCATATCTAATAATTCATTGTTAAATTTATGGTCATGAAGATTTTATCGCTATGATATAAGAACTTTATAATTTTAGCTTTAATGTTTTGTTCTTTGGATCCATTTTGAGTTAATTTTTGTATATGTGTGAGGTGTGAGGTGATAGTCCAACTTGATTCTTTTGCATGTGGCTATCTAGTTGTTCAGCACCATTTGTTGAAATGACTATTCTCCCACTGAATGGTGTTGGCATTCTTGTCAAAAATTAGTTGTCCACAGATGAATGGGTTTATTACTGGACTCAGTTCTATCCCGCTTGCCTATATGTCTGTGTTTATGCCAGTACTATGTGCTTTTGATTACTGCAGCTTCCTAGTCTGATTAGAAATCAAGAAGTGGGAGTCCTCTAACTTTGCTGTTCTTTGCCAAGTGTGATGTGGCTATTTGAAGTTCCCTGGAAGTCCATATGAGTTTTAGAATTAGCTCTTCCATTTATGCAAAAAAGGGTCTTTGGGGTTTTGATGGGGATTGAACTGAATTTGTACATCAAATCAAAGATGTATTGACATCTTAATATTAAGTCTTTCAGTCCATGAACACAGAATGTATTTCCATTTATTTAGGCTTTAATTTCTTTAATCAGTGTTTTGAAATTTTCAGTGTATAAATCTTGTGCCTCCTTGGTTAAATTTATTCCTAAGTATTTTATTCTTTTTGATGCTGTTCATTTTCATAAAAAAAGCTGTATTAATTTTATTTTGGTGTTATTCATTGCTAATGTATAGACATACATGTGATTTTGGTATGACCTTATACCCTGAAACTTTGTTGAATTCATTTGTTAGCTTTTTTGGTGGGTTTTTAAGGATTTAATGTAAATAAGATCATGTCATCTATAAATAGAAATAGCTTTACTTCTCCCTTTCCTATTTCAGTGATTTTTTTTTTTTTTTTTTTTTTTTGCCTGAATGCTCTGGCTAGAACTTTCAGTACAACTTGGAATAGAAGTCTCAAGAGAGGACATCCTTGTTTTGTTCCTGGTCTAAAGGAGAAATCTTTCATTCAACCTTTCACCACTGAGTGTGATGTTAGCTGCAGGTTTTTCATATATGCACCTTATCACATTTTGAAAGTGCCCTTTCATTCCTCATTTGTTGAGTGTTTTTATCATGAAAAGGTGTTGAATTTTGTCACTTTTTGTTTCCTGCTTTATTTGAGATGATCATGTGGTCTTTTTCTTCATTCTATTAATGTGGTGTTTTATAATGATTAGGATTTTCACATGTGGAACCACCCTCACATTCCTGGGATAAATCCTACTTGGTCATGGTATATAATCCTTTCAATATGTGGTTGGTTTGCTAGTATTTTTTTGAGGATTTTTGCATCTGTATAAAATATATTGGTCTGCAGTTTTCTTGTGATGTGTTTGGCTTTGGAATCAGGCTAATGCTGGCCTTGCAGAATAAATTAGGAAGTAGTCTTTCCTTTTTACTTTTTTGAAGAGTTTGAGAAGGATTGGTCTTAATCATTCCTTAGGTTATTTAGTGGAATTCACAGTGTAACCATATGGTCCTGGATTTTTCTTTATTGGGAGGTTTTTGATTACTGAGTCAATGGCTTTACTTGTTATAAGTCTATTCAGATCTTCTACTTCTTTTTGAGTCAGTTTTGGTAGTTTTGTGTTTCTAGGAATTTGTCCATTACATGTAGGTTATATAATTTGTTAATGTGCAACTGTTTATAGTATTCTCTTATAATCCTCCTTATTTCTATAAGGTTGCTACTAATGTCCCCACTTTCATTTCTGATTTTAGTAATTTGAATCTTCTCTCTTTTTCTTGGTCAGTCTAGATAAAGGTTTGTCAATTTTGTTGATCTTAAAGAACCAGCTTTGCCATTGATTCTCTTTATTGTTTTTCTATTCTCGACTTCATTTACTTCTGCTCTTTTACTTTTCCTCCCTGCTGCTAGTTTTCGGTTTATTTTCTTCTTTTTTCTATTCCTTGCAGTGTAAAGTTGATCTTATGCCTAGTTTTATCCATTATTGAAAGTGGAGAATTGAAGTCTCCAATAATTATTTTTGAATTGTATATTCTCCCTTCAGTTTTGTCAGTTTCAACCTCATGTATTTTGTTTTTCTGTTGTTAGTTCCATATATGTTTATAGTTGCTATATGTTCCTAATAGATTGACCCTTTCATCATTATAAAATGTCCCTCCTTATTCTTAGTAACATTTTTTGCATTTTTTGTTTAAAGTCTATTTCATCTGATAGTAATATAGCCACTCCAGCTTTCTTGAGGTTGCTGTTTACATGATACATCTTTTTTCTATCCTTTTACTTTCCATCTATTTGTAACTTTGAATTTAAAATGTGTCTCTTCTTGATAGCATATAGTTACAGTTTTATATTGTTTTTATTTAGTGTGATAATCTCTACTTTTGATTAGATTATTTAATTAATTTAAAATTATTATTGATATAGTTGGGTTTACACTTGCCATTTTACTTTTTTTTTTTAATTTTTTTTTTCAACGTTTTTATTTATTTTGGGGACACAGAGAGACAGAGCATGAACGGGGGAGGGGCAGAGAGAGAGGGAGACACAGAATAGGAAACAGGCTCCAGGCTCTGAGCCATCAGCCCAGAGCCCGACGCGGGGCTCGAACTCACGGACCCTGAGATTGTGACCTGGCTGAAGTCGGATGCTTAACCGACTGCGCCACCGAGGCGCCCCGCCATTTTACTTTTTATTTTCTGTTTCATGTCTTCTTAACCTCTACTTCTCCTTTACTCCTTTCTTGCATATTAAGTGAATATATTCTAATGTAGCACTTTAATTTTTAAATGATTTTACACCGTATTTTTGAGTTATTAGTTGTTCTAGGGCTTACCATATATAGATTACCTTATCAGAAAGCCTCATATTTATACTAATTTAATTCCAGTGACATGTATAAATGGTATTCATATACACAATTGATTTTTATTATTTATGGATTTCATATTTACAAATTTGCTTACTTCCTAAAATTTTTTGTAATCCTAGAATCAATACTTTTATGCTTTTCTTCATTTGTCCCAAGGGATTTGAGTTTCCTTTGTGAGTCTTTTCCTTAGTTCAATATAGCTCTGTATCCACCCATTTCCTCTGTGGGCTTATTGACAAATATATTACATGTCTATATGTTCCAATCCCAACAATACATTTTGCACATATATTGTTTTATGTAGTTGATTTTTAAATCAGCTAATATAAGAAAGGAAAAGAAATTAACACTCTTACTATCTTTTATAATTACCTAATTACAGTTATCAGTTGTCATGTGTTGAATTATGTCCCCTAAAAAGATATAGTCCTAATTACCAGTATGTCAGAATATGACTTATTTTGGGATGGAGTCATTGCAGATATAATTAGTTAAGATGTAGTCATATTGGATAAAGGTGGGCCCAATGGTCAATATGACTGGTATCCTAATAAGAAAAAGGCACAAATACAAAGAAGGAAGACAGTCATGTGAAAATGGAGGCAAAGATTGGAGTAATGCTGCCACAAGGCAAGGAATGCCTGAAATGAACAGATATTAGAAGAAGCAAAGAAGGATCCTCCCCCTAGAGGCTTCAGAGGAAACATAGCTCTACCAATACCTTCAGTACAGACTTCTAGCCTACAAAAATGTGAGACAATAAATTTCTGTTTTTTTTAAGCCACCTAGTTTGTGGTACTTTGTTACAGCAGCCCCAGGAAACTGATACACTATGTCTCTTATCTTTTTTTTTTTTTCCATTTCAGTTATTATACTTTTCAACTCCAAAATTTCCATTTGGTTCTTTTTTTTTTTTTTTTTTTTTTTTTAAATTTTTTTTTCAACGTTTATTTATTTTTGGGACAGAGAGAGACAGAGCATGAACGGGGGAGGGGCAGAGAGAGAGGGAGACACAGAACTGGAAACAGGCTCCAGGCTCTGAGCCATCAGCCCAGAGCCTGACGTGGGGCTCGAACTCACGGACCGCGAGATCGTGACCTGGCTGAAGTCGGCCGCTTAACCGACTGCGCCACCCAGGTGCCCCCATTTGGTTCTTTTTAATAAGTTCTCTCTATTGATGTTCTTTGTTGATGTGACAGTGTCATAGATCTTTTTTTACTTTTTTTCATAATTTTGTCCACTTCTTTGGACAAATTTAAAGTGGCTCCTTTGAAGTCTTTGCCTATTAAATCAGATATCTGATCATTGTCACAGGTAGTTTCTGTTGCTTGATTTGGGGGGGGAGTGGGTGTATGGATCATTCTTTCTTGTTTCTTTGTATGTCTCATATTTTTTGGTTGTAAGCTGTACATTTTAGATAATATATTGTCATAACTCTGGGTACTGGCCTCCCTACCCTAGGGTTTGTTTATGGTAGTTGCTTGTTTACTTGTTTAGTCCCTGACTGAATTATTTCACTGAAATCTATTCTCCCTACTGTCCCAGTGTGAAGCCAGTGATGTTCCTTGGGGGCACAGCCATAGGGTACCCACAAACATCCTGGGTTTGGGCAGGGCTCTCTCTGACCACACCCAGTTGCTAAATTCTTCTAATTGTCAGCAGATTGTTCTATTGTTTTCACCAATTCCCTAGGGCATAAATTGTTCCACAAACTGATCCAATCAAATTGGGGCTCCTTTGGAGGGATAGTTTCCCAGATTAGAGTTTGAAATTTGTTCTAATCCAGGAAGACTCTTCCCAGTTGTCTATTTCTTTCCAGTAAACTATTCTGTCTACAAATTAGTCTACATCTCCAATGAGTCTATCATTCTCCTACCAGTTGCACTTATCACAACCTCCACTTTTTTTTGAGAGTAAACTTAGGCTTGAACTTCTCCAACTTTCTGTTACAAATGGAGTCCATTCCTTTAGGGAAGGAGTCTGAGGTCTCCATTCTATGGCCCACTTTTCCCAAAGGGCAAAACCTCCAAGCCACAGCTCTGGTACTATGGTCAGAGACAATGGCATATTCTGAGTGATACCCCCACTTTAGGAACTGAGTGCTCAGTGGAGGGAAAGGCAGCGGTTCCAGATCTCTTTGGCTGCCTCTCTTGGAGTGGTATCCCTGACCCATGAGCCAGGTCAAAGGGCAGTCACAGTCCTAGTATTCTCAGTGGTGCCACCCCCTAGTTAAAGCCTCCATCCCACAAGTGGGTGCTGGGAGAAAGAAGGGAGTCCTCACCCCTCAGCCACACTCACCTGGAAATCAGCCTTACCAATAGATCTTTGGCCCATTTTTTAATCAGTTGTTTTCTTATTGTTGAGTTTTAAGAATTCTTTATATATCTTGGATAGTAATCATTTTGCAAATATTTTCTCCCTGTCTATGGCTTGTCTTCTCATTCACTTTACATTGTCTTTTGTGGAGCAAATTTTTTTATTTTAATGAAATCCAGCTTATCAATTATTTCTTTCATGGATCTTACCTTTGGTACTTTGTCTTAAATTCATTGCTCTACCCAAGGTCATCTAGATATTCTCCTAGATGCTACCTTCTAGGAGTTTTATATTTTTGTGTCTTACACTTAGGCTATGATACATTTTGAATTACTTTTTGTGAAGTGTGTAAGGTCTGTGTCTAGATTCAATTTTTGCACGTGGATGTCCAGTTTGTCCAGCACCATTTGCTGAAAAGACTATCTTTGTGCCATTGTATTGTGTTTGTTCCTTTGCCAACTCAGTTGACTATATGGATCTATATCTGGGCCTTCTAATCCATTCCATTGATGTTCAGTTTTGTTCTTCCCCTTCAATATTGTGTTGGCTATTCTGTCTTTTGCCTCTCCATATAAACTTAAGAATCAGTTTGTTGATATCCACAAATTAACTTTCTGGGATTTTTATTGGGATTGCATTGAATCTGTACATCAAATTGGGAAGAATTAACATCTTGACAATATTGAATCTTCCTATCTATGAACATGGAATCTCTCCATTTATTTAGTTCTTTGATTTTTTTCATTAAAGTTTTATAGTTTTCTTCATAAAGATCTTGTACATATGTTAGATTTATACCTAAGTATTTCATTTGGGGGGTGCTAATGTAAAGAGTAGTTTGTTTTTAAGTTCCAATTTCATTGGTAGTATATAGGAAAGCAATTGACTTGTATATTAACCTTGTATTCTGCAAACTTGCTGTTATTATTTATTAATTTAAGGAGGATTTTTTTAGTCAAGTGTTTGAGATTTTCTATGTAAACAATTATGTAACTGTGAACACAGATTTAATTATTGATTTAAATCATTCATATTATTTTTTCAACATTTATTTATTTTTGGGACAGAGAGAGACAGAGCATGAATGGGGGAGGGGCAGAGAGAGAGGGAGACACAGAATCGGAAACAGGCTCAGGCTCTGAGTCATCAGCCCAGAGCCCGACGCGGGGCTCGAACTCCCAGACTGCGAGATCGTGACCTGACTGAAGTCAGACGCTTAACCGACTGTGCCACCCAGGCGCCCCAAATCATTCATATTATTTATATACCTTTTATTATTTTCTTATTGTTTTAGCTGAAATTTCCCATAAGATGTTGAAAACGAATGGAGATAAGGTACATCTTTGCTTTGTTCCTGATCTTATTGGGAAAGCTTTGAGTTTCTCACCATTAACTCTGATGTTAGCTTTTTGTAGGTGTTCTTTATCAAGTTGAGGATGTTCCCCTCTATACTTACTTTCTTGAGAGTATTTATCATGTATAGGTGTTGGATTTTGTCAAATGCTTTTCTGAATTTATTGATATGACCATGTAATTTTTCTTCATTGACCTATTCATGTGATGGGTTACATTAATTGATTTTTAAATGTTAAACTAGCCTTGCATACCTCAGATAAATCCCCTTGGTTGTGGTATATAATTATTTTCTTATAATGTATTTATCTGGTTTTTCTATTAGGGTAATGCTGACTTCATAAAATGAGTTAGGAAATATTCTTGTCCATCTAGCTTCTGGAAGAGATTGTAGAGAATTGGTATAATTTCTTCTAAATTTTTGATAAAATGCACCAGGAAACCTATCTGGGACTGGTTCTTTTTGTTTGGGGAGGCTATTAATTATTGATTCAATTTCTGTAATAGATATAGGCCTATTCAGATCATCTATTTCTTTTTGTGTGAGTTTTGGCAGAATATGTCTTTCCAGGAATTGGTCTATTCCATTCTAGGGTATCAAATTTGTGGGCATAGAGTTGTCCATAGCATTCTTTTATTATCATTTTGATGCTCATGGGATCTATAATGACGTCACCTTTCCTTTCTTTTTTTTTCCTGATACTAATAATTTGTGTCTTCATTCTTTTTATCTTGGTTTGCTTGGATGGAGGCTTATCAATTTTATTGATCTCATCAAGGGATCAGATTTTGGTTTTGCTAGTTTTCTCTATAGATTGCTTGTTTTCAGTTTCTTGCTCTAATTTTTATTCTTTTTCTTCTACTTACTTTGGATTTCATTTGCTCTTCTTTTTCTAGTTTTCTGAGGTGGAAGCTTAGATTATTGATTTTAGATCTTTCTTCTTTTCTAATATAAGCATTCAATGCTATAAGCTTCCCTTTAAGTACTGCTTTTGCTGCATTCCACAAATTTTGATGAGTTGTGTTTCCATTTTCACTTATTTTAAAATATATTTTTAAAATTTCTCTTGAGATTTCTTCTTTGACCCATGTATTATTTAGAAGTGCATTGTTTAATCTCTGGGTATTTGGGGATTTTCCAGGAACATTTCTGTTATTGATTTCTAGGCTAATTTCACTGTGGTCTAAAATCAGACATTAAATGATTTCCATTTTTTTAAAATCAAGTGTGTTTTATGGCCCAGAATCTATTCTATCATGGTGAATGTCCTATGTTAACTTGGGAAGAATGTGTAATTTGCTGTTTTTTGTTTTTTTTTTTTTTTTTTTTTTTTTATTTTAAATTTTTTTTTTTTCCAACGTTTATTTATTTTTGGGACAGAGAGAGACAGAGCATGAACGGGGGAGGGGCAGAGAGAGAGGGAGACACAGAATCGGAAACAGGCTCCAGGCTCCGAGCCATCAGCCCAGAGCCTGACGCGGGGCTCGAACTCACGGACCGCGAGATCGTGACCTGGCTGAAGTCGGACGCTTAACCGACTGCGCCACCCAGGCGCCCCTGTAATTTGCTGTTTTTGATGAATAGTCTATAGTCTGAAGATGCCAATTATATCTAGTTGAGCGACGGTGCTATTGAGTTCTACTATGTTCTTATTTATTTTCTGCCTGCTGGATATGCCCATATCTGAAAGAGGAATGTTGAAGTCTCTGTAATAGTGGATTCATTAATTTTTCCTTGGAGGTCTGTCATTTATTGCTTTGCACATTTTTGATGCTCTGTTGTTAAGTGCATACACATTAAGGATTATGATTTCTTGGACAGTGGACCCCTTTATCATTACGTACTGCCCCTCTTTATTCTTAATAACCTTCCGTGCTTTGAAGTCTGCTCTGTTTGAGCTGTGTTTGAACTACTCCTGCTTTCTTTTAATTATTGTTAGGGGCGCCTGGGTGGCTCAGTCAGTTGAGCATCTGACTTCGGCTCAGGTCATGATCTTGCAGTTCATGAGTTTGAGCCCCACATTGGGCCCTGTGCTGACAGCTCAGAGCCTGGAGCCTGCTTTGGATTCTGTGTCTCCCTCTCTCTCTGCCCCTTCCCCGCTCATGCTCTGTCTCTCAAAAATGATTTAACGTTAAAAAAATTAATTATTGTTACCATGGTATGTCTTACTCCTCTTAAAAATTTTTTTCATTAACAATTTTTTTATGTGTATTTTATTTTTGAGAGAAAGAGAGACAGAGCAGGAGCAGGGGAGGGGCAGAGAGAGAGGGAGACACAGAATCTGAAGCAGGTTCTGGGCTCCAAGTTGTCAGCACAGAGCCAGACATGGGGCTGGAACCCACAAATTGTGAGATCATGACTTGAGCTGAAGTTGGACCCTTAACTGACTGAGCCACCCAGGTGCCCCTCCTCTTTACTTTTAATCTATAGGTGTCTTTATATTTCAAGTGGGTTTCTTGTAGACAACATATAGTGGGGCTTGTTTTTAATCCGTTATGACAACATATGTTTTTTAATTGATGTATTTAGACCATTGATGTTAAAAGTGATATTGATACAGTTGGAGTAATAACTACCATATTTGTTACCATTTTCTATTTGTTGTCCTTGTTCCTGTTCTTAGTTTTGTCTTCCACTCTTTTCTTACCTTTTGTGGTTTTAATTGATCATTTTATATGATTCCATTTTTTCTCCTTTCTTAGCATATCAATTTTTTTAGGTGGTTGCCCTAGAGTTTGCCATAGATATTTACAACTATCCAAGTTCACTTTCAAATAACACTATACCGCCTAATGGGTAATACAGGTACTTTATTGTAACAAAATAATCCTAATTCCCCCCTTCTGTTCCTGTATCATTGCTGCAATTCATATCACTTATACATGAGCATGGGTATATATATATATTCCTGAGCATAGATAATTGAATATACAGCTGTATTGTTCTTTTGAACAAACTGCTAAGTCAGAGCAAATAAGAATAAGAAAAATAAAAGTTTTTACTTTACCTTTCTGTATGCAGATCTAAGTGTCTGACCTATATCATTTTCCTTCTGCCTGAAGAACTTCTTTTAACATTTCTTGCAAGACAGGTCTACTGGCAACAAATTCGCTCAAGTTTTGGCTTTTTTTTTTTGAAAAAGTCTTTTTCCATATTTGAATAATAACTTTGCAGGGTAGGGCACCTGGGTGGCTCAGTAGGTTGAGCATCTGACTCTTGATTGCAGCACAGGTCCTGATCCCAGAGTCATGGGATTGAGCCCTGCATCAGGGTTCATTCTTAGCTTTCTTTCTTTCTGTCCCTCTCCCTTGCTCTATCTAAAATAAAAAATAGTAATTTTGTAGGGTAAATAATCATAGCTTAGCTGTTTTCTTCTGTCAACACTTTAAATACTTCATTCCACTCTCTTCTTCCTTGCATGGTTTCTGAGGAGAAGTCTGATATAGTTCTTATTTTTGTTCTAAAGGTAAGGTGTTTTTGTCCACTGGCTTTTCTCAAGATTTTTTTCTTTATCTTTGGTTTTTTGCAGTTTGAATATAATATGCCCAGGTGTAGATATTTAGGGCCATTTGCCTTGCCTGGTGTTTTCTTAGCTTCCAGGATCTGTGGTTTGGTGTCTGACATTTATTTGGGGGAAATTGTCTGTCATTATTGCCTCAAATATTGCTTCTGTTCCTTTCTCTGTTTCTTCTCCTGGCATTTCCATTATGTGTATGTTACACATTTTGTAGTTGTTCCACAATCCTTTGATATTCTGTTCTGTTTTTTTTTTCCTTCAGTCTTTTCTCTCTTTGCTTTACAGTTTTGGAAGTTTCTCTTGATGTATCCTCAAGCTCAGAGATTTTCTCCTCAGCCCTGTCCAGTCTACTAATGAGCCCATCAAAAGCAGTCTTCATTTTTGTCATGGTGTTTCTGGTCTCTAGCATTGCTCTTTGGTTCTTTCTTGGGATTCCCAACTCTTTGCTTACCTTATCCGTTGTTCTTGCATGTTGTCTGCTTTTTCCATTAGAACTCTTAGCATACTAATCCTAGTTGTTTTAAATTCAGTCTGATAATTCCAACAGGCCTGCCATATCTGGGTCTGGTTCAGATCCTTGCTCTTTCTCTTCAATCTGTTTTTGACTGTTTAGTATGCCCTGCAGTTTTTTGTTGGAAGGTGAACATGATGTATGGGTAAAAGGAACAGTGGTAAATAAGCCTCTAGTAAAATAGTGGTAAGGCATGGGTGGAAGGGAAGTTTCCTATAATCCTATTATGTCTCAGTCTTTTAGTAAGCTTGTGCCCTTGGACTGTGAACTTCTTGGAGAACTGACCACTTCATCATTATGGAGCTGTAATTGGGTATTCCCCTTGGGGCTATGGTATAGCCCCATATGGATGGCTAGAGCAGGCTAGAATTAATTATGTCCTTTCCCCTAGATTGGTTAGGCTCTGATAAAACCCCAGCAGGTTAGACTATGGTAAAATAGTTTCTCCTGAGGACAGACCTTGTTAAGAAGAACAGAATGGTCTAGCATATTTCAAAATGATTCAATTTATCCCACCTCCCACGGGAAGCACTAAAGGGTTTTTCTCTGATCATTACTGTGAGAACATGGTAGAGCTCCTAGAAGTAAAATTAACAACAGTATGAGGCCCTCGCTATGACTGAGTCCTCCTGGAATTTTTGATTCTCAGATTTGTCCACACTGAGCCACCAAACAATTCATCGATATCAGTTCATATTTTCCGACCCTAGAACTGGTATCTGCTTCCATAAGTGGCAATCTTCTGTATCTGTTTGTCCCTCTCCCTAATTTGGGGGGCAGAAGTTTACCCTGGGACCTCACTTCTTTGATGAATCTAAGAAGAGTTGATTTTTTCATCTTTTTACTTGTTGTTAGAAAAGAGTGGTGACTTATAAGCCCCTTCCATGGTAGACTAGAAACCAGAAATCAGTGTGTTTTTTCCTGTTTTATTTTATTTCATTTCTAGTATAGTTGACATACAGTGTTATATTAGTTTCAGGTGTATAATATAGTGATTCAACTATTCCATACAACACCTGGTGCTCATTATGACAAGCTTACTCCTTAATCCCCATCACTTATTTCACCCAGTTGGGAAGTTCCTCCAAAACTTAAAAATAAAACTACTGTAAATCCTGCAATTACACTACTGGGTATTTATAAAAAAAATTACAAAAGCACTAATTCAAAGGGAACTAATTCATAGGGGAACATGCACCCCTATGTTAATAGCAACATTATTTACAATAGCCAAGTTATGGAAGCAGCCCAAGTGTCCATCAATAAATGATTGAATAAAATTTCTTTAACATCTTTTTCACGAGTTTGCTGGGAAGTATGTTCACAGAGTTCCTCATACAGTCATTCTGGAAGTTGAGCCTACCACTTCATCTTGTTTTATTGCCAAATGATGTTTCATTGTATAGATATATCACATTTTTTTTGACAATAGGCCATATTTATTCAACTGATCTTGACATGGACTTAGGAAATACATGAGAGCCCAGTTGTAGAACCTCAGTATTAATCTGCATCTTTGTACATTCATTTAGAATTGCTATACATTACTGTCCTAAGAATTATCATGGTCAGGAATTATCTTCTGATAGAGCAAGTACCGTAGTCCCTTCTCTATACTGGTTATTTTTTTTTTTTTCCTGTGGGGAATTCTTTTTTTTTTTTAATATATGAAATTTATTGTCAAATTGGTTTCCATACAACACCCAGTGCTCATCCCAAAAGGTGCCCTCCTCAATACCCATCACCCACCCTCCCCTCCCTCCCACCCCCCATCAACCCTCAGTTTGTTCTCAGTTTTTAACAGTCTCTTATGCTTTGGCTCTCTCCCACTCTAACCTCTTTTTTTTCCCTTCCCCTCCCCCATGGGTTTCTGTTAAGTTTCTCAGGATCCACATAAGAGTGAAACCATATGGTATCTGTCTTTCTCTGTATGGCTTATTTCACTTAGCATCACACTCTCCAGTTCCATCCACGTTGCTACAAAAGGCCATATTTCATTTTTTCTCGTTGCCATGTAGTATTCCATTGTGTATATAAACCACAATTTCTTTATCCATTCATCAGTTGATGGACATTTAGGCTCTTTCCATAATTTGGCTATTGTTGAGAGTGCTGCTATAAACATTGGGGTACAAGTGCCCCTATGCATCAGTACTCCTGTATCCCTTGGGTAAATTCCTAGCAGTGCTATTGCTGGGTCATAGGGTAGGTCTATTTTTAATTCTCTGAGGAACCTCCACACTGTTTTCCAGAGTGGCTGCACCAATTTGCATTCCCACCAACAGTGCAAGAGGGTTCCCGTTTCTCCACATCCTCCACATCTATAGTCTCCTGATTTGTTCATTTTGGCCACTCTGACTGGCGTGAGGTGATATCTGAGTGTGGTTTTGATTTGTATTTCCCTGATAAGGAGCGACGTTGAACATCTTTTCATGTGCCTGTTGGCCATCCGGATGTCTTCTTTAGAGAAGTGTCTATTCATGTTTTCTGCCCATTTCTTCACTGGGTTATTTGTTTTTCGGGTGTGGAGTTTGGTGAGCTCTTTATAGATTTTGGATACTAGCCCTTTGTCCGATATGTCATTTGCAAATATCTTTTCCCATTCCATTGGTTGCCTTTTAGTTTTGTTGGTTGTTTCCTTTGCTGTGCAGAAGCTTTTTATCTTCATAAGGTCCCAGTAATTCACTTTTGCTTTTAATTCCCTTGCCTTTGGGGATGTGTCGAGTAAGAGATTGCTACGGCTGAGGTCAGAGAGGTCTTTTCCTGCTTTCTCCTCTAAGGTTTTGATGGTTTCCTGTCTCACATTTAGGTCCTTTATCCATTTTGAGTTTATTTTTGTGAATGGTGTGAGAAAGTGGTCTAGTTTCAACCTTCTGCATGTTGCTGTCCAGTTCTCCCAGCACCATTTGTTAAAGAGACTGTCTTTTTTCCATCGGATGTTCTTTCCTGTTTTGTCAAAGATGAGTTGGCCATACGTTTGTGGGTCTAGTTCTGGGGTTTCTATTCTATTCCATTGGTCTATGTGTCTGTTTTGGTGCCAATACCATGCTGTCTTGATGATGACAGCTTTGTAGTAGAGGCTAAAGTCTGGGCTTGTGATGCCTCCTGCTTTGGTCTTCTTCTTCAAAATTACTTTGGCTATTCGGGGCCTTTTGTGGTTTCATATGAATTTTAGGATTGCTTGTTCTAGTTTCAAGAAGAATGCTGGTGCAATTTTGATTGGGATTGCATTGAATGTGTAGATAGCTTTGGGTAGTATTGACATTTTGACAATATTTATTCTTCCAATCCATGAGCAGGGAGTGTCTTTCCATTTCTTTAAATCTTCTTCAATTACCTTCATAAGCTTTCTATAGTTTTCAGCATACAGATCTTTTACATCTTTGGTTAGATTTATTCCTAGGTATTTTATGCTTCTTGATGCAATTGTGAATGGGATCAGTTTATTTGTCTTTCTGTTGCTTCATTGTTAGTGTATAAGAATGCAACTGATTTCTGTACATGGATTTTGTATCCTGCAACTTTGCTGAATTCATGTATCAGTTCTAGCAGACTTTTGGTGGAGTCTATCGGATTTTCCATGTATAATATCATGTCATCTGCAAAAAGTGAAAGCTTGACTTCATCTTTGCCAATTTTGATGCCTTTGATTTCCTTTTGTTGTCTGATTGCTGATGCTAGAACTTCCAGCACTATATTAAACAACAGCGGTGAGAGTGGGCATCCCTGTCGTGTTCCTGATCTCAGGGAAAAGCTCTCAGTTTTTCCCCGGTTGAGGATGATGTTAGCTGTGGGCTTTTCATAAATGGCTTTTTTTTCTTTTTTTTTTTTTTTAATTTATTTTTGGGACAGAGAGAGACAGAACATGAACGGGGGAGGGGCAGAGAGAGAGGGAGACACAGAATCGGAGACAGGCTCCAGGCTCTGAGCCATCAGCCCAGAGCCCGACGCGGGGCTCGAACTCACGGACCGCAAGATCGTGACCTGGCTGAAGTCGGACGCTTAACTGACTGCGCCACCCAGGCGCCCCCATAAATGGCTTTGATGATCTTTAAGTATGTTCCTTCTATCCCGACTTTCTCAAGGGTTTTTATTAAGAAAGGGTGCTGGATTTTGTCAAAGGCCTTTTCTGCATCGATTGACAGGATCATATGGTTCTTCTCTTTTTTTTTGTTAATGTCATGTATCACGTTGATTGATTTGCGAATGTTGAACCAGCCCTGCATCCCAGGAATGAATCCCACTTGATCATGGTGAATAATTCTTTTTATATGCTGTTGAATTCGATTTGCTAGTATCTTATTGAGAATTTTTGCATCCATATTCATCAGGGATATTGGCCTGTAGTTCTCTTTTTTTACTGGGTCTCTGTCTGGTTTAGGAATCAAAGTAATACTGGCTTCATAGAATGAGTCTGGAAGTTTTCCTTCCCTTTCTATTTCTTGGAATAGCTTGAGAAGGATAGGTATTATCTCTGCTTTAAACATCTGGTAGAACTCCCCTGGGAAGCCATCTGGTCCTGGACTCTTATTTGTTGGGAGATTTTTGATAACCGATTCAATTTCTTTGCTGGTTATGGGTCTGTTCAAGCTTTCTCTTCCCTCCTGATTGAGTTTTGGAAGAGTGTGGGTGTTTAGGAATTTGTCCATTTCTTCCAGGTTGTCCAATTTGTTGGCATATAATTTTTCATAGTATTCCCTGATAATTGTTTGTATCTCTGAGGGATTGGTTGTAATAATTCCATTTTCATTCATGATTTTATCTATTTGGGTCATCTCCCTTTTCTTTTTGAGAAGCCTGGCTAGAGGTTTGTCAATTTTGTTTATTTTTTCAAAAAGCCAACTCTTGGTTTCGTTGATCTGCTCTACAGATTTTTAAGATTCTGTATTGTTTATTTCTGCTCTGATCTTTATTATTTCTCTTCTTCTGCTGGGTTTAGGCTGCCTTTGCTGTTCTGCTTCTATTTCCTTTAGGTGTGCTGTTAGATTTTGTATTTGGGATTTTTCTTGTTTCTTGAGATAGGCCTGGATTGCAATGTATTTTCCTCTCAGGACTGCCTTTGCTGCGTCCTAAAGCGTTTGGATTGTTGTATTTTCATTTTCGTTTGTTTCCATATATTTTTTAATTTCTTCTCTAATTGCCTGGTTGACCCACTCTTTCGTTAGTAGGGTGTTCTTTAACCTCCATGCTTTTGGAGGTTTTCCACACTTTTTCCTGTGGTTGATTTCAAGCTTCATAGCATTGTGGTCTGAAAGTATGCATGGTATAATTTCAATTCTATTATACTTATGAAGGGCTGTTTTGTGACCCAGTATATGATCTATCTTGGAGAATGTTCCATGTGCACTCGAGAAGAAAGTATATTCTGTTGCTTTGGGATGCAGAGTTCTAAATATATCTGTCAAGTCCATCTGATCCAATGTGTCATTCACGGCCCTTGTTTCTTTATTGACCATGTGTCTAGATGATCTATCCATTTCTGTAAGTGGGGTGTTAAAGTCCCCTGCAATTACCACATTCTTATCAATAAGGTTGCTTATGTTTATGAGTAATTGTTTTATATATTTGGGGGCTCCGGTATTCGGCGCATAGACATTTATAATTGTTAGCTCTTCCTGATGGATAGACCCTGTAATTATTATATAATGCTCTTCTTCATCTCTTGTTACAGCCTTTAATTTAAAGTCTACTTTGTCTGATATAAGTATGGCTACTCCAGCTTTCTTTTGGCTTCCAGTCGCATGATAAATAGTTCTCCATCCCCTCACTCTCAATCTAAAGGTGTCCTCAGGTCTAAAATGAGTCTCTTGTAGACAGCAAATAGATGGGTCTTTTTTTTTTATCCATTCTGATACCCTATGTCTTTTGGTTGGCGCATTTAATCCATTTACATTCAGTGTTATTATAGAAAGATACGGGTTTAGAGTCATTGTGATGTCTATATGTTTTATGCTTGTAGTGATGTCTCTGGTACTTTGTCTCACAGGATCCCCCTTAGGATCTCTTGTAGGGCTGGTTTAGTGGTGACAAATTCCTTCAGTTTTTGTTTGTTTGGGAAGACCTTTATCTTTCCTTCTATTCTAAATGACAGACTTGCTGGATAAAGGATTCTCAGCTGCATATTTTTCCTGTTTAGCACACGGAAGATATCGTGCCAATTCTTTCTGGCTTGCCAAGTTTCAGTAGAGAGATCAGTCACGAGTCTTATAGGTCTCCCTTTATATGTGAGGGCACATTTATCCCTTGCTGCTTTCAGAATTTTCTCTTTATCCTTGTATTTTGCCAGTTTCACTATGATATGTCGTGCAGAAGATCGATTCAAGTTACGTCTGAAGGGAGTTCTCTGTGCCTCTTGGATTTCAATGCCTTTTTCCTTCCCCAGTTCAGGGAAGTTCTCAGCTATAATTTCTTCAAGTACCCCTTCAACACCTTTCCCTCTCTCTTCCTCCTCTGGGATACCAATTATGCGTATATTATTTCTTTTTAGTGTATCACTTAGTTCTCTAATTTTCCCCTCATACTCCTGAATTTTATCTCTCCTTTTCTCAGCTTCCTCTTTTTCTGTAATTTTATCTTCTAGCTCACCTATTCTCTCCTCTGCCTCTTCAATCTGAGCCGTGGTCGTTTCCATTTTATTTTGCATCTCGTTTAAAGCGTTTTTCAGCTCCTGCTGACTATTCCTTAGTCCCTTGATCTCTGTAGCAATAGATTCTCTGCTGTCCTCTATACTGTTTTCAAGCCCTGCGATTAATTTTATGACTATTATTCTAAATTCACCTTCTGTTATATTATTTAAATCCTTTTTGATCAGTTCATTAGCTGTTGTTATTTCCTGGAGATTCTTTTGAGGGGAATTCTTCCGTTTGGTCATTTTGAATAGTCCCTGGAGTGGTGCAGACCTGCAGGGCACTTCCCCTGTGCTGTGGTGTATAACTGGAGTTGGTGGGCGGGGCCGCAGTCAGACCTGATGTCTGCCCCCAGCCCACCGCTGGGGCCACAGTCAGACTGGTGTGTGCCTTCTCTTCCCCTCTCCTAGGGGCGGGATTCACTGTGGGGTGGCGTGGCCCGTCTGGGCTACTTGCACCCTGCCAGGCTTGTGATGCGGGGGATCTGGCATATTAGCTGGGGTGGGTAGGCAGGTGCATGGGGGCAGGAGGGGCAGGCTTAGCTCGCTTCTCCTTAGGTGATCCACTTCAGGAGGGGCCCCTCTTCTGTGGGCCTCTCGTCTGCCCTTGGCTCCGGAGACTCCGTTCTGCTAATCCTCTGGTGGTTTTCTGGGTTATTTAGGCAGGTGTAGGTGGAATCTAAGTGATCAGCAGGACGCGCAGTGAGCCCAGCGTCCTCCTACGCCGCCATCTTCCTTTTTCTCCCGATATATCACATTTTTAAATCTATTTACCAGTTGATGGACAGTTGGGTTGTTTCTAATTTTTGGATATTATAAATAATGCTGCTTTGAGTGTTTATGTAATGTGGGCTATTCTGCCTTTTCTTGATGCTGTCCCTTGAAGTACAGAAGTTTTCAATTTTGATGAAGTCTAATTTGTCAATCTTCTTTTGTTTATGGTGTTTAGTGTTGTATATAAGAAAAAATAGCTTAACCCGGTATCCTGAAGATTTACTTTTGTGTTTTATTCTAAGAGTTTTACAATTTTAGTCTTTACATTTAGGCTATAATCTTTGAGTTAATTATTTATTTATTTATTTATTTATTATCTTTTAATTTTTAAAAAAATTTACATCCGAATTAACATATAGTGCAACAATGATTTCAGGAGTAGATTCCTTAATGCCCCTTACCCATTTAGCCCATCCCCCCTCCCACAACCCCTCCAGTAACCCTCTGTTTGTTCTCCATATTTAAGAGTCTCTTATGTTTTGTCCCCGTCCCTGTTTTTATATTATTTTTGCTTCCCTTCCCTTATGTTCATCTGTTCTGTGTCTTAAAGTCGTCATACAAGTGAAGTCATATGATATTTGTCTTTCTCTGACTGACTAATTTCGCTTAGCATAATACCCTCTAGTTTCATCCATGTAGTTGCAAATGGCAAGATCTCATTCTTTTTGATTGCCAAGTAGTACTCCATTGTGTATGTATATATATATATGTATATATATATATATATATATATACACCACATCATCTTTATCCATTCATCCATCGATGGACATTTGGGCTCTTTCCATACTTTGGCTATCATTGATAGTGCTGCTATAAACATTGGGGTGCATGTGTCCCTTCAAAACAGCATACCTGTATCCCTTGGATAAATACCTAGTAGTGCAATTGCCGGGTCATAGGGTAGTTCTATTTTTAATTTTTTGAGGAACCTCCATACTGTTTTCCAGAGTGGCTGCACCAGCTTGCATTTCCACCAGCAATGCAAAAGAGATCCTCTTTGTCTGCATCCTCGCCAACATCTGTTGTTGTCTGAGTTGTTAATGTTAGCCATTCTGACAGGTGTAAGGTGGTATCTCACTGTGGTTTTGATTTGTATTTTCCTGATGATGAGTGATGTGGAGCATTGTTTCATGTGTTGGTTGGCCATCTGGATATCTTCTTTGGAGAAGTGTCTATTCATGTCTTTTGCCCATTTCTTCACTGGATTATTTGTTTTTTGGGTGCTGAGTTTGATCAGTTCTTTATAGATTTTGGATACTAACCCTTTGTCTGATATGTCGTTTGCAAATATCTTTTCCCATTCTGTCAGTTGCCTTTTAGTTTTGCTGATTGTTTCCTTCGCTGTGCAAAAGCTTTTTATTTTGATGAGGTCCCAATAGTTCATTTTTGCTTTTTTTCCCTTGCCTCTGGAGATGTGTTGAGTAAGAAGTTGCTGCAGCCAAGATCAAAGAGGTTTTTGCCTGCTTTCTCCTCGAAGATTTTGATGGCTTCCTGTCTTACATTGAGGTCTTTCATCCATTTTGAGTTTATTTTTGTGTATGGTGTAAGAAAGTGGTCCAGGTTCATTCTTCTGCATGTCTCTGTCCAGTTTTCACAGCACCACTTGCTGAAGAGACTGTCTTTATTGTTTTGGATATTCTTTCCTGCTTTGTCGAAGATTAGTTGGCCTGGGTTCCTGGGTGGCTCAGTCGGTTGCACCTCCAACTTCAGCTCAGGTCATGATCTCACGGTTTGTGTGTTCGAGCCCTGTGTCAGGCTCTGTGCTGACAGCTCTGAGCCTGGAGCCTGCTTCGGATTCTGTGTCTCCTTCTCTCTCTGCCCCTCCCCTGTTCATGCTCTCTCTCCCTCTCTCAAAAAAATAAACATTAAAACATTTTTTAAAAAAAAGATTAGTTGGCCATATGTTTGTGGGTCTATTTCTGGGTTCTCTATTCTGTTCCATTGATCTGATTGTCTGTTTTTGTGCCAGAGTTTATTTTTTGTGTATCGTATCAAATAGGTGTCCAACTTCTTCTCCTTCTCCTCCTCCTCTTCCTCCTCCTCCTCCTCCTCCTTCTTCTTTCTTCTTCTTCTTCTTCTTCTTCTTCTTCTTCTTCTTCGCTGGTGGCTATCCAGTTGTGCCAGCACCAGTTGTTAAAAAAACTCTCTTTCCCCATTGGATTATCTTGGCATTAAAAAATCAATTGACCATGGAAAGCCTGGGTGACTCAGTCGGTCAAGCATCTGACTTCAGCTCAGGTCATGATCTCACAGTTCGTGAGTTCGAGCCCTGCATTGGGCTCTGCACTTGCAGTGTGGAGCCTCCTTGGGATTTTCTCCCTCCCTCTCTCTCTCTCTCTGTCCCTTCCCCACTTGTGTGCTTTCTCTCCCTTTCAAAATAAATAAATAAACTTAAAAACTCAATTGACCATAAATTGGGGGCTTATTTATGATTTTTTATTCCTATTTAATTGAGCTATATGTTTATTCTTTTTTATTATTTTAAGTTTTTATTTTCATTCCAGTTAATTAACATACGGTGCTGTATTAGTTTCAGATATATGATATAGTGATTCAACACTTTCATACATCACCCAGTGCTCATCACAAGTGCATTCCTTAATCCACATCACATATTTCACTCATCTCCCACTTCCCCATCAGTTTGTTCTCTATAGTTAAGAGTCTGTTTCTTGATTTGTCTCTGTCTCTTATTTTTCCCCTTTGCTTGTTTATTTCTTAACTTCCACATATGAGTGAAATCATTTGTATTTGTCTTTGTCTGACTGACTTAGTTCACTTAACATTATACTCTCTAGCTCCATCCACATCATTGCAAATGTATGTTGTTTCTTGTACTAGTACCATACTGTCTCAATTATTGTAGTCTTTTTATATTAAACATAATTTATTGTCAAATTGGTTTCCATACAACACCCAGTGCTCATCTCAACAGGTGCCTTCCTTGATGCCCATTACCCACCTTCCCCTCTCCCCCACACCCCATCAACCCTCAGTTTGTTTTCAGCATCCAAGAGTCTCTTATGGTTTGCCTCCCTCCCTCTCTGTAACTTTCCCCCCCTTCATCTCCCCCATGGTTTTCTGTTAAGTTTCTCAAGATCCACATATGAGTGAAAACATATGGTATCTGTCTTTCTCTGCCTGACTTATTTACTTAGCATAATACCCTCCAGTTCCATCCATGTTGCTACAAATGGACAGATTTCATTCTTCTTCATTGCCAAGTAGTATTCCATTGTATATATAAACCACATCTTCTTTATCCATTAGTCAGTTGGTGGACATTTAGGCTATTTTCATAATTTGGCTATTGTTGAACGTGCTGCTATAAACATTGGGATACAAGTGCCTCTATGCATCAACACTCCTGTATCCCCTGGGTAAATTCCTAGCAGTGCTATTACTGGGTCATAGGGTAGATCGATTTTTAATTTCACGAGGAACCTCCACACTGTTCTCCAGAGCGGCTGCACCAGTTTGCATTCCCACCAACAGTGCAAGAGGGTTCCCGTTTGATTATTGTAGTTTTGTAGTAAGTTTTGACATTAGAAAGCATGACTCCTTCAACTTTGCTATTCTTGAAAATTTTTTTGGTAATTCTAAGTCCTTTTCATTCTTATATAGACTGTAGGTTCAGTTTATAAATTTCTGCAAAAAAAGCTGGGATTTTTATAGGAATTGCACTGAATCTGTAGATTAGTTTGGGGTGTATTACCATTTTAACAATATTAAGCCTTCTCACATGTGAACATGGGATGTTTTCCCACTTATTAACATTTTTGTTGATTTTTTTCAATGTTTTGTAGTTTTCAGAATGAGTTTTTAAATTTCATTTTGTTAATTTTATTCCCAAGTACAGTAAAAGCTTGGATTGTGAGTAACCTGTTCTGCGAGAGTTCCACAAGAGGAGGAAACATTTCTAATAAATTTTAGCTTGATAAACGAGTGATGTCTTACAATATGAGTAGTATGTGTCACCAAACATCACATGATAACAACTGAGCCAACAATTCTTGAAATTCACTTTGATATATGAGTGCTTTGGATTATACGCCTGTTTCTGGAACGAATTATGCTCACAGACCAAGGTTTTACTGTATTTTATTTTTTTTGATGCTTATGTAAATGGAATTGCTTTTTTATTTTTAATTTTTACGGAGCAGGGAGAGGGGCAGAGGGAGAGAGAGAGAGAGAGAGAGAGAGAGAGAGAGAGAGAATCTTAGGTAGTCTCCACGCTCAACACAAAGCCAGACCTGGAGCTTGATTCGACGACCCTGGGATCATGACCTGAGCTGAATTGGATGCTCAACTGACTAAGCCATCCAGGTGCCCCCAAAGTAATTATTTTCTTAATTTCATTTTCAGATTGTTCATGCTGAGGTATAGAAATACAATATATTTTTGTATATTGATTTTGCTTCAACTGAGTCGGTGCTATCTCTACCACTGAACCCTGCTTACAGCAAGCCTGATGTGGGGCTCAAACTCACGAACTGCTAGATCATGACCTGAGCCAAGACTTGTGCCTGTACTCCCATGATCTGAGGGTCACTGTAGCAGTGTGGGAACTCAGAGAAGTGATAGCTTCTCTGGAAATGAGACCATTTGTCAGAGGAGAGGGTAGACCTTCTGGCTCATCTGGCCCCCAGGTCCAAGTTTTTGTGTCTCAATGAAACCCTTTTATCCCAATAAAGTGAATGCTAGAAATATGAGCCAGGTTAACTGTCAGAAAGTTCTGAGTGGTGAACAGGCTTCCCTTTCTGTTTCTGAACAGGTGGCCTCATGATCCACATGACCAATTTTATGTCTGTTGTACAAGCCTGAGGATAGGCTTTTTCCTCTGAAATCGAGTATTAGTTCCACTACAAGATATTGAAATCTACTATAAATCTATTGAAATCTATTATAAAACAGTTTGGTTCTGTACATGAATGGATTTTCAGACAATGGAAAAGAAAAGAAAGTCCCAAAACAGACCCCAAACAAAAGGCTAATTTACTTAGTGAATTAAGAATTCTCAGGGCACCTGGGTGGCTGAGTCGTTAAGCATCTGACTCTTGATTTCATCTCAGGTCATGATCCCAGGGTCCTGGGATCCAGCCCCGCATCTGGCTCTGAGCTGGGCATGGAGCCTGCTTAAGATTCTCTCTCTCCCTCTCTCTGCCCCTCCCCCATGCGCCCATGCTCTGTTTTCTCTTTCTCTCTCTTTCAAAATAATAAATAAACATCTAAGAAACAAGAAGAAAACAAAAATGAACTGTCATAAATCTAAGATCAACAAGCCAAGAAAGGAAAAGAGGAGCAAAATTCAAAGGAAAAGAGAGGAAATTAAACTTCTGAAAAGGTGTTTAACCTTTCTCATAGGGAAATGCAAACTTCAACAATGAAGTATCAAATGTTATCAAATTAGCCACCATCAAGAGTTTTGATAGTTCAGTGTTGATTGGATGGGGGAAGCAGTGCTCAAATGTGCTGTCAGTAGACAGGTAAATTGGTACAACTCCTTTCTTCGGAGGACCATTTGGCAATAGCTCTCAAAATTACAAATGCACATAACCTTTGAGCTTACAATTCCATTTATAGGAATGCACAGTTTAGAAACACACATATGCCTAAAAATACTTGTTGGAATATTGTTTGTGATAGTAAAACACTAGGAAACTATCTAAATGTCTCTCATTCAGTACCATATATAAAGTATTGTATGTACTTATCGTAGAATATTCTCCATGGGGCAAAAAAAAAAAAAAAAAAAGAATAAGGTATTTCTCTATGTGCTGATATGGAAATATCAGTATGATATGTTTCTTTATCTATGCCTAGAAAATTTTGGAGATACTCAAGAAAAGGTGGCTGCTCCTGATATAAGAGTAAGCATCTGAAGAAAGAAGACAATGTATTTTGATCTGTAACCTATGAACTTGTTGAATTTGCTTATTAGTTCTAATAGATTTTTAGTGATTTCCTTAGGGTTTTCTACATACCAAATCATGTCATCTGCAAATAGAGATAGTTTTACTTCCTTTCAATCTGGATGCCTTTTATTTTTTTTTAAATATTCTCTCCTCCTCTCACTCCCTCTTTCCCTTTCTCCATGTTTCCCTCCTTCCTTTCCTTTTTTTTTTTTTTTTTTTTTTGCCTAATTGCCCTGGCTAGAACCCCTCTTATAATGTTGACTAGAAGTGGTGAAAGCAGACCTCTTCCTTATCCTAAGGGAAAAGATTTCATTTTTTTCCCCATTAAGTATGATGTTAGCTGTCATTCTTTTTTTCCCATAGAAATCCTTTTCCTGGTTCAGAAAGTTTTCTTCTATTCCTAGTATATCAAGTGGTTTTTTATATTATTATTATAAGGTGTTAGATTTTGTCAAATGTTTCTTCTGAATCTATTGAAATGATCGTATGGTTTTGTCCTTTAATGATTTCTAATTGATTTTTAGATATTAAACCAACCTTAAATTCCAGGGATAAATCCCAGATGTTCATGATGTATCATTCATTTTATGTAACTGGATTGGGTCTGTCAATATTTTGTTGACTTCTGCATTTATAGTCATAGAGATATTGGTCTGTAGTTTTCTTTTGTAATAGCCTTTTCTGTCCTTTTCTGTCTAATGTCAGGATCATGATGGCCTCACAGAATGAGTTTGGAAGTGTTCGTTCCTCCTCTATTTTCTGAAGGAGTATATGAGGGGTTGGTGTTAATTTTTCTTTAAATTTTTGGTAGAATTTATGAGTGAAGCCATCTGGGCTTGAATTTTTTGGTGGGAAATTTTTGAATTATTAATTCAATCACTTGGGATACTTGGCTGGCTCAGTCAGTGGAGCCTGCAGCTCTTGATCTCAGGGTCATGAGTTCAAGACCCACATGTGGTGTAGAGATTACTAAAAAATTAAAAAATAAAATAAAATAATGAATTCAATCTCATGTTATAAGTCTTTTCAGATTTTCTACGGTCAATTTTAGAACTTGTTCTTCCTAGGAATTTGCCTATTTAATTTATCTGAGTTTTTTCCACAGAGTTGTTCATAGTATTCTCTTATTTCCCCTTTTGTTTCTATAAGAGCAGTAGTGATAATCACTCTTACTTCTTTTTCTCTTAGTCAGTCTAGCTATATTTGAATTCCTGTATTTTCTGTACTGTTTTTCCATCCACTACTTCAGTTGTTCCCTCTCCAGTCTTTATTATATTATTTTCTTCCTTCTCTTTGCTGTCAGTTTGCTTTACTTTGCTTTCTCTAAGGGGTTTCCTAAACCATTTTTGCTTTGTTTGTTTCTTTGTTCCTCTTTTACTGCCTTCTTTTGCATTAAGTAAATATCTTACGGGGTAAGAGTTTAACTCCTTTCATGATTTTTAAACAATATTTTGAGTTGTTTTCTTAGTTGTTGTATAAGGCTTGTAATATATATCTTAACTTGTCAGAATCTATGTCAGATTTACATTAAGTTAATTTCATTGAGATACAGAAACTTCCTTTTTATGTAGCTCCTTTCCCTTTCCCATTTTCTGTTATTACTGTCATGCATGTCATATATGTCACAAATACAACACCTGGTTGTAATCATTTCTTTATTCAATCTTATTTCTTTTCTTTTCTTTTTTTTTCTGTATGGTTTATTTATTTATTTATTTATTTATTTATTTTTGACGTTTTTCCTTCTGATGTAGTTTTATGACTTTTTTTTCAATATATGGTATTTATTGTCAAATTGGTTTCCATACAACACCCAGTGCTCATCCCAAAAGGTGCCCTCCTCAATACCCATAATCTTATTTCTTTTAAAGCAGCTCATATGAAGAAGAGAGAGCAGAAATACATTTATATAGTGTTTTAAAAATATGTTTTTAATTGCTATTGGTGCTTCTCTTAATGTTTCCTGTGGATTTGTTAACATCTGGTGTCATTCCTTTACCAATACAGCTTCATTCCCAACTACCTCCTCTGTGCTGTTATTGTCAAATATATTACATTTCTATATGTCATAAGACAAACAATATCATTTTATGGGCACTTACGAAATCATTTATTTATATTTATTTATTTATTTATTTATTTATTTATTTATTTAATGTTTTTATTTATTTTTGAGAGGGAGAGAGAGAGCAAGCAGGGTAGGGGCAGAGAGAGGGAGACAAAGAATCCGAAGCAGGCTCCAAGCTCCAAGCTGTCAGCACAGAGCCTGATGTGGGGCTCAGGCCCACAGACCATGAAATCATGACCTGAGCCGAAGTCGGACGCTTAACCAACTGACCCACCCAGGAGCCCCTATTTTTTAAAAAAATTTTCTTGACGTTTACTTATTTTTGAGAAAGAAAGAAAGAAAGAAAGAAAGAGAGAGAGAGAGAGCGAGCAGGGGAGGGGTAGAGAAAGGGAGACAGAGAATCTGAAGCAGGCTCCAGGCTCCCAGCTGTCAGCACAGAACCTGATGCAGGGCTCAAACTCATGAACCATGAGATCATGACCTGAGCCAAAGTCAGTTGCTTAACCTACTGAGCCACCCAGGTGCCCCAATGATTTTTTTAAAAATAGGCTCCACGCCCAGCATCGAGTCCAACGCAGGGCTTGAACTCACAACCCTGAGATAAAGACCTGAGCTGAGATCAAGAGTCAGATGCTTTAACTGACTGAGCCACCCAGGTACCCCAAAATAATTTTTTTTAATCAGTAAAAATAAGAAAGAAAAAGAAATATGTAATTATATTGTCTTTTATCATTACCTACATAGTTACCTTTACTGGAGCTCTTTGGTTGTTTGTGTGAGTTTGTGCTGCTAGTTGGTGTCACTTCCTTTCAGCCTGAAAAACTTCCTTTGATATTTCTCTAAGGCAGGTATGGTATCCATGGATTCTCTTAGTCTTTGTTTTGCCTTCATTTTTGAGATAGTTATGTTAGGTTTAAGGGTTGACCGTTTTTCCTCTTCCAGTACTTTGAATATGGCATCCCACTCCCTTCTGGCTTCAGTTGTTTGTGATGAGAAGTTAGCTCTTAATGTTGTTGGGGTTTCCTTTTATGTGATGAGTTGTTTTTCTCTTCCTGCATTCAAGATTTTCTCTCTTCCCTTTCAACATTTCTGTACTTCAACAACTATAATGTGTCTGGTTGTGGATCTCTGTGTTTATCCCACTTGGAGTTCAACAAACTTCTTGAATGTGTATATAAATGTTTTTCATCAAATTTGGATTGTTTTCAGCCAGTATGTCCTTGAATATCTCGTCTGTCACATCTCCATCTGGTACTCCCATTATGTATGTGTTGGTGCACTTAACAGTGTCACATTTCTCTGAGGCTCTGTTCATTTTTCTTCTCCTCATCTTCCATCTCTTCCTCCTCCTCTTTCTTCTTCTATTTGTCGTTCTTCAGGTAGAAAAATTTCTATTGATCTGTCTTTCAGTTGAATGTATGTGTATAGGTTGGAGACTTTCACAGTTAAGAGAGTTTACAATTTTGCCCCACATTCAACTAGAAAATAGTAGCTTAGAAGTTCTCTCTCCAGGGGCTCCTGGGTGGCTCAGTTGGTTAAGCATCCAACTCTTGATTTCAGCGTAGGTCATGATCTCACAGTTCCTCGAGTTCGAGTCCCACATTGGGCTCTGCACTGACCACGTGCTTGGAATTCTCCCTCTCTCTTTGCTCCTATCCCGCTTGCGTTCTCTGTCTCCCTCAAAATAAATAAATAAACTTAAAAAAAAGAAATTCTCTCTCCAGTCATTCCTCCCATCCAAGTACTAACCAGGCCCGACCCTGCTTAGCTTCCGAGATCAGACGAGATTGGGCGCGTTCAGGGTGGTATGGCCGTAGACTCTCTAGTCATTCCTGAGAGGGCACAGTCCACTAGGGATAGGTGTGATTTAATCTTAAGCCTGGCTTTCTAGGAGTGTCCCCTGGGTCAAAGTAGCTTACTCCTTAGTCAGTGCTTGGTCAAAGTTTGTGCTTAAGTCCCTTGAGCCAACAAGACTTCTGCCCTTTGCTTTTTGATCTGTGTGTGGTTTGGGGAATGTTTTCAAGTCTGTCCCACGTTCTTCTGTGATTGCTCTTGAAGTGGGTGCAATGTGCATAGGCTTCCAGATCCATAAGGATGAGTGTGATCCCAGAGGGGGGTCTTCTTGGCTGTCTCTTTCCCTTTCTCTTTCTCTTCTGGCTTGTCTGCCACTTTTTTTGGTACTAGTTTCGTGAAGCTACCAGCTACCTCTTAACTTCTTGTTACTGACAGTGCCTTAGGTATAGACTCCTCCATGCTGTTCTAAATAGTCAGATGTGGAGCTCTCCATCTTTATGGTCTGCCTTCATCCTTGGGTAGACACTCTGGGCCACTGCACTGAAGCTGGGAGTGGAGATAGTGCCTGCTTTTCCTGGAGTGGTGCTCTCTGCTCTATGAGTGGGCACTGGGGAGGAGATGGTAGCCCTAGGTCTTTTCAGCTTGCCTTTCCTAGCATGGGAGTGACTGAGTGAGCATGGTGGGGTGATTGAGGGGCCAGTATTCTTGGCCTGCTGAGCCTGAGGTAGAGCTCTTTCCACCCTCTGAGTTGGGGCTAGGTGGGAGAGGGCAGCCCAGTCCTCTTGGTCACTCCCACAGAGCTTTTCAGTACTGAGCTAGGGGAGACTAGAGATGCTCTTGGGATGAAACTATAGTCCCTATACTGGGAGCTAGGGGGAAAGGGAGTCCTATTTTCTTGGCCACACTTGTCCAGAACAGTGCTTCTATAACATAGAGGTAGGGTAGGCAGCAGAATTAGAGCAGGTCTTGGCTCAAATGCCACAGACTGTCACTGTTTTTACCAAGATTTAGTAAATTTCCCTGAGTAAATGTTCTATACTTGCTGTGTGCCCTGAGGACAATCTCTAGAGGCTTTAAGTGTTTTTTTAAAATCATTTTCACCAGCAAAATGGTTGTTTTATTCACTTGGGAGTAACACCAGCTTCCCATACAGCCATTCTGGAAGTCCCACACTCTTACTTAAAATGTTTCCAGTGGAGAAATTTATTTTTGGTGGGGGCTCCCTCTCTACATATTATCTCTACTAGAACTCAATTAAGCCTAAACCCCAGATTTTATTCAGGGGGTGGGGGGGGGGAGAAAGCATACAAAAAAGTGAAATGGGGTTATAATGTAAGACATTTCAAAAATAAATCCAATAAATAGCTTGAGGTTTATCACCTAGGTGCTGATGCTTTGCAGAGTAGTTGTTCTCCAGAATCACGCATTAATCAGAAGGGGAAACAGCAGTAATTATGTGTAAAATGTTCTGATCCCTGGAGCAGCAGAAATAATCTCATCCCAGGAACTACTTGTGGTTATGTAGGGCCTGCTCTGCTGCTGATACAGCTATGATTTTGAGATTTTATTTTAATTTTTTATAAGAAAGTCTATCTTCATTAAATATTGGCAGGAGCACAAAATAGGCCCTCATTTGGTCTCTAGAAACATACAAACTGGGCCCCCAAATGCAGAAAAGCAGATTGTGACATTGCTGTGACTTTTAACTGCTGTAGTGACCTCTTCCATGCTGACTTGCAGGGAAAGATCATTTCTCTTCTCTCTCTGCCCTGCTTCCTCCCTCTGTGGCGTAGAATTCTGAACACTACCCAGGCTGGGAAACTCTTCCCTCAGTGGAAAGTGTGGTAAGGCTGTGCCACTAGGAGAGATATCTTCTTCTAAATTGGCCCCCTCTCTTTAATTGTGTCTCTTCTTGGCCTACTCATCCTGACCACTTTATCAGGGGAATGGTGAGTTTTAAAGAAGTGCAGTTTTTTTAAATTTTTTTTTCAACGTTTTTTTATTTATTTTTGGGACAGAGAGAGACAGAGCATGAACGGGGGAGGGGCAGAGAGAGAGGGAGACACAGAATCGGAAACAGGCTCCAGGCTCTGAGCCATCAGCCCAGAGCCTGACGCGGGGCTCGAACTCACGGACCGCGAGATCGTGACCTGGCTGAAGTCGGACGCTTAACCGACTGCGCCACCCAGGCGCCCCAAAGAAGTGCAGTTTTAAAGAAAAGGCAGCCTTAAGAGCTCTTACTTCTCTTTCTCCTTGTTCAGCCTGTGTGTATCTTGATTCTGGGAAACCACTGCTCTTTGTGCCCAAATCTGGCAACCTCATACCCTGGCTGCAGGACTACAGGGCTGGAGGGGCAGATACCAACCTATCTGTTCTCAGGCGGCACTCCGTCATTTGCTTTTGCAAAGGAAGTTCAAGCACAATTAGGAATGACTACTTTGACATTGGGGCTACTGCAGTGCCCTGGCCTCTCAGTTTCCTATCCTTCTGAACTCCTCTGATTTGCATTCACCATTATTCATGGATGCAGTTTTATCACAATATCTCACTCTTTAATTCTCTGTTCAGAGCACAACCTCTCTCCTCCCACAGCTTTCCAGCACATCTGCAGCATGGCCTCTTAGCTTTTGCCAGAACCTTTGGATTTTAAACATTGCCTCTGCAAAAAAAAAATAATAATAAAAAATAAATAAACATTGCCTCTGCAACTCCCAGCCTTTCTCTCTCTCTCTCCGCACCCCCCCCACTCCCTCCGCCTTTCTCCATCAGTAAATGCCTTCAACTACTTCTCTCAAAAGCCTGCACCCCATGATGCCCTCACCTCCTTTGACCTTTGTCCTTTCTTGTCATGCCAATTGTCATCTCAAGGCCTACTCCCTGCCCCCTTCCACTAGCTGCTTTCTCTCCTTTTCTTGGCCCTGAGCTTTCTTTATATACAGAGACAGCATGTTTCTCCTCTTCCAAACCAGTTCCTTCCTCTGCAACCCCCACCCTATCATTATTCTTCCCAGCATTTGGGTTTGCAGCCAAAAAAATCGGGGTTTATTGGCTCTAGGTCCCAGGTTGGCCAGCCAGGTAAGGTGAAGGAGAGAAGTAGACTCCAGAGGGCCTTGGGGCATATGCTTCTATCTCAAGAGGGAAGGTACTGCTGGGCCCCATCCCACCGGTGCCCTATTGGAATGTGAGCCCAGTGCTGCTAGATCCTCTGGTTTGTTGAGACAAGACAGAAATCCAGATATTAATGCAAATAGGCCCCTTTATAAATGTTGACAACTATTCTTCCCTGCCTCTGCAACAACATGGGAGGACAAACCCCACCCTCCATATTTCTGGGCTAGGCTCCACCCCCCTACCTCCTGTATTAACTCAGTTGCCCAGTTCTAGAAGACTATCTGCTCCCAGTCTGCACTGCTGACTTCCTCTCCTGGATGACTATAATGGCCTCCTAAATGGTCTCTGCTTTTTATTCTTCCTTCAAGTCTACTAGGTACAACATTGCTTGATTTAGTTACCTCAAAATAAGCTTTTTGGTTGAAGGAGTGGGCTTTGGGATCCAGCTGTACAGAGGTTAGTCCCAGGTCTGACATATATAACTGTGTGGTCTTGGGTCAAGTTCATCTTTTTGAGTCTCAGTTTCCACATCTGCAAAATAGGAAAAATAGTAGTAGTGAGGGTTTAGTAAAGAACCATTCTTAACCTGGAATAAGCACTCAATAAATGTTAATCATGATTGTATCATCTCCTGTGTGAAGACCTTCAAATGCTCCATTGCTTCTCAAATATAGTTTAGCCCCTTTGTATAAGGCAGTCAAGACCCTTTTGCTCTGGTCTGAGCCCTCCTCACCTCCTCCTCTACATTACTTCAGCCAGACTGGACTTCCTGTCATTCACCAAATATGTTTTTCTGTCTTATTCATTTTCCTCTCTCCCCTAAAGTCCCTGGGACAGGGCAGGGACTCAGTGTGTGCATGACTTTGGAGAAGGAGGAAGCGAGGCTGGGGAATAAAGCAGCTGTTATGATTATCTTTACTTCACAGAGGAACAAAGTGAGGCCAAGTAACTTGCCCCAAACCTGTCAGTCTAGAAGTGGAAGAAACAGGATTTGAATTTGGATCTGTCTACCCTAAAGCCTGTTTGTTGTCTTTCCACTATATCATAGAGAAGGAAAGACACACGGGGGCAGGGAGATAAGGAAAAGACTTGAGATTCACTTTTCCCTCTGGGAAAGCATAGAACATTGCTTTTTCTCTATGATAAAACCAATAGAAAAGGGTGGTATAGCTGTATGACATCGGTAGCGGCGCAGGTCAGGGCCAGAATATGTTGGTGCTTGTGAAAACTGCTAAAGTCAACATAAGGGACTTTTAAAAGTAGGTTTAAAACAAGTTTCCAGGCAAGAAAGGGATTGGCTGGCTGCTTGAGGACAACAAGATAATATTATAGTCTGACCCCTTTTGTAGCAGGTATGGTTAAGTCCTTTCTTACAGGCCTTGGCAAGATCAGTTTTGCACAGCTGTTAGGTGCCCCAGATGTAGAGATGGACAGCCCAGTTTCAAATACTCAGTTTTGTCCCTTATAATCTGTGTAACCTTTTCTCATCTTCTCTCCTGTAAAATGGGGATAATATAATACCTACCTCAAAGGATTGTCCTGATTATTTTTTTAAGTTTTTTATCCTGAGAGAGACAGAGACAGTGCAAATGGGGGAGGGGCAGAGAGATAGGGGGAGAGAGCGAATCCAAAGCAGGCTCCTGGCTATCTGCGCAGCGCCTGGTGTGGGGCTCAAACTCGCAAAACCTCGAGATCATGACCTGAGCCGAAACCAGGAGTCTGACGCTTAACTGACTGAACCACGCAAGTGCCCGTCTCATGATTATTAAAATAAAAAGTCCATGAAAGCTCTCAGAATATTGCCTTGTACACAATGAGCTCTTTTGTAAGCCTTAGCTAGTATTTGCCCTTTCAGAATATGTGTGCCCATACCAGGTGGCATTGGAACATTTTGGGTTAACTGATCTCTCTTTCTTGATTTGTTCCAGTAGCTAAAACCATAGTCCTAATAGTGGGACCACCTTTTATTGGTAAATCTTTAAAACCTTTTCAGAGTGTTCCAGACATCTCACTAGGAGGATGGTGGAAAGTTTCTGAAATCTCACTGTAACTTTCTAGAAGGAGATGACTGGTGCTTCTTTCTCCCTCTTCTCTTATTTATATACTACTTGTATTTGTACAGCCTAATAGAATAAATGCATAGAGCCTGGAGCCAGGTGGCCTATATTCAGATTCTGGCTTTGCCATTCACTGTCTATGTGACCGTGGGCATGTTACCTAACCCCTTTTTGCCTCAGTTTTCTCGTGTGTAAAATAGAGATCATGACAGCATCTATACTGTGGGGTTCTTGTAAAGATTAAATGAGTTAACACATGTGAAGTGGTTAGCACAGTACCCAACACATAAGTAGCTATTATTATTACTATTAGCAAATAAACTAAGAAATCATCAGGCATCTCTTAAATTTTTCTTTTTAAGTTTTCCTTGACTAGCCAATTGTCAAGTGCCCATGCATTCTCAGACCCTGATCAGAGAGCTGTCCTTTATAAGGGAATCTTGGACTGGTATCAGATCCTCCCTTGGCTCTGCCAGCTGCTGACCTTCAGTGCTTTATACCCAGCCCCACCTATGGAGCCCTCATTTGGTGCCAGGACACTGTTCAGAAGAGCTTCTCAGGTAATCCCCGTGGATTGCAAGGCTCAACAAACCACTATAGGTCTTTAACTTCACTCTGTGTGGGGTAGAGGAAAGAGACTTTTTACTCAGTCATAGAGGAATGGAATGGTGCCCCTACATCACACCTGAAGCTGTTGGTGCATTCAGTACTCCATGCTGAGGTTACTGCTCATTTTTCTGCTAAGCTTCTCCTGGGCTGGCATTTTTTAACCTTCCCTGAGATCACATCCTGTGCAGCATGAGTTGTTGTCAACAACTTGTGTTCATCTAGTCATGTGACCAACATATCTCAAGCATTTATTATATTCCTGATTGTGTGTGTGTGTGTGTGTGTGTGTGTGTGTGTGTGTGTAAGGACAAGTTGAGAGGAAGAGGGCAGTAACCAGAATGACACCTCCTCCTGCAACCTGGTGCAGCACTGTGAATCTAGGCTTTGTAGACAGGTGGGTCTGATACAAATCCTCACTCCGCTTCTTGCCAATTGTGCAATGTAGGACAAGTTAATCGATCTCACTTTTATCAACTGTGAAATGGGAATAGTATGAGGGTCTACTTTGGAGTGTTGCTGTAAAAATAAGAGGTAGCATATGCTAGCACCTTGTAGAGAAGTAATCAATGATATCTGTAATTATTATAAGTCACAAATTTTCCACTAAAGTGTTGTTCTTGAAAATAAAAAAGGAGAATCCTCATGCAAAAAAACGGAAGTTGGACCCCAGCCATACACCACACACAAAAATTAACTCAAAATGTATCAAAGGCCTAAATATAAAAGCTAAAACTGTGTAACTCTTAGAAGAAAGCATAGGTGTAAATCTTCATGACCTTGGATTAGGCAATGGTTTCATAGCTATGACACCAAAGGTACAAGTGGCAAAAGAAAAAGTAGATAAATTGAACTTTATCAAAAGTGTAAAATCTTTTGCCTTTCAAAGGACACCATCAAGTAAGTGAATAAACAACACATAGAATGGGAGAAAATTTTTATACATCGTGTATCTGATAAGAGACTTGTATCCAGAATACAGAAAGAACATTTACAACTCAATAACAAAAAGACAAATAACACAATTTTAAAATGGACAAAGGATCTGAATAGACAGTTCTCCAAAGAAGATGTTCAAATGGCCAATAAGCATTTGAAAAGGTGCTCAACGTTATTAGCCATGAGGGAGGTGCAAATCAAAACCAAAAGATGCCACTTCCTGCTTAATAGGATGTCTATAATAAAAAATATGGAAAATAACAAGTGTTGGCTGGGATGTGGAGCAATTGGAACCTTCGTACACTACTAGTGGGAATGTAAAATGATGTAGCCACTTTGGAAAATAGTCTGGCAGTTTTTCAAAAGATTAAATATCTGATCTAGGCTACCATATAACCTAGCAATTCTGCTTCAGGGTTTATACCCAAGAGAAATGGAACTATATGTCCACACAAAAGCTTGTACAATGTTCATAGGAGCATTATTCATAATAACCAACAGATGGAAACAACCCAAATGTCCTTCAGTGTGAGCAGAATAAACAAATGTGGTGTATCCAGAGCCATATGGTGAAATATTATTCAGATATAAAAAAGAACAAAATACTGATACATGCTACAACATGGATGAGCCTTGGAAACAGTGTGCTAAGTGAAATAAGCCAGATACAAAATCCTACATATTGTATGGTTCCATAGGCAAATTCACAGAGGCAGAAAATAAATTAATGTGTTCCAGGGGCTGTGGGGGAGGGAGAATAGGGAACTAATGGGTATGGGGTTTCTTTTGGAGGGTGATGAACTGTTCTAAAGTTGACTGTAGGGATGGATACACAACTGTGAATATACTAAAAGCCACTGAATTGTCTGATTGGTTGTATTGTATGGTATATGAATTATATCTCAATAAAACCATTAAAGAAAAACAATGGAAGGAGAAAAGAACCACACAACCATCCACAAAGTGAAAAGAAAATCTACTAAATGGGAAAAATATATTTGCAAACAACATATTTGATAAGGAGTGAATATTCAAAACACATTTTAAAAACCCATACAACTTAATAGTAAAAAAGCCAAATAACCTAATTAAAAAGTGTGAAAAAGGCCTGACTAGACATTTCTCCAAAGAAGAAATATGAAAGGCCAACAGGCTAATGAAAAGATCTTTAACATCACTCAACATAAGAGAGATGCAAATTGGGGCGCCTGGGTGGCGCAGTCGGTTAAGCGTCCGACTTCAGCCAGGTCACGATCTCGCGGTCCGTGAGTTCGAGCCCCGCGTCAGGCTCTGGGCTGATGGCTCGGAGCCTGGAGCCTGTTTCCGATGCTGTGTCTCCCTCTCTCTGCCCCTCCCCCGTTCATGCTCTGTCTCTCTCTGTCCCAAAAATAAATAAAAAACGTTGAAAAAAAAATTAAAAAAAAAAAAGAGAGATGCAAATTAAAACTACAATGAGATATCACCTCAGGCCTCTTAGAAGAACCTCATCAAAATGACAAGAGATAACAAAATTCTGGTGAGGCTGTGGAGCAAAGGGAATCCTTGTGCACTGTTGGTGGCAATGTAAATTGGTGCTGCCACTCTGGAAAACAGTGTGGAGGATCTTCAAAAACTTAAAAATAGAACTATGATGGGGCGCCTGGGTGGCTCAGTTGGTTAAGCGTCCAAATTCAGCTCGGGTCATGATCTCATGGTCCGTGAGTTGGGGCCCCACGTGGGGCTCTGTGCTGACAGCTTGGAGCCTGGAGCCTGCATTGGATTCGGTGTCTCCCTCTCTCTCTGCCCATCCCCCACTCTCTCTCTCTCTCAAAAATAAACATTAAAAAAACATTAAAAAAATAAATAAAAATAGAACTATGATATTATTCAACAACTCCACTTCTGGGAATATATCTAAAGGAAACAAAAACACTAACTCAAAAAGATATCTGCACCCCCATGTTCATAGCAGCATTATTTACAGTGGCCAAGACATGAAAACAACCTAAGTGTCCATCAGTGGATGCATGGGTAAGGAAATTGTGGGGCATATACACAATGGAATATTATTCAACCATAAAAAATGAGGAAATCCTACCATTTACTATTTTGTTTTGTTTTTAAATGTTTATTTATTTAGGGGTGCCTGGGTGGCTCAGTCAGTTAAGTGTCCGACTTCAGCTCAGGTCGTGATCTCGCAGTCCGTGAGTTCGAGCCCCGTGTCAGGCTCTGTGCTGACAGCTCAGAGCCTGGAGCCTGTTTCAGATTCTGTGTCTCCCTCTCTCTGACCCTCCCCCGTTCATGCTCTGTCTCTCTCTGTCTCAAAAATATAAATAAAGGTTAAAAAAATTTAAAAAAATGTTTATTTATTTATTTTTAAGAGAGAGAGAGAGGCAGAGAATCCCAAGCAGGCCCCATGTTGTCAGTGCAGAGCCCGTTGTGGGGCTCAAACCCAGTAACGGTGAGATCATGACCTGAGCAGAAACCAAGAGTCACCCAGGTGCCCTGGAAATCCTACCATTTGTGACAACATGGATGGACCTTGAGGGTATTGTGCTAAGTGAAGTATGTGAGTCAGAGAAAGACATATACCATATGATCTCACTTATATGTGGAATCTAAAAACAAAAACACACTCATAGAAATAGAGAGGAGACTTGTGGTTACTAGAGGCGGGGATAGAGGGTGAAAATTGGAGGAAGGTGGCCAAAAGGCATGAACTTCAAGGTACAAGACAAGTAAGTACTAGGAATGGAACATACAACATGATGACTATGGCCACCGCTGCTCTGTGATCTAGAGGACAGTTGTTAAGAGTAAATCCTAGGGCACCTGGGTGGCTTGGTCAGTTAAGCATACAACTTCAGCTCAGGTTATGATCTCACAGCTCATGGCCTTGAACCGCGCATCGGGCTCTGTGCTGACAGCTCAGAGCCTGGATCCTGCTTCTGATTCTGTGTCTCCTCTCTCTGCCCCTTACCCACTCATACTCTGTCTCCCTCTGTCTCTCAAAAATGAACAAACATTAAAAAAGTAAATCCTAAGAGTTCTCATCACAGGGAAGACATTTTTCCCCTTCTTTTGTTCTTTCTTTTCTTTTTATTGTGTGTATATGAGAATATGGATGCTAGCTCAACGTACTGTGGTAATCATTTCACAATATATCTACATCAAACCATCATGCTGTATGCCTTACACTTATACGGTGATGTATGCCAATTATTTCTCAATAAAACTGGGGGTGAAAAACCCTACCCGGAGCCATCATGGCAGACATGACAAAGGGAAAAGAGGTTATCAGAGATCCTCAGAAGGTGTGTCTGTGTGGGTGTGTATTCCTGGCTGTGTGTGTACATGTGTGTGAATATATATGTGTATGTGTGTGCATGTGCTCACATGCGTGTTTCAGAGTATTCTGGTCCTGTCACATAAACAAACTCTTCCCTCAGCACTTTTCCAATTTTCCCTCTACCAAAAGGTGAAAAAGCTTTAACTTACTCTCCCTTGAAATGGGCTTTACATTCCTGTTGGGCACTACAGCTGTGTACAGATTAGACACCAATGGATTCTTTCCAGATGAATGAATATTGGAGAGAAGAGCCACCAGGCAGCAGTATCAAACTATGGAATGGAGAGTGGTGGGCTCCTTCGGAGCTGGAAGTTGGCATAGATCTTACCACCTTAAATTTCTTGTGAGAACGGTGGAGTTGTGTAGCCATATGTGCCATATCCTGGCATATCAGGATGCTATCTATGGCCAGCTAGTGTGAACTTCTCATCATACAGAGGACCATTCCCAGTGGAGAATGTGTTCTGTAAAGGGTTTCTCAAATTGGCCTGTACCCCATGCTGCCCAGAATGCTGTCTCTGCTCCCTTGCAAGGGGCTTCTTTGAGCAACTGGCCTAGTCATATTTCTCCCCACCCCCCCTTTTAAAAAATATTTATTTATTTTTGAAAGAGTGAGAGGGGGAGAGGCTGAGAGAGAGGGAGACAGAAAATCCAAATCTCTCTGCAGAGAGCCTGATGCTGGGCTTGGACCCACAAACTGTGAGATCATGACCTGAGTGGAAATCAAGAGTCAGAGGTTCAACCTACTGAGCCACCCAGGAGCCCCAAGTTTCTCCCCCTTTTTAAAACTTCAGTCTGCCTCAATGGAGGGATGTGCACTGCACACAGGAAAGGGGGCTAAAACTGGTGCATGTGGCAGCTGTGATGTTGTAGTCCACTCCTTAAGGTGGTGGACATGCGTGCTACCTCAGACTTTTCATATTATTCCTGGCTGTGTTTTTGTAATCACAGTGGAGCATGCCCAGGGAAAGAAATAGCAGTACACTGCAGGAATCCCCACTCCCAGTCCCATTTCTGGGGAGCAACCAATTTTAGTTCTTTTCTTCCTGTATGTACCCTCATTTCTCTAGATAAAGCACTTCTGCTTTTCTGCCTTTGTTCACCAATGTTTGGAAGTTATCTGTTGACTTCCTGCTAAGCTAGTTGAGGGTTTATCATAATTACATAGCTATATCCCCATTTGTCACCCTTTATTAATTATTCTAGTAATTTTTGCAATGTTTTATGTTTTTGTTTCACAAATTATTGGCTGCATGTTTTGAATCCCCACTTGCTAAGATGAGATATTGGCACTCTTTCCTTTCCCCTCGGCTCTCCTTCCCACTCACCCCTCTTACCAGGTGGTATTCTGGTACAGCAGTGGGTCCTTATTGAAAAAGACCTAATCTTCAAAGCAGAAGTTATGAAAAATGCAACTATTTTTTTAAGTTTGTTTATGTATTTTGAGAGAGAGAGAAAGCATGAGTGATGGAGGGGCAGAGAGAGAGGAGAGAGCAAGGATCCCAAGCAGGCTCTGTGCCAGCAGTGCAGAGGCTGACATGGGGCTCAAACTCATGAAACCTGAGATCATGACCTGAGCCGAAGTCAGACACTTAACCGACTGAGCCACCCGGGTGTCCCAAGATGCAACTAATTTTTATTGAACATTTACTATGTGCCAGGAACTGTATGCATGCATCATCACATTTAATCCTCATGGTAACCCTAGAAGGGAAGCATCATAATTGCAGTTTTACACATGAGAAATCTGTGACCAGACCATGCATCTGATAGGAGGCCAAGCTGAGATTTGAACCAAGGTTGGAAGTCCCTATTCCTTTTCCAGAGCCCCATGTACCCTTCAGCTTCAGTTTCATCTGCAGCTTTTCAAGTCTACTCTCTGTGGCCAATGCTTGGATTGAAATACCTCTTTTGTTTTTGGAACCCCACCGTAGTTCTGGCTTGTTCACAGACACTACACCTTCTTCCCAGATCAGGGAGAATGGCGACTTGAGAGGGAATGGAAGGCAAACGGAACATCCCTATGGGGTGTGTGAGGCTGGGGGATTATCCGGATGGGCTTCATGGTTCAGTAATGTGCTTGCCAGGCCCTTTCTACCTGGCAGCCCAGGCCTTTGGAAGCTGGCGAAGAAGTGCCAGGTAGCCCAGGAGCTGACACAGGGAGTTATTTTACAGCATCATCAGTGCTTCTTCCAGCCAGCATGCTGCCTTTGATATGAGAAGCAAATACGGAATTTTGAAGGTTGTAGCTGACTCAGACCATTGCTCTGGCATTGCGGTCATAGACACATGTGGGAAATTCCCAAATTGACTTTCCCACAGAGCTGTTTTGGAGTGGGGGACAGAAAGAGGCCGGGGGTGGAGAATGTATTTTTGTTATTTATTTGATTAGTATTTGTTAAATCGTTGGACCAGTTCAACTAGAGGCACCGAGTGGGAGTTCCCCAGAGGTCACTTCCGGGTATATGGAAGAGTTGAGAGGTCAAGAGGTCCTGGCTCAATTTTCCATACTGAGGAAGGAGAGACTATAAAAACATAAAAGAGACAATCCCAGATTCTTTTTATTGGTGTTAAGGCTGCTGTCATAGAGAAACATTTGGACATCTTTACCCACCTGCTCTCCCTCAACCCAGGTACCCTGGTTTCTTCCTTTCTGTTGGCATTCCAGCCATCCACCCAATTTTGGAGTCATCTTGATTCTTCTATCCTCTTGCCAACCCATCTCCTTAATTCTAGGTCCATTTACGTACATACACACACACACACACACACACACACACACAGGCATATACCCCTGAAACCCCACTCTATTGATTTGCAGTGTCTCATGCATTCATCCTTTCCCCCTCTCTTCTTAGTGACCCCCAGCCTCATTGCTTCAGGTCTAGACAATTGGATTAGCCACTCTTTGTGCCTCCAGTTGCACCCCGCACCCCACTGGCCTGGCCCTAATCCATCGAGTCACAACTGCCAGATGAGTTTGAATCATGATTGCCAGAAGAATCTTCTGAGAGAACAGCTTTCTTATACCTGCTCATACTTTCTCAAGGCTTCTCTGCTGTTTACAGTATGAAATCCAAATGCCTCAACCTGGCATTCAAGGCCCCACACTGCCTGCTTGCAACCTCGATTTCAAGACTTAGTTCCTGCCACTCCCCTACTGAATTGAGACTTTGTTGAAGATAGAGAACATGTCTGGTTTACTGCTGGGGCACTGACAGCACAGGAGGATGCCTATGACATTGGGTGGGGGGCAGGACTTGTTTGATGAACGAGTGAAGGAATGAAGAAGATGATGATATCATGGGACTCATTCAGGGGCCTCTGTCACTGACCAGGTGGGTGACCTTGGATAAGTCCTTTCCTTTGGATGGCATGGGATTACAACAGCAATCCCAAATGTATGGCTCTTAGGCCCTATAGGGTTTATAAGCCCTAAGGGCCTGCAGACATGCTTTGTTGGTTGGCACATTAAATGATTTTAAATGCCTTTTTGTAAGGTGTGTGTGCTCTAGTTCCCCGGTCCCTCCCCCAGTTTTCTTACACCTCCCCTTCTCTTTCATTTTCATTAGCTGCTTGGTGCCTAAAGGCATTTACATTTGTGACCCTTGGATTAGGTGGTGTTTATGCACCTTTCAACACTGGTGAGGGAGTGATTCTCTGTTTGACCTGCTTTGAAATGAAAATTCCAAGTGCTTTGGTTAAGTGGTTTCCAATGTCATCTAATATACAGCAGTCAGGCCTGACTGACTCTGCCCTCCTCAAACAGGCCTGCAAAGAACAGTGGTGTGTGCCCTTAGTGTTTCTGGCTTTGGTAGTCAGCTGCAGAGGGAGATGTTCTTCCATTGAAAGTGATTGTCTTCACATAGCCCAGTCCAAGTGTGGCTCATTTATAGCCTAGAAAGGACCAAGCAGTGCCCATTGGCAGTCAGCTGGGCATACACAGGAGGCATTGGTTGCAGGCACAAAGTAGGAATTTAGCCCAAGTTGCCTGGCAGGGACCTTTCCAGGACAAAGTGCTGAATGCAGAGTGTGTGCTAGCAAGCACTGCTCTCACCCTCTGCCTGGCTCTCAGTGGCCCGGTCTGCATTGACACTCCACAGAGAAGCATGGGGTGGGCAGGGAAGGTCAAGAATGGCATTCTCACCACAGGGATCCTTTGCATTAGCTGGTTCCAGGGGCCACATGAGTTGCGGATCTGCCTGGCCACAGGCTGGCAAGGCCCAGCTCACTAGGGGATGGTAGACAAACACAGCTGCTGCTTGAAGGCACTGGCCCAGCCCAGACAGCACTTGAACCCCACACATTTGGGCAGTATCTAGGTAAAAGGTACTGAAAGCTGGGCAGAGGGCTGGGTTGAGTTATCTGCCCATCACTGGGCATAGTCACCGGGTAAAACTGCTGATGGCCTGTGGTGCCAAATGGCTGCGCTGAAGTTTAATGTGGAGGGTGTAGAGGGACACACATGATAAACCTATCCTGTATGTAGCTGTTGTAGGCATTTGGGATGGGGATGGGGAGGATGAAGGAGGCAGAGGGGAGAAGACAGATACTGTTTCTGACTAAGCCATTTCATGTGTCTGGAACAACTCTATGGAGCTTCCTGGGGTGAAAGGGATTGATTCTGTGTGGTTTTGCTTCCCTGCTTCTACACTTTCCTGCTCGGCAGCTTATGAACTCAGGGAGACAAATCCCTAGTACTGTTTGTTGAAGTCAAATAGAATGGAGAAGGTAAACTTTCCAAAGAAACTTTATGCGACACATTTCAAAGCCCTAGAAACAGTTTCGCAGGTTTTGTGTGTGTGTGCGTATGTGTGTGTGCGTGCGTGTGTGTGTGTGTGTGTGTGTGCGTGCGTACCTGTGTGTGTGTGTGTTGTTGGTTTCCTTTGCAGGACTGCAACCCACTCATGTAAGCAGAGCATTGGGTGAGACCCTCAAGCCTGTTGCGGCTGCAGGGGGAAGTGGGTGCACCTGCCTACAGAAGTGGGAGTGGAAGTGTGTGCAGCTGTTGAAGGCTGGGAGAAGCTGGCCATGTGGGTCTTGGCTGTAGTCAGGACCAAAGGCCATACACACAGGGGAACGTGATGTGATGGGTGGTGTGAGTGTGGGCATGTTGTCTGTTATCATAAATGTTTGTGACATGACTGGGAGCCTTGGCTGTAGCTGTCGTGTGTGGATTTGTGGTGTGCAGGTTGAAACCAGGATGTTTCGGTAGTGACAGGAGCAAGCATAGGAGATGAGGCTAGAGAATCCCAGTGTCGACTAGATAGGCGTACAGTGGACTGACTGCTCTCACTTTCATTCCCCCACAGCCAGCTGAGCCTGTGTCTGGCAGTGCTCAACACTGTTAGAGGGGTTCCATACCTTCTCTAACAGGCTTGCGTATTTCAGCTGGAAGCCATGGAAGTCCACACACTCAGTTGTGCCATTTCTGGCACACTCAGCTACCCCCCAGTGTCCCAGAAGCTCAGCTCCCTCTGCATATCAGGTCAAGGAGATAAGGCCAGGCCTTTGCTTGCGGACCCATACCTGTGTCTCATGTTCAGCCAAAGGCCTCGTCATCATCACACAGTGAGGCTTCCTGCTGAAATGCAATCTCCTGCTGAGACAGAAGCCACTGAGGAGATTCTGGGGTTCTCTGTTTTTTGAGTAATTGGGGGGCAGGGTGCCCTGGCCTGGGCTCTGCAGCTGCTTCCCTCATGCTGCCCAATTCTTGCATCCACTCCTACCATACGATTGTGCTCTTTAACACCTAGGAGGATTTGAGGTAGAGATGATGGTCCTGTGATTGGCAGGCATTTGGGCCTTCATCCCCATGGCTACTAACCAGCTGGCCTGGCCTGGCATGGCCATGTGGCTTACATGGCATGGGGGCTCTGTCTGAATGAGCCAAGTTCGTTCTCCCCTTAGCAGTAGGAATTTTGGCCAGTGAACAGGCACTGGGGTTCCCTGACCAGAGGAAGCAAACTCATATGCATGCAAGGCCACACCCTGCCCTTGGCAGATAACACAAGGATAAGACTTAGCTAAGTGAAAGACAACTCATGGTGTGACCAAACACAGCGCCTGTCTCCTCACATTACTTTTGAAAACACTTTGCAGGCCAAAAAAAAAAAAAAAAGGCCGACCAAAAGCATCTGCAAACCATATTTCAGCCTCCTGGCTGTTAGTTCGTGACCAATGTGAGAAGCAAAATTTAGCTGCACATCACTGACAATGAGTTTTGCCTGCTAAAGTATTTGCTGACCTTCCAAACCCAGTTTAAATGGCATCTGTGTGATACTCTCTGACCCCCTCCTTAGGCCAAATGAATACTTCTGTGATCCTTCAGTATCTCTTTTGTAGCATAATAGACCATTCGTTCATTCATTCATTCATTCATTCAATAAAACTTTATTGAATACTTTGGCAAGGGCTATACTGGTGTTACAGAGATGAATAAGGAAGAAACAGTTTCTGCCCTCAAACAGCAACTAGTCCAGTGCAGGGAGAGATGGGAGAACAGATAGTGACTTTTATTTTTTTATTTATTTTTTTTTAAATTTTTTTTCAACGTTTATTTATTTTTGGGACAGAGAGAGACAGAGCATGAATGGGGGAGGGGCAGAGAGAGAGGGAGACACAGAATCGGAAAAAGGCTCCAGGCTCTGAGCCATCAGCCCAGAGCCCGACGCGGGGCTCGAACTCAAGGACCGCGAGATCGTGACCTGGCTGAAGTCGGACGCTCAACCGACTGCGCCACCCAGGCGCCCCAGATAGTGACTTTTAAATGTATAAAGGCTCAGAGCTTCCTGAGGGAGGCTCCCTCTGTATAAGTGTGTAAAAGCTGAGGAAGGCAGGCTTCTGGGAAGAGGGAGTGGCTTGGACAGGTAATGGAGGAAGAAAACAAGTAAACCAAGCTGAGCCAGGCTCTTCCTATCCCTTGGAAATCCCTAAGCAGACCCTTGGAGTTATGGCTATCTTTGGCCTGCTCTGGCCCTTTTGAGTGGCTCTGGAACTGGTGCCTAAGGAATGGCAAGGTGGGCGGGCGGTGGAGTGGGGGGTGCGGCTGGGAGTGTCAGGAAACAAGGCAGATCATTTAGGGCCTCTGGGGCCCTGCTAGGGATGTTAGCCTTTACCCAGGAGGCAGTGGGGAGCCAGCTGAGGCTTGGAGCAGGGGAGTGATGCATCTGACTTTGGTTTTGGAAGGCCCACACTGGAACCTGTGTGTGTTAGGTGGACAGGAGGGGCAAGAGACTGATATCAGGGAGGCTAGCAGGGAGCCCTGTCCCCAGTGCCTGGGCTTGCTCGCCCTGTACCTCCTGAACCAGTGAGTGATTGGGGTAGGATGGGATGTGTAGAGCTGCTGCTTCTGCTGTTCCTAGGGAATTCCACTTTCACAGACATCCACTTGGGGATCTCATAGGCATCTCAGATGTGCCATGTTGAAAGCCAGACTCCTAACTGCCCCCACCCAAACCTGCTGCTTCTGCAGTTTCCCCCCATCTCAGCTACTGGCATCCCTAACTTTCTAATAGCTCAGGACCCAAACCACAAAGTCATTCTTGACTCCTCTCTTTTTCTCGTAGTTCATGTCTACTCCATTAGCATATCATGTTATTTCACCATCACAATATCCACAATCAAGTCATGTGTTACCACCTTCATGGTCTGTGCCACCGTCATCACTCCCCCTGGATATGTGCAACAGCCTCCTACCAGGTCTCCCTGTTCTATCAAATTATTACACCTTGGATCTTCTACAGTCTACTCTCAGCACAGCAGCCAGCATGATCCTGATGAAAACTGAGTCAGATTATGTCCTGACCCTGCTCAAAACCCTCTGATGACTATTTCAGACCAAAAGCCAAAGTCCTTACAGTGGCCCACAAAGCTTTGCATGATCTGCAAACCACCCCTCCATGACCTGTCTGACCTTATATCCGGTCACTGTCTCCCTCATGCACTCTGCTCCAGCCATACTGGCCTCCTCACTGTTCCCCAAACAGCTTCAGGGTCTTTGCATTTACTGTTCTCTCTGCCTAAGATTCTTTTCCTCCAGGTATCTCTGTGGTTCACTCCCTCACTTCATTCAAATCTCTGCTTAAATGTCACCTTCTCAACGAAGCCTTCTTTGACCATCCTATTCTTTTTTTAAAGCTTATTTATTTTGAGAGAGAGAGAGAGAGAGAGAAAGAGAAAGAGAGTGAGCAGGGGAGGAGCAGAGAGTGACGGAGAGAGAGAATCCCAAGCAGGCTCTGCACTGAACCTGACACGGGGCTAGAACCCACGAACTGTGAGATCATGACCTGAGCTGAAACTCAGTGAGTCAGACACTCAACCAACTGAGCCACCCAGGTGCCCCCATCCTATTCTAAAATAGCACCCTAGCTCTTCTGGTCCCCTGAGACCCTCTCTTGTTTAATTTTTCTCCAAACCAGACATTGCCTTTTAACTTATGACAGCTTTACTAATTTATTTGACTTATTGTCTGTCTCCCTCCACCAGAATCTAAACTTCACAAGAACAGGAATTTGTGTCTGTTTTTGCTCCTGCTGTATTCCTAGTGCTTGGAAGAGTGCCTAGCACATAGTAGGTACTCAATAAAGACTTACTGAATAAACAGGTAGAGGGTGGGGATCAGTGGGATTGCCCTGGGTAATTTCTGGGCTGTATGACCTAGGATTCTCAGCAGTATATTGTATATGGGAAGCAGAGAGCCCACTGAACCATAGGAGTTAGCAGGTCTAGCCAGGGTGACCTTGGGCAAGTCCATGCCACTCATGTGATACTCAGTTTTCTCATTTATAAGGTGAGAGATCTGATGTGATGATCTGTAAGGGGCAAGGTGAGGGCCTGGCCAACTGGGCTTACCACTCAGGCCCCATGGGCATGAGGTCAGAGGTCCTCACCCCTGCCATTCTCTTTTTCTTTCTTGACCTCTTCTAACATGCCATCTTATTCTCAACCCACATCTATGAAAACACCACGTTATAGCTGTTCAGACAATGATGGGGGAGGGAGATGGCCACCCATCAGTTGCATTCAACCAAGCCAGCTGTACTCTCTGAAGTGTGCCTGGCTCTGGTTTAAAGGCCTGGTGCAGGGCAGAAGTCTGTCAGAGACCAGGAGTGGGATGATGTCCCACCCCACTTTCCAGGGTGAAAACTTCTACCACAGCTACTACTCAGGTGGGTCCATCTCGGGAGCAATCCCATCTTCTCTCCCAGACCAAACTCTTCTACCTAGTCTAGTTGAGGCCCAGCATTTTTCAATAATTTCTCACTTAAAATTTTAGTTCTTACAATAACAATATGAAGCAGACATTTTTAGACCCATTTTTTTTTTCAGAGGACAACACTGGGTCTTGGAGGAGTTAAGGAGTTTGACAAGGTCCCACACAACCTCTCTTTCTGCAGGAATCACTTGGAAATATGCTGACCAAAGTCTGGGAGTCTCATTTGTGTGGTTGGAGCTGTGAGAGAATCAGAAGGGAGGATGCTTGATTCTTCCTTCTGCTCCATCTAGGCCACAGGTGGAGCCCAAGGGATAGAAAACAAGCCAGCCCAGATGGAAGTCATCATTCTCCCGCCAGCTCCCTGAAGGCTTAGCAGAAGGGAGGCGCCTTCCCTGCCTAGCCCTGCCAGGAATCTGGGTGTCCTGAGAGGCTGAGACCAGTGAGCAATGGGGGTGGTGTGTGCAAGGTACTCCATGCAATAAACTATTTTCCTTTCTCATTCCAAAGATGAGAGAGCACTTGGTGAGCTGTGCTTTGTTCCAATGGAAACAGAAAACTAGAAAAGCCCAGTGGGGGTTGGCCAAACTTTCCTTTGTGCTCTCAGGCTGGAAGGCTAAATGGGAGGACTGTAGCAAGGCGGGGAGGGGTGGGGCAGGGCCCCTATAAGGGCAACAAATCAGTAGAAGGGAGACCAGGATGGATTCTAGGAAAAAAAAAAAGACAAAGAGCTAAGTACGTGCTGATGGGAAGGCCTTGCAGTCCCCTTCACGCAGCCTTACTCCACATGTGTCTGCTAAGTCTGGCAGTCTCCAGCAAGGGGCCACAGGACCCCAGAGACACAGCCAAAGGTACCTCCGGGACCACTACTTTCCATTCATCCTCTGAGCCCCCAGCCCAGTCTCTTTTGTGCCCCTACAACACATCATGTTCCCACCAAGAATAATAGGAACTCAAATTTGTCAAAATCATTAGTTTGTCAAGCACTTCCCCATGTAATAGCGTTTCAGGAAACAGAGTAACTTATTGGTTAAGAACATAGGCTCAGGGCCCAAACTACCTGGCTCTGCTATTCCACAGCTGTATGATCTTGGGAAAGCTACTTAGCCTCTGTGCCTCAGTTTTCTCATCTTTAAAATGGGAATAATCACAAGAGCTACATCTTAAGGTTGTTTTTAAATGTTTATTTATTTATTTTGAGAGAGAGAGAAAGAGAATACATGCACAAGTGTGCACAAGTAGGGGAGGGGCAGAGAGAGAGGGACAGAGAGAATCCCAAGCAGGCTCTGTGCTGTCAGCACAGAGCCCAAAGGTTTTTGTTTTTTTTTATTTTCATTGAGAGACAGAGGGCACAAGTGAGCGAGGGTGGAGACAGAGAGAAGCGGAGCTCACCCAAAGAGGGGCTTGTGCTCACCAGGTGCAGGACTCAAACTCACAAACTGTGAGATCATGACCTAAGCCAAAGTCAGACGCTTAAGTGACTGAGCCACTCAGGTGCCCAGAGGTTGTTTTTAAATTAAATGAACTAATATTTAAATTCCTCCAAAGCAGAGATTTTTGCTTCCTATTACTGCCGTATCCCTAATGCCTGAACAGTGCCTGGCACCTAGCAGAGACTCAGCAAACACTTATTGAATATATATGGAGTGCTCAGAATGGGAACTGGTACTTGGCAAGTGCAACAATATTAGTTGTTGTCTTTCTTACTCTCACAACAGTTCCAAGAGGAGCATTCCGAATTTCACCCATGTCCATTTTCTTCCTCCACATAAGGTTCAGGTTCTGAATCAAGGCACTTGAGGATAGGCAACAAGACAGTTTGGGCCACAGAGGATCAGGAATGCAGCCCTCAAATCTGAGCAGTAGCATCCATACTCCCATCCATTCATTCACTTATCCACTCTACAAATAGTGCACCAATGCCCCTATGGGCCAGGGCCTGAGCTGGGAGCTGGGGGTATATAGATGATGAGACAAAGATTCTGTGTTTGAGGAGCTGAGATCCTAGTGAAAGGAGACAGGCAAAAGCAAGTAAACACTTAGATAATTTCAAATGGTCATAAATGTTATGAAGAAAATAAAGTGGTACAAAGGGACAGAGGATGGCTGGGGTGTATATGTAGTGGGGCTGAGGAAGTGACATAGGAGCTCTTCTGGGGGGGTCTTGGTCACAGATCAAGGGTCCCTGCCTTGCTTGAGTTTGTCTTTAGTACCCTGGAATACATTGGAATACATTACTTCATCCTGCGAGCATTTATATGCTGTCTGCTCAAGGCAGGTGTCAGTTGCTAAGTGTAGTTCCTAAGGGTCTGTACATAGGGGTCTGGGTGTGAGGGGCTGGAGAGAAGGGGGCTGTGTACATGTACTACCTACAGAGGAAGTGTCTGGCATCAATTGTCCTCTGGCAAAAGCTGTTAGTTATACTGGCTAAAATGATGGTAGCAGCCTGGAAGCTTCCCTGAGGTCCTTCCATGCTCCCAGGGAGGAGGTTTCTGTCTAGTGTTCTCATGCCTCATGTTCGTTCATGGTGCCCCCTTCACCCACACAAACACCACTCTATCTTAAAGACAGCCCAGGCACTGTCTCGTGCCATCATAACCCTAGTCACACGTGAGTGTCCTTATTCATTACATGTTTGGGCATCTCCAGAGCCCAGTACAGGATTGATACCTAATAAATACTTATCAAATGAAAGAATAAATGGGTGACTATTTTTCCTTCTGCTTCTTCCACTGTCTCATTCCCCCTTATGCATCAAGATGCAGCTCACATCTCACACATCATCTTATCTCCTTGCTTAACTCACTTTAATTAACTATTAAATGAAAAAAGGTTAAACTGTGTAAAGCTGAGGAGCCCTTTCTCATCCTTTACTTCCTCTTTGAAACCTACCTTGACTTCCCTAGTCAGGGTTGGTCCCTCCCACCTGAGTGCTCCAGCACATTCTATTCCCCCATCATAGCCTTGATCGCTCTATAGGTATTGTCTGCTACTGCTCTGTCATATCCCCAACCTGTAATTTTCTCAGTGGCAAGGACTGTGTTTTGGTCATCTCCACATCCCCAGCATTAGCCCCTAGAGGGCGCTCAATAAATATTTGTGGAATTAATGGGGGGAAAAACCCAAAATGAATGGTTTGTCGATTTTGCTTAGAGCGTCCTAGGTGGTGGTGTGGAGCTGGAGCTGGCTTGTTGTGGCTCCCGAGACCCAGTTGTTAAATATTAAGTAAATTTGCGAGCCAATTGTTAAACACAGCCATCATTAAAAATTAAATTACATGAGACAACAGAAAACAAACCGAAATTGAGGGACATTTTGTCAAATACATGACCAACTAAATGCAATATAGGATCCTGGTTTGGATCCTAGAACAGAAGAAAGGCTTTAGTGGAAAAACTGGTGAAATTCAAATAAATTTTGTACTTTAGTTAATAACGTATCAAGGTAAATTTCTCAGTTTGATGAATGTTTTATAATTATGTAAGATGTCAACATAAGGGGAAACTGGGTGAAGGGTATGGGGACCTCTCTGAACTGCTTTTGCAACTCTTCTGTAAGTCTCAAATTATCTCAAACATAATAGTAAAAAATTAATTATTAAAGAAAAACATTGAATTCTATTAACCTCCAATTAAAAATATATTTTAAAAAATAATAAATATTTATTGTTGGACTCAGATAATTAGTTTACTTTGATCTTCCCAATTAGTTTACTTCCTAATTAGTTTACCATGATCTTTGTCCTTTGGCTGATTCACATCGGTTGCATCTAAATGATGTGCGCCCTTGCCCACTCTGTGTTTGGTGATGTCACATAGGTAGTTTTAAATAGGCCGTAGTGAAAGTATTTATATCATGGAAATCTGAAAATGCTACAAATCAGGGCTTGGATTCTTGTTTTGTTCACTGCACTCTAGACTTAAGAAAGCGATGGAGAAAATGTTAATAATGTACATTGGGGAGCCTGGGTGGCTCAGTCGGTGAAACATCTGACTCTTCATCTCAGCTCAGGTCTTGATCTCAGGGTTGTGAGTTCAAGCCCCGTGTTGGGCTCTGCCCTGGGTGTGAAGCCTACTTAAAAAACAAAACAAAACATTAAACCTAAAAGTGTGTTGTGTCAGGGTGCCTGGGTTGGTTAAGCTGGTTAAGCATCTGACTTCAGCTCAGGTCATGATTTCACAGTTTGTGAGTTCAAGCCCCACGTCAGGCTCTGTGCTGACAGCTTGGAGCCTGGAGCCTGCTTCGGATTCTGCATGTCCCTCTCTCTCTGCCCCCTCCCTGCTCATGCTCTCTCTCAAAATAAATATAACATTTTAAAAAAAGTACATTGTGTCTATGGCTGTTACTTTGTGAATAGCACACACAAAAAGTGAGGAAGTATGCTTCCAGTGTATGGAAACTATTATCTGATTCAGCAAACAAGTTGTTCGAATCATTGAATTTGTCAAGTTCCAACACTTCTTCATTGTTTCCCCTTCTTCTTACTCATTAACATAAACGAAGATATCAACCACCATTCATATAGGAACTACATTTGCTCTTATATTACAACTGTAGGTTGGCAATGGATATAAGGATTCAGCAAAATCAATGAAACCATTATACGAAAATCAAGTGGCTACATGGAATTTGCAATAGAGTATTATGTTTTGCGTTATTATTCATAAATTCTATGCTTCACATTCTTATATATTAAGTGATATATATTGCATATGCAAATGCAATTGCATATATATACACATATATATATATATGCATATATATATATATATATATATATATATATATGCAGTCTTTTTTTGAGACCTGGTTGCTAAACATTTACCAAAACACCACTGGTCCCAAATATTAATTAGTGTTTCATCAAATGCATTGATGGAAAGAAAAGAACATTGCCAGCACCTTCCCTGTGCCAGGTTGTGCTATCTCCTTGTGTTCATCACCTCAGTTGCTTTTCATTTCAACTCTGTGAAGTGTAAGTATTGTGGACACCTCTTATGAGGATGAGATGAAGATACTGTGGTTCAGAGAGGTTAAGTGACTGAACTAAGGTCAAGTCCTTGGTATATAGTGGAGCCAGGATTAAACCCTCTATCTGTCTGGATCTAAAGCTGGTTGTATTAGTTTCCTGTTGCTGCTGTCACAAGTTAACACAAGTTTAGTGGCTTCAAACAACACAAAATTTATTATCTTCCAGTTCTGGGGGTCAGAAGTCTTGAAACAGGTGTGTTTGGACTAAAATCAAGGTGTTGGCAGGGCCTGCATTCCTTCTGGAGGTTCAGGGGAAGAATATGCCTCCTTGCCTTTTCCAGCTTTTAGACCCTGCCTGCATTGCTTGGCTTTTGTCCCCTTCTTCCATCTTCAAAACCAGCAATGGCTGCTTGAGTCTTTCCCAGTCCCCCGACCCTCCTTCTGGTATCCCATCTCTTTAACTAACTCTGCCTCTCTTGCCTTCCTTTTTCACTTTGCAAGGGCCGTTATACATTGATTGTGACCACATTGAGGCCACCTGGAAAGTGCAGGATACTCTCCCCATCTCAAGGTCAACTGATTAGCTACTTTAATTCCATCTCCAAACCTTCCCCATGCACACACATAAAATTTGCCATTTAACCTAACATATTCATAGGTTCTGGGGATTTAGGGCATGGATGACTTCGGGGAGCCAGAATTCTGCCTACCACACTTGTGCTTTTTCCATTGACCCTTACCTACTTTGCCTCTTGTTTTAGTAGTTACATAATCCCATGCAAGACTGGCATTATTCTCCCTGACACATGCATGCCGCATGTCCTTCGCTCTCCACTTTGGGGTTAAGATACCCTCTTTCCTTCATTTACTCTCCCAGCCTGCCGGAGAGCACTGTGGGAGAATGGTTTCTAATCCTTGGGGCTTTTAATCCTGGACATATATTTTACCTGTGCACTTACTGAGGTCTCACTTTCTGGACCTGTTTCTAGCCACCACCCAGGATCACACCTTATTTATTTGCTCTTCTCCTAGATATTTACATTGCTGTATCCTAGAAAAGCCCCTGGACTTAACTAAATTGTTCTTTTGCCATGCCTGCTGATGAAGCATCTGTCTGTCTGTGTTTAATATTACTCTCTGGCTTTTCAGATTCAGACCTTCTAAGTAGTAGTCACCCACTTTCCCTTGTTTTCTCCACCCTGAGATCCCAGGTGAGAAACCTCCACTGACACCAGCCAATGGCTAGGAGCTGCCCCTTCCCCCAGGAAGCCTTCACAACAGCCAGAAGCACTTCCACATTGCTTCTGAGTTCTGACCACAACCTTCTTTTCTCCCCCTCTATCCTTGCCAAAAGCTTTGTCCCCCTCCTTTCTGCCTATCGGATTCACACCCACACTTGGGGACCTGTCTGAATTCTGCCACCTTGAAGGAAACTTTCCAGATTATACCATCTCCAGGGACTCTTGTCCTCCTCTGAGTACCTACGGAAGTTATTGTCAGTAACACTTATTTTGACACTTTATCATCTACCATTATGGAGAGGTCTCAAACTGGTGGCTGGTGGGCCAAATAATACCCACTGGTATGTTTTGTTTGATCTGCACATGGTTTGTGACTTTTCAAAATTATTAGGTAACATGTGGCAATCAGTAATATTCCCATATAATGTGGATTTCTGGCTTCTTTGAAAAACAGAGAAGTCTGGTAATATTGGCTCTGCATTCCCACTGGATGGTAATTAGCTGGATTGGGGTAGTGGCTTCCCCTTTATTTTATTTTTTTTAATTTTTAAGTTTATTTATTTATTTTGAGAGAGACAGAGACAGTGTGAGCAGGGGAGGTGCAGAGAGAGAGAGAGAGAGAGAGGGAGAGAGGGAGAGAGGGAGAGAGGGAGAGGGAGAGAGAGAATCCCAAGCAGTCTCCACACCATCAGCACAGAGCTTGATGCGGGGCTCAAACTCATGAAATCTGTGAGATCATGACCTGAGCCGAAACCAAGCATCAGATGCTTAACTGCTTAATGGACTGAGCCACCCAGGTACCCCTTGGCTTCCCCTTTAGATGGAACGTGTACCCTCCAGCGCACCACAGTCCCCACCACTCCTTATTAGTATATTACTCCAGCCTCCTTCACTCCTTTATAGTACTTGCCTGGCTCCTAAAGGCATTCTGAAATATTCCATGCTTGTGCAAATGTCCAGCTACATCACAGTCTCTTGGAGGAAAGAAACTTTATTTTGCATTTCTTTTTTAAATCATTTTATTTTATTTTTCATCGTGATAAGTATATTCTTTAATTCCCATCACTTCTTTCCCGCATTCCCCCCACCCACCTCCCCTCTGGTAAACATCAGTTTCTTCTCTATGGTTAAGAGTTTGTTTCTTAGTTTGCCTCTTTTTCTTTTCCTTGCTCCTTTATTTTGTTTCTTAAATTCAACACTTGAGTGAGGTTACATGGTATTTGTCTTTCTCTGACTGGCTGATTTCATTTAGCATAATACTCTCTAGCTCTACCTGTGTTGTTGCAAATGGCAAGATTTCATTCTTTTTATGGCTGAATAATATTCCATTGTATATATACCACTTCTTCTTTATCCATTTATCTATCAATGGACATTTGGGCTGTGTCCATAGTTCAGCAATTATAAATAGTGCTGCAATAAATTTACGGATGCCTGTATCCCTTTGGATTAAGTTTTTTTGTATTTTTTGGGTAAATACCCAATGGTGTGATTATTAGATTGTAGGGTAGTTCTATTTTTAACTTTTTGAGGAGCCTCCACACTAGTTTCCACAGTGGCTGTACCAGTTTAAATACCCACCAACAGTGCACAACTTCCTTTTTCTCCACATCTTCGCCAACACTTGTTTCTTATGTTGTTGATGTTAGCCATTCTGACAGGTGTGAGGTGATATCTCCTTGTAGTTTTGATTTGTATTTCCCTGATGATGAGTGATGTTGAGCATATTTTCATGCATCTGTTAGCCATCAGTACATCTTATTTGGAGAAATGTCTGTTCATGTCTTCTGCCCATTTTTTATTGGATTATTTGTTTTGGAGGGTACTGAGTTGTGTCAGTTGTATATATATTTTGGATACTAACCCTTTATCAGATATGTCATTTACAAGTATCCTCTCCTATTCTGTAGGTTGCCTTTAAGTTTTGTTGATTGTTTCCCTCACTGTGCAGAAACTTTTTCTTTTAATTTAGTCCCAATAGTTTATTTTTGCTTTTACTGCCCTTGCCTCAGGAGACATATCTAGAAAAATGTTGCTATGGTCAATGTCAGAGAGATTACTGCCTGTGCTCTCTTCAAGGATTTTTATGGTTTTAGGTCTTTAATCCATTTTGAGTTTATTTTTATGTATAATGAAAGAAAGTGTTCCAGTTTAATTCTTTTATGTGTATCCTGCGACTATTACTAAATTCATTTACCTGTTCTAGTAGTTTTTTGGTGGAGTCTTTAGGGTTTTCTATATATAGTATCATGTCATCTGCAAATGGTGAGTTTTACTTTTCCCTTACCAATTTGGATGGCTTTTATTTCTTTATGTTGTCTAATTGCTGTGGCTAGGACTTCCAGTACAGTGTTTAATAAAAGTGGTGAGACAGGACATCATTGCCTTGTTTCTGATCTAAGTGTCTTACCATTCAGTATGATGTTGGCTGTGGGTTTTCCATATATAGCCTTTATTGTGTTGAGGTATGTTCCTTCTGAAGCTACTTTGTAGAGGATTTTTATCATGAATGGATGTTGTACTTTGTCAGATGCTTTTTCTGTGTCTATTGAAATGATCATATGGTTTTTATCCTTCCTCTTATTGATGTGGTGTTTCCTGTTGATTGCTTTGTGAATATTGAACCACCCTTGCATCCCAGGAATAAATCCCACTTGATTATGGTGAATGATTTTTTTTTTAATTTTTTTTTCAACGTTTATTTATTTTTGGGACAGAGAGAGACAGAGCATGAACGGGGGAGGGGCAGAGAGAGAGGGAGACACAGAATCGGAAACAGGCTCCAGGCTCTGAGCCATCAGCCCAGAGCCTGACGCGGGGCTCGAACAACCGGACCGCGAGATCGTGACCTGGCTGAAGTCGGACACCCAACCGATTGCGCCACCCAGGCGCCCCGGTGAATGATTTTTTTAAATGTATTCTTCAATTCAGTTTGCTGGTATTTTGTTGAGGATTTTTGCATTCGTGTTTATGACAGATATTGGCCTATAGGTGTCTTTTTTGTGGTGTCTATCTGGTCACCTACCAAGGTGATACTGGTCTCATAGAATGATTTTTGATGTTTTCCTTCTTCTGTCCTTTTTTGGAATAGTTTGAAAACGATGGGTAATTACTCCTCTTTAAATGTTTGGTAGAATTCACCTGTGAAGCAGTCTAGTCCTGGACTTTTGTTTGTTTGGAGTTTTTTGTTTACTGATTCAATTTCATTGCTGGTAATTGGTCTGTTCAAATTTTCTATCATCTATCTCCTTTAGTTTTGGTAGGTTATGTGTTTCTAGGAATTTATACGTTTCTTCTAAGTTTTCCAATATGTTGCCATATGGGTTTTCATAATAGTCTATTGCAATTGTTTATATTTTGTGGTGTTGGTTGTTATTTCTCCTCTTTCATTAGTGTTTTTGTTTATTTGGGTCCTCTCTCCTTGATAAATCTTGCTAGATGCTTATCAATTTAGTTGATGTTTTCAAAGAAGCAGCTCTTGGTTTCATTGATCTGTTCTATTGTTTTTTTAGTTTCTGTATACTTTATTTCTGCTCTAATCTTTATTATGAATTTTTGAATTTACTTTGTTTCTCTCATGCTGCTCTGTACATAGTAGATGCTTGCTAAATATTGAAAGAATAAATAATTTCCTGAAATAGTGGTCATCTTCTAAATGATTCTAGAATTAGTAAGAATTTGCTGTTTCTATAAGATACATTTGTTGAGGAAGTACTATGTACCTGACTGTGAGATGCCTCAGAAAAACAGAGAAGGAAATCAAGACTTAGCGAGCCTGTACAGTAGGGCTGGGGCTGTAGATCTGGTAGCTTCAGAGGTAAAGGCCAATACCGTTGTCTGGTGAGGAAGCTTTCCTAAGTGTCAGTGCTGGAAGCAGAGAGGAGCTGCCATGGCAGAGTTTGTCCACAAACTCTGAGAGTTACTTTGTTTGAGTAGAGAGTTGCTTTGTTTGTTTGTTAAATACCCTTTCCATTCTGGGAATTTATTAAATTTTTTAAAAAAATGTTTGTTTTGGAGAGAGAGAGAGAGGCCGAGTGCAAGTGGGGGAGGGGCAGAGAGAGAGGGAGACACAGAATCCAAAGGAGACTCCAGGCTCTGAACTGTCAGCACAGAGCCCGACATGGGGTTTGAACTCACGAACTGCGAGATCATGACCTGAGCTGAAGTGGGATGTTTAACCGACTGAGCCACCCAGGTGCCCCTTTGAGCATTTATTAAATAACTCTGCATTTATTCTTGGACTATCAGGAATTTGGAGCATGTTGGGAAACCCACTGAAAAGACGAGGGGAATATAGATAGATTGAGCCTAATTGTTGGTGGGATTTGGAGCCCATTTGGTGAGTCATGTTCAATTGAGAGAAGTGTTTACTGATTCCCTTGCCCATATGTGCTCAGAGGTTGTACTATTCCCTCATGCTGTCACTGGCAGTATTGATGTGTGGTGAGGGATGGGAGAACATAGAGAAATTATGCATGTTTAATTGCACAGCAACAAACAGAAAGGATGTGAGAACACTGAAAACTCCCACTGGGGCAGAAATCTGGTGTCATGTGTTGCTGAACAGCTGCAGGAGAATTTGTCTAGACCTTTGGATGCAGAGGTGGGTTTGCCAGACCTTGGTTCCAAGTAACTTGGAGAGAAAAGAGGATGTGCAGAAAACAGATACAGGGCATCTAGAAGCTTGACTCTGGAGAGTTTGCCTGCTTTGCCACCCTGTCCTCTCCAGCTGCCACCAATTCCAACCATGGCTAGGAGAGGAGGGAAGTGGGAATGCCTCAGCCCCAGTGCCACCAGGCTCCTCTGGGCCTGAAATACTCACAGGCCTTGCTTGGGTCCACCAAAATCCTCAGGTTCAGCTGGGTGGGCTGAACCTCTGGGAAGGAAGAAGCTTTTGGGCCAGTCCTCAAGGAGGCAAGATAGGGAAGGGAGGGGGAATCAGGGCAGAGAATTATCTAAGGACACACATATAGGGGGCTTTTATCCTGCAGACTCTGTAGGAAGCATGGAATCTGTAACCTTGGAATCACCTAGAGCTGGGTTCCAGTGTGGCCTTAGGCAAGTCACTCAATCTCTCCAGGCCCAAGTTTACTTCTCCCTGCATGTGAGGAGTCAGGAGGCAAGGTTTGTATGGGGCCTGGCCCATATTTCAAAAGATGGGAACCATGAGCTCTACAAAGATGCAATTGAGTAATAAAGTATTAAATTGGTTATTATTTGTTGTGGGTTTACTGTGGGCCAGACACTATCCTAACCATTTATGTCCATTATCTCTTTAATCCTCAAAGGGAAAATAAAGAAATTGAGTTATGGTGAGGAGAGGAGGAGGAACTCATCAAAGGTCCTTCAGGTGGTAAATGACAGAACTATCACACACTCCATGCAGAGCAGTTCCAGAACTGACACTTCTAACCAGACCACCTGCCAAACACTAGCCCCATTTCATACACTGGGAAACTTGAGGTTTAAGAGGCACTAGTGTCAGGGACAGAGCTCAGAGCTTTAGGCTTCTGGCTCTGCTGTTTAACATGCTGTGTGACCTTGGGCAAGTTACTTAACCTCTCTGAGCTTCAGTTTTCCATTTTGAAAAAGAGTCCAAAGCCTCTGGCAGCCTATATGGTGAGAAGCAGTATCATGTGGGAGAAGGTGGAGGAGGGGAGGGAGCTCAGAATCTCTTGAAGACCAAGGATGAGAAGACATGGGTGTGACTGTGGTTTTTATGAAGCAGAGGCAGGTCTGGAACAGAAACTTACCAGAGTGAATGTGCCCAGCTCATACTACCCATTTAGTGACTGGCCTGAGAAAGCCCAGATGACCAAGTGGGTGGGAGTGGGTATGGCCACTCTGTTGGCACACCCACACAGTGAGCTGCTGTTGCCACCTAGGGGACAGGCAGTGACCAGAAGCCCAGGCTGCGGCTGTGGTGGAGCAGTAGGGCACATTCCCCGTCTCCTGCTGGTTTCTGGAGTGGAAAGGGGCGGCCAAGACTTGCTCCAGTAGTGGGGATGAGAGTGAAGAAAAGAAGCTGAGAGCTGCCTCTGGTTTGGGAGTTATAAATAAATCCATCTGGAAGTGTTTGGGACTGTGGGAGCCTGAGGCCGGCCCCTGCAATTCAGGCCATGTGGCACATATTTCCATTCACACCAGAACCACCCCCCCACCCCCAGTCCCAAGAGACTGTCTGATTGGGCCTGTCTGCTCTTGCCCTGAGCTTGGCAGGAACCCCTCAGGCCCCAACTCCACTTCCAGCCCCCATCCCAACCCTCCACTCCTCCCAGCCCAGCTCCAGCAAGATGTCTTGCAAGTGCTGCAAAATGTTTCATGTGCATTCAAGTGTTGGTTGAATGAATGAATGAATTTTCAATTCAGCATATAACTGGCAATGCATTGCCCTTATTAGGAAGGGGCCTGGTGGTAGTTATAGAAGGTGAGGCATTCTTTTTTTTTTTTTAATTTTTTTTTCAACGTTTATTTACTTTTTGGGACAGAGAGAGACAGAGCATGAACGGGGGAGGGGCAGAGAGAGAGGGAGACACAGAATTGGAAACAGGCTCCAGGCTCTGAGCCATCAACCCAGAGCCCGACGCGGGGCTCTAACTCACGGACCGCGAGATCGTGACCTGGCTGAAGTCGGACGCTTAACCGACTGCGCCACCCAGGCGCCCCTGAAGGTGAGGCATTCTTGACTTTTGGCCTCCCATCTCAAGATTGTCTATACCCTACCCTGCTAAGGCTAGCCAAGGTGCAAAGGCACTGCCCAATTCTCGTTCATTTTTCTATCCCCAGCACCAACAGTAGGTGTTGGTTATACAAAGGGGTGAGTTGATTTATTAATTTAACAAATAGTTACTGCACACCCTCATGTGCTGTGTACTCTGCTACATGCTGGGAACACAGTAAAGAACAAAATAGAGTCCTTGCTCTCATTGAGCTCATGGTCACAGTGTTTCTCAATTAGATTAATCTTAACACTTAGAGTAAGACCATTCTTTGCAGTGTGGGGTGTTCCTGTGCATTGCAGGATATTTAACATCCTGATTCCTGGGCCCTAAATGTCACTAGTACCCTGAAGTCACCGTGGCTACCATAAATGTCTCTATGCATTGCCAAATACTTCCAGGGGCTAGAAGGACCACCCCTGGCTGAGGACCACTGCTGGGGAACTTGACAGTGAGTGACTGAAGGAAGGCATTCCCCAAGGTGTGAATGTGCTTGAGTCCTCTAAGTCAACATATAAATTGGTGGCTTAGAACTTGGAAATTATGTTTGCCCTACAAAGAAGTAAAATGATCCTTCAGTTGGTAAGTTAGGCCCCCGAAGCCCATAATGTAATGAGGTGCATGGTTCTCCCAAGCTGGGTTAGGACTAGTGTGCAGGCACCATGATGACAGTTTTGAACATGCTGATGAATTGGTTACTTGAGACTGTCTAGACAGCAGCAAGAATCTGGTCCCAGGGCCAGATGACAGGTCAGATCTCAATGTATGGATTTAGGATAAATCCACGTTGAGGTGGGAGTTAGAGCTGAGACCCAGGATCCATTAAGATTGTCAAAGGAGGGGCGCCTGGGTGCCTCAGTCAGTTGAGCGTCCAACTCTTGATCTCTGTGCAAGTCATGATCTCACAGTCGTGGGATCGAGCCATGTGTCATTGGGCTCTGCACTGAGCGAGGAACCTGCTTAGGATTCTCACTCTCCCCCTCCTTGTGCCCTGCCCTCCCCACCACTTGTTCTCTCTCTCTCTATCTCAAAAAAAAAAAAAAAAAAAAAGATTGTCAAAGGAGAAGGAACTGGGGAATGGGGGAAAGGTGAAGAATGAATCCAGGATAAAGGCAAGAGCTAGAGAAGTAGGCCCCAGTGGTATCTCTTCTCTGCCCCTTCATTTCCATTCCCACAGTCAACACCTTAGTTCAGGATCTCAGTTTGTGCCAGGACCATTGCAGCAGCCTCCTAACTGGCCTCCATTCTTCTGGTCTCTGCCTTCCAGAATTATTTTCTTAAAACACAGCATTCATCATGTGCCTTCCCAACATTCATGAGGTCCTACCTCCTCAGACTTGCATCCTAACCACCTGCAGGTCCAGCTTCACATCAACCTGACACTGTCTTGGCAAGCTGGCTCTAGATTCTCCTTCCTGGGCTCATTGTTGCTCATCTTCTAGACCTTACCATCTGGCCGTACAATGCCCCCAAACACATACTGCCCTTCTCACCTCTGCACCACCTCCTCCCCTGGGATGCCTTTTGACCCCTTTCTCCATTTGGAAAAATACACTCAGGCTTCAAGACCAGTTCGAGGCTCCTATCTTTTGTGAAACTTTCCTGGACCCTTTCCTGGCAAGCAGATTTCCTACCTCTGTATCCCCTCTCCAGCTCTTCATATACACTATGGGGCTGTCTGCCTTCCCCACTAGACTAGAAGCTCTGTGAGGGAAGCAGCCATGTCTTGTTTGGCTTTGTAATCCCCTTACTAAGCTCAGTGTGAATGAGTGGGAAACTGGATTTTGGGATGGGCTGGTACAACAGGGCAAAGTGGAAGTAGAATGGTCTCCTCCAGGCCTAACCATGGCTCCACTTAAGCCACTTTTAACTGCTCTCTCCCCATAAGCACTGTTTTTGGATGACGGTTCATGAAAGAGCTAGGGAAGGAAAGGAAAAAGATGGAGAGCAGGTAAAGGACAGGTAGAAGGAGCAGTGTGGAGAAGACAGGAGGGACTGAGAGAATGAAAGAGGAGAGAGGGGAGCAAAGATAAGGGATTCAAATAACCTGGAATGGAATAAGAAAGATTTGGAATCCTAGAAATGAAAGCAACTGCTTAGGCAGGTCAGCTAAACGTACAGTTAATTAATAGGCATTAGTGCCCTTTGGTGCCAAGCTGTGCATGCAACCATGTCCTGCTGGGATCAAATGCCAGCTGCCTAGGATGCCCATTTAGTAAAAAGCAGAAAACAGCATTGACACAAAAGATCTGGAGAATGCCTCAGAGAGTTCTTCTTAAGGGCACCAGGGGCCACTGGGGCCATGTAGTTGCTCCACACCACTGGCCTAGAACTTGCCCAACAAAACTGGGCACAAGAAGAAAATGAACATGTTGTGAGCAGCTAGTATCCCATATGCGATGCCAGACACACTTTTTTTTTTTTCAACGTTTATTTATCTGTGGGACAGAGAGAGACAGAGCATGAATGGGGGAGGGGCAGAGAGAGAGGGAGACACAGAATCAGAAACAGGCTCCAGGCTCTGAGCCATCAGCCCAGAGCCTGACGCGGGGCTCGAACTCACGGACCACGAGATCGTGACCTGGCTGAAGTCGGACGCTTAACCGACTGCGCCACCCAGGCGCCCCAACACACACTTTATACACATGAGCTAATTTTTATTCCTAATGCAACTCTGAGGTAGGTATTGTCCCTATTTTACAGGTTAGAAAATTGAGGTCTTGGGAGAGTTAAAAATTTGACCCAAGGGAGCACAACCTGAAAATCTTGGATCTAGGATTCCAGTGCAGGTCGTCCCCTCCCTAGTTGGCAGCAGCTTGCTCCCCAGCCTTGCTGACTTTGGCTGTGGGACTGATCTCTTTGGATTGATTTCTTTGAACATAAACAAAATACCATCAGTTTTTCCTGGCTCTGGAGCGAGCTTTCAGAATCATGTGCTGTTCTCTAGTTTCCATCTGGGTGCCTTTGCTGGGGGTTCACAAATATGAAGCAACAGGCCTTATCCCGAGAATGAACAGTATGCACCCAAAGATGCCAGGGTGCTTTTGTTCCCAGAAGATGCTTCAGGCAGGGGCTTTCAGCCTATGGGGCCAAGTTTTCTATTTTCTCTTCCCTCCCAATGATCTTCCTGTGGTTGAGGATTGCCTGCTTTCCCAGGCAAATGTAAAATTCCTTATCAAAATCATGGTACCTTTGAGATGTTGGCCACACTGTGTTCTGACTGCCCCTGGAACCAATCCCTGTCTGCTCAGTTGATGATGGATGCGATCTGTCTGCTGCCAGCCTGTGAGTGATGGTGAGCAGAGACAGGAGGTATGGACAGGTCGGGTATGGACAGTGTTTCCCAGAATTCTGATGTGACTTGGCTAGGCCAGCTCATGGAGGGGCTGATGGAGGTAGAGTGACTGGAGCCAATCAGGAGGCAAAATGGCACCCAGTATGACCCCTGTAGAATTGTGGCTTTAGGCAGGGGGAAGCAGGTTGGTTAGAAAATCCAGGGGCGCCTGGGTGGCGCAGTCGGTTAAGCGTCCGACTTCAGCCAGGTCACGATCTTGCGGTCCGTGAGTTCGAGCCCCGCGTCAGGCTCTGGGCTGATGGCTCAGAGCCTGGAGCCTGTTTCGGATTCTGTGTCTCCCTCTCTCTCTACCCCTCCCCTGTTCATGCTCTGTCTCTCTCTGTCCCAAAAATAAATAAAACGTTGGAAACAAAAATTTAAAAAAAAAAAAAAAGAAAGAAAATCCATGATGATAGTTTTCTGGAGTTGTTCTGGAGTCAAGTATAGTCCGGGGACCTTTTGGGTTTGGCCTTTGGCCTAGAATTGTGTGTCTCACATAAGTGGTAGGTAATAATCATGCTGCATGCAAGGCCTTCTGAAATCTTGTTGAATAACAGAATTTTCAGTGACATGCAATGATAAGCAGGGTAACAAGTCTCTGTGCTTGGGTTTGGGCCTTTGCTCTGGTCATTCTACTGAAGAGGATGCTTCTGTACAACCTTCAAAATCTATTTGGAATCCAACCACTTCTCACTACCTCCATTGCTATCATTGCTACTACCCTACTACAAGCCATCACCCTCTCTTGCCCATCACCAGTCTCGTAAAGTAATGCTGTTAAAGCATAGTTTGAATAGGGACTCCTGGGTGCCTCAGTCAGGTAAGCAGCCGACTCTTGATTTCAACCCAGATCATGATCTCACGGTTTGTGAGTTTGAGCCATGCATCGGGCTCTGTGCTAATCATGCAGAGCCTACTTGGGATTCTCTCTCTCTCCCTGGCTCTCTCTGCCCCTCCCCCAGTTGTGTGCACTCTCTCTCTCTCAAAAATAAATAAACATTTAAAAAAGCATAGTTTGAATATGTCAATCTTTTGCTCAGCATCCTCCAACTGCTCCCCATCTCACTCATAGTAAAAGATAAAGCCTTGGGTGCCTGGGTAGCTCAGTCAGTTAGCGTCCAACTTTGGCTCAGGTCATGATTTCATGGTTCATAAGTTCGAGTCCTACGTCAGGCTCTGTACTGACAGCTTGGAACCTGCTTCGGATTCTGTGTTTCCCTCTGTCTCTGCCCCTCCCAGTTAATGCATGCTCTCTCTCTCTCTCTTTCACAAATACATAAACATAAATTTTTTTTCTTAAAAAAGCTAAAGCCTTTATGGTAGCCTGCAAGAACCTCATAATCTGGAGCCCCCTTATGTCCTTGACAATATCTCCTACAAATTCATCTGTCACCTCCTCCATTACAGCCATGCTTGTCTCCTGATCATTCTTTAAGCTTTCCAGGCAGGTTTGTGCTTTGTACTTGTTTTTACTTCTGCCTAGAATGCTTTTATCCCCAGGGTATCAGTCAGGATCCTGGAAGAGAGTGGTTATGGGAACTAGGGAAAGGTTGCTGTATGGAGAGGGCCACCTTTCAGGGCTGTGATCTTTGGTGGAGGGATGTGGCCAACGCATGGTGAACCTGCAAAGAGAGAGCTAGTGAAAAAAAAAATCTCACTTTCTTTTTCTTTCTGATCTCCTTGCAGGTGCTTCCCATTGGTCAAACCTAACCCGAAGCCAGAGGGCAAGGGAACCTGTTGATGCAGTCCATACAGGTCAGCCTACCAGGGCACAAAGCTGGGTGGAGAAGGGTGGAGAAGATCTAGTGGGGGAAACAGAAGATATCCAGAACCACTGGATATTTTTGTAGCTGGCTCTCTCTTGTCCTTCAGATCTCCACCTAAATGTTTCCCTTTCAGTGAGGCCTTCTCTGGCCACCTTTTCTAAAATTTCAACCCCCAACTCCCAACACTTTATATCCTCTTTCCATGCTGTGTTTTCTTTCATGGCACCTAATACCACCTAACATATAATTTATTTATCTTGCTTATCGTCTGCTCCCCCACTAGAATGAGAGCCCCATGAGGGCAGGGACTTCATTTTATTCACTGTGGTTATTAGTGTCTAGAATAATACCTGGCATATAGTAGGTGCTCAATAAATATATGGTGAATGAATGAATGCACTCTCAGGGGCCACCCTACTATGAGTCTGCTGTCCTCCAGGCACAGCTGAGAATACATATCCAATTGTTACTCATGCCTGCTGCTCTCTGTTTCTTCCAAAGAGGCTCAACTACTGCCATGTTTTTGGGTCAGAGGGTAGGGAGCTCTTTGCTGCCCCCAGGATTGAAACTTGCATATCTGTTTGTCAACTTGCCTTATGAAAACTACTGTTGCATTGATCAGCAGTGGATAGATTCATGGTCATGGGTATATCAGCCCTTCCAGGTACTACTTGCATACTTCAAAGGTAGTATGGGTGGGGCTCTTTCCAAATTAGGTAGGCTCTAGAGCCACTTCCTTGAGGTTCAAGGGCAGGGGGTCATGAGCTGGGTCCTCTGGTGGTGAAGCAGGGATAGGTCAGTTTAGGGCAAGCAAAACAGGTTTGGATTCCTAGAACACTGTAACTATGTCCAGGATAATCACAAGTTGCATATGAATATATTCTCATAGTGAAAAAAAAACCCAGATATGATTAAAATCCTCTCCCCCTCCCAACTCTGCTCCCCAGAGGTAACCACTGTCATCAGTGTAGAGTACCCTCTACCAAGTCTTTTCCTATATATACATAGTTTGGTTGTGTGTGGGTATTCAAAATAAATGCTATTAAGCCATATATATTGATTTGTAACTTACTTTTTTCATTTAACAATATACCTTGGAAAACTTGCCATGTTAGAACACATGGATCTAACTCATTCTTTTTTTAACTAAATAGTGAGATAACTGTAGATTCACATGCAGTTTAAGAAATAATCAGAGGGGGCGCCTTGGTGACTCAGTCGGTTAAGTGCTCCTGATTTCAGCTCAGGTCATGATCTCAGGGTCATGAGTCCAAGCCCCACGTCAGGCCCTGTGCTAATGGTATGGAGCCTGCTTGAGATTCTCTCTCTCTCCCTCTCTCTCTGCCTCTCTCTCTTGAAATAAATAAACAAATAAACAAACAAACTTAAAAAAAAAAAAGAAAGAATACAGAGAAACTCCACATACCCTCCACCCAGTTTTCCTCAGTGGTGACCTCTTGTAAAACTATAAGTGTTTATTTATTCATTTTGAGAGAGAGAGAGAGGGAGAGCAAGAGAGACAGAGACAGAAAGAGAGAGAGAGAGAATGGGTAAGGGGCAGAGAAAGAGGGAGAGATAGAATCCCAAGCAGGCCCCGCGCTGTCAGTGCAGAGCCTGACTCAGGGCTGTATCTCACAAAGTGAGATCATGACCTGAGCTGAAACCGAGCGTTGGATGCTTAACTGACTGAGCCACCAAGGTGCCCCTCTTGCAAAACTATAGTACAATATCTCAAGCAGGACAATGACATGGATACAGTCAAGATATAGAAGATTTCCATCATCACAAGGATCTTTCAAGTTCCCTTTTCTGACAGCTACACTCACTTTCCTCCCAGTCCTACCTGCTACTTAATCTCTGGCAACCACTAATCCTAAAATTAGGTCATCTCAATAATGTCATGTAAATAGCATCATCTAGTATATTAGGGATGGTTTGATTTCTTTAGTCAGCTGAATTATCTGGAGATTCGTTCAGATTGTTGTGTGTGTCAACATTCTGTTCCTTTCTATTACTGAATAGCTTTCCATGGCTTGGATATACCACACATAGCTTATCCATTCACTCATTGAAGGACATCTGGATTGTTTCTAATTTTTTGGCTATTATAAATAAAGCTGCCACGAACAATCATAAAACGGGTTTTTATGTGGGCAGTTTTCATTTCTCTGGGGTAAATACCCAACAATGCATGTGCTGGGTCGTCTAGTAGTTGCAAATATAGCTTTTAAAGTAACCTGCCAAACTCTTTTGCAAAATGGCCATATCATTTTACATTCCTCTCAGCAATGTATGAGGGATCCAGTTTCTTGGCATCTTCACCAGAATTTGGTGTGGTCACTTTTTTTTTTTTTAGGCATTCTGATAGGTATGTGGCGATATCTTATTGTGGTTTTAATTTGCATGTCCCTGATGGCAAGTGAACATCTTTTCATGTGCTTACTTGCTATCTATATATCCTTTTCAGTGAATTGACTTTTCATGTCATGTTTTGATCATTAAGTATAAGATCTAGCTCTAGAGTCCATTTTTATTTGTCTAAAAATTTAGTTTTCCATTTAACATTTAAGTTTGTGAGGCATTTACCAGCTCTGTTGAGATATATTTGACATACAGTATTGTGTACGTTTAAGATATACAGTGTGATGATTTGATACACATATATATTGCAAAATGATTACCACAATAAGGTTAGCTTGTGGTGCATTTTAAGTTGTTTTTTAAGGTATGAAACAGGTTGCATTCATTTCCTGAGACTGGCATAACAAATTCCCATAAACTTGGTAGCTTGAAACAAGAGAAATTTACTCTTTCATGGTGGTAGAGCCTAGAAGTCTAAAAGCAAGGTGTCAGCAGGGCCGTGCTCCCTTTGTGAAGCTCTAGGAGAAAATCCTTCCTTGCTTCTTCCAGCTTCTGCTGGCTGCCAACAATCCTTGGCTTCCTTATCTTGTGACCATATCACTCCAATTTCTGCCTTGATCTCCACATCACTTTCTCTGTGTGTCTATTTCATAAGGATATTTGTCATTGGATTTAAGGCCCACTTGGATTATCCAAAATAATCTTCTCATGTGAAGATCCTTGACTTAATGACATCTGCAAAGACCCATTTTTCTCAAGGAAGGTAACAGTCACAAGTTCTGGGGATAAGGATGCAGCAATATCTTTTTGAAGGCTACCATTCGACCCACTACACAGGTCAAAATTCACCACTTTGCCTACGTGCAGGTGCCCCAGCAATATTTGAAAAAGCTATCTTTGTTCCATTGAATTGTTTTTGCACCTTCACTGAAAATCAGTTCGGAGTATTTGTGTAGGTCTGTTTTCTGGGTTCTCTACTCTGCTCCATTGATCTATGTATCTATCCCTCCACCAGGACCATAAAGACCACCAGGTCTTTATTATTGTAGCCACATAATAAGTTTTAAATATTTCATTTTGAGAAGTTGTAAATGGTATTGTATTTTTAATTTTGGCATCCATTTCTTCATTGCTAGTATATAGAGATACCATTTATTTGTATATGCTTGTATCCTGCAACTTTGCTTAACTCACTTATTAGTTCTAGGAATTTGTAGCTTTGGGACTTCCTACATGTACCATCATGTCCTCTCCAAATAGGGACAGTGGTTTTTTTTTTAATGTTTATTTATTTATTTTTAGAGAGAGAGAGGCAGAGACAGAATATCAAGCAGGCTCTCCACTGTCAGCGGGGAGCCTGATGTAGGCCTCAGTCTCACAAACTGTGAGGTCATGACCTGAGCCGAAATCAAGAGTTGGACACTTAACCAACTGAGCCACCCAGGTGCCCCCAAATAGGGACAGTTTCATTTCTTCCTTTACAATTTGTATGCCTTTCATTTCCTTTTCTTTCCTGATTATACTGGCTAGAACTTACAGCATTATGTTGAATTAGAGTAGTGAAGGCAGACATCTGTTAAACAACAGAAATTCAACTGTGTAAATTTGAAGGCCTAATTGGCTTTATTAGGTGATTCATGAATTGGGCAGCATCCCATCTAGCAAATAGAGGGGAGCTCTGAGGAGTTGTACAAAATGGTAGGTATATAGGAAGGAGGGCGGGATAAGAAGTTATCAAAAGAAAGGAAAAGATTGTTTAAGGCAAGTTCACTGTAACTTAGAAGGAGAAGGGCAGGAGGTCTTATTAGGTGGATTACCTCATCTTCCTTTGGGGAATGGAGAACCCATGTGACAGATTACCTCACTGGTGCTGATCAGAAAATTTCTGACTCACCAGTTAAGACTACATTTCTAGGGAGGTTGAAAGTACAGTTAGGTTATGGATTAAGCCCTGGTTTGGTGACTTGGCCTAGGTGCCTGTGGGGCCTGTGGTTTTCTTTTTAACACATCCTTGCCTTGTTACTAATCTGAGGAGGAAAGCATTCAGTCTTTCACCATTAAGTTTAATGTTAGTTATAAGTTTTTTATAGATGCTATTTTTCAAGTTGAGGAAATTCCTTTCTTTTCCTATTTCTGAAAGGCTTTTTTTATTTTTTATTTATTTATTTTTTTTTTCAACGTTTATTTATTTTTGGGACAGAGAGAGACAGAGCATGAACGGGGGAGGGGCAGAGAGAGCGGGAGACACAGAATCGGAAACAGGCTCCAGGCTCTGAGCCATCAGCCCAGAGCCCGACGCGGGGCTCGAACTCACGGACCGCGAGATCGTGACCTGGCTGAAGTCGGACGCTTAACCGACTGCGCCACCCAGGCGCCCCCTGAAAGGCTTTTTTTTAAAAATCATAATGGGTGCTGGATTTTGTTAAGTGCTTTTTCTGCATTGATATAATTATGTGATTGCTCTTCTTTAGTCTGTTAATATGGTGGATTACATTGATTTATTTTGAGGTACTGAAAGTGTCTTGCATCCCTGGAATGTACCCCACTTGATAATGGTATATAATTCTTCTTACATATTACTGAAATCTATTTGCTAATGTTGTGTTGAGAAGTTTTGCTTCTATATTCATGAGGGATATTGGTCTGTAGTTTTCTTTTTTGTGTATGACTGTCATCTGGTTTTGGCATCAAGATAGTAATGGTTTCATAAAATAAGTTAGGAAGCATTTTCTTCTCTCCTATTTTCTGGAAGAGATTGTGTAGAATTGGTATTAACATTTAGTAGAATTCTCCAGTGAAACTGAAAATTTCTTTTTGGGGTGTTTAAATCATGAATTCAATTTTCTTAATAGTTACAGGGTTAGTCAAGTCATCTATTTCCTATTGAGTGAGTTTTAGGAGTTTGTGTTTTTCAAGGACTTGGTTAATTTTGTCAAAATTCTCCAAGTGTGCAAAGTTGTTGTTAGTATTTCTTTATTACCCTTTTGACTTCTGAGGGGTCTGAAGTGATATTCATTTTGTTCCTGATATTAGTAATTTGTGTTTTCTCTTTTTTTCTTTGTCAGTCTTACCAGAGTTTGTCAATTTCACTGATCTTTTCACAGAACCAGCTCTTTGCTTCATCGATTTTCTCTAATTGTTTTCCTGTTTTCAATTTTATTGATTTTTCCTCTTATTTTAATTTCCTGTTTTCTGTTTGCTTTGGCTCTATTTTTGATCCCCACCCCCTAGTTCTTAAGGTAAGAAATTAGATTATTGATTTGAGACCTTTTCTCTTCTCTAGTGTAAGTATTTTGTGCTATAGATTTCCCTTTAATGAACATTGATTTAGTTGCATCCCACAAATTTTGCTATGTTGTATTTTCATTTTCATTCAGTTCAATGTATTTTTAAAATCTCTCTTGAGATTTCATCTCTGACCCATAGGTTATTTAAAACTGTTCTGTTTAGTTTTCAAGTGTTTAGATATTTTCCTGTTATCTCTCTGTTATTGTTGACTTCTGCTTCGATTCCATCGTGGGTAAAGAATACATTCCATTTTCTTTTCATTGTTTTTTAATTTGTCAAGGTTTGTTTTATGGCACAGGATGTGCTCTAACATAGTCTGTGTTCCATGGGCATTTGAAAAGAATGGGTATTATTCTGTTGTTGGATGGAGTGTTCTATAAATGTCAAATTAGATCCTGTTGGGTGAGGGTGTCGCTGAGTTCTTCTATATCCTTGCTGATTTTTCATTTAGTGGGTCTATCCCAGCTCCCCACTCAGCCTTCTCTGCTATCATCCTAGTAGGGAGGTTTGGGGTACCTGGGGTACCTAGCTATGGCTTAGCAAGGGTAGAAGTCTTTTTTCAACCTTTCCATTGCAGGTGGGGTTGGGGATGGAGCCACATTTTTTTCTTCCTGTGGTATTTGCTGAAGCAAAGGAGTTATTGTCTAGAATTTTCTACCTTGCTAGTCTATCTCCTTTTCTGGTCCTTTGGTTAGAGGCACAGACTTTTTGGTTTTGCTTTTGTCTGCACCCATTGGTGTTTCCAGATTGCAAGCTTTTTGAGCTTCAACTCTGGAATATATGAAGCAAAACAGAGATCCAGGGAACATACCGACATGTCATTCCTCGAGTTCTGAGGCCTCTCGCTGGTGTTCCTTCCTCCCTCGATCTTTCCGAGTCTTTTGTGTTGTTTTATTTATATTGTTGAGGGGTTTTGGTTGTACTGAGTTTGTAGTTTGTAGTTTTACTTAGGAGGAATAAGGAAATGTATATCTACTCTGTCTTCCCAGAAGCAGAAGTCCTAACTTAATCTTTTAAAATGTTAACTAATTTTGCAGAGTATGAATTTTATCAGTTTATGTAACTATTTACCTATTTTATGAACTTAGATTGTTTCTACATTTTGATGGCTGATATTTCAATAAACATCCATTCAATAAATATTAAATAATTAAATATTAAATAAATTATTAAATCATTTTATTTCAATAATTTAGTAAATATATATTATATATTATACATCATATTATATATGTATAGAATAAATTAAATAATAAGTAAATAATCTTACACACTCTGGGTTATAGAAGATGTGTATTTTACATACTACTAGGTGCTTCCAAATTCCTGCCAGTAATGCTGTACTCCACCCAGGAGTATATGAGAGTAGCCGTTTTGCTCACCTCCATGCCAACACTTGATAAAATCAAACTTTTAATTACCAGGGTGACAGGTGGGAGATGGTATCTGATGGTTGTTTTTATTTCATTTCATTTACTTGATTACTAGAGGTTAAACATTTCTTCAAATGTCTATTGGCTAATTGCAACTCTCCTGAATAGGTTGACCATATACTTTGCCATATTTCCTTTGGGTTGTTTCCCTTTTTATTGATTTACAGAAATCTCTCTCTCTCTCTCTCTCTCTCTCTCTCTCTCTCTCTCTCTTACACACACACACACACACACACACACACACAAAGAGAGAGAGAGATTAATTTTTTACCTAATACATATGTTGCAAGTAATATATTTCTCCCAGTTTATCAGTTGTCTTTTGCCTTTATTGATGGTGTCTTTCATCTAAGAAGTGTTTTTGATGTAGATTCAGATTTATCAGCCATTCCTTTATGCCTTGTGTGTTGTGTGTGTGTTGTTTTAAAAGGATTTCTGGGGGCCCCTGGGTGGCGCAGTCGGTTAAGCGTCCGACTTCAGCCAGGTCACGATCTCGCGATCCGTGAGTTCGAGCCCCGCGTCGGGCTCTGGGCTGATGGCTCGGAGCCTGGAGCCTGTTTCCGATTCTGTGTCTCCCTCTCTCTCTCTGCCCCTCCCCTGTTCATGCTCTGTCTCTCTCTGTCCCAAAAATAAATAAACGTTGAAAAAAAAATAAAATAAAAGGATTTCTGTACACCAAAGTCACAAACAATTACATCTGTATATTTTCCATTGTAGTTATAGGTATGTTTTATTTTTTTAATATTTATTTATTTTGAGAGACAGAGCTTGAGTGGGGGAGGGGCAGAGAAAGAGAATCACAAGCAGGCTCTGCACTGTCATTTCAGCGCAGATCCCAATATAGGGCTCGATTTCACGAACCATGGGATCATGACCTGAGCCAAAATCGAAGAGTTAGATGCTTAACCAACTGAACCACCCAGGCACCCCTATGTTTTATTTCTTATGTTAGTTGTTTGAGCTATATGGAATTGTGTGTGTGTGTGTGTGTGTGTGTGTGTGTGTGTGTGTTTAGAATGCAGTAGGGATCTAATTTTAGTTTTTTCCAAATGAAAAGCCAGTTGTTCCCATACTATGTATTGAACAGTCAATCCTTTCACCATTGGCTTGTAAAGGCCACTTAGATTATTTATTTAGTATCTTTAAATGTGTTGATTTGAGGGCTTTCTATTCTCTTTCATTCATTTGTTTATTTCTGTGCCAATATCACATCTTATTAATTATTATAGATTTTATACCTTGTATACTAAATTATTCCTCATTGTCCCCCCCCACAATTGTTTTAGCTCTTCGTATAAATATTCTCTTCATTATGGATGTTCAAATCAGTTTGTCAGGTTCTATGAACAATTCCTGTGCAGATTTGATTGGGATGGTAATGAGTTTACAGATTAATTTAAGGAGAATTGACATATTTTCTCCTCTTTTCCATACAACTTTTTCTCCTTCACAAAGAACACCAGGGCTCACATGAAAGATGCTTAGGGGCTAAATAACCCACACAATACCCTCCCACCCCACCCTCCACACGTTTGTTCCTATGTATTTGTAAAAGCCTGTACTTCAAACTCCATGGGTAAATATTTATTAGAAACATGGACTCTGGGCACTAGGTCTGTTGTTCAGTGGTACCCCAAGGTGGGGGCAAATCCTTTTCCTGATTAGAAAGAAAAAAAACTCCCCAAATTTTGGCTTGATAATGTACTTCGTTGGACTTCAAGGAAGGGACTGAGGAGTGGATGAGGTAGACAAGCAGCACACAGTAACATGAGGAGACAATGGAGTCCTGATTTTCTGTCTGGGAGAGCCCAGGATGACTGCAAGTATGAACGGTGGAGGTTGGGAAGTACCAGGAATTAGGAGCAGCCCCCTATTACATGCTGCTTTCTGTAGGGTGAGGTCCTGGAGAACTATGGAACCACCCATTCCCAGCAGGGTGCTCTCATTGATGTGTCCATCCATATAGGGTATATAGGGGAAGATAAGCTGGGTTAGTAGCTGGGCTTATTGGGCCTGATGTTCTGGATAGACTAACAGTGTGGGTATGGAGGTGGATCTGGCTACCTGTGGGTCCACTGCTGACATAACATTCCCCAGTTCTATGGAATTTCTGTCTTGGTGGGGGTGCTGGTGCCTGGATAATTTACCCTCGAATAAAAATGGCCCATTCTACCACAATAGCGCCATGCTGCCTGCCCAGGGGTATGTTCATTCAGTGTCACTAGCTGGCAGCAGGCACTCACAGCCAGTTTCAAGGTCTTGATCCTTGGCCTTGGGATAGAGCTGCCCACTCAGTGGCTGTGGCGAACTGAAGGAGGATATTTGGTAGCATAAGGCAGCCTTGCAGTTTAACTAAAACCCTCCAAACTTTTCCCAAGGAGGACATAGGGGCTGGTTTAGGGGTTCTTTGGCATGTGCAGATGCTGTCTGGACAAGGAGCTCTGCCCTCCCATGTTCTATCTGGCTGACAAGATGGACACTGCCCCCAGACATGTGTACTCTCCCCTTCCCCCCACAGGGTCATGGTCTCCAAGGCAGGAGTGGGGCTTGAGCCACCAGCACTACTCTATGGATCTTAGCATCTAACAAGACCAACAAAACCTCACTCTAGTAAAGAAGGCAAAATCGATTGCAGTAAATACCCTAGGAGGTACAAAGTGCTATATGGATTGTACTTACCTCACTTTTAAAATCCAATCTATCATTAACTCTTTTCCCACTCTTGGATCTGTTTCTTTTTTCCCCCATTCTCATGATTCTTACTTAGACCCTACTGAGTGCTACTGAACTACCGTAGGTCCATTTCTCTGATCTGTTTTTCCTTTGGGTGCATCTTCCTAACTCAAAGCTCTGATCATATCCTCTACTCCATAATAAAACATGATTACGGAGTCAAGCTGAACACCCACCTGACTTTCTTCTCAAATACCATTTATAGCTTTTCTTTAATTTCCCAAATAGTCGATGTTTATTATAGTGGTTGACTTTGAAGGTCCTCTATGATGCGGTCCAACCTTCCCTTTCTGTGTATGTGTGTGTTGTGGGGAGGCGGGCTGCTTAGGAGGACACTGCAGGTTGATGCTGTGGAAACCGCACCTTGAACTTTGGAGTCAGGGATAACTGGTTAATCTAGTGCTTCCCCCGTTTCTTAGCTTCTTGACCCTGGCCGTCACTTCACCTTTCTCTCATCCTCAGTTTCCCATTCCGTGAAGGCCATGTAACAAAACAACCCCTATTTGAGGTTACTGGTAAAGATTCAATCATTGTGGTGGTGAGTGGGTCTTCCAGCTCCGGAAGCTTCCACAACGCGGTGGGTTGGAGCAGGGCTAAGCACGGGCTGGCGGAGCAGGTGCTGGCACACAGCTGCCATAGGGGGGCTTCCCCGGGGCTCCTTTTCGTGCGCAGAGCAGCTCCGGGCATCTTGGTGCGTCACCAAGCGGGTGCAGAGGCGGCGAGGCTGCGGGGGCGACTGGAGCGGGCGCAGCCGGCATAATGAGTCATGGTCCCTCAGTACCTCCGGAACAAGAAGCTCCTTGGAAGTGGCCCGCTCCCGTCCGAGTTCCTCCTCCGCCCCATGGAACAGCCAAGGCCGCCCAGCGCCCAGCAGAGGGAGCTGCAGTGCAGCCGCTCCAGCTGCGATGGGCAGGTGCTGCTTCTGGTTCAGAGGAAAAGAATCTGGGGCCCAGGCGTGGGGGTGGATGGGGAATGTCTCTGAGCCTGCAGCCCCGGTGGTGGCTTTGTTTTAACACAGAAATGAAATGTACCTAAAAATGATCATTCCCCTGGGGTACCGGGGTGGCTCTGTCGGTTAAGTGTCCGACTTCAGCTCAGGTCATGATCTCATGGTTCACGAGTCCGAGCCCTGCATCTGGCTTTGCGATAATAGCACAGAGCTTGCTTGGGATTCTCTCTCTCCCTCTATCCCCCCCTCTCTGTCTGCCTCTCCCCCACTCTCTCTCTCTCTCTAAATAAATAAACTTTAAAAAAAGTATTTAAAAACATGATCAGTTCCTCTGCAGAGTGATGGAGCCGACAGGGTCCTACTGGAGAGTGACTCTTCTTGCTTCCCCCAAGCTTTTGAGCAGAATTGTTGGAAGCAGGCGACTTACCCAGTCTTCCTGGAGAGGGTCCCTGATAGGGTGGGTCTCCTCTTTCCAAATAGTTCTGCTGAGGTGAGTCTGAGCCAGCCCTTGACCTTCTCCTCTCTGACCTTTCCCACCCAAGGTGAGGGAACTTACAAAGATCCGGGCCGACTGTAATGAAGGGCAGGAGCAAGTGCTCTAGCTATCAGGGTACCAGGGTTTCAGTGCCAGCACCATCTCAAGGTTGCTGTGTGACCTTGGCCATGTCATTATTCATTGATTTATTCACTGTCCACAAAGCATTGACAGGAGGGGGGATGGATGAGACCAAAGCTATGAACAGTTACCCCAAACTTAAAACAGCTATGCCTCACACGGGACCCCACACATAAGTGTTCCATGAATTTTTGCTGAAGAAATAAATGATATGACTTAATCACAGCACACTAGGGCGGGGACTTTTTGTCACTGATGTGTCTCAGGTGCCTACAACAGTGCCAGACACACAGTGGGCGGGCACACAGGGCCAGAGGGGAGGATGATAGAGACAGAGAGATGAGCCTGTGCCAAAGTACAGACCCCTCGCTTTTTCCGTTTCCAGTTTTTTAAGTGGTCCACCAGAGTTGGGAGGCAGCAGCCCCTGTGTTACTTTGAGTTAGGGTTGCTGCTTTTGGTGTAGAAGACGGGAACCGCCTGTGTGCCGACATTTTGGAGAAGTGGTCGGAGTAGCGAACAGTCAAGTGGAAGAGAAGGAGGTGACTTGTACAAAGAAAGACTGACAGTAAGGATAAATATTTGGATTATGGCAAGATGAGCTTCCTGTTGCCCAAGCTAACTAGCAAAAAAGTAGACCAAGCAATAAAAAGTACTGCAGAGAAGGTATTGGTTCTCCGATTTGGGAGAGATGAGGATCCTGTCTGTCTGCAGCTAGATGATATTCTTTCTAAGACGTCTTCTGACCTGAGTAAAATGGCTGCTATGTATCTGGTAGATGTGGACCGAACTCCCGTTTACATGCACTATTTTGACATCAGTTATATTCCATCTACTGTGTTCTTCTTCAATGGGCAGCACATGAAAGTGGATTATGGTTTTTAGAATATAGATATAAGATCTTCATTGGTCTCTACTAGCTCTAACCTGTTGAAAAGTGTGGATGGATCTAGAGAGTACACCTGAGGACAACTTGACAGTGAAGGGCAGACCCTGGTGCGAGAATACTGACATCAGCATTTTATACCATGAGAAGGAGAGGCCATATTTTCATAGGACACAAAGGTACATTAATGAAAGGTCAGTGTACTGAAGGCTTAAACAGCAGGAAGGAATAGAAGAAGTTAGAAGAAGAGCCTTCTGTTTTCAGGGGTTCTGAAACTTTTTTTCTGGGAGACCCTTAATAGCAAGACCCTGTCTTTGTGAAAGGGAAGACTCAGGTGGCTTTCATTTGGCTCCCAGTAAAGGATAGGTTTCTTCCAACTGGGAAAAGCATACCCTATTGAGGAAGAGACTTGTAACTCTTTACCAAGTTCCAGAATGTTCGTAGGGATGTTAGGGATCAGCTGTTTTAAGCCCCTCCGGAAGGAAACCGGGGACTGATGGCAGGGAACTGAAGGCACTTGGCAAACATGTGGCCACACTATGATCTGGACTCAGCAAGTCCAGAAGTCCTGCCTTTACCCCATCTTACTTTGTTTTCTGAAGTGCTGGTGTGTTGGAGCACAAATAATAAAATACTGCCTGTGCCCAAACCCTTGTTTTCATCCCACGTTGAGCTAGCCTCTTCCTCATCAGCCCACACTCTTTCCCCTAACACACTTCAAAGAAGAGGATGCAGTGTAGAGAGCTGAAGTTCATATCCAGACAGACCTGGGTTCAAAGTGAATTCAGCCTCACTATCTAATAGCTGTATGGCCTTAAACAAATCACTTAACTTCTCCAAGTCTGTTTTCTTGTCTATGAAACCAGGGTAACAGTGACCTTTCTAAGGCCTGCTGTTTGGTAGACACTCAGTCAATGAGTATGATCCCCAGGGTGGGAAAGTTTGTTTCATCTTATGGATTTTGAGTTGGCTTGGGGTGTTTTCTGCCACACTCCTAGTAGACTCTATACCACTTAGTTGCTGCTGTACCATAAATGAGAGAATAAAAAAGGCCTGAGGCTAAAAACAGCACACACACAACACACAAAACAAAGTACAGAGCCCTCAGTGTCCTCACCCACCTGCATCTCGATTCCATCCGGTAAGAAAAAAAAGGATAGGGTTGGCCCTGTAGTCACTCAGATTCTTCTAGTACTAAACTCTCTGATCCTAGAAGTGAATACAGTTACCCAGGTTAGGGCCTGACCAGTGCTCAGCAGCTTTGCATTCTGGGAGATCTGGGTTTTGAGTTTGGCTCATCCCAACTTCAGAATAAAGGCTCGGCAATCTTAGACACCTCTTTTCCACCCTGTCACTCTGCCTTTCACTTTGGAAGTCCCTCTCGCATCCCCATACAATCAATTGCACCATGAAAGTCAGCACTTATTTGTATATTGCCATGATTTTTCTTTGTATTAATTTTATTTTTGCAATAAAGCCTTTGTTAATTACAGGTTTTTTAACTAACACAGGTTAATTGTGGTCAAACCAGAAAAGTATCACAGAAGAAAATAAAAATCACCTGTACTTTCACTACCTGATATATTTTCCTTGTAGATTTGTTATGCCTTCATTAAAATCTACTTACATGTGACCTCATAAAACACACTGTCCCAGATGGCTGCCCTGTGAGTCTTAGGTTCCCAACAAAGCATGAACTGGGGGCAGTCCTCTCTTATCCTCCATTAGTTGTGTCTCTGATTGGAAGGCATGTTGTCTGGGACCCCAAAACTCCAATTCTTTAGCCAGCTGTAGATCATCATGCTAAGACCTCAAAGGACTCAGAGGACTTCTCATTTGGAAGCGTGGCTCTGGACCCAAAGCCCTATGTGGCTTGCTCACCCTGTCTAGAGTTGGGCTACATTATGTGGGAAGCACCAGGCCTTGCTCCAGACCAGAGACAGCACTGAGCAGCTTTCTGGAGGACCTGGAGAGAGGCTGCTTAGAAACGTACTTCCCCACCTGCCTGAAGGGCCCCCCCAAATAAACCCATAACCCTAGCTTGCTCAGTTTCCCCTTGCCCCTCTAATGAAAAGCTCTATCCCCAGAACACTGGTCCCTTTTTGTGGCCTGGTTCCTTGCTATTCAGTGTGTGATCCATCGGCCAGCAACATAGAAAACAAGATCTCTAGATGATGGGTTTTTTTTTAAGTTTTTATTTATTTACTTAGAGAGAAAGAGAGAGAGAGAGAGAGAGAGAGAGAGAGAGAAAATAAATCCCAAGCAGTCTCCACACCACCAGCATGGAGCTTTATTTGAGGCTTGGACCCACGAACCATGAGACCATGACCTGAGCCAAAATCTAGAGTCAGATATTCAACCAACTGAGCCAACAAGGCACCCCTAGATGATGGTTTGCATGTTAAAGTTTAAGAAGCAAGGTGCAAACTCTATTTAAGAAGGTCTTAGGTGGAATCTGAAATTCTTCATTTTCTAACACGCTCCCAAGTAATAGAGATACAGCTTGTTTACAGAGCACACTCTTGAGTAGCAAACATATAGGAGCCTCTTTTGCCTTCCCTTATGCTTCCTGAAGGCAAAGGGGCAGGAGAGCCCTAGAGGCTCTCTCCCTAGAGGTTAGAATGTGTACACACACACACACACACACACACAGTTGAGGGCTATGTCGTGGGTGTCGAATAAATGTTTGATGAGTGAATACATGAAGTTGAGGAGTAAGAAGACCTAAAGCTACACTCGCATCCTTCCAATACTTGCCCATTTCAGTGGCAATATCATCAGCTTCTGACTCACCAGATGGAATTGGTTCCATTTTTGGAGCCATTTTTGCCCTGGCTCTGTCTTTCCTTTCTCGCTGCTTCTATTCTCATTCAGATAATTCTCATCTATCCTCTACCTTCCTGCCTCTGGTCCCTTTCCCCTCTAGTTTACTAACAAAACTCTACAGCTACACACTAGACCTCAAAGACATATTTCCAGAATCTTTCTTTTCCACTCCAAACCTGCTTTTGCTACCTTGGTGTCTCTGGTTCTTGGAAACCATATCTGCTTTTCCCAATGTCCCCAGCTCTATTACAGCCTGATGTTTAGCTTCATGCCCACTTTCATCCTAGACGCTGCTCTATGACTTGACCTGAACTGTCGTGCCCTTGCACCCAACAGCTTTTGTATTCCAACCTATTTACAGTGCTCCAGAACTCTGGTTGGTCTACAGGGAAAGTCAAATATGGCGGCCTCGTTCTCTATTCACATATTTCTATTATTTTATATATCGTCTTCATAAGTACATTCTAAGCTCTTGTAGGGCAGGGATATCTGTGTCTTATTCCTCTCTTTATCCCTTGCAACACAAGCATCTTCTTTCATTCATTCACTCATTTCTTAAAGACTGAATGTCCATTCTATGCCAGGCCTGATACCAGGTGTTAGGGCAACAGAGGGCAGGCAGACACAGTCTAGTATATCCTAGGAGATTCAAGGCAACAGGGAGGTCTAATAACATGAGATTGGCAAACTGATTTGAGGCCCAGAATGGTAGAAATATTTGGGAACATGGTTGATGAACAGGCAGGGACTGTCCATGCCTAGAACAGATAAGGAAGAAAGTTGGGCCAACAGATGCTGGAAGGCTACCTTTAGAAGCCTGGGGGAGAAGTGGGAGAAGGAGATGGAGTATTGTCTGCTTTTTCCAAAATGACTGCCTAGAAGGGGAAGTAGTGATTCTGGTTGTGACAAAAACAACATTTCCAGTTGTTACCTGAAACAATAGGATTTGGAGGGGGGTGTGGTTCTGAGAGGTGGGTGATGTAATGGGAATGGCACTAAACTAAACTTCTTTCTAGAACTCAGATTCTGTGACCCCTTGACCTGGGTCTCAGTGCCAGTTCTCCCTCTTGCTGGCTATCAGACCTTGGCTAGCTCCATTCCCCTACCACAGCCCCACTTCTTCCTCTCTGACTTGGCAGGATGTGGAGTGGGGTGGTGTTCAAGGAGCTTGGATTCATGAACAGTAAGCTTCCTCCAGGCTGTTGACATTCTTGGCATGCAATGGGAACAGAAGCATGGATTAGGAAGGCTCAAGCAGCAGAGTGGACTCAAGTCGGGGAGGTGGGTGAAGAGTGGAAGGAGAGAGGGCCCGACTAAGTTGCCACATCTGCACAGTGAAAGGGGGGATCAACCCCCTCCCTGACCCATGACAACTGCAATAAGTTAGAGAGGCTACAGTTTTCCAAATTGCCCTTTAGCTTGTTAGAAGTTTGTAGGCAACCCCCAGACTCTTAAATGGGAGGCCCAGGGCATGGCAGAGCCAGTGACTGCAGTGCCCTGGACATCTGGGGGAGGGGGGACAGCAAGTGAAGTCATGAGGGAGGCTACAGGGAGAGGCCTTGGGGGACTCTCCTGAGGTAAAGCCCAAGGGCAGGCAGTCCCTGAAAAGGAGCTCTCTTCTTGGCCTCAGAAGACCTGGCCTTGGCATGAGTTTTAAAGGAAACATTTAAAGATCCCAGGTCTCCAAAGAATACAAATGGCATGGTATTACGTGAGGTGTTGGGAGTTATTTTGCATAGTAGGGGAACCTAGCTGGAGGTAGCGCTTTGCCCTGGGGGTTGGATCTGCACCCTAATCTATAGAAGCCCATTTGTAAAAAAAACACAAAACAGTAGGATCTAGCACTTAAAGAGCATCTGCTCCCTCCTAGTTGAGGATCTAAGCACTTTACATATGCTCATTAACTCTGCACATCCTCCTAGCAACTCCTGTTTTACATCTAAGAAGACAGGCACAGAGAGGCTAAATACATTGGACTAGATCACACAGCTAATGAGCCTAAGGAGCAGAGGAGCAGGCTGATCTGTCTCCAGAGCAATAAACTGCAATGCTATTAGTGGCCTCTGTTGACTGACATCAGTGGAATTACAGCTCTTTTAATATCACATTACACCTGTTTCAGGTAGCTCAAAAAACCATGAATGCTCATCACTACCTCAAAATTATGATAGTCATAGGGACACCTGGGTGGCTCAGTTGGTTAAGCTTCTGACTTTGGCTCAGGTCATGATCTCACGGTTCATGTGTTGGAACCCCACGTTGGGCTCTGTGCTGACATCCAGGAGCCTACCTCAGATTCTGTGTCCCCTTCTCTCTATGCCCCTCCTGCACTTGTGTTCTCTCTCTCTCTCAAAAATAAATAAACATTTAAATTTTTTTTAATTATGGTAGTCATTAGACCCACTACTAGATCTTGTTATATTGAATGTGTTAATCAAGATACACATATGACTAGATTATAAATTGTGTTTCAGCATACGGTAATCAGTTTCCTTTGTAATCCTTCATAATTTATTGGATGCATTTAAAAGCATTTTATCCATTGGGGTCCCTGGGTGGCTCAGTTGGCTAAGCATCTGACTTTGGCTCAGGTCATGATCTTGTGGCTCGTGAGTTCGAGCCCCGTGTCAGGCCCTGTGCTGACAGCGTGGATCCTGGAGCCTGCATCGGATTCTGTGTCTCCCTCTTCTCTGTCCTCCCCCCCACCTCAAAAATAAATAAACATTAAAAACATTTTTTAAAAAGCATTTTTTTCCAAGAAAGTGTACAAAGGCAGCATCAGGTCGCCAAAGGGGTCCACAGCATGCTCTAGAAGGTTCTTCTGATATTGGGTAGGCTGAAGACTTGGGAAGCATGTGCACTGAGCACCCCTCTGTGCCAGGCACTTCACCTATATGCTTTCACAGCAGCCCCATGAGCTGGGTATGATTATTCCACTTGACAAATGAGGAAACCAAGACTAGCAAGGAAGGAGCCTTATCTCTACAGTCACCATCAAGTAAGTGGCCAAGCTGGGACATGCATCCAGGTGTGTCTGACCAGAGTCCACTTTTGTAACTACTGCAGCTCTCTGTCTTCCTTGAAAGGTTAATGTCAGCCCTCAAATGCAGCTCCCTCAAATACAAATGACCCCCAAAGTCAAAGGACACCTGAATGCACACTAGGTGACACTACTTTTTCAGCCCCAGAGCATCCTCAGACGTGAGGTATAGATTGAGGGCACTTCCAGGGAGAAGGGGAGCATCTGAGAACATTACCAGGCTTTATGCTACTGCACCCAGAGGGATGCAAAATAATATCTGACAGCTGCATGCCTGAGTTCAAATCCCAGGTCTGCCCCTTGTACACTCACAGACCAATTTGATGCCTCAATTTCCTCAACTATAAAATGAGGATGATAATGGTACCTCCTAAGATGATAGTGGTGGTAAGGATTCAGTGAAGTAACACAAAAAGCCTTTGGCACTGTGCCTGACACTGTGGTGTGAGCCATTGCTATTATCTTCTCCTGAGAGGGATGCATGGAGGGAGCCTGGGGCTTCTGGAAGAACTTTGGGAGATGCTGACCCTTTGTCCTTCCCCATACCTGTTATCTGGTCACCCTTGCCCTGATTCCCAGATGTAGTAAGCAGCAGAAACCCTCAAATCTGTGGTTCACACCTCTGACTGCACATTGAAATCACCTGCAGAGCTTTCATGATGGCAGTGCCCAGTCCCCACCCCCACCCCCAGACTAACAGGACCTGACTCCAGGGATGAGGCTCGACTAGGAGCTTTTTTCCAAAGCTTTTCAGGAGATTCTAATGCAGAGACAGCTAAGAGCTATGCCCCCAAAAGGAAATGGGGCCGTGTGCTGCTCTTTGGGGACAATGAGTAAGGAGGCAGAAGCTTGGAGACCATGCCCTGCTCTACAGACAGGATGAAAAGGAACAGAAGCCCAGGCATGGAGAGGAAGTGGGCAGCTATAGGGAGGAAGAGGAGCTGGAGCCCACAGTAAGAAAGAGCTACAGTGGAGCCACCAGGGCCAGAGCCTGGCTCCAGGCCCCACCAGGATGATGTCCTAGGTGGTTTTCCCACAGAAGGAAATGGGAAATATGGGGGTGAAGGCAAGATGAGGATGTGCTCGCAGCCTCTTTCTGTGCCCTTGAATGGTAGCTTCTGATGGGTTGCTAACACCTTGCAAGGAACCTGGGAGATGGTCTGTTCCTCCTCCTTCTCCCAGACACAAACAAAATGGCTCCCCATCTACCCACTCATAAGCTCACACCCAGATTCCACCTTCACCTAACACAGCAGAAGGTCCCAACTCCAGTCCATGTAAATATCTGGCAGCCAGAGCAGAACTGGGATCAGATACCAGGTCCCCAAGGGTGCTGCCTTCTGCTGTAACAGGAGACTGCAGCAAGCTGGGAGCTCAGCGGGGCTGTGATTATTATGTTTTCACATGTCAAGAAAGGAAACAGGGGCAGAGAGGAGGAAGGTGACTTGTTCTCAGTGACATAGGGAGCAGTGGTAGAGGCAGGACTCCTCATCCTGTGCTCCTTTTCCCACACTCAGCTTTGGCTCCTAATCTTCCAGTTCCTGGAAACTGACCAACTCCCCACCATGGCCCTGTGTCTCTAACAGGGTCTCCTGAGTCACCCAGAAGAGGTCTTGAGTGGGCTGCTCTGAGAGAATGTCAAAGAACCCTCTAGCTCTGAGTCTGAATCAAGAGTGCAGGTGTGGGACATTTGGGGTTCTGTGATCGTGTTGCCTTCCCCCCATCTTTTGTTCTGGGACATATTTTGTCTAGGTGAGATTTTCCTCTATCCCCTCCCCCCCACCCTCCCCAAAGTGGAGACTATGTCTTTAAGAAAGGACGAGTCAGAGCCACGGGGATCAGTTTCAAGCAACCCTCAGAAGGCGAATCTGGATTGAGTTTAGGAAGAAAAAAGAAAGGGTTAGCTTTGGTCCTGCCTCCTTTCCTTTCTCTCCTTTGCTCGTCCCTCCTCCGGCCTTAGTTTGGAAAGTCTGTTAACTTGGCCAGGAGGTTACGGAGCCCAGGGCTTTCCCCAGCAGCCTTGTCCTCTCACCTTGTCCCTCCTCCAGCTCCCGAGCACACGATCTGGAGGACTGCTGGGCAAGTTGCTGGAATGACTAGGTACGTGGCTGGGACGTTTTAACCTTCGCCCTTTCAGTGAGGTCTGGGGAGTCCAATATGGACCTGGTGGGAAATGGGAGGGGGGCCCTCAGGACCTCCAAGAACCTTGGTAACTGAGTCAGGAAGAAGATGGATAGGCTTTGGCCACAGTCCTCTCGGTGATTCCGCCAGGGGCTCTGTGTTCGGGTGTCTGTAGGCTCAGAGAGGCTTGGTCCATGCAGCCTGTCCCCCTGCCCCACTTGTGAGTTGCCTACTCAACCCCTGCTGGGTGGGAGTTTGGGACTGTGGAGTGTTGAGTTTGCTGCTGGAGGAACTGAAGCCAGAGAGGTGCTGGGAACCCCATGAGAAAGGCAAATGGGAATACATCCAGCCCCAGCCATCTGTCTGTCCATGATACTCTGGTGGCATGTAACCTCTCAGATGAGGTAAATGGGATTCAGTCTGCTCGAGTTGCATTTGCCGAGGCTCAGGAGCCATTGTAAGGTCTTCTTGGGCTTGTTTTCACCTTTCTGGGATGATGACAAGCAAGGTTCTTAATTTTTAATGACTCAGTTTACACTTCAGAGAAAAGGACTTAATGATACTTACCTGAAAGATGGGAACACAAAGAAAGAGGTAGAGAAGGCAAACTGGGCTGGTGATAGAGATTTCTGTAAGCTCAAGAATGTTTTCCCTATATATTTTAGGATTCATGCATGCATTTATTTGTATATGTATTCAACAAACATCTGTTAAATGCCTATTGGTGCCCGTTGCCTATGTGGAAAAACTGACAACCCAATATGGCAGCTGGTCCTCCCACCTGACCTCCTTTGCCAGGTCTCTATTCCTCCCTTCCCTCACCCACATCCCAGCCCATTTGAGAGTGGAAGAGGCACCAGCTTCTAGTGCACTCAGGTGACCTGATGAGGGCATGATAAGTGCTGATGTTGTTGGCACTAGAGTAGGTAAGTCTCACTTGACAATTGTTTTCTCTTGAAAGAGACTTGGGCCTGAGCCCCAAACATGACCTCAACCACTGGGGAGGACTTTGAAGATCAGGAATCAGCAGGGATGCAAAAGTTTAGCCTAACCCCTCCCAGGCAGAAGGGGCAGTCAGGCGCATCTTTAGACATTAGGGGTAGAGCTGGGCCCCTGGTTGGGCCTTCAGCATCAAATGTGGGCCAAGCATTGGTTGGATTTGCCAAAAACATCTGAGGACTGTTCTTCTTGACTTAGTGAGTTGTCATAATTTGGGCAGGAGGCCTTCTGGGATCTCAGCCACCTAGGCTGTTGAGGAAGGGGTGGGGTTGTGAATACCGGTTCTTAGGTTGGATGTGGAAGGCTTAGGCATGGCACAGACAGGCGCGCGTCTCTGTGTGTGTGTGTGTGTGTGTGTGTGTGTGTGTGTGTTATAGGAAGTAGCTCCTATGAAAAAAGTCTGGCAAAAGCTGGGTGAGAAGTATAACCCTATCCTAGTAGGATTGGGATTCAGGCTTGGTCTCATAACTGGCAGGTTGCATAAGGGCCCAATGAATACAGTGAAGGGGCAATGAGACCAATGCTAAGGCCTGCTCACCCTGCTTGGGCAGAAATGGGAGTAGGGTGAGTGGATGTGTGAGTTTCGTGACGCTGGCTAAGAGGGGCTGAGTGGGACTGCCAGGAACTACCACCACCCTACTTAAAAAACAAACCTGCCTAGCAATATCTGTCTACACTGCACTCTGGCCGTTTTGGGCTTGAGCTAGGCTTATCTGAGGGGTTATTTCTGAGCCTGGAATGGAGATGGGGAATGGACTGTGTGATTTCTCGAGGCTATGATGTCGACACTCTGCAAACTTATTATCCCTTGTTCACCCTTCAAATCCCACCATGGCTGCTCCTGACTCCCATGAAGGGCTGTCACAGAGCCAGACCTCCTGTTCTTGCAGGTAGGACCCTCTGCCCTCTCACGTGTGATGCCCACTTCCTGGATCACAGGCTCTGCCTGCAAGTTCCTGTCATTCCTTCCCAGAATAAAGCAGCTGCCTGAAGCAAGTTGTTCAGCTGGGTTGCTGAAGGGAAGGGGGAAGGGAGAGCAGGGGGATTGTGTTGGAAAGGTTAAATGCCAGCCAGCATTCTAGAGATAAAATAGGGAGCTGGGCCTTCCCATCTAGAACAACTTCATGGAAGAAACTCAGTAAAGGTTGCTTCCTCTCCCTGGTGAGTGTGTATTTTTGAGAAATGTTTCCTCTCCATTTTCTCTACAAGTCTCATCATCTGAGGGGAGCAGCAGCTTTTGTGTACTATTTTCTTTTAAGTGGAGAAAATTTCCCCTGAAATGTAAAGCTGAGTGACTCCAGTAAAAAGATCCAAGCGAGTGAGGCTTCTGCCCAAGTATGGGAAAATATCCATCCATCTCTCCACTTAATTAGAAGAATGATCTGCTGAGTAGTGAGTCATGCTGCCCGTCAGCAAACAGCACCATCTCTAGCCACAGGGCCAGGAATAACGTAGGTGAGAGATGACAGCAACAGTGACAAAGAAAAGATGCTAAGGGATTCGGATTCCTGATGCCAGCAGCTACTTGTACCACGTTTGCCCCCTCCTGTGCAATAGATAATGCGCTGAACAGAGCTGCATCATCTGTGACGCAGATCAATATGGCCGGGGCTCATCATGCATCTTTGTAAGTGGGATCCCTGCAGGGGGCATCCAGGATCAATCCACAGCTCTTTGGGTACCTTGGGAGTTTATTTTCATTCAGGAAAACATACACGCAGTAAATTGCATAAAGTACACTAGCTCAATGAATTTTTACATACATATACATGTGTGTAACCACCACCCAGATCAAAGTATAGAACATCTAAAGCACCACAGAAGGCTCACTTTTGCCCCTTCCCCTTGGTGTTCTTTATTTACATGTCCCAAAGTGCTACAACCAAATGTTTGTGTTCAGTGGTGTACTGGTAAATGTTTAACAGCCAGTTCTGGTGTGTGTAGTGGGGGTGCTGGGCTTTGTAGTGTCTGCCAATTTTTGTGGCATAAATATTCCCACCATGGCTGATTTCAAGCTACAGTTTAATAACTGGCTTGCAAAATTCTAAAAATTTAACAATTGGCTCCGGTGAGGAAGGACAAACTGGCTCTAGCACACCAGTGGTTGTGATGGAGTATCAAAGAGAGCCAGGTGCACCTGTCTACCCAGCCCAGCCTTGTGGGGTGCCGGTAAGGGCGTGCTCTCAAATATTCCCAGGTCCAGCCCCCTTAGTGAGGAGAGAATTGTTCACAGGATTTAAAGTGATCTCTAATTTCTTTTGTCCGTGCACCAGACATCAGTTGTGCCCCTACCTCATGGCAAGCTCTAGAGTCAAAAACATGAGCAAACCACGGTTCTATCTCTAAAGGAGTTCAGGTAATTTAACACTTGGAGGGAGACGCAGACATGCGGAAGTCCTCATATGAGTGAAGTCATATGATATTTGTCTTTCTCTGACTGACTAATTTCACTTAGCGTAATAGCCTCCAGTTCCATCCATGTAGTTGCTAATGGCAAGATTTCATTCTTTTCGATTGCCGAGTAATACTCCATTGTGTGTGTGTGTGTGTGTGTGTGTGTGTGTATTTATGTATACCACATCTTTTTTATCCATTCATCCATTGATGGACATTTGGGCTCTTTCCATACTTTGGCTATTGTTGATAGTGCTGCTATAAACATTGGGGTGCATGTGTCCCTTCAAAACAGCACACCTGTATCCCTTGGATAAATACCTAGTGGTGCAATTTCTGGGTCATAGGGTAGTTCTATTTTTAGGTTTTTAAAAAAAGTTTTTTAACATTTATTGATTTTTGAGAGAGAGAGACATAGCACGAGTGGGGGAGGGGAGAGAGAGAGGGAGACACAGAATCCGAAGCAGGCTCCGTGCTCTGAGCTGTCAGCACAGAGCCTGATGTGGGGCTCAAAGTCACAGAGTGCGAAGTGCGAGATCATGACCTGAGCTGAAGTCCAACACTTAACAGACTGAGCCACCCAGGTGCCCCTATTTTTAGTTCTTTGAGGAACCTCCATACTGTTTTCCAGAGTGGCTGCACCAGCTTGCATTCCCATAAGTTTAGCCATTCTGATAGGTGTGGTGATACTGCACTGTGGCCTCAACTTACATTTCCCTAATGGCTAATGATGTTGAACATCTTTGCATGAGTTTATTTGCCATCTGTATATCCTCTTCAGTGAAATGTCTGTTCATGGCTTTTGTCCATTTTCTAATTGAATTGTTCATTTTTTTTTTTACTTTTGAGTTTTGAAAGTGCTTTATGTATTCTAGATACTAGTCCTTTGTTAACTATGTGGTTTGCAAATACTTTCCACTACTCTGCAACTTGTGTTTTCATGGGCTTTTACAGAGCAAAAAGTTTTAACTTTAATGAGGTTGAATTTATAAAATTTTTCAATTTTTCCTTTTATGCCTTGTCCTTTCAGCATCAAGTCCAAGAACTCTTTGTCTCACCTTAGATTTTCTCTAACCCATTTTGAGTTAATTCATTCTTTTGTAAAGTGTGAGGTTTAGGCTGAAGTTGTTTGTTTGTTTTGTTTTGTTTGGAGGTGTTTTTGTTTTGTTTCATTTTGATTTGATTTTGGGTGTTTGTTTGTTTGTTTGCCTGTGGGTCTCAATTCTTTCAGTACCATTTGTTGAAAGGGCTATCCTTCCTGTATTGAATTACTTTTGCACCTTTGTCAAAATCAGTTGGGTGTATTTTGTGGGTCTGTTTCTGGGTTCTTTATTTTGTGCCATTGGTCTGTATACTGACCTCATAAATGAATTGGGGGAGTGTTCCCTCCTTTTCTATTTTCTGTAAAAAACTGTGTAAAATTGGTGTTAATTTTTCTTTAAATGTTTGGTAGAATTCTCCAATGAAATCACCTTGGCCTAGAGATTTCTTTTTTGGAAGCTTTTCAAATTTTGAATTCAGTTTTTTAAATCATAGAACTATTCAGACAATCCATTTCTTGATTGAGCTTTGGTAATTTGTGGTTTTGAAGTATTGGTCCATTTCTTCTAAGCTGTTGAATTTGAGTATTAAGTTGTTCATAATATTTGCTTATTCTATCTTTAATGGTTTCAGGATCTGTGCTGATATCCCTGTTTTATTCCTTATATTGATGATCTGTGTCTTCTCTCTTTTTCACCTTTGTTTGTCTTGCTAGAGGTTTATTAATTTTGTTGATTTTTTTTGAGCCAGCTTTTTTTTCATTGTTTTTGCTCAGTTACTTTTTCATTTTCAATTTCATTGATTTCTGCTCTTATCTTTATTCTTTCCTTAAATCTTCTTGCTTTGGGTCTATTTTTCTTTTCTACTTTCTTGGGGAAGGAACTTCCAAATTATGGATCTAAGGCCTTTCCCCTTACTGATATAAGCACTTAGTGCCATAAATTTCCCTCTAAGTACTGTTTTAGATCCCACAAATTTGGTATGTTGTATTTTAATTTTTACCAAGTTCAGTGTATTTAAATTTTTTCTTTGAGGCGTCCTCTTTGACCCATGATTATTTAGAAGTGTGTTGTTTAATTTCTACATGCTTGGAGATGTTCCTGTTGTCTTTTTAAAATTGATTTTAATTTTGATTCCATTATAGTCAGAGAACACACTCAATATGACTTCAAATATTTATATTTATTCATTAATTCATTAATTCATTCTGTTTTGTTTTGTTTTTGTTTTTGTTTTGAAGTAGCAATTAGTAGAAGTTTATTGTGCACACACCAGAAAGACAGTTTGCAAACCAGGAGCATTCAAACCAAAATCATTCATTAAGTTTTGAAAGAGAGACAGAGAGCACAAGCAGAGGACGGGCAAAAGGAGAGGGAGAGATAGAATCTTAAGTAGGCTCCACATCCAGCACAGAGCCCGACATGGGGCTCAATTTCACATCTGTGAGATCATGACCTGAGCCGAAATCAAGAGTCAGACACTTAACTGACTGAGCCACCCAGGTTCCCCTCAGATATTTTTAATGTATTGAGGATACACTTCATCTTAATGGGTGTTCCATGAATGCTTGAGAAAAATGTGTACTCTGTTCTTGTTGGGTGGAGTGTTTTATGTATGTAAGTGAGATCCTATGAGTTGATTGTGTTGTTGAGTTCTTCTGTGTAGTAGGTCTATCAATTATTGCAAGTGGAATTTGTAAGTCCCCAGTTATAGTTGTGGATCCACCTATATCTGCTTTCAGCTCTGGTAGCTTTTGCTTCTTGTATTTTGCAGCTCTATTATTTTTTATATACACATTTAGGATTGCTGACTTCCTGGTGGATGTATCCTTTCATCATAGGTAATGTCTTTTTTTCTTTGTAATTTTCTTAATTCTAAAGTCTCCTTTATCTGATATCAATACAGTCTCTGTTGCTTTCTAAAATTAATGTTTGCATGACATATCTTTTATCATCTTCCTTTCAGCCTACGTATATTGTTATATTTGATGTGAGTCTTTTGTGGACAAGATGTAGTTGGGTTATGTTTTTTAGTCCACTCTGCTAATCTGTATCTTTCAGTTTTAATATATAGACCATTTGCATTTACTGTAATTATTGATATGTTAGTGCTTAAGTTTGCCACTTTATTTTTTGTTTTCTGTTTTCCTTTTCCTGTCTTCATGTGGGTTACTTGAACACTTTTTAGAATTCTATTCTGATGTATCTGTAGTGTCTTTGAGTATGTCTCTTTGTATAACTTTGCTGTAGGGAATTATATTATATTATATTATATTATATTATATTATATTATATTATAAACAGTTGCTGGTGTTGTCACTTCACCAGTTCAAGTGAAGTATAGAAATATTACTTCCCTTTATGACTTTTTAACCTACCTCCATTTATAATTGTCTTAAATATTTCTTCTACATATATTTAGAACTACATTAGACAGTATTATAGTTTTTTTCTTCAACCATGAAACATAATCTAGAAAATTTAAGAGAAGAAAACCCTACTGTATTTATTCATATTCCTGCATACCGTGTGCTTTCTTCCTTCCTGATGTTCCAAAATTCGTTCTTTAATCATTTCCTATGTTTAGAGAGCTTCCGTTAGCTATTCTCCCAGAGTAGGTCTCCTGATGACAAATTCTCTTAGCTTTCCTTCCTCTGAGAATGTCTTGATTTCCCCTTCATTCCTGAAAGATATTTTCATTGGATGTAGGATTCAAAGTTGACAGCACTTTTCTTTCAGTACTTAAAAAATGTGCTACTTTTTTTTCTGGATTCCATGATTTCTGATGAAAAATTTGCTCAGTTGAAATGTTTGTCCACTGTGGATAATGGATTGTTTTCTCTGATTACTTTTGTCTTTGTCTTTAAATTTTCAGAAGTTTTTAAATAACTTTTCTTGGTGTGAATTTCTTTGGGTGTATGCTATTTGGGTTTGCTTACCTTCTTGAATCTGTAGGCTTATGTCTTTTACCAAATTTAGGGAGCTTTCACTTTTATTTCTAGTCTCACTTTATTTCTTGTCTCCTTCTGGGGCTCTGATGATATAAATCTTAGATCTTTTGTTATTATCCCACAGTTCTCTGATGCTCTGTTCATGTGTTTTCAGTCTATTTTCTCTCTGCTATTCAGGATCTATAATTTCTATGTTCCACCTTCAAGTTCACTGATCCTTTCCTCTGTCATATTCTTTCTTCTGTTGAGCCTATTTAGTGAGTTTTTGTTATTGTATTTTCAGTTCTATAATTTCTATTGGGTTCTTTTTTATCTTCTATTACTTTGGTTGAGATTTTCTATTTTTATTTTTCAAAAGTATTTGTTAAAGCTTTTTATGATGGCTACTTTAAAATTCTTATTCATTGATGCCAACATCTGACATATGCCAAAAGACATCAGCATATGTCTTTTATCATTCATGTTGTGATTTTCCTGGTTCTTGATATGATGAGTGATTTTTTGTGTGTATACTGGACCTTTTAGATATTATGTTAGGAGAATCTGGATCATATTTTAATCTTCTATTTTAGCAGAGAATCATTCTGTATAGATTTCATAGGTAGGTCCAGCCCACTTCTGTGGGCTGTGGTTCCAATGACAATTTCATTTTCAGAGCCCATGCAGTGCTATTCTAGCCTACTTTTCTCATCCAACTGGTGCTTTCCACAGGAACAGAGTGCACTTCTGTAGGACTGATACTACTAGGTGGTGGTGGGAGACACCAGACCTGTGAAGAAGGAAAACTTTTCCAGGACAGATGCCTGTGGAGCTCCTACTTGATTCCTAGGGGTCCAGTGGTAGCAGATGGTGAGTCCCCAGGCTTCTTGCTCTTGGTAAACAGTGAGAGATACAAGGCTACAAAGCAGAGAGTGGCTCACCCAGCCAACTCTCTTGGAAACCCAGTGTGAACAGGGCTCCCACTCAACCTCTGCTAGTGCCACCAGTGAAGGAAAGGTCTGCCTAGGCCACTTTCTGTCACTGGGTGGAGGGGTGGGAGATTCCAGACCTGGGTTGCCCCTGCCACTGGGTGAAAGATTGAGAAAGGCTGATCAATCGTTTTAACACAGAATCCAAAGCACCAGGAAGCTCAAAGAATCCCAGTTTTCTTTGGCAGCATAGGACTCATATTTCTAGGTGCAGGGTATGAGAGTGGGGCCTGGGAGCCTGGGATCTAATTGTACTTTTTGTCCTTGGACAAGTCACTTCACCTGAGTCTAAAGTGCCTCCTCTATAAAATGAGGTGAAAGTGGTACTTCCTTCCCCAGGGTTGTATGAATGTCATAAATGATTTATGGTCATGAGAAACATGATATACCACCAGTCTCATGCCTGTTGCAGCAGATTCTCAACAAAGGAGTGTGTATAAAAGGATGAGGCAAGGGCAGCCTGAGACCCTTTGTTGCCATGAATTTTCAAAATTATAAAGTCTTTCAAACATTTAGCAAAGTAGAGAGACAAATGTCAAATCTTAACATTTTGCCACCTTTGCTTCAGATCTTTGCTAAGAAATAACTTATCATGATCTAGCTGTGAGTTCTACCCCATCCTAGCCTATAAAAAGCCAGTATCTGTTTCTAATTCCCATGCGTGTATTTATACTTTCACCACATATGTATGCATCCATAAACAATACATATTATTTTTGCATGTTTTAAAACTTTATATAATTGACATCATACTGTGCATACATATTCTTCTGTAGCTTTCTTTTTTAAATATTTATCCATGCTGATACATGAGTTATAATTAATTCATTTTTATTGCTGTATACTATTCCACATAATGGCTGTACCACAATTTAGTTATCCATTCTCCAGTTGTTAGACATTTACATTTCTTCTCATTTTTCACTGTTTATAAACAATGCCACTATGAAATATCTTTTGAACCATTCAAAAAAGCCTACTACTTAGAGTTCAGTCAAGTTCAGTGGCAGGTACACTTCCAATCAATAATCCCCATTTGGTGTCTGTGGGAAATCTCAGAAACATTGGTTAACCACAGTCTGGGCCTTTTAGGTTAGATGGTTGCCGGTTGCATCAGGTCAGCTGGGTGCCATGTGAAGTTGTTGTCGGTATTCAGGACTCAGTCAGAAACCCACCCACCCTCACATTTTGGACTCACCCATGCATCTTCTGCATCCATTCTCAATTCTTCAGTCTCATCTCATCATGGCCCTATTAAAATTCCTCCTGTACCTGTCACTTTCATGCCCATCCCCTTCAGAGTACAATACACACTCAGTGTCCCTTCCTCTGCCAGTTTTCATGTGTTAGCCTGCAGTCCTATGGTTCCAGGGAAGAGAAAGAACCCTAATGTTTATTGAGCTTCTGCTCTGTACGCTAACACCAAGTTAAGTGCTTTTAGATTACCTACCCAACCTTTCAAGCAGTTGTTACCATTCCCGTTACATAGATGAGGAAACTGCAACCCAAAATGGGTTAAGAAAGTGTAGCGTTCATACCTAGGGGCATTGTGGGCACTATAGGAAGGGAGTGGGGGCGGGGCAGAGCTCTGCTGTGCCCATGGGCAGCCTCTGATGGAGGAATTAAGCTTAGTACTCTTTGGAGCTTTTGATGACCATCCTCAAACAAGATTCTTCCTTTTAAGGGATGTGCCCTAATCTTTCCTTGAGAAGGTATCCCAAGGACTCAGAGCTATATAGGAACACAGATCATATCTATGCAGTTCCACATTTTATTGAACATACCCACTAATTCTCACACACTCATACTCTTTTACTAATCCAGACTAACAAAGGGCCCAAACACATATTAACTGACTGCGGCATGTCAGTTGGTCTAGAGGTACCTTGTTTACCTCCTCATATCTACTCTGTAATGAAGTATTTTTATTTCCATTTTTTTTGTGGTTTGGATATTGAACCTCAGGGAGGTTAAGTCACTTGCCCAGGGACCCAGAGCTAAGTTGTGCTGAAGGCAGTATTCTAAACCAGAGTGAGGTAGACTGGCCCTTGGAGCACTCCAAACCCAAACTGAAGTTCAAGTGTCATTCTCCTTGGTCAGATGGACTCAATTCTTTTAGTCCCTGAGCACCTGGAGTGTGTCAGACTACACCAAGCACTCAGTGCCAAATGAGACTGACTTCACATAGCTACCACTTCAGGGAAACTAGGACTACTCAGGTGCCACCCAACTTACCTCTAGACCCATAAAGGGACAGCCATTATCTATACTGGGTGGATGCTTCATAACCCCCTTTTTATCTCACTAGCCAGTCATCATTTATTTAACAAGCATTTGAGTGTTTCCTATGTGTCACACCCGCACTAGGAGCTGGTGATTCAAGGATAAGGTAGGCCCATTCCCTGCCCTTGGGGAACACACAGCATAGCAGCAGAGACAGACATATAAACATATCATTATAATCCAATGGGTAAACAATAATGACGGAACCTTGGACTAGATGCCGCGAGAATCTAGAGGAGGAAATCCCCAACTCTGCTTGCATGAAGCTTCATGGGGATATGAAGTTTTGGTTGGATCTTAAAGGATGGGTAACCATTTTCTAGGTAGGCTGTGGGTAGTGTTCCACACAGAGGGTGGAATAAAGGCAAATGTGGAGGAGTGTTTTGGAAATAATAAGTAGCTGGATGTAAATCAGGGATTTAAACTGAAAAATGCTGACAAGGCCCAAGAAGTGAATATACGTGAGTGAAGCAGGTCATGTACAAACAAAGACAAGCACGGGCATGATAAGTGATCCCCCATGCCTGAAGCACCACAAGAAGTGGGGACTGTGGAAAATTGGACAGTTTGCACCTTGTCTAAGGGGACAGCTGCTTCTAAGCTTTTGTGTTCATTCTCATCTGGAATTCCTGACCCAGGTTGCCATATTTTCCAGTTTTTTGAGATGCCAGAAATTCAGATTTTGTTTTAATATTAAATAGTGTCACTTTTCAACATTGATGATTATTTTGCATTTGTAAGCTACACCATCAAAACATGCCTACTCTTTAGTGGCCTGTGGTATGACTATAATGTGAAGGGAGCAGGAAAGAAAAGCCAAGGTCAGATGCCTTGCCCTGCCCTTCCACAAATAGCCCGACTCCTGGGTGATGCAGAAATATATCCACTGGACTTTCAAAACCATCTTTAAAACAGAAGACAGCACAAATAAGATCCAAGAAGTTGGAGAAGAAGAAAATTGGGGCTGGATTTCACATCCCCTCCCTTTTTCCCTTTCTGGGTTGAAATATTTAGTGTCTGACTTATTTACTCATCTGATTCTGGCCCACAGCTATTGATACTCAGCAGGCTAGGGGTGGGGATGGGATGAAAAACAGGAGTACAAGAAGGACAAGGCGAGGATGGTCTCTCAGAAGCTGCCCACGCAGGATGCGGCTTGCCTTCTCTTTCCCCCTCTCCCTTCAGTTCTGGGCTTCCCTACAAGGCCTGCCAGCTCTGACAGAAACAGCTGCCACAGATCCCAAGTGCTTTCTTTCAGGTAAGAGGGAGTAGACTGGCCCGGGGTGGTGACTGGAGGACTCTGGAGGCCCTGCTGGAGACAAAGGCCTTGGAGGCATCATGGATGAAGCCACGCCCTCGGCCCCTGTCACGTGCATTCTACTCACCCTTCTGTGATTCCTAATCTCTGTGATTTCAGCAGAAAAACAGCTAGAGTGTGTTCAAATCACACCATCTGGCAGAGCAAGCTAGTCTCTGAAACAAAAGCCTGAAGCTTTGCTTCCAGGGCTCCAAGCTTGTGTGGTGATGCAGTGGCAGGCAGCCCTCACTGCTGCTTCTGTGGGAAGTTGGTGGTTGCAGGTCACCCCCCCCAAGAGAGGTCTAGGAGAGGACTGTCACCAGCTGACTTCCCAGCCTCACTGTTTCTCCATGCCCTCACTTTGCCCCTCATCAACTTCCTGAGAGCTGGACTCAACTGCTCTGTTTTCTTTGTGTGTGTGTGTTGGTCCTCACTCCCTTTTCAGGCCAGAAAGGGCCTGAAGTGTTAGGGCCAGCCTGGGGTGGGGTGTCCTGGAGTGGGGAAGGGGGTTAGGAACTGGACCACACCTATTTGTAAGCAGTAATGGTAGGAGTCAGTGGGGAGGACCTAAGTGGCAGAATCTTGGGAAGAGGCTGAAATTCAAAGCTGAGCAGAGTGTCCGACCCAGAAGACAATCCCTGAGCTAACAGAAGGAGCTGCGAGAACATGAAGAGTGAACAGGGAACCTTGGGCCTAGCTTGAAGGTATGGACCTATTATGGACCTGGTGCACTGTAGGTGCTTCATTGAGTAAGCGAACGGATGAATGGACAAAGCAGCTGCAGACATGTACTTCAGGGCTCTCACAGACCCAGGCCAGATAGCTCCTGTTCAGAACTCTTTGGTTACCCTCTTCACTCATACATCTGTTCTGTGCCAGGCATGGGATAGGTATGCAGAGTGGTGGGGCAGAGGAGAGAGGAGAGTTGGGATCAGTGTTGCCACTGCGGTGCCCACAGTTGACTTGGAGGAGATGGGCATGCACACGGAACAGAAACACATGTTTCCAGTACTTCTCAACCCCAGCAAACCTAAATACCCCTTTCTAAATGGCCAGTTCACTGTCACTTCATTTACTATCCTAAAATGAATTTTCCAGAAACTGTAACCCTCCTACACACACGAAGACCCCTGAAGACATCACTTGAGGCCTCCGCAAATCCAACCAGGTCACATTTTGTGTGTGAATATCAATCATGTACCAAATGTTGCTAATGGTATTAACATATGCCATTTATTAAGAATGACCTATGCTATAAGGTAGTTGGCTATGTATTATTTGTAATCTTTGTGCTAACTCAGTGAAGCAGACAATATTACTGCCTCATTTTACATCTGAGGAAACTGGGCAATGAAAAATTTCCTTATGAAATTGCCCAAGGTCACCCAGTAAATGGCAAAGCTGGGGTTTGACCTACACACTCTGGCCTCAGGCCTATACTCTTTCCGTTAGACTTTGCTCCCTTAGAAATGACTTCTTAAATGCCCCTGTGCACACTTTACTCTGCTTGTTCCTTTTCTCAGAGGCTGGCATGCATCAGACTCCCTGAGGCGCCCTCTTTACCAGTGTGGTCTCTGTCCCTCTTGGGCCACACACAGTTCATTATTTTGATTTGCTCTCCATCTCACCTGGGGCCTGTATCAGCCCTTGTCCTTTCCCACTCCAGGCAAATGGAACTCCAAGTTTTGGGTAAGATCTTTCCTAGAAAGGAGTAGAGATTCTGCAAGTACAAAATAAACTGAGCAAACTGTGAAGAAACCAGGTTAGTCTTACACTTGAAGTTGAGTGCATGTATTTGTTCTGAAAACACTTATTGGGCCCTCCTTTGTGTCACACACTCTTTGTGTGGTGACGGGATACAGCAATGAATGAGGCTGAGCACCTGTCCTTAAGGAGCTACCAGGTTAATTGGGAGGAATGCAGGGAGTCAGTTCCAGAGACGTATGGCCGATACTGTGGTCATGGAAGAGAAATGGTGGAGCCGAGGGGACACAAGTCAATCTTAGTCTCAACAGACTGGAACTCCAAGCAGGGCTTCTGGAACAGAGAGGGAAACTAGTGTAAATCAGGAATCCAAAGAAATGGAAGCAGGTGTTCAGGGCAAACATGGTAGCAATGGAGGACATTGTGCCTTTTTGGATTCTCACATGATTGGGGCTCATCTGACACAACCAGAGACGAGACTTTAGAATGGCAGAGTGAATTCAGATTCCTCCTAGTTTTGGAACTCTTCCCCAGTTGAGTGGAAGAGAAGGTGCTCCTCCCTAAACAAGAACTCAAGCTCCTGTAAGCATGAGCATCAACCAGTATCTCTGTCAGGGTGTCTCTCCCAGTCACCCCTTGACATTGTTTGGGCCCCCAAGAACTTTAGAGATTGCACAAGGAGAGTGGCTCTTGGAAATTTCCTAAATGATGTGACCTTGGCTGTAGAGCATTCTGGAAGCTCCCACGTGGGGTATGGGGCCATCAGGGTCCAAGCTGCCACTGGGCAGAAGGGCCAGGGACAACTAAGACCCAGCAACCTTCCCAGTTTCTAGCACATATTAGGTGCTAAAACCAAAGAACAGTGGGGCGCCTGGGTGGCTCAGTCAGTTGAGAGTCTGACTCTGGATTTCGGCTCAGGTCATGATCTCACCATCATGAGATCAAGCCCCATGTCAGGCTCTGTGCTGGGTGTGGAGCTTGCTTGGGATTCTCTCTCTCTCTCTCTCTCTCTCTCTCTGCCCCTCCCCACTCAAAAAAAAAAAAGAAAAAAATTGAAGAATAGTTCAGCTAGAGCATGAGAAGTAGTCTGAGTACACTGTCTAAGGGGCATGGGGAAAACTCAAGGCAAATCTTGTACAGATGGCACTTACCTGGGAAATGCAGGGAGCAGGGTACAATAGTAGTCCTTGGCATTCAGTGGGACTCTAGCTGCCCATCTCACAGGCCTACGAAAGCTAGGGAATCTATGCAGAGATCCAACATTAAGGGAAGGGAGGGGCTGGCAGGAGCCAGAACTGCCAACTGTCACCCCAGCAGCCAGCTGAGGCTCAGAACTGGGTACTAGGTCTCTTGTGCAGTGGAGCTGTTGGAGAGACCAAAGACAGTGGCCCCATGCACAATGGATGGTCAGGAAAACCAGCCCCTCATGGTGAGGTGCAGGGGCAATGAAAGGTGGAAAGCCCCCATGGCCTCTGGGGCCCAGCTCACTCCCAGCCTCAGATGCAATGCCCAGGGCAGCACACACTATCTGCAGTGTCCTCTCATACCACTTGCTGAGGAGGGAACCCCTAGTGCCCTATCAGGCTGAGTTCATGTGGATTCTAGAGCTAGGCCAGGTTGAGTGGGCAGAATATCTTTGATCATCCTTGCTGACTGAGACAGTCCTGGCATAGGTACAAACATATAAATAGCTCTCTCTTCACTCAAGGGTTTAAGATGACCATGTGTGTCTGTTTATATTGTGTACAGACCACAATTTGCACTTGTGCAGACCTGGCAAAAATGAAAGTCTGCTAAAAACTGCTTTAGTTTTTTTGATACGGCTCAGAACTTACTAATGTTAAAGGCCTGAGTGGGAGCTCCCCCAGTTTTCTTAAGGCCCCTCCATTGGCAGGTATAAGCACCTAAACAGAGCTGCAGATCCCCCCTCCCCAGTTTAGGGAGACAGTTTCACCTTCACAGCCAGTGAAAATCAAGGCTGCCTCATGGAAACAGAGGGGCTCACCCCCATTGGTCCTTGGATGTTGCTAAGCACTTTCATTGGTCCGTTTTCCCTAACTCCCTGGTCCCTGCATTCCTAACCTTTTAAGGTTTGGAGTTTCTTTGCTCCTAGGCCGGCCCACAGCCCCATCTGATAGGTAAAAGACAGAGCCTTTTAGACAACACCAGGCAGCCTATCTTTCTGGAAAAGTATTGAATGGCACTAGACCCTAAAAAGCCATCCCTGACATTCTAACAGCAATAAGGCAACTCCACATCCCTAGAAGAGGGATTTGACCAGGCCAAGTGTTGGAAATGGCCGAAAGCTTGTGCTTCCCAACTGCTACATCGTTAAACAAAGAGAAAAATACTCCTGTGCCTCCTGAAGGCTGAAGTTAGAACAAACTAATCAGAATGATCACGATGCACTTGGCCAATGTAAAAGTGAGCTGGCAGTGCTCGTTATCCCTAGGGAATCTGGACCATTTCCTCTTCTTCCTGTGGTTACAAATGCAGAAAGCTTATTAAAGTTGAGAGTCTGGTGGCACTGATAAATTGGCCATGCCATCTGGATTCTTGCTCCCGAATCCTGGTCTGAAGATTACGCTCTCTTCTCTGGGGACATTTCAAGGATGGGCACTGCAGAGGATGTTCAGGAGTCACCTTTGTCCTGTGTTTCTGCTTCTCAGTGTCTTTACATTGCTGGCAAAGCCCCTATTGTCGCTCAGAGCACAATTCAGATGTAACAAATAAATGAGTTCCCCTGTGTCAGGCACTGGGTTAGTTTCCGTTGCACATCTTTTTTTATTTTTCATTTAAGCCCCAAAACAATGTTACCAATTTGGTATTGTTATTATTATTATTATCATCAGGATTGTACAGATGGGAAGATTGAGGTTCAGAGAGGTTAAGTGACTTCTCCAAAGTCACACAGCTAATAAGAGGCAGCGTGGGAATTAAAACTCCAGGTTTGTTGAAATCAAAATGCAGTGTGATGTGCACACACTGTAGTAGCTATTGTTCACCTTGAAGGTGGATGAAGTTGGAATGTGGTCGCACCTTTAGTTCCTTCCCCCTTACACACACACACACACACACACACACACACACACCTCACTTAATCAACTTTTCTCCCATCAACCTGAAACCATATCTAGAAGCCTAGTTGTCCTCATGCTTCCCTCAAGGGGTCTCCACAATTGTGCTTCCCTTACTTGTGTTTGAGTCTTTACTTCTCAGTAGGTGTTGGCAGGCCGAGCAGGGAGAGAAGGGAGCTGGCATTTGTGTTTCTGAGTTTTGCAGAGACATTGCTCAAGTAAACTGTTCCACTGAAGCCATCAACATTGGAGATGGTTCGCTGTTTTCCCATTCTTGGGACCTCTGCATTTTCACTGGAGACAATGGCAATGGCCATGAAACAAAGTGTTCTAATGGTGGAATTTTAGGCAACAGCCACTGAATGACAGAGGAGACACTTTGGGGTCTTTTTCTTGCTCTCCAAATCCTCTTTGCCTATATTGAGCTTAGTCCTGACTGCAAGGTTTTGTTTTTATTTTTTTTTAACTCAGTAATTGTTTCCCTAAATTGGGTTCCATGGAGTTCCAAGTGTCTGAGTATGAGAACCATTATTAGATTTCTCCCAACCACCGTGAGGCTCAGGGTGCTGGGCTGGGTATGGAGAAGGTGTGCCTTGAGTCTTCATGCAACATGGCACCTGAGGCCAGTTCCTAGTGCTAACAGCCCTTGGGTTGCCCAGTTAGTTCAGACGAGGAAAACATGTCTAAATAGGACAAAGGGGGCAAGAAGGGAAGCCAAGAGTTTTAAGAGGAAAGGGTTGTTGATTCTGCTATGCAAAAGAACGCACCCTGACAGCTCCAGGATCCAGTCTGGCAGCAGCCAGAGCCTTCTTTGTAGGGCCTCCATCCTGAAACAAACTCTAGTTTCAGAGCTGTCCATCTAAGACCTGGTTGTCCAGACTGGGTCAGTGCCATTAATACTTCATTGCCCTTAACTATGCTCTTCACACATGATGATGATGATGATGATGATAGGCAACATTTATCGAGTGCCTACTATATGGCAAACACTAAGCTAAACACTGTATGTGAATTAACTCACTCAATCCTCACAACTCGATAAGGCAGATACTGTTTTCTCCCCACATAGTACAGCTGAGGAAGTGGAGGCACAAAGAGATTAAGTGACTTTCCCTCACTCGGGTTCAAGGAAAGGTAGTTCATAGAGTGGGATGCGATCCAGAGTAGGAGTAGTCAGGGGTTGCCCTGAGAAAGAAACAAAGGATCTGTCCACCTGGGGAGAAAAGTGCACATGAGAAGCAGATGCAGGTAGGTCTGTTGCTGAGAGGGGCAGAGTGACAGAGTTCTCATCTGATGGCCACTACATTCTCAGAATTAGGAGGCTGTATTCTCTTGCTTGCGAAGGAGTGACATGATCCCACCGGGGTCTTGGGGAGATTGCTAATGTTCTATCCCTACTGTTTACAATGCAGATATTCTGACAGAGACAAAAAACTCACTGCGGATGGTGATTGGGCAGCCTTTCATTTCTCCTTCAGAATGACAGGAGAAATGTCATCAGCATTTCCTTTAGGCAACACCAGGGGGTGCAGCAGCTTGTTTCTGGCCTCTAGCTTCCTGGAATTTACTTGACCTTTGTCAGGAGAATAGAAAACCCTGTACCATCTGGGGCAGTTGAGATGTTCCTGATAATAGGATGGCGTCCTTGCACATAGAGTAATATTCAAAATCCACCCTAGAACTAATTTTTGTCCATTGGCTCAATGGACCTTCCTGCCTGTGGTCCAGGGCAAGGAGGTCTGGCAGGGGCTGCAAAGCAGGGATGGCAGCCAAGATGGTGGCGGTTCCCTCAGCAGGCTGCAGAATGATGGGAGACTATGAAGAACCCAGTTGTCCGGAATGCTGACCTGGGGGTTGGGGCCACTTGCTTTTGGTTCTGCAAGTTGTGCACTGTACCAGAGTGCCCTGTGAGTGGGGAATAAAATCCAGCCCCAGCTCCAATAGCCAAGCCCTACATCCTTGGGCCACCTTTTCCTACCTCTTCCAAAGGCATTGCAGCTCTCCAAAGTGTCCATCCAGGAGGAGGAGGAGCCTTTCTCAAATTTGTGCAAAGGCGCCTCATGAGCTAGCAGTGAGATTCCTCCTCTCTTCCTTAGTCTCTCTTGTGTCCATTTGGCTTTCAAAAACAACCTCCCCATACCTGTCCCTACTCATGCAGATTTTCAGTTACTTAGGGATGTTTCCTATCCAAGCCTCCTGACTATTTACTCCTCCTGTAGCTTCACTTCTTTATAGCTACATCACCCTTTCTTCTGTGAATGCCTCAGTCCCAGTCCCCAGCTCCTACCATAGGCAGCAGTATGAAGTCACTAGAAACACTGTGAGTGTCTGCTTTAGCACATCTGAAAGCTGGTCACTTGAACAATCAAGATGAAGGAGAGCTGGGCACACTCAGGGCTCCTCCCTTCCACCCCAAGCCATTCACCTCTCCCTTTCACTCGCTCAACACAGAGTTAGTGAGTATCTACTATATGCCAGACACTGTTCTAGGGGCTAGCGACACAGCAGTGAACAAAACAGACCCAAATAAATCCCCCTGGAGCTTACATTCTAGTTCTAGTGAGATTACATTCCCTTCAATTTCAGGTCCTTCTCTATTGTTCTGATGTCCTGAAAGCCCTTCTCCTTCACCTCCACTTCTGGCCCTGTGGCGAAGGCTAGACCTGCCACTTTGGCTGTGGCACTTGGACACCCTGCAAGGATGAGCTGTTTGTCATGTGGGGAACATATGTGTAAGTTTCACTCTCCAACTGCCTTTGCATCCGGGCCTGGAAAAATCTCCAAATCATTGTTCTCCACCTTGGGTCACTTTCGTGCACTGTTTATTTATTGTTTTCTTGACTGAAAGCCAGTGAAGCTGGATACGGGCAAGAGTGGCACTGAGCCCAGGCTCTGTGATGTGGCATTTAGTAGGAACTGTAGGGTCATTTTTCCTGTTATTTTTCTTGATTGTGGCTGTGATGTCCTTCAGTGTGAGTCTGTGGGATTCTAGTTGCTAGATGTGGTAATGGCCAGCTCTCTCTTTCATCCCTCCTCTCTTTCCCTTTTTCCTCTTTTTCTTAGAAAAAAATTAAAAAAAAAAGTCAGAGGATATGCAGCAAATGCTCATGTACCCTCCACCCAAAATGAACAAATGTTAACATCTGCCTCATATTTGCCCGATTCTTTTTCTCACAAAATAACACATTAGATAGAATACCATTGAAATCCCTCAATATACTGTCCTCCCCAGTCCCGTCCTTCATTATCTTGACTGTGAGGCATAGCCAGACCATGTTTATGTGTCTGTACAAGGTGTACAATATTGGTTTTGGACATTTAAAATCTGTCCTAAGTGGGATTTTAAATAGTCTATGTGAGGTAGCTGTTGGAAATTTGCTTTTTTCATTCAGCACTATATTTTTGGTCTCTATTCCTTTCATACATACAGGTGTAAGCTGTTCATTGTAATGGCTACTTAGTAAACCATCACATGAATAATAAAATCTCTTTTTCTAAATCCTCTGCTGATAGAAACTTAGGTTTCTTTCTTTCTTTCTTTCTTTCTTTCTTTCTTTCTTGTTTCTTTCTTTCACCATTACCAACTATGCTGCAGTGAACATTCTTGTGCATATTTCCCCATGTACATGTAGAAATCTTGTATGTACCTAGAAGTCAGATGGCTGGGATGAGGGGTATGTGTAGATGTCACAAAACTGCTCCTTAAGATGGCTGTGCCAAATTATACTTCCACCAGTAATATAGAAGAGACCCTATTTCCCTACATCATCATCAACATTTCACACCTTGCCCTCCCTCTCTGTCCTTGCAGTGACCACAAGTCCCAGACACTGTTATGCCACGTGGTCATCTCCTACCTTACCTTCCCCCTTGCTTGCTTCTCCTGCATCACTGCCACGTCAATCTTAGTTAAGATTTTCTTCTCCATAACATGTTCCTGATCTATTCCTCCAGCTGGAATTGAAGGCCCTCCACAGCATGGGTCCAAGCAACCTTTCCAGCATCACCTCCTACCACCTGATTCTAGCAAAATTTTCTACTTTCAGGCCTCCAACCACACATCCCAATCTGTTACCTGCACACCTTTGGTCGTACTTCCATCCCATACACTTAGCTAGAGTGTTTGTTTCCCCCTTGGAAAACCTCATTTACTCCTCAAAACTTGCCTCAATGACATCCTCTCTGGAAGCCTTCCCAGATACCTCCAGGCAAAGCCCCCTCTTGGTTTCTACTGAACTTGATACAGTATTTATCTCAGCAGCTTGGGAAAAAATCAGACATAAAGCTTCTTTACTGTCTATTTTGGAAAATAAGTTTGGCCAACATAGATCTTGTTTTCTCTTGTTGCTTAAAATTCCTTCAACAAATTAAAGAAATATGTACTGCATGCCCACTCTGGCTTGGTGGCACTCTCAGTGTGATGGGACAAGGAACAACATGAAAGCGTGTTAACCTCTGAGAAAGTTGGCCCCTTGGGATTCTAAGGCATGCCTGACTGAAGGCCCAATTTCCAGTTTTTGTCCCCAGTGCCTGGCACAGGGTAGGGATGACAGCAAGCTTTCTTGTGTGAAAAGTCAAGCACTGAAAGGCTTGGACAATTGTGGGGAGAGAAGCATGTTTCAGTTAGGCCACAGAGATGCTGGGAGGCCTCCAAGCCAACTGTGCTAGGAGTTGCTTGGGTGGCCATAAGACTTCTGGAACAAGGCTAGGGGTCTCAACTGAAGAAGGTGGGCTTGGGGGTGTAAGAAGGGATGGGACAGGTATCTAGCTACTCTCTGATCCTCCCTAACCCTTCCCCTCATGGTCTACCTTCCCCTATGTCACTCTTCCCTTCCTCCAGGAGCACAGGACATTCTCACCTGCTTCTGCAACTTGGGCTGATGGCCCTGATGGTTTCCAAACTTGTCACTTTCCAGTGTGTGAAAAGGGAAGGCCCCTTCCAGGTTGCAAATGGAAAAGGCAGGTATGTGGTGGTCTCCCCATAGCCACCCATCTCTCTGGGCTTTCATTTCACACTGCTCAGATGACAGAGCTGAGAACATGTTGCCTGTTCACTCCTCCCAGGCCCTCTGCAAACACTTCATTCCTGGGCTGCTAACCAAAAAGGAGAATTTTATTTCTTATTAACACCTGTTGAAGGTGCCATTGTGGTCTGGCCCTCCTGTCCTCTGTAGGAGGAAGCTTGATTTCTATTTGTAAAAGGCAGCAGGGAACTGATGTGAGCCTTTCCTGTGAGGAAACATTTCCTGCCATTGCCCAGTCGGATTGGCACCTTATTTAAACAACCATAACAATATGTCCCAAATTGGGGAAGGGAAATGTAAAACAATACCCCTCCATGTTGAAAAGAATATAATGGCCAGGATTGAATGTAAGCTCTGCCTCATTTGGATTTGTGTTCAGCAAACTGGGAATTAGGAACCCGTTCCTTAGTCTGATCAGTCACTTCTCCCTATACACCCCATTTCTTCTGAGTTGAGGACCTATCCCCTTTCTTTTTTTTTCTTTTTTCTTTTTACATGTTCATTTATTTTTGAGAGACAGAGACAGAGAGACAGAGCGCGAGCAGGAGAGAGGCAGAGAGAGATGGAGACACAGAATCTGAAGCAGGCTCTAGGCTTGAGCTGTCAGCACAGAGCCTGACAGAGGGCTCGAACCCACGAACTGCGAGATCATGACCTGAGCTAAAGTCAGAAACTTGACCAACTGAGCCACCCAGGTGCCCTTAGTTTTTTATTTTTAAAGTTTATTTATTTATTTTGAGAGAGAGAGAAAGCAGGAGTGGGGGAGGGACAGAGCGAGATGGAGAGGGACAGAGAATCCCAAGCAGACTCCACTGGCCAGTGTGAAGCCCGACAAGCATGGAGCCTGATGCAAGGCTAGAACTCACGAACTGTGAGATCATGACCTGAGCGGAAGTCAAATGCTTAAACGACTGAGCCACCCAGGAACCCCAGGACCCATCCCCTTTCATCACTGGATTTTTATGAGAACCTCTGACCAGTTTTCCTGTCTCCATTCTCTCCCCCTTCCAATCTTCTCAATTCTGGAGATAGAGCCCTCAGTGGCTCTTTATTAGCATTGGCACAATTTCCCAAAACGTGGAACACCTGCCGCTGGCATTAAGTGAAATGAAAGTTTTGTTTTATTCAAGTGCTTATGTATTTATTTTTTCTACATAGTAGAGGACAGTATAACCAGCATATATAATCCATGATTTCACAGAGGTATTGTTGCTTAGGATGAAGCTGAAGTTCAGAATCATAGATTGGCAGAGCTGAAAAGGGCCTTAGAGATTATCTCACTCACTCACGTCTCTTTGCCTTCATTTCCAATTCTTATACCTGCCTGGACTACATCTCTGCCTATTGAACTCTTACTCAACCTTTAAAGCCCATCTCAAAAGCTGCTTCTTTCACAAGTTACATATTATCTCCCCCAGTGGACTGAGAACTCTTTGTTATAAGCTCCTCATTTGGGGGTCCACTCCTCTACTCCCATCTCATGCCCAGCAGATAATAGGTCTCAAGGAATGTTTGTGGGAGAAATGAATAGTCCCACCACCTACAGAAACACAGTATAGGTATGCTCCCAGGTAAGTCCCTTGAAGGCTGCTTGGGACCAGGGACTCCACCTGAGGACTTGGTCGTCATGAAGAGAGCCTCACAGACTCTTCAGCAAGGCCTCACTGAGTACCTTCTTATGCTGGGCCAGGTCTGCTCTAGGTGCCTGGGATATATTACCATAGCCCTCTTTCCAAGAAGATGCTGCAACACATTCTCTGCCATAGTCCTCTCTCTACGGGAAGCCAGCCAAGCCCTCCTGCCTGCGTATGCCAGTGACAGGTTCCAGTACCATTTCAATAGGTTGTTCTAAATTGATTGCTTTTAAATAAGCTTTAGAAGACCTCCACCCCATCTCTCCCCACTGCAATAAACAGCACGTTTCAAACTCTTTCTTCCCTGAGCCACTTTTGCAGTTGTCTGAGCTGATCTACATTCTGTGATTCCTAATAGCTTCCCTCTCAGAGAATGACATGTTCTTCTGCACTCCTCTTTTTTTTTTTTTTAATTTTTTTTTTCAACGTTTATTTATTTTTGGGACAGAGAGAGACAGAGCATGAACGGGGGAGGGGCAGAGAGAGAGAGGGAGACACAGAATCGGAAACAGGCTCCAGGCTCTGAGCCATCAGCCCAGAGCCTGATGCGGGGCTCGAACTCCCGGACCGCGAAATCGTGACCTGGCTGAAGTCGGACGCTTAACCGACTGCGCCACCCAGGCGCCCCTGCACTCCTCTTTTTTTAAGCAGAATTGGTTTTTCTGATTATACAAGTAAAACGTGTGTCTTTTTGCTTATTGGTAAAGAGCTTATTACTTACAGCTCTTTATGTAATAAAGTTATTAACCTTTTTTTGCCCTGTGCTGGAAATATCTTTTTAATTTCCTGGCTTTCTATTTTGTCTTTGATTTCTGGTTTATTTGTGCTCTGGGATGTGCTAACATTTTTTTTTTTTAATGATGCTGTCAAATATGTTGCCATTTTCCTTTGTGTTTTTTCATGCTGAGAAAGTCCTCCCTCCTTCCAGATCAGTTGAATACTCATCTATATTCTCCCCTAGTGGTGAGGGGGACATTTACAGATCTTGCCCCATTCTACTTCCGGGCTTCCCTCTTCCAGCATCCTCCTTCGGGTAACACAACCTTTCTTCAGTGGAGGCCAAAGCAATCAATTAGGCTGAGGCTTTAAAAATGTTAATGAGAGCAGCCCTTCCCCTGTCTGTACCCGTCACTCTTTCAGCCCCTTTGAGAAAGCGCAGCTCGGTGTGGATTCCTCCCACCGAGGTTCTACCTCCTGCTTCCGGAGCTCCTTCCTAGCAGCGGGGAGAGGAAGGAAAAGAGAAGTGAAAAGTAACTTCAGGTCCTGGAGGGCTACCTTGCTGTGTCACTCCACCTACAGTGTATACGTTTTACCTCTCCTCAGCAACTGCATTTTCAATTAGGCCCAAATCCAGAACTCCCGTTAATGGAAAGTCCCTGAGTATCTAAACACCCAGGCCTGAGCGAAGTCACGCGGCCAGCAACTAGAGCCCCCCAGCAACCCGCAGGCCGGGCTCCAGCGTCTTTGCTGGAGAAAGCCGGGCACAGTTGCCATGGGAACTCGAGCGCTAAATTGCTTTGCGTGTTCAGAAGCTGAAGACCTCAGCTTTGACGCCTGTAGCCCAGCAATTGATTGACCTCCAATTAGGTTTTTGTTGTTTTCTGGAGGCATCTTCTCCTTGCGTCTTGCCCATCCATCCCTTCTGAGGATGGCATTGGAGAGAGCCTTGCATTTAGTTCAATTTTTGTAAAATATTATTCATCCTTTGATTTATTCTGAAAAGGATTTAAGGTACCTCATGAAGTTACACCCGGTCCTTGAAGAGAGCCTAAATTACATTTATGAGAGAAATATGAGGCAAGGGGCAAGCAAGGGGAACTGGTGATGAAGTCGTGACAGAAAGTGAATGTCAGGATGTCTTTTCTTGATAAACAGCAGTCCCAAAATTTGGCTTTAAGCTTTCATGGCAGATAACAGAAAGGGGAGGCATGATCAATTATGGCATTCACAGATAAAAGCAAATCAGTTGTTTATTAAAAGCACAGGTGTTCCTAACCTTGAGACTAAAAAACCTGCTTTTGTCTTTTCTTGGAGGCTCTAAATTTCTTATCTTTTCATTCCTGTCACCCAGCATATCACTTGAACAAATGGAGACATATTCTAACCTCAGTAGATGGTCTTTTTTCTTCTTTTTCCACCTTTGCTATTATCATTGTTAAAGGAATAATACACATTTTTTTGTAGTCACTGGATAAACAGTGGAAATAGCCTAAGTAACTGTGGAATAATACTATGCAGGCCGAAAGAAATGTGGTGGCTCTTTGTGTTAAATAGAAAGTGTACAGTGCAAACAAACAAAAAAAAAAGAATGTGTCTAATAGGATGCCACCATCTAATTTCTTGTATATGCACAGAACTTCTGGCAGGATGCCCAAGAAGCTGGCTAGGGATCAAGGAGACTCACTTCTCTCTGAATTCTCTTTGTAGTCACTGAATATTTATGTTGTGTGTAAGTGCATTAACTACTCAAATATTTTTAAATGACTAATACACATACACACAAGAGTGGGTAACAGGTGGGGAAATGGGGAATTTAACTGTACAAAATATAGAAAAGAAAAAAACCTTTGCAGAATTTTTACAGCCCGGATCTTACTACTGTTAATCTTTTGTTTTTTTTTTTAAAGCAGACTTTCCCCCGTGTAAATCAGTACAACCTTTCTGCAGGGCACTTTGGAAGTCTGTTTCAAAAGCCTTGAGAATATGCATACTCTTTAACCTGGCAATTCTACTTTTAGAAATGCATGCTGAGGAGATAATCAAAGAAGTGCCCAACAATGCATGTATGAAGATGTACAACAAAATGTTGGTTATGATGTGGAAAGAACAGGAAAAACATTCTAACTGCCCTACAGTAAGGGACTGGTTAGGTGAATCATGGAGCGTCCCTATAGTGGAGCAGTGTGCAGCCCCTAGAAATGAAGATCTCTATTTACCAACAGGACTCCCAGACTGCATGAAACCTCACCAATATACTCTTTCAGCACCCTGTACCTTCTTTCCTTGCAGTTATTATGGTTTAATTATATTTGCTTGTGTGTGCTTACTTAGAATTAACATCTTCCACCCAGCACCCCACACACACTAGACTCTGGCATGTCCATAACGATAAGAACTATGCCTTCTCTACTCCTTATGGTATCCCAAGTACCTTGCAAGGTTCTTGGCACATAATAGACATTCAATAAATACTTTTTGACTAATTTATTGAGTTAATAAATAAATGAAACATCAAGGCAATTTTCCTGCCATCCATCTCAAACATCCCTCAGTCTTCAGATGGGCTGTCAGTGCTACCTGGAAATGCTTTTACTTTTCTCTAGTCTCTATGGCAGCTGCTTCACGTGTTCCCTGGATCCTCATGCCCCAACTGCATATCATTTCCTACTTCTAGGCAATGATCTCATCTTCTACCTCCCAGAAAAAATAGGGGCCAGCAAGTGGGACCTCCTCCCATACCCTCCCTATCTTTTGGAGCCTTATTCTGTGAACTTCAGAAACCGGGAGGCCAGTGGTAACCCAGGCTAGCACATGTTTGGATAGACTGATAGGAGGCAAAGAGCAGGTATCCCACCCACTTCTTTCTCTAGAACTCTCTCCAGCAATCCCCCCTTCTTTTTGCCAGTAGGGCTCCTGAAAGAGTAAACTATTTTCTGCTTCACAATAACGCTGTCCTTATTTGCACTCAAAGTCACAGTTAAATGTACTGCTCTGCACACTATTATCTATCCATGTGAGGTCCTTTAAATTATTTTTTTTGTCTTACTTTATTTTTCCTTTTCATCTTTAATCCCCACTCCCATCCTTTCTCTGTACCTTTTTCAAAGATACAGGTATCTTTGAAAATATATTTATGTATGCTTTTAATTTACATAAATGCTGTTGATTCATAGATGATATTCTATTTCTTCTTTCCCCTCAACACTCTGTTTTTGAGGTCTATTTGTGCTGCTATGTGCACATCTAGTTTATCACTCCTGACAACTGCACACGCCTACCACATTTTACCTCTCTGTTCCTCAAAGACCGGGCATTTTGGTCCCATCTACTCCCCATGACCACAAATAATGTTGCAGTAAACCTTCTCTAACTTGCCCCTACAAACTTGGGCAAGAATTTCTCTAAACCAGCAATTCTTCAAGTATGGTCCACAGACCTCTAGGAGTTACTGACACCCTTTCAGGGGGTGCACAAGCTCAGAGCCATTTTCAGGGTAACACTGAAACATCATTTGCCTTTTTCACAAGGTTGATGTTTGCACCCAGGGCAAAACGGCCGGCACCTTTGTGAATAAAAGTGGTGGCACCATCCTATACTGCTGGTCATTGTATACTTCACCACCACACACTCCCAGGGGGAAAGACCAGTCTTACCTTAAGAATGGCCTTGATAACTCAGTTAAAAAAAGTGTTAATTTTGGGGGCACCTGGGTGGCTCAGTCGGTTAAGCGTCCGACTTCAGCTCAGGTCATGATCTCACAGTCCATGAGTTCGAGCTCCACATCGGGCTCTGTGCTGACAGCTCAGAACCTGGAGCCTGCTTCGGATTCTGTGTCTTCCTCTGGCCATTCTACCTTTAGAAATGTCTTCCTCTCTCTGTGTCTTCCTCTGTCTCTTCCCCTCCCCTGCTCATGCTCTGTCTCTCTTTGTCTCAAATAAAAATGAAAACATTAAAAAATTTTTTAAAGTGTTAATTTTTAAAAATCTTTACCTTTGAATGAAAATTTTATTTAATAATCTGCGCAATGGAACGAGAACACCTAGAGCACTTGTGCTGTGTGCTGAAGACTGAGGGTTTTCTGGAGGAAAGGCACTTGCGTGATTGCTGGAGACCTCCTTTTCCATGGAACATCCGTTGTATTTGAAGGAATGACTGACGAACTATGGTTATTCAGACTTGAGAAGTTGGCAGACATTTTCTCAAAAGTGAACGGAGTGATCCCATAGCTTCAAGGAAAATAGCTCACAGTGTTTGTTGCCAAAGATAAAATTTGAACTTTCAAGTGAAAATCCGAATTTCATTTTTAAAAATTTTTTTCTCTTTTAATGTTTATTTATTTTTGAGAGAGAGAGAGAGCACGAGCGGGTGAGGGGCAGAGAGAGAGGGAGACACAGAATCTGAAGCAAGCTCCAGGCTCCGAGCTGTCAGCACAGAGCCCAATGCAGGGCTCAAACCCACAGACCACGAGATCATGACCTGACCGAAGTCAGATACTTAACCAACTGAGCCACCCATGCACCCTTATGCCCCTTCTCCTGACACTCAGGTCCTTCACAGTCTGGTTTCGACTACCTCATTTCCTTCCTCACCATACTAGATCATTCTTTTCCCCCAAAACACCAGGTACCCTCATACCTTTATGCTCTTGTTTTAAATGTCCTCTGCCTAGAATGTCCTCTCTCCAACCCTCATTTTACTGGCAAATATTGCTTCCTTCTTTAAGGACTGGCTCAGTAGTGCCCTTTCTTGATGCCCTTCTCTTCCTCCGGCAGAAGGAATTCAACTCCAGTTGCTGGCAACTGGTAGTTAGTGGGTGACTGGAGAATAAAACTGAAATTGCATCAAATGAGGGCTGTGTTGAGGTGACAGAATTGGAACTGGTCCTTAAAGGAAATAATCTTAACAGTAGCTAACATTTATTAAGCACTTACTATGCACCAGCCCTCGCCCTATGCACTTTATACACATTCCCATTTCACCCCTCCAGCAACCCCAAATTAGAGTTACCCTCACTTTAATGATGAAGAAACTGATGCCCGGATAAACACATCAGTGGCTGGTCTTTACTGAGTGGCAGCTTGTTGATCTACCAGAGACCATTTTCTTGTCAAAGTGTCAGAGTAGGGGCAGCATGTAGAATCATTTACAATTGTGTGTCTTGTTTATACAGGAGGGAATGGAGCGCGTTTGACATCAGAAGTGTGAGGCCATGTGGTGAAGTACAAAGACCAGTGTGAAGTCTAACACCACTCCGTCTAGCTGTGTGACCTGAAGCCTGATCGTTAACTTCTCTGAGCTTCAGTTTCCTAACATGTGAAATGGGGATAATAAAAGCTCCCTTGCAAGTTTGTGGTACAGATGAGCTATGGGGAATACAAAAGAACCTAGCACAGCATTAGGTTCACAGAGGGGCTCCATCAATATTGATTCACTTTACTCCCTCCCCAGTGCCCAGGGAAAGAAGTATACTGTGGTGAAACTCACATTACATTTGGAGTCAGGGGAACTGTGCTCTGACTCTGGCACCACCAAGACTGTGCAGCCTTCAGCCTGTCCCTTTCCCTCTCTGGGCTATAGTTTCTTGTTGTATTTGTAACACAAGGGAGTTTTGTTTTACAGCAGGTGGATGTTTCCATTTTTTTTTATTTTCCCAGACACTCAAAAAAGAAAGAGGGGAACAAAACACCAGAAAAGAGCCAGGGGAAAGGGTGAGGTCATGCCAAGCTGGGGTGCTATGTTTTGTGGAAGTTAGCTGTTTCTGGCAACAGGAAATATTTCCTGAAGACACAGGCTTTGGGCCCTGGTAACCTGGAAGGGAGCTCAGGGCTCCTCATCAACATACACAAACCCAGCTTCCCCTCCACAGCCCCCCCTTTCTGAGAGCTGCCCCCACAGGCTTGGACCTCTCTGCTGAGGCAGGCCTTGAGCTGATTCAGGCGCCCAACTGCCTGTTGCCATGGCAACGTTCCAGCGTGCTTTGCATATGACAGGGATGCGAGGCTTTGCTAACAAAGTGCTCTGTAAACGACTTCATGTCTTTGGCAGGCACAATTCTGCCTTCTTTTTCACACGAATAACTTTGGGGGTTGTGAGGGATTTGGCAAGTCACTTCCCCTGTCTTGGCCTGTGCCCCTGGGCTTTCCTTGAAGGCACAAGTTGGCAGCTTTTATTTTTCTATTTCCAAATATACCATCACCACCTCCTCCTGTCCACTCCCCCTCCAAAGGAAAGAATGGTTTTTCCCTTACTTAGAGCTCTGGTGAACTCAGCATGTTTAGGAAAACGGGATGAATGAACTGTTTTAATCACTTACATACCCTTGGGTGATTGCTGGGTCAAATAGTCTTCAATCCCCTTTTCTTTGCTCACGATGCCCAGTAATTTTCAGGATTGGAATAGGAAGACCTGTATGGTCCTAGTGAATGAGTCCCTGGAGCAGGAAACATAATTAGAATTTAAAGTAGAATGGGAAGGAAGCCAGGCAGACCTGGGTGAATCCTGCTTTCGTCACTTACAAGCTGTGTGATCTTAGACAAGTTCTTTAACCTCAGTTGGCCTCAGTTTCCTGACATGTGTAATGGGGATGATAATAGTGGCCTTACAAGGGCATTATTGTAGGGTTATTACAAGGTTTAAATATATATTTTCCTTGCCTGCTCTTGCTGTTTCCATTGCCCTGATCCTGATCTGTCATCTCTTGCCTGGACAAATACAATAGCCTCCTGACCTCCTCATTTCTTCTCAAATCTCCTCCAGTACATTGTTCACGTAGTAGACGTGGTGATCTTTAAAATTTTTAAATGATATCCTATCACTGTGTTGCTTAAAACTCTTTAGTGGTTTGGGCACCTGAGTGGTTCAGTCGGTTGAGCATCCGACTCTTGATTTCGGCTCAGGTCATGTTCCCAGTGTCGTGGGATTAAGCCCTGCATCGGGCTCTGTGCTGTGTGGAGCCTGCTTGGGATTCTCTCTCTATATATCCCTCTGCCCCTCTCTCCTGCTCGCTCTTTCTTTCTCTCTCTTTTTCTAAACTAAATTTTTTTTAAAGTCTCTAGTGGTTTTCCATTGCACTTCAAATAAAATTTACCACTTTCCCCCTTACCTCCTCCACCGTAGACATACTGACCTTTCCATTTCTCAAAATCATCTCTTCTCATCTCGTGGACTTGGCACTTCCTGTTTCCTCTGCTGGCTCCTTGTCATCTTCAGTTCGTAGTTCAGAGTGACCTTCTCTGACCACTTATCCAAACCTGCTCCCCACACTCATCCCCGTCACTCACTGTCATAGCACCATGTTGATTTCCTTCATAGCACTGCTACCAAGCTAGCCCTACATTGGTTATTTTTATGTCTTTAGTTATTGTGTATCTCCTCTGACTGGCTTGTAAACTACTTGTGTCTCTCTTGTCCATCTCTCTATCTCCCGGTGCCCAGCATAAGGCCTAGATACAACAGACTCAGTGAAATCTATTGAGTAAATGACTAAGGCATACAGAGCCCTGGGAGCCAGGCCTGAGAGGCAGTAGAGCACAACACATGTTTATCCCCTTCTTTTGTCCTTATTCCATCAGCTAGCTGTAAGATCTATGGCCTCCAAAATGAGTGCCTAATCTATTGGGGTACAGGGTGATAGTGTTAGAATTCCTAATAACATTTATTTTATCACATATTTGTTTATGTTTTATAATTTATAAAATCAATTAGCACAGTATTACATGCATATAGTTTGTTTATACATAAATATGCACATATTGAAGTACAGGGTCAAAAGTACTTGGAGGGACACCTGGGTGGTTCAGTTGATTAAGTGTCTGACTCTTCATTACGTCTCAGGTCATGATCTCATCATTCATGGGATCAATCCCCACATCAGGCTCCACGTTCTCAGCATGGAGCCTGCTTGGGATTTTCTCTCTCCCTCTCTCTCTGTCCCTCCACTTCCCCTCAAAATAAATAAATAAATAAACTTTATTTAAAAAATACTTGGAGACCACAACCAACAGGAAGCATGGTGGCAAGCTCTTGGCAGTCTATGGACTACAGATGGGTTAGGCTGGACCAGTATAGAAGTTTCCCAGATTGAAGGATGAATGCCTTGGGGGCCTGGGGGGATGTAGCACACATACTCCAGTTCTCTGACACTCCCTATGGCTTTCCTCTGCCCAGCCTACTTCCCAAAGTTCCCCACCCTTCCCTACCTTTGGAGGCATGTTCATTTCCAACCCTGGCTAGGGTTTCCTTTGAAAGTCTCTTAGAGACACTTCCACTTTGAAATTTGGTGTTAGTCTATCCCCAGGGGCAATTATATAAGAAAAACCGAGGCCTGGGAGCCCCCTGAAGGCAGCAGCTGGGGTCTCTCATTCTTGTGTCCTCTGTGACCAGAACAACACCTAGAACAGAATGGGTGTTCAAATTACTTGAGAATAGCTTTGTTAACTAATAGTGCATAGAACAACTCTTTGAGTGTCTGAACTGAGAGGACCCTCAAGGAGCAATTAGGTCCGTATATTTTACTGCCCGGGTGGAATCTAAATGGGGTTCAGAAAGGCCCAGAGCCTGCCCAAGGTCATGAAGCATCCAGCCAGCACTCTGTCCCCTGTGCTGGCCTCTCTGCTTATCTTCTGGGATGTATGTTTGTTTATGATCCAAGTCTTCGCTGGTTCTACCCTCTTGGCCTTGGCCTGCTACTCATCAGCACAGGCTCTCAGAAGGTGCTCTGGCTATCTTACTGGGACAGGGGCCAAAGAAGAAAACATGCCTCAAATCACAATTCTGTAACCTACTGCCTTCCCTAAACCTACTTTCTATACACCTGCACCCCCTTCCCTTGGATGTCAGTGGCATCACCACCCTTCTCATGGGTCCTTGGGACCAAAGTACAAAATGTGCAACTCACCTTGAGTGAAGCTCAGGCTTTATTTTTTAAATAAACTTTTTATGGGAAATTAACACACCCCCCCAAAAAAAAGCACAAATCAAAAAGTGCACACATTAGTGAATGATCACAAAGTGAACACACCCATGTACCCATTACCCATGTCAAGAAGTTGAGCCCAGCCAGAACTACCAAAGTCCTCCTTCCTCAAGGCAATTTTTTGTCATTGTTGCAGATCTCCTCACGATAGCCCATGAGGAAAGGATAAGTAATTCAATACACTTTACAGATAGCAAATTATTTTTCTTAAATTCATTTAATTCAGCTTTGAATACATAAGGAAGTACACTAGTTATTATAAGGAGAGTCTAGTATTAATTAGAATAAATATATGACTTTTAAACTTAAAAAGATCATCTGTGTATACCTGAAATTCCCTGTCTTACCACTACTTCATGTACCATTAGCAAAATGTGTACCATACTTTGGGGAACGTTGTATTGTACTGTGGGAATAAACACAAGAAGTTGGTTGACATTTGGGAAGACCATAAAATGCTTGAAACAGGACAGGAGGAATAGGCAATGGTCCTGGAAGTCATGAAAAGGATGTGGCCATGGGGATGTAAGTGTGCCCCTGGCTGCAAAGCTAAGAGAAAGCTTCATGGAGAAGGAGGCTGGGTCTTGAGAGATGAGTATGACTTTTAACAAGCAGAGATGGAGGTGGGAAGAAAAGTATTCCAAGCAGGGTCACCTGGGTGGCTCAGTCAGTTGAGTGTCTGACTAATAATAATTATTATTATTTGGCTCAGGTCATGATCTCACGGTTCGTGGGTTCAGGCCCCACGTCAGGCTCTGTGCTGACAGCTCAGAGCCTGGAGCCTGCTTTGGATTCTGTGTCTCCCTCTGTCTCTGCCCCTGCCCTGCTCATGCTCCGTCTCTCTCTCTCTCAAAAATAAACAAAAACATTAAAAATTTTTATAAAAAGAAAATTCCAAGCAGATGGATAGAAGACAGCACTTTGGAGGACTTGGAAGAGAAGTTGATGTTCCAAGCCTGAGGGAGCTGTGACTGATGTGAAGGTGGAAAGTGTCCCCAGGACAGGGCACTGAGTGAACTGCCAAGGACTGGCTTCTGGTAGGCTAGGGCCCTCTGGAGTCAGAGTCAGGGCTGTGTATTCGAATTCACTTCTCCTTATGGAACTTGTACCTGGAGCTTCCCCATACCAGGATAGAGTGTGTGCAGATCATGGAAGACAGGGCCAGCAGAGTGAAGAAGAGCCAGACTTGGAGTCAGCCTAACTTGGGCTATAGTCCTGACCATGTCACTCACCGACACCACCTTCTTCCCTAATCTCAATTTTCTCATCTAGGGAATGAGGACCTTCCCCTCACAGGTGGTTGTGAGAAGAGAAAGCATGACTAAAGTGACCAACTGGCTCTCTTCCCAGTTCTTGGGCTCCATCCGGGGGAAAGTCTGGAGATGGTACCACCTGCCTTGTTCCCTTTCCACCCCCTCCTCCAGCCCTGAGTACAGCTGGACGTGGATGATGAGATGACAACAATGAGCCTTAAACTCTTTCACTTTGGGGAAATGGAGCCCATAGTTGCTGATTTCTGGCCTCAGACTCCTCTGTCCCCTCCTCTGGTGTGTCTAAAAGACACCAAGTCAGGTGAGGAGCCTGGTCCTCTCTCCTTGATAGACATGGCTGCTTCTGGCCTGGCTCAGCCTGCACATGTGCCAGAAAGAAGACCTTTCCCCACCCCCTAAAGTCCACATGAAGACACCACAGGGAGTCTAGCCCCCTCCTAAAGCCAATGCAACCACCCCCCACCTGCCCTGCAACCTGCACAGTGCTCAGCACAAAGGAGCTGAGTTCCTAGCACCTTTCCATGGGCAGTGATCTTGCATCAGTATACCCATTAGAACAGGTGCCACCCACACCACACACAACCTGGTTGTCCACCCTGGTAAGTAAGAAGGGATGAGAATATTTTGAAAAGTCTCTCGAGTTGCTGGGAGCAGGAGGACCAAGTTTTAGAGTAGTTGTCAGGGAGCAAAGGAAAGGTAGGAGGAAGGAGAGGAGGGAAGGTCTGTGTGGACAGGGTAGCTTAGCCCGTACTGATTTGTCAGCAAACACTGAGGCATCCTCTGTGCCAGGCCCTGCACAGGGCAGACTCAAGCGTCCAAAATCTGACACATCCCTCAAGGAACTCACAAGCTGCCAAGAGCAGAGAAGGTTCATGAGCCCATGGAAGATTTCTAACAATCCCAAGGCAGCTATGTTTAGGGACAAATTGAGTGGCTCAGACAGCCAAGACTAAAGGTACTCAGAGGAAAGAGTGATCCCTGCAGACTGGAAGTGGATGGGGAGAAGGCTTTAATGAGGTGGTGGAGTTTGAGCTGAAGCTTGAAGAGCTGTATGGTTTGGGAGCAGCACAGAGGAGAGACAGCGAGAAAGGGATGAGAAACACTTTTTAGCAAGCGCCTACTATATGCCTGGCGCCCCTCAGCTAACAGAAGTCTCTAGTTAGATGTTTCCATCCCCTGTTATACAGATGAGGAAAACTGAAGCTGGGGAGGTTAAGAGACTTTGCAAGACCACACAGAGGTAGAAATGGCAGAGTGAGGATTTAAATTCAGATTTCTCTGACTCCAAAGCCTTTCTTGGGCTGCTTTGCCATTAAGTGATAAATCACAAGGACAAGGTAAAGAATAGAATGAGCAATCCCATAGATCGAATGAGCAGAGGGGTGGGTTTATTTCAGGACATAAAGAGAAAAAGTGAAGAGGTCACATGGGGCCAGTTCTGGGTATAGGCTAGAGAGCATGACTTTGACATTTGAGACAGCAGATCATTGAGAAGTTCCAAACAATGGAATGATAGGATTTGGTTTACATTTATAAAGGCTCACTCTGGCTGCTGTGTGAAAAATAAATTATAGGACATAGGGATGCAAACAGGGAGCCCAGTGAAGAGGATGTTCACTGCATTGCTCCAGGGGGAGAGATAATGGTGGCTGGGACCAAGCTGAGGGAAGTAGAGGTGACACTGAAAAGTGCTTGGATATGAAGGGGCCCCTGAGTGGCTCAGTCAGTTAAGTGTCCAACTCTTGATTTCAGCTCAGGTCATGATCTCATGGTTCATGGGATCGAGCCCTGCATCAGGCTCTGTGCTGACAGTGTGGAGCCTGCTTGGGACTCTCTCTCTCCCTCTCTCTCTGCCCGTCCCCTGCTTGCACTTGCCGTCTCTCTCTCTCTCTCTCGAATAAATTTTTAAAAAAGTGCTTGTATATGAAACAGTTCTGAGGAACAACTTACAGGACTCAGTAAATGGATGGGAAGGAAGATGAAAGTGTTAAAGATGCCTAAAAATATTTCCCATCCGCTTGAGATGATAAAGAGGGATAAGGTGGAGAAAGTACCGAATTTGGAGATAGATAGACAGGGTCCCAAATCCTGTCTTACTGGTTGTGGCCCCAGGGACACTGGTGACTGGGTGAGGGAAGCTCTGGGGGGTGGGGAATGAGAAGGGGCGGGGTCTTCACTGGGGTTAACAGAGAAGAGGAGGTGAGAACCTGGGACCCCGGGTGTAGAGTCTCTTTATGAGAAGTTCAGATGAGAAGAGGAGAGAGAAATGATGGGGCAGAGGGGATGCGGAGAGAAAGAAGGTGTTCTCTGTCCACTGTTCTCTTCTGTTGGTTTTTCTCTGAGAGCAACTTTAGGACACGTCTAGGCCCAGTGGAAGGAGCCAGTGGGGACCTTGGCCACACTGCTTCCCCTGTCATAGCCTCCATTTAGGTACCTATAAAGTGGATAGAACTAAGATTATCTACCTGACAGTGTTGTGTGAGAAGATCTGCAATGATGGCTAAAAATTGCTTCAAGGAGAGCTTCTGTAGTCCTGCTCAGGCTCAACATCTCAGCCTGGGGAGCAGGTACATGGGTGTGTTCCATTTATGATGATTCACTCATTCCTCAGCCCCACCCTCCATCCCCTTACTCTCTAAACACTCCCAAACACACCTTTTCCTATTTGAGCTTCCTCTGCTGGTCCCTGGGAATATAATCTGGGGTCCCAAGTGCACAACCCAATCGAGTTTAATTCTGGCTTGACTTCCAGTGTGTCCCATGCATTTTAGAACCATCTCAGGATCTCATGGTTCTGTCTCTTCCAGCCTCTCTTCTGTCCATTTTTTCAACCTTGAACCTACCAAGACTCATATCTAGGACCCACCACAGGTAGGTAAGAGGGCAGGGACCAAATGTTCCCCAAACCTCACCTTCAGGGGTTTTTCCGTGTTCATAAATCTTCAAGATTTTTACCATATTCTTACATCCATTTTCCCAAGATGCTTCCCTCTCAGTCTTTTACATTTGCTCTGAGACCTCTGTTTCCCCAACCCTCTTTTCTGGTCTCTGGGTGGTCTCCTTGGAGGCCTCCTGCCACATTCTTCAGTGAGCTGCAAAGCACAAGCAAGGATCATACCATCCTGTGACTTTTCTGTATAATTATCTGTCTCCCAAATAAGCTGGGTGAGCCTCTAAGTCAGTGTCTGCCTCCCTCTGTAGCCTCAGTCTGGTGCAGAGGTGAGCCTTAGGTGATGTATGTGGAATTGTTGAAGAAAACTGAGGAGACTCTTGACGGTTGGGGGCCTGGTAGGAGAGGCTCCTATCCTAGCAGGGGTAGTATTCCAAATATTTAACAGTATGCCCTTTCTCTTTGTGGGTCTGGCCAACTCGTCTTCATTTTCCATGACCCAGTCCAAGTGTCCCCTCCTCTGGGAGGGTATCTCCAACTTTTCCACTGAAGAAGTTTCTCTTTGGTGCTCCCACAACATGTGGACCCTTTCCCTGGTGTAGCAGTGATCCCCTTGTACTGTTATGGTCTGTGGATGTGTCGGTCACCCCTCCTAGATGGTGACTTACTACATCCATGTCCCCAGCACCTAGTACAAGGTGATTGGGTAGGTGAGTGGGTGGATGAATGGATGGATGGATCCCATTTTAGACCTCTTGTCCCAAAGTCAGGAAGCTCTGCTTTCTGGATGGGACAGTGCTCTAAGTCTGCCAGACTGAGGCTCTAGCCAGGCCTGTACCCACTGTGCTTTGTAGCCATGACTATGACAGATGGGTCCCCCGGTCTGTGAGCCTGAGTCTGATGACATCAGGTTGGACAGGACCACAACTCCACTAAGTAAAGTCAGTCAAGGCTGTCTAGCTGTGACACAGTTGATTCCAGGAGCCGTGGCCCTTCCTCACTGCCAGGCTGTTAAGGCTGGAATGAGCTGCTGAGCCAGCACAACCTGCCCCATGTCACTTATCCCACAGGGCTGCAGCACTTGCAGTGAGCAGCTGCCTGCTTGTGAGGAGGGGGTGGGAGGGAGAAGGGAGAGCGAGAGTGTGCGGGATTTACAGTGGGATTCATGGAAGGAGCCCTCTTATTGGCTGCTGAGGGTCCCAGTTCCAGGTGGTGAATCTCTGGGCTGCCAGCTCAGCCCTCCCCCTGGGAAGGCAAAGCAGGCAAGGGAGGGGAGGGTGGAGCGAGGCTTCAGGTGTGTCTGCAAGGAGGCAGGTACGCCTGTTGGCCACATTGGGTATATGAGAGGCATCTCGCTCTGCTAGCTCCAAGCCTGCAGTCTGGCAGCCTTGTGCTCTGCCAAAATTTCTCCAAGGTCTCCATCAGGACTGGAGCCCAGGGTCCATTGGCAGTTGTCACTTACAGAACTGGATCCATACCCCAGTGGAGCAGGGAGCTTTATCACTTAGAATTCCTGGGTAGCACATTCCTCCACTGGTCCCGTCACACTCCCGGATTGTTATTGGCCCCTCGCTCCTGCAAGCTTCTGCAGACTGAGCGAGGATCGGCAGCAGAAATGACAGCGCTGAGAGCAGAGGCAGCCAGGGACGGTGAGGGCGGGCGAGTCAGGTACTCAAGGGTGCCTGTACTGGTCCCGTCTGCAGAGGCAGATGAGGCGGGGACTGCGCTCAGGGCTCGCTAGGGTTCTCCTGGAACCTGGGCTGCTCAAGCTGAGTAGAGCACTAAGCAAGGGGGAGGGGGAGGGAGAGAGACAGAGACAGAGACAGAGACAGAGGAAGTGGGGGAGGAGGGAGGGCGAGAGAGAGGCTGAGAGAAGCTCCTAGCAGGCTCTAGTCCAAGTGAGAGGGTCAGGTCTGGACAATTGTGTGCCAGGAGCACAAGTGGGATTTGGATGAGCCATGTGTGTGAGAAGCAAAGCTGAGGTGATGTAAGCACCTGGGGAGGAGCACAGGCAGAGGAGGAAGAGGAGGAGGGGGAGGAGGAGGAGGAGGAGGAGGCGGCGGCGGCAGCCACGGGGCGGCTGCCAGTCCAGAACAGAATGATGGGCAACTCTCAACACAAGCAACCGAGGAGTAAGAGCCAAAGCAGGATGCATTCAGCAACAGGTACTCTCTTCCCTTCCCTCCTTTTTCTGGGGCTTCTACAGCAAGGGCCTCCCCAGCTGCAGCCAAGCGGGGCCCCTGACCCTTGGCGTGACTTGCAGGGGCTGGCAGGGGGCGGGGAGAGAGCCCGAGGGAGATGTGGGTGTACTCTCAGCTCCGCTGCTCCCGCGCCAGCCCGAATTGCATAAGTCAGAGCTCCCTGAGCTGACAAGGGCCAGCTTCTTTGCCAACAACCCCATGTAGCCTCTGGAGGGTGGCTGGAGCGTCAGGGAAGTGAGCAACGTGCCTTGGACTGAAGTTTATTGCTAGGATTGTGCTTTCTGTCTGGATCCAATAGGCAAAGACCTGCAACCATACATGGCTTATCCTTTATGAGACTCCTTTGTTATTCAAACCTTCATCTCCCCCCACCCCCCCACCCCCACCTAGCACTGTACACCTACACCTCTCCTGGCTTTACCTCATATGCTGCATGCACGGAATGATCCAGATGAATCTGTTTCTTGCTGTGTAATGCCCTGCCCCCACCTCCTGCCCCAGCCCTGGAGGAGGAGAGCTTTCCTCATTGCATGGGTGAGAGGAGCATGTGTCAGTCTTGAGCTTGTGGCCTTCCCACCCTGGGCGTGCCCCGCTTCATCCCTGGGCACTCTCCAGACATAGACTTGAGGGTGCTGGCATACTTCCTCCCAACGGCCTCTTCCCGGGTGCCAACAGTATGGAAATCAGGGAGACAGAATCTGGAGACAACTTTTCCTAGCTTGCCTTCCCAAGCAGTGCAAGAGTAATGTGGATGAAACTTCTCTTGCCCATTCACCCCCCTCCCCCCACCAACTGTTTTCCCTCCTGCCTAATCCTTGGCCACTTGGGAAGTACCTTCCACTGCTATCTCAGATCAGGCCACATGCAGTAGGACCAGGGGTACCTTCCCTGCCCTCCTCCTTCCATCTTGACGGTGCCCCCTCTCTCCCTTCTCAGTGCTCCTCCTCACAGAAGAAGTCCATGGTGTTCTCTGGACCCATTCAAGAGGCCCACATCCACTGTTCGGGCCAGTGGGAAGGAAAGGAAAGTTTTTACCAAGTGTAACTCAAGTTTACAGTAAGAAAGCAGCACACAGATTGGTGTCTTGCCGAAAGCCTACCTTGTTCAGGACCAGAGAGTTGCCTCTGCCTTTTCCTGGGAACTCAGCTGGCCGAGTGGTTAAGGGGAGTCATTCAGGGCCAGCCAGTCCTAGAGGTGGCTCTAGAATGGGGGTCTCACAGGGTGTAGGGGCAAGGGAAACTACAGAAAAGCAACTTGGGATGTGCTGACAGGCAGGGTAACTGCCACTGGGGTCCACCTGTCAGAGCTGGGCCTGATTTGACCTCCTAAGGGGGCTTAATTTGAGCACCTGTGGGGCACTGAGCCAGCAGCAAAGGTTCTGGGCACTGAGTTTTCTTTGGAATCTTCTGGGGACATACTCTTCTAAGGCCACTATTAAGTGAATGGCCCAGCCACCACCTCATAGCATCCTGCTTCTCTGCCACAGAACTGGAGGCTCACGGCCCACTGGTGTTAAATGGAGATACTGTGCAGCCCAGTACAGGAGCTTGAGGATAGCTTTCCACATAACTGCTGGTGCTACAGCTTGGGACAGTTACTGGCTGCTATTTCATTTCTTAGAAATTGCTCTGTGTCTTCAGTGCCAGCTCCAATCCAGGGTCATCCTGGAAGCAGTAGCTGCTGCACCAGCTTCTGGCAGCATGAGGAGGTAGCCTCATGAGTACTTCTCCCTCCCTCTCTCATTTTGCCTCCTGGCCCTCGCCATTCCCCAGCACTGCACCAGCTCACTCACCATCCCTAGGCAGTCTCAGAAGCCTTGGTTGAACACTCAGTCCCACTGAGCTAACTAGAGAAGGAACTGGTTAGCCTCTCAGCCCCAGGCTGCCCGCTAACTGGTCAAGGAGAAGAGATAAGCACAGGAAACAGTCAGCTAGTGGTCTCAGGGAGGAGGTGAGGCCTGATCACAGGAGGTAGGTCTGTCCTAAGGTCACCAGGAAAAGCTCATAGAGGAAGAAAGCACCTCTTCCATTGCCCACCCTTACATGCAAATGTCCTTTCTTCAGAGCTCTGACTCGGGCCTGCAACTGCTCTTACCCTCTCCCCTGGAAGTCAAGGCCACACTTGGAGACCACTTCCATGGGCTTAGCCTCCACATCTCTATTCCCAGTTCAAACTAACAGTCAACTGCTCCATCTCCACCCAAGTGTCCCACAAGGACCTCACAGTCAGCTAAGCACATCTTGCACTACCCTCCACCAGTGCAAAGAGGCTCCCCTTTCTCTCATCCATTTTCTCTTGGTGATACCACCATCTCTCTAGTAACCCAAACTAGAAAGTAGTCACCCTTTGCTCTTTTTTTTCTCTCCCTCACACTTAAAATTTTCATCCATCCATCCATCCATTCATTCCAAAAGTATTTTTTGTTGAGTCTTCCTCTGAGACCTGGTAGTCCCTCCTCTTAGCCCACTGTCACTGTGAGTCCAGACCTTTGTTACCTCTGATCTGTTCCAGAACTGGGCTCCCTGCCTCCACCTTTGCCCTTCTCTTGGCCATGCCTAGCACAGCCAGCCACCAGAGTGATCTGCCCCTGCACTCTCTTGCTATGAACCTAAGGCTTGCTCATTTGGGGCAGAGAGATCAGGTTTGCCCCCATTGTGTGCCCTGGTTGTCCCAGGAGGCCCAGGGGATCACTTGCATGTGATATAGACAAAACTTTTTTTTTGTTTTTACCTTTCAGAGTTCTGTATATATTTTAATGTGTATCAGAAAAAATATAACTAGCAAATCTAAACCATGGTTTCTCATATATTTTTTATTAGGGCAAGATTAAGTATTTTAAAGGGAGGAGTCTTATTAAATAAAATAACTAAGTAAATAGTAGTACAGGTGGTGCATGGAAATGGAAAAAAAGTTGAAAATGTGAGACACAATTGCCTGAGGTTTGGGAAGCACCAGTTTCTAAGGGTAAAGTATATGTTCTGTAGCATTTCGTGGACACTTTCCATGATTAGACCCACCTACCTCTCCAGCCTTACCTCCTGTCACTTCCTTTTGAATTTGATGATCTAGCCATCTTGAATGACTTGTGGTTTTCCAAATACACCATGCCCATTCAACACTTCCATGCTCTCACAAATGCACTTTCTTTTGCCTGGAACACTCCCACTGCCCCCTCTAACCATCCCCTCCCATCTTCTGTTAGCAATTTCCTATTCATCCTTCAAAAGCCTGACTGGCTGTCTCCTCTTCTCTGAAGGCTTCCCCGACAGATCTCCTTCCTCCATACAAAATTAATTAACAGAATTCATCCTTCCCTCCTCTGTACTAATTTGGTACTGTGTACATATGCTGGCATGGTCTTTTCAATGTACTTTTCATCTGTCTTTTTTTAATTAAGATTTTATTTATTTTGGGGCACCTGGGTGGCGCAGTCGGTTAAGCGTCTGACTTCAGCCAGGTCACGATCTCGCGGTCCGGGAGTTCGAGCCCCGCGTCGGGCTCTTGGCTGATGGCTCAGAGCCTGGAGCCTGTTTCCGATTCTGTGTCTCCCTCTCTCTCTGCCCCTCCCCCGTTCATGCTCTGTCTCTCTCTGTCCCAAAAATAAATAAACGTTGAAAAAAAATATGAACAAAAAGATTTTATTTATTTTTAAGTTTATTTACTTCGAGAGAGAGAGATAACACAAGCAGGGGAGGGGGCAGAGAGAAGGAGAGACAGAATCCCAAGCAGGCCTCGTGCTATCAGTGCATAGCCCAATACGGTGCTTGAACCCATGAACCATGAGATCATGACCTGAGCCGAGATCGAGTCAGACACTTAACCGATTGAGCCACCCAGGTGCCCCAAGATATTATTGTTTTAAGAGCGATTTTAGGTTTGCAAAATTGAGGATAAGGTATAGAGATTTCCTATATACCCCCCAACCCCACACACGCACAACCTCCCCCATGATCAACATCCCCCACCAAAGTGGGACATTTGTTGCAATTGATAAAACCTATACTGACACATCGTTATCGCCCAAAGTTCATAGTTTACATTACAGTTCATTCTTGGGGTTGCATATTCTATGGGTTTGGACAAATGTATGATGGCATGTACCCATCATTATAGTATCGTACAGAGTATTTTTACTTCTCTAAACATCTTCTGTGTTCCACATACTCCTCCCTCCTTTACCCATCCCCAAACCCCAGCAGCCACTGCTCTTTTTACTGTCTTCCATGGTTTTGCTTTTCCCACAATGTCATATAGAGTTGGAATCATACAGTATGTAGCCTTTTCAGATTGGCTTCTTTCAAGCATTGCCATTTTGAAGGGGGAGGGGCAGGGGAAGAGAGAGAATCTCAAGCAGGTTCCATGCCCAGTGCGGAGCCCAATGTGGGGCTCAATCTCACAACCATGAACTCATGACCTGAGCCAAAATCAAGAATCAGACACTTAACCACTTAATCTGAGACACCCAGGCACCCCTCAAGCATTGCCTCAAGGTTGTTGTTACATGCTTATCTCCTCTAGTAAAATGTGAGCTTTTCGATGAAAAAGGCTAACACTTGTTTACCAAAAGGTGGGAAAGAGCCATTGAGCAGACCTTGGAAGGCTTGAATTCTTTTTTATTTTTTATTTTTTATTATATGAAATTTATTGTCAAATTAGTTTCCATACAACACCCAGTGCTCATCCCAAAAGATGCCCTCTTCGATGCCCATCACCTATCCTCCCCTCCCTCCCACCCCCATCAACCCTCAGTTTGTTCTCAGTTTGTTCTCAGTTTTTAACAGTCTCTTGTGCTTTGGCTCTCTCCCACTCTAACCTCTTTTTTTTTCCTTCCCCTCCCCCATGGGTTTCTGTTAAGTTTCTCAGGATCCACATAAGAGTGAAAACATACGGCATCTGTCTTTCTCTGTATGACTTATTTCACTTAGCATCACACTCTCCAGTTCCATCCATGTTGCTACAAAGGGCCATACTTCATTCTTTCTCATTGCCACGTAGTACTCCATTGTGTATATGAACCACAATTTCTTTATCCCTTCATCAGTTGATGGACATTTAGGCTCTTTCCATAATTTGGCTATTGTTGAGAGTGCTGCTATAAACATTGGGGTACAAGTGCCCCTATGCATCAGCACTCCTGTATCAGAAGGCTTGAATTCTGGTATCTCTTGCCTGTGAACGAGCAGGGTGATCTTAGGCAACTCATTCGCCTCTGCTACCTTCATCCTTCAGCTATAAAAAGCCATGAATTCTTAAAAGACATCCTTAGCACACACACACACACACACACACACACACACCGCCCCCCCCCCCCCAAGGGTGGTTGGGAAGATGTGGTATGAGATAGCTAGGAAAGCTTTTAGAAAGTTGAACTTGCTTTTCAAATGAAATAAGAGTGATTATGATTGCAGATGGGGGAACACCGTGAGTCTTGCCCTAAGAATGGAACCAGTAGTGAGTCTGGTATGTTCAGGGGACCATGGGGAGCAGCCAGGCTGAGCCACTTCCAGCAACCAATGCAGCTGCAAAGCAGGTAAGAGTGCAGGTGGGGGTAGCACTAGGATGGATGTTCACAGCATGTAGAAGCCATAGGCTGCTTTGACACTGGGAAACCTTGCCTGCCAGGCTCATGAGTTGGAATTAATTTGCCACTACCTTTCATACCCCCTTCCACCTCTTGAGTAAATTGTAGCCCTGTTGCCCTATGAATCTGGATGGGGTGGGTGGCAATGTGTGCTAGTGCCACCTGAAGTACACAGCATGTGCATAGCTGTGCATACATGAACGACCTGTTTGAACATAGAAGGGAAAATGTATGCTAGCACTTTTCATCCACAACTTTACTTAACCCTCAGAACAGCCTCCAGGCAGGAATTGTTGATGCCATTTGACAGATGAGAAAACTGAGTCTCAGGAAGAGCGCTGTCCAAGGGTCTGATGACAAGGAAGTTGCAGAGCCAGGATTGGAGTCCAAGTCTGTCTGTCAGGCTTGTTCCTATCGCACCATGTGATGTGCTTCTCAGCATCTTTGCAACCATGGCAGGAGTTACTAACCTCGGAGACTGGGTGCAGTGAAAGGAGGGGTTCTGTGGCTTTGTTCTGGTAGGGCTAGCAAATCTCTGTAGTAACAAGGACTGCAATTCCCAGCCCAGTAGAAGCCCCACCATATGTCTGTGTGATGGCACGTTTGTGTTGTTGGAATAATTGAACTCATTGGAGGCTCTGTGTTGTGTCCAGAAACTGGAGCTGAAGATTCCTGAGCTAGCAAGAAAGTGGGGGCATACTTCAATTTAAGCCTAAACCAGGTGTGGAGAGGGGCTTTAGATGCAGAAAGAACTGGTACTGTGCTGCTTTCTGACCACCCCCAACCCAAGCAGCCATCCCTGTGCTGTGAGCAAGGTGACCTGTGCTTAAAGATGAAAATGAGTCCACTGTTCTCTGTACCTGAACAAAATGAGGAAATAATCTCATTGCATTTGTGAGGCGTTTTTGTAGTTGACCTGGCCCTTTCATATTCATAAGTTTATTGAATTCCCACAATCTTTGGAGAGCCTAGGTGGCTCAGTCAGTTAAGCATCCAACTTTGGCTCAGGTCATGATCTTACAGTTCATAGGTTCAAGCCCTATGTTAGGCTCTGTGCTGATAGCTCAGAGCCTGGCATTTGCTTCGGATTCTGTGTCTCCTCTCTCTCTGCCCCTCCTCCACTTGCTCTCTCTCTCTCTCTCTCTCTCTCAAAAATAAATAACTTTAAAAAAATTCCCACAATTGGGGCACCTGGGTGGCTCAGTTGGTTGAGCGTCCGACTTCGGCTCAGGTCATGATCTCATAGTTTGTGGGTTCAAGCCCCGCATCAGGCTCTGGGCTGACTGCTTGCTCAGAGCCTGGAGCCTGCTTCAGATTCTGTCTCCTTCTCTCTCTGCCCCTCCCCTGCTCACACTTTGTCTGACTCTGTTTCTCAAAAATAAATAAATGTAAAAAAAATTTTTTTTTAATTCCCACAATCTTTGATTTCAGCATGATGGATGCTAAAGTGGGAGAGGCTTATGAGGGATTCAGGTGACCCCTATCCCCCTTGGGGGCCTTCTTCCCAAAGACATATTTCCTAACCTGACTTAATGAGCCCATTGGAAGGTGGTATGGAAGAAGTTGAAACTCTAGGCCACCAAAGTATTTTCTGGTTTTCCTCACCTCCCACAACTGATAGGAATGTTGGAGGTAGAGGCACGGGCCCTGGAGCTGGAGGTCAATCATGATAGTCACACATTTCCTGGCCTAGAAATGGAAGGAAGCAAAAAGTGGGTATAAAAAAGTTACAATGGCCCACCTAATGTCAAATAACAGGGAAATGGCTAAGTAAATCCAATGCATACCATCTCACTGAAGTATGATAGAGCCGTAAAGAGCTAATTACTGGGTCGGCTTGGAAACTTTGTCAATGTTGATAATGAGTATGCCATATAAAAGGCACAACACAAAATTGTATCTATGCTGAGCTTTACATACCCTGTAAAAAGTATGTCTGCACAGGAGCAAGGACTAGAGGGGAATTGTGGAAAAAGCAAAACTTGATTTATTGTGAGTGGCAGGCTTGTTGGTGAATTATTCTTTCCCTTAGATTTCCATTAATGTTGTTATAATGTCATTTATGCAAAGAAAAAATAAAAACCATTAACATATAGAACAATTGCACTGGCAAATCATTCTGTCAAGCTGAGAAACCAAAGCATATCATTTCTCTGAGCCAGCAAACACACTTGAAAGACATCAGTGCAAGAGGAAATGCCTCTTTTTATGGGAAGCAGCCACGGAGAATAGGGAAATGTGTGATTTAGTGTGAAAATCCCCAGGTTTGAATCCAAGCCCTGGGCCTTACTTTGAGTCTTCGGGGGAAGTTATTTCACCCCTTAATGTATCTGTGGTTTCTTCATCTGGAATGTGAGGATACTAATAACAGCTGCCACCACCTCACAAAGCTGTAGTACAGAACAAATGATATAGGATGTCTCACAGGGCTTTGTGAGGTGGGAAATGCTGCACAGTGTAAAGCCTTATCATGGTATATATACAAATATTTTGAGACAAAAGCACTAGATACTGTTTGCCACTGTCCCACCTCTGTTGGCAACAAAGCTAGGTTGGCCTGTGCTGCTAGGTGGCTTCTCAGGTGGTATCCACTTTGTCTTCTCTGAGTGCTGGGTGCCGCTGACATTTGATTAAGCAAGTAAAGCTTTCCAGTTTTAGCCATGGTTGGGGAATAATTGGGAAATATCGTGGGCTTGTGTCCTCCTCTAAAATGCTTAAACTTCATGGAGAGAAGATTAGAATAATTGATAAAGAACATGGTCAAGACCCCTTCAGCTGTTCGGATTCTCAGCCACACTTGGCCATGTCCTAGCCGTACGCCTTCAGACAAGTGACCTAAGCTCTCAGAGTGTCCAGTACTTCCTTGGTCTGGAGGAATTTGTAGTGCCTACCTTAGTGTGGCGGTGAGGATGAAATGAGGTGCCGGCATGCAGTGAGTAAGGAGCATGGGTGCGCTGCCTTTATTACTGCTTAGAACTGTCAGAATAGGAAAGATCCCTAGGCATCACCTAATCCAGGGCTTCTCAACGAGTGCCAAGAGGGGTGTGGAGGGAGTCTTGGGGGGCACAGTGTGTATATATTATTATTTTTGTGTGTCAGCATTGAAAAATCTTCTGTGAGACAGGGCGCCTGGATGGCTCTCAGCCCGTTAAGCATCCGACTCTTGATCTCAGCTTAGGTCTTGATCTCAGGGTTATGAGTTCAAGCCTCACATTGGGCTCCATGCTGGGCACAGAGCCTACTTAAAAATAATCTGTGGGAAAAACCGACTTTTTGTCTAGCATGGTGCAACCCAGGTGCTTTTTTTTTTAATATGAAATTTATTGTCAAATTGGCTTCCATACAACACCCAGTGCTCATCCCAACAGGTGCCCTCCTCAATACCCATCACCCACCCTCCCCTCCCTCCCATCACCCATCAACCCTCAGTTTATTTTCAGTTTTTAAGAGTCTCTTATGGTTTGCTTCACTCCCTCTCTAACTTTTTTCCCCCTTCCCCTCCCCCATGGTCTTCTGTTAAGTTTCTCAGGATCCACATATGGAACACATATGGTATCTGTACCATATGGTACAGATGTGAAAACATATGGTATCTGTATTTCTCTCTGTATGACTTATTTCACTTAACATAACACTCTCCAGTTCCATCCATGTTGCTACAAAGGGCCATATTTCATTCTTTCTCATTGCCATGTAGTATTCCATTGTGTATATAAACCACAATTTCTTTATCCATTCATCAGTTGATGGACATTTAGGCTCTTTCCATAATTTGGCTATTGTTGAAAGTGCTGCTATAAACATTGGGGTACAAGTGTCCTTATGCATCAGCACTCCTGTATCCCTTGGGTAAATTCCTAACAGTGCTATTGCTGGGTCATAGGGTAGGTCTATTTTTAATTTTTTGAGGAACTTCCACACTGTTTTCCAGAGCGGCTGCACCAGTTTGCATTCCCACCAACAGTGCAAGAGGATTCCCATTTCTCCACATCCTCTCCAGCATCTATAGTCTCCTGATTTGTTCATTTTGGCCACTCTGACTGGCGTGAGGTGATAGCTGAGTGTGGTTTTGATTTGTATTTCCCTGATAAGGAGCGACGTTGAGCATCTTTTCATGTGCCTGTTGGCCATCTGGGTGTCTTCTTTAAAGAAGTGTCTATTCATGTTTTCTGCCCATTTCTCCACTGGATTATTTGTTTTTCAGGTGTGGAGTTTGGTGAGTTCTTTATAGATTTTGGATACTAGCCCTTTGTCCGATATGTCATTTGCAAATATCTTTCCCCATTCCATTTGTTGCCTTTTAGTTTTGTTGATTGTTTCCTTTGCAGTGCAGAAGCTTCTTATCTTGATGAGGTACCAATAGTTCACCTTTGCTTTTAATTCCCTTACCTTTGGAGATGTGTCAAGTAAGAAATTGCTGTGGCTGAGGTCAGAGAGGTTTTTTCCTGCTGTCTCCTCTAGGGTTTTGATGGTTTCCTGTCTCACATTCAGGTCATTTATCCATTTCGAGTTTATTTTTGTGAATGGTGTAAGAAAATACAACCCAGGTATTTTAATAAAAGTGAGATACATGTTTGGAAACCACCTGTCTCCCACAAAACTTTCATTGTATAGACCCACAGAAGTAAGGTGATGTGCCCAAGGTTACCCAGCGACAGAGATTAACATTGGCCACAGTCCATCTGCTCTCCCCCTACCGCACTGCAGTCACCGCTGCCCACCACTCTCCAGTCACCACACTGTCCCTATGCCCTCTGGGATTTCCTCATCACCATGGAGATGCCCTGTGCCACATGGCCATATCCATATGACCATTATCAAGCTGGGAGAAACCAGACAAAGCTCTGACATTGAGAATAAGCAAAAACGATGTTTGAGATAACAAGGAAAGATGTCCCTGGTAGGAGGTCCTGTACACTGACAGGTCAGCTCCACATTACCTCCAGGCAGTATTTCCAAACAATCTGAGCTAATGCGGCCTCCTAAGTGCCCTCTGCATCCCTGTGGAGTAAATGGTCTTTGATGAAACCTTCATCTCTCTCAATAGCAGATTTTCTATTTAAAAAGTCAATCTCCTGTCAAATTCTCCAGGAGCACAGATGGAGGGGTGTGGGGACCTGGGAGCTGGATAAAGCTCTCAATTTCTCCTTGTCATGTGGGTGGAGTGTGTTGTTTGAGTCTGCTTTCTGGCATTGGGAATGGTGGCACGGAGACACCTCTATGAATTCCTCTTGTGAAGTTTGTAGACCTGGGGGTCGGGCAGGTGCTGTGTAGGCCCCTTAGGCTTGCCTCAGAAAAGATGTGCCCCTCTCCTGTGCCACATAGGAGATAAAAGACACGTACCATCTCTAGCATACTGCTCCTTTGAAATATTCTGACCCATCCAGCATCCTGGGGTCTTGCTCCTGCTTCCGGGACCTGACTTCTGGAATTTCTGGCTTCTGTGACTTAGCTCCTCACAGTTCTGCCCTGGCTTTCATTGCTGAACACTGATGCCTCCACCCTCAGCCTTTCCATACTCTTGACTACCTTCATCCCTGCACCATGACTATCTTGCTGGACATGTGCCCCAGCCTTTGGTTCTGTCACCAGCTCCCTCCTACTCTCTGGTTGTTGCAGGGCCTGGCTTGGGGTACAGGAGCTGTCTTCTCAGAGTAAAGAGCAAAAGTGGAAAACTTGAGTTCTCTTTTGGTGGCCACAGAGCCCAACCAACACCACTGGTTTTTAGGATGAAGACAGCCTCCATCCCTACCATCGCCAGGCCTCCAACCACCCAAACGTGAGATCTGTGTTATGGAAACTGACACACACCAACCATTTCCCCACCCAGGGACAATAGTTTGCCCTGACTCACACCCAAAGAACTGAAAACCCTGAGTTGAGGGAACAAAAGGCAAATATCAGCCAAGGAGACAAGACTAATTTGTAGATTCTTCCCATCCCAAACACCATGGCTCTGGTCATGCATGATGGTGGCTTCCTACCACAGCAACAGCAGGCAACTCCTGACCAGAGAGGCCCAGATGAGAAGTGACTGCTGAGGTTGATGACACATTCAGCCCTATGTGAGGTGAGCCAGGGATGGTAACTGATGGGAGATCAAGCTGAGGATAAAACCAATAACATTTCTGAAGGGATACCCTCCTGAGGCTCAGGTAGAGGTCCAGCAGGTCTGGGAGGGATAGTAGAAGACACAGGCCAGCCCCAGCATATCTTCTTCCGAGCCAAGCAGCATTCTAAGTGCTTTGCAGGTATTAACACATTTGATCACAACAACCTTAGAGTATAGGTAATTTTATTAAGCCTCATAAAGGAGATATATAGATTAGAAATGGCAAATTATATAACAAACATATTAATTAGACATTGAGGCTCAGAGGAGTTAAGTAACTTGTCCAAGGGCACACAGGTGAGACTGGGATTTGAGTCCAGGCAGTAGGGCTTCCAGATCTGTCTTCTTAGCCACTATGCTAATCTGTCAACATGAGGGAGCTAAGACAGTCAGGCTACCTTTGCCCTCCACCGGGCTAAGACTGGACTTCAGTTTCTGCTAAGAATTAGTGTGATGGTTAGCAACCTGGAGAGACTGTAAACACTATCAATGCCTGGGATCCATGACAGAAATTCTGGTTCAGTTGGTCTGAGATGAAGTCCAGCCTGTGGGGAATGTGGAGGTCAGGGTGAGCAGCAGTTTGGGGGGAAGCTCCTTGACTTGAAAACACACAGCATCTCTCCCATCCTGACAAACATCTACCTCCCAGCTCTTCCTCACCCTCTAGCTATGGCCCTATCTCTTTCCTAACTACAACCAGACTTCCTGAGAGGTGTCTCCACTCCCCTCCCATTTCCCTCCTTAACCTGCTGTGGGTAGGCTTCCAGGAAGCCAGCCTTGCAAGGTTACCCTTTTAGTGTTGACACAGTGAACATTCACTGGTTGGGCCTCAGCTTACTTAAATCCTTGAATGTAGTTGATGACATCAACGGTCCTTGCTTCTAGAAACTAACCTTCTCCCAACTCTGGGGGCATAATGCATTCTCCTTGTCTGGGAGTTTCACCCATCATTTTATTTTTTTAAAAAATTTTATATTTATTTTTGAGAGAGAGAGGGTGAGGGAAGGGCAGAGAGAGAGGGAGACACAGAATCTGAAGCAGGCTCCAGGCTCCAAGCTGTCAGCACAGAGCCCAATGCAGGGCTTGAACCCACAAACTGTGAGATCATGACCTGTGCCAAAGTTGGACACTTAACTGACTGAGCCACCCAGGCACCCTTCACCAATCTTTTTAGATGGCTTTTTGTACCAAGCCATACACATTTAAATTCTGAAGATGGGGCCTCTAGAGACCCTCAGCCCTGCCCCTGTCCCTTCCTTTAGGGAGTTGAGAGTCTAGTCAGTACCAGAGGTACTCAGTACCCTTAAGGTAACAAGGTGGTTCCCCCAGGAGAAGCCCTAACTCCTTTCCTCAAGCTACTTCCCTGTCTCTCTGCATCTCTGGCAAAAATGAGAAAGAGAACAAAGCTCCTGCTAATTCTCTTTCTACCCTGTGAGCAAGAACCCAGGATGGGTTCCCTTCCAAGACAGTTGATTATGAGACAAGGTGTGGTTTGTCTGCCTGTGCTCATTTTGACAGTATGGTCATGGAATCCCTTTGTAATGAGCTTCTGGCACAGGTGAGTTTTTCCTGGATTCTTGTCCTTCTGAACACACAGAAACAACTTTGAACAAGATATGTTTTAAATGTTTTAAAACCAATGATTCTTTCATGCTTTCTGTCCTGGGAAATAGACTTTGCTAGAATCTGCAATATGCTAACAGTGTGGAGGTAGGAGAAGCGGTGAAGAAGGCCAGCAGGGTTCTCCACGTGATGCCATAGAGAGCAAGGTTGGACTCTGAATCTCACTATTCTCTGGTTGTTGGACCTTGGCAAAGCCTCTTTCCCTCTCTGAGCCTTAGCTTTCTCCCCTCTTATTGGGATTCGTCATCATTAGCTCCTGTGCCAGTAGTGAGGATGTTGGGAGATGACCTCTACGTGCTGTAGGCATGATCCTCTGCCAGAGTAGGCACTCGCTAAAAGTTGGGGAAACTGAATTGAATTGCATTCAACCGTGGTGCACAAGCTTGTTCTGGGCCAGAGAGAAAGTGTGTGTGTGTGTGCAAGAGAGACCTGCAAAAAACAAGGCCTATCTCTGTGCAAGTCTCTCCTCTGGGAAGGAAGGGGCCCACACAGTGACAATAGACCAGGGGCGCTGACTCAGACAGCCAGTTCCTGCTCATTTCCCCTCACTGCAGGACAGCGGCTGGGCCGAACAGGAGGTCAGCCTTCTGTGGGGCTCTGACTCGGGCCTTTGGCTGGGAACCTTCCCTAGAGAAAGACAAAACCAACTCACAGACAGCTCCCCTCACCTGTCTGCTGTGGTGGGGCCCTCTGGACCAGTGTGGCTGTGGGTAGGCACTGGGGGCAGAAGGAAGTGGGAAAGTGGAGAAAGGAACCTTGCTTGTTGAATCCAGCATTTCTTTCCCTGGGCTGTGTAGCCCAGGAACAACTTCGCAGGCAACAGACCATGTAACTGATGGGGCCAAACTGATCCAGCTAGGGTGCAGGGAAACGGAGTTCAGAAAGAGTCCCTGGGTACCCACTGAGGAGCCTGGGGACACGGCTCTGAACAGCGTGGAAACTTTTGACTCCCTGCCCCCAGCGTGGACCCACAACACACTTCTCCCTCGCATGAGAATTTGCTGGATGTGGAGTCTTGGTCATCCATACCACTAGGATGGAGAGAGCCGAGTCTGTCACCCTCTTCTGGAGCCGGGGAGGTGAGTCTTCTGGGGGAGGAGGGTCGCATGCTCAGCGGAGGGGAGAAGGGAAGGAATTGGGGCCCGTTGTTGAGGAGGAGGGGCTTTGTGCACTCAGAGCTATCCTGAGGCAGGCTGGGCCATCTTGTAGTAATGTGGGTTCCCTTAGTACTACCAGTATGCAAGGAGGGGCAGGATGAATTCAAATTTGGGTGGCTCTGGAGGAGGAGAGGGTGGATGTGATCACATCCCAACCCTGATAAAGGAATAATAAAAGTGACCAACAAGTCATTAGTGTGTATATAAGAAATACTGTATCCCTTATTTTCTATAAATCGACTAACATACTTTCTGCTCATTTGGATGGTGGCAAATGCCATCTCAATCTTGGGGCTTTACCCACCTCCTGGACTCCTGCTGAAATGCTGATTTTTTTTTTCAATACCAAAGCATGGGGGCAGGGAGGAGCAGGAAAGGGATGCCTCTCAATGGTCACCTGTTCACACATGCTACTAGCAAAGGACCGAGTGCCTTCTAATTTCAGTTCCAGCCAGATCTCCTGGAGGTAGGGTGGAATACAGTTCAGAGTCCTGAGGCGCACCAGTTCTCCTCTCTGGCTTGGGTGAAGAGAATGAGCCGGGACAAGGGAGGTGACACTGCAGTTGTCTGCCCTTGAAAATTGTACTGGAGGCTATAGACGGCTGCAGAGGTAGCTGGCAGGACACACTGTGAGTCCCTGTTGTGTCTCTGGGGTTCTAGTTGGTCCTTTGTGGCAGGAATATACTCAAGAGGAGTTTGTGAGCTAAGGTAGTTTGACAGGCACAACAATAGGACTGAGAAAAAAATACTGTGAGAACCACACGCTGTTTGGCATGGAGAAGAATCACAAGACAGTGGTCTTTGGTCTTCAGGCCTTTGAAGGGATGTCACAGGGTGAAGAGAGTAGATGGGTCAAAGGGGGCTCAGGTGGCACAGCTGAAGCCTGGAGATAAAGAAGGATTTTCAAACAGATTCTCCATAGGCTGTCTTGAAAAGGAGTGAGGGGTCTGGGTGTCTTTGGACAGGTTGCCTTTCTATTTTTAATGTTTATTTATTTGGGGGGATAGAGGGGCAGAGAGAGGGAGAGAGAGAATCCCAAGCAGTCCCCAAGCCATCAGCATGAGCCCAATGTGGGGGTCTCAAACTCACGAACCTGAGTTGAAATCAAGAGTCGGATGCTTAACCGACTGAGCTACCCAGGCAAGGTTGCCTTTCTCACAGTCATCAGGCCAGCCCTTGGGAAGACAAGGGCAAGTGAGAACTGGCTTTCCTCTTCTGCAGCAGAGGGGCGGGGTGAGGGCAGGAGGGGGGGGGGAGGGGGGAGGAGGGGGGAAGCTCCGCCCTCCCCCAGGATGCAGGCCAGGCCCCACCCTGCAGTGGACTCCCCTCCCCCCACCTCTACAGCTACCTCCCTGGCACCCTGACTCTCTCCCTCCCACTGGGCTCCCTGCTTCCACTCTTGCCCCCCTCCAGCCATTGTCCACTCTTCAATCAGAGCACAACTTTACAGAACAGACCCGGCTGCTCAAAATCCTCCCATGGCTGCCCACTGTCCATTGGTGAAAGTCAAGATAGATTTATTTCTCTTCTTTTTTGCTTCCTTGCTACTCTCTAAAAACAGAGCAGAGATAAGATCGTTTCTCACTCCCCAACACAGATCTGACATCTCATAAATTTATACCCTGGACAACTGGAAAAGGCTATATTTAACCTTCTGCCTTGTAGCTTTTAATGGAGGGACTTGCTTCAGGCACTGCCTTCTAACACCACAGGAGACCAGAACCTTTTCTTTGTTCTCTGCAGGCCAAAGACAGCCTCTGCCTTCAGCTGGGTGATGCAGGCTGCTTGGCCAGCCACCCGCCCCAGAACACCCACCACTCCCCCTCTCCAAGTGAAGGAGGTTCCCTTCCCAACCCCTGGAGGGTGCCCCCTCAGCTTTCATATCTGCAAATATTTGAAAGACTCCTTATGAACCCCATAGCTGGAGAAGTGGAACAACCGGTGAGCACAAGAATATGACAGAGGACAAGGCCAAGAGGTGTGAGCAGGGCTAGGGGAGAGAGCCAGGAGAGAAGCAAATGTACTTTCAGGGCTCTAGTTGTGGTTGTAGGAGAGGGAGAGGAAGGTATGCTAAGTAATGTGTCAGTCCTTGTAAGCAAAGCTTTGCAAGTCTTGCCTCATGTGATCCTCACACCAAACCTAGGAGGTAGGTACTATTATTGCCCACATCGTACTTCACTGAGGAGACTGGGGGTCAGATCAGTTCAGTGACTCACCCAACATCATACACAACTTGAAAGCAACAGAACTGGAGCGCCGGGGGGGGGGGGGGGGGGGGGGGGGGGGGCGGCGGGGGGAGGGCGCCTGTGTGGCTCAGTCGGTTAAGTGTCCAACTTGGGCTCAGGTCATGATCTCACAGTTCGTGGGTTTGAGCCCCATGTTGGACTCTGTGCTGACAGTGCAAAGCCTGCTTCGGAGTCCCTCTCTCCCTCGCTCTCTGCCCCACCCCACTCATACTTGCTCGCGCTCTCGCTCTCTCAAAGTAAATAAATAAACTTAAAAAAAAAGAAAGAAAGAAAGCAACAGAACCAAGATTGAGTCCAGGCCTGTCAAACTCCAAAGCCCAGTTGCTTTACACAGTCCCAAGATCTCCCTGGCTGAGTTGGCCCCGCCTTTTGGAGCAATTCTAATGTACTAATCTCCATGACTTCCTTGACTGTCTTTTACAAATGCTTGAGACCCCTGCAGGCTCTTTCCATATTGCCCACCACCCAGGCCCCCAGGCCCACCTCAAGCTCTTCCCTTAGTTGTGGAGCCCAGCCCCACAGATGATGTTTTTCGATGGTTCCCCTGAGCTCTGTCCTGATGGGCCGACTTCTTCCCACCTCTGCTTCCATACACTGTTCTCTTCTGCCTTGCAGATAGCAGCTACTGGACACAGTCACCTTAAACAATGAGCCATACTATCCTTTTCACTGTGTCTTCACCTGGACACCCAGCCTCCTGCCGCTGTCTCAGCCCCACCTCACCGCTTTGTCCTCCACAGTGTGGGGAATGAGAGTCACCACAGGCACTGGTTTGGAAACCTTCACTGGGCCAACAAAGGGGCAGCTACAGCAAAATGACTGCCCCAGAGCTAATGGACAAAGCAATAGAGTGGTAATAACAACCACATTTGTAGGGCACTTTATTGTTTACCAACTGGTTCCACAGTCAGCAGAGTAGTAGGGAAGGGAACTCCAAGGTGATCTTAATGGAACACAGTACAGCTTTATGGAACATTGAATTACATGGGGAGAAAATGATTCTTTCTCCCTTCTCTTTATGGCTTTCTGATTACATCAAAGAGAAGGTCTCAGTGTGGTGCTATTCTTCAGCCTCTGTAATGTTTGCTAATCTTCTTTTGGAACGGAGCTAGAGTGGGCCTCGGGCTCAAAGACACAGAAACAATGATATCTACATAAGATTTAATTACTCTGTTTCCATTGTGTTTATTTTTATAGCTACTTTCTCTTTGTGGCAAGTGAAACTCGTTTTGTTTTGGTTTTCGGTTGCCAAATAAAATTTCTTTTAATATAAATTTATCTAAGCAAAAAACGTTACTTCGAGAAGAAAGATTAAATGAATAGGAAATAGAACCAGTGGTGCCCAGATATGGCAAAGCTCACCCAAGTGGTACCTAAATGGCTGAAGCCTGGGCAACATTGGAATTGTCAGCATTGAGTTGACACAGGAATGCCATGGCATTTGATCAGGACCAAGTTCCTCGGCATGGCCTATAAGGCCCTGCATGGTCTACTCCTACTAGTGCCCTAGACTTCATTGTCCTTTACTCTCCTCCCTCCCCCACACTATACTTTTCCATGCCTGCTACCCTTTGAGCATGCTGTGCCCTCTGCAATGTCTCTCACACATGTCTTGTCTACCCATCTCACACAAATTTATTCTTCAAGACTCAGTTTAAATGGTACCTCCTCAGGGCACCTGGGTGGCTTAGTTGGTTGACCATCTGACTCTTGATTTCAGCTCAGGTCATGATCTCACAGGTCATGAGATTAAGCCCCGCATCAGGCTCTGGGCTGACAGTGCACAGCCAGCTTGGGATTCTCTCTCCCTCTCTCTACCCACCCCCACTCTCTCCCTCTCTCATGTGCACACTCTCTCTCACAAAAACAAATACACTTAAAAAAAATAAATGGTACCTCCTTTAGGAAGCTGTCCTTCAGCTAAGCACTAGGTTCATTTATTTCTCTATTATAATGTCTCTCCCATGGCTATAATTATTTGCTTATAGGCCAATATCTCCTACCATATTGATTCCAAATGCATTTTATAAGAAAAACTTACAGAGAGAGAAAGAGAAAGGGTAGGAGAGGGAATAAAAATGTAACTCTGAGTGAGGCCCATGCACAGTGATTGGGCCCTGGGGACTGTCACAGCTCCTGGAATCACTTGGAATTGAGGCTTTCCAGATGCCAAATCAGAGCTTACACAGACCACAAAGCCTATCTGGGGACTGCTGCTGGGGGGCTGTTGCAGGTCACATGTATTGGGGTGCCTTTGGGATCAACACCTAGGATCTAAAGGAAGGAGGTAGTACTGATTCAAGGGGGAAGTTGGCTGTGACACTGTCTTAATGAAAACCTCAGCTGACCCTACAAGAAATTCTGGAACTGGGTTGGCCCTTCAGAGTTGTTCTGAGTCAGGGTGAGGGGACCAGGTATAAATACCATGGCACATGGACCAGTCATTAGACACAGGCTGCCTCCAGGGAGGGAGCGTGGCCTTGAGCAAAGCAACCCCTTCCTCTCGGGAGGTGGCTGGGTAAGGCCCAAAAAGGACTGTCAGCCAGCAGCACTTGGTCCTGGGGGTACCTGGAGGGGCATCACTGTGTCTACCACAGGAACATCGTCAGCACCCCTGCCCTGAGGCTTCAGTGCTGGGGAGGCATGGAGAAGAGAACAGTGACTTGGAGGGCAGAGTGTGGCTGTCAAGAGTTAGTGACTGGAAGAGCCTAGTAAACATTTGTCAAAAGAATAAATGGCTGAGTAGGATGTTCTAGGCACTGTGTTTAGAGGTTAGGAGGACACAGAGATGAACAAGTCACAGGGAACTTCTGGTATAATTGGCATAACAGATACCTAGAGGCACTATTCCAAAACAAGGCGGTAAGTGCTACAATGTGTACTAAACCACTTTGTTCTTCCTTCTCTTGGAGGCCTTACCATAGGGAACCTTCTCGCAACCCTCTAAGGCCAGAATTACTGTCCTCACTCTGCACATGTGAAAACTGAGATCCAGGGATTTTTATTTAGAAGTCATTGCCGGTCCGAGCCCCCAAACCAGGCTGGTGCCCTGAACAGTCAGGCTTCATAGCTCATGCCCTCTCCCCTACACTGCCCAGCCCTTCTCAAAGCCATGTGTAGCCCTTTGCACTTTGAAAAGTGCTTACCACATCTATTTCATCTTGTCATAGCCCTGTGAGGGAGTACAATTAGGGTGTCAGAAGAAAATATCTTTTTACCTTTATTTTCTTAACCCACCTGGTATGCTTTCAGAAATAGATATATTCTGATCATATTTATAACAGTGACATTCTTTTTTATCCTGGCTTTCTTTTTTCCTACACATTCTCAACCACCTGTGAAAATCTCTCATTACACTCATCTGTTCTTCCATATCTTGCCTCAAAAGTGAGAAAATTGTGATCAAAATCCAGTTCCTTCTGAACTGTGAGAGGGGAAATGTTTTTTTTTTCCTCTTTTCATTTCAGCCTCACTCAAAAAGGCAAAACTTTATTGATTTGAAACATTAAAATGTATGAAGCCAAGAATATCTCTGATTTTATGTGTGATTAATAATCCAGGAGAGATTGGGGAGGCGGGGTTATATAGGCTGAATAACAGGCCACTTAGAGGCAACTAAAAATCTCCTTTGAGGAGCTGGGCCTTGAGTGGGGCAGCTGCTCCTTGCCCCACCCTGTACCCTCTCCCCACTTTTGTGCCCACCTTCCTCCTCAAACTCCAGGCCCAGTCTTTTCCTTCTCTTTATTCCCACTTAAAAGATTTCCCGTCAAATGTCAGTGTTGGCATGTTTTGAGGCTGTACAAAAAGAATTCTAGCCAATCTCCCAATGAGTTCCATTGCGGTCTGTCTGGTCCCAGAGGTCACCCAGAGCAAAGCTTTTCTCTAGAGTTTCCCTGGCAGAAACTATCACACTGTAGGGGCGCCTGGGTGGCGCAGTCGGTTAAGCGTCCGACTTCAGTCAGGTAGCGATCTCGCGGTCCGTGAGTTCGAGCCCCGCGTCAGGCTCTGGGCTGATGGCTCGGAGCCTGGAGCCTGTTTCCGATGCTGTGTCTCCCTCTCTCTCTGCCCCTCCCCCGTTCATGCTCTGTTTCTCTCTGCCCCAAAAATAAATTAAAAAATGTTGAAAAAAAAATAAAATAAAAAAAAAGAAACTATCACACTGTAGAAAACCAACAATTGCTCTGTGTTCCAGAGGAGAAAACTCTCCATATGTTCCCTGCTAGAATAAAGATGTACACACACTCGTCCATGCTTAGCATGACTTCATTTGCCAACACTAACACAGGACTATAATTCAAATTTCCTCTCTCTTTATAACTACCAAAATACCACGCTGCCCTCATGGATTAAACAAGGGAATCCTCACTTCTACTCATTTCCTTGACTCCCCTGTAGAGAGCTTGCAATAAGCAATGGGGGCCAAAGTGGGGTGCAGGGGTCAGCTTTATGCTTTAAAGATTAGCAAGGTAAATAGGTTGCCTTTATTAAGGTGTAGTGTTCAAAGAGTTAAAACCATGACTGTAATTGATATATAGAGTGATCACATATCAAAGATTCATTTAACTCACTGCTGAGGGAGCCAGCATTGTGGTAAAGCAGATTTTTAAAAAGATAACAAGAGTTTGGCAGTTTCTCAAGAAGTTAAACATAGAATTGTCACATGACCCAGCAATTCCACTTCTAGGTGTAGATCCAAAAGAATTGAAAACAAAGACCCAAACAGATACTTGTACATGAATGTTCATAGCAGCATTGTTCACGATAGCCAAAAGACCAAAACAACCCAAATGTCCATCCATGGATGAATGAATAAACAAAATGTGGTATATCCATATAATAGAATATTATTCAGCCATGAAAGGGAGTGAAGTTCTAATCCATGCAACACTATGGATAAACCTTGAAGACATTATGCTAAGTGAAATAAACCAGACACAAAAGAACAAATACTGCATGATTCCACTACTGTGAAATATCTAGAATAGGCAAATTCTACAGAAAGTAGACTGGAAGTTACCAAGGGCTAGGAGGACAGGAGGAAGGGAAAATTAGTGCTTCATGTTTCTATTTGGGGTAATGACAAATTTTGGAAATGGATACAGTGTGGATATAGTTAATACCACTGAATTGTACACTTAAAATGGCTAAAATGGTGAGTTTTATGTCATGTCTATCTTACCACAATAAAAAATAGTTTGAAAAAAGACATGAGAGACCAAAAGAGGTGAGAGACTTTGAAAGAATGATGGAATAAGATCAAAAAGTTAGATACAAAACTGGGTATGCCTAGAGGATAATACAACTGTAACCTTTAGTGCTATCTTTCCTACTGGACAGAAATAACTTTCATTTCTACCAGACAAGAATCATTCACAACTTGCCAATGTTCTACAAGTTAACTTTTAATTTTACAGAGTGAACCTTAATCAATAATGAATAGTCGGGGCATCTGGGTGGCTCAGTCAGTTGAGCATCCAACTCTTGATTGAGCCCTGCATTGGGCTCTGTGCTGACAGTTTGGAGCTTGCTTGAAATTCTCTCTCCCTCTCTCTCTGTCCCCCCGCCCTGCTTATGTTCTCTCTCCCTCTGTCTCCATCTCTGTCTCTGTCTGTCTGTCTGTCTCTCTGTCAATAAATAAATAAATAAATAAATAAATAAACTTTAAAAAAAATAGTGAATAGTCAAGCAACCTCACTGACGATACTCTCATATGTTCTTGAAAGAGTGCTCAGCAATCTATTTTGCCTTGCTGTCAAGTTTTAGATCATTTTTTAACACCTCAAATAATACATGACAAACCACACTCCCATGTGAGTCTCCATGAAAGAACCTTAACTTTAACTTCAAAGCCTGACTCTCATGTGGCATTTACATCTTGGTGGCATCTTCTGTGTGGCAGCAAGCAAGTGTAGTCCTGGGTCACTTGTCAGTCCCACATTAGTCTGTAATTGCACATCACCGCCAGACCAATCCTTCAAAGCACTACTTTCACTGTGTTCCTCCCACACACAGAATTGAAATGACTCCTGATCTAGCCCACATTTCTCAGACTGGCTCACAGAAGCCTCTGGAATCTAGCCTGGATAGAGATTTGCAAAGGAGACTTCTCATCACACTCAGCCCCACCAGGTTGTTCTCTCCCAACTCCTTGCTGTGACTCGGACCTTTGTTTAAGCAGATACTCCATCTTTTTGTACCTGGCCCATCTCTTATTCTATTGGGCGTATTGGCAGTTTCCCAAATTTCAATAATCGATGTACCACTGTCACAAATGCTGTTTACTGTCTGTACTATTTACTAATTTAAAAAACTCTACTCTTTCAAAAAAGGTTTTACTTGCCCAAAGCTGCAGGTTTGATGTGCTATTTATTTTTTTTATTTTTTAAATGTTTTTATTTATTTTTGAGACACAGAGAGACAGAGCATGAGCAGGGGAGGGGCAGAGAGAGAGGGAGACACAGAATCTGAAGCAGGCTCCAGGCTCTGAGCTGTCAGCACAGAGCCCGACGTGGGGCTTGAACTCACAGACCGTGAGATCATGACCTGAGCTGAAGTCGGACACTCAACCGACTGAGCCACCCAGGTGCCTCCTTTTTTAATTTTTTTAATGTTTATTCATTTTTGAGAGACAGAGAGAGACAGAGCATGAGTGGAGTTGATGCAGAGAGAGAGGGAGACACAGAATCCAAAGCAGGCTCCAGGTTCCGAGTTGTCAGCACAGAGCCCGACACAGGGCTCGAACTCATGGACCATACCGCGAGATCATAACCTGAGCCAAAGTCAGACATCCAACCGACTTAGCCACCCAGGTGCCCCTGATGTGCTATTTAAAGAAAAACTTTTATTGGGCTCCTAAGTGGCTCAGTTGGTTAAGCATCTGATTCTTTGTTTTCAAGCTCATTTATTTATTTTGAGAGAGAGAGATCTTGAGCAGGGGAGGGGCAGAGAGAGAGGGGGGCAAAGAGAATCCCAAGCAGGCTTCACAGCCTGACATGGGGCTCGACCTCACAAAACGTGAGACCATGACCTAAGCTAAAACCAAAGTCGGACGCTCAATCAACTGAGCCAGGCATCCCTAAGCATCTGACTTTTGATCTCAGCTCAGGTCTCAATCTCCAGGTCATGAGTTCAGGCCCCATGTTGTTCTCTGTGCTGGGCATGAAGCCTACTTTTAAAAAAAAATTAAAGAAAAAAAGTTTATCTGTGTATCACCTGAAATCACAATTATTTCCTGCTTGATTGTGTCCTAATTGTTTGGTATGTTTGGCCTTACTTGAAGACTGTAAGCTCCTTGAAGACAGGTACCATGGCTTTGGCATCTCTGGCATGCACCACTGACCTAAGCAGTTGACATGTCCCCACCACGTACCCTTTGCTTGATTCAGTGTCCCATCTTCTTTGGTAAGCTTCTCATCAAAACACTGATGGCTTTCCTTTTGTCCCTTTAGTGTGCACAGAAACATTGAAAATGTACTCCCAGTCCGGGACTTATACTCTGATTGGGGGAACAAAAGCAGGTATTCTTGGTGAGGCAGGCAAACCTAACTCCCTTTAGGCCACTTTCTACGTATGTTACCTTGAACAAGAAGCCTCCCTACCCCTTAGTTTCCTCACCAATGAAATGACAATAATAATGATAGTACCTGCTTTGCCTCCCTCATAAAACAGAGAGGAGGCTCCATTGAAACGATAGTTGTGGGGGCGCCTGGGTGGCTCAGTTGGTTAAGCGGCCGACTTCGGCTCAGGTCATGATCTCGCGGTCAGTGAGTTCAAGCTTCACGTCGGGCTCTGTGCTGACAGCTCAGAGCCTGGAGCCTGTTTCAGATTCTGTGTCTTCCTCTCTCTGACCCTCCCCCGTCCATGCTCTGTCTCTCTCTGTCTCAAAAATAAATAAACGTTAAAAAAAATTAAAAAAAGAAACGATAGTTGTGTGTTTTCTAAATAAGAAAATGATACCCACATTTTAGCCAAATGATTCCACGAATATTAAATAATACAATATGGCCAAATAAAGAATGTCACAAGGCAGTTTCCCAAGCTCCAAATTAGTCCCTGTGGCACTCACTAATGGGTGGCAGGATTCCAGAAAGCTTGCTTGAGATGGGTCATGAAGCATAAGTGGAAGTTCTGTAAAGGCTGGGAGTGAGGAGGGGTGGCCTATCTAGATGTGGAGCATGAGGGAAGCCAACTGAATAAGGGAAGAAAGATGGGTACATGCTTGGAGCTGGTGAGGAGGCTAACTGAGCTGCACAGAGGGAAGTGTGAAATGGCAGTGGGGAAATGCAAGTCGCACCCAGAAGGTGGAGGCCGCCAATGCTTGGTTCAGGCTGGCTGAGAGAAGTCACTGGCTCTTGAATGGAAGAGCATGTGAGGAAACCAAGCTTTAGAGGGCAGATTATTCTAAGATCGCACTTCTTGTCTTCCTCATAATTTATTTATCATTTATATGTTTGTCTTGCAAAATAAAATACAGACTCATTATACCCCCAAAAAATCAAAAGTAAGCCAACGAGTATTTAGAGTCAAAAATGAAAGTCCACCTCTAACTCGCCCCTCCCCATCCCCAGCCAATTCTGGTGTCCTTCAAGGACTTCACCTGTTATCAGCATGTTGTGACTCATTCCAGATCTTTTTCTATTAATACTCCTACTTTGTGTGTGTGTGTCTGTGTGTATATATACATATCTTTTTACATAAATGAGATTCTATTATACATTTTGTACAGAGCTTTGATGGTCTTTCTTTTGAACTTAATCTGTCCATGGACATCTTTCTATGGCAGGATATCTCCTTTTGAAAGGCTATATAGCATTCCTTAGTAAGAATATACCATGATTTAGTTAATCAATCCCCTATTGATGAGGACTTCTGCAATTAATTTTGCTTTTTCTTGTTTACTTTTATGTCTTTAAAGTAATAAATGCATGTAGCAAGGGACATGAAACAGTATAAGAGAGTGTTTAGTGAAAAAAGTAATTCTCCTGCCTGTCCCTAACTCCCCACCCCACTTTAACAGCTCCCCTCTCTCAAGAGGCATCCACAGTTACCAGTTTCCTGTGTGTCTTTCCATAAATTATCTATGCGTATGCAAGTGTGTGTGTGTGTGTGTGTGTGTGTGTGTGTGTGAAAGTATGTGCATGTATGTGGAGATGGAGGGAGAGGCAGAGAAAGAACATTTCATATAAGCACATATTGTATCTACATGATTCTTCCTTTTTATGTTTATTCATTTATTTTTGAGAGAGAGAGGGAGGACAAGTGCGGGAGGGCCAGAGACAGAGGGAGAGAGAGAGAGACTCCCAAGCAGGCTCCATGCCATCAGCACAGAACCTGATGCGGGACTCAATCCCACTAACTGTGAGATCATGATCTGAGCCAAAATCGAGTCGACACTTGACTGAGACACCCAGGTGCCCCTCTACATGATTCTTCTTAATGGCTGCAGAGTATTGTGTGTGGCCAAGATGCAATATATCTAACCTACCTTCTATTGAAAGGGGTTATTTCCTGTAGGTAGTCATTACAGGTAGTACTACAGTGCATATCTTTGTTCATGTATCTTCTTGTGCACTCTATCTCTAGTGTGAATTCTTAGAAGTGGCACTGATGGGTAAAAAGGAATGTGCATTTAAACTTTTGACAGATAAAGCCAAATTGCCCTCCAAGGAAGTTGTTTCACTTGACCCTCCTACTAACCATGTATGAGAGTGCCTGCTGCTCCATATGCTCTCTCCCTATCACGGCATGTAATAAAGCCTTTCATCCGACTGGGGAACAAGATAGAAACTTGAGGTGGTTGTGTGGGAATGTAGTTAAGGAAGGCAGAGATTGCCCAGTTGTTCCCCACAAGTATGGTTGAGACTCTCATAACAGCCCGATAGTGGATGTAACTTCACAAACATTGTGTCCCCAAGACCTTAGGTATCTAGTGGCACCCAGGAATTACTCATGATCTACAAACCCACGGAGTGCAGGTCCTCAACTGCCAAGGAGTTTCTTTTGTTTCTTGCCATCCTCTTCCAGCTTCACACAGAACCTCTTCTGGACCTCCTTATGTGCATCACCAGCCAGGACTGGGAGGCCTGGATGGTATTTTGCTGGAGACTGGGCCTCCAATGAAATGTATTTTCACTCATTGTCCCCACATTCACATGCACACACCAAGAGGATCGAATATAGAAATAAGGACCCAGGGTCAGAAGTGCAAGCCCAGGCCTTGTGATGAGCAGCTCCTGTGTGGTCTGGGTTCCCAGAAACTGTAGGTTAGTTGGCCTTTTTCCAGTTGCAAGAACAAGGAGGTGCTTAAGTTTCCTTGGGTGGCAGGTCATGAGAGTAAGGATTCATAAGTAAGTGAAAGACAGGAAATCATCTCTGGAAGCCACTAACTTTCACAACTGATGCCTCAGGAGTGCTGGACAAGACAAGCAAAGTGTCTGCCAATTCTTTTTTTTAAGGTTTATTTATTTTTGATAGAGAAAGAGGGAGGGAGGGAGTGCATGCATGCGTGGTAGCAGGGGAGGGGCAGAGAAAGGGAAACAGAGGATCCAAAGCCATCCAAAGCGGGCTCTGTGCTGACAGCAGAGAGCCCGATGTGGGGGTTGAACTCACAAGCTGTGAGATCATGACCTGAGCCAAGGTCAGATGCTTAACCGACTGAACCACCCAGGCGCCCCAAGTCTGCCACTTCTACCACTCAACTTCTCTCTGTCACAACCTCCCCTGATGCTCCCTATGGCCTTCCTTTGCCCACTCGCCATGGCTTCTGCCTACTGCTATCTCCCTACATATCTCCTGGCTTCTGGGCCACAACACTGCATGTGCTCCTCCATATGTAATATGTCACATCACGTTCCCCAGAAAAGGACTCTCATTGGGTCAGTTGGTTACTCTGAAGTCTGGAACATCCCTGTAAGTCTGGGCCCTCACTACAGAACATTCATAGGCCACTAGGCATTCTCAGACCCAGCCGAAGATGGTTACCATTGACTCAGGCACAGGCCCCCTAGTCCATTCAGTTGTGATCAAAAGCACAGTGCCTGGCACAGAATAGTCACTCAACATAAGATTTATTGAATGAGTAAGTAGTAATCCAGAATCAAGGAGTCACTTCTGTTCACTTTGCTCGCAAGGGGGCTGTGGGTAAGGCAGACACACAGAGCCCTGTAGGAGTCCTTTCTAATATATTAGGCTAAAACCAATTTTAGCAAATTAATTTCCTGGGTTTATGATATACTTCTGTCTCTAAATGTAGAGGGGCAACATGTTATATGGAGAAGAGTGCAGGCTTGTCAACAGACAGACCTAAGTTCAAATGCTGATGGTCACTAACTATGCAGCTTTGGACAGGTTTCTTGCCCTCTCTATGTCCTTACCAGTAAAACAGGTTTTTTAATATCTACCTTGTGGTATTGTTGGGAAAACTAGTGTAGACAGAGAATGGAAAGTGCCCACTACAGTGCCTAGTTACATAAAGGTGTTCGAGAGGTAGTAACTCTTGTGATTATTAAAGTCATTTTTTCTTTAAGTTAAACCTTCTGGCTTTATCCACTAAGCTCCCAGTAAATGAGAGCATGCTTGCATTTCTAGAGATGAATCTGAATTTCTCAAGTCAAATGCCACCAGTCACCTCAAACACTTCCTGCTATTTATGTTCATTACCAAAGGGGAAAAAGCCTTTTCTTTCTTTTCTTTCTGTTGGTCATTTAGCTTTGAGACAAGGCAAGCTATCTCATCGGTTTGCCAACATTCCTTTCAAATACTTACAAATTCTGTCTCTCTCTGATAGTTACCCAACCTGAGTTCTAATTTCTTCCCTGGACTATTTCCCTATTTTTATTGGAATCAATTGCTAGAAAAAGCACCTTCCCTACAGATGTGGGATGCTGGCCAGGACCCCACGTGGCAGTAGTGAGGGTATCTCTGTCTAACACACAGGTTACAAGTCATCTCCCAGAGAAGGGTCTGCTTAACACTGCTTCCTTCCAGAGTCTATGGTATTCTCTAGGGTGGGTGTTCCACAGGTTATTCATCTCTCTGTTGATAGGTGTTGAGATTTAGTTGTCAAAATTCGTTCCTTCACTCAACAAATAAGTGTCCACTACCAGCCAGGCCTGAGGCCAGGCCTAGGGATACAGAGGTGAGCAAAAAAGACAAGGTTTCCAGCTTTACCCTATTACTAACAGTGTAGCAATGAGTATTCTTGTTTCATATGTCTGTGTGTACGTGTATAACTATTCCCCTAGTAAAGCTTTATGAAAGTGCAGTCACTGAGCAAATGGTGTATGAACAGTTACTTTGGATAAATACCAGAATACGGCCCTTGAAAAGGCTTAAAAATTTACACTTCCACCTTTTATCTCGACGACTATATTCCTAGGTACATATCCTAGAGAAACTCTCATACAGGTGAACAATGGCACGTATATCATGAATGTTCAGAGCACTAAAGGTGAGAAACAGCAGGAGAGTAAATAAACAAAATTATTGTACATCTGAACAATGGAATACTACGCAGCATGAAAATGCCTGAACCAGAGCTACCTGTATCTATGTGAATATTTCTCAGAAACCCAATGGTGAGCAAAGAAAGCATACCACAGAAGGATATGTACAATTCTATAGAATTTATACAAAGTTTAAGAATATGCAAAATAGTTCTATATATTGTATATTTTTATGAGCATATACATAGTGCATTTAAAACATGCATAGGAGGGTTACCTGGATAGCTCAGTCAGTTGAGCATCTGACTTTGGCTCAGGTCATGATCTCTCAGTTTGTGAGTTCGAGCCCTGCATCGGGCTCTATGCTGACAGCTCAGAGCCTGGAGCCTGCTTCGGATTCTGTGTCTCCCTCTCTCTTTGCCCCTCTCTAGCTCATGCTCTATTTCTCTGTCTCTCAAAAATAAATAAACATTAAAAAATTTTTAAAAAACATGCATGAGGATGTCTATCCATGCAGGAGAATGGCTGTCTCTTTGGGGAAAGAGAATGTGGCTGAGGAGTACACAAGGGGCCTCAACTGAACCTTTAATATTTTATTTCTTTAAGAAAAACATTCTGGGGCAAGTGTAAGGAAATGTTTTCATGCCTAATACTTTTCTGTAGGCTTGAAATAGTCCTCCATCAAAAAAAAAAGAAGAAAAGAAAAGCAGTGCAGAGGTTCCTGCTGCTCTTTTTTTGCAGATGAGGAAACTGAGGCTCAGACGGGTTTGCAGCCCAGCACCTCTTGGAGCCCACCCTTTTGTCCAGGGGCACCCAGTACATCGGAGAGACCTATCACCTCTGTGGGAAGAGACCTTGCATCCCGATTCACTGAGAATCCCCTTCTTTCCCAGATTCTGGTACAGATCCTTGGATTTATGATTTTTGGCTTCCAGGCCCAAGAAGATGACCACTTAACTTTTGCTACTGTCACCCTAATGCTAGTGCCTGCCTGGCTGTCTGGGGATTCTGGGTGTACTTGAACCAAGTTTGATGAGTGCATGGGGCAAATGTCAGATCTAGTTCTGATTTGGCAACAGCCTTTATCATGAACCCACCATTGCAACACAAAGCAGCAGCATTGCAAAGCTTTTTCTGGAACCACAATGTCTCTGGCCAGCATTGCCTTGATTAAGTGACACAATGGGACCATCAGGCCTTATCAGCAGCTCTTGGTCTAAAACAGAAACTAGGAGGGGTAGGAAGGGCTGTTCTCAGTGCTTGGGCCTGTTGCCATGGCCCCTGTTGCCATGGTCCCCAAGCACTTTTGCTTATTATTATTTCTTTCAATCATTTATGGCAGCCATTAGCAAGCAGGATGGAGGAACTCTTTGAGGCAGACCAGGAAGAAAGTGGTTAACAGAAAAGATAAGAGAGACTAGGGAAGTCATTAAAGAAACAAAAAGTGTGGGTGGAAAGGATTTGGTGCCCTTTCCACCAAACAGGAGGCCCAGAAAACAGGTTTTTTTTTTTTTTTAAAGAATCTTCTTGAGATGTCATAGACTGAGGTGGCTGGGTCAGAATTAGCTAAGAAGTACCCATTATGTAGCTGCCATATGTTACAAGTACAGTAACTCTGTCCTGGATTTTCCAGAAAAGTCCTAGTTTCAAGTATTTGGTTGTGTTTGTTAGACTAAGATTCCTGCTTTGAGATTCAGAAAATAAGGTCACTGTGGTTATAGTAGGTAGCTCTAGAAGTCATCCAGGAAAGGGTGCCTTAGAATTCACTCTGCCCTCGCTAGTTGGCAGGGAACCCCCACAGGGCCTGCCCCCCAGGTCCCAAAGGCTTAAGCACACTGGCCCCTTAATTAAACAGCCAAGAAACATCCAAGTGCCTCTGGATTCTGTGCCCCTCAACACCCCTGTAGCTATCCATAGGTTTTGACCCTCACTGACCAGAGTTTCAACATGCTGTCAACTTGGGCAATGCTCTGAGCCTCAATTTCCTCATGTGTAAATTGAGAACAATAATACTCACGACACAGGGTTATTCCAAGCATCCAATGAAGGATTTATCTTTAAAGCTCCTACAAATATTAGTTGTTAAAATTCATTCTTTTGGGGCACCTGGGTGGATCAGTTGGTTGAGTGTCCAACTCTTGGTATTGGCTCAGGTCATGATCTCAAGGTCATGGAATCGAGCCCCACCTTGAGCTCTGTGCTGAATGTGGAGCCTGTTTGGATTATCTCTCTCCCTCTCTCTCTTAAAATAAGTAAATACACATTTTAAAAAATAAATAAAATAAAACAAAATAAAATAAAATTCATCCCTTCATTCAACAAATAGGTGTCCACTACATGCCAGGCATTAGGCCAGGCCTGGGGATTCAGAGGTAAGCAAAACAGTCAAGGTTCCTGCTAGCATGTAGCTTTCAGCCCAGGGGGCTGAGCAAACATTAGCCAAAGAATCACCAATCCAAGATTCACACAGAGGAGAGAAGAGGTAGAGTTGCTCTTTTTATAAAGTTGACTCTGGCTGTTGTATAGAGTGAGAGACTGGCAGATGGAGCTGGAGGCCCTTTAGGGGGCTTCTGCCTGAGATGGTAACCTGGCCTAGAGTGATAGCAGTGCTGGTGATAAATGGTCAGATTCTGGATCTATTTTGGAGGCAGAAGCAATGGAACTTGATGACAGACTGATGTTTGGGAGCAAGGAGGAAGCAAGTATCTTAGCTAATTGTGTGCCCAGGGTTTAGGCCCCTGGAGCCATAAAGACAGTTCCAAGGCTGCTGAAGGATGCTGTGTGGAGGCTCTGCCCTTACTGAGCAGTGCAACTGAGAATCACAAACATTGAAATTCTTCAATCTAGGTGATCTCCTCAGTATATGTTCTTTAAGCTGTATTCACTTCAAACCTTTGGCTCAGTATTTCTTGTTCTGAGAGGCTAGAAAAGAGACAGAAAGCAGATGGGGAGACAGGAAGGGACAAAGACAAGGCTGGATTTTGTAACAATCTTTGACCACACTTTATAGTTTTCAAAGGAATTGCACACCAAGAATTTGTTGTCATATTTTGCAAATTCAGGACCAGAGCCATGTCCTGACTCCCATTCCAGTGTTTCAGCTACTTACTGCATTGCCAGATCCTTCACATTTTGAGGGGGGTAGGAGTGATTGTCTCCATGGAAAAGAAGTTCTAATAGACATTCCAGGCCCTTCTTTACTGAAGTGATTTATTCCATTTTCATTGAGAACGATGGTTAAAAGAAAATTTGGTACTTTCCCACACTACTTGTACCCTACACAAATCAACAGGGCTTTCATTTCTCCAACCTAATAGGCCTACCCTTCAGAAGGTATTGACAATCAAGTGAGATCGCTTGTCTTTTTTTCTCTCTCAATTAAACTCTAAGGACTGAGGTTCCCATCTGCCTTGGAGCAAACAAATCTTTTGTTATATCTGTTTCCCAGAAGCTGGAGAGCTTTTTTCCTCTCTCCAACCTCTATAGTTCTCTTTTCAAACACTTGACCCTCTTAGTGATTTTTAACTGCAGATGGCAAATTAAATTAGTTTCTCAAACTTGGATCTAACCTTCTCTCCAAAACCCACTGTATGACCCTGCCTCCATCCATCCCTGAACGAGGAAAGAAAAAAAATCACATGCACATTTTCCTAAATGATTACTTTTCTCTTTCTCAGCAGTCTTACCTTAACACGAATGCAGCAGAATTGCTAGGGAGAAATGGTAGGGCATATTTCCACCTGGGAGGTTTTTCTCTCTGCAGTGGATAATGGTGTCTGTGGTTGGGTATCATCTAGCATGGCACATTCTTCCTCTGTGGGAAGACAGAGGTAGCAGGAGATGCCAAAGCCTCAGCAGTACAGAAGTACAGAAGTAGAATGGCTCTCCATTCACAGATTTTTGTGGCCTTTGCAGATGACAGAAGAGAGAAAGTGAGGATGGGACTGAGAAAGAAGAAGGTGAGAGGGGTGTTTGCAAGTAGAAGTAAAAGTATGAGAAGAATAATAGAAGCTCTGATATTTTATGGAAAACTATTCATACTTTTAGGGGTGCCTGGGTGGCTTAGTCAGTTAAGTGTCTGACTTCAGCTCAGCTCATGATCTTACAGTTGGAGAGTTTGAGCCCCACATTGGGCTCTCTGCTGTCGGCACGGAGCCTGCTTTAGATCCTCTACCCCCTCTGTCTCCTCTGTCCTCCTCTTTCCTTCCTGCTCTCTGCCCTTCCCCTGCTCATTTTTTATGTCTCAAAATAAATAAATAAACTTTAAAAAAGAATAGAAAACTATTCATACTTTTATACTATTATATAAACCATTATAATAAACTATATTCTAATATATAAAATATAAGTAAAACAGTGCCTGGCTGGCTCAGTCGGTGGAGCATGCAACTCTTGATCTCAGGGTTGTGGCTTCGAATCCCACACTGGGCAGAGAGATTACTTAAAAGTAAAATCTTTAGGGGCACCTGGGTGGCTTAGTCGGTTAAGCATCCAGCTCTTGGTTTCATCTCAGGTCATGATCTCACAGTTTGTGAGTTTGGGCCCCATGTGCTGTCAGCACAGAGGCTGCTTGAGATTTTCTGTCTCCCTCTCTCTCTCTGCCCCTTCCCCAGTTGTGCTGCCTCTGTCTCTCTCAAAATAAATACATAAACTTAAAAAAACATTAAAAAGTAAAATATTAAAATAAAATAAATACAATAAAGTTTTATTTTTGTAAAAATAACACATTTGTTGTTAAAACTTCAAATAGTACTGAAGGATTTAAAGTGGAAAGTACAGGCCAGAGTCCTTTCCTTTCCCTGTCAAAGCCCTCCTCCTAAGAGGCCATCAATGGTAATAGTTACTTGTATGTCTGCAGACTTGCTCTGTGCATATATAAAGACATGTGTGCTTTCTTTTTAAATTTTATTTATTTATTTTATTTTAAGTAGGCTCCACACCCAATGTGGGGCTTGATCTCACGACCCTGAGATCAAGAGTCACATGCTCTACTAACTGAGCCAGCCAGGCACCCCATGGTTGCTTTCTGTATGCACAAATGAGATCATACTGTACATGCTGGCCATTCCTTGTTCCTTTTTTTCCTTAAACTTAACAATAACACTCTGAAGTTTCCCACTTCTGCTCATAGAGATCTACTTCATTCTTCGTAATGGCTACATGGCATCCCATTGTATGAGTGCCCTGTAGTGTATGAAACCCGTCCCCTGTTGGTGGACTTTTAAGTGAAATAGAAAGTCCAGCACAACACTATCCAATAGAAATAGAAATAGAATGTGAACCACAAATGTGAGCCACCAATGAGATATTGAATTTTCTAGCAGTAGCCACATTTGCCCATATGGTTTTGAAATGCCACCTTTATTATACATTACACATGTATAGGACACCTACATTATACATTTAGAAATGGCCATATATACATGAATTTGGGAGTATTTTATTTCTTTCCCCAATTTGCCAATTTTGACACCAGTATCCTCCACTGCCAGTAGTCACATGTAAAAAGTCAAAAGAAAGAGATGAAATTAATTTTAATAACATATTGCATTTAATCCAATATACCAAAAATTCTGTTTCGACATGAAGTCAATATTAATTATCAATGAGGCATGTTTCATTTCTTTGTTTCATATTAAGTATTGAAAATCTGGTGCACATTTTTTTAAATGTTTGTTTCTTGTTGCGAGAGAGAGAGCAGCGGAGGTCCAGAAAGAGAGGGAGACAGATGATCTGAAGCAGGCTCCACGCTGACAGCACAGAGCCCAATGCAGGGGCTTGAACTCATTAACCTTAAGCTGAAGTCAGACTATTAACTGACTGAACCACCCAGGTGCTGCTAGTATATGCTTTATGCTTAGAGCACATTTCAATTCAGACTAGCCAATTTCCATGTGACTGGTGGCTACTGTACTGGGCAGTGGAGGTCTAGCAGGCAGAAGTCCAAAAGTGTCACCACCTCTGTGGTGGCTGGGGATGGACAAAAGCGGGGGACAAAAACCTCAACTTCATTACTCAGGGCAACTCCTAGGGCCTCTTAGGGCCTTGGTGTGTGGACCCCTGTAAATTCACTTCACACTGGCCTGGTACATGGCAGAATAGCCGACACAAGTACAAAAGGCCCTACTGCTCTACCCATCATAGGCTTCATAGGCTTCAGCTCTGCTGGCCACAGAGATAAGGAAAGGGCCCTGAGTGCTTAGGAGGTGATTATCTGGAGCCTGTTGCAGGTTCCCCTTTCTCTGCCTCCAGTGGTGCCTCTGTTCACAGCTTCTTAGTGTGCTCAAGACCCAATGCCACATTTCCTTTTTTCAAAAGCACAGTAGTGTGGCAATGACACTCTGAGGAAAGCCCTGGTGCTGGGGTTGGGGAGGGTGTGGTGGGAGAAACCCACATCGTGGCTTACTCAACTGTGAGATCTTAACCAGTGGCCCCAGACCTGCCATGGTCTCTGGTGGCAGTGGTGGCAGCATGGCAGTGCAGCCTAGAACATGGAATGCTGAGCATGGGCACACTAATTGCATACTACGAGGGGGTTCACATCGGGGTTTGAGTGAGGTTGGGGGTTAGCACCTGAATGGGTGCTGGCAGTGTGGGAGGAGGCAGGTGCTTGGAGAGCACTAGGAACAGGGAATCCATCTCTGGCCTGGCCTGAGCCAGGGCAGGTTTGGGAAGCATTTGGACTCCACAACAGGCTTGAGGGCTCACCATAGGTTGGCAGGAAGCTGAGAAATGTGATTATCCCCTGAAGGGCAGCATGCTGTCCCTGGGCAAAGGTGGTGGCCCCATGCCCACCACCTGACTGATTTCCAAACTAGCCCTACCCCAGCCTACCATTCTCCCATCCATGAACCCAAGAACCAAACCCATGGCAGTGGGCTGGACCAAAAGCTCAGAGTGGACTCAGGTCCAATGGGAAGGAGCTCCTCTTTACCAACCCACCCTGTTTCCCTTTGGTTGTGTAGGGGTGGAGCACCAACATTTCTCTTTCATTCTTACCACTGCCTCCTCCAGGCCTGTGGCCTGGAAACCCTTAGCAGTTATCAGACTCCTGAAACACCAGGCAAAACCCAGCTGCTTTCTGCCTGGTTGTGTAAGCTGGAGCCTCCCAGTGAGTGGAGCCTGGGCCAGAGGCAAAGGACTAGAAAGACAGAGCAGCTTTACAGCAAATCAACATCCCATATGCATATGGTGGCCTCACCCCAGCTTCTACTGCTCTACCCCTTTCCCCCAGCTGGCCAAAAGGTGAAAGTACTCTGATTAGGACTGTTCCTTGAATGTTGTTAGCTCAGCACTCAGTGCAAAGCCTGACACATATGTGGGGTCTACCCAAAAGAGTTCTCTTGGATGGATGGATGGATGGATGGGCAGGCAGATGAGAGGATGGGTGGATGAATGGATTGGCATGTTCTATATATTGTCTTTGCTGTACCATGTACTCCCAGTGCTCCAAAACTCAAATTTGTTATATCATAACTTCAGTGCCTTCTTATTCCAGGCTCCTAGACTCCCACTAATCTCCACTAACTAAGAAAAGGTGATGAGTATAACCAGCTGGGGGATTCCTGAGCATAGGCTGGGAGAGTGGTCTCACAGCCTTGCCTCTCCTCACATTATGGCTTTTAGGGTCTTCTGGGCTGAATCCATGGATCAAGAGCATGGCAGTTGGGTTCAAGTCTCAGAGTCCTGCTATTTCCTATCTATGTCATTTCACCTGTCCAAGATTTAGTACTCTGTTCTGTAAACTGCAGCTAAAAATGTCATCTGGGATTGTGGTAAGGAATAAATGCAAAAAAAAATGTATTAGGTTAAACACTATGAAATTGCCCTGAAACAACTGAATATCAGCAATTTTATATGGTTCAACCTAATACATAAAGTGCTTTATAAAGTATGAAGCACTGTAGTAAGTAGTCCTATATAAGTATTCATTATTTTTAAGAGATATAATTTGAAAGTCAGAATATTATTTTAGCAATAAGTAACTAATCCCTTTCATCAGAATACCGGTCAAACTAACAGAAGCAGCTGGTTCTCCACCAGTCACAGCTGCAGGTATTTCCTGGAGCAGTTTGGCCTGAGAAATGGGGATCAGGTATTTTTAAGAGACTAGACTGGTTCGTGGAAAGCAAAGGAGGTGAGGAGCAGGATGACTTGTGGCAGCTCCTACCTGGAAATGATTTACCCACAAGAGCACAGTAGGAGTTGGCACCTTCTCCTGACCTGCATGGGAGTGCCCACTCTCCAGCTCAAGTTCTAAGGCAGAGATGGCCTGGGGTAAGTCTTCCTTCTCATAGACAGAGCCACCAGGCACTTGGAGGAAACTGAAAACAGCTGCCTGTCACCTTTTTTCTTCCTAGTGGCAGCTGTTAAGCCCAACTCCTCTTGACCCAGAAAAGATTCAGATCTGACAAAGCTCCAATTTGGAACTGATAGCCACAGTGGCCCAGAGGAGGAGGGACCCCTCTCACCATCCTATATATCTGCTACTCAATCCCAGCCCTAGTTGCACAGGTCACTGGGACTGCAGGCCAGGGGGGGATGGGAGGAGTCAAGAGAAATGGCCACTGATGGGCCATGCCTTGGATAGTGGCATCCCAGGCCAACAAAGAATGGTGAAACACTAAGTAAACATTTATAGAGTGCCTACTCGGTGTTTCCTACTGAGGGCATGATTGCCATTTTGTGCGGGACAATTCTTCATTGTACAAGTCTGTCCCACACATTGCAGGATGTTTAGCAGCAAGGTAAGGGTAGGGTGCATCCTGTCAGCTTGAGAGCTGAATGAGTCCTGGCTGTTAAGGCTCCATAACTATGTGTTGGCTTGACAGCCATGAGCTACCCCATGAGCCTGGTGCCTGGGTAATCCTGGATGGGCCAGTAGACTCATGTATAGTTACATGGACAGGGTCTGGGACCTGAGAAAAGAAAAGCCAGGGAAGACATCCCCCAGGAGCTGACCAAATGGGGTTTCTGCCCCTGGTGGGCAGTGAGCCACTCTGTTCAGGGCCCCAAGCCCTGGCCAGCCTGGACCAGAGAGTCCACATGGAGAGTGTGGCCAACTCAGCCCAGTGCCCAAGTGTCAGTTTCCCAGTGTCAACCAGGATGCCTGAAAGTTGTTCAGGGAAAGGCAAATCTCCAAATTGAGCTATAGTGTAGGCTCCCCATAGCACAAAGATGCTTGACTAGGAATCTGTGTACTTGGATAGGGAAAAAAATGACAACTATATCTTCGTTAATTTCACCTTTCCTTCCATTATGAATGCAGGCAGCACACCACAGTAGTATTACCAGTACCTGTGACTTTGTTTCCAATTGGAATCACAGAAAGTTTTGTATTTAATTACCATTGCTGCAGATATCTTGAAGTGTCATTACACTCATGACTACTTCAAAAGTATGGTAGTTACTGGACCCACCACTAGATCATGTTACTTATGTGCTAATAATGAAACATATATTACAGTATTATCAATTTTAAAACATATATTAATAACTGTCTTTAAGTATAATTGACTTCCTTTGTAACCATATGTGTCTTATTTTATGCTTACAAAAACTTTCCAAGAAGGGGTCCATAGGTCTTCTCAGACTCCCAAGGGATTCCAAGCTATAAATATGTTAAGAACTCTTGGATTAGAGTTGGCACGAAATCAGTCTGATTGGGGTCAACAGGGAAGGCCTGGAATGCAAAAAGAGGCAGCATGGACTTGTGCTCATAGGCATGAAGGGGATGCGAAAGGTTTCTAAGCAGGAGGCTGCCCAAGTGATGCTGAGGTTTCCAGCCAGGGATTCTAGAGATGGAAGTGGCATTAATAGAAATAGAGAAATCAGGAGGAAAGGCTGATTAGGGTAGTGGGAGAGGGTTCTGCTTTAAACATATTAAAATTAGGGGGCATCTGGGTGGCTCAGTCGGTTGAGCATCTGACTCTTGATTTCTGCTCAGGTCATGATCTCACCGTTCATGGGTTCAATACCCGTATTGGGCTCTGCCCTGGCAGCCTGCTTGGGATTCTGTGTCTCTCTCTCTCTGCCCCTCTCCCACTTGCACACTCCATTTCTCTCTCAAAATAAATAAACTTTAAAAAAATAATAAACATCAAAATTAAGACTAAAAAAAGATGGACATCCAGGTGAAGTTGTCCACCCGCCTCTTGGAAATGCAAGAGGGCAGACTGGGAAAGTGGCCATGGCAACAGGAAAAATGTGGGGGTTATCTTTCAAGATGATCATGGAAGCATTTGGAGTGATTTCAGTCACCAAGGGAGAAAGGGCAGTGAGAGAAGAGAGGCCAAGGCAAGGGGCTGCCATAGGCTGACTTCTCCAGGAAACAGAATCTGAGACAGAGATTTGCATGCAGGTTTGTTGGGGACTGCCTTCTAGAACAGCACCTATGAGGGAGTAATGAAAGCAGGGTTGGTCAAAGTCAAGAGTTGAACTGAAATACACTTGCAGAGAAGACTTCAACAGATGCCACAGGGAGCTCTGAGTTGGGATGGTCTTTCAGATGGCTCCATCTGAGTCTAGGCAGCTGGGCCTTTCTCCTCCCAACATTCTCCACCCTCCCCATCTATTGACTAGTCTTTGAATGCAAGCTGCCCTCCAGGGAAGGGGTATTGCCTTGGAGGGGACCCAACTGTGAGCCATTAGCCAACACCTCTGGCAGCTGGGGGAATGAGTGCCTTGGTCCTGAATAGGGGTGTCAGGCAGCTCAAGGTCTGTTGTTCCAGCCCTGCAGAAAGTACAACTGGCTGCCCCCTGTTGCAGGCCTCTGAGAAAACCCACAGCCTGTTATAGGAGTCCCAGGGACAGGGAGTCAGGGCCTAAAAGGAATTTGGTTCCTTGATGCCTGAAATTCAGAGTTCTCAGTATCTCCTCCACGATTTTCCATTTGGGACTAAGCTGGGTGGGATAGGGTGGGGGTGGGGGGTTGGAGGGAGCTGAGCCATTGCCATCCTCTGCAGTTTGTTTTTAAGAGGTTAGCAAACTAAGCAAACCAAACACTACAGAAATAGGTTCTGTGGCCTCTCCATCCCTTCCTTCCTTCGGGGGCGACCCACATCTCAAAGAAGGGATGTCACCACAATTGAGTTTGGAGCACTGCTCACAGGGCCTGCAGGCTCCCCAGGAAGTGATACTGATAGAGCTGCCAAGTAAAAGGGGTTGGGCTTCATTCTGAGAGAGAGAAATGTAAAAACTTGACTTTTTATTTTGACTTTCATGTCCTTATACCAAAAAAGCAAACAAAATAAAGCTACTGAACTGATCAGGCATAAACCCTCCCCAAACTGTGAAATTTAGTGAAGCTGTAGGAAACTTGAACCTTGAAAAATTCCTTCCTTCCTTCGTTTATTCCACAAAAAAATAACAAGCTCTGGGTTTGCAAAAATGATAGGCCAAAAAGATCAAGTGTGGCCTGAAGGCCAGTTGTTGTTATTGTTCTAAATAGTTTTTAAAAATAATTTAAGTTAGTTGCCAATTCACTTTTAAAAAAAATCTGAAGGTCTGACCACAATGGACATGGCAGCTAATACTGAGGAGTGCTGCCCCCTTGTGGGTGGGCATGGGGCTCCCCAGTTTACCTCAGGCTTCATTCAGCCTGCCTGTCTCCTTAGTCTGGGACTTGTCATGTCAGGGTTCATGAGTGCAAGACTCAGCGAAGCTGCATGCTGGGGCTGAGTTGATGGACGATGTTATGGCTCTACTTACAGGGCTGCCTCCTCTGCCTTTACTCACCATCAAGTATGGGACTTGGACCCCCCCCCAAGCAAGACATTGCAGACCCATGTGTACCAACAGACAAAAAAGACAGAGCTGTGAGGCCTTGGGAGAAGGATCAACAAATATGGTCAAGAGAAGTTGGGAAAAGTACAGAGATTCTAGGAGGGCAGAGAGACTTCTGTTGGGTGGAAGAAGGCAAGGGTGGAGGAAGAGACAAGGGGTGGAGGAAGGCAGGGGCAAAGGAATAATAGGGGCCAAAGAATGGTGCTTCTAAAGGAAATGAGTGACATATGTGAAGCAGAGAGGGGTGGAAGCCAGATTGAAGAGGACTTTTCAGCCAAGCTGAGGAAGTAGCATTTTATCCTAGAGGTTTTGAGGCAGAGGCATGAGCTGATTTGACTTGTATGACTACATGATGACTCTGGTGGCCCTGTGGAGAGCAAGATCTGAGGCAGGAAAGGCAGGCAGGAGGTTCTCAAAACTGTTTAGGTGAGAAATAATGGGGCTTTGATTTTGGGAGGTGCCAGTGAGTGGAGGAAGGGATGGATTCAAGAGGTATGCAGGAGGTCATATTGACAGGTCCTGTGATTCTTCACAATGGGTGGGAACAGCTGCACACCATGACACACTGGTGAGCTCTGTGATCCTGGTCACAGAAGTAGCTGCCCTTTGTTCAGGGTTCTGTGACATTTGCACTTGCCCATCCATTAGCACACTCTAATCTCCCAAAGACAGCCAACCTACTGTCTGTCCACAAGGCAACTGGCTACTTTGGGGGGTTGGGGGAGCTCTCATAATTATTTTTTTCTCCCAAAATTTAATTAATTAATTTATTTGTTTTTAAAGTGTATTTATTTTGAAGGAGGGAGAGAGAGAGAGGGAGGGAGAGACAGAATCCCAAGAAGGCTCTGTGCTGTCAGTGCTGAGCCTTACGTGGGGCTCAAACTCACGAACTCAAACTCATGAACTGTGAGATCATGACCTGAGTTGAAATCAAGAGTCAGACACTTAACCGACTGAGCCACCCAAGAGCCCCATTCCAATATTTTATTTAAATTCAAGTTAACATATAGTGTAGTATTGTTTTCAGGAGAATTTAGTGATTCATCACTTACATACAACCCCCAGTGCTCATGACAAGTGCCCTCCTTAATATCCATCACCCATTTAACCCATCCCCCCACCCACCTCCCCTCCAGCAACCCTCAGTTTGTTTTGTATAGTTAAGATTCTCTTATGGTTTGCCTCCTTTTCTGTTTAATCTTGTTTTATTTTTTCTTCCCTTCCCCTATGTTCATCTGTTTTGCTTCTTAAATTCCACATATAAGTGAAATCATTTATTTGTTGTTCTCTGACTTACTTCACTCAGCATAATACACCCTAGTTCCATCCACATCATTGCAAATGGCAAGATTCTTTATGATGGGTGAATAATACTCCATTGTATATATATACCACATCTTCTTTCTCCATTCATCAATCAATGGACATTTTGGCTCTTTCCATACTTTAGCTATTGTTGATAATGCTGCTATCAACATTGGGGTGCATGTGCCCTTTCAAATCAGTATTTTTATATCCTTTGGGTAAATACCTAGTAGTGCAATTGCTGGGTTGTAGGGTAGTTCTATTTTTAACTTTTTGAGGAACCTCCATACTGTTTTCCTGAGTGGCTGCTCCACCAACAGTGCAAGAGGGTTCCCCTTTCTCCACATCCTTGCCAACATCTGTTTTTTTCCTGAGTTGTTATTTTTAGCCATTCTTGATAGATGTGAGGTGGTATCTCATTGTGGTTTTGATTTGTATTTCCCTGATGATGAGTGATGTTGAGCATTTGTTCATGTGTCTGTTGGCCATCTGGATGTCTTCTTTGGAGAAATGTCTGTTCATGTCTTCTGCCCATTTCTTAACTGCCCATTTCAAAACTGTTTGTTTTGGGGGTGTTGAGTTTGATAAGTTCTTTATAGATTTTGGATACTAGCCCTTTATCCAATATGTCATTTGCAAATTATCTTTTCCCATTCTGTAGGTTAAGGCAATTGGCTTCTTGAGAAGCTCCCTAGCTTCCCTCCTGACACCCTGGCACAGTACAACCATCCCAAATTTAGCTATAAGTACAGCAAGGCTTCAGGCAGTACTCACTATGTGCCAGGCAGAGGGCTTTTCCCACAAAGTCACTCACTGGACTGTCAAATTGTCTTGGGAAATAGACACCACTCTTACACCTTTTCATAAATGAGGACACTGAGGCTCATCAAGGCAACATGACTTTCCCAGGATCACACCGGGATTTGACTTCTGATTTATGCTGGCTCCCCTACAATACATTGCTCCACAGTGTGCATCCAAACAGGATCTTAATTGAGAATGTCTAGGGCTCTATCCTTCCATGTACTCTTTCAGATGGCTGACTTGGGCTTCCCCAGGAAGAACTGAAGCCATTCAGGTGGACTCTCTGCTGGGGTTAACTACCCAGGTTGCCCCACTTCTTCATTCTTATTTGTTAAAAACCCCACAGAGGGCTACCTGTGTGGTTCAGTGGGTTAGGCGTCTGACTTTGGCTCAGGTCATGATCTCATGGCTTGTGAGTTCGGACCCCGTATCAGGCTCTGTGCTGACTCAGAGCCTGGAGCCTGCTTCAGAATCTGTCTGCCTCTCTCTCTGTCCCCCTCTCAAAAATAAACATTAAAAAAATTAAATTAATGGGGCGCCTGGGTGGCGCAGTCGGTTAAGCGTCTGACTTCAGCTCAGGTCACGATCTCGCGGTCCGTGAGTTCGAGCCCCGCGTCAGGCTCTGGGCTGATGGCTCAGAGCCTGGAGCCTGTTTCCGATTCTGTGTCTCCCTCTCTCTCTGCCCCTCCCCCGTTCATGCCCTGTCTCTCTCTGTCCCAAAAATAAATAAACGTTGAAAAAAAAAAAATTTAAAAAAAAAAAATTAAATTAATTAAAACCCCACAGATTTAGAGAAGTACCTCAGAAAGCAAAGCAGAGTTTACCTCAGTGAAAAAGTCATTCCACCCCAGTGGGACATTTAACTGAAACCCACAGGATTGAGTGTCCCCTAGAGGATGCTGGGAACAGAGAGGCAAAATGCCTCCCTCTGGCCCCAGTGTATTTCTCCGCCAGCTTCTTGCTATTGAGGGTGTGGTCTGAGAACCAGCAGTAACAGCAGCACCTGGAAGCTATATCACAGCACACGCTCCTCTCTCACCCACTGATTCGAACCTGCATTTTAACAAGGTCCCCAGGGGATTCGTTGGCACAAAAAGATTGAGAAGCACTGGCTTGGAGGGCAGCCTCTGAGACTGCTCTGGCTCCTCACCAGACTCCCTGAGGCACTTCCAGTGGGTACTCAGTAATGTCTGTTGAATGAGTAGATCTGTTAAGGAATCTAGTCACATCCAGCTGGCTTAGGTGCAGATAGAATCATTTATGAGGCAGGTTGCACAGCTCTGCCCCCTCCTGTCACCCACTCCTGCAAGCTGCCCAACACAGAGGTCCAGCCCTGGGACTCCCTCCTGGCCTGTGCTCCCATGAGGGAGGCCCAGGAACAGAGACTTTATATAGGCCTTAGACTTTGGACAGGATGTTGAACAGTCGTATCCCTTCCTTGTTCCCTCAATCCTCTCACCCCCAAGGAGGAACTTCTGAGATACCCATGCTCTGTTTGTTGTTCACCTCACTGAGGGCATGGACTCTTCAGCACATGTGGCCACCACAATCCCTGTGCCACTTCTCAAATGGCCCCCTGGAAACCTAAGTCCCTTCCGAGGTGCAGAAGGGGCTGCCAGGTGCTGGCTACCAAGCCCTTGCTGAGTGTGGAACCAAAATAAACCCATGTTGATATGGAAACGGGTCGAATTATTTTAAGAAAAAAAAAATTGCTCCTTCATTAAGTCATGTTGTTATGGCAACCAGGATTAGGAAAGTAACTTGGCCGAGGAGGTTATGTGCAATGTTTGGGGACTGAGAGCTTTCACAATAGTGGAAAACAATTTGTGAGCTCACTCCTCACCCTTGGCTCTGCCAAGGAGAAGGAGAGGGGGGATGAGGGCCAGCTAAGGATCAGCCCATCCCACCTGGGTGGGCCTGTGCAGAGTGGCTGGGGGTGGCCATCAGGGGACCTGCCTGTGGTGATGCAGACCAAGGTCATGATTGATATGTGGGAAAGGAAGCTAACCAGGAAGAGGACGTCCTGACCAGAGATCTAGCACTGAGTATGCAAGTGAGCCTCCCACTCAGCCACAAGAGGAGTGCCCCGACTTCTTGGCAGTAGGAGAAGGTGGGAGAATTGAAGAAAAATAACAATAGCTGCTCTTGACTGGCACTGTGTGCCAGGCTCTGTGCAAAGTTCTTGACACACTCACGTTCAATCCTCAAAGCAACCCTGCCAGATGTTATTATCTCAATTTTATAAGTAGGGAGACTGAGTCTTAGGTCAGTGGGGTGACTTGTCCAAGGTCACACTGTAAGTACGGACATGGGATTGGAATCTTATGCTCTACTTGTGGTCTCTGCTGCAAAGTCAAGGGACCATTAAGCTGCAACACAAAGCCAGGCTCTCACTCATGCACTTATTTACTCACTTAATTAAAATTCCTTTACTGAGTTCCTACTCTGTGCCAGGCGCTGAGGAAAGCATGGCCATATTACACTTGCTTTTTGCTTTTTATCCCCCTCTTTTTTTATGAGTGCAAGGACCATGCCCTATTCTGATTATCCAGCGACGGTATAAATCATTCATTTCTGAAACATTTTTTCTAGTTTTATTGAGGAATAATTGACATACCACACTATGTAAGTTGTTTGTTTTGTGGGTGTTTTGTTTTTATTTTAGAGAGAGAGAGAGAGAGCACGAGTAGGGGAGAGGGACGGAGAGAGAGAGAGAGAGAGAGAGAGAGAGAGAGAGAGAATCCCAAGCAGGCTCCACATGGCAGGGAGCCCGATATGGGCTTGATCCCACAACCCTGGGATCATGACCTGAGCCAAAATCAAGAGTCAAATGTTCAACCGACTGAGCCACCCCGACCCCCCCCCTTCACTGTATAAGTTTAAGGCATACAACATGATGGTTTGAGTTACATATATTGTGAAATGATTACCACAGTATGTTGAGCTAACATCCATCTTCTCATATACATACAATAAAAAGAAAAGAAAGAAGAAAAGAAGAAAGGGGAAAAATATCTTCCTTGTGATGTGAACTCTTAGGATTTACTCTTTACAACTGTCCTCTAGATCACAGAGCAGCAGTAGCCATAGTCACCATGTTGTACGTTCCATCCCTAGTACTAACTTGTGTAAATAAGTTTGTGCCTTTTGAGCACCTTCCTCCAATTTCCACCCTCTATCCCCACCTCTGGTAACAACTCTCATCTCTGTTTCTATGAGTTTATTTTTGTTTTTGTTATTAGATTCTACATATAAGTGGTCTTTCTCTGTCTCACATATTTCACTTAGCATAATACACTCAAAGTCCATCTGTTTTGTAACAAATGGTAGGATTTCATTGGGGTTTTTTTCCTACGGCTGAATAATATTCCATCATGTATATATCTCACAACTTCCTTACCCATGCATCCACTGATGGACACTTAGGTTGTTTCCATGTCTCAGCTGCTGTAAATAATGCTGCTATGAACGGGGGGGGGGGGTGCAGATATCTCTTTGCTTAATGTTTTTGTTTCCCTTGGATATATTCCCAGAAGTGGAATTGCTGAATCATGTGGTAGTTCTATTTTTAATTTTTTGAGGATCTTCCATACTTGCTTTTTGCCTCAAGGAGTCCAAGCAGGAGTGGAAGAGAAGCCTTGCAATAAGGTGCACACCAACCCAGGCAAGATTCCCGGCAGCAGGGGAGCCCAAGTGCCCCAGATAGAATGAGCAACAAATCCGCCACTCCTCAGAGGGACTCTGCTCTCCCTTCCAGTTTCTCTCTTCCTTTCAGATATTCTGAAGGGCTGCTCAAACTCAGGAAATGCTGGCCTTTGGAGTGGGAAACAGAGAGGTTGAGGGGCTTAAAACAACAGAGAAAAGGGACAAAAGCAGTGGATACTCTAAGAGTAAGGAAGGGAGAGTAGGAAGAGAAACCAGCCTCAGTCAGGTTTTCTGCTTCCTACCCTACAAATCTGGGAAATGCATCATGAACCTTGGAAGTTGCAGAGTTTAGGAGGCTGCTGTGAGGTGTCTTGGGCCTACTGGAAAAAGCAGGCTATGTCCCATGATGCTGGACCATTGTTCCCCAAGTTCTTGGCTTTTCTTTTCTTTTTTTCTTTTCTTTTCTTTTCTTTTTATAATTTTTATTTATTTATTGGGAGAGCATGAGTGGGGAGGGGCAGAGAGAGGGGGACAGAGGATCTGAAGGGGGCTCTGCACTGACAGGCTGACAGCAGTGAGCCCAATGTGGGGCTGGAACTCACGAACTGTGAGGTCATGACCCGAGCCGAAGTTGGACGCTTAACCAACTGAGCTACCCAGGGGCCCCTAGGTTTTTCTTAATACATAGCAAAATCTGTTGCTTCTTTTGAAATTGCCGGTTAGTATTAAATAAATAGCACTGACGTGGATGGAACTGGAGAGTGTTATGCTAAGTGAAATAAGCCATACAGAGAAAGATACCATATGTTTTCACTCTTATGTGGATCCTGAGAAACTTAACAGGAACCCATGGGGGAGGGGAAGGAAAAAAAAGAGAGAGAGGTTAGAGTGGGAGAGAGCCAAAGCATAAGAGACTCTTAAAAAATGAGAACAAACTGAAGGCTGATGGGGGGTGGGTGATGGGTATTGAAGAGGGCATCTTTTGGGATGAGCACTGGGTGTTGTATGGAAACCAAGTTGACAATAAATTTCATATATTAAAAAAAATAAAAATAAAAAAATAAATAGCACTGAAGCCCTTTGCCCTCTTTTTAATCTAGACCCGAAAAGGCTACTGTTGTGAGATTATTGCCACCCTGTTATATGCCAGTTTGCTTGTGTTAGGCAGCTGTCAGCGTGGCTGAGGCCTAGCTGAATAAGAAGGGCCTAATAAAGAGAACTCACCCACCTGAAAGATCACCAACCCAGGACCCAGCAGGGTGCACCCTCATCCCAGCACACTCACCAAGGAGCACAAATGGGATCCAGTCCATCTGCACTCAGGAGACCCAGTGAGGACTCTCCACGCTTCATACACATATCAGGTCTTGTGCAGTTTTGAGTAAGGGAGTAAAATTTGCTGTCACTTGAACATCTCCATTCCCATTTAATCAACAGTGTAAGGTAGATGCTATTTTTTCCACTCTCTGGAAGATTAAAAAAAAAAAACAGAGGCTCTCAGTGGGTTAGTGACATGCCCATCCATGGCCACAGAGGTCAGTCAATCATGTAACTCTGATTTCAGCTCAGATCATGATTTCATGGTTTGTGAATTCGAACGCTACATCGGCTCTGCCCTGGCAGTGCAGAGCTTGCTTGGGATTCTCTCTCTTCTCCCTCTCTGCCCCTATGCAACTCGTGCTTTCTCTCTCTCTCTCTCTCTCTCTCTCTCTCAAAATAAATAAATAAACTTAAGAAAAGAAAAGAAGAAAAGAAAAAAGAAAAGAAAAGAAAAGAACCACAGACTTTCTCAACCCTCACTGCTTTCTGGGCCAGAAGTAGCACCCAGAAAACCGCCATATGACTCTGTCGACTGCCTTGGCAGTCCAAGCACTATTTATTTTGAGCCCAGTGTTAGCAATCCCACTGCCCACTGGAATCACTGAGGTTATGTGATTTAAAATTCATATCTGGAACAAACAGAGGGCTACTGGAGGGGTTGTGGGAGGGGGAATGGGCTAAATGGGTAAGGGGCATTAAGGAATCTATTCCTGAAATCATTGTTGCACTATATGCTAACTAACTTGGTGTAAATTAAAAAAATAAATTAAAATTAAAAAAAGAAGTGACAAAAGTCATATCTGTTTCTTCAGGCTGGGCTGAGAAATTAACTGTCAGAGAGAACAGAATTTAAGAGTAAGGCTATTGCTTATTAGCTGTGTGGCCTGGACAGTTTCCAGGGCACTCAATCTCATTTTTAAATTTTTTTTTAACATTTATTTATTTTTGAGACAGAGAGAGACAGAGTATGAACGGGGAAGGGGCAGAGAGAGAAGGAGACACAGAATCGGAAGCAGGCTCCAGGCTCTGAGCCATCAGCCCAGAGCCTGACGCGGGGCTCGAACTCACGGACCGCGAGATCGTGACCTGGCTGAAGTCAGACGCTTAACCGACTGAGCCACCCAGGCGCCCCTCAATCTCATTTTTAAGATGAACGTTTGTTGTAGGAGTTAGAGATAATGTATGTACAGGGCTTACCTAATGCGTGACTATATAGTATGGATTCAGTAAAGGGTTTTAAAGAGAGGGCCAGAGGCTAGATCATGGTAAAGACTTTGCATTTTAGTGTAGTGTGATGAGAAGCAATGGGGGGATATGCTGGAGAGCAATGGGATATGATATGCTTTTTTCTTTAACAGCAGCTTTATTGAGATATAATTGCTGTACAATTCACCTATTTAAAGCATACAGTTCAATGGTTCTTAGTATATTCCCAGATATGTGCAACCATCACCACTATCTAATTTCAGAACATTTGCATTATCCTTCCCAACCCACAACCACTGGTAACCACTAATCTACTCTCTGTCTCTATGGATTTGCTTATTCTGGACATGTCATATCAATAGAATCATACAATGTGTGATACTATATATTTTGTGTCTGGGTTCTTTTCACTGAGTATAATGTTTTCAAGGTTCATCCATGTTGCAAGATGTAGCAGAGCTTCATTCTTTTTTGCTGCTAAATGATGTTCCATTGTGCACATATACCACATTTTGTTTATCCATTCATCCATTGATGGACACTTGGGTTGTTTCCATATTTTGGCTATTATGCCTAATATATTGCTGTAAGCATTCATGTACGAGTTTTTGTGTGGACAAAGGTTTTCGGTTTTCAGTTTTCTTGGGTCATGTAGTAACTCTATGTTTCATTAGTGGAGGAGATGCAGCCTGTCTTTCACAGTGGCTACATCATTTGACATTCCCTCCAGCAGAGTATGAGGGTTGCAATTACTCCACATCTGATTCTAGCCATCCTAGTTGGGTGCAATGTGGGATCTCATTGTGGTTTTGGCTTGCATTTCCCAGGTGACTAAAGATGTTAAGCATTTGGGGTGCCTGGGTGGCTCAGTTGGTTAAGCATCCGACTCTTGATTTCGGTTCAGGTGGAGGTCTCATGGGTTCATGAGATTGAGGACCTTGTCACCTTGAGCTGTACACTGACAGTGCAGAGCCTGCTTGAGATTCTCTGTTTCTTTCTCTCTGCCCCTCCCCTCCTACTCTTTCTTTCTCAAAATAAATAAACATTAAAAAAAGATGTCAAGCATCTTTTCATGTGTTCATTGGTGATTTGCATATGTTCGTTGAAGAAATGTCTATTCAGATCTTTCACCCATTTTTTAAATTGGGTTTTCTTTTTATTATTGAGCTGTAAAACCTCTTTACATATTCTAGATACAAGTTCCTTATCAGGTGTATGATGGGCAAATATTTTCTCCAATTCTGTGGGTTTTCTTTTCACTTTGTTTATGGTGTCATTTGGAGCACAAAAGTTTTCAATTTAGGGGCACCTAGGTGGTTCAGTCAGTTAAGCAACTGACTCTTGGTTTCAGCTCAGGTCATGGTCTTACTGTTCATGAGTTTGAGCCCTGCATCAGGCTCTGTGCTGATGGTGTAGAGCCTGCTTAAGATTCTCTCTCTCCTTCTCTCTCTGCCCCTCCCCTGCTTAAGCTCTCTCTCTCTCTCTCTCTCTCTCTCTCTCAAAATAAATAAACTTAAAAAAAAGGTTTTAAAAAAAAAAAATTAAAAAAAAAAAAAAAAGGGGCGCCTGGGTGGCGCAGTCGGTTAAGCGTCCGACTTCAGCCAGGTCACGATCTCGCGGTCCGTGAGTTCGAGCCCCGCGTCAGGCTCTGGGCTGATGGCTCAGAGCCTGGAGCCTGTTTCCAATTCTGTGTCTCCCTCTCTCTCTGCCCCTCCCCCGTTCATGCTCTGTCTCTCTCTGTCCCAAAAATAAATAAACGTTGAAAAAAAAAAATTAAAAAAAAAAAAAAAAAGGTTTTAATTAAATGAAGCCCAGTTTATCTATTTCTTCTGTTGCTCGTGCCTCTGGTGTCATATCTGAGAATCTGTTGCCTCATCCCTGACTTTTGAGAATGATTCCTCTGGCCAATGTTCTGGGAATGGATGGGAGGCAGGGCTGCGAAGTACTGAGCCAGAGGAAGCAATGACAGTGGCAGTAATGGGTGCTCTGTGCACAGCTTGCTGAGTCCACCAAGTACCAAATACAGAACTTCAGCCTCCTGATTGAGGGCTGGCCTCTAAACTGCAAAGTAGCCCAGACACAGGCACAAACACTGACATGCTGTCCTTGTTTTCTTGCTTTTCTTTTATGAAAATCCCACTTCCTGCTTTTCTCCTGGTTTGAACCTGGTGAGGCAACTCAGATACCTGGAAAGACAGGCTCAGGGCCAGGTCAGGAGGTGATCTGGATGGTCTTGGGTGGCTGGGGAGGAGTCCCTATCACACTTATTCAGTGTGGGACCTGAGAAAAATCTCTTTCTCTTTCTAGGCCTCAGTTTCCACAGCTCTATTATTTGAGGGGGCTGGATTAGTGTCCTTGGTTGCCTACAGGTTTCTGAGTGTTCACTTCCCCATTCTCAGAGAGTAACTTAATGTGCCTGGCAGAAAATATTTATTGTGGGACTGAGAAAGAATTTAAGCAAACCACAAAGCAATATTATAATATGATCCCACATTTGTTTGGCATAGGAGAGTTTTTGGAAAGATACATCCAAGGTAGCAGCACTGCTTGTCTCTGATGTGTAGGATTGTGTGTTATTTTCTTCTTTTAGTTTGTCTGTATGTTCTGGCTTTTCACTGTGATACACATATTTTGCTTTTGTAATAAGAAACAGAAAGCATAAGAGAAAGAAATTAAAGTTGACTGTGTAAAGTTTATTTATTTATTTTGAGAGAGACAGAAACAGCACAAGTGGGGCAGGGACAGAGGGAGCAGGAGAGGATCCCAGGTGGGCTTCATGGTGTCAGTGCAGAGCCCGACACAGGGTTGGAACCCACAAACCATGAGATCATGACCCAAGGTGAAACCAAGAGCCGGACACCTAACCGACTGAGTCACCCATGCACCCCAAGATGACTTTTGTTTTTTTAAAGAGAGAGGTTGCCTGGAAGTCATCAGCAAGAAAAAGGAATGGGAAAGATAGAAGCCTACCACATCTGTGCCAGAGATGATGGGAATGTGAAGCAATGCACCTTCTAAACTGCAGAGCGCCCTCTCTGCCAAGGGAGGTTGGGTGTCCCAGAAAGTGGACTCTGAGACAGACATTAGTATGCAGGAAGGTTATTAGGGAGGCTCTTGTGATCAACAACTGTGGAAAGTGGGTAAGGAAGCAAGATCGTACAGAGGGGATACTGTAAATTGTACCACAGTCCTGACCAAGGCTTCAGTCAGTCTAAGCAAGAGGCTCTGGTGCTGAGACATTCCCTCAGAGTTGTCCTAAGTTGGGATGAAGGAGGCACCCCAGGAAGGAGGTGTGACATTGGACAAGGCAATCACCAAAGAGGGCTAACAGCACAACGCTGTCTTAAGGCAGCTGTGCCAACACTTAGGAGAGTAAGTTGTCAGAGGTATGAGGTGTGATCTGGGTGGCCACTCACAGCATCCACTATAAGGGAACTGCCTGGAAGGGTGACTTCCATGAAGGACAAGGTTATAGGCAGATATTAGGGGGATTTTGCAAGAGGAAAACCTCATTTCTGAACTCAGAGGCCTGGCTCCCTCCATCATTCTGAGCTCTGATCTCCATTCCTGAGTTGACTCCTTAGGCAGTGACCTTTGTGGGCCATAGATGGGCCAGCCTCTAGTTTAGATGTTTCCTAGGATCCAAAACATTGCTCCAGGCTTTGTCTCTTAGGATCCTTTTATTGTTCTGGAATGCAGAGAGGGTGGAAATATTATCTGTCCCATTTTATCAATAAGGAAACCTGGGGCGGGGGCGTCCGGGTGGCTCAGTTAAGCATCTGACTCCTGATTTCAGCTCAGGTCATGGGCTCAGGGTTCATGAGATTGAGCTCTGTGTCAGGCTCTGCATCGGAGTCTGCTTGGGATTTTCTCTCTTTCTCTCTGCCTCTCCCCACTCATTCTCTCTCTCTCTCCTCTCTCTCTCTCTCTCTCTCTCTCTCTCTCTGTCTCTGTCTCTCTCTCAAAATAAATAAACTTTAAAAATTTTTTTAGTAAGGAAACCTGGGTTCAGAGAGGAGATATAGCTCGGTTGAGATGAGGCAGTCTCAGAGCAAGCTCTGTTCAACTCCAGGTCGCTTTGTCCTGATGCCACAGCTGCCCAAACTTTCAAGTGGTTTGTTTCATGGTCAAGTGGACAAATCTCTTCCTCCTCATTAATGCTAGACCAGTTTGTTCCCCACTCCCACCAATCAATTTTCAAATGAACCAGTCTCAATCCTGCAAATCACGAAGTGAAATTTGATTTAGTTGATACCACACTAAATGGCCCTGACTCTCCTGGAAAGCTGCTCTCTTTGTAGAACGCAGAATGTTCTTGCACCAAGGACAGGCCTGAGCCTCCCCCATTTGGGGTACCTGTGAGGCTGTAGGCCATTTGGCTGAGTTATTCTTATTAACCTGTGATATCAATTGGCTGCAGGCACCAGGAAAGTGACAACACAGGCATTAATTCAGCGGTGGCCGAGGCAGCCTGACAGCTAGGTACTGATTTATCAGTCCTTTTAATGAATGGGATTGCATTTAGCTAATTGAGTCTGAGACTGGCAGGAATGAGACCTTTCTCAGCCACCCTTCCTGTAATGTGCTGCTTCTTCATGGCTGCCCTGCCAGTGCAGCGGGAAGGGTGAGGGAAGGAGAAGAGGAGGCAGATGGCAAGTGGATGCCCCCTTCCTGGTCACTTTAAGGACTGGTTTGAGGGTCCAGGTATTTCTAACCTGTGTGCTGCTGTTGGGAGGCAGTGCAGTATAGGGGCAGCAGTTCCCAGATGTGATCCTCACACCAGCAGCAGTGGCAGCATCACTTGGGAATTTGTGAGAAATGCGGAATCTTGGACTCTATCCCACATCTACTTGATTAGAAAGAAACTCTGGGAGCAGGGCCCAGTGCTCTGTGTTGTAACAAGGCCTCTGGGGAATTCTGATGCTTCACTAAAGTTTGAGACCCACTGGAGGAGTTACAGGCACAAACTCCAGTACCAGGCCACCTGGGTTACTAGCTGTATGACTTTGGGCAAACCACCTAACCTCTCAGTGTGTCAGTTTTTGGTATGTTAGATGAAGGAAATAATAGCACTGGCCTTTTAGGGTTGCTGTGAGGATTAAATTTGCAACGTCCAGGACATGGTAAGGGCTTAGAGCAATGTCCAGGACATGGTAAGGGCCATATATATTATAGGAAATAATGGAGCCAAGGACTTCTGTCTTCTCCCTTAGAATGACAGTGATTCTAAGTAAAATACTGGATCATAAAGTTCCTATGATGTTATGAGTAAAAAAAAAAAAAAAACCATGGTGCAAAATTGTATCTTTCCTGTGATTGTTCGTATACAAAAATATGTATGTAGATGGACAAGGTAAAATTATGGATGGATTTCTTTCTCTAATCACAAACTTGTGAAATGTGGCTAAATAGGATACATTTTTGGAATCAAAATGTTAAATATATTCAATTGCACAAAAGAAATGTACTGGATCAGAGATAACCATGGGCAGAATTGAAGTAAATACTACTCTAGAGGACTCAAGATACAGGACTGCCATACCAGGTCTCCATCTCCACTCAGGGACAGGAGGGCACTTGTGAGCTCATCAGGTTACATCAGAGCAAAGCACAAAGTGCCTCCGGGTTAGAAGGGATGAGATGCGAGCCAGAGTCTGGTCCAACTGAGGAATCTCAACCAAGGATGGTTGGCCCCAGAGAGGACACTGGGAATTGGGCATGAGGGCTGGGCAATGGACTCACCCTCAGGAAAGGAGAAAGTGTCCAGCTGAGAACCAGCAGGGTCTTGGAAGCTGGGAGACCTTGCTGACTGCTGTGGACAAGTCTCCACATTTGTTGGGAGCTTCAACTAGATCTCCATCTGTAAAGGAGTGAAATACAGCTAGCCAGCAGGGTCTGTATCTCCATCTTGCCACCTATATAACTCTCTGTACCAGAAGACTTCTGATTGGGCTATAAAATCCTGGCATAGGTCCAGGATAGCTGACTTCAAGATCAAGATCCAGGTCAGATTATTGGGGTGGGTGTGTGGTAAGCTTGAAGCTCCATCCATTAGTGCTGCTCTCAGGACCAATTTCCTCTTTTAAACTATGGCACCTAGAACAAAGACACGTCAGTAAGGGTTTGCTGAGATCTAGTATGGTGCCTTTCTCTACAGAGTGTTTCTATGCACCCCAGGAAATAGTTTACTTGTCAATGAATGCATTCCCTATTGATACATGTTCACTATGGAATATTCTAAGATGCACTAGAATTTATGCAGTATATCACACAGCTACCCTGATCTCATATGGTAGACTTTGTTTTGAGGTTTAAGTATAATATTGTGGTACATTTCTCACTTACCAAGCTTCTTTTCTGTAATGAGCTTTATTGAGACATAATTCGTGCACATACCATACTATCCATCCACTTAAAATGTACAATTCCATGGGTTTTGGTATATGTAAGGAATTGTGTAGCCATTACCACAATTTTAGAACACTGAGGGTTGATGGGGGGTGGGAGGGAGGGGAAAGTGGGTGATGGGCATTGAGGAGGGCACCTGTTGGGATGAGCACTGGGTGTTGCATGGAAACCAATTTGACAACAAATTTCATTTTTAAAAAAGGAAGAGCATGAAAAAAAAATAAATCATTGCCTACTTTGGGGTTTCAGAGATTTACACCTATATTTCCTTTTAAGTTTTATAGTTTTAGGGGTGCCTGGGTGGCTCAGTTGGTTAAGCGTCCGACTTCGGCTCAGGTCAAGATCTCGCAGTCCGTGAGTTTGAGCCCCACGTCGGGCTCTGTGCTGACAGCTCGGAGCCTGGAGCCTGTTTCGGATTCTGTGTCTCCCTCTCTCTGACCCTCCCCCGTTCATGCTCTGTCTCTCTCTGTCTCAAAAATAAATAAACGTTAAAAAAAAGTTTTATAGTTTTAGCTATCACATATAAGTCTTTGATCCATTTTGAGTTTAATTTTGTATGAATGTGAGAATAAATTTCAACTTCATTCTTTTGCATGTGGAAATCCAGTTGTCCCAGCACCACTTTTTGAAAAGACTGTTCTTTTTTCATTGAATGAACTTGAAACCTTTGTCAAAAGCCAATTGGCCACAGATGTGTGAGTTTATTTCTGAACTCTCAATTGTATTTCACTGATCTATATGTCCATCCTTATGCTAGCAGCACACTATTTTGATTACTGTAGCTTTGTATAAAGTTTTGAAATCAGGAAGTGTGAGGTTTCTCCAGGTTCTTTTTCAAGATTGTTTTGGCCATTCTGGGCCCCTTGAATTTCCATATAAATTTTAGAATCAGCTTGTCCATTTCTACAAAGAATTGAGCTGGGCTTCTGATAAGGATTGCGTTGAATCTGTAGATCATTTGGAGGAGTATTGCCATCTTAACAGTATTAAGTATTTTGATCCATGAACATAAGATGTCTTTCCATTTGTTTCAATCTTCTTTAATTTTTTTCAACATGTTTTGTAAGTTTTCAGTGTACAAGTCTTGTACCACTTTTGTTTAATTTATTTGTGTTTCATTCTTTTGATTATACTATAAATTGAATTGTTTTAATTTATTTCAGATTGTTCATTGCAAGTGTATAGCAATAAAAATTTCTATATTGACTTCATATCCTGAACACTTGAACTTAGTTATTAATTCTAATAGTCTTTCAGCAGATTCTTTAGGATTTCTATATACAAGATCATGTCATCTTCACATATAGTTGGTTTACTTCTTCCTTTCTAATCTTTCCAATGCCTTTTACTTTTTCTTATCAAATTGCTCTGGCTATAACCTCCAGTACAATGTTGAGTAGAAGTGGTGAGGGTGGATACTCTTGCCTTGTTCCTGATCTTGGGAAAAGCTTCTAGTGTTTCACCATTGAGATGTTACTGTGGGTTTTTCATAGATGCCTTTTGTCAGTTTGAGGAAGTTCCTTTCTATTACTAGTTTGTTGAGCGTTTGGGGGTTTGTTTGTTTGTTTGTTTTTTATCATGAAGAGGTGTTGGATTTTGTCAAATATCTTTTCTCTATCAGGGTAATTATGTCTCTGTTTTTTATTGTATTGATATGTGTATTTCATCAACTGATTTTCATATGTTACAAGTTTGCATTCCTGGGATGAATCCTACTTGACCATGGTGTATGATCCTCTTTATATATTGCTGGATTTGGTTTGCTAGTGTTTTGTTGAAGAATTTTGTGTCTGTATTTATAAGAGATATGGGTCTATAGTTTTCATTTCCTGTGTTTTTGTCTAGTTTTTGGTATCAGGGTAATACTCACCTGATAGAATGAGTTGAGAAGTGTTATACTGTGAAAGAGTTTGTGAAGAATTGACATTAATTCTTAAATTAACTTAAGAATTAATTTAAAAATTAATTAATTTTTAAATACTTATTTAAAAAATTTTTAAGTTTTTAAATAATTATTTTAAAAATGATTTTAAAAATTAAAAAAATTTAAATGTTTGGTATAATTCACCAAAGAAGCCATATATGTCTGGGCTTTTCTTTGTGGGTAGTTTTGATTACTAACTCAGTCTCTTTACTTATTATAGGTTTATTTGGAGTTTCTATTTCTTCTTCAGTCGTTTTTAATAGTTGGTGTCTTTCTAGAAATTTATGCATTTCATCTAAGTTCATAATGTGTTTGTACAATTGTTCATAGTTGTTCTTTATAATCCTTTGTTTCCAGTTTGATTATAGTGTCCCTTCTCTCATTTCTCATTTTAGTAACTGGGATCTTCTCTTCTTTATTCTTGGTCAATCTAGCTAACCAAAGTTCTTTTGTATTTTCATTTGGTCCTCAGTCTCCTTCTGCCTATGTTTGGGAGACTTGGCCAATCTAAGAACATACATATATTTCTTTTATAGTAAATAAAATTAAGTCTTCTTCACATTCCAGCATATGGAGCTCTCACCCTGCCTCCTGCCCCCAAATCATACTGTTCTGTTCCCTTGACCAACTGAGGTAGATTCATTCTGAAATAGCTTCTTTATTGGCCAATAGCTATAGTTCATAAAGCTATCGCAATTGTACCCTCTCACTTTGGAAAATGAGATGCAGCCTTTTTAACACATGGACATCAGCCAAGTGTTGCTCATTTCTGGGTAAATATCAGGGCCCAGGGAAGAGCAGAAGGCAGCAGACCCTGGCCAGCTGGGACCTCCAAGCAAGGCATTGTGAGTAGGCTTGGGGTCTGGATTTTGTGAACAGTGCTCTCTTTGAGTCTTGAATGGGAACAGAGGCAAGTTAGAAAAGCAGAGGCCTACTGCTGTTTTGACCATTTGTCTCCTTGGCCATGGCACCCAGGACTGTGCTGCCCTGGTTGGCAGGGAATCAGTTGACAGGTGGCAAATTCAGGAAGTCAGGAAAAAAGCATTTGGTATTTTGGGAAAGTGTCAATTCTGACTATTGTTCTGGGATTCATGGCACAGTTAGTAATATTTCCCTTTCCCTCTGTGAGCCCTAAAGCCTGGCTGGGGTGCTAGGGTAGAAGAATCCATTAGCTCAGAAAATGTCTTAGAGCCAATAAAACATCCACTTAAAGATTATTTCCAGACTAATGAGAAATCTGTGTGTGCAAGCAGGTCCAAATTTTAAAATGGAGTAAAACCCACCAAGATTTCACTGGTTAAGGAAGTAGCAAGACATCAACTCTTAAGGATGGGTGTGTGGTGAGTTTAAAACTCAAACCAAGTGTGACAGCCTCAGCCCCACCCTGGACTGCTGACTCAGGACCAAGAGGAAGAGGGAGCTGCTGGACTTCATGATTTCTGTAAACAGTTCTTGAAAGAGAAACCACACACTTGTCCTTCTGCCAGCCCCCAGCTTCTCCTCACATCTGACAGTGCAGCCATTGTCTTTTCTCTGACACCCAAGGGCAGGGCTCCTTAACTTGAGCTCCATGAACCTTTGAAGGTGTATGTGGAGAGAATTTAGGGGATCTATGAACTTGGAATGCGAAAATTATTTGATCTTTTTTCCACTAATCTCTAACAGAAATTTAGCATTTCCTCAAGTTCATAATGTAGGCAACAAGCCAAAATAGTATTAGTAGTATCTGTTACTTTATCCCTAATAGAAATAACAAATATTTTCATATCACATCACAGTTATATTTCAAAAAAGTTACTTATGCTCATCATCACTTCAAAACTTCTACCTACAGATTTACCACTAAATCTTGTGATTTAATGCATTATTAAAGTAGTAATATAACTAGATCATAATTTCTTTGAAATATTTTAAAACTATTTCAATATGATTGTTTTCCTCTGTAAATCTATGGATTTTATTTTATGCACCTGAAAACATTATTCTTAGAGGGGGTCCAGTGGCTTCACCAAACTGCTAGAGGGATCTATGACCTAAGAGAGATTAAGACCCTGATCTGGATCTTGGTGCTCTCCTGCTCCACTGGCCTCACTTCTGACCTACAGACCTTGCTTTATATTACTTGGAGGGCTTGAAAGCACTTGCATGCTAGTGCTGTGACACTGAGCAAGTTAAAGTTTCCATGCCATTTCTTAACCTGCAACATGGGGACTAATAACACTACCTACCTCATATGGTTGTTGTAATCATTCAATGAGTTAATAAATGTAAAGCACTTAGTGCCCAACAAATAGTAAGTGCTAATAACTAGTAGATATTTTTATTGTTGTTGGTTCATATCAATTATTTTGCTAATATACACTATTATTATCTCCAATTTTAGAAGAAGGAAATGGGGCTTAGAGAGGTGAAATAACCAACCCAAGAGTATCCAACAAGGAAGTGGCAGAGCCAGGGTTCAAAGCCAGGTCTGTGTGATTCTCAAGCCCACTGGATGTTACCTTGTGCCCCACAACTGAGAGGGAGCGATGGCTCCCCAAAGAGATGGAGGCCATCAACAGGGTGCTCAGTTGGGAATGAACAACCAGCTCTGCAAACTCTTGCTTTCTCTTGCCCAACTTTTTCCTACTGTCCACACCCCCAACTTGACTGGGAAGTGTGGGGGCGCAGTGCTTGCATACAGTGAACCCTCTGCCAGATCTTAGGAGGCTAGTACTCCTTCCAAAGGCCACGTGCAAAGGGGACAAGTGCATGTTCTCACACTGAACAGCAAGCAGCCTTGCAGCAATAAACTTGTTTGGAGTCATGAACCAGCCTCTGCTCCCAGGTGGAACTTGAGCTTCACAGAGCAGTGGGGTCGGAAGCAGGGAAGGAAATGAGGGCTCAGAAAGGCAAGAGTTTGTGGGGTGAAGGCAGTTTCGTGGAGGAAGTGATCTTTGAGCTGATAAGATTGCCAGTTGGGCCAGAAGTGACTTATGACTTCTTAAGGCAGAGGGTAGAGGGTATGCAAAGGCCCAGAGGCATGAAAGGGCCTGGTAGATAAGGAAAGAAGGGAGTAACTTGGGATGTCTGGGGTTTGGACTGAATGGAAGAGGGAAGAATGATGGCATGGGTAGACGAGATGGCACAGGTAGTTTATGACCAGATAGTGAAGAATGCCAGAATCAGATCTGCAGGTCTTCCAATAGAGGAAGGAGAGCTCTTGGAAGGTTTTTGAATAGGGGCAATGGGACCAGATTTGTGTGTTCAAAGGACCACACCCACCCCCAAGCTCTCAGGAAGGTGGATTGATTAGAAGGGGTAGAGACAAGAAACTGGTTAGACCAGCAGCAAGGCTATTTGGTAGTCCAGGTGAGAGATGAGGAGAAGCTGGACTGTGGGGGAGAAGTCTGGAGCTTCTGGAATTCTCTCTGTTTTTTGTCTCCATGTAAGTGGTGGGGAAGAGGTAGGACCGCAATTGCTGGGGGCACTTGCCCTCCTCATGTTTGTACATGGGTCTCATGAAGCAGGGCTTCCTCAGGCCAGAGCATAATTGCCATGAATTCACATTCTAACCCTTTCCATTTATTAACAGCCCACAGCAAGAGCAAAATCAAAAGCCAGGGTCCTACTTTCTGGCACCCCTCTCCCAGGGGAGTTGCTGGGGGGAGGGGCCCCAGCTACACTCCTATGTGAGGCAGGCAGGAAGAGAAGAGGGGACATAAGGAGCAGGCCAGAGCCTGCCCTGTCAAAGGAAATATCCATCCTCCTAAGCATTTCAAGAGACTGTTTTCTTCCCAGTAGGTCCCACTGTTACCACAGCAACTGAGAACCTTGGCTTTGTGTTTCTGTGTCTGTTGAGTCCCTGGGGAGAAGGGGCCTTCAGAGCTTTCCCTAGGCTGGTCAGGATGCAGGAAGTGCTAGCCAGAGGTGGAGCCTCCCAACACCATTTAGTGGGTAATCTCTTGCCTTGTTAATGCCTGTCCTTAACCCCCAGGGAGAGGCCAAGGTTCCATTTGAATCAGTTCTGGCTTAGGCTCCAATGAACCTAGTTTCTCAGGTCCAGACTTCTGCATCCATCCTTTGGCACATCTCTTTCAGGAGGATGCAATCTGAGCCAGGTATCCAGGAGGGGTGAGCTCACACCAACCCTGGCACATGCTGGGGGACAGTTGCACAAATATTCCTTCATCACTTACTATGTGCTAATACAGGATCTCCAGGCTTGTTTTTGCTCCAGGGGAGCTCTATGGGAAGGCTCAAAACCTAACTGGCCATTAAATGTCACCCAGGATAGTTAGTCCCCAAGGCTGTATTCTGCATTAGGCTAGGCATTAGAATTGCCTAGGGAGCTTTTCAAAAATAGAAATTCCTGGAGATTCTGATTCTACCAGTATGGGCAAGTAGAGGGTGGAGGTTAAGATGGCCAACTGCTGGATTTCATAGTTGAACTCAAGCAAGTGACCTTGAGCTGCTAGGTCCCTACAGAATGAATAATGGGAACTGCGGGGCCCACTTCACAGGCAGCAAGATGCTCTCTGCCTTCCTCCATATCTTGGGGACAGGGTTTTTATGACTCTTACAATCTTTGCTGCCCTTCTATTGCCCCCACTTTTTGCTTCCTTTTTCCTTTCTTTTATGCCAATATTTCCTTACTCTTGGTATGCAAAAGGGCTTCTGTGAGGTGCAACCTGGCTACCTTCCATTGGGCAGCCAGGACCCCAGGTGGGGGTCTGCCCATCTCCTGGATCCCATACTCTGTTGTAGCAGCCCAGGAAGGCATTCTCATTTCTGCCATCCTCATAAATCTGCTGAGTCATCCTGAGCCCCCATCAACTCAAGTTCTCTGATTTTTTCCCACAAATTTCTCCTAAGCCACATCTCTCCCACTCAGGCTTCTGTGGTTGTTTTTCTGAACCTGACTACAAGGTCTCACATGTGCACCTTATAAAGGCCATTTCAGCACACCCTTCCAGGTTAGGGAAATTTGGAGGGGGAGCTCCTGACTCCATTATGAAAGGGATCCTCTAGTCCTCCAAACTTCATGCCATCTGCAGATGCCCTTGGCAGGCCGCCTTGACATTTCCATCCAGCAGCCCATTTATTCCACTCATTTCTTCATTCATGTACCAAGCTAGGTTTGAGATCCTACTGTGTACCCAGACTTGTGCTGGGTACCAGGAACCCAACAGTGACTAGAGAGATGTGGAAGCTGCGGTCTGAATAGGAATGGGACTCAAGTACAGTCCCAAATCAAGTCAGTGTCAGGGCTGGACTGTAATCCAGGGCTCTTTCCCCTATACTCACAAGGCCTTTGGCTGCAGGGTTGGGGCAAGGCTCACCTTCCTCTTATTTTCCTCCACCTGCTCTGATGGGGCATGACACAACCTGGGCTCACCTATCCCTACCTGCGATGGCATGAGAAACTCTAGGGGTGCTAGAGACCTTGTCTGACCCCCTGAAGCAGAAACGGAAGCCCCAGTGCTCACTGATGCGGCCCACAGCACCACAGCTCTGTCCCTCCCCCAGAAGGGGCAGTCAGCCACACACACCTCATCACCTTAAACTCAGCACCTTACTCTGCAGGTCCTTCCCTGCAGGGCAGAACGGCCACCTGGCTGGTTCTCCCAGAGCCTCCAGAGACAGTGCACCTGATGCACATATCTGCTTGCTTTGGCAAGGACCCAGAATTCAGTCAGGTTGAGACTTGAGCTCATTGAGGGACTTTCTTGGGATCAGCATGGGGTATTAGAGTTGAGAGAGTATGAGTTTGGGAGTCACAAATACCCAAGTCCCCCATGGAACCTAGTGTCTCTGAAATTCAGGTCCTTCAGCTCTAAAAGGAAACACATTACCTGCTGTGCTGAGTTGTTGTGGGAAGGAAATGAGGTGTTGGTGAAAGTTGGTCAGAAACATGCTGGTTTCCTCTCTCCTCCTTTCCTCCCTCCCTCCCCACTTCCCTCTTCCTTCCTTCCTTCCTTCCCCCCAACCTCTTAAAGGGGCAAAGCAAATGTGCTTTTTTTCTCGTGCTCCTGTAAGCTTGGGGGAGGGTGGGCAGGACAGGGTGGGTGCGCAGGCCTAGGAGATAGTAAGGGCAGTGAGTGGAGGCAGAAAGGGGCAAAGGGTCCCGGGAGCTAACTCTTGGGCAGTCGTGGAACTGTGGAAAAGCTACTTGCCAGCTGTAAACCTTGGACCAGTGACTTCTCTCTAAGCCTTTGTTCAATCATCTGTAAGATGAGGATAAGATGAAATGAGATAAAGATGTGAAGTGCCCAGCAAAGTACTTGTACCTAGTAGGGGGCTCAGTAAACATTCCCACCCACTGTCCCAGGGGGAGAAATTCCAATTCATAGCTGGGAAACATTACCAAATCCAACAATAGGATTCAGTTTCTTCTGACCCTACAGTCTGTGAGGAGCAGTGAAATCTTGCTGGAAGCGGTTCTGTGTGAACCGCTCTGGGCATGTGTATTTAAAAATATTCAGCCACCAGTTCACTGGTGTCCCATAGCACCACCTAGTGCCACAAAATGGAAGGGCCCTCCCAACTCACCAGCGCCACCCAGCCCCTGGGCCTCCCCCCCCCCCCCCCCCCCCCCCCCCCCCCCCCCCCCGGTCAGGTGTGTGTGTGTGTGTGTTGGGGGCCAGGAGGGGTGCTGTTTTAGGATGATAGGACTGGGCCACTCATAGCTTTATATCCCAGTAAGTGGAGAACTAATGCTATTTTTCAAGATGGCTAATCCTTTTATCTCCCTCCCAACAACTGCCATCCACAAATGCGTAGGACTCTAGGTAGGTCCCTTGAGCCTCACTGGGCCTTCGTTCCCTCATCTAAGGGTCACAGGGCTTCAGGCTAGGGTTGATTCAGGCAAGGTGCCTGGTAAATGATGCCTATTGAGTACTCATCTATGTTTGCTCAATAATGCAGAGAGACACAATCTTTACACACCCTTTATATTTTTATTGAGGAGAAAGCTTTAGCATACAGAATGATTTATCTTCACAACACAGTAATGCAACAATAACACAATAACAATAACACATTTGTCTCAAATGGGTTTCCTCCCGAGTCTCTGGGAATCCTTGGGCTGCCTTCATACCCCCACCCCCGCATGCATTTCCCCACCCCCACCCCCACCCCCACCCCGCTTTCAACCCAAGAAAGCACCCAAAGCCCATAGTTCCTCTTACAGCTCTTGTGACTGTTACATCACAACAAATATTGAAGATCTGGGAAAAGGGGGAGGGAAAGAGGGTCAAGGGGAAGCCCAAGCCCCCTGCCACCAGAGGGCTAGAAACCAGCTCACTGCTCATCCGCTGTTTTCCCGGTGGAGACTACAAGGCTCAGGGTGAGAAGCACCATGGGAACAGGCAGGGCCTGTGCTGAGGGGTCCCTGGAGGTTGGGGTGCAAGGCACCTGTCCTTTGCACTTCTCACTCAGGGACATGGGCAGCAGGGCCAGCGTGTCGACTGTCAGCAAACAGGGTCCACAGCCTAGAAGAATAGCAGTTCCCCTTCTGGAACTCTCTCCTGAGGAAATAGCTGAAAAACAGACAAAATTTTCTTTACAAGGTTGTTGACTCCCATACTGGTGGGAATGGAGAAAACCAGGCAACTGAAATGTCCAACGAATCAGGAGAATGCTTAAATAAATTATTCAGTATGCATGACTGCATCGGTGGCAGCCATTTTAAATCCTGCTGATCAAGAGCTTACAGGATGATCTCAGCTTTGAAGAGACAGAGTGAGAACACGCTAGAAAGAAAGGCAACAAAGTGTTAATAGTACTTGCATCTGTGTGGTCGGGTCCTGAATGTTTGGGGGTGTTTGTCCTTATAGTTTTCTCTATTTTCCATATTTTTCTATAATGATTATCTATTATTTTTCTCCTTGGAGAAGGAGGGAGCCTTTTTAAGAGGTAGCAACAGGTTATAGGAACCCGGCTCCACTGATTCCCAGGCTAAGAAGTGGGTTATAAACAAAAGGGCTTCTTACCTCCCAGTGATGAATAGAGACCTCACCAGAAACCAGCCAGAGGACTGGGTTTCTCTGTGACTCCTCTTCCTCCAGCTCCTTCCTCTTGCCTCCAGGCTCAAAATCCTAAGGCTGGGCTGAGGTTATCTGTCAGACTCCGGTGAGGAACAGAGGCAGAGTTCACTATGTTTTCTTCCCTCTGGCCACAGACACTGTGGCTACATGTGCCCAGCTGCCAGACACTAGGCAGGAGGCTCAGTGTTGGGGGCAGTTCAGGCCAGCAGCAGGTCTGGCTGGCATTCTGTGGCCAGAGTGACATAGTATGTACTTTTTCACTGCAGAAGCAGTGTCTTCTAGACCCAAGACAAGCAGCAAGACCCTTTATGAGGGCACCTAGGTTGGTACCCAGAAGTCCCAGGGATTACTAGGAGGCAGTCACACTCTTAAGCCTCATTGTCTAATGGAGGTCCAGCACCAGACCATGGCTGCCCCCTCCCCATATAAGAAACATGAGGACATCCCAGCTTAAGGCTGCAGTGCGTGCAGTCTCTGTAAACAGAACCTTCCTCTCTCCTCTCAAAACTAAGGAATCCTTTAGGTCGAAATTAAAGAGCAGGCCTTGGGCCCTCTCTCTTTTAGCAGTCCAGAAAAGAAAGGCCAATTAGGCCTCCTCTGGAATCTCAAGGAAGGCAAGTCTCCTGCAAAGACCTTTGGCTGGGGACTGCAGTCCAAGGCCTGGTGAGGGAAAGAGACCACTGTCCCTAAGGAAAGAGTCATTCCTTACAATGTCAAACTGACTTGCTGCTGCTTCCTTCTTCTCCTCCTCCCCCTCCTTCTCCTCCTCCCCGTCCTCCACCTTTTAGGCAATGTCAAGAAAAGGGTTAGAGCCTGTAACATCGGACTCTAATGGCTGGGGATGCCCGGGAAGGCAGTGTGGTAAGAGGAGAGGGTCCCAGATTTGGCAAGCTGGTCCAAGAGCCCTGCCACAGTAGTCTATGTGGAGGAGGAACGAGCTTGCTCAGTCAGTCAAGAACAAATCTCAGCCAAGTTGTCCATCTGATGTGTGGCTTTGTGTGCGCACACTGGGCTAGATGTAGAGTTCTCTTCGGGGCCCTTCTGCTGGAGGTGTGGCTTGAAGCAAGTGTCGGTTTCTAGGTACATCTCTTGATACCATCCTGCTCTCCGTTGATTATATCTAGTAAGTGGCCTCGGTGGCTTTAGGAGTTCAGTGTAGCCTGTCCTTTTGCTCATTGGTGTGGGGGCAGATCAGTGAGGCATTGGGTGAAGTCCTGGTGATCCAGTCAGAGGATAAAACCATAGAACGCAGGGTGAATAAACGCAGGAGAGGTGAGGGTTAGGAACAACTAGAGGGGAAATACAAGAGGGTGACCAGTTAGTTCTTTTATGGGAACAGGCCCAGAAACCTGCTCTCTAACTTGTGGCAAGCCTGAGCAGAGTGCACACCAAGAGGACAGCTATCGCTGATCCCTTCTTTCCCAGGTGGCCTTGGTTGGATGCGCGGCACTTGCTGGTCAGGGCTGCAAGATGATCTGGCGTTCTAGAAGTCTTCTTCGGGCTCTGCAGGTCTGGAACTCCCTCAAGTACTGGTCAGCAAAAGGGGCAGGTGTGGCAGCGATAGCAGGGGCAGGGGACGCAGTAGAAGGGTGTGTTCTGCTTGGCCAGCTCGCCCCAGCACTCACACGCGAATTCGGCCACGTGCCGCCCGGTGGCCCCCCTGTCTCGGAGTGAGGCGGAATAGCACCGGGGGACGTCTTCGAATCTGGCGTTGCCCCAAGCGACCTGCGCGGCGAATCAGTGGCGGCGAACTGTAGAATGGTGAATTAGTACCCGGCAGGCCCTCCAGAAGTGGGACTCGGTTTTGGTTCCTCCGCCTGCTGGGCTGTATGATGGGAGGCGATGCATCCAGGAAATTTTCATGATAGTAGCCAGTAGTCTGGGATGAAGCGTGGGCAACGGTCGGCTCCATCTCCATCAGCTCGTCGAGGTCATCATCTTGGGTCTCATCCTCTGACTCTTGCTCCTGTTCTGGCTCTTGCTCTGGCTCCTGCTCTGGCTCCTGGCCCCCATCTGCACCTGCCTCCCCACCCTTATTCTCATCTTCATCCTCGCTCCTCTTGAATATGTTCACCTCCACACCCACATCCACCTCCTCATCCTCATCGTCCTCTTCCTCCACTTCCTGTTTCTGCTTCATCTCCTCCAGCTGCTTCTTCCTCATCTCTTCCTCCTTCTTCCTCTTCTCCTCCTCTTCCTTCGCCTCCTGCTGAATACCTCTCACGTGCCTTCGCTGGTCCCTGTCGTAAAGCTTGCGCCTGCGTGCCTCTTCATCTTCGTCACTGTAGTACTCTTCTTCATCACTGTCGTCGATATTAGGGTCCTTAGCAAAAGGGAAGAAGATGTTGCGAACCCCAGGGAGAGGGATTGGCTTGGGGACACGCACTTTTCTTTCTATCTCCACACATTCGAGAATCAGCTCATCCAGGTCGGCCATTTCGGTTGACCATAAGAGCTCCTTGCGGAAGAATTCTGACAGGCCTTTAAGGAATTGGTTTTGAAGGCGGCAGTCATCCCAAGACAAGAATTGGGCCAGGAACTGAAAAGCATCCGCATAGCTGCCTAGAGTACAATCTCCCTGCTTGAGCTTGCGGATGGCCTTTTTAGCCACACTTGGGGGGATGGGCCCGCAGAATTCCTTACGGATCTCATCCAGGAAGCGTGGGAAGTTGGCACGCAGGGGGCTTCCTTCCCGGGTGACTGAGATGGCCCAGTCCTTGGCTTCACCAGTGAAAAAGGAGATCAGAAAGGCCACCCGCTCGGCGCCCCCGGGGAAATGATCCTCATGGTCAGCTATGAAGGTCTCTAGCCGCATCAGGAATTCGGCCAGATAGACCGGGTCGCCCGAGAAGGGCTCTAACTCAGGCCGCTCCAGCGGCGGCAGAGGAGGCTGCGCGGGCTGCTCCTTCGATGGGGGCGGGGGCAGCGCCGGCGGGGGCGGGATGGGCAGCGGGGGAGGGTCGACGGGCGCGTCGGAGGTACCGCAATCCTGGATCACGCTAATCAGCAGTTCGTCCGAGGCATACTCGGGCTCCGCGCGAGGGGGAGGCCAGCACAAGAAAGGCAGCTCTCCCTCGGGAACTGCGTCGATCTCGCTGAGCGGGAACTCAAAGTTCTCCTCGGCCAGGACGGGCACCACCGGCACTGGCCAGCGGATGTAGCTCGAGACGTTGCCCCGCAAGGAATTAACCTCGGCTAGGGCTCTTCCGAGCTGAAGGCCTAAATTGGCATTCTCCCCGCGAAGGGCATTTAATTCTTCTCGCAGGGCCACGTTCGCCATGCGCAGGCTGTTTAGATTTCCTGCGGCCTCGGACATTAGGATTAGCTCCGGGGCCCTGAGTCTGAGGGCGGGGGCGAGGGTGGGGGTGGGGAGCTGGAGGCCGCGAGGGGAGGCTGAAATGCGGCGGTGGGGTGCGGGGGGAGGGGACCGAAGTGCCGCGGCGGGGCGCGGGAGAGGCCGAGCCACACCCACTGGGGCGAGCACGGAGGACGGGCGCTCCGGGCGGAGTGCCCAGTGGCTCGGCCCGGGGCGCTTTACCTCGTCCCAGGGATCGGAGAGGGCGGGCGGCGGCGGTAGCCGGGAAGACGCGGGCGGCAGGCGGCAGGCGGCGGCGGCACGGGAAGAGGTCGGTGGAGCGGGAGGGAGCTGCCTGCGGCAGGATCTGTCGAGGAAAAATCTTGCGGCTGGCGAGTCCCCGCATTTTAAGCGCAGCCTCGCTCCGCCCCCCCACCCCCGACAGGGCGGGTCTTGGGGAACCGCGGGCGCCCACTGGCCACCGCGCGCCGCCCCCCCCCCCTCCCGCCCTCAGCTGCGCCTCTCACTGACTCTCTCCTTCCCTAGCTGCAGCTAACTCGGGTCGGGAAAATGCGACAGCGACTGCCCACTCGAGGTCGTCATGGCGACAGCCAGTGAACGTGTTCCTCTCCTCGGGCAGGCCCCCGAGTGTAGAGGAGCTGCTTCGAGAGGCGCAGCTCAATCTCCAGAGCCTGTTGCAAGGTACTGAGAGGGAGGGGGGCTGCGGCCGGAGCCCACAGGCGAGATGCGCAGCGGCTGGAGGGAGGCGAAGAAGAAAGAGGACAGGGACCATCTAGAGAAAAAGACAGAACAGTTTAAAACCCACTGAAAAACAAAACATAAATTTCCCATCTCTTTACCTTCCAGACTAATAATTTCTATGGCTGTTTACTCGCACCCACCCCCCCGCCCCTTTATTTTGCAGTTCAAGAGTACATGGGGGGGGCGGGGGGGGGGGGAGACAGAGGCAGAAGCAGGGCAATGGTCAAGCCATTTACCAAGAGAGCTGGGTGAGAGACTCCCCCTGCGTGGCCTTACAAACCTTCTAGACCCTCTCTTGCCACATCACCCATGTCTTTGGAATCCTCGCACCCAAAGACAATGGAGGCATCTGCAGGGTCTCCCTCTCAGGACTTCGCTCACTCTGCTCTTGTCTTAACCTTGTCCGTGTGGCTCCTGGGTAGCTAGCTACTGCCTCATCAAAGGAAGCCCAGTGCACAGCACCCAGATCTCTCCTCGTCCCCAAATCCCAGCCTGGCATCTTTGGGGTATACAGATGAGTACCCTGTACACCAAGCTGGGTCCACATGACCCAGAAAAACAGCCCAGTTGTAGTACCAGAGCAGTCAGATTGCATGCACCAGGTAGAGTGAGAAAACACAGACTTTGAAATCAGACAGACCTAGAATCACATTTGAATCCCATGCCTAACCAGCTGTGAGACACTATGCAGATTACCCAACCTCCCTGAGTTTCAGATCAATCCGTCGTCTTTCAAATCAGATTCCAATTACCCACATGACAAAGTTTTGTGAGAAGTAAAAATGGTATGTAACCTGCTTGGCAAGAGTATCTTGCAGCTGAAGAGACCCTGATAAGATGCATCGTCAACTCCCAGTACGTGTCCTGTGGAACGCAGGGCATGGCTGGGAACGATACTAAAGTTACCATAAAAGAAAAGACTGTACAGTCCGTGATAAGACTTTGCAATATGAAAACCATACTCGTTTATCAGAGGGATTTAGCTAATGTGAGTGGTAAAAGGATTAAACCTCAGTGCTATGCGAGAGGCTACTGGGGCATTACAGTCTCTGGATGGAGGTTACAAGGGACATGCGTATGTCAAAATTCACTGAGCTGCGCACTTAAGATTTGCGTTCCTTACTGTAGGTAAGTTCTATCTCCATGAAATAATACAAATAAAACCTCAGTTGTAGTCGCAAGCTCCATGCCTATGCCAGGAACTCACTGTCCCACTTGGGCTTTTTTCCAAACCTAGAAGCCCTTCCTCACTCTCCCAACCCCCAATCCTCACACTTTATTCAAAGCTCTCTTCTTGCCTCACCCAAAAACCCCTTTAACGCTCTGCACTTTGCATCCTTCCCTGCATGAGCACTCGTGCCAGCTGCCTTACGCCATCCACCTCAAGAGGTCTTGTATAGTTCTGAGCTGCTTTTTCTCTCATTTGTCCCTTCATTTACTCATTCATCTACTAGTCCTGGGTGTAGAGTTTGTCCACATAACCAGACTGACTGTCTCAACATAAAGAATGTTATCTCTTCATACCCTTGCCTTTCTAGAAGCACCTGGCACAGAGCTGGATCTCCAGGAGGGGCTCAGTAGACATTTGTTGAGTGAATGTTACATGTGTAAAGAAGCCTTATCGGCTCTCATTTATCCACACCAACAAAGGTTAACTTGTAAGGGGACTAGAAAACAGCAGCTGGGCCACCCAACTGGACTACAGCCCAAACCCCCACCTCCCTGCCAGGGCAGCAGTGACCTTAGAGAAGCAAGGTTCTGAGGGACACCATGAGCCTTGTGTTCAGATAAGAGAGGAGCTATCATGCAGAAAGGAGTCCATGTGCTTTATGTTGCCACCATGGGCAGATTTAGGATGGGTGGGTAGAAATATAGAGGGAGGTATATTTCACCTCAAGATAAGGAAGAGCTTTCCTGACACACCTGACAGCCCCAACTGTTCTTGGATGGAATGAGCTGCCTTGGGAGGAAGGCTGCCCTCCCTTCTCTGCAGGAGCATGTGGAGGCTGAAGAAGCAACTGGAAGGGCTGCTTAGGAAGAACTCTGAGCCCACAGTGGGGTGTTGGACCAGAGAACTTTTGAGGCCCCTCCTGAGTCCAAGTTTCTGGGAGTCTTAAAGTCTGTTCAAATGTGCATAGAGCCCCACCTGTTGGTTCTTTGCTCTCACGTTCCTCCTTTACTCATCGAATTCATCACTTAAATGAAGCCCATCCAAATCCTGTGCATCCTTCTTACTCGCTGACAATGCCCCTCGACTTCTCCTGCCTTCTATGTCACTACCTCTGCTTTCCCTCTGCTTCAACTAAGCCCCTCTTGACCTGACACCACCCACAGTGGGACCAAGGTGCAGGGAACCAGGCCCTTGGAGGCTCAAATAAGAGTTCTTGACATCCAAGGGAGCACTCCACATTGGACTTTCCAATGCAGATGTCTTCGTGATTCATGCAGGTCCTTTCCCTGGTAGGGCTGCAGAAAACCTGAAGAGGTGCAGGGTTTCAGAGAGGGGACCCTGCAGCCTAAAATGGCAAAAGGTGTCTGCTTTCTGGACCTCTTTTCTAGGTTGAGCACCTAAGGTGGGGGCCATCAAGACACAGGCTTGGTCTCAGAACTGGCACAACTCCATTTCATTGACTCTCTTTTCTCCTTGGCGCTCACAGTCCTGGGAAGTAGGACTTTTTCCATTGCTGAATCCAGAGGCTCAGAGGCCGGAAAATATCCTAGAGAAGCAATGCAAGTCAGGCCTGGCAGCTAGAGCAGGAGCCCCAGCTCTCATGGTCCCTTCCCAGCCCAGTGCTTGGCCATGGCCCCCTAGAGTGTGTATCCACTGTGCTATTTTTCAGAAGAATATGAGGAACAGTACTCGGAGGCCAGACTCCTGGGGCAGACCTTCCGCTCTGCTGATGAGGCCCCTGAGCCCACCCTTAGCCCAAGGCCCCAGGCTGGCAGGCGTCTGGAGTTTGTATTGATGGTGAGTTGCCTCTTCCCCCACCTGTGAGAGCCAGCATACAGAGCTCTCTCTGCACTCATTGACAGGGGTCCTCAAGCAGTTTACGTTACCCATCAGGAGCTGCCACTCACCTCTGCCCACCAGCAGAGCTATCCGGAGGCCCTGCTGAGATGGGCTGTACACAGCAGGTGTCTGGCCTGGTAGCCTGTCCACACTTTCCTGCCTCCTAGATGAAGCCTCCGACCACCCTACCTAGACAGCCATCCCATGGCATGGCTCATCTCGTCGGGAGCACACCCTTCCCATCACCTTCTTTCCCAACAGCCTACAAAACGGCAGCTGAGCGAGGATGAGACTACCACCCAGGGTGTGAGGGCCCCTGAGGCCTCCCTGAGCCTGTCTACCACAACCGACAAGCAAGCTGCGTGGAATAGCCCCTTCCCTCTGCCCATCCTAGAGGAGAAACGGTGGCCTCAACCTTGCTCCACGCACTCTGACATTGTGCCCATCAATATCTCTGGTAGAGTTGCTTAGTATCGCTTCCATTTGCTTCCCTCCATGCCAACTACAGACCATCCTCTCCAAATGCACTGGGTGCCAGGGGAGGGAGCGAGACTTTCTTTGCTAGTGGCTCACCCTGCACTGTCAAGGTCATGGCTCTCGCCGAGGAACGGAGGCATGCAGAAGAGGGGGCTCTGGCTGCTCTTTCTTCACTCTCTACTGGCACTGCCATACTAACTGACCCCATCTGGTAGCAAACAAATCTGTCTTAACAGAAAACCCTAAAACATTGTGAACTTGTGTGCTCTTTGGTTACATCTATGGAAATGTCAAGTTTGTGAGTTCAGTTTGGTTTGGGGAAAGAAAAATTCTTGTGCCAGAAGCCAGATTTGTAGTGCACAGATAGGAGCCAGAGTGGAAGTGCAAGGTCAGTAGTGCTGGTGGTAAAAGGGAGGATCATACCTGGAACACAGAGCAAGGGCCTTGTGATACTTTCAGTAGACATCCGGTCTTCTAGTGAGGTGGGCCTCTTCAACCCACGTGGCAAGTGTTTGAAAATGGAAGTAATAGAAAGAGACCAAGGCAAATGAGGCTCAGCTGGCTGTGACTTTGGGGACATGTCGCACCCTATACCATGCCAATCATTAATTCATGCTCCACACTCCACCAGCTGTAAGTGGAAGAGGAGGAGGGTCAGTCATTTCAGAAGAAGGTAGGGCCAGTGACTGGATGAAATGAAGACCTCCTGACTTAAAGGGACCAGAGGCACCCTGTGAGCCAGCACTAGCCAGTGGTATGCTGGGAAAATCTGATAAAGACAATGAGGACAGGTCTGGCCACATGTGGCAACGTTCCCTAGATATGGGGCCATTCAGAGCCCCTGGCATCCTCTCAGGAAATTAGAGGCAGGAAATAGAGGTTAGAGCCTAGGGAAACGTACCAAGAGGAATGCGGGCTGAGAAGAGAAACTCACAGAGTAAAGGTGGGCACTTTGTTTTTAAACTTCCACCTTACTCTCAATGAGGCCAGCCCTGATTTTGCCTGCAGAGCAACTTGGTGGGGTCAGTGGGGAGTGGGGACACATGTAGCCATGGGGCTGAGAGGGGAGGGTTTGGTTAGTCAGCTGCTGAAGGAGAGGCAGTGGGGGGAGCAGCGGGTGTCACCCCACCCCTGCCCTAGCAATTCCCCTGGAGCAAAGACTGTCCCAGTGTTTTAAGAGAAATAGATATCAATCACTACCCAGAGATGAATGTTGATAAAATGTGATCAGATGACTGGAGGACAGGCTATCAGGCTGCTTCCTGGATGCTGGGGGGCAGCAGGGTAGCCTCTTGGAGGCACTGTCCTTACTGGCCCATACAAAGACTTTCTTTGAGAAAAGATTACAATCAAGCAACATCTAGTCTCAACCTGTCTCTCTACACCAGTGATTCTCACCCCAGGCTGTACCTCTGAATAATCAATCACCTGGGGGGTTCAAGAAAATGCTTCTACTTGGGCCCTACAGCCAGAGATTTAAGTGTTCTTGATGGGGTTCAGGTATTAGAGTTTCAAAAGCTGCTCAGTTGATTTTCACACATAGTCACGGCTGAAAACCATGGCCCTCAGCCACCTAAGACTCACCAGTGACCCTGAGTACGACCCTACGAAAGCCAACATGTACGCCTTGGGGCTGTGGGTATCCAGAGCCAGATTGGGAGGGAGGAGGATGAAGGGCCACCTGCCTGGACTCTATTCATGCTCATTGCTCCTGCCATCATCCCTTCTCTCCACCTCAGACCACTGTACTGTAAACAGAAACCAGGATGCACCCAAGTGTCTTTATTTTGCCTACAGGGCAGCAGTTTGATAAACATGCAAGTTTGCGACACTCGTTGTTTAACACAGAGACAGCCGTGAACCCCAAATCCACCCTGAGGCGGAGGCGGACCATTATTGGATTCTCTAACTTTTCCCAGCGAGACCAAGGTGACCCCACCACAGCTGATGCCCCAGAACCTTCCCCTTGTTCATTGCCACCAGTCCTGCCACCCAGGGATAATTCAGAGTGTGGGGTGGTGGGGGTGGGGAGGGAGGACAGTTGGATGACTTAAAAGAAGCCAATGTGGTAATTAAGGACAACCAAGGGCCTTTTGTCAAGGTCATCAACTGAATATGGAGCGCAGGTCTCCCAGGCTAATAAGTTCACTATGTTATTGTTTCCCATTCTAAATGGAATATAGCCAAATGTGTCAGATTTAGGCAAATAGATAAAAGAGGGAATCATCACTAAAAGCACCATCCTAACAGAGCCACTACTGCTGCTAAACGGAAGCCATCCAAAAAGCACAGACCAGAGAGATGGATGTGAGTCCTGGCCTCTCCACTTATTAACCATGAGGCCTTGCCCAACTTACATAACCTCTCTGAGCCTCAGCACCTTTATCTGGAAGTTGGGGCTAATAATACCAACCTGTGAGAATTGTCATGCATATTAGAGTTATTACATATATTCACCTACCATGGTACATAGTAGGTGTTGAACAAATGGTGGCTGCTGTTATAAATTATTATACTACTACTAGTAGTAATAATTGTTCTATATGAGAAAAATCTTTGGGGATTTTGGACATGTGAATAGTTTCCTCACATGCGTAGGTCATCTGAAATCTCTCATGTTGCAAAGCTAAAAAGTGACAGGTGCCAAAAATGTAACCAGACTCTGAACTTTCCAGCTGTGGCATACTCCAGATTCATTGCTGGGGCTGAAAGTCACACAGTGCTGTCCTTTATCAGTTCAAAAGCCTGTGCTCTAATCTCAGGAGAGGTGAGCACTGAGGTCTGTGATGGTTCATGAGCCTGGGGTGAAAGCTCGGGAAAAACCCAAGGTAGTCCCACCTGCCGCTTCAGCTCTAAAAGGAATAATCAAAGCTGGCAAGTCTTTGGCAGCCTCCTGGACAATTCAAGGGCAGGCACCCTGTGACTCACCGTGTGGTGATGGGCAAGGACCCAACTTCCCCAGCATCCTTATTTATGGAAAGGAAGAACCAAGGCATCCTGACCAAGCTGTTGGCAAATGCTTCTTGGCAAAAAACTTGGTGCTCCTGTCTCAAGACAGCTGCTGGGGGATCCCTGGCTGCATTGCTAACTTTCTGTGTTTACCTTCTCCAGGTCACAGCAATAGCCCAGCAGGCAGTGTGGCCTGCTCCACCACCTCAGACATCAGGCTCAGTCATTCGGTCCCAGAAGGTGTCCATGGAAGAGTTGCAGTTGGTCAGGAAGTTCATTTCCCAAATCTCCCCTCACTGGTACTGAGGAGTCCTTTGAGTGATCCAGAAGAAACTCTCCAGGTGCATGGTGGCGCACACCCTCCTAGCATGGAGAGCATAGGAATGGTGTATAGCATCCCCAGTTCTTGCAATGGACCAACCGAATCGACATTCTCTGCTTCCTGGAAGGGAGATACTTTTACCTACATGACTCCAAGTGCCACCAGTCAGAGTACTCAAGTCAGTGAAAATGGAAAAAATCCTTCCTCTGGGAATGTTTGGGTGTCTCTGCACACACTGCCACCTCTAGTTCCTAAGGAAGCTGCTACCTTCTTTGTTACTTGTGATAACCCAGCAGGATGCAGTGGGTCAGTCGGCTACTCTGAGCACCCTGCTCAACGAAGGCAGGCAGTGGAACGACCCTCCAAGATTGGCCTTCTCACTAGTGTTACCTCAAGGATGGAGACAGGCCCAGGTGGGGCCAGCAGGTTCCGGGAGCGGTCACTGTCTGTGCCCACAGACTCAGGCACCGCAGAGGTGGACTATGATGAGGAACGGAAGGCTGGTGAAGCCTGTGCCCTGCCTCATGCCAGTACAAGTTCTGAGGGCAGTAACAGTGCTGACAACATTGCCTCCCTTCGTGCCCAACAGGAGACCCAACACAGAAGACAGAGATCCAAGAGTATCTCGCTCAGGAAGGCCAAAAAGAAGCCTTCCCCACCAATGCGCAGTGTCTCACTGGTTAAAGATGAGCCAGTCCTCTTGCCAGAAGGTGGGTCAGCCCTACCCAAGGACCAGAGGCCCAGGAGCCTTTGCCTCTCCTTGGAACACCAAGGACATCACTCATCCCAGCAGGATGCTCAGGGTCACCCAGCTGTGCCGACCTTCAAAGATCCGGAAGGCACACAATTCTCCCACCACTGGTATCTTACTGACTGGAAGTCTGGTGACACCTACCAATCCTTGTCTGGCTCCAGCACTGCCACGGGCACCACAGTCATTGAGTGCACCCAAGTTCAGGGCAGCTCAGAGTCTCTTGCCTCCCCTTCCACGTCCAGAGCCACGACACCTTCCCAGCTCTCCATTGAGGTGGAGGCCAGGGAAGTATCCTCCCCAGGAAGGCCTGCTGGGCTGATGTCACCCTCCAGTGGATACTCCAGCCAGTCAGAGACACCAACACCCACCGTCTCCATGTCCTTGACCCTGGGCCACTTGCCCCCTCCAAGTGGCAGTGTCCGGGTGCGTCCAGTGGTACCTGAGAGGAAGTCATCACTACCCCCGACATCACCAATGGAGAAAATGTCCAAGTCACGGCTGTCGTTTGACCTACCACTGACCTCATCAACCAACCTGGATCTGTCTGGGATGAGTATCTCCATCCGAAGCAAAACCAAGGTGAGCCGGCATCACTCAGATACAAATTTTGGGGCCAAGCTGGCCCAGAAAACGAGCCCCAACCAGCCAGTTATGCCCATGGTTACTCAGTCTGACCTACGTTCCATTCGCCTGAGGTCAGTCAGCAAGTCTGAACCAGAAGATGACATTGAGAGCCCTGATTATACTGAGGAAGCAGGAGCAGAAGTCTTCACCTTGCCAGAGAGAAAGATAAAACCTCCCATAGCTGAGAAGCCCCCCGTGGCCCGAAGGCCTCCAAGCTTGGTCCACAAGCCACCATCTGTTCCCGAGGAGTACCCGCTAACTTCGCTTACCTTGGCTATGACCCCCAAGAGCTCCATTCAACACACGAGGCCACTCCCTCCAGACGTCTACACAGTGGTGCGGAAACCAAAGTCCTCCAGCCCTGAGGGCAGAAGCCCAGGGGAGTCAACAGCCTCAACTCTTGTTTTCACACCTTTTGCTAGTTCCTCTGGTGCTTTCTTCTCAGGAACACAGCAACCTCCCTGGGGAGGTATGGAGGATGGAGGCCCCAAAGTGAGAGCCCTGCCTGAAAGAATTAGCCTCCAGATCCAGGAAGAAGCAGAGAAAAAGAAAGGCAAGATACCACCCCCTGTCCCAAAAAAGCCCAGTGTGCTGTACCTGCCTCTCACATCACCCACAGCTCAAATGGAGGTGTATGGAACGGAACCAAGGCTGTCTCTCAGCCCCATCATCACCCTTCAGGAAGAAGCCAGCTGTCCCCCCACCAGTGACCAACTGCAGTCACCTGGTACAAGGATGACTTCAACACCGGAGGCTGAAGGTGAAAGGGAGGCAAGTCCTCTAGGTTAGTAAACTCTTTGCTGCCTTTTCTTTTGAATCCCAGGAAAGATGAGGGTAAGGATGGAGTGCCAGAGACAGAAGCAAATGCCCCCAAATAATGATCCTGAGTCCAGGATAACCAGGTCAGTAGGAGGCATCTCTTGAGGGTTTGGGTTATTCTAAACAGGCCTCACTGCCCTTGGGATTAGGAATGACCCAGGGGTGGATCTACAAGATCCAGCTTGGGCCAATCTCACCTGGAACCCCTGATACTGACATACTAAAATCAAACTAGTTCTTAGCACCCTAGGACCTTAGTAGCCCATCTACCTAGTCAGGCACACATCCCCTGCCCTAGGAACTATCTCTCTACCTCCCGGTATAGCACTTTTCGCTAGCCACATGGATTTTAGTTTCATGCATGGGACTCAGTACCCTCCCAGGCTGAGTTCAAATGCTATGGAAGGCTTGCAAGCTTCTGAAACAATGGAATATGTTTCTAGCAGCAGCCTTTCTTAGTGCTTTCTGGAAGAAAGGGAACTCACTTTCTTGGATGCTTTGAGGCTAGCTCTTCCTGGAACAATAAGACTAAACTAGATAATGTTCCTCATAATTTTTCGGGTCTTTTTTGCATGTGTCTTTTTTTGTTTTAATTGTGGCAAAAATACACATAACATAAAATTTATCATCCTAGTCATTTTTAATGTACAGTTCAGCAGTGCTCAATACATTCACAAGGCAGTACAACTATGACCTCCCACCATCCACCTCCAGAGCTCTCTTCATCTTGCAAAACTGACGTCTGTATCCATTGAACAAGAACTCACCATTGTCCCCTCACCCCCATATGCTGGCAACCACTCTTCCATTTTCTGTCTCTATGAATTTGACTCTTCCAGGGACCTCATGTAAGTGGAATCATACAGCATTGGTCTTTTGGTGACTATCTTATTTCACTTAACCTATTGTCCTCCAGATCCATCCATGTTTTTCATCCTTTTTTTTTTTTGTACCTTTAACACCAAACATCAAAATCTTACGACCTTCCTTAGGCCAAATTTGGACTTCCAACATAAGTTAAATCATAGTGGCTAAAACAAGCAAACAAATCACAGCCACAGGTAATTTTTAGAAGATGCATCATCAAACTCCACAGGCTCCCTCTGAGATTCAGATAGGTCCCACTCCCACCTACTGGTTGAGTCATTGCTTTAGATGAGTCTCTGCTTTTTGATTTTTAAAAATACTGCATTCAAAACAAGAGAATGCTCAGGCAACCTGTTGTGTAATGGAAAAGGTGTGAGAACACAGGGACCCATGCTGATCTTCACCACTTACTCCACCTTGGCCAAAACACTAACCTTCTGAACATTGTGTTCCTCTGCAAAACAAAGACATTAAGAGTCTCTGCCCTGCAGCCCTCCCAGAGTTGCTTTGAACATCAAATGAAATACCACAGGAGAATGTGCTTTGTCCTAACTATTGTGGTCGAAGTATTTAATTCCTTCTGGTTCTTATGCCTAGGGAATTCTACAGAAGCAAGCACTGAAGAAAAAAGTGTAATCAGTGATAAAACAGCCGAATGGATTGCTGAAGAGGACGATGACGTGTTTGTGGCTTCACGCACAACTGAAGATTTGTTTACTGTGATACACAGGTGTAGACCAGTTTTCTTAATTCCTATTGTAATTGTCTACCCTTCTTATACCAAAAGAAAATCTGCTACCTCTAAGCAGCCATTAGAATTGCAACTGGAGCCTAAGTTCAGATACCCACATATGTGAACGCAGCCCTCAGCCTTGCATATGCAATTCACTGACATCTTTGGGTGAAGTGGAGGAGGGGCAGGGAAGGGAAGACCAGGTGCCGAGTGAGAGGCCCCTTGTCTCCTAGCAACCGCAGGCCTATTGTGGCTCCATCTGCTCTCTCACAGCTCTGTCTACAGACGGAGACATTTAACCCTTCACAGAATTCCTTGTACCAAAAACATCTTATCAAGAAGTGAAATGGGGCAACAAGCCAAGCATCAAAGCAGGAACTTAGGCAAAGTGGGACCAGACCGGGCACCAGTTATTGGACAGGGTTTCAAAGCAAGGACTTGGTGATGAGAAAAAAATAGAAAGAGCCCAGTCATTAGAGCTGGAGCACCAGTTCAGAACAGGATCAGCTCTCAGACTGTCTTGATTCAGAGTCACTGAGCTCCTGGCCTAGACTCCTTAAATGCTTCCTTGGTCCCAGAACCTAGGCAGAACTGAGCCTGCAGGCACAGGCCAAGCGACTCCAGCTGGAGGCATTGAAAGGGGTATAGAGAGAGGAAGCCAGACAAGGGACTCTGAGGACTTAGCAGAGAGAGAGAGAGAAAGCTGGTAAGTACAACTGCTTGCAAGGCTGCTGCATGGTAGCCCCCACATCATGCCACTGGCATTCATGAAATTATACAAAGCATTTAAGAAATATCTGCCACGTGAATTCACTTAAAGCAAACTTTTTCTTATTTAGGTCCAAAAGAAAGCTGCTTGGCTGGAAAGAGCCTGGTGAGGCCTTTGCTGGCGGCAGCAGACCAAGCTCCCATTCACCAATAAAGAACACAGCTGATTCTCCAATCAGTGAGTCATCTGCTTCTGCGGGGTCAAGTGGCAGTGCCAACCTAGATGCTGGCAGAAACGATGATTTCAAGGCCTTGCTACAGAAGAAGGGAAGCAAGACAACTCCAAGGTCCCGCCCCTCAGCAGCTGAACTGCTGAAGACCACTAACCCACTGGCTCGGAGAATTATTGCACAATTTTCAAAAGACTGTGAAACTACCGATGACCCTAGTACCTAAGTCCCGGTTCAGTTAACAGGGTTTAGTTACTAAACTTGAGTAGACAAAGGGGAAGAGAAAGGGTTTTAAAAAGTAATCATGGACATAACAGAAGAGCCTACATTTCTTTTACATTAACTCACACTCTGGACAGCAGGAGACAGGTCACTTTATCTAGAACTAAATCATCAGGCACTTTAATCATCTTCAGACCTTTTACATTTTCATACTTACAATCTTGCCATTACCCAATTACCGATTTTCTCCTTATCTTCCCCCAGTGTTGTGCCCTGAGAAGAAATTCTCAGATGCAAGGGCACATGTACCATCTTTTCAATCAATGGCCAGGCTGCTCCATCCCTGACTCCTGTCACTGAGGGGCACAGTGTGAGAGTGGATTGGGGACTGCCAAAACTGGGGATCATAGGGTGCCATTGCTGATTATTCACTTTCCTGGCAAGGCCTTGATGGCCCTGTGTGGAGAAACAAAAAGACTCTGGTGCCTCTCCATCCACACTTAAATTCCCCCCACCAGAGAGGTTTGTGGCTGTGCACTTATTTCAGCATGGGGTTGATTGGATGGCTTTTGTCATTCAAAATATGAATGTGAGTCTGTCTTGAAATTCATGCCTTTTTCAGTTTGATTGTCTATGCGGAGATCAGGGTGATGACATTCAATAATCATGTAGACTACCCCCCCCCCCCGCCCCCACCAACTAGGAAAAGTCAGGACTGGGTTGCTTTGGATGAATCAAGTTCAGCCAACAAATGAGGCAGCCATTTGTTCACTCAGATCTATCCAAGGTAACTTGTACATTGCGCCTTGAAATTCTTCAAGTGTCTGTCAACAATGATAGCTAGAATCAGTGCCCAGCTCATGCTGCATTCTAAGAACTCTTGTTTCATTTGCATATAACCTTCATTACAGGAAGTAATTAGCTGAAGGAACAGCATCATCAAAGGCTCAAGGAGGAGAGAAAGTAAGTGTAACTTGTCCACCTCCATTCAGTTTAGATTGTGGTTTGTGGTTCCTTTTGTTTTTGTTTAAAGGAAGTCTTACTCTGTTCCCAAACCAAGAATGTATGGACTAAAAAGAATATATCCAAAACCTAAAAGGCAGCCTTGCAAGTGGCTGTGGCCCATAACACACACACAAAAAGGGCTACTTTTTGACATTTATGTTCCACTGTGTGACTGACTTTACATTAACTATGTTGGGGGAGAGTGTAGGAACTCGGGGGAAATGAGATGCTGACGGACCCCCCAGAGCAATCATTGTGACTGCCCCCCACACAAGCTTATAGGCACTAACTATTCTTGTCAGTTCAATTTTCTAAGCAGAGCAAGAAAAGTAATTCATTTGATTTTCATGTGTCTGGTTTTGGGGAGGTTGGGGGAGAAAAACAGTCAACGCATTGAACAAAAACTGGCTGACCAATAATGGAGGGTTAATGGTCCACATTCCTGAGAAGGGAAAAGAAAAGTCAAATGCAATTGTAGCCTGATTCCTGGACCCCTTCCTCCTTCACTGCCACCCCCCCAACCCAACAGATTCATTGGCCAACATCCTGGATGATGCAGAAACTGCCCCAGAGACAAGCAGATCTTGATTTTGATAGGTCACATCGCTCACCAATGAGAAGCAAGCTCTTAGCTCCACTACCCACACTCCTGCAGACAGAGCAGCTGAAAAACTACACTGAGAGCTGAGAAGACTTGGGCCTCTCATTCAGAGGTCTTAAGCCTAGGCCCTTGGTTGGTACAGGTCTGAATTCTAGACTTCTAAGTGCAGGCCAGGCTCATCAACTTCTTTGCAATCAGCACTGCCCCCTAACTTAGAGGCCACTTAAAATAATAAACAGTGAGAACCCAGTTGCTTTTGAAAGCATTCAAACTATTTGGTTTGAAGGTCCAGATCAAATTTCAGGGGTTTTGCCTGAAATAAAATAGATTCATTCCTGGCCTGAATTTGTATCTGAATGCCACACTTGTCTGCCCCAGACTCAATTCCAAAAGACAGAAACATTTTTCCTCTGCAGGGAAATGAAGGGGTGTTCATGCTTTGGCCTAACAAAAGTGAAAGGCTGCCAGGGCCTTCTCATTGGGAACCACTTTGAACAGCTGAGCTCTGAAGCCAAATGAGAGACTCATATAGTACAGGATGTGTTACTTCTACTGGTTTTTCTGGAAGCTTCTTGTTTGCTACTTCTAGTGGGTTTCACCTTTCTGTCCCTGGGTGGTTTTCCCAAAAGATTCTAAAGCTGAATGCCCAGACACTTTTATGTTTTGCCGTTACCTCGAGTCTTGCTTTCCTCTACAATAGTCTGTATACCTGGAATTTTTGTAACATCTTCTGCATCATTACTATGGCCTTCAAATACCCAGTGGTGTTTCCATTAGCACAAGAGGATTTGGGGCAGAGATTTTATGGTCAGAGGTAACATTGAGGGCAAGAAATATTCCTTTAATATTTTGCAACAGGTGGACCTAATCCCAGGCAAACAACCAAACTGTAGAATTTGTTAGTCACTGATGACTATAACACCAAACATCTTTCCTATTCCTAACCCTCAACCTCTCTCGTCCCCATGATTATAACACCAACTCTCCCACCGAGGCACACAGCACAATGTTTGCTGCCCTCTGTACCGACTCTGTTAAGACCAGAGAAGAGAGGCTGACAGCCCCTCCATGTAGGCTTTCAGAGACCTAGTACCACCATGGTTACTAGTGCAAATAATAATGATCACAATTTTTGAGCATGGAATACAGAAGGGGTTCAAGTAAAATGAAGTTTGCCACAGGACGTCAGCTTCCAATTCAAGTTGTTTCTATCCTTTTGTTTGCTCTGATTCCAACCAATAGCCACAGGTAGCTCTGCTGGACTAACCTCAGTGTAGTCATGAGTAGAGGGAGTCATCCCCAGGAGAGGTCAATGGGTAGCAAAGAGTGATTTACTCTTGGTGGGTATTCATTACGTATTTGTGGTTCAAATGTCAAGAGTAGAGAGCAAGCCATTCTTGGTAGAGCAGGAAGCCTCGCTGGTATCTCCTCTCCTTTGTCTGCCTCATCTCTCACCTAAGCCTCCCACCTGGCCCCAACTTGTCCCTCAGCCCTGACTCCTGTGAACTGCATCCCTAACCTACAGCTTACCCTTTAAGGAGGCAAGACCACAAACAGCGAAATAGTTCGTGTTAGCCTAATGACCTCAAATAGACCAATTGGTCTGAAGGCATCACCTTGAATGTGCAAAGACTAGAGAAGATTCTATAAAGGCTTACAACAAGCATTTCACTGGACATCCATTTTAAATCTCTAGACAACACGGATCAGATTGTGATCCTGCAGTACCTATCTGAGCAGATGTGTCCGTGCACCTGCCCTCTTCCTGATAAACAAACTATTCCTTTAAAAATTGAGTTTGTGGCCAGTGCTCTTGTTCCTCACCAGTGCAGCCTTCCATCATCACCAAGTCTGTAACACAGTAGTAGGCTTTCACTTTAATTTGATTTTCCAGGGCCAGGACTAGAGTGAGGTGAACGAAGCGCCCACTCTCAGGGCCGCACAAGTGCCTTACCCTCGTCTCAGCCCTGCGCTTTGCACTCTATGAATATCAGTTTATCTTCTTCCTGTGAATAAGTGTGGTTCCTCTGATAAATCCCTGTTGTTGCACCAAATGTTTTATTGCCATCTCTTTTTTCCATTGCTATAAGCCTTTGTATGCCTATACATCTAAGAATAGACAATATTATCAGAAAACATGGTTGATTTCTAAGCAACCTGCTCCAAGTGGCAAGTTAGCACCCATTTTCAGTAGGGATGCAGACGGAGACAGCCCTTCAGCACAATAGTGAATAGGCTGGAGGTCTGCCATTGGGATGGATCTTCATTCTCCTTTTTCTGCTCCATTTTCCCCAGACCTTGCTTCCCAGTCCCAACTCTCCTGAGTGCCTCCTAGTTTGTTCTCTTTACTAAGAAAAACATGGTCTCAGGAAAGGGATAAAGTCCTTTAACATCATAAGGCTTAATGCTACCTTTTTTGAGGGTCGCTTGCATTATAACAGGGGAAAAGCCTTAAGCCAAAGGAATTGAAGTTCTGCCTGTAGAATTCTAGGCCTTGATTAGCTGCAAAGTGTATTTTTCACCACAGAAAGGCCAAATTCCCTGAAAGCTAACTCCAGAACATAGAAAATACCTTAATCTCCTGGAATTATTGTATTCCATTGCTGGTGGTTGATTAAATAGTCCTGATACCCCATGCTGTTCTATTGGACAAGGGACCAAGGGACCACATCTACCAAGAGACTCTCAGAAATGGCTACTGAAAGCCATTGAGAAGGCCACGATCATATTGTACATTAACATTTTTACACAAATGGAATTAATACTAGTCATTTTAGTAAAAGAACACAAGGACTTAGAGTTTGTGAAAATGTGTCCTGTTTGTGAAAGGTGAAACTGTCTGATCAATGTCTGATCCATATTGGTCTCTTGGTGGTGGTGGTAATTATTAAACTTGCTAGAGGTACAACTTTACTAAACACAAGCCTCTGCTTCCCCTGCCCTTATTTATGTTTTGTGCTATCACTTCAGCTTGGTGTGAGAGAGACCAGATCTATACCAGAGCATCCAGTCCCTCCAAAGTCTTTGCTCGTATTTTAGCTATAAGTCACCAAGGTATTAGGGATTTAAAACGACAAGAGTGGGAAGAGCTGCCTTAGTCAAAGAGCAGCAAAAATGAAAATTTAAACAATGACATGGAATAAAGTTTTAGAATATTCTGACACAGATTTAGATAGGAATATGGCAGTAAACAGTTATAGCCAAATATTTGAGGTGCTTTTCATAAGTTTAGCAAAAATTAATTTGCATAAGTAATGGATTGTGTGAAGTAGGAATATACATTTGTTCAGTAAAAGCCCAAAATCAAAGCCAGTGGTTCTCAAAGTGTCATCCCAGAAACAGCAGCAGCAGCAGCCCTGGAGTGTGTGTGTGTGTGTGTGTGTGTGTGTGTTCCAGTGATGTTACTTCTCCAAGCCCCTGAATCACTATAGCCACAACTGTTCAAATGATTTCAAACTTTCCCACCATTTCTGCTGTCATCACAGTGATTGGTCTCTGGCCAAGTGATGTATATTGTGTTGGTCAGGTATACATTTGTTTGGTGTTAAGAAATTACCAGATTGAATCAACTACTCACTTAACCTGCAAAACTCTTGATTTGACTTAGCCAGCATGTCTGGCCCATTTTGGATTTAATTTTTTTGAATTCACAAATAGGAAAAAAGGAAAAAAGTGTTATGTTTGGTATTGCCAACCCTTAAATACCTATCTTCACCAAGGTGGCTGTTCTCTAGGAGGGCTCTGATTTTAAGATTTTGCCTACATAGTAGAATTTGAGATCAACAAATACACCAACAAAATCTGAACTGGAACAACCAATTAACCCCCCTCAGCTTCTTTTCAATGCCAAGCTTTATAGAAACTTATTCCTTATGTGGTGTTCCGCTTTTTTTTAATGTCCAATTTTACCAAATGTTATGCATGCAAATGCAACATTGTGCTCACTGTATAAGTCACCCCAAACTCATTTTCTCCTCCATATGTGTGGTGGTAAAGAAATATCAATATGTATGTTCTTACCTCTCCTGATCAAATCTGTAAATTACAAATCTTTTCATTAATTTTTAAATGAGATATATTTACTCTGGCTAGTAGTTACAATTTTATTCTTTTTATGATATTTCATCGCTACTCTTTTCTACTGACTCCAAAACTTACTTTGGGGAATATTTCTTACTTCTAGGTTGTTGTATTTATCTTATTTCTATATTTATCTGTAGCCATGGAATGTTAGGAGTGAAAGGGACCAACCTCTCATTTTACACATGAGGCCCAGAAAGGTCAAATAACTTACACAAGGTCACACACACAGTAGCAGGGCCTGGCCTCAGTTCCAGATCTCCTGCCTCTGGGGCCAGTGTTTTTTTTCATTTAAAGGGCTGCATTTATAGAAGACCCACAGCTGGCTTCTACATTTATGACACATGGATTTCCCAGGTATTTCAACAAACTAATATATTTGCTTTAAGGGAAACTGCTCAAGATTTCTTTAAGTTGAATCCAAGGACAAATCTGATTTTCAATTTAGAAACATTCATTTCCCCTCAAAATTCAGTATATGTTCCCTACTTTGTATATATTTTCCCTAAAAGAAGTTTGAAAAATGAATTTTTATAGATCAAATTCCACCTTTTAGTAGAGAAGCTTCTTTTCTAAGGGAATCATCTGGTGACTTCTTTTGAAAAACAAAGACTCCTCTTCTCAATGTCCCCCAATGTCTACTTTATTTTTAGTCTCAACTTTTGTAATTGGTGTTTATTTAAAGTAGGACAAACCAATATAGGCTTTCCTAGAATCTACTTTATCCTTCCCTTCTTAAACTTTATGAGATATCAGACTGTTACATGCTCATGAGATATTTAGTTGTATTCTAGAAACTTCACCTAGCTTGATGTTATGTCAATCCCTGGGCTCAAACTTTATCTCCATCTTATCAAAAAATAACAAAATTCCCTAATCACCTCTGTGCTCTGCATGCATTCTCTTTTCTGGAACATTCTTTGCCTAGTGTGACTCTTCTCTTTAGCTATTCTTGGGCTTCCTTCCATGGTCCGTGCATACCTTATTATTCTGTGGAATTGAAGGCAGTGTCCCTTTAGGGTTATGCTAGTTGCATGGAGTGGTAGTTCCAGTTATTTCCATTGTTCCCTTGTTTCCACTGGACCTCCTCTGGTTTCTATGTTCAGGAATGCTCATAGATTGATGGGATCTAGACCAGGGGTTGACAAACTTTTTTTGTAAAGGGCCAGATAGTAACTAGTTTAGGTTGGGGGGGTGCACATGTGGTCTCTGTAGCATATTCTTATTCGCTGTTGTTTCTTTGTCTTACAATACTTTAAGAATGTAGATACCATTCCTAGCTCTTGGGCCATATAAAGCCCCAGGCTGGATTTGACCTGCTTGTCATAGTTTACTGACCCCTGGTCCAGACAATGTTCTGTAACAGGCATTTCTGTGACGGGACCCATGTGATAACTGGGTTGTATACTGGGTGATATGGCTCACTGCCCTCCTATCTACTTCACTGTCAGACCAGTCTGCACAGAAGTGGGTGCAGAGGGGCTGCATATGCCAACCCATTATTCTTTGATAGGGTACTCATCATTGACTCTCTCACTCACTACCTTGGTGTAGAAATCCTCATTCTTTTCTCCAGACCTCCTGTCCTGGTTATCCAATGTGCCTCTTATTCCTTGAGTTTGAGGTAAACTGAGCAGGAAGAATGGATTTCTGAGTTTTCTTATTTCTTTTGTCCCTATATTGGTCTCCCGAACTTTCGCTGGGGACCCTGGCCCTGGGCCATCTGGCCTGACCTGCCCTATATTGCCGTCACAAGTTTAGGGCTGTCTCTGGAAAGTCTGTTGGCCCAGGCCATGAGATGCCAGTTTGGTCTGCAATTTCCTAGGGAAATCACCAGCACTCTTGATTCCCATAGTTGGTTTTGAAACCCAGAATGTCCATGTGTCCATTTTCTATAATGTAATTTGGATCTGTTCTAGACTTACTCCAGCAAGAAAACCAATGAGGTATAGAAGGTACTCTGTGTCCACAGTGTTTTCCTGTCTAAACCCCCTGCCTCCTTGGCCCCCCAGGCCCCAGGATGGACTCCCTGAGATGCCCTGTGCAGCACCACAACCAGCAAGCATTCAGCATACCACCACCTCCTGTTTTCTGAACCTTTAAAAGGATCCCTAGGGGTACCTGGCTGGCTCAGTCAGTAGAGCATACAACTCTTGATCTCAAGGTTTGAGTTCAAGCACCATGTTGGGCTAGACCTCACCTAAAAAAAAAGAAAAAAGAAAAAGAATTCCTTAAATATTCCTCAAACCCTACATCTTGCTGCCATCTCTACCTCTCATGCTACCTGGAAGTCTAAAGCTCAGATTCACATTTCACATTTTTCTCATGTAAGCATTGAGAGATATGAGTGAAGAAGGTGTGTGCCTGTGTGTGTGAGCCTGGTTTCTCCAATGGAACTGTGAAGGCCCCATTGACTACTGTATATGTCTCTCTTCCTTCTCTCTCCCTCTCTCCCTCTCTCCTTCTCTCTCTCTCTCTCTCCCTCTCTCTCCCCTCCTCTCTCTCTCACACACACATATGCACACACACGCGCGCGCGCGCGCAAACACACACACACACACACACACACTCCATCTAGTGTTTCATCAGTTCTCTGGTCCAGATGTAGGTCTGATGGGGCTGGTCAAGAAGGGGATGAGGCATCATCCTGAGGAATTTCCCTTTTCTTGTTTTTTGAAACTTTCTTTCTACTGGTTTGTGCTGGCTTCTCTCAGGAAGCCATTTGAAGAAACTCTCTGCGACAATTGGGAACAAGCTGACATATAAAGAGCAAGGACTTTAATTTGATATGAACTCAGTCACTCAGACATACCTCCCAGGCTGCAGTTTTTCCTATCTAAGCAAATTGCTTCTTAGGACCTTTAAGCTTCCTTTCTGTCATTTGAGCCCAGGGATCTACCCACGTATTGAAAACTAAATCTTAAAAAGTCAGAGGCATGAGTAACTTTCAGGATTTTCCTATTTGAAAATATCTATGAAGCAGTTTCTTTCTGCCTTTGCTTTAAAATTTCCAGACTTAGGAAGGGAACCAGGTTTATGCCTTGGACTCTAAGGCAACAAAAGACCTACACTTGCAAAAAGCAAAATGAGGAAGGAGGACTGGCTAGTCCTACTATGCATAGTCAGGAGACAGACTTTTTTGTTTCATTAGCACTTACCAGTCGGTGCTTACTGAGTGCCAACAATGCACTTAAGAAAAAATAAAGGAGACAGGAATTTACAGACTAATATCCTAAACTAGAAGGCAGAGATAAGGCAATTCCCCCAGTGATAAGAAAGTGTCCCTGGATAAAAATTTCAAGAAGCAGCAGAAATTAGGAGAGACCATAATCCCAGGCTTTTTAGAATTCCAACACAAAATGGAAGGAAGCCCCCTCTGTGGGGTGATATTACAAAGGGTTTTTCTTTTCTTTATTTTCTTTCTTTCTTCTTTTTTTATTCAAGCATTCCATACTGGCTTGCTACCAGCAATTGAGCTGTATTCTTTATATAGCTAGAGCTGTTTGTGTCTTCTCGAAATAAACTGTTTCTGTTAAAATCATTTTCTGTTTCACCCTCTGGTTTTCATTGTAGCAGTGATGCCTTTATTCAGACACTAAGCCCAGTTCATGAGCATGTGTTACCAGCCATGCAAGTGTGGGGCACACACACATGGGGTTTGATTCTCACAAACCCCTGAGAGCCCAAAGCGTATATGCAGGACACAGTGTCTTGCAGAAACCTGGCCCACAGAATGGTGAACCTAAGGGACATGGTCAGGTAATTCGTGTTCAAGGACTTTGTCTCAGGGATTTGAGTATGACTGCTTATTGGAAGCAACAAGGGGCCGCAGAGGAGGCGGGGCTCTGGTGAAGTGGGCAGCAGTTGCCAGGCTCCTGAGAGGAGGAGGTTGCTGTAGCAACTGTGCTCAGGGCATGCACTCCCTCTTTGTTCTCTGGCTCAATGAAGCCATCCAGCAGGGCAGACCAGAGTGAGTCTGGGCTGGGCGCAAAAAAACAGACCAGATGTGGCCCATATCACTTCCATCCCTCAAAAAGGGTCTGATCCCACCATGCAGGTAGTGATAACTATATTTAAGGGTCAACTCTCATCCAAAAGGAGTTTCGTTCTCTATTCCCAACTGGCCCAAGCATGTAAGGCTGAGGCCCTTGCAGCCAGCATCCTTGTCTTCCCAGGCCCTACATTAGCTCATGTCCTCTGATAATACCAGGTTGTTCTTCCAAAAAGACACAACAGAAATGGAAACAACCTAGAAAACTCACAAGGGAAGGGAGAGGGGCCAAGGCGACTCTCATACAATAGCAGGTGTTAAGATTTAAGATAAAGGTCAGATAAAGGCTGGCTCAAGGTGGACCTCATGGCAAGCAGTACCTCAGTGGGACCTTGTGGTGCAGAGTTTAATGGTCACTCTGGCAGGGTCACAGCCTCCTTGTTCTACCATACCACAAGTTGGAGAAGCTTTTAGGGACTGGCCCACACTGATGAGACCCACAAAAGACATGTCAAAGGCAGGGTCTGGTATATTAATTAACCAAAGAGAGAATATGCCTTTAAAACACAGGTCATAGGGGCACTCAGCTGGCTCAGTCACTGGAGCATGCAACTCTTGATCTCGGGATTGTTGAGTTCAAGCCCCAGGTTGAGTGTAGAGATTACTTAAAAAATAAAATACAATCTTGAAAAAATACAAAAAACCAAAGCATAGGTCATAAACAGGATGCCTGCAGGCTGAATTGAGCTCATACACACTGTGTGGAGTACAAACACTGTCTGGAGTTGTTTTTCAATTTTTAAAAATTTAGGTGGGCACAATCTCTGCAGTTAACTAGTTCCTCATCTGTCCCTGTTATATTAAACCCAAACAGCTTCGTTCATGTATATTACCTGCTATGCCCCTGAAGGCATTTGAGCCTGTGAACCCTGCATCTAGGTGAAGTTGTGGGTTGAGTTCCCCCAGGAAGCACTCTGGGGTGGAGTTTGGTGAGCAAGATGTTTATTAGGGAATGCTCTAGGGAGCAACATCTGTAGGAGAGAAGAGAAGGAAATAGGTTTCTCTTGTATCACTTTATTCCTTGTTTGATTTGTTGCTGTAGGGGCCCAATAGGCTGTAGGAAGCCTATCATCCTATTTCACTATTTCACATAAAAAGGGAGCCTCATACCACACTAAGAAAGAAGTTCCAGTTGGATAAAAACCTAAATATGAACAGCAAAAATATGAAGCTTTTGGAAGATAATATAGGAGAATATCCTCATGAACTCACAGTACAGAAGGATTTCTTTTTTTTAATGTTTATTTATTTATTTATTTTTGAGAGAGAGAGAGAGCAAATGAAGCAGGGACAGAGAGAGAATCCCAAACAGGCTCCACACTATCAGTGCAGTGCCCAATGCAGGGCTCGATCCCACAAACTGTGAGATCATGACCTGAGCAGAGACCAAGAGTCCGGATGCTTAACCAACTGAGCCACCCAGGCACCCCAAGAAGGATTTCTTAAACAAAACACAAAACCACTAACCATAAAGGACAAGTGATAAAATTCAACTGCTTTAAATCTAGGAAACCATTTAGTGAGTGAAAATGCAAGCCACAAAAAAGGAAAAGATACTTGCAACACATATAACCAACAAAAGAACTAGTATTCAGAATACACAAAGAACTCCTACAATGTAGTAATAAAAAACAGAGAATTCAATAAAAAATGGGGAAAAGACTTATGTGGACTCATGATAATAGAAGAAATCCAAATATCCAATAAGCATAGCAAAGTGCTTAGTCTAATCTATTAGCAGAGAAATGATAAATGAGGGAGGATGAATTACAACGGGGTAGGGAGAAACTTGTGGGCATGATGGCCATGTTCATTATCTCAATGGTTCTGGTTTCACAGATGTTAACTCATCAAATTGTCACTCTAAGTATGTGGAGTCTGTTGTATATCAATTATACCTCAATAAAGCTGTAACACACACACACACACACACACACACACACACACACACGCACACACACACAATGATATACCATTTCACATCCACCAGACTTGCAAAATATTTTTAAGTGTGGCAGTAACTAGTGTTGAGGAAGACGTGAAGGAACAGAAACTCTGACACACTGTGGTGGGCATCACTTTGGTTGGTTGGTTCAACCACTTTGGAAAACAGTTTGTCTTTCCCTATTAAAGTTGAAGATACACATCCCCCAGGACCCAGCAATTCCACTCCTAGCAATACAACCCAGAGAAATGTGTAGATCTTTCCCAAAAGAAATACAGAAGATTCATAGTATATTGCACATAGCAGCCCAAACTGAAAACAACTGAACGGTCCATCAAGAGGAGAACAAGCAGACTGCAGGATTCTATACAGCAAAGGCAATTAAACTACAACACATGTAACAACATTATGGAGCACAGAAATAAGAAGTTGAGCAAAAGAAGCAAGATGCATAGGAACACATACAGGATGGTTCCATTTATATAAAGTGCAAAACAAGCAAAACTAAACTCTTACTTAGGGATGCATAGGTAGATGATAAAACTATAAAGAAAACAAGGAAATTGTTATCATAAATGTTAGGAAAGTGGCTCCTTAGAATTGAATGGGTCAGGGGTGCCTGGGTGGCTCAGTCAGTTGAGCATCTGACTCTAGATTTCAACTCAGGTCATGATTCCAGAGTCGTGGGATGGAGCCATACAACCGGCTGGCTCTGTGCTGATCATGGAGCCCTGCTTAAGATTCTTTCTCTCTCCCTCTGCCCCTCCCCTGCTTGTTCCCCTCAAATTGAAAAAAAAAAGTAGAAGGGTCCATTGTAATTGATGAAGACACAGGGAAGGATTCTGGGGTATGAGAAAAGTTCTATTTCTAGAACTGGGCATGGTCAAACTGGTGTGCACTTGTAAACATTTTTACAAGTGTACAAAGTGTATATTTGTTTTAAATACTTTTCTTAATGTATGTATGTTGTATTTTACAGTAAGAACATTTTTTAAGACCCAGGATACAATTGTGAGTTATGCCAAATTTACAGGAAGGGCTGAAAGAAAAGGAGTCTAGGAAAAAGACAGCAGGCAGCAAACCAGGAGGAGAGAAACAGCTCCCAGATTTCCAAAACGGAGTGAACAACAAGCACCAAGTCTTATCCACCCCTGCTCTGCAGAACACATCAGAGTGGGGCTCAGAGCCACCAGCCTGTGTCCTCACATCCCTAACAGGAATATGATCACATAAGAGAAAAATGAGCGAAGGCATAAGCAGATGAGAATAAATACTATTAGAAGGCAAACATATGGGGAAATGTCTACTCTTCCTTAATGAGTGAAGACATACAAAATTTTAAAAACTGAATGGCCATTTTTTGCCTATTATAGTAGCTAAAATTGAGGGGAGGCGGAAGAAATTACAATATGTCAGGCTGAAAGAGTACCAAATTGATGCATGATTACTGGCTGCTAACACTATGAATAAATACCATTCCTTTAAAATAAAATCTGGCAATATGCATCAGGAAACTTTACACGATCATGCCATTTTACTCAGTACTCTTGCTTCTAGGAATCTATGCTAGGAAAATTATGCAAAGGAAAGAAAAGGATATATGAATGAGTCTGGAAGTGACCCAAGTATCCCTCAACAAGTAAACCATTGAATAGCAACCTTAAGTGCCACTAAGTAAAAATCATAATTATGATAATGGGGAAGGAAGGAAACTAGCATTTATTGAGTGACACTTTTTTGACCTGTATTATAATAAGTGTATTACTTTATCTAGTTTGATGCAACCACCTCCAAAGTCTTTTATTGTTACTTCCATTTACATACAGAGAAACTGTAGCTCAGAGAAGCTCAGAGAAGCAAGTTAACTCATCAAAGCTAACACAGTTGTGAGTGGCAGAGCAAAGATTTGAGTAAACATCCATCTGAATAATAAACCTCTGTTATTTTTACTCCATTACACTACAATATGAAAAAAAAAAAAAACTTCTCCTGGCATTTCCTGAAGTATTTTCCCCCAAACACACAGGTTATGGCTAATAGTGTTTTTTTTAATATCATATTTAGAAGTTTATTTTTTTCAGTTTATTTATTTTGAGGTGGGGGGAGGGAGGAGAGAAACAGACAGATCCTAAGCAGGCTCCTTGCTGTCAGTGCAGAGCCGGACATGGGTCTTGAACTCACGAACTGTGAGATCATGACCTGAGCCGAAACCAAGAGTTGGACACTCAACCGAATGAGCCACCCAGACGACCCTAAAAGGTTTCTTTACCCCTAGACTTCTCAGGCATTTAATTACACTTTCATCTATTCAACAAGTATTTACTGGGTATGTCAGACACTTAGGTGTTGGGGATGCAGCAATGAACCAGAGAGACAAGAACCCTGCCCTCATGAACCTTATATTCCAGTCAGCAGAGGCAAAATGCAAATAAATACCCCAAATCACCTCAGACTGCAGCAGAATTAACAGGGCAACATGATAGATGGGAACTGGGATGTTGGGGGGGGGGGGCTAGCCTAGATGGGTTGATTACAGAAGGTTCCTCTGAGATGACTTTTGAACTGAGACCTCAATGGGCCTGAAGGGAGAGTCTTCTGGCCAGGGGGACAGCAAATTCAAAGACCCCAAGGAGGGAGAGAGTTTGCTGTTTTCAAGAAACAGAAAGAACCACAGCATGGCTGGGAGATAGTGAGTGAAGCATAGTGACCATGGTAAGGAGTTTGGATTCTATTGTAAGAGCAAAGGAAAGCCATTGGAGGGTTTCTGGAGGATCAGTGACATGTTTTGATTTTTTAAAAATCATTCTGGAGGGCACCTGAGTGGTTCAGTCAGTTACACATCCAACTCTTGATTTCAGTTCAGGACATAATCTCATGGTTCATAAGATGAAGCCCCACATCTGGCTTTGTGCTGACAGCACAGAGCCTGCTTGGAATTCTCTCTCTCCCTCTCTTTCTGTCCCTTCCTTGTTCTCTCTCTCTCTCTCCTCCCTCCCTCCCTCTCAATAAATAAATAAACTTAAAAATTAAAATAAAAAAATTCTTGCTGTTCTGTGGCAAATAGGTTAAAGTACGAATGAAGGTAGGAGACCAACGAGGAGACTACTGCAGCAAGCTAGGCAGAGAGGACAGTGGCTTGGGCTAGGGTGGTGACCACAGATATGGAGAGAAGCAGAAGGATTTGGGTTTATATCATGAATATTGAGCCAACTGGACTGGCTGGTGAATTGGAATTGGGTGACAAGTGAAAGGAGGAATCCAGAATGATCTCTAGGTTTTGGGCTTCACCAATTGCGTGGATGGTGGTGTCATTTATTAGAATGGTGAAAATTTGAGAAAGAGAGGGGTTAGGAGGGCCAAATGAATGAGTGGTTATGCTTGAAATATTTTAAATTTGAGCTGCCTATTGGGCATACAAGTGGTGATGCCAGGTGGATTGGCAGTCCAGGGCAGTAGTCAGGGCTGGAGAGAAATTTGGGAGTCCTTGGAACATTAATGGTTTAAAGCCTTGAAACTGGATGAGTTTCCCTAAGGGGAAAAGGTAAATAGAGAAGAGAAGAGGACCTAGGATGAGCCCTGGGGCTGTCCAATATTTAGGCATCCAGTAGAGAAGGAACAACCAAGATAGAAAATTGAGTCGTAAACTGCCAAGATAAGGGCTCTCAAGTGCGGTATTCCCAAGCCTTCTTTTCTTGATCATGGAACCTGTTTGTCATGGGGCAGCTTGTGCTCAGCAAAACACGGAGGGAAATGCTGGCTTACGCTATAGCAAGTGGAAGGGCATAGAAAATGGTATACCAATTATGATTGCAACTGTGCACAGCCATGTACAGAACATGCCTGGCACATGTTGAATAAATTAATGAATGACGAGTAATACGCATATGGACAAAAACCACAACACAAGCACTACCAGGGAGTAAACAAAAATGACAGTAGTTGAGTAGTTGTTAGTACTGAAATATGACTGGAGACAGTTTTTCCAATTTTTCGGCAGTGTTTTGTTGACTATTTTTTTCCTAATGGTGTTTTGCCAATTCTGTGCATCCATCTGTCTCTGCTACATTCAGGGATACTATTCCCAGACACCCTGTAGAAATCCACTCTGCCTGTTTGCTCTTGCTCGTTTTGAAATCCCTGACACCTTTCCTGGACTGTTTAATTTTAATTCCATTCAGTTGTATCAACAAATATTTACAGAATCATCTTCAGCCTACAGAGGTGATATATAGAAGGCCCTGCTTTCACATTGCTCACAGTCTAAAGGGAGATGGATTTGTAAACCTTACTCAAAATCCACTTCTCCTCTAGTCCCCTCTAGTCTTCTTCAGTCTATCTGTGAACTTTGTTTATGCTTTCATGCTTCCAAATCAGTTCCATCTAGCTTCCAGCTGTGGCCCTACCCTTGCCCCTACACCTAGCCCATTAACATACCTAATTAACATAAATAAGCCCCAATGGCAAATATTTGGAATAAAAGATTACAGGGGAGTTTCCACCACATACGTGATTTCTTTGAGTTCCCGAATAAACTGTCTTTACAGACATTTGTTCATTATTGGTTTTTGTTTGTTTGTTTGTTTGTTTGTTTAAAATGTTTATTTATTTTGAGAGAGAGAGAGAGAGCACCAGCATGGGTAGAGGCAGAGAGAGGAGAGAGAGAATCCCAAGCACAGAGCTCAACAGAGGGCTCAATCCCACATACCATGAGATTATGACCTGAGCTAATATCAAGAGTCAGATGCTTAACTGACTGAACCACCCAGGCACCGCTGTTCATTGTTGTTAAACAAGTCTCTGTGTGTATGACTGTTGCTTCTCTTTGTTTTTGAAATAGCTCCTAAGGATTTTCATAGATTTTGCTAGAAGGCACCTTACACTGTAAAACACCCCACCGTCCACCAGGATGTCATCTCATAGAGCTTTGATTATGTTAATTGATACATTTTGCAAAAAAAGAAAAAATACTGGTTCATGCAAACATAATTGCTTATGTTTGTTGAGAGGGTACTATGTGTCAAGCATTGTTCTAAATGCTTTATTCAAATTAATTGGTCAATCTTCCCAACACTCTGTTCTACACAGGAGATCAAGAAATGTTAAGTAACTTACCTGTGATATTACAGCTGGTAGGTGATAAAACTGGGATTCATACCCAGACAGTTGGGCTCCAGAGCTACCCTTACTATACTTGCTACAAACTTACATATACAGATACATCACATATCACTTTTTGTGTTGTTTTAAGTCAATTAACATTGATTACTACCTGGTTCACACTAACCTCTTAAAGCAAACCTAGCATACTTTCACATCATTAAGTTAGAAAGGCAAACACTTTGAGACACTAAAATGACCCACTAGACCATGTGAACTTAATATTCTTTCTAGAAAAAGCATTTTGTTGAGGTTACAGAGGAGTAACAGGTCTAACATTGCTAAAAACAGCTACTATCTTGAAACGTTTTAGGTGTAATACTAATCTCAAAGGAAATAAGCCCCCCAAAGGCCTGTAATTAATTTACTTTGCTTAAGAAATGTCGTTTCAGTGGAGCAAAGACTACCACATTGGAATCTTGCCATGGCACTGTTCCCTATAGAGCCAATTTAGTATTAGGCCAGAGGCCTTGGATGGAATCCAAAGGAGGTTTATTTCTGAAGTAATGAGATACCCTTGCTAGATGGCAACATCACTTCCTGAGGCAGTCTTATGGCCTGGATACAGAGAAAAAGTTTTATAGGAAGATCTTGCTATACTGTTAGCTAACTGAATGATCAGAGTAGCTCTTTTAAGAATAACAAGTTGGTGGAGAAATAGGCACCCTTAATCATGGTCAGTGGGAACATTGGCTGATCTCTCTTTGGAAAAAAGTTTGACAATTACTATGCAAAATTCAAAATTCTTTGTCCCAGCTGTTTCATATGTGGGAATCTATCCTACATATATCTCACATCTGTGTAAAATATACCTTTAAGATGTGTACTGAAGCACTGTTTGTCACAACAAGAGACCAGAAATAATCTCTAAGTGTAAATCAATTGGAAATCAGTTGGATAAATCATGGTACTTCCATCTAATGAAATTCGATGGAGCCATTAAATAAGAGAAAATATTCATACAGTGTAATACTACCAGCAACTTAAAAATAAACTGCTGCTACTCACAAAAGAAGTCAAATACAGAGGAATGTCTACTATATGCCTCCATCTATATGAAGTTCAGAATTTTCCTTTCTGGCTAAGATGAAGTAACAAGGACCAGATTTATTTTCCTGTCTGAAATAACAACAACAACAACAACAAAATAGAATATATGAAACTTTGGATTATGATTTTCAACACACTGGACATCAGTAAACGAAAAAAGCAAATTTCAGTGATCCCTGAGAGACCAGAAACAAACTAGGTGAGCCCTACAATTGTCCTGGCTTACTACTGTGTGAGAGTCTCCAGGCGATGGTTCAGGGAGGGGGAACCGAGTTTGAGCCCAGTGGACTTTCTGAATTGAGTAAATGGGGCTGAGAGTCCAGGAAGACCAAAGCAGCTGGAGTTAGCTTAGCAGGACAGTATTCCAGAGAGGAGGGCACTTCACAGAAAGAGAGACCCTCAGAGATCTGCAGAGAGTATTCCTCAAGTATTCAGATGAGTACTGATGAGTTTGAAGGAAACTGCCTGAAAGGAACAGGAGCAATTGCTGGGGCTACATAGGACCATAAGTAGCTCATGTTCCTACCAAATAAGAGCTGAAAAACTCCTAACTCATGGGGAATTGATTAGCATCTTCAGAAGGCTATTGCCTCAGTAGTGGGGCCAAATTAGATCTAGACTGAAGGCTATTCTGAGCCTTGCTTAACAAAGCTTTTAAAATGAGCCTCAAAGGAATTGTTTCCAAGTAACTTAATTGCATCCCAGAAAAAAACCTCAAGAAACCTTAAAGGAATATAAAAATCTAGCACACACAAACATAAATTCACAATGTCTATTATCCAATCAAATAATAAACATTGTGTAAGGCAGAATTACAAAATGGCTCCCCAAGACCTCCTGACCTAATCCCAAGAACTGTGAAATATGGTCTAATAGTATACCCATGATTATGTTAAGTTTGATGACAAAAGCTATTTGGGGGATGTAATTAAGAATACTAATCAGTTGAGGCGCCCAAGTGGCTCAGTTGGTTAAGCGTCCGACTTTGGCTTAGGTCATGATCTGTGGTTTGTGGGTTTGAGCCCTGTGTTGGTCTCTGTGCTGACAGCTCAGAGCCTGGAGCCTGCTTCAGATTCTGTGTCTCCCTCTCACTCTTCCCCTCCCCCATTCATGCTATGTGTCTCTCTCAAAAAAAAAAAACATTAAAATTTTTTTAAAAAAGTAAAAATTAATAAAAAAAGAATACTAATCAGTTGACTTTGAATTAATCAAAAGAGATGCTGGTGGGTCTAATCTAATCACTGAAATCTTAAAAGGGGAGTGTTTTCTCTGGATGGTAGTGGAGGATAAAGTTAGAAAGATTCCAAATGTGAGAAGGATTCAACAACACCATTACTAACTTGAAAATGGAGAGAGCCAAGGGTAAAGGGATAAAAGTGGCCCTGAGAAACTGAGAGTGGCCTGAGGCTGTCAGCCAACAAGAAAACAGGGACCTCAATCCTACAGGTACATGGAAATCTCCTGAATGAGTTTGGAAGCAGACTCTTTTCCAAAGGCTCCAGATAAGAGTCTAGACCAGCTGACTCCTGTTTTTCATTCTTGTGAGACCCTAAGAAGAGAATCCAGCCAAGCCTACCCATACTTCTGACCTATACAACTGTGAGATTATAAATAAGTGTTGTTGTTTGAAAGTGCTAAGTTTTGGGGCGCCTGGGTGGTGCAGTCGGTTAAACATCCGACTTCAGCCAGGTCACGATCTCACGGTCCGTGAGTTCGAGCCCTGCATCAGGCTCTGGGCTGATGGCTCGGAGCCTGGAGCCTGTTTCAGATTCTGTGTCTCCCTCTCTCTCTGCCCCTCCCCCGTTCATGCTCTGTCTCTCTCTGTCCCAAAAATAAATAAACGTTGAAAAAAAAAATTTAAAAAAGAAAGTGCTAAGTTTGTAGTAATTTGTAGTTAAAAAAAAACTAATAAAGTCATGTAAAGATGTAAAACAATACAACCCCTAAAAGAAGAAAAATCAATCAATATAAACAGAATCAGATGATATATTTAGTAGACAGGGATGTTAAAACTGATATTAAAATATCTTTCATATATTCAAGAAGATAGAGGAAAGAATAGCATAATAAGAAGAGAAATGAATAATATTTTTAAATACCCAGATTAAATGTCCTATAAATAACTGAGATGAAAAATATTCTAGGTAAAACTAACAGAGGATGTGATACTGCAGAAGGCAAGATTGGTGAACTTGAAAGCAGATAAAATAAACTTCAGAGCAAAAACAATATTAGCAAGTACAAAGAGGGAAATTACATAACAATAAAAGGGTTACAGAAATGATGTCAGCAAATTGGCCACCTAGGCAATTCCAAATGCGCATCTTTCCACAGAAACCTCAAAAAGCAAGAATAAACTGTTAGAACCAACTTTGTCAGAACTCTGGAAAATGGTCAAAGTTTTACAGTAACTAAGCAAATGCTGAATCAAGAAAGAGGAAACTTGAAATAGGGAAACTTTGTGGCTTTGTATTTGCCCCACTCCTTCCCTGGCTGGGTGTTGGTGCTGAAGATGACTACCTAACCTGTGTGTCCCTGGTCCCTGGTTTCAGAGGGAGCAGAGAAGATTTCATTTGAAAATCATTTTGTTCTAAGCTCTCTGGGGACTACCTAAAGGACTGATTGAAAATGCTTGTTTCTATTTTACTTACCTCAAAACTTGCTCAGGGAAGAAGGGTGGCAAGCATTGCCTGAAAATTTGTAAGGTAAAAGAAAAGCCTGAAGCCTTCTGGGGCAAAAGATTATAGTTGAGACATACAACAGATCACCTAAAGCCTGGGTGAGTTTCTTTGGGACGTTAGGACATTCAAAAGCACTTATATGTACTGGAGAACTTAGAAAGCCACATGCATGCCCAGAACAGAATGCATGCTCAGAAAAGATCTGAAAAGACTCTAATGTTTCATCTCTGGGTGATCTCAAAACTCAGTGCAAGCAGCAAGTGAAGGCTAAAGCAGAGCTGTAAATGGTCTGGCTAAATATTGAAAGAGTGACCCCACACAGAGCCAATCCACAAATACTGGGAAAGGAGTGGTTTGTTAATTGCATGTTTTCATTCTTGATGGTCAAGGAAACCTATGTTAAAATACTAGCTGTACGCAAGCTGAAAGAACAGAGAATTCAGGGCCCCACTAGAAGGAATACAGTCTTTACAAAAACAGTTTGGAAAAGTCGCTAAATGAATGTATGACTACAGCCTTCAACAGTCAAGAACAGCAAACCATGAGGAAGGACAAGAATCTGATTTCCAGAGTTGCCACACTATAATATTTGAACGTCCAATTTCAATCCAAAAAACACAGGCATAGAAAGAAATAGGAAAGTATGGCCCACTCACATGAAAAGAATAAATTGGCAAAGATTGTGCCTGAGGATATCCAAGCATGGGACTTAATAGACAAAGACTTTGAAACAACTCTCTTAAATATGTTCAAAGAGCTTAAGGACAGCAGGGCACCTGGGTGGCTCAGTCAGTTAAGCGTCCAACTTTAGCTCAAGTCATGATCTCACTCTCTGTGAGTTCAAGCCCCACATCGGGCTCTGTGCTGACAGCTTAGAGCCTAGAGCCTACTTTGGATTCTGTGTCTCCCTCTCTCTCTGCACCCCCCAACTCATGCTTTGTCTCTCAAAAATGAAAAGATGTTTAAAAAAAAATTTTAAGAGCTTAAGGAGCACTATCAACAACAGCCAAAGGACAGAAAGAGCCCAAATGTCCATTGATGGATGAATGGATAAAGAAGATGTGGTATATATATACAATGGAATATTACTCTGCAATCAAAAAGAATGAAATCTTGCCATTTGCAACTACATGGTTGGAACTAGAGGGCATTATGCTAAGCGAAATTAGTCAGAGAAAGATAAATATCATATGACTTCACTCATATGAGGATTTTAAGACACAGAACAGATGAACATAAGGGAAGGGAAGCAAAAATAATATAAAAACAGGGAAGGGGACAAAATAGAAGAGACTCTTAAATATGGAGAACAAACAGAGGGTTACTGTAGGGGTTGTGGGAGGGGGGATGGGCTAAATGGGTAAGGGAAATTAAGGAATCTACTCCTGAAATCATTGTTGCATTATATGCTAACTAATTTAGATGTAAATTAAAAAAATAAATTAAATAAAAAATAAAAAAAAAAGAGCTTAAGGAAACCATGAACAAAGAACTAAAGGAAGCCAGGAAAATTTCGTATGAGCAACATATGAATATCAATACAGAAATCAAAAAATTATAAAAAGGAACAAATAGAATTCTAGAGCTGAAAAGTACAGGAACTGAAATGAAAAATTTACTAAAGGGGATTAACAGCAGATCTGAGTAGGCAGAAAAAAGAATCAGCAAATTTAAGATAAGGCAATTAAAATTACTCAATTTGGGGAGCCAGAAAAAAAAAAGAATGAAGAAATGTGAACAGAGCATAAAGGAAGCAGGCCAACATACACCTATAATGGAGCTCCTTCTGTAGCTGCAGAAGGAGAAAAGAGAGAGAAAGGTGCAGAAAGAATGTATGAAGACATAATGGCCCCAGACTATCCAAATTTGATGAAAGACATGAATCTACAAGAAGTTCAACAAAAATAGGATACATTTTAGAAGATTCACACCAAAACACATTAAAAACAAACTATCAAAAGACAAAAAAAGCATCTTTTTTTTTAAGTTTTTTAAACATTTATTTATTTTTGAGAGACAGAGACAGAGCACAGGTGGGGGAGGGGCAGAGAGAGAGGGAGACACAGAATCTGAAGCAGGCTCCAGGCTTTGAGCTGTCAGCACAGAGCCCAAGTGGGGATTGAACCCACAAACCATGAGATCATGACCTGAGCCAAAGTTAGACACTTAACCGACTGAGCTACCCAGGCACCCTGACAAATAAAGAATCTTGAAAGCAACAAAAAAGAAATGACTCAGCATGTACAAGGGGATCCTCAATAAGACTTACAGCTGATTTCTCACCAGAAATCATAAAGGCCAAGAGACAGTGGGATGACATATTTAAAGTTCTGAAATTAACTGTCAACCAAGAATTCTATATTTAACAAAACTGTCCTTCCAAAATGAAGGACAAATTACAACATTCCCAAATAAACAAAATCTGGGAGAATTCATTATCTGTCGAAATGAAAGGACATTAAGCACAAATATAAAGCTATATGAAGAAATAAAGGTCCCCAATGAAGATAACTACCTAGGTAAATATAGAAATGAGTATTGTTGTATTTCTGGTAACTCCAATTTTTTTTTTATTTCCTACATAATTTAAAATACAAATGCACACAAAATAATTATAAATCTATGTTATTGGTCACACAATGTAAAAAAAAAACATAATTTGTTACAACAACAACATAAAAGGAGGGGCTGAGCTGTATAAGAGATTTTTTGTATGCTATTAAAGCTAAATTGGTATCAATTCATACTAGATCATTATAAACTTAGCATGTTAATTATAATCACTACAGTAACCACTAAGAAAATATCTAAATGTGTAAACAAAAGGAAATGAAATCAAAACAGTATACTACAAAATAAAAGGATCAAATTACCAAGAATACATAGCACTTCTAAGTGTGTATATGCCAAACAATAGAGCTGCAGTATATATGAAGCAAGAATTGATAGAATTGGAGGGAGTAATAGACAAAGCCACAATTATATTGAGGATTTCAACAACCTTCACTCAACAATTGATAGAAGAAATAGATGAAAAATCAGGAAGAGTATAGAAGTAATTAACAACACCAATGACCAACAGGACCTAATCTACATTTCTAGATCACTCCACCTAACAATGGCAGAATATATCATATTCTTTTCAACTATCCACAGAACATTCACCAAGAGAGACCATATAACCCTGGGCCACTAAAAAAAAAATCAACAAGTTTAAAAGAGCTAAAATAATATAGCAGGCCTTCTCTTACCACAATGATATCAAGTTAGAAGTCAATAACAGAAAAATGGCAAGAAAATTGCCAAACATTTGGATACTAAGCAACATACCTCTAAATAATCCATGGTTCAAAAATGAAGTCTCAAGGGAAGTAGAAAATGAACATTGAACTGATTGAAAAAAATATATACAAAATCAAAGCATGTAGGTCACAGCTATAGCAGTTCTGAGAGGGAAATTTATGTAACTAAATGCTTTCATTAGAAAAGAGGCAAGGTCTCAAATCCATTCCATAATCTAAACTCTCCCCTCAAGAACTAAAAAACAAAATAAAAATAAAACAAAAACAAAAACACACCAGCAAAACAGACCCAAAGCAAACAGAAAAAAAAGAAATAATAAAAGATAAGAAATTAATGAAATAAAATTGAAAACAAATTTGAAGACAAAAAATTTGAAAACAAAAAAAACAATAGAGAATCAATGAAACAAAAATATTGTTGCTTGAAAAGATGAATAAAATTAACAAACTTCTAGCAAGACTAGAAAAAAAAGAGAAGACAAAACTAACCAGTATCAGGAAAGAAACAGAGACAGACCTTGTGGACATCTCTACACACATAAATTTGACACTTAGATGAAATGAACCAATTCCTCTGAAGAAAGCTGAATTTGTAATTTAAAATTCCTCCAAAAGAAATATTCAGATCTGGTGGTTTCCTTGGAGAGTTCCACCAAATGTCCAAAGAAGAATGAATGCCAATTCTATACAATCTCTTCCAGAAAATAGAAGAGGGAAAACTTCCTAACTCATTTTATGTGGGCTTGATACCAGAACCAGACAAAGACAGTACAAAAAGAAAACTACAGATCAATATCCCCCATGAATATAAATGTAAAATCCACAGCAAAATATCAACAAATAAAATTCAGTAATATATAAAAAGAATTACACACCATGACCAAGTAGGTTTTATTCCAAGAGTTCAAATCTGGTTCAGTTTGAAAATCATCCAATGTAATCCGTCATGTTAACAGACTAAAAGAATAAAAATCACTCGATTATATCAAGGCATGCAAAAAAGGCATCTGAAAAAATTCAATACTTACTCATTTTTTTTGTTTTTGGAGGGTTTTTTGGTACCATTTTTAAGTACTATTTTATTTAAGACATTGCATTTTCTAGTTAAAAATACAGTGCTTATACAGTGCAATGTTGTATTTCCTTTCCCTGTGCACATATTCCATATTCAAGTATCAAGAATCCCCAGTGTATTTACTATAGCAGCTCAACTTTAAAACTGCCATGGAATTTGCTACAAATTTGGGTCCTTCAAATGTTTTGTGTGGAAACTTATTCATTTTTTTAAAACTCTCAGAAAACTAGGAATAGAGGATAACTTCCTCAAAATAAAAGAAAATAAAAGGAAAGAAAGAAAGAAAGGGAAAGAGAACTTCCTCCAGTTAGTAAAGAACATCTGTAAAAAACCCTAACACTAACATACTAAATGGTGAAAGACTGGATGTGTTCCTCCATAAGATCAGGAACAAGGCAAGCATGTCCAGTCACCACTCTTAGTCAACATAGTACTGGAAGTCCTAGCCAGTGTGATAAAACAAGAAAATGAAATAAAAGGCATATAGATTGGAAAGTAATAAATAAAACGATCTCTATTGAGAGATGGCATGATGGCCTTTTTAAAAAATTTATTTTATTTTTTTTTTTAGAGAGAGAGAGAGTGCGAGCAGTGGAGGGGCAGAGGGAGAAAGAGAGAGAATCGCAAGCAGCCTCCATGCTCAGCATGGAGCCTAATGCAGGGCTCAATCCCATGACCCTGGGATCATGACCTGAGCTGAAACCAAGAGTCAGACACTCAACCAACTGAGCCACCCAGGCACCCCAGTATGATGGTCTATATAGAAAATCACAAGAAATCTATAAGACAAACAATAACAACAAAACAAACAAAAAAACCCCAACCTCCTAGAACTAATAAATGAGTTCAGCAAGGCTGTAGGATACCAGATCAACATACAAAATCCAATTGCATTTCTAAGTACTAGAAATGTACATGTGAAAACCAAAATTAAAATTATAATATCATCCACAATCACTCAAAGAAAATACATAGATAAAAATCTAAGAAAATATATATAAGAATGGTAGGCTGAAACTACTAAATGCTGATGAAAGAAATCAAAGATTTAACTACAGGGAGAGATGTACTGTGCTCCTGAATTGCAAGACTCAACACAGTAAGGGTGTCGGTTCTCCCCAAAACGTTTTGCAGGTTTTACACCATTCTTATCAAAATCTTAGCAACATTTTTTTCTTGATACAGACAAGATTATTCTAAAATGTATATGGAAGCTACAAAGAACTAGAGAGGCTAAAACAATTTTGAAAAAGAATAAAGTGGGAGGAATTACTCTACACAATTTTAAGACATAGTATGTAGCTACACAAATTGAGACTGCATGATAGGGGTGCCTGGGTGGCTCAGATGGTTGAACGTCTGACTCTTGATTTCAGCTCAGGTCACAATCCCAGGATGGTGGGATCAAGCCCCACATCAGATTGAGCTGGGCATGGAGCCTGCTTAGGATTTTCTCTCTGTCTCTGTCTCTGCCCCTCTCCTCCCCATCCCTCTCCCCCGCTCATGCACTTTCTCTCTCAAATAAAATCTTTAAAAAAGACTGCATGATATTGTGTGATATTGGGGAGGGACAGACACATAGATTGATGGAACAGAATAGAGAATCCAAAACAAATTCATACAAGTACAGACAACTGAATCTTAACAAGTGCAAAAGCAATAATGAAAGATAGCTTTCTCAATGAATGATGCTGGAGCAATTGGGCATCTATAGGCCCCCAAAAAGGACTTTGATCTAAAGCTCACACTTCGCACAAAAATTAACTCAAATGGATCATAGATTTAAGTGTAAAACATAAAACCATAAAACTTTTAGAAATGAAATAGGAGAAAATCTTTGGGACCTAGGGCTTGATAAACAGTTCTTAGTCATAACATAAATCCATAAAAGAAAATATATTAAGGACTTTTGCTCTAGAAAAAAAACCTCTTAAGAAGAGGAAAAGACAAGCTCAGAGACAGGGAGAAAATATTTGCAAACCACATATCTTACAAAGGACTCATATTTAGAATACATAAAGAGCTCCTGAAACTCAACATTAAAAAAACCCAATGAGAAACTGAAGAGAATATACAGACAGAAAATTAACACATGAAAAGATGCTTAACATCATTAGCCATTAGGTAATGTATATTAAACCACAGTGATGTATCAGTACACACCTATCCAAATGGCTAAAATTAAAAAAAAGATGTGATAACACAAAATGCTGGTGAGTAGGCAAAGAAATGGGATTGCCCAAACATTGCTGGTAGGAATGTGCAATGGTGCAGCCACTCTGAAAAAGGGTATGGCAGTCTCTTGCAAAACTAAACACGCTTACCATACATCTCAGCAATAACACTCTTGCAAATTATCCTAGAGAAATGAAAACCTGTATTCACATAGAAACCTGTACACACACGTTTATATAGCCACTGTATTGGTAATAACCCCCAAATGGAAACAACCCAAATGTTTTTCAATGAGTGAATGGGTAAACAAACTGGTGCATCTATGATTATTACTGAAAATCATACAAATATTAGAGATAAGCAAGAATGCTTTGGGAGTGCAGAGGAGTGCCTTGCTCACCCTGGAAGAAGTAGAGAAGAGGGTAAGGGAAGACTTCCAGGAGGAAGTAGCACTGGAGCTTGGTCTTGAAAGGTAAATATAAGTTAACTAGATAAAAAATGGGAGAAGAGCACTCCAGGTAGACAGAACAGCATGTTCAAAGGCATGGAGTCTTAAGAGAGCACCATACATTTGAGGGCATGCAAATGGTAACTCGATGTGATTAAAGCCCTGTGAGGACTAGCAAGAGATGAGGTTGCATATGTCAGCAGAAAGGCCCTTGGGTCTCCAGGCTAAGGACCCTCTCAGACTGCAGGGAGCCACTGAAGGAATGAGTGTCATATCTGGGTTTCTGAGGGCTCTCTGTGAGACGCTGGGGAGGGTAGCTTGGAGAAGGGTGAGACTGACAGCTAAGAGACCACATGTGGAGGCTTTTCCAATGGTCCAGAGAATGTTCAAAATCCTGTGGCAGGGGCAAAGAGGGCACGGGACAAGGGCAAGAGATGCTTGGTGAATCTCAGCAAAGTGCTCATTGTTCACTGTACAATGATGAGGAGCAGAGGAGATGAGCTGTTTAGAAGGCAGAATTCATTAGAAATGGAGACCACTTCCTGAGGATGAGGACAAAGAAGACCTCTTCCCCACTGTCCCCCCTCTGCCTTGTCCACAATACTCTGTCCACTGCCCTCCCCCTACACCATGTTCCTTCTTGCCTCTGTGCTTCTGGGCTTGGGAGGTCCAGTAGGCAGAGGTGATCACCTTCCAGATTACTCAGAATGAACACATTAATGCATAAACCAGAGGCGAATTGATTTCTGTAAGGTGGGGGCATAACTTGGCCCTGGCACCTCTTGGGCAGAGTGCCCCCTTGTAAGGGCTCAGATGCCTGGGAAGCTGACTTGAATATACACTCAAAACAAAGGGAACTGGGTGTTCTTGGATTTCACATAGGGGATGGCAAAGTGTAGGGCAGTGTCATCATGCAGAACGTACCAGCTTGGAAGTCAGATTTGAGTTCAGAGGCCAACCCTGCCACAGTCCCTAGATGTGCAAACTTGAACATGCTTCTTAATTCCTCTGAGCCTGTTTCTTCGGGTCTAAAATGGCAATGGTGATATTCTGCAAAACAAAGACTGTTGTGAAAATAGGGGTGCCTGGCTGGCTCAGTCAGTAGAGCAATGTGGCCCTTGGTCTTGGGGTTGTGAGTTCGAGCCCCACATTGGGTGTAAAATCTTAGGGTGATGCCTGGGTGGTTCAGTCAGTTAAGCGTCCAACTCTTGATTTCCAGCCAGGTCATGATGTCACAGTTCATGAGCTTGAGTCCCCCATTGGGCTCCACAGTGTCATTGTGGAGTCTGCTTGGTATTCTCTCTCTCCTGATCTCCCTGCCCCTCCCTCCCAAGATAAATAAACTTAAAAAAATAAAAAATAAAAATAAATAAAATAAAATCTTATGGGTGTCTGGGTGGCTCAGTCTGTTAAGCATCTGACTCTTGATTTCAGTTCAGGTTGTGATCTCACAGTTTGTGGGGTAGAGCCCCACATTGGGCTCCATGTTGGGCATAGAGCCTGCTTGAGACTCTCTCTATGTCCCTCTCCTTCTGCCCCTCCCCTCCTCACACATGCATGTGTGTGTCCATGTGTGCACTCTCTCTCAAAAAAAATTTAGTATAAATAAATAAATAAATAAATAAATAAATAAATAAATATCATTTAAAAAAACTGTTGTGAAAACTCAAAGAGATACTGAAGGGAAAGCATCTGACTCATGCTACATATGCCACTTGTGTTGGTTGTTTTCCACTGTCTCAAATGAACACCGCCTCTGAAAAAAATCTACCTCACTAGATACTGGAATATTAATGTTCTCCAGAAACTGCTTGCTTAGACAATGCTAGACAAACATAGATGGAATCTTCTTCTCTGAAGCACTTTAAAAAGAATTACAGTTGTTCAAAGCTTCATTCTCTCATGCCAGACATGTTACAAGGGCATGAAGAGGATTAGAAAGTTCTTTGGCCACTGTGCTCAGGAGACCCATCCATCCCATTGGCAATATACCTGCATCCATTTGCCATAATGGGTGGCTACTTTTGCAGGTGGCTGATCTCATCCACCGTGTACTGATTTTTCTTTCTTTCCATTTCCAAAGGTGACCTTTTCCTACCCTTATCTGCAGAGGCTGGGGCCCAGAGCTCCCCATGGATTTACCACCTCTGAATGGGATCAATTAGATCTCTATGCTCTGTTGCTTCAAGCTCCCCTTTCGGAATAAGCTCTGCTAGGGTCTCAAATGGGAAAGAAATTGCAGCCTTTTGTTTGTACAGCAGGTAGGGCAGGACAGTGAGTCTCGGTCAAGGTTTGTGGACTTCTGGGAAAAAGACTGCCAGCTTCCCTTCCTAAGTATTCCTTGTTTAAGAAATACATGAAAGAATCAGTCTGAGGAGGTAATTAATAGAAAATACAACTGGCATCCATTCCTGGCTCTGACTCACTGTGCACACTCCCGCAGTCGTTACCATGGTTTCAAGGCTGAAGTTTTCTCCTCTCTGCCCCCCTGCCTGCTCTTACGTTCATTTGTCACTCTGCTCCACAGACTCCTCCACAGTCGGTCTCCATAGACTGGTGCCGACTTAACCCTGTAGAGAAGCTGGCTTTTATGGTGTTTGTTTTACAAATAATGTTTATTGCTCTTTTTTCTTGAATAAAAGAAAAATACATGCCAATTGATATAAACACAGTATAATATAAACAGAAATAAATAAAAGGTAGTCACAAACTCACATTCCAGAATGAACACTTCAGATTTTTTTTTAAGACTTGATTTTTTTTTAAGTGATCTCTTCACCCAACTTAGGCCTTGAACCCACAACCCCAAGATCAAGAGTCACACGTTCCACCGACTGAGCCAGCCAGGCACCCTGAACACTTAAGATTTTATATTTCCTTCCCTGCCTTTTTGTGATGCATACTGCATAGTTGAGATTGTATATGATTCTTAATCTGACTGCCTTACAGTGCTTTTGACCTTGAAACCCCCCAGCAGACCAATGTCTTCTCCTTTGAGCTATTGGCCCCTAGATACTGCTTCAGGTAAGTTCAGCCACTTACACAAACTTGTTTATTATAGTTGTTGCTGTTATCTGCTGGAACACACAGAGCTCTCACAATATTTCAGGCACTAAGCATTTGTCAGGTGCATCTGCCATTTAATACTGGCTCTTCACTGGGATCTGAACTCTGCTTCATTCCCACTCTTCATTCCACGGTCGGTGGTCACAGGAAGGGCTGTTCCCTATGAAAAACCAGAAGTAAAGTGCCTCCTGGGCTCCTGGCTGTGGATGAGCTGATGAACATGAGGTCATACTGACATTGTCAAATTCCATCCCCCCAGCCAGACTTGGAAAGTCAGTACATGGGCAGGATCCACCTCACAAGCAGAGAACCAATGATCCCCTCAGCATTGGATGTGTTTCCTACAGTTTATCACTCCCAATCCGAAACAAAGAGTGCCCAAGATGTGGTATGTCCAGAAGTCACAGCAGTACAACAAGAGGGGGCTGCTTGTTACGTATGAGTTGGGGGTGGGCACAGTATCAAAAGTGCTTGATCCTTTGGTCTGGGCATGAAGCACCGAAGTCCAGCAAGGCTGTATCCAAACACTAAACTCTGAACTGGAGTTCTGGCTGGTAGTGGCAAGCTGGGACAGCTATCTTATGGAGCCTAAGAAAAAGGTTTGACCTTATATACAAATCAGGAGAAGAGGGGTTACAGATAAGGGAAGAAAGTGTGGGGACACAAATTCAAAACTCATTCATCTTACTCTAACATTCTGTGAGTTAGTCGTTGGTTTCTGTGCTTTACAAATATAAACTTGTTTAATTCTCTTAACACCCTGTGAGTAGGTACTATTATCATCAACTCCATTTTACAGATAGTGAAACTGAGCCAAAGAAGGATGAGGTAATTTCCTCAAGGTCACAGAGCTTGTAGCCAGATGGTGGAGCAGTCTGGCAGCCAGGCAGTCTGGCTCCAGAATCCATGCTTTTAAGTATTTTATACTGCACCATTACAGAAAATTTGGAAAATACACAGAAACATATACAACAACCTGTACTAGCACCACTGGTCACATTTTGCTAGGTGGTAGCCTTCCTGTCTTTTATGCATATATAATAGAGCACACTATATACTTTTTCTAAAAAATGAACCATATTCTATAGCTTGGTCTGTAACCTTCCTTAAGTCCATTTCCTGTGTCAGCTTTTCAGACAGCTTTACACTCATTATTTTAAATGGCGCATATCCTTTTGTGTGATTGAAAACATTATTTATTTAAGCAATACCCCACTGAGGAACATTTAGACCGCTTCCAATTTTTCTCCATGACAGAGTTCTGCAAGAGGCAGAACGGTGATAGCTTTTTTTTTTTTAACTATCTTCTAAATCCAATCAGCTACAACCGCAGAATAAAATTTAAAAATGAAAAACCTCAAGAGAGAGCAAGGCCTACGCGTAGGAGAGAGCAGGAGGAGGGGGCAACCACCGCGGCTCTTCCTCCTTTCCCTTTGTCTGGCGGCCCCGCGGGATTGGCTAGAGCCGGCGCCAAGGGACTGCAGAGGCCCGCACCTTCCACTACGCATGCGTGGAGGAGATGTGCAGGGGAGTGAAGGAGCATGGGAGCTAGCGCAAATAATGGCGTGCGATAGAAGGAACAGCAACAACAAAAAAAACGCAAAGGCGGGGTTTCCCGCCCCTGCTTCACCATTGGCTCCGCCCGTCTAACAGAACCGAACTTCTTATTGGTCAGACATCTTCAGCTCCATTGGTCCGCGGGCCCAAGGACCGGGTCTGCCCCAAATTATGCCTGCTTCCAGGGCCACAGCAAAAACTGTCAAGTTCGATGCCGTTTTCAGGCATTTGTTTCGGACATGCCCGTGGGGCCTGAAGGGGCTTTGTCAGGCAACCGAAGCCTTTGACAGTACGGCCCCAAGATTCGAAGATGCCGCCCAAGGGAAAAAGCCGTTCCGGGAAAGGGGGGAAAGGTAGATCGGCCAAAGCAGCCAGAGACAATGGGATCGGATGAGGAGCGAGGGGAGGAAGCCGACCGGCGACCCCCAGGGCCCGGGACGGGGCAGTGGGTGGCCAGTGACTAAAGGATTGACCCGGAAGTGAGAAGTTGGAGACAGTGCGGACTTCTCTGGAAAGCCTTTATTGAAAACGTAGGGGAGGGGCGCCTGGGTGGCTCAGTCGGTTAAGCGTCCGGCTTCGGCTCAGGTCACGATCTCACGGTCTGTGAGTTCGAGCCCCGCATCAGGCTCTGGGCTGATGGCTCAGAGCCTGGAGCCTGCTTCCGATTCTGTGTCTCCCTCTCTCTCTCTGCCCCTCCCCCGTTCATGCTCTGTCTCTCTCTGTCTCAAAAATAAATAAATGTTAAAAAAAAAAAAAAAGAAAACGTAGGGGAATTAGATGGTAGATAGAGGAAGACAAAGGACTAAGAGGAAGTTTTGATGGTTTCTTCAAAATGGGGAAAACTTGGGAGTGAGGCTGACGTAAAGGATCCGGTAGAGTTAGAGAGGTAAGGGGCCGGAAGGAGTGAAGTTGGAGAAAATGGGGTCTAGGACAGAGGTGGAGAAGTTGACCTTTGAATAGGAGAAAGGACACTTTATGCTCGAGGCCATAGGGAAAGAGACGAGGATGGGTGTGGTTGTAAAAATTGGGGCCACAATGGGGAGTTGTTTATAGGATATCATGATTCATGGCCTCAATTTCTTGTTAAAGTGGAAGGCAAGGGTAATTTTTAAGACCGAGGGGCAAGGACTGAGTGAGGTTCTTAAGAGTGGTAAAGGTTTGGAGTCGTCATTGGGGGTGATGGGAAAGGGGAGGAAACACTAATAAAAGGATCAGCCCTCAAGGCTGAGAGCCTAAGGTTGAAGGCCATGAATTTGTAGAGGACACAATCTGCACAGTCATGATTTACCTGGTAACTTGCAACTGACACAATATAAGATTGAAAAGAGCAAGGTGTAGCCTTGAGCCAAGGTTGAGGGTTTGTTGGACAATGAGAATAGAATAGCAGAACAAGTGAATTAAGGGTGACAGTGGGAACACAGATGATGGAGCATGGGGTCCAGACTGGCAGGGGAAGGAGAAATGGGTAGCCCAGGGAAACACATCAGGATAAAGGTACCGAAGTTGGGAGTGATTTCTGTGAAGTCAAAGAGCCTGTGTTGTGGGAGTGAGGCATGAGAAGGCTGGAAGAACATGAAGTTGTAGCCAGAGACTGAACTGTTAGTTCTCGGTGGCACAGTTCCATCGTGTTGTGCCCTTGGGAGCAGGTGGCCTGGAGTAGAAGGCATGGACATTGAGGAGGAGGGAGGTCCAGAAGTGTGAAGGTAGGTTGTTGGGTGATTCCTCAGCCTAGGTGGTGAGGTCATCCAAGATGATGGCAAGAGTGAGGATGGAAAGGCAGCCTGAAACTGCTGCCAGAGTCCTCAGTCAATCAAAGGGAGTGAAGTGGTGGCAGTCAGAAGATGGCAGCATCCAGCAGGGGAGAGGCTGGGATAACAGGAATGCATCATCGTTCAAGAGTGAATGTACAGCAAACCCACTTAAGAGTTTGGTGTAATAAAACTCCTTTGGCAGTAACATTTTCCTAGGCATTTGGTGATCAGCATTTTGGGTTTTCAGTTTAGTTGGACATTTATTGAACAACTGTTGTGTGCCAGGTACTGTGCTAGGCATTGGAGATACTAAGACAAGTAAGATGGAATCTCCTGATTAAAACTTTTCAGTGGTTCCCTATTGTAGGTTCCTTAGTGGGGCTCATAGGCCCTCATGCCCTAACCTTCAGCCATTTCCCCAGGGCTTACTTATCTCACAGCACTCACACCTCAGACTTGGATTCATCCATAGTTTCATACACACCACGATGTTTGACCACCCTGGGGTGTCTCCTCATCCTTGTCCTTTCTTCACTTAGCTTCCATTCATCCAGGAAACCTTTCCTGACTGGCTAAAATGGCTCTCTGTGCTTCCACAGCCTCTGTCCATAGATCACAGGTCATTCTCCTGAAATGATCTGTTTACGTACCTGTCTTCCCCAGTAGAATATGAATTTCCTGAAGGAAGATACCATGGCTTGTTCATCTTTGTATGCCCAGTGTCTAATAGTTATTTAGGAAATGTTTATTGAACTGAACATTTAATCCAGCAGTAGTTCTTAGGAACATCAGCCTCTAACAGTAAGTATGCTGCCACAGACACCAAAGTTGGTGTAGTGGTGAGATGACATAATAGTAAAATGTAAGATGCTCCCTGTGGTGGTTAATCTGAATACCGACAACTTTTCTTAGTAAGGTATCAATAGGCAATGCAGGAGACTCCAGGAATTTGGACAATGAATACATTCTTTAGCCAAATATGGGTGGTGGGAAATTTGATCTTTATTTAAAATAGATTCTTAGAGATTTTACTTATTGGAATTGTGAGTACTCAAATACATAGTTGCAGTGCTTATTAGAAATCTTACAGGAGTGGGGCGCCTGGGTCGCTCAGTCTGTTAACGTCCGACTTCGGCTCAGGTGAGGATCTTATGGTTTGTGAGTTCGAGCCCTGTATCAAGTTCTGTGCTAACAGCTCAGAGCCTGGAGCCTGATTCAGAGTCTGTGTCTCCCCCTCTCTCTGCACCTCCCATGCTCATGCTCTGTATCTCTCTGTCTCTCAATAATAAATAAATGTTAAAAAAAAAATCTTACAGGAGCTCGGGGATTTGCCCTTAGAAGCAGGATTTCAAATTGGGTCCAGAGAATCTGGACCAGACTTTTGGCACTCTCATTCATCCATTAGCACACTCACTTGTATATCTGTTTTCTACGAAGGGCTTATGTGGGCATGAATTTCTTGTTTTAAGAGAGGTGAGTCACAGATTAATTGTAGCTTCATGTAGTAAAGTGGCAGAGTGCCCCTTTGAAGCATGGTGCTATGACAGAAGTATCCACTCCTCTTGTATTGGACCTTTCTGTAAATGTCAAGATGCATTTTAAATGAGTACCTATGATCTCTTCTCTAAAGGGGGAGCAGCCTCTGGGAGTGACAGTTCTGACAAGAAGGCTCAGGGTCCCAAAGGTGGTGGCAATGCAGTAAAGGTGAGTTACTAGTTCCTTTTCTTTCATGTTAAATATAAATAACATACATATACATGTGTTATTTTGGTACCCAGAAAAGGAAAAGACAGTATGCGTAACACATTCTAAGAGGCTAGCCTACTTACTACTGGGGCACCTGGGTGGCTCAGTCAGTTAAGCATCTCACTCCTCATTTCAGCTGCGGTCACGATCTCACGGTCATGATGACCAGTCGTGATCGAGCCCCTCATTGGACTCTGCACTGAAATGATGTGGAGCCTGCTTGGGATTCTCTTTCTTTTTCTCTCTCTTCCCCTTCCCCCCCCCGCCAAAATAAACTTAAAAAAAGAGGCTAGCCTACTACTGATAGGAAATCAAGATAACATAAAATTGGAAAATAGGGACCAGTCTCACAAAGTAATTCCATTTTATTTATTTTCTCAACTGTTTCCTCAAACATCCAGAATTTCTTCATACTTTGTATTGTTTCTTTTTTTTTTTTTTTTTCCTTTTTTAAGCTTTTTATTTTAATTCCAGTATCGTTAACATACAATATGCTATTAGTTTCAGGTGTACAATATAGTGATTCAACAATTCTATACATTAGTCAGTGTTCATCATGATAAGGGTACTCTTTAATCCCTTTCACCTATTGCACCCATCTCCCTACCCACCTCCCCTCTGGTAACCAGTTCTCCATGGTTAAAAGTCCTTTTCTTGGTTTGTCCTTCTCTCTTTTTTTCCCCTTTGTTCATTTGTTTTGTTTTTTATTCCACATGAGTGCAATCATATGATATTTCTCTTTCTCTGATTGGCTTATTTCGTTTAGCATTATATTCTCTAGCTCCATTCCTGTTGTTGCGAATGGCAAGATTTCATTCTTTTTTATGGCTGAATAATATTCATCGTATGTGTATACCACATCTTCTTTTTTTTTTTTATTTTTTTTATTTTTTTTTTATTTTTTTATTTTTTTTATTTTTTATGAAATTTATTGACAAATTGGTTTCCATACAACACCCAGTGCTCATCCCAAAAGGTGCCCTCCTCAATACCCATCACCCACCCTCCCCTCCCTCCCACCCTCCATCAACCCTCAGTTCTCGGTTTTTAACAGTCTCTTATGCTTTGGCTGTCTCCCACTCTAACCTCTTTTTTTTTTTTTTTTCCTTCCCCTCCCCCATGGGTTCCTGGTAAGTTTCTCAGGATCCACATAAGAGTGAAACCATATGGTATCTGTCTTTCTCTGTATGGCTTATTTCACTTAGCATCACACTCTCCAGTTCCATCCACGTTGCTACAAAAGGCCATATTTCATTTTTTCTCATTGCCACGTAATATTCCATTGTGTATATAAACCACAATTTCTTTATCCATTCATCAGTTGATGGACATTTAGGCTCTTTCCATAATTTGGCTATTGTTGAGAGTGCTGCTATGAACATTGGGGTACAAGTGGCCCTATGCATCAGTACTCCTGTATCCCTTGGATAAATTCCTAGCAGTGCTATTGCTGGGTCATAGGGTAGGTCTATTTTTAATTTTCTGAGGAACCTCCACACTGCTTTCCAGAGCGGCTGCACCAATTTGCATTCCCACCAACAGTGCAAGAGGGTTCCCGTTTCTCCACATCCTCTCCAGCATCTATAGTCTCCTGATTTGTTCATTTTGGCCACTCTGACTGGCGTGAGGTGATACCTGAGTGTGGTTTTGATTTGTATTTCCCTGATAAGGAGCGACGCTGAACATCTTTTCATGTGCCTGTTGGCCATCCGGATGTCTTCTTTAGAGAAGTGTCTATTCATGTTTTCTGCCCATTTCTTCACTGGGTTATTTGTTTTTCGGGTGTGGAGTTTGGTGAGCTCTTTATAGATTTTGGATACTAGCCCTTTGTCCGATATGTCATTTGCGAATATCTTTTCCCATTCCGTTGGTTGCCTTTTAGTTTTGTTGGTTGTTTCCTTTGCTGTGCAGAAGCTTTTTATCTTCATAAGGTCCCAGTAATTCACTTTTGCTTTTAATTCCCTTGCCTTTGGGGATGTGTCGAGTAAGAGATTGCTACGGCTGAGGTCAGAGAGGTCTTTTCCTGCTTTCTCCTCTAAGGTTTTGATGGTTTCTTGTCTCACATTTAGGTCCTTTATCCATTTTGAGTTTATTTTTGTGAATGGTGTGAGAAAGTGGTCTAGTTTCAACCTTCTGCATGTTGCTGTCCAATTCTCCCAGCACCATTTGTTAAAGAGGCTGTCTTTTTTCCATTGGATGTTCTTTCCTGCTTTGTCAAAGATGAGTTGGCCATACGTTTGTGGGTCTAGTTCTGGGGTTTCTATTCTATTCCATTGGTCTATGTGTCTGTTCTGGTGCCAATACCATGCTGTCTTGATGATGACAGCTTTGTAGTAGAGGCTAAAGTCTGGGATTGTGATGCCTCCTGCTTTGGTCTTCTTCTTCAAAATTCCTTTGGCTATTCGGGGCCTTTTGTGGTTCCATATGAATTTTAGGATTGCTTGTTCTAGTTTCGAGAAGAATGCTGGTGCAATTTTGATTGGGATTGCATTGAATGTGTAGATAGCTTTGGGTAGTATTGACATTTTGACAATATTTATTTTTCCAATCCATGAGCAGGGAATGTCTTTCCATTTCTTTAAATCTTCTTCAATTTCCTTCATAAGCTTTCTATAATTTTCAGCATACAGATCCTTTACATCTTTGGTTAGATTTATTCCTAGGTATTTTATGCTTCTTGGTGCAATTGTGAATGGGATCAGTTTCTTTATTTGTCTTTCTGTTGCTTCATTTTTAGTGTATAAGAATGCAATTGATTTCTGTACATTGATTTTGTATCCTGCAACTTTGCTGAATTCATGTATCAGTTCTAGCAGACTTTTGGTGGAGTCTATCGGATTTTCCATGTATAATATCATGTCATCTGCAAAAAGCGAAAGCTTGACTTCATCTTTGCCAATTTTGATGCCTTTGATTTCCTTTTGTTGTCTGATTGCTGATGCTAGAACTTCCAGCACTATGTTAAACAGCAGCGGTGAGAGTGGGCATCCTTGTCGTGTTCCTGATCTCAGGGAAAAAGCTCTCAGTTTTTCCCCGTTGAGGATGATGTTAGCTGTGGGCTTTTCATAAATGGCTTTTATGATCTTTAAGTATGTTCCTTCTATCCCGACTTTCTCATGGGTTTTTATTAAGAAAGGGTGCTGGATTTTGTCGAAGGCCTTTTCTGCATCGATTGACAGGATCATATGGTTCTTCTCTTTTTTTTTGTTAATGTGATGTATCACGTTGATTGATTTGCGAATGTTGAACCAGCCCTGCATCCCAGGAATGAATCCCACTTGATCATGGTGAATAATTCTTTTTATATGCCGTTGAATTCGATTTGCTAGTATCTTATTGAGCATTTTTGCATCCATATTCATCAGGGATATTGGCCTGTAGTTCTCTTTTTTTACTGGGTCTCTGTCTGGTTTAGGAATCAAAGTAATACTGGCTTCATAGAATGAGTCTGGAAGTTTTCCTTCCCTTTCTATTTCTTGGAATAGCTTGAGAAGGATAGGTATTATCTCTGCTTTAAACGTCTGGTAGAACTCCCCTGGGAAGCCATCTGGTCCTGGACTCTTATTTGTTGGGAGATTTTTGATAACCGATTCAATTTCTTCGCTGGTTATGGGTCTGTTCAAGCTTTCTATTTCCTCCTGATTGAGTTTTGGAAGCGTGTGGGTGTTCAGGAATTTGTCCATTTCTTCCAGGTTGTCCAGTTTGTTGGCATATAATTTTTCATAGTATTCCCTGATAATTTCTTGTATCTCTGAGGGATTGGTTGTAATAATTCCATTTTCATTCATGATTTTATCTATTTGGGTCATCTCCCTTTTCTTTTGGAGAAGCCTGGCTAGAGGTTTGTCAATTTTGTTTATTTTTTCAAAAAACCAACTCTTGGTTTCGTTGATCTGCTCTACAGTTTTTTTAGTTTCTATATTGTTTATTTCTGCTCTGATCTTTATTATTTCTCTTCTTCTGCTAGGTTTAGGCTGCCTTTGCTGTTCTGCCTCTAGTTCCTTTAGGTGTGCTGTTAGAGTTTGTATTTGGGATTTTTCTTGTTTCTTGAGATAGGACTGGATGGCAATGTATTTTCCTCTCAGGACTGCCTTCGCTGCGTCCCAAAGCGTTTGGATTGTTGTATTTTCATTTTCGTTTGTTTCCATATATTTTTTAATTTCTTCTCTAATTGCCTGGTTGACCCACTCATTCGTTAGTAGGGTGTTCTTTAACCTCCATGCTTTTGGAGGTTTTCCAGACTTTTTTCTGTGGTTGATTTCAAGCTTCATAGCATTGTGGTCTGAAAGTAAGCATGGTATAATTTCAATTATTGTAAACTTATGAAGGGCTGTTTTGTGACCCAGTATATGATCTATCTTGGAGAATGTTCCATGTGCACTCGAGAAGAAAGTATATTCTGTTGCTTTGGGATGCAGAGTTCTAAATATATCTGTCAAGTCCATCTGATCCAATGTGTCATTCAGGGCCCTTGTTTCTTTATTGACCGTGTGTCTAGATGATCTATCCATTTCTGTAAGTGGGGTGTTAAAGTCCCCTGCAATGACCACATTCTTATCAATAAGGTTGCTTATGTTTATGAGTAATTGTTTTATATATTTGGGGGCTCCGGTGTTCGGCGCATAGACATTTATAATTGTTAGCTCTTCCTGATGGATAGACCCTGTAACTATTATATAATGTCCTTCTTCATCTCTTGTTACAGCCTTTAATTTAAAGTCTAGTTTGTCTGATATAAGTATGGCTACTCCAGCTTTTTTTTGGCTTCCAGTAGCATGATAAATAGTTCTCCATCCCCTCACTCTCAATCTAAAGGTGTCCTCAGGTCTAAAATGAGTCTCTTGTAGACAGCAAATAGATGGGTCTTGTTTTTTTATCCATTCTGATACCCTATGTCTTTTGGTTGGCGCATTTAATCCATTTACATTCAGTGTTATTATAGAAAGATACGGGTTTAGAGTCATTGTGATGTCTGTATGTTTTATGCTTGTAGTGATGTCTCTGGGACTTTGTCTCACAGGGTCCCCCTTAGGATCTCTTGTAGGGCTGGTTTAGTGGTGACAAATTCCTTCAGTTTTTGTTTGTTCGGGAAGACCTTTATCTCTCCTTCTATTCTAAATGACAGACTTGCTGGATAAAGGATTCTCGGCTGCATATTTTTTCTGTCTAGCACCCTGAAAATCTCGTGCCAATTCTTTCTGGCCTGCCAAGTTTCAAAAGAGAGATCAGTCACGAGTCTTATAGGTCTCCCTTTATATGTGAGGGCACGTTTACCCCTTGCTGCTTTCAGAATTTTCTCTTTATCCTTGTATTTTGCCAGTTTCACTATGATATGTCGTGCAGAAGATCGATTCAAGTTACGTCTGAAGGGAGTTCTCTGTGCCTCTTGGATTTCAATGCCTTTTTCCTTCCCCAGTTCAGGGAAGTTCTCAGCTATTATTTCTTCAAGTACCCCTTCAGCACCTTTCCCTCTCTCTTCCTCCTCTGGGATACCAATTATGCGTATATTATTTCTCTTTAGTGCATCACTTAGTTCTCTAATTTTCCCCTCATACTCCTGGATTTTTTTATCTCTCTTTTTCTCAGCTTCCTCTTTTTCCATAACTTTATCTTCTAGTTCACCTATTCTCTCCTCTGCCTCTTCAAGCCGAGCTGTGATGGTTTCCATTTTGTTATGCATTTCGTTTAAAGCGTTTTTCAGCTCCTCGTGACTGTTCCTTAGTCCCTTGATCTCTGTAGCAAGAGATTCTCTGCTGTCCTGTATACTGTTTTCAAGCCCAGCGATTAATTTTATGACTATTATTCTAAATTCACTTTCTGTTATATTATTTAAATCCTTTTTGATCAGCTCATTAGTTGTTGTTATTTCCTGGAGATTCTTCTGAGGGGAATTCTTCCGCTTGGTCATTTTGGATAGTCCCTGGCGTGGTGAGGACCTGCAGGGTACTTCCCCTGTGCTGTGGTGTATAACTGGAGTTGGTGGGCGGGGCCGCAGTCAGACCTGATGTCTGCCCCCAGCCCACCGCTGGGGCCACAGTCAGGCTGGTGTGTGCCTTCTCTTCCCCTCTCCTAGGGGCGGGATTCACTGTGGGGTGGTGTGGCTCGTCTGGGCTACTTGCACCCTGCCAGGCTTGTGATGCTGGGGATCTGGCGTATTAGCTGGGGTGGGTAGGCAAGGTGCACGGGGGCAGGAGGGGCAGGCTTAGATCGCTTCTCCTTAGGTGATCCACTTCAGGAGGGGCCCTGTGGCAGCGGGAGGGAGTCAGATCCGCTGCGGGAGGTTTGGCTCCGCAGAAGCGCAGAGTTGGGTGTTCGCGCGGAGCGAGCAAGTTCCCTGGCAGGAACCGGTTCTCTTTGGGATTTCGGCTGGGGGATGGGCGGGGGAGATGGCGCTGGCGAGCGCCTTTGTTCCCCACCAAACTGAGCTCTGTTGTCAGGGGGCTCAGCAGCTCTCCCTCCCTTTGTCCTCCAGCCTTCCCGCTTTCCGAGCAGAGCTGTTAACTTATGACCTCCCAGACGCTAAGTCGTGCTTGCTGTCGGAACACAGTCCGCCCGGCCCCTCCGCTTTTGCCAGCCAGACTCGGGGGCTCTGCTTGGCCGGCGAGCCGCCCCTCCGCCCCGGCTCCCTCCCGCCAGTCCGTGGAGCGCGCACCGCCTCGCCGCCCTTCCTACCCTCTTCCGCGGGCCTCTCGTCTGCGTTTGGCTCCGGCCACTCCTTTCTGCTAATCCTCTGTTGTTTTCTGGGTTATTTAGGCAGGTGTAGATGGAATCTAAGTGATCAGCAGGACGTGCGGTGAGCCCAGCGTCCTCCTAAGCCGCCATCTTGCCGAAAGTCCCCCTTTGTATTGTTTCTTAACATGTATTAAGTTAGATCTTCCCAGTAAATGAATGAACTGTTTGTCAGAAGGAAATAATATTTAATATTTTATGTTGCTCCCCCAATTGGTAAGCTACAATCCAGGGACCTGACCATGAACATTGGGATGGGAGGCAATCACAAATAACTATTTGAAGTACTTGACCTAGTACAGAAGAGTGTTATCTGCCCTGGGAAAACAGAACCTTACTACTTAGTGCTACGTAACAAGGCAGTTTCATTGTTTCAGAGTATGGGATCCGATACTTGGATTCATTCATTCAATAAGGATTTAGTGACATCTGCCCTGTGCCAAGCAGTGTACTGAGATGGTTTCTGTATTTAAAAACAAAAACAAAAACTGGCACCAGGGTGGCTCATTCAATTGAGCTTTCAATTTCAGCTCAGGTCACAATCTCATGGTTCATGAGTTTGAGCCCTGCGTTGAGCTCTGTGCTGACAGCTCAGAGCCTGAAACCTGCTTCAGATTCTCTGTCTCCGTCTCTCTCTCTCTGCCCCTCCCCTGCTCACACTCTGTCTATCTGTCTCTCAAAAATAAATAAACAGGGGCGCCTGGGTGGCGCAGTCGGTTAAGCGTTCGACTTCAGCCAGGTCACGATCTCGCGGTCCGGGAGTTCGAGCCCCGCGTCAGGCTCTGGGCTGATGGCTCAGAGCCTGGAGCCTGTTTCCGATTCTGTGTCTCCCTCTCTCTCTGCCCCTCCCCCGTTCATGCTCTGTCTCTCTCGGTCCCAAAAATAAATAAACGTTGAAAAAAAAATTAAAAATAAAAAATAAACATTAGGGGCGCCTGGGTGGCTCAGTCGGTTAAGCGGCTGACTTCAGCTCAGGTCATGATCTCGTGGTCCGTGAGTTCGAGCCCCACGTCGAGCTCTGTGCTGACAGCTCAGAGCCTGGAGCATGTTTCAGATTCTGTGTCTCCCTCTCTCTGACCCTCCCCTGTTCATGCTCTGTCTCTCCCTGTCTCAAAAATAAAATGTTAAAAAAAAAATTTTTTTTTAAATAAAAAATAAATAAATAAATAAACATTAAAAAAAATCTTTAAAAAATCCAGCAGGTAAGAGATGGTTTCTATTATCACAGTATACTTGGAGAAGTTAGGTAAAGATAAATTTCACTGCTGTATGATAAGTGGAGTAGTGGATTGCATCGTATAAACCCAGCCATGCGCATGCAGCCAAAAAAAAGAGAGAGGGAGCATAGAAATAGTGTGGGCTTTTCTACCCACTTTTCTACTCGATGACCCTATGCCCCAGAGAAAGTGAGGTAGGAGACATTAATCAGCTTCTCCATAGTAGACCTCTGTTCTCGTATGAGCATCCAGTTATGTGAAGTGGGATTCTGGTATCCAAAGAGAAGTTCTCATAAAACGTGGTCCCTAAATATAAACCAAGTACTTCATCTGGTGTTCAGCTGAAGAAGTTGTCACTGTTGCCGCAGTCTGGGGAGATAGGCTGTGTTGGGTTTGATGAGGGCTGACATGTTGGTCTCCAGTATGGCATCTTCATAAGGGATATTGTAGGGAATTTTGGCCATATGCAATTTTCACCTTATATGCTGACTTTTACAAGCACCCAACACAAGAGACTGCTCCGCTGCACATGGCTTCAAAGAGGATTCTTGCTCTTTCTGGAAAAAAAATGAATTCAGTGTGGCTGTGCATGAGGTATGTGGAAAGAAGTGGCACATAGGAAATTTGATTAGAACTAAATTCTCTTGCTAAGCTTTTTCTTTTGAGATTATTTTATTTTATTTTTATTTTATTTTGGGAGAGAGAGCAAGCACATGAGCAGGGGAGGGGCAGAGAGAGAGGGAGACAGAGAATCCCAAGCAGGCTCTAAGCTGTCAGCACAGAGGCTGATATGTGCCTCAATCCCACAAACCGTGAGATCATGACCTGAGCCAAAATCCAGAGTTGGACACCTAACCAACTGATCAACCCAGGCACCCCATCTTTTGAGATAATTTGAGACTCACATTCCACTTGTAAGAAATGGTACATGTGCTGTTTCCCGTTTCCCCCACTGATAACATGTTTACATCAAACTCTAGTACAACAGCACAACCAGGAGGTTGACGTTGATCAGTAAACATACAGAACATTTCCATCACCCCCAGAATCCCTCTTGTTGCCGTTTTATAGCCACACCCACTTTCCTCCCCCACCTTCCCTCTGTCCTTAACCCCTGGCAGCAACTGATCTGTTCTCTATTTCTGTAATTTTATAATTTCAAGAATGTTACACGAATGGAATGACACAATATGTAACCTTTTGGCTTTTTCACTGGCATAATTCTCCAGAGATTTCACCTATCAATAGTCTATACCTTTGTATTGCTAAGTAGTGTGCCATGGAATGGGTGTGCCGTAGTATGTTTAACTGTTCACCTACTAGAGGACATCTGAGTTATTTCTGGTGTTTGGAAAGGTCCCAGTAGGAAGGGAACCCTGGAACCCTCCAGCCTTTTAGGGGCTAGGCTCCTTCCACATCCTGCCATCCTGCTTTCAACCCCACTCCTGAGCCCACACCCTGCCTTGTGTCTCTAGAGCTGTCCGGATTCTGAAATCCACCTGCCAACCACAGCTTCCCTCCTTCCCCTTTGCTTCCTGCCTCCCCCAGTCTTGTTCTGTTCTTCTGTGCACATGGACCTCTAGCCCTCGAGCCTGCCTGTTCTTCCCACCGTCTCCCGGCTTTGTGTCTGTTTTCCAAGCCCTGTATGTTCTGTAGGCTGGAAATTAGATCAGAGAGCTTGACCACTGGATGTTGGAGCCCCGACTCTTCCTTTTGGTCAGCTGTTGCATCCACCTGCCAGTCTACTTCCTTTACATTAAAATTTTTTTAATGTTTGTTTATTTTTGAGAGAGAGAGACAAGGAGAGGGATGGAGGGGGTGCAGACAGAGGATCCAAAGCAGGCTCTGTGCTGACAGCAGCATGCCCAATGAGGGGCTTGAACTCACGAACTGTGAAATCATGACCTGAGCCGAAGCCAGAAGCTTAACTGAGTAAGCCACCCAGGTGCCCCTACTTCCTTTACATTTAAACCTAGAACTGCTGGGCCCTGCTGGAGAGTCACACAGCCTTGGGAATTGGGACCACTAATTCCTGGTCTCTAACCTTCGCTAGGCTCTCAGTACTACTCAGCAGTCCTCTGCCACTCACTTCAAGCTATCCACCACCCTGCTCCAGTCCGTCAGTAGATAACTTCGTCCATTGTTTCTCGAATCCTCAGATTCGCCTAGATAGCTTCTCAAACTACCAATGTCCTGGACCTTGGTGGATTTTTTGTTTATCTTTAAAAAAAATTTTTTAATGTTTATTTATTTCTGAGAGAGAGTGAGAGAGAGAGAGCATGAGTGAGGGAGGGGCATAGAGAGAGGGAGACACAGAATCTGAAGCAGGCTTCAGGCTCTGAGCTGTCGTCGGCATAGAGCCTGATCAGGGCTGGAACTCAAAAGCCGTGAGATCATGACCTGAGCCGAAGTCGGACGCTCAACCTACTGAGCCACCCAGGTGCCCCTCAAAAGCACTGAGGACGATTCTGAAATACTGCCAGGGTTGACAAACACTGACCCAGTGTCACAGGGTTGGTGTGAGGATTTCATGAGAGAAGTGCTTAGCACATGCCTAGCAAATAATAACTTTTAAATATTGTTAAATTTTCAGAAGAAAATGGAAACCTGATCTATTGTGAGGAACTCGTTGGCTTTCTGGCCCCCTCTCCAACAAAGTTCTCTTCACCCACATCTCCTTTCTCTGTCTTCTCATCTTTCTTTCTTTAAGACTAATAAGTTTTTCAAGCAGGGCTCTGAGTACCAGGCCTTATCCTGCATTATGTCCACCCTGTTTCTTTGCTCTGTCTTCAACCTTTCCCTCTTTACTGCATCTTTCCCTTCATTCTGAGACCTCTGCCCAGGGACCTTTAAAATATGTACATGTTGGGCTGCCTGGGTGGCTCAGTCGGTTAAGCGTCCGACTTCGGCTCAGGTCATGATCTCACAGTCAGTCCTTGAGTTCGAGCCCTGCGTCGGGCTCTGTGCTGGAGCCTGCTTTGGGTTCTGTGTCTCCCTCTCTCTTTGACCCTCCCCCAGTTGTGCTCTGTCTCTCTCCCTCTCTCTCTCTCTCAAAACTAAACATTTAAAAAATTTTTTAAAAAGCAAATAAAATATAAAAAACAATAAAAAATAAAAATAACATACATACATGTCTGTGACCATTTTCTTCTGATAAGAGCCCTTTCTCTTTTTCTACCTCAGCTGGGCGAGTACCCCACACGGATTTCCTTCCTGCCTCCTATCTCTCCCTCTGTCTGCCCTCTACTATCTGGCTTCTGCAGTTTCTACTCTTCTGAAACTGCTTTTGCTAAGGTCATCAATCACTCATTACTAAATTGGTTGTACTTTTTACCTGATCACTGCCGCAATTAGGCCTGTTGATCATTTCCTCCTTGAAACTTTCTTTTGGCTTGGTTTCTATTAACACACCTTTCCTACCTTTCTGGCCTTTCTTTTTGTATTATGGTTATTGAGTTTTTTCCTTGCTTATTGCTTAAACATCAGTGTTCTCCAAGGATGTCTTTAACCTACATTTCTCCTATTCTCATTCTACGTAACCTCCCTGGGCAATCTCATCACCTCCCATAGTGTCAGCTGCTACCTCTGTGCTAATCACTCCCAAATTCTCTGTGGGTTGGCTCTCTTGTTTTTTAAGTTTGTTCATTTATTTAGAGAGAGTGAGAATGCACAGGAAAGGCAGAGAGAAAATCCCAAGCAGGCTCTGCACTGCCCTATGAGAACACATAAGTACTATTATTATCTCAGTGCACAAAGGGGGAAACACTTAGAGGTTTAAGAAAATGCCTACAATTGGGGCACCTGGGTGGTTCAGTCAGTTAAGTGTCTAACTTCTGACTCAGGTCATGATCTCACAGTTTGTGGGTTCAAGCCCCACACTAGGCTCTGTGCTGATGGCCTAGAACCTAGAACCTGCTTTGGATTCTGTGTCTCCCTCTCTTTCTGCCCCTCCCCCACTTGTGCTCTGTCTCTCAAAAATAAATAAATGTTAAAAATTTTTTAAAAAGAAAAAGAAAATGCCTGCAATTGTACAGCAGAGGTGGGATTTGACTCAAGGGCCTAAGCTTTCAACCATTCTGTTTTCTCTTCCTGTTACCATTGAAGTACATGGTTAAGATGGTAGCTTCCCACAGCCAGGTGCCCATTTTCCATCTAAATCAGATTTCTGAGGGGTGCCTGAGCTCAGTCAGTTAAGTGTCCGATTTCTCCTCAGGTCATGATCTCACAGTTTGTGAGTTCAAGCCCCGTGTCGGGCTCTGTGCTGACAGCTCGGAGCCTGGAGCCTGCTTCAGATTCTGTGTCTCCCTCTCTCTGCCCCTCCCCTACATGCGCTCACTCGCTCTCTCAAATATAAACACTGAAAAATTTTTTTAGTAAAAAAAATTTTTAAGTTAATTTAAAAAAAAATCAGAGTTCTGAGATAGTGTCTTGACATGGGAAACGAGCTTGTGGCCATTGCCCAACTGAGCAGACTTCAGGGTTTTGTTGCCGTAACCTGATCTATTTTTTCACTACTGGGGGTAATACAGCATGACTGCTGTACTGTGAGAAAAGGAATTATTTGTGTCTCTCAAATTATGTGACCATACTTTTTCCTTGTAGGTCAGACACATTCTGTGTGAAAAACATGGGAAAATCATGGAAGCCATGGAAAAGTTGAAGTCTGGAATGAGATTCAATGAAGTGGCCACACAGTATAGTGAAGATAAAGCCAGGCAAGGGGTATGGTGTTGTTTTCATTTATCCCCCATGGAGGATACACAGTGGTAGGGGTTATTTCTATGTTCTGCCTTTAATTTTAGCCATATCTTGGTTTAAAGATCTTAAAAGCAGAAATGTACAGTTGCGTACAGGGCACCTGTTGTCTAAGACTAGGCACGGCCAAACTCGCACAGCTGAGACACCTGGCAGCATTGTGAGTGCTTATGTGTTCAGTCCAGGTTTGGATCTCTTTCACCCATTTGTCCTTGTCAAGCCCACTTCTTTACAGCCCAGGCAAATAAAACTAGGAACCTTAGCATTTGTGTTGGGAAATTCTCAAGCTACTGTAGAACTGTTTCCTCTGGAGGGCCACCTGACGTCACATATCTTTTGGGTTTTTCAGGGTGACTTGGGTTGGATGACCAAAGGTACCATGGTGGGACCATTTCAAGAAGCAGCATTTGCCTTGCCCATAAGTGGGCTGGATAAGCCTGTGTTTACAGACCCTCCGGTTAAGACAAAATTTGGATATCATATTATTATGGTTGAAGGGAGAAAATAAAATTGTATGGAAGACTGACAGTGTTTTATACAATTCTGTTTATTTCTTTTTTTTAAAAAATTTTTGATGTTTTTATTTATTTCTGAGACAGACAGAGACAGAGCATGAGCAGGGGAGGGGCAGAGAGAGAGGGAGACACAGAATCTGAAGCGGGCTCCAGACTCTGAGTTGTTGGCACAGAGCCTGACGTGGGGCTCGAACTCATGAGCTGTGGGATCTTGACCTGAGCTGAAGTCGGACGCCCAACCGACTGAGCCACCTAGGTGCCCCTGTTTATTTCTTTAAAAGGTGTTGAGTAATCCTTGTATTTTATGAACTCTGTCATTGTGGGTTTGTAGGCACAAAATGAGGTGGGGAAAAGTTAGTGTGCACACTATAGTGGGTATTCAGTCAGCTGTTCTCAAAGATAAGTCAAGCAAGGGCACCCAGCTGGCTCAGTCGGTAGAGCATGCAACTCTTGATCTTGGGATTGTGAGTTTGAGCCCCACATTGGGTGTAAAGTTTATGTAATTAGAAAAAAAAAAAAGAGAAGTCAAGCAGACTCCTTTTAACCTTAAGTCTCTTTTCCCTCAGAACTACTGTCTGTGATTCTCAGTATACCCCGTAAGTTAATTTAAAAATCATCTCTAGGGGAGCCAAATACCTAGTTCACACTATTCACACATTGAGTTGGACATCAAATAGATGGATTAGCATATGAAAATCCTAAAATAAGCAATAGGCAACACTTGTTTTGTAAGTTAGCCAACTTTGATCTGCCAGGACAGTTATTAGCTCCAGTGTCTTAATATAATATGCTGTACATAAAGGCCATTCAACATGAACTCTTTTTTTTGTGAACTCTTCTTTTTAAATAAACATTTATTGCAGGCAAAAAGGCACTCAGTTCTTCTACCAGTTGTTTGTACTAGACTAAGCAGCCAATGTTTTGTGTATCTGCATTTTTTTATTTCACATTCCCATATTTATAACATACAAAAATGTATAAAGAATTATAAATACTGTACTGCTTCAAAAATAAAACTTTGCCAACATAACCACATGATTCTTAACAGTGATTCTTTTAACACACTGTGTTCTTGCTCAGCTGCATTTGACATAGAAGTTTCTTATTTTAGAGGAGTTTCTGGGCATCCTCAGCAGGTTAGTCCTCCAGGAGATTTTCCCCACTGAGCAGACTAACGGATGCCCCATTCCCTCAGATACATAGATATACCAGTATGTATTGAGAGATGTTCGAAATAGTAGGCCTAAGATGAAACTTCTAAAAACCCCACTCAAAACAATGTGTCTAAATAAGGGCTATAAATTTGGAAAATCTTGAAGAAAATTCTGAAAAGCTTTATATGCATGAGACACTACCTAGTTAGCATCCTTTGCTCAGGACATTGGCTTACGCAGGATACTGACTGAATGCCTTTTGCAGGGTGTCACCCACAAAGTAAAACGTGCTGGAAAGGTGGAGTAGGAAAAGCAAACTTAGAGATGCCTGGGTAACTCAGTCGGTTAGGCGTCTAACTTCGGATCACGTCATGATCTCACAATCTGAGTTCAAGCCCCACGTCAGACTCTGTGCTGGCAGCTCAGAGCCTGGAGCCTGCTATGCATTCTGTGTCTCCCTCTCTCTCTGCCCCTCCCCTGCTCACGCTGTCTCAAAAATAAATACACATTAAAAAAATAAAAAATAAAAAGCAAACTAACTTGTGGCATGGAAAGAGAAAGCAGTGATAGCTACCTTGTGAGAAAGCAGAGCAAGAATGGGTCTCTGACACCAAGCGACCCTTTGGGAAGTTAACTTTGAACTGGCAACTAAGGTTCTAAAGGAGTTGATAAATGAGAAAACTAAGGATTTATACTGACTTCTACATATTATAGCACATGCCTTCAATTCTGCTTTGAAATTACATCTTTTTCATTAAGTTCAATGCTTAATGAACCAACTTCATTCAGAGTAAAATAACTGCAAATTAAAACCAAAATGAGATCTTGCTTTTTACCTATCAGATTGGCAAAGTTCAAAACATTTAACATATTGTTGGTAAGGGTATGAAGAAACAGGTATCCATTAATGGTAGAAATGTACATTATTATAACCTCTATCAAGAAAATTTGGCAATACCTATCAATATTATAGATACAGGGGTGCCTGGGTGGCTGTCGGTTGAGCGTCTGACTCTTGATTTCGGCTCAGGTCATGATTTCACAGTTTGAGTTTGAGTGCCGCATTGGGCCCCACACTGACCATGCAGAGGCTGCTTAAGATTCTCTCCCAAAAGAAAAAAAAAAGAAAAATTACAAATATACCCTTGCACCCAGCAGTTCCATTTCTAGGAATTTATCCCATAGATATAAAACATGTGTAAAAGGTACAAGGATATTATTCATCACAGTGTCAGTTGGAAATAAACGGACTATCCATCAATAAATGATGGTGTATCCATTCAATAAAATATCATACAGCTGTGTTAAAATTAAAAACTGGTGCAGAACAGCATATATAACATACTATCATTTGGGTAAGAACATAGATATACAAACATATACTTGTGCTTGTACATATATACTGTCCTTGGGAATGGTAATCCAGAACTGGGGGCAGGGCAGGTAAGAGACTTTATTTCATACCCTTAGATCAGGGGGTCTTAATCTGTTCTGTGCCATGGAGTCCTTTGGCAGTTTGCCCAAGTCTATGGATCCCTTCTAAGTTGCTTTTATTTTTTTTAAGTTTATTTGAGAGAGAATCCCAAGCAGGCTCCATGCTGTCAGCACAGAGCCTGACACAGGGCTCAATCTCACAAACTGTGAGATCACAATCGAGCCAAGATCAAGAGTCAGACCGGACCGTTTAACCAACTGAGCCACCTAGGCGCCCCTACCTGTAGTTTTTTAGATTGTTTTATATACAATATGTAGATTTAAATTATATATATTTCATATTTTCTTGAGTTCTGTGTGCTGTTCTAATTACTGAACCTGAAGGTGCAGTCATAGGAATCCTCAATTTGTAGCCAATTTGGACAGAAGTGTGGATAACATGGGGGCCCAATACTAGCAATTGTCAACCGAAGTGAGGGCAGTTTTATGGGAGTGAGCACTTGAACCTGTGGAGTCTGACTGGAACTCCAGGTAGTGTCAGAACTGACTTGAATTGTAGGACACTCCATGGATATCTGCCAAAAACTGGAGGACTGGTTTGGAAAACCTCCGCACATTTGGGGTCAGAAGTGTTGTCAGTAAAAACATCTCAGTATATTCAGTGAAGCAAAGACAGTTTATTATGGTAACTTTTCACCAAGTAATACATGGTTTAAAAAACTCCATTTCACTCCCTACTGTGTGATCTTGGGCAGGTCACAGCCTCATTGAGCCTTAGTTTCCTCAACTAAAATAAAGTAAATGCCACCCTCAACCTCAAAGGATTATGGTAAGGATTAAACAAGGAACCTATGCAGAATACCCAATACAGAGCAGGTACTTCATAAAAGCTAGTTCCACTTCTCAAGTGCAGAGTTCTGTATTGTACTTTGTTTCTGAGAAGCAACTGAACTCCTTTTCAGTCTACCACCCAAAGATCCGCTATGCTGACCTGTATCAGAATGCAGTGGGAGGTGAGTGAAGAATGGCTAAGTTGTTGACAAAGTGACTCCGGGGTCAGGAGCCAGTGATAAAGAAGCCTGGCACCAGGTACCTTATCCCAGCCTTCTGCTGGAGTGAGCTGAGGACACAAAATAGCATGTTAATAAGCAGGTCACAGATTCAGAATTCCAATAAGCTCCTGCTTAAACTAATGTGCTTCCATATGCATTTGCCAGTGTCATCTCAGTGAAAGAAAGCAAATGGAGAAGAAAACACTGAGAAAAGTGACTTTATTTTCTTACCTGAAGTGCGATATACAGAAATGGTCATTTCCAGAATGAAATGAAGACTGGCAAGAATAATTTCACAAAAACATTTCTAGAAATCACATAGTTCTATTAAGTTAACAGAGCATGCCACCACACTGAGCGTGGAGCCTGTTTAAGATTCTCTCCCTCTGCCCTCTCATGGACTCACGCCCTCACTCGCTGTCTAAAAAAATTTATAGAGCATGCCTAAAAGAAAAATATAAGCCTATTCAAGTAAAGAAATATTAACCTAGTGTTCAGAATATCAGAATATATGTACAGGGGAGGGGGACAGGAAGGAATAGGGAGTAAATGCAGAATTTACAAAATAGTTAAAACCAAAACCTTGCTTTTTGAGATCTCTCACCTTAAGCCTAAATGCTTCATGCTCCCAAAGAATCCAGTTACAGGAACGAATTCATACTCAGTGTCTCATTTTAACAATAAACAGGTTATAGTCTTAAGGTTTATTAAGCTGCTTATACAAACTTAAAGTCATGAGCATGACTTCAGGATCGGCGCTTTTTATGTCAAGTGCTTTAACGAAGCAGTTTAAGGCCTCCTGTATTTTCCCACACTCTTTCAGTTCTTTTCCACGAATTACAAGGGTCTCATAGTCATTCACAGCCTCCATTGCCTCATCCTGGGGAGAATCAACCAACTGTCTGCCAGACAAAGAGGTCTGTCCTGGGTTGCCAGGAGAGGTCTCTTGAGCCAAAGCATGAGGCTCAGGTGTCATTAACTTATTTTCTGAAGGCAGCATTTTGCCAGGAGGGTCTTCTGTACACTCTGAGACTTCACCACTGCTTTCCTCGGCTCCTTCCTCCAGGTAATCTTCAGCAACCTCTGCTTCACTGCTGTTGTCAAGTCTTTCCTCCATATCCTCCACGTGGTCTAAAACCACATTAACAAGAGACCTCCTAGAAGCCAGGGATCTTCTAGAGGTTACAGACTTATTTATACTATCAGCCATTTTCAGTGAAAAGAACATTCCTGGCGGACTGATGTCACTTTTGGGAGTGGAAGCATCAAACTGTTTTACAGATAACTGAAAGGGAGGTGTGTTGAATGGATCTGTGCTTGAAGTATCTTTAAAAGTATCATCTTCATCTTCACCATCTGAAACGATCCTTCTAGCTTTCCTTCTGACTTTCACATTAACTATTACTTCTTCTGGCTCATCGTTTGTCTCAGAAAGATCCATACTGAGATGGGCTTTGCCATGCTCGACCTCTGCTTCAGAATTAGCTGCAGCACCGCACAGGCTATTTTCATTCTCAACATGCTGCAAAGACTGCCTGGAAAGATCTTGTCCATTGTCTGCAGCAGAGTCTTCCAAGAAAAGATTGAAATCACATGCATACTGTGATGAGGATGCTGAAGGTTCCTCTTCCAACTTGGCCTCACTGCCTTGAGCATCCTGTAGTGCACCGTGGGATGCTGACATGTCATCATCAGCTATTTGAATTACAGATGTGCTTGACTCTGTATTTTGATTTGTGCTGGTCATGAGACTCATGGGCCAGGGACTGCAGTGAAGTAAAATCTCATTGTCCTTCAGTTGATCTAGATGTGGCCCAAGATCAGCTCTGACCAATTTGCTAAGTGAATAATTAAAATTTCCCAGAGGGTCCTCTTGCGGTGCCTCCTGTGTAGGCCCCTCTTGCAATGTCTCTTTCTGTATAGCCATTCCCATGGGGTCAGTACAAATTTCGTCCACACTTCCACACCACTTGGGCAAAGTAGCCACAGAGTCAGCATCAAATGTGCTTTCGCATGGGTGACTACCATCTTGTAAGACGGTAATGTTCATCTTTACATTGGAGAGATCTTGATTCCCATGCTCTTCAGGCAGATCATCAATGATTATACTTGCCATTTGGGAACTGATTTCTTCTTCCTGGGTTAAAAGTGGTGAAGGCCAAGGCTGCGGTTTCCTTGATTCAGGGAATTTCTTCTTTGTTTGAGAAGGAAATATAGGTTCTCGCTGCCAGATCCCTTCATTTCCAGTCCTTTGTCTTTCCACTAAAAGCTCTGTATTTTGAGATTCTAATTCAACAAGGAATTGAGCTTTCTGAACCCTTTGTTGAATATAGTGAGATTCTTCGATCACATCAAGCTCTTCTTTAACAGACAGATCACGTGTGTACATCAAATCATGGTCTGAGATTCCAGCTATCCCCAAAGAGTGCAGGTAGGCAATGTGTTCATCTAGTTTCTTATCAGATCTCCTCTGAGCAGCGTGCAAAGACTGAAGCTGCAGCTGGGTTGCAGAGTTCTGAAAATCCTCAATTGTAAAGAGCTCTCTTAATTCTTGTTTAGTAAAATAACGGAAAGGGTTCTTATCGCCAGTAGTTTGTCTTATTAAGGAGTCCTTGAAAACCTGTCTTCTGTAGATTTTTTCCTCTACAGTCCCACAAGTGATCAGCCTATAAACTACAACATTTTCTTTTTGTCCAATTCGGTAAACTCTATCCACAGCTTGGGCATCAGTTGCAGGATTCCAGCTAGGGTCAAAAATGACCACTCTAGTTGCTGCAGTTAATGTTAAGCCAACACCACCTATTTGAGTGGTAAGCAGAAAAACAGAGTAATCTTTATTTTGCTGGAATAAGTTAATTCTTTTTTCTCGTTCCACAAGATGAGTAATTGTTCCATCGATTCGCAAAATCTTAAAGTGCCGATTCTTTAAGAGGCATTCGATGATGTTTAGAATTTGTCTTGACTGAGAAAACACCAGAGTCTGATGCCCTTCATCTCGCAATCTCTCAAGCAGCTCTATTAGAAATAGCATTTTTCCAGATTCTGCCATCAGTGTATCATCAGTTATTTGATCAATCTGGTCCACATCTGAGGAATCTTCCCCTTCATTTTCACCTGGAACAGAGAATTTCACAGACCCTAAATTCAACAAAAGACAAGCACGTGCAGATAGCAGCCTAGGATGATCACACAGCTTCTTTAAGACACCTAGCTCAGCCAAAGGTGAGCGTGTCTCCATCAACAACTCCTTGATATGATCTAGAGACACAAATTTCCTGTATATTTCTTCTTGTAAAGGCACAAGACGTATCCAAATAATAAAATCATTTTTCCTGGAAAGGGAAGGCATTTCACAAATGGCATCAACATCTAGATTCTTTTCGCGAAGTCTAACCTCTGGGTTGCTTGACTTTTTCTTTTGTACCTCCTCTTTTGTCCTCCTGAGGAAATAGGGTTTTATGATTGTCATTAAGTTTTCAGATATTTTAAATCCCAAGGCTTTTTCCCCTTGGGTAGCATCCTTCTCTCTTGCTCTAGTAATAGGATTTTCATACTCCATTTTGAAAGTTTTTAATGTTCCTAGCAGGGACCCTTGACAAGCAAAATCAAACAGGGACCATAGTTCTTGTAAATTATTCTGGATTGGGGTTCCTGTGAGGAGGATGCGATTACGGGTAGGGATAGCCCGAGCACATATTGCTGACTTAGTAGATGAGCTTTTTATTTTATGTGCTTCATCAAGGATGACATAGTCCCACACAAACTCTTGGCCATTCAAGCTTGAAAGCTGTTGCCAATTATTGATTAACATTTGGTATGTAGTGATAATGACACCATTCCTTTGCTGAATCCTATTGAGGTTTCTGGTACGTTCATTCTTACTAGGACCGTGAAAGGTTTTCACTCTCATTCCTGGAGTCCACTTAACAAATTCTTTTATCCATGTGCTAATGAGATTGGTTGGCATGATCAGCAGCACATGATTCACGAGTGTGGCATCAAACATACCAGAAAGGAAAGCGATGATCTGCACAGTCTTCCCTAATCCCATATCGTCTGCCAAGATGCCACCTTTTCTTCCATCCCTATATAGGCTATAGAGGAAAGCTACACCTTCCTTCTGGTGCTCAAATAGTTGGTTGTGGAGCTCTTGATAGAGCAGCAGGCCAGAGTTGCACACATCTGTGAATTCATCATCTCCGTGTTCTGCCAACTCCTCCAAGGCTTCCTGTATTTTTTGGATTCTGCTCATCACCTTTTCATTGGGAAAAATGTCCTTTGCCAAATTAAAAAGTTTAAATGCTTCTTCCAGATCTCCATTCTTAGTTGCTTCTTTGGCCTCTTTCACGTATCTGTAAAAAAAAAATATATATATATATATAGATAGATAGATAGATAGATAGATAGACAGAAGATTAGAAAAGAAGGAAACAGATTGAACATTCATTCAATCTGAGAACATGTTAGAGTCCATTTTGGAAACTAAACTGCAGTTGGGTTTTTAATATCCTCAATTCAGGATGGGAAAGATTAGCACAGAAGATGCCAATGAAAGCTGGCATTACTTAAGACACATACCCACCAGACACTGCCAGCAACACCTTCAGACATTATTTGTGAGAAATGTGCAAAGGTTATTGGTTCCATGGTATTTTTTTTAAATGTCACCCATAAGAAGTATGGAGTGATATTTTCTTGTAAAACCAACCAACCAGGGGTGCCTGGGTGGCTCAGTCAGTTGAGCATCCAACTTCTACTCAGGTCGTGATCTCACCGCCTGTGTGTTCGAACCCCGCATTGGGCTCTGTGCAGACAGCTCAGAGCCTGGAGTCTGCTTCAGATTCTGCATCTCCATCTCTCTCTGCTGCCCCTCCCCCACTCTCACTGTCTCTGTGTCTCTCAAAAATAAACAAACATTAAAAAATTAAAAAAAAAACCAAACCAACCAACCTATATCGTGGGAGCATGGAAACAGGAAAGATACCTGGGCACTTCTCAGACCTTATTTTTCTGGACCTCTGATACATTTAACACTAATGATCACTCCCTCCTTAAAATTTCTTTCTTCTACTGGATTTCTATAGATTCTTCCTGGTTTCCTTCCCCATCACTGGCCATTTCTTCTGTGTCTTTCTTGGGATCCTATTCTTCTTTCCATAGGGCTCAGTCCTGGGCCCTCTTCTCATTCCTTTTACTCTCTCCTCTGGCTTTCCCAGAGCTTCCACCCCCACCTATGTGCTCATGAAACCACTCTCTCCATTCCAGGGCTTGCCCCCAAACTCCAGTCTAGACTCAGATTCCAAATGCCTTCTGCACATCTCCACTTGAAAAAAAAAATCTCACAGGCACCTCAAATTCAACTAATCCCAAATTAAACTCGTTATTTCCCCCTCTAAAAACATGTTTCTCCATTCATATGATAGTACATGACACTACTATCAACTTAGCCATACAAGCTAGAAATCTGAAGATCATCCTTGACTCCAATTCACATGAGTCATCCTTGACCTCTACCCTCTTTTAATCACCGTCTCCCCTAGCTGGACAATCCCCAAGCCCTACTAACTTTATTTCCCAAGTATAACCTGTGTCTCCATCTGCACTACCACTACTGTGGTTTAAGTCACCATCACCTCTGGCCCAGGTAATGGCAACTTCCTACTCACTGGTCTCCTTACATCCACTCTTGGCCCCTCCAATACATTCTCTACATAGCAGCCAGTGATACTGCCTAAAACATAAAAGAAAAAAAATGTAAAAGAAATCAGGTCATTCCTCTGCTTAAAATTCTCCAGTGGTTTACAGTCAATTGATTTAGAAAGGAGGCCAAAACAATTCACTGAGGAAAGAATAGTCTTTTCAACTGAATATCATATGCAAAAGAATAAAATTGATCCCCTACCTCACACCATACACAAAAATTAATTAAAAATGGGTCACAGACATAAATATAAGAACTAAAAACTCTTAGAAGAAAATATAGGCGTAAATCTTCGTAACCTTGGATTTGGCAGTGGTTTCTTAGATATGATGCCAAACACACAAGCAACCAAAGGAAAAAGAAATTGGGCTTCACCAAATGAAAAACTTTTGTGTTTCCAAGGATACTACCAAGAAAGTGAAAAGACAACCCAAGCAATGGGAGAAAATATTTGTAAATCATGTATCTGATAAAGGATTTGTACTTAGAATATATAAAGAAATCTTGTAACTCAATAATTAAAAGACAACACAATTTAAAAATGGAAAAAGGATCTGAATAGAGATTTCTCCAAAGAAGATCTATAGATAGCTAGTAAGCACAGGAAATAATGCTCAACATCATTAGTCATCAGGGAAATGCAAACCAAAACCATGCCCATTAGGATGACTAGAATCAAAATGCAAGAAAATACCAAGTGTTGGCAACAATGTGGAAAAATTGGAACTCTCATAACACTGTTGGTGGGAATGTAAAATGGTGCAGCCGCTTTGGAAATAATTTGTCAGTTCCTCAAAAAAGTTACATATGGGGGTGGCTGGGTGGCTCAGCCGGTTGAGCATCCCACCTCAGCTCAGGTCATGATCTCACAATTTGTGAGTTCAAGCCCCACACTGGGCTGCTTCTGTCAGTGCAGAGCCCGCATCTTTGGATCCTCTGTCCCCTCTCTCTCTGCCCCTCCCCACCCCCTCAAAAAAAAAAAAAACATTAAAAAAAAGTTACACATGGGATTACTATGTGATCCAAGAATTCTACAATCAGGTACAGACTCAAGAGAAATGAAAACATCTGTCCAGAGAAAATCTTGTACATGAATGTGCATAGCAGTATTATTCATACGCCAAAAGGGGAAATAACACAGATATCCACCAACTGATGAATGGATAAAAATGCGGTATATTGGGGCACCTGGGTGGCTCTGTCAGTTAAGGGTCCAACTTTGGCTCAGGTCATGATCTCTCAGTTTGTGAGTTCGAGCCCTGCATCACGCTCCGTGCTGACAGCTCAGAGCCTGGAGCCTGCTTCAGGTTCTGTGTCTCACTCTCTCTCTGCCCTTCCCCTGCTCACACTCTGCCTCTCTCTCTCATTCTCTAAAAAATAAACATTAAAAAAAATTTTTAATGTGGTATAGCCATATGATGGAATATTATGCAGCCATAAAAAGGAATAAAATACTGATTCGTGCTACAACATGAATGAACCTTGAAAATGTTTTGCTACATGAGTAAGCCAGTCACAAAAGAGCACGTTTTATTATTCCATTCATATGAAATGTCCAGAATAGGCAAATTCACAGAGGAAAAAGTTGATTGGTGGTTGCCAGGGACTGGGGGGGGGGGGGGGGCTGGGGAATTCTGGGACTTGGTGGTGGTAACAGCTAAAGGGCAAGGAATTTCTTTTGGGGGTGATGAATGTACAACTCTATGAATATACTAAAAATTATTAAACTGTATAGTTTACATGGCTGAAATGTATGTATAGTATGTGAACTATACCTCAATAAAGCTATTAACAATGACAGAAAATTCTTCAGTGGCTTCCTGTGGCCTATATAATAGAGTTTAAGTTCCTTAGCCTGGCATTCCAAGCCCTCCTGATATAGCCGGGAACTGCTGAACCTCTCCGCCTTAACTCCTACCACTTCCTGCCTCAAACATCTTATTTTAACCCCTTATTATCATGCTACTTGGTGTCATTTAAGCTTACACCACCCTCCTCTTCCTGGAATGCACTCTCCTTTCATCAAAGGAAACTCACAGAACTCATTCTTTAAGACAGTAACTCTCAATGTTATGCATAATCTTCTGGAGGGCTTGTTAAAACACAGAATGCTTGGGGCGCCTGGGTGGCGCAGTCGGTTAAGCGTCCGACTTCAGCCAGGTCACGATCTCGCGGTCCGTGAGTTCGAGCCCCGCGTCGGGCTCTGGGCTGATGGTTCAGAGCCTGGAGCCTGTTTCCGATTCTGTGTCTCCCTCTCTCTCTGCCCCTCCCCTGTTCATGCTCTGTCTCTCTCTGTCCCAAAAATAAATAAACGTTGAAAAAAAAAATTTAAAACACAGAATGCTAGACCCCAACACCAAACTATCTGATTCTATAGTCAGGCCCAAGAATTTGTATTTCTATAAAGTTCCCAGGTGATACTAATGCTTGTGGTCCAGAGACCATACTTTAGGAGCTGCTTTGAGGTATATACCAGGCCTCACCTGTGGTTCCCCTAGGCTGCCTTCTATCCCTACCCTATCCCAGAGCTGGATCAACTGTTCCACCTCAGGACTCCTCTATGTGTTCATCTCTTATCAGTGCACTTAACACATTGTATTAAAATCATTACAAAACAATCTAGCTGTATTACAAATGTATGAAACAAACTCACTGAAAGGGTAGAGAGAAAAGGTGCTGACCTAATAACCTAGGAAATGAGGGAAGTCTGTATGACTAAAAACAAAAGAAACAATATAAGTATTGTACTCTAGTGGATAAAGTTGTTTTTGGCATATGGGCTAACAATTCTGTCGCTACAATGCATGTATAACAAAATTGAAGAGTTAGGTAAATGCGGTGCCTGGGTGGCTCAGTCGGTTAAGCATCTGACTTTGGCTCAGGTCATGATCTCATGGTTCATGAGTTCAAGCCCTGTGTCAGGATCTATGCTGACAGCTTGGAGCCTGCAGCCTGCTTCAGATTCTTTTTCTCTCTCTCTCTCTCAAAAATAAATAAACATTAAAAAAAAATTTTTGAAGAATTAAGTAAATGAATGGTGGATAAGTGGGAGCCACGTTTCTTACCTGTTCGAATGGCGAAGCAAGAGGAGACGGTGGTAATGCATGTGGTAATGGATTAGAGTTGGAGACATCAATATAAACCCATTTTTAACATAGATACAGGTGGTTATACATAGAATATTTACAGTTGTGTGTATATACATGGAGTATTATACACCCATATTTCCTTGCTCGGTCAGGTGAGAGGGCCTAGAAGCAAGAAAATCCCAGTAGCAAAAAGCTCACCTAGCACCCAGATCTTAGTTTCTAATACGATTCTCCAATAAAAGGAACCTGGGCTCCTTGGAAAAATGGCTGATTCTAGGACTGTGGCAGGAACTGTGTAAGATGAGCCTGGAGGAACCTGTAGTGTCAGAAAATAAGGAAGTGCTCAAACAACCCCCCACAATGATGGGAGTATGCCAAAAAGACACAGGAGCCAAATGAAAGAGCTCCCAATGGTCACAGCTGGAACAATTTGAGCAACAAAGTAAAATTGGATTAGAACCCAATGTATAAAATAAATACCTATGAGTCCATACTGATATAAATGAGTGAACAAATATAGGAGAGGAGACAAATCTCCCATGCAGGAGAAAATCAAATAATTTATGTAGATACTCTGCCCTCAAGGAAATGGAGCATAACTCCCTCTACCTAAATATGGAGTGCATATACTAACATCCTCCCAAAAAGTACAGTGTGGAAAGGTATGGGGGAGGGGAGAAGCGCAAGTAACTTTAAAGAGGAGAATCCTGGCAAACAGTACCTCAGCCAGGTGATTACAGTCAACATTAACAATGATATATCACATTAACATATGTACCCTTGATACAATTTGATAAGGGCACTTTACCTCTCTAGTCCTCCCCCCAAAACCAAAACCTCCAATCTAAACACCAGAAACAATGAAAGATCCCAATTGAGAGAACATTCTACAAAACACCTAAGCAATACGCCTCAAAACTGTCAAAGTTATCAAAAACAAAGTCTAAGAAAATGTCACAGGCAAGAGTAACCTAAAGAGACAGATGACAAAATGTAATGTGATGTCCTAGACAGGATGCAAGAACAGAAAAAGGACCTTATGTAAAAACGAAGGAAAACTAGGGGTACCTGAGTGGCTCAGTCAGTTAGGTATCCAACTCTTGATTTTGGCTCAAGTCATGAGCTCATGGTTTGTGAGATGGATCCCCATGTCGGGCTCTGCATGGACAGTGTGGAACCTACTTGGGATTCTTTCTCTCTCTCTGCCCCTCCTCTGCTTGTGCTCTCTCTCAGTCTCTTTCAGAATAAAGAAATGAACTTTAAAAAAAAAAGATGAAGAGCAGGAAAGGAGGAAGAAAAGAGCTTGCTTGCTGTAAAACTCTGCTAGTTCTACTGTGGCTGCCCACTTCCCCAAACTCTGCTGAGCTGTAGAATTAAGTTATATTCCCTCTTACTCTGGTCTTGAACGTGAGGGCATAGTGATGACCACTGGATCCCTCCACCTTAGTGCCAGCCCCTGAACTCATTCTCCACTTTCTCTTTCCTCACAACCCTCCCCACCCTCAGGGTGCCTTCACCTGGGTAACTGGTCTTCTGGCTTGGTCTATGTCCCAGAGCTTGAAGGAGAAAATATGTCATTTTCTATTACTATTAGATAGTTTCCAAATCCCTAAACTGGTAATCTGTCCAGTATCCTAAACCCCTGTGAAGCCTGGTCTTCTAACTACAGCCAGGCCTCCTCTCCAGGAAGTAAAGTGCTGCCTGTGAACCCTAGCTCTGTGTTACACTCCCCAGAATCATACACCTTTTTTTCCTAACAAAATGTTTATTTTTGAGAGAGAGAGAGAGCGCAAGCAGGGAAGGGGCAGAGAGAGAAGGGGACAGAGGATCCTAAGCAGGCTCTGCACTGACAGCAGTGAGCTCGATGTGGGGCTCAAACTCACAAACCATGAGATCATAACCTGAACTGAAGGTGGATGCTCAACCAAGCCACCCAGGCATTGTAATACACCAACCTTTTAAATGGCAACTGTCTGCTTAGACTCTTTTTTTTAATCTTTTTAAAATTTTTTTAATGTTTACTTATTTTTGAAGGTGAGAGAGAGACAGAGTGTGAGTGGGGGGGGGGGGGCAGAGAGAGAGACACAGAATCTGAAGCAGGCCCCAGGCTCTGAACTGTCAGCACAGAGCCCGACGCGGGGCTCAAACTCACAAACTGCGAGATCATGACCTGAGCCGAAGTCGGATGCTCAACCGACTGAGCCACCCAGGTGCCCCTGTCTGCTTAGACTTCTTACCACCAGTCTAAGACTCATATTGCTGGGTACTACCCATCCTCTGGAACTCCCACATTGGTCAACCTTCTGCCTGAACCACAACTGGAATTTATAGTATTCCTTGCTCACCACCACTTTCTGATTGGGTTGAACCCCTATCAGGCAAGCTGCTTTGCAGTCTGCTCCACCTGAGTCAGCAGGTCTCATACTGCATCTCAGCTCCTTCCCTCTACCCAGTCTGCTCCACCAATGAAGTTGGGCCTTCTTTCCTTATAACGGAGTTAAGAGAAAAAAAAGAAATCTGCCTATTATAGCACTATCCTGGATATCTGGATATTACTTACAAGACCACAATGTTTTCTGTAATACAGTTTGATTTAGCCACTCAACCTCTAATCACTTCCATTTTCCAGGGCTGGAAAAGAAAAAAAAATGTCATTTTTACTACTAATGCAATCATGTGTCCATCTGAAACACATAGGATCCCTAATGATCTAGAGAATGTAACACTTCATGGGTCCAAATGTTTCTTCCAAAATTGCTACCCTATTCTTCTTGGGCATGGCTGGGGGAAAAGCCAGGCCTGCTTGGCAGCCAAGAAGATAAGGGAAGAGTAACCAGTTCAGGAGAAAGAACCTCCTCCCAAGCAGAACAAGGAGGAAAACAGTGCTAAGTATGGGAGAAGGTCGGATTTATTTTCATTTACCAGTTTATTTTTTTTTCAGTGTATTTATTTATTTTGAGAGAGAGGGAGGGTGGGAGGGAGGGGCAGAGAGAGGAGACACAGAATCCCACGCAGGCTCAGCACTGCCATAGTGGAGCCTGATGCAGGGCTTGAGCTCAAGAACCTTGGGCTCAAGAACTGTGAGATCATGACCTGAGCCAACGTCAAGAGTTGGAGGCTTAACGTACTGAGCCACCCAGGCACCCCTCATTTACCAATTTAATAACTATTTAAAAGGCACTTACGTGTGAGGCTCTGATGTTAAAGAACTATTCAGATGCAAAACTGTCAACCCAGAAGAGAGATTTTAATTCCATAGCAAGGGACTTTAAAACAAAAATTTTTGTATTTTAATGATTGTACCTGAAATTTCATGTGTAGAACACGATTCCCTATAAGGATCATTTTATTTATTTTTTAAATGTTTTATTTTTGAGAGTGCAGGTGGGGAAGGGGCAGAAAGAGAGGGACAGAGGATCCTAAGCAGGCTCTGTGCTAACAGCAGGGACCCTGCCTGATGCGGGCTTAGCTCTGGAACTCAAGGAACATGAGATCATGACCTGAACCGAAGTGAGACACTCAACCAACTGAGCCACCCAGGTGCCCCCCACTTTAAGAATCATTTTAAAGGACTTATAGAAAAATTATAGAGATAAACACTAGGTTCTTGAGGGGTCCTTTGGAACATTCCCTATAATATTCTTCTGGAATGTGATGGGATATGGAACCAAATGCAAAGACCCAGACCCAATAAAACTTTGTTTCACATGCAAAGAAACCAGAGTTGCTCTTTGTTTTCTAACCTAGTCACCAGGCTCTGGGCTTCTGGGAGGGGTGCACGAGCCTGGTTCTGCTAACCTCACTGCGTGTGAGTAGTTACTACTATCCTTCCCAAAAGATCTCAGTTCCCCTATCCTGATCCAGCTCCCTGATAAGGAGCTCTCTGACATACCTCTACATATCCAGTCCCCTTGTCAATGTGCATGCGGATACATCAGGCACAACTGGTAAATCTTTTCGATTGTCCACCAGCATCAATAAAACATGTGATTCTGATTAAAAAAAAAAACAACTACAGGTGGCCTTAATGCCAGTACTGGAAACCGATCCATTAAAGCCTGAGTCACGGAAAAACTAGACTGAAAAGATGGCCACCTATTGGCCTGACTTCCAGGGATGATCATGTTAACCAAAGTAGAAAACAATGTATCACAATCACTTATAAATATTAACTTAATGTTATTAAACAGCAACCTCTGGGATAAATTAGAGGAAAATGTGGTTCGCATTTCAGTCACACAGCAAGTATTACTGATTATTTGATAATTAGCTTTTCCCTGATTAGCCCCATTAATGAGATGGACAGCTAAGGGGAAAAAAAAAACCCAACCAACCCTACATCGCTTTACTCTTAACAACCAGAAACTGGAAACAACTCAAGTGTCCAACTTGGGTTAACAATCTGTGGCATATTCATACAATGGAATACTACTCAATAACAGAAAAGAATGAACTACTATATGTATGAATTCATACATGTAAGAAACTCAACATTATGCTGAGCTACAGAAGCCAGGCCTAAAAGCAGCAGTGAGATTCAGCTTACACGAAGTTTTAGAACAGGCAAAACGAATCTGTAGTGGAAAACATCAGAGCAGTGGTTGCCTCTTTAGGTGGAAGGTGAGAGTGGGGACAGCCTCAGAAGGGGCCTAAGGGAACTTTCTGGGGTGACAATAATATTCTACACCTTGACAGGGGTTTGGGTTACACAAATGGATGCATTTGTGAAAACTCACCAAATGGACATGTAAGATTTGTGATTTCTTTGTATGTAAATTTTACTTCAAAAGAAAAAAAAAGTGAAAATATTAAAGCCTAGTTAATGGTATGTATGCTGCGGTAGGAGGAAGTATCCTGATCTCTGCAATCTACTTTGAAATGCATCCAAAACGTAAGATGGATTGGTAGAATAGGTATGTGATGGAGTAAGTGTAGTAAAATGTTAATAATTGAATCTGGGTGGTGGATCAAAAAAAAAAAAAAAAAAAAAAAGGAAGTAACTGCTTTGCCCATAGATTACTACCCATAGATTACCTCAGTTCAAAGGCACACATAACCCGGAGTCATAACACACTGCGGTCAGGTTTCTTAACCAAACACTCAAATGCAACTGGTTTCACCAACAGCACCAATAACCTCCATATTACCAAATCGAGTGGCCACTTCTTGGTCTTTATCTTTCTTGACCTTTCTGTTGCATTTAAAACCACTGACCACTGGGGTGCCTGGGTGGTTCAGTCTATTAAGCATCCGATTCTTGGTTTCAGCTCAGGTCATCATCTTGTGGTTCGTGAGTTCAAACCCCGAGTCAGGCTATGCACTGCCCATGTGGAGCTTGCTTGGGATTCATAATCTCTCTCTCTCTGCCCCTCCCCTGATCACACTCTGTCTCACTCTCAAAATAAATAAACTTAAAAAAAAAACCCTACTGACCACTATTCTCCCACATGAAGTTTTCCCTCCTTGGGTACAGTGGCATACAACATTCTTTTGGATTTCTTCTCTAACCATTCCTTCTCAGTCTGTATCTTGAATTCCTCTCCCTCTGCCTGTTCCCATATAAACGCTGGCATTTCCAAAGATCTGTTGTCCTTGCACTTCTGACTCTACATACTTTCCCCTAGAGGGTTTTCTCCATGGCAGTGGCTTTGTACTGGGTTGAACAGCACCCTCCAAAATTTCACGTTGACCTGGAACCTGGAAATGTGACCTTATTTGGAAAGAGGGTCGTTGCAGACATAATCAAGCTAAAGTGAGGCTGTACTGGATTCGGGTGGGACCTAATCCAACATGGCTGGTGTCCTCTAAGGGGTACATTAGGACACAAAGAGACAGACACAGAAACAAAGTGGAGAAGGCCATGTGAAGACAGAGTCAGAGACCGTAGTTAATGTAGGTCAAAGCCAAGGAAATCCAAGGATTGCCCATGCCACCAGAAGCTAGGAGAGGCATGGAATACATTCTCTGTCACAGCCCCCAAGAAGAAATTAAGGAAGCTAACATCTTGATTTCAGACTTCTGGCCTCCAAAAACGGAGAGATTTTTGACTGTGGTGAAATCCATAGAAGAGAAAATTTGCCACTTTAGTCATTTTTAGACTTCACTGGCATTGACTTCATTCATAATGTCATACAACCATCACCACTCTCAATTTCTAAAACATTTTCATCACCTCAAACCCATCAAACAATAGCTCCCCATTCCCATCTGCTAAGCCCCAGGTAACCTCTATTCTACTTTCTGTCTATATGAGAATTTGCCTAATCTAGGTATCTTATACAAGTGGAACCATACAATATTTTTCCTTCTCTCTGGGTTATCTCACTTAGCATACTGTTTTCAAGGTGCATCCATATTGTAGCATGTGTCACAATTTCTTTCCTAAGCCTGAATTATATTCCACCGCATGAAAACACACTGTGTTTACTGGTGGACACTAGGGTCGTTTCCACTTTTTGGCTCTTATAAATAATGCTGCTGTGAGCAACGGTGTACAAGTATCTGTCTGGGTCCCTGTTTTCAATTCTTTGGGAGTATACACCTAGGAGTGGAATGGCTGGGTCCTATGGTAATTCTATGTTTAACCCTGAGGAACTGCCATTTGTTTAAGGGGACTGAGGGGATGGATGTGGGTAGGTGGGAAGCAGAGAAATCTCGAAGAGTACAATAATTTGGTTAAGAGAAGAAACGGGTGCCTGAGTGGCTCAGTCAGTTAAGCGTCTGACTTCGGCCCAGGTCATGACCTTGCGGTTCATTAGTTCGAGCCCCACATGGGGCTCTGTGCTGACAGCTCAGAACCTAGAGCCCATTTTGGATTCTGTGTCTCCCTCTCTCTCTGTCCCTCCCCCGCTCACGCTGTGTCTCTCTCTCTCTCTCAAAAATGAATAAACATTAATTTTTTTAATCCAAAGCCACCGTTCTATCCACCATTTCACCTTGCCTCCATGTATTTCCCAGGCCAACTATCAAGATCCAGAGATCTGCTTTCAATCCTCCTACTTCTACCATGCTCCAGCAATACTAAACTCCTACACTTCTCTGAAGGAGCCATGCTTCCTCTTGCTTCTGAACCTTTACTCACAAAACTGTCTAATATGCCATGTGCATCAGCTTCTTTCCCACTGCTGAGCTAATTCCCACTCATCCTTTAAAAGTCAGTAAGCCCTCTCCAACTCTCTGACAACCTCCCTCTCCCTCTCTTTCTCTCTCTCTCTCTCTCTCTCTCTCTCTCACACACACACACACACACACACACACACACACACACACACTATCCCAGAATTGTGGATTAAGGACATATCCTCTGTATTTCTATTATGGAAATCTTCATTTTTCTTTCTTCCCCACTAGATTATAAATACGTGTGTCTTTTTCACCACTGCATCCTCAGCAACCAGCAGAGTGGGTTGATCCACTGGAGACACTTGGTTAATGTTTGCTGAAGGCATGGAAGGGCGAGATCAGAATACTCAGAAAGCTTAGAGAAAGCATCTTTCAGATATGATCATTTGTCTTTCCAGAGTCTGCAATCCCCCATCAAAGCTACCTTAAAAGTTCTTCCACTAACCATACTAGCAGACTATAACCTGCCCAGTCACTTAAGACCTGGCCTGTGTGGTTTGAAAAACAATGCCTTCAACTAAAATAAACTTTCTTGAGGGGGAAAAAAGAAAAACAATCCCTTTAAGACAGCACATTAAGCAGAATTCTGAGAAAGTCACTTCAACATTAATACAATTTAGGGGTGCCTGGGTGGCTCAATTGGTTAAGCTTCTGACTTCAGCTCAGGTCATGATCTCACTGTTTGTGGGTTCAAGCCCCGCATCAGGCTCTGTGCTGACAGCTCAGAGCCTGGAGCCTGCTTCAGAGTCTGTGTCTCCCTCTCTCTCTGCCCTTCCCCCTCTCGCACTCTGTCTCTCTCTCTCAAAAATAAATAGAACATTTAAAAAAATTAAAATAAATAAAATAAATGCTTTTATAAGCAGCCCTGTTTAAAAACAAATCCAGGGGTGCCTGGGTGGCTCAGTCGGTTGAACATCTGACTTCAGCTCAGATTATGATCTCACAGTTCATGAGTTCGAGCCTGGCACTGGGCTCTGCACTGACAGTGCAGAGCCTGCTTCAGATCCTCTGTCTCCCTCTCTCTCTTCCCCTTGCCCATGTTGTCTCTCTCACTCTCCCAAAAATAAAGATTAAAAAATTAAAAACAAATCCAAAACATTGGGCTACTAGAGACCTCAATGGAAGAACTTGAGCTTGGCTATAAAACCCAGCCAAATCTTAGATCCTAAGAATAACTGCTCCTGAATTAGTTCCAATCGGAAGTAGCATGGAGGCACCAATCCTCATGATGCCCATGGAAGCTCTCACTCTGAACATTCTCCTGTAATAATCATCCAATGTTTCCAGGTCCTCCATTGGTGAAATTATAACCACTATGTTTGGAGACATCTGACTAACGAAATAAGCTAAGAGATCTTCAGTTGTGCATCACATAGGAATTAAGCACTCACTATGTTTCTTTTTTTTTTTTTTCAACGTTTATTTATTTTTGGGACAGAGAGAGACAGAGCATGAACGGGGGAGGGGCAGAGAGAGAGGGAGACACAGAATCGGAAACAGGCTCCAGGCTCTGAGCCATCAGCCCAGAGCCTGACGCGGGGCTCGAACTCACAGACCGCGAGATCGTGACCTGGCTGAAGTCGGACGCTTAACCGACTACGCCACCCAGGCGCCCCAAGCACTCACTATGTTTCAAGCACTGTGCTAAACACTGGAGATACAGTGGAGAGCAAGCCAGGTCTCTGCCTTTGTGCAGCCTGTAACAGGGACTGACATTTATCAACGAATCACATAAATAACTAGTTACAAACTGTAACAATGGCATGAAGGCTGTTAAAGCATACATCAGGGAAATCCGGGGATGAGCAGCAGTGGGTCTCAAACCTCACAGAATTCTATCTTAATTTTTGAGGTTTGGTCCTTGCTGAATACACCCAATGTGGAGTGGTCACAAAGCAAAGACCTGTGGGGACAAGGCAAGTAACTGCAATGAGTGAAAATGCTGTGTAAAAAGTAACACTGGGGCACATGTGCCCTATTTAAAGGGGGCAGGCTGCTATTGGTCTCCAGATGGTAGTTCCAGTTGCAGGAATAAAAGCCCAGGATTGCCAAGATCTTCTGACTATTGAAGATCAGCTGGAAACTCTGATTTTTATGGGAATTTCTCCTGATTTTTAAATGGTAACTAATGGGGCATCTGGGTGGCTCAGTCAGTTCAGCGTCCAACTCTTGGTTTCAGCTCAGGTCATGATCTCACGGTTCGTGGGATCAAGCCCCCGCTTTGGGCTCTGAGCTGGCAGTGCGGAGCTTGCTGGGGATTCTCTCTCTTTGTCCTTCCCCTACTCGTTCTCTCTCTCTCTCGAAATAAACAAACATTTAAATGGTAACTAATGCAGAAGTTTTTTGGTTTTTTTTTTAACGTTTATTTATTTTTGAGACAGAGACAGACAGAGCATGAACAGGGGAGGGGCAGAGAGAGAGGGAGACACAGAATCGGAAGCAGGCTCCAGGCTCTGAGCCATCAGCCCAGAGGCCGACACAGGGCTCGAACTCACGGACCGCAAGATCATGACCTGAGCTGAAGTCGAATGCTTAACCAACTGAGCCACCCAGGCACCCCAATGCAGAAGTTTTTAAAATACTAGTAAGAACAAACAAAACTTACCTGTGAACATGGCTCATGGCTGCCAATCTGTGACCTCTGGTTTATCTGAGCTAGAAAAAGCACCACTGGGTTGGCTGAATCCCCTCTCCAAATGTTTGCTCCTAAAAAAATGGTAGGCCTGTAGTTCTCTGGACAGGAACCTAGTCAAGGTTTGGTTTGGGGCTTAACACTGTCCCTCTATGTCCTCTGTTTCACCTGTAAGTCCAATCACTTACAACAGTGTAAGGCTTTCTATAGCACTCATTATCTGTGTCACTGGCTTTGGACTCCACAGCTAAGAACTATCTAGACCAAACCATATGGCCCAAAAGAGATCCAAGGTTCTTAGTGCTCTTCCAGGTCCTTTATACCCTGTCGCAAAGAGATTACAAGCAGGCGGGAAGACGAAGCCCTAGCTTAAAGTGGGTAAAGGCAGGTAGGGATCTAGACCCCCTCCTTTGTAACTTCGACCTGAAATTTTTGGTTAAACCGGGCAAACGTTCCTCTGCCAGAATAAACAGGAAGACAGCATCCTCTTACATGTTAACAACATGCCCTCAGAAAGCAGCTGAACTTGCTGGCTAATTATTCTGGAAAAGACAGCCAATTAATAATTATGTCAAAACCAAAATTACCTTTTTCTGGCATAGCAGATGTGCGTTGGCACCCAGATGGGTCACACCAGCCAAAGCGCCTCAGCAGGAAATAGTTTCATCATTTGGGAGAGTATTCGGTGGCCAATATCCTGACTAGCCCTTTGGAATGAAGTCTAACTAAAAATGAAAAATTCTCCAGGAATAATATTAAGTTCTCTTAGAATAGGTATAGACCTTTAGTACTTCCAGCCCCTAATCTGCCAGCCCAAGGTTATCTGGTTAGCCACTACATTGTAGTGCAAAACTCTGGCTTCAAGCAAGTACTTATTCCAGGATTGGGACAAACCTGGGGTTGTTTGGAAAGAAGTTCTGAACCCTCAAGATTGCCTTCAATTCACCTTCCGACCACCTTAGTGGGGAAGTGGACAAGACCTTCCATTAAGATGAAAATAAAAATCTAAAAACCATTGGGGCGCCTGGGTGGCTCAGTTGGTTAAGCATCTGACTTTCGCTCAGGTCATGATCTCACAGCTCATGGGTTCAAGCCCCGGGGTCGGGCTCTGTGCTGACAGCTCAGAGCCTGGAGCCTGCTTCGGATTCTGTGTCTCCATCTCTCTCTTCCCCCTCCCACTCATGTTCTGTCTCTAAATAAATAAATAAATAAATAAACCATTTAAAAATTTTTCTAAAAAAATCTAAAAACCATTACCTAGGTGATGGCTGCAATAATAATTCATTAAACTGAATACCTGTTTTATACATTTTCATATATATATATATATATATATATATATATCAGAACAAAAGTTATAAAAGAATGTTACTTGCCTAAATACAATGCAATTTTGAATTTAAAAAATTCTTTTAACGTTTATTAAGTGGGGGAGGGACAGAGAGAGAGAGGGAGACACAGAATCCGAAGCAGGTTCCAGCCTCCAAGCTGTCAGCACAGAGCCCAACATGGGGTTTGAACTCGTGAGCCTCAAGATTGTGACCTGAGCCAAAGTCGGATGCTTAACTGACTGAACCTCACAGCTGCCCCTATGATGCAATTTTGAATACTGATCTTGTATCTTGCAACTTTGGTGAACTCTTTTATTAGCTCTTATAGTTTTTTGTGGATTCATTAGGACTTTCTACATAAAACACCATTTTATCTGCAAATACAGATAGTTTTATTTCCTTCTTTCCAATTTGCATGCTTTTAGTTCTTTTTCTTGCCTATTTGCCATGGCTAGAACCTGCATTATACTGTTGAATTATAATATTGAACAGAAGTGGCGACAGCAGACACCATTATCATGTTCCTAATAAAATGATGGAAAGCTTTCAGTCTTTCACCATTAAGTATAATGTTAGCTTTGAGTTTCTGTAGACACCTTTGATTAGACTGAGGAAGTTACCTTGGATTCCTAGTTTGTTGAGCTTGTATAATTAAAGGGTGCTAGATTTCTCAAAGGCTTTTTCTGCACATATTGAGAAGAACATATGGCTTTGTCCTTTGGCTCTGGTAAGATTGATAGGTCTACTCTGAAGTAGAGATGTCAGGGAAGCAGTTGGATACATGAGCCTAGAGTTCAGAAGAGGTCAGGACTACAGACAAAAATGTGAAAATTTTCAGCATAAAAATGTGACTTAAAGCCAAGAACCTAAGGGCACCTGGGTGGCTCAGTCAGTTAAGTGTCTGACTCTCGATCTCATCAGCTCAGGTCTTGATCTCATGGTCATGAGTTCAAGCCCCATGTTGGGCTCCACGCTGGGCATGGAGCCTACTTAAAAAAAAATAAAGCCAATGGGGTGCCTGGGTGGCTCAGTCGGTTAAGTGTCCGACTTCAGCTCGGGTCATGATCTCGTGGTTCATGAGTTCAAGCCCTGCATAGGGCTCTGTGCTGACAGCTCAGAGCCTGGAGCCTGCTTCAGATTCTGTGTCTCCCTCTCTCTCTGCCCCTCCCCCATTCATGCTCTGTCTCTCTCTCTCAAAAATAAATAAAGATTAAAAAAATTAAAAAAAAAATAAAGCCAAGAGCCTGGAAAAGATTGTCAAAGGATGAAGTATAATTCAAAAAAAAGATAAAATGGGGCACCTGGGTAGCTCAGCCAATTAAGCATCTGACTCTTGATTTTTGCTCAGGTCATGATATCATGGTTCGTGAGATCAAGCCCCACATCTCAGGCTCTGTGCTGACAGCATGGAGCTTGCTTGGGATTCTTTCTCTCCCTCTCTCTGCTCCTCCCCTGCCCATGCACACGTGCGCTCTCTCAAAATAAACACTAAAACAAAACAAAAACCATGTTACAAAAACCAACAGTGCATTAAGAACATTTACAGAATTCCAGCTAACGAATACAAAAACAGTAGTAAAGTTAGAAAATCAACACTTTGTAATCCCTAATGAAATAACTAAGTTGGGCAATAATTATAAATGGATGCAAGGTCATTGGGGAATGGAGTACTCGCAGGATGCTAAAGTATCCCCAACGTATTATTTATTCATCATAAGGGGGGAAATGCAACTCTGCAAAGGAGTGACCAGCCTGTGACCACCTGAGCACACTGACCAATCCTAACATTACTAAAAGTAGGAATATCAGACATTATATGCTTCCTGATGTGATGCAATAAGAAGTACACAACCTCACCTTTAAAATATTCATGCCACAAATATTGACCCTTAATCTTTGTGGTCTTTTTTTTGCTCTAGAATAGTGTTTAATTTTTTTATTAAGGTATAATTGACATATAACATTGTATTAGTTTCAGGTGTACAATATAACGATTCAGTATTTGTATATATCATGAAGTTATCACCACAGTAGGTCTAGTTAACATCTGTCACCATGGATAGTTTTTTTACTTGTGATGAGAACTTTTTTCAAATTTACTCTTAGCAACTTTCAAATATGCAATACAGTATTATTAACTATAACTATATGACCATGCTGTACATTACATCCCCATTACTTATTTATTTTATAACTGGAAGTTTTGTACCTTTTGACTTTCCTCACCCATTTTGTCCACCCTCCCACCTCTGGCAACCACCAATCAGTTTTGTATCTATAAGCTTGTCTTTTAGGGTTTATTTGTTTTTTTAAGATTCCACATATTTGTCTTTTTGTCTGACTTATTTCACTTAGCATAATGCCCTCAAGGTCCATCCATGTGGTCACAAATGGTAAAATTTTATTCTTTTTTATGGCTGAATAATACTCTATTGTGTGTACATGTAGCACATTTCTTTACCCATTCCATCAAGCCTTTAAATTTATTTATTATGAAATTTATTGTCAAATTGGTTTCCATACAACACCCAGTGCGCATCCCAACAGGTGCCCTCCTCAATACCCATCACCCACCCACCCCTCCCTCCCACCCCCCATGAATCCTCAGTTTGTTCTCAGTTTTTAGGAGTCTCTTATGTTTTGGCTCCCTCCCTCTCTTAACCATTTTTTTTTCCCTCCTCTCCCCCATGGTCTTCTGTTAAGCTTCTCAGGATCCACATAAGAGTGAAAACATGGAATCTGTCCTTCTCTGTATGACTTATTTCACTTAGCATAACACTTCCCAGTTCCATCCACGTTGCTACAGAGAGCCATATTTCATTCTTTCTCATTGCCACATAGTACTCCATTGTGTATATAAACCACAATTTCCTTATCCATTCATCAGCTGATGGACATTTAGGCTTTTTCCACAATTTGGCTATTGTTGAGTGCTGCTATAAACATTGGGGTATAAGTGCCCCTATGCATCAGTACTCCTGTATCCCTTGAGTAAATTCCTAGTAGTGCTACTGCTAGGTCATAGGGTAGGTCTATTTTTAATTTTTTGAGGAACCTTCACACTGTTTTCCTGAGTGGCTGCACCAGTTTGCATTCCCACCAACAGTGCAAGAGGATTCCCATTTCTCCACATCCTCTCCAGCATCTATAGTCTCCTGTTTTGTTCATTTCAGCCACTCTGACTGGAGTGAGGAGATATCTGAGTGTGGTTTTGATTTGTATTTCCCTGATGAGGAGCAACGTTGAGCATCTTTTCATGTGCCTGTTGGCCATCTGGATGTCTTCTTTAGAGAAGTATCTATTCATGTTTTCTGCCCATTTCTTCACTGGGTTATTTGTTTTTCAGGTGTGGAGTTTGGTGAGTTCTTTATAGATTTTGGATACTAGCCCTTTGTCCAATATGTCATTTGCAAATATCTTTTCCCATTCTGTTGGTTGCCTTTTAGTTTTGTTGATTGTTTCTTTTGCTGTGCAGAAGCTTTTTATCTTGATGAGGTCCCAATAGTTCACTTTTGCTTTTAATTCCCTTGCCTTTGGGGATGTGTCAAGTAAGAAACTGCTGCAGCTGAGGTCAGAGAGGTTTTTCCCTGCTTTCTCCTCTAGGGTTTTGATGGTTTCCTGTCTCACATTCAGGTCATTTACCCATTTTGAGTTTGCTTTTGTGAATGGTATAAGAAAGAGATCTAGTTTCATCCTTCTGCATGTTGCTGTCCAGTTCTCACAGCACCATTTGTTAAAGAGACGGTCTTTTTTCCATTGGATATTCTTTCCTGCTTTGCCAAAGATTAGTTGGCCATACTTTTGTGGGTCTAGTTCTGGGGTTTCTATTCTATTCCATTGGTCTATGTGTCTGTTTTGGTGCCAATACCATGCTGTCTTGATGATTACAGCTTTGTAGTAGAGGCTAAAGTCTGGGATTGTGATGCCTCCTACTTTGGTCTTCTTCTTCAAAATTACTTTGGCTATTCGGGGCCTTTTGTGGTTCCATACAAATTTTAGGATTGCTTGTTCTAGCTTTGAGAAGAATGCTGGTGCAATTTTGATTGGGATTGCATTGAATGTGTAGATAGCTTTGGGTAATATTGACATTTTAACAATATTTATTCTTCCAATCCATGAGCAAGGAATGTTTTTCCATTTCTTTATATCTTCTTCAATTTCCTTCATAAGCTTTCTATAGTTTTCAGCATACAGATCTTTTCCATCTTTGGTTAGGTTTATTCCTAGGTATTTTAATGCTTTTTGGTGCAACTGTGAATGGGATCAGTTTCTTTATTTGTCTTTCTGTTGCTTCATTATTAGTTTATAAGAATGCAACTGATCTCTCTACATTGATTTTGTATCCCGCGACTTGCTGAATTCATGTTATCAGAGCTAGCAGACTTTTGGTGCAGTATATCGGGTTTTCTACATATAATATCATGTCATCTGCAAAAAGCAAAAGGTTGACTTCATCTCTGCCAATTTTGATGTCTTTGATTTCCTTTTGTTGTCTGATTGTTGATGCTAGAACTTCCAACACTAATGTTAAACAACAGCGGTGAGAGTACACATCTCTGTTTTGTTCCTGATCTCAGGGAGAAAGCTCTCAGTATTTCCCCATTGAGGATGATATTAGATGTGGACTTTCCATAAATGGCTTTGATGATGTTTAAGTATGTTCTTTCTATCCCGACTTTCTCGAGGCTTTTTATTAAGAAAGGATGCTGAATTTTGTCAAATGCTTTTTCTGCATCCATTGACAAGATCATATGGTTCTTATCTTTTCTTTTATTAATGTGACGTATCACGTTGATTGATTTGCGAATGTGGAACCAGCCCTGCAGCCCAGGAATGAATCCCACTTGATCATGGTGAATAATTTTTTTTATATGCTGTTGAATTCAATTTGTTAGTATCTTGTTGAGAAATTTTGCATCCATGTTCATCAGGGATATTGGCCTGTAGTTCTCTTTTTTTATCGGGTCTCTTTCTGCTTTAGGAATCAAAGTAACACTGCCTTCATAGAATGAGTCTGGAAGTTTTCCTTCCCTTTCTATTTTTTGGAATAGCTTGAGAAGGATATGTATTATCTCTGCTTTAAATGTCTGGTAGAATTCCCCTGGGAAGCCATCTGGTCCTGGACTCTTATTTGTTGGGAGGTTTTTGATAACTGATTCAATTTCTTCGCTGGTTATGGGTCTGTTCAAGCTTTATATTTCTTCTTGTTTGAGTTTTGAAGTGTGTGGGTGTTTAGAAATTTGTCCATTTCTTCCAGGTTGTCCAGTTTGTTGGCATATAATTTTTTCTAGTATTCCCTGATAATTGCTTGTATTTCTGAGGGATTGGTTGTAATCATTCCATTTTCATTCATGATTTTATCTATTTGGGTCATTTCCCTTTTCTTTTTCAGAAGCCTGGCTAGAGGTTTGTCAATTTTGTTTATTTTTTCAAAAAAGCCAACTCTTGGTTTCGTTGATCTGCTCTACAGTTTTTTTAGATTCTATATTGTTTATTTCTGCTCTGATCTTTATTATTTCTCTTCTTCTGCTGGGTTTGGGGTGTCTTTGCTGTTCTGCTTCTAGTTCCTTTAGGTGTGCTGTTAGATTTTTGTATTTGGGATTTTTCCTGTTTTTTGAGATAGGCCTGGATTGCAATGTATTTTCCTCTCAGGACTGCCTTCACTGCATCCCAAAGCATTTGGATTGTTGTCTTTACCTTTTCATTTCTTTCCATATATTTTTTAATTTCTTCTCTAATTGCCTGGTTGACCCACTCATTCTTTAGTAGGGTGTTCTTTAACCTCCATGCTTTTGGAGGTTTTCCAGACTTTTTCTTGTGGTCGATTTCAAGCTTCATCACATTGTGGTTTGAAAGTATGCATGGTATGATCTCAATTCTTGTATACTTATGAAGGGCTGTTTTGTGACCCAGTATGTGATCTATCTTGGAGAAGGTTCCATGTGCACTCGAGAAGAAAGTATATTCTGTTGCTTTGGGATGCAGAGTTCTAAATATATCTGTCAAGTCCATCTGATCCAGTGTATCATTCAGGGCCCTTGTTTCTTTATTGATCCTGTGTCTAGATGATCTATCCAATGTTGTAAGTGGAGTATTAAAGTCCCCTGCAATTACCACATTCTTATCAATAAGGTTGTGTATGTTTGTGATTTTTTTATATATTTGGGGGCTCCCGTATTCGGTGCATAGACATTTATAATTGTTAGCTCTTCCTGATGGATAGACCCTGTAATTATTATATAATGCCCTTCTTCATCTCTTGTTACAGCCTTTAATTTAAAGTCTAGTTTGTCTGATATAAGTATGGCTACTCCAGCTTTCTTTTGGCTTCCAGTCGCATGATAAATAGTTCTCCATCCCCTCACTCTCAATCTAAAGGTGTCCTCAGGTCTAAAATGAGTCTCTTGTAGACAGCAAATAGATGGGTCTTGTTTTTTAATCCATTCTGATACCCTATGTCTTTTGGTTGGAGCATTTAGTCCATTTACATTCAGTGTTATTATAGCACAATATGGGTTTAGAGTCATTGTGATGTCTGTAGGTTTCCTGCTTGCAGTGATGTCTCTGGTACTTTGTCTCACAGGATCCCCCTTAGGATCTCTTGTAGGGCTGGTTTAGTGGTGATGAATTCCTTCAGTTTTTGTTTGTTTGGGAAGACCTTTATCTCTCCTTCTATTCTAAATGACAGACTTGCTGGATAAAGGATTCTCGGCTACATTTTTTTTTCTGTTCATCACATTGAAGATTTCCTGCCATTCCTTTCTAGCCTGCCAAGTTTCAGTAGACAGAGCCATCACGAGTCTCATGGGTCTCCCTGTACATGTTAGAGCATGTTTATCCCTAGCTGCTTTCAGAATTTTCTCTTTATCCTTGTATTTTGCCAGTTTCACTATGATATGTCATGCAGAAGATCGATTCAAGTTACGTCTGAAGGGAGTTCTCTGTGCCTCTTGGACTTCAGTGCCTTTTTCCTTCCCCAGTTCAGGGAAGTTCTCAGCTTCCCCTCTCTCTCTTCCTCCTCTGGAATCCCAATTATACACATATTATTTCATTTAATTATGTCACTTCTAAGTCTCCCCTCATACTCCTGGATTTTTTTATCTCTCTTTTTCTCAGCTTCTTTTTCCATAATTTTATCTTCTAATTCACCTATTCTCTCCTCTGCCTCTTCAAACCGAGCTGTGGTTGCCTCCATTTTATTTTGCAGCCCATTTATAGCATTTTTTAGCTCCTTCTGTTTCTTAGTCCCTTGATCTCTATAGTAATAGATTCTATGCTGTCCTCTATACTTTTTTCAAGCCCGGCGATTAATTTTATGACTATTATTTTAAATTCATTTTGTTACATTGCTTAAATCGGTTTTGATCAGTTCGTTAGCTGTCGCTACTTCCTGGAGTTTCTTTTGAGGAAAATTCTTCCATTTCGTCATTTTGGATAGTCCCTGGAGTGGCGGGGAACTTCAGGACTCTTACCCTGTGCTGTCTGGAGTAACTTGCGTTGGTGGGCGGGGCCGCAGTCACACCTGATGTCTGCCCCCAGCCCACTGCTGGGGCCACAGTCAGACTGGTGTGTACCTTATCTTCCCTTCTCCTAGGGTCAGGAATCACTGTGGAGTGGTGTGGCCTCTGTCTGGGCTACTTGCACACTGCCAGGCTTGTGGTACTGCTTCAATGGGATCTGGTGTATTAGCCGGGGTGGATCCTCAAGGTGCACAGGGGCAGGAGGGGCAGGCTCAGCTCACTTTGCCTTCAGTGGTCTGCTTTGGGAGGAGCCCTGAGGCACCAGGAGGGAGGCAGACCCTTCGAAGGGATGGATCCACAGAAACACAGCATTGGGTGTTTGCATGGTGCAAGCAAGTTCATGACGGGAACTGGTTCCTTTGGGATTTTGGCTGGGGGATGGTTGAGGGAGATGGCGCTTCCCAGTGCCTTTGTTCCCTGCCAAGCTGAGCTCTGTCCTCCAGAGCTCAAGAACTGTCCTTCCCATTGTCCTTTAGCCCTCCTGCTCTCCAAGCAGAGCTGCTGACTTATAACATTCTAGATGTTAAGTCCCACTGGCTGTCAGAACACACTCCCTCTGGCCCCCCCGCTTTTGCAAGCCGGACTCTGGGCTCTGCCTTGCCGGGTGGGCTGGCTGCCCCTCCACTGCCCTGGCTCCCTCCCGCCAGTCCGTGTAGCGCACACCGCCTCTCCACCCTTCCTACCCTCTTCTGTGGGCCTCTTGTCTATGCTTAGCTCCGGAGAGTCCGTTCTGCTAGTCTTCTGGCGGTTTTCTGGGTTATTTAGGCAGATGTGGGTGGAATCTAAGTGGTCAGCAGTATGCGGTGAGCCCAACGTCCTCCTACACTGCCATCTTCCCCTGAATCTAAGCCTTTAAATTTAAATTATAGGAGATAGGAGAACAAGCTAATAATACTACAAGGAAGCCATCAGACTAATCCAAATCATTGGCATAGAAATAAAAGTCAGGGGTGGGGAGGGATTGCTTTAGATTAAGAGACTTTTTTGAGAGAGAGAGAGAGAGAGAGAGGGAGAGAGAGAGAGACAGGGAGAGAGGGAGGGGCAGAGAGAGAAGGAGAGAGGGAATCCCACGGAGCCCTATGTGGGGCTTGAACCCACAAACCCCGAGATCATAACCTGAGCCAAAATCAAGAGTTAGATGTTTAACTGAGCCACCCAGGTGCCCCTAGATTAAGAGACTTAAGAAATATAACCAAATGCAGTGTGTGGACCTTCTTTGGATCCTAATTCAAACAAAGCAATTATAAAAAGACTAAAGACCACTTGAAAAATGTGAATGTGGACTGGGTATTAGCTGATATCAAGGAATTAGCTTGTTTTGTTAGGTGATACATTATAATAGTTTTGTAAGTATGTGTTCTTTTTAAAAAGAGATGCAGCACTGAAGTATTTAAGGATGAAATTAGATGATGTCTGAGAATTTAAAGTACATTAGATGAAAAAAAGAAAAAAAGTAAGGATATGAGGAGGTATCAGCAGAATCTGAGAAGCAGCATCAGCAAGGTAAAAAGAAACCTCTTTGACCTCAGCCACAGCAATTTCTTACTCGACACATCTCCAAAGACAAGGGACTTAAAAGCAAAAATGAACTACTGGGACCTCATCAAGATAAAAAGCTTCTGCACTGCAAAGGAAACAATCAACAAAACTAAAAGGCAACCAATGGAACGGGAAAAGATATTTGCAAATGACATATCGGATAAAGGGCAGGTATCCAAAATCTATAAAGAATTCACCAAACTCCACACCCGAGAAACAAATAATCCAGTGAAGAAATGGGCAGAAGTCATGAATAGACACTTTTCCAAAGAAGACATCCAGATGGCCAACAGACACAAAAAACGATGCTCAACATCACTCATCATCAGGGAAATACAAATCAAAGCCACAGCGAGATACCACTTCACGTCAGTCAGAGTGGCTAAAATGAACAAATTAGGAGACTATAGATGCTGGAGAGGATGTGGAGAAACGGGAACCCTCTTGCACTGTTGGTAGGAATGCAAACTGGTGCAGCCACTCTGGAAAACAGTGTAGAGGTTCCTCAAAAAAATAAAAATAGAACTACCCTATAATCCAGCAATAGCCTGCTAGGAATTTACCCAAGGGATACAGGAGTACTGATGCATAGAGGCACTTGTACCCCAATGTTTATAGCAGCACTTTCTTTTTTTTTAAATGAGATTAACAGATCCAGTTAAGAACTTTTTTTAATTTTTTAATTTTTAAAAATTTTTTTTAATGTTTATTTATTTATTTTTTTTTGAGAGAGACAGAGACAGAATGCAACTGGGTTAGCGGCAGAGAGAGAGGGAGACACAGATGCAGAAGCAGGCTCCAGGCTCTGAGCTGTCACCACAGAGCCCGGCGCGGGGCTCAAACTCACGAGCTATGAGATCATGACCTGAGCCGAAGTCGGACACTCAACCAATTGAGCCACCCAGGCGCCCCTATAGCAGCACTTTCAACAATAGCCATATTATGGAAAGAGCCTAAATGTCCATCAACTGATGAATGGATAAAGAAGATGTGGTTTATATATACAATGGAATACTACTTGGCAATGAGAAAGAATGAAATCTGGCCATTTGCAGCAACATGGATGGAACTGGAGGGTATTATGCTAAGTGAAATAAACCAGGCAGAGAAAGACAGATACCATATGTTTTCACTCATATGTGGATCTTGAGAAACTTAACAGAAGACCATGGGGGAGGGGAAGGGGAGAAACAAAAAGTTACAGAGAAGGAGGGAGGCAAACCATAAAAGACTCTTAAATATAGAGAACTGAAGGTTGATGGGGAGTGGGGGAGAGGGGAAATTGTGTGATGGGCATTGAGGAGGGCACTTGTTGGGATGAGCACTGGGTGTTGCATGGAAGACAATTTGACAATAAATTATATTAGAAAAAAAAATCAGGAGAGAGGAGCCTGGGTAGCTCAATTGGTTGGGCGTCTGACTATTGATTTCGGCTCAGGTCATGATATCATGGTTTCATGAATTCGACCCCCACATGGGCTCTGTGCTGACAGCACAGAGCCTGCTTGAGATTGTCCCTCTTTCTCTGCCATCCCCCATTCACATTCTCTTGGTCTCTCTCAAAATAAATAAATAAACTTAAAAAAAAAAAGAAAAAGAAAATCAGGACAGTGAGGAGTCCTGGAAGCCAAATGAATGCAGAGTCTCATGGAGAAGTGATCAACACTGTCAAATACTGCTGGTAAGTCAAGGAAGATGAGGATTACAAAGTGACCTTTAGATTTATGAAATCATTAGTGACCTTGACAAAAGCAGTTTGAGTGACAGGAGAAAGTGGGTGACACAGAGAATAGAGAAAGAGAGCAGCAGACAGGTGATAGCAAGACAGTATGGACAACATAGACACATACAAACTGGTGACACAGGGAGAGCAAGTGACATAGACAGTGAGTGAGAGACAAAAGGTAGGCAACATGAGAGAAAGGGTGAGTGACAGAGGTAAGCAGAGGGTGGCTGACTCTACCAGTCATCATTTGTTGCCTCTCAGTTCCAAATTCACCCCTCAATACCTGTTCTGTGATAATGGACAGAATTCCTTTAAGCATCTCTCCTTTACAGCGAACACGATGTTACTCTTTCTCAGTAGAGGGCGCCTGAGGGACACTTCAGGAGGAAGGGGCTCTTCTGAAGTTGCCGGCTGCTGCAGTACACGGGGACAACAGAATAGCCCACAACCACAAACCCAGAACATGCCGTCCCTCAATGACCTTGAAGCCTCCACCTGGCATGGCAATAACCTTCTTGCATCCCCTCACATAGAAACAAGCTCGCCCAACAGCTCGCCTGTGCCCTGGGCCCCTACCTCTTCTGTGTGCACATGACAAGAGTTGCTGATAGACTGCTTGCCACCTGCACTCCAGAAGTTTGCCTCCTGTTGGCCCAGGGGATGCAGACCAGCCAGAGCAATTCTCCGCTACACAGTGGGCTGAACTACACCTTCTCCAATGAAGCCTGAACTTCAGCCTTGGGGAGAGGATCCCCTTCCAAGTCTGTCCTTCCTTGGATACTCCCCCTTAGCCCAAGGACACCATATGGAGTTTGTGTCTTTTTTTTTTAATGTTTATTTATTTTTGAGAGAGAGACAGAGCATGAGCAGGGGAGAAGAAAGAGAGGGAGACACAGAATCCAAAGCATGCTCCAGGCTCTGGGCTGTCAGCACAGAGCCTGACGCAGGGTGTGAACCCACGAACCACGAGATCATGACCTGAGCTCAAGTCAGATGCTTAACCGACTAAGCCACCCAGGCACCCCTTTCGTATTTCTTATAGTCACTCGTTTATCATTTTCATAATTCTTTATATTGAAATTCTTGTTTTAATATGCTATATGGTTTCTACCTCCTGACTGGACCCAAGATACAGTGACAGAGAGGAAAAAGAGGGTAGGTGACAGAATGAAAGAATGGTGACAGAGAAGGAAAGTGAATGACAAAGTGGGTAACAGAGAATGAGTAACAGAGGTAGAGAGTGCAGGACAGAGGTTATGGGGGACAGAGAAAGGGGGGAAGGGGCGACAGTGGGGAGGATGACAGACACAGAAAGAGGGTGGAATGGAAGAGTAAGTGGATGAAACAGAATGGATGACAGTGTGAGCAGGAAGAGGACAGTGTCGACAGGATGGGTGACAGAAGGAGAGAGAATGGGGGCAACAGAGAGAAGGATGTGGTGGGGGACAGAGAATGGGAGAAGGAGCAAGAAAATATGAGTGCCAGAGAGGGAGAGTGAGTGACAAAGGTGGGTGACAGAGGAAGAGATAATGGGGAACAGGAAGAGACAGGACAGAAAGGGGGAGAGGAGGACGGTGGGCAAGAGAAGAGCTGGGGGGTAAGCATGACAGGTACCGAAGGCGTGCGACAGAGTTACTTCATCTGACAGACGATGTGTATGAAAAAAGAAAACATGGGTGCAGAGAGTGTATGACAGCAAGTTTCAAAGTTTTCTTTCAGCTGTTAGGCAGGAGGGGCAGAGAGATGAAGAAGGTGGGACAGCAAGAGGAGAGAGAGGAGAGAGGGAGGAAGATATGTGTGAGCAGAGTGTGCCAAGGAGGACTAGCAGCACTGAAGAAGGCAGAGAAGGTGATGCTTTGTGCAAGGGGGCTTCGGTGTAGGTTGGATTTGGAAGAGGACGGGAGAGACAGAGAAAGATTAGGAGAAATAAAAAAGATTGTGAGTTGAGGGGTCATGAGAGGCAGGGGACTGTGAGGGCAGAAGATGCTGACTGTGAAAGAAGGGCTGAGCGTTGAAGGGAGCAGGGGAGTTTGGGAATGTTCAGGAAAGAGCACCTGAGAGCAAGGAAGAGACAGGTGCCTGTGTAAGAGGCAGTGTTGGGGAAATCCAGGCATTTTTGCTTGTTCAGGGAAAGGAGGGGAAGGGGTTAAATAGCTTAAGCCTTCCTATCCCCATTTTTCAGATGAAAACATTGAGGCTCAGAATAGTCAAATGACTTACTTAAGGTTTCCCAGCTAGCAGACGGCAGAGCCATATTTTGAACCCCAAACGGCCCAACTCCAAAGCTAGTACTCTACCACACCACACTGCTCCCTGTTTTCCCAAATCTTCCTTAAAGACGTCATGTAACTTAGCCTAAAGATGTGATTTTACTCCTCAGTAAGACCTTTTAGCTTTTAACAGCCTTAAAACACTTTTTTTGAAAGGAAGACAGAACTATTACACTGGCCCAATTTATTTGTTTGTAAAACATCAAAATTTAAAACTTCTGTGCATCAAAGGACACTACCAACAGAGTGAAAAGGCAACCTACAGAATGCGAGAAAAGATCTGCAAATCATATTTGATAAGGAGTTAATACCCAAAATACGTGAAGATAAAACAACCCACCTGACTAAAAAATGGACAAAGGAGTTGAATGGACATTCCTCCAAAGAAGATATACAAATGGCCAATAAGCCTATGAAAAGATGCTCAACATCACTAATCATTAGAGAAATGCAAATCAAAATCCCAACCACTTCATTATCATTAGGATGGCTAGTAACAACCATCACAACAAAACCAGAAAATAACAAGTGGTGGTGAGAATATGGAGACAATGTAACCCTTGTACACCGCTGGAGGGAAGGTAAAATGATGCAGCTGCAGTAAAAGACCGAACGGCAGTTCCTCAAAAAATTAATAATAGAATTACCCTGTGATCCAGCAATCCCACCTCTGGCTAGATATCCAAAAGAATTGAAAGCAGGATCTCAAAGAGAGATTTGCACACCCATGTTCAAAGCCAGCTCTGTTCACAATAGTCAAGAGATGAAAGCAACCCAAGTGTCCATCAACAGATACATGGATAAACAAAATGTGGTATGTGCACATGATGGAATATTATCCCCTCCTAAAAAGGAAGGAAATCCTGTAACGACACAATACTGATGAACTTTGATGAAAGTATGCTCCGTGAAATAAACCCATCACATAAAGACAAATACTGTATGATGCCACTTGTATGAGGCTCCTGGAGTTAAATGCACCAGGGCAGAAAGTAGAATGATGGCTGCCAGGGGCTGGGGGAGATGGGAGGAAGGAGTTCTTTAATAGGAAATTTTGGCTTTGCAAGCTGAAGAGTTCTGGAGGTGGAAGGTGGTGCTGCTTTAACAACAGTATTAATGTTATTAATGTTATTAACACCACTGAACTGTATACTTAAGAATGGTTAAGTTACATTGTTTCTATTTTATCACAACTTTTTAAAAAAGTTTAAATCTCATCTTCACATCACCATGTCCCCCACCCTTTGCCATAAGATGAACGCTTACTCATTGAACACAAGCATCTCCTTCTGTGAGGCCGGCCCTTGTAGTTGACCAATCTCATCCTCTATGTCCATACTATGCCTTGCACATTATACCTCTTTCAGCACTCATCAAACATTATAGCGATTATTGGTTTACCTACCCCTTTCCACTACCAAAATATAAGCAGTATTGAGGGGGCAAGGTTAGTGTTTCACTCCTCTCCGTATCCCCTAGGCCTGGTGTTTGGTAGACTGGCAAGACTCAAGAAAGGCTTGATCAGTGGAAGTTCTGACTTTTAAGGAGTTCGCACTGGAGAGCTGTCTGACCAAAGAAGGGGGCATCGGGAGGTTCCCCAGGTTTTAGAAATCTGAGCAGATTCCCACGCCCTACTCCGAGAACGCAAGGGCGCGTCTCACAAGGGCCTCAGCAGTCTGGCCCCCCGGAAGGGTCCGAGGGCTTCCCACCCCCACTGCCGGCCAGAGCCTGCGAGCTAGACCCCCCCAGCGGCCCAGACATACCTCAGGTAACGGGCAGCCTGCTCCGGGCTTAAGGCCGCGGCTTCCACAGACCCTCTGGACGCCTCCATGACCCCCAACTCGGGCTCCAGGTATCTCAGCGGGCGATCAAATTTCGCTCGCTCCCGCCCGGCGCATGCGTGGTGCGCCGGAAGGTGGGGCAAGGCCAACAGTCGGCCTCGCGGCTGGCCAATCGGCAGCGCCCCCTTCCGCGCAACCGCCGGATCCCGCCCGCGCGCCTGCGCCTATACGCGCTGGAGCTAAGAGGCGGTCCCAGGCCCAACGGAGAGGGAGGGTGTTGTGTCCTCTCCTCTCTCCCATTTTCAGTTCGGTGCAAGCAGTGCTTCAGCACTTTCGTGCGTGTGCATGTGCTAGCTATCCTCGTGAGTGAAGTAAAATGCCTGATATGATCTCGGTCACTTTAGTGGCCGCTAGAGACCTTCTCCATAGCCTGTTCCCCCCAAATATCCTTCATTCCATGCTCGCCATTGCCTGGCATTGAGCATGCTTTGAATTCAAACACTCTGGGAGACATGGTCCCCGTGACTTAGACTTACATTGAGGAAGAGTCTTCAAGAGCCAAGCCAAAGCTCTCATTTAAGAAATAAGTAGTGCTAAAAAAAAAAAAAAAAAAAGTAGTGCTGTAACGTATGGTTACCATTTCTTTAGAAGCTCCAACTAGGATGCCATCATTTTCAAAGGCAGAGCTCAGAGCTTGGGGCAGGAAACCAGTGAGTTTAAGTCAGTTGCTTGGATGATCCTCAGTTAGAGGTTGTGGACCAACAAAAATTGTCCTTGTTCATAAAGCGATGAAAACATGGACATTGTGATTCTTCAAGGCACTGATTAACATTCAGTGTTTGAAAACTCACCTATTGACCCAGTCACGCCCACCATAAGTCCAGAGGATTTTAGGCTTTTTGTAAATACCATAGATCATTAGTTCAAAAGGGGATCTTCTAAAAAGAAACTATGGGATATTTGCCTAGTTCACATGACTTTAGGTCATATTTTCATATGGCTTTAAGCCTTCTGTTAAGAGGGCTTTTAGTATACTACTACTATCCCCATTTTCAGATACGAAAACTGAGGCTGGGGACATAAAGTGACTTTGCCTAAGGTTCCAGAGCTGGGAAATAGCAGAGCCAGAATTTAATACCAGGTCTATATGGAAAATCCATGCTCCTTCACTGTGTCCACTGCCTATTGCCAGAAAGGAGAGTAGTGGGAAATGAGGTAGATGAGGTAGTTGGAAGCCAGTTTTTGAAAGAGCTTGCTTACTCTGTTGAAGTGTTTGAATCACTTCTCTCCCTAGAGGCAAGTTTGCATTGGGGTGGGTCGAGTGCGCAGGCATTCTGGGTACCCAAAATAGGCGTGTGATGAGAAAGGCTGGTTGGGGAGAATTTCATAGAAAGGAGAAAAGAGATGGGAGCACAAAAATCTTCATCGCCAGTCTAGGGCAGGCCATCTCCAGTTGTGCTTTGGCTCAGCATCTACCATCATCTCTTACATATCTTTGGAACAGTTGAGAACTCAAAATGAAGCAAAGCAAACCCCTGATTACTATCTCAGGCAGCTGCCTTTCTGTGGGCTGTGGAGAAGAGCTAGAAGGAACTCCCTCAGGACCCAGACTCTGGCCTCCCTGCTTCCTAGCTTTCAATGATCCCCAAAGGCTCTGAATATTGGGAAGGACCAGGATTCCTGCTTGTTTGCCCTTAGGTTATTGGATTTTTTTCAGTACCATTCTCACACAGCCACAGGACTGTGGCTTCTTTTTTGTTAAAGTTTATTTATTTATTTTGAAAGAGAGATAGAGAGGGCAAAGACAGAGGGAGAGAGAGAGAGAATCCCAAGCAGGTTCCGCACCATCAGCACAGAGCCCAAAGTGGGGCTGGGACTCACAAACTGTGACATCATGACCTGAGCTGAAATTAAGAGTCTCACACTTAAGCGACTGAGCCACTCAGGCGCCCCAGGACTCCCCCTTATTTAAAACCCACTAAATCCTCTAGCTCTCTTCCCCCCCCCCCCCCCCCCGCCTCAGTCCCACAGTCACTACCTTCGGGCCCTTCTCAGTGCCTTCCAGAGTCCCAGCTCTCACCGAGGGGTGCAAGTGACCCAGGAAACTCATCACCCTGGACTCCTAGTCCTCCTTTCTAAAGGGTAACACAGGCTCATAGACCAGAAATAAGAGAGGGGTTGGGGAAGATTTAGGGTGGATAAGTAGAGAAAATGGAAACGAATCAAAATAACAGTTATTACTATATCCCATTTATGTATCAGAGCCTGTTCACGGTACTTTATATTAATTCTCTTGACTGTTCCTCATTTCATGTCTACCCCCAGAGTGAGGGCTCCCATCCCCCCAGCTTCCCCCAGGGGAATGGAGTTTCAAAAGCCTTCCCTAATTATTGTTAATTTTTAAAGTGTGCTAATGGTATTGTTGTATTTTTTAAAGTCCTTATCTGCTAGAGATGCATAATGGAGTGTTTTCAGATAAAATTATATGACATCTGGGGTTTGTATTAAAATACTCCAGAAGGCAGAAAGATGAGGAGGGGGAAAGATGAACATAGACTGGCAAAATATTGATTATTGTTGAAACTTGTTACAGAGGTTCATTATCGTTCTTCTCTCTGCTCTGCCTGTTCGAAATTTTCCATAATAAAAATTTAAAAAAAAAACCTTTGCTATCTAATCTGCAAATAACACTGAGTCACCAGTACTCAAAGACCGGAAATAAGATAATGAGTCCTTGTGGGGGAGCTCAGAATGGGTAAATGGAGAGATGGATGAGGCAGGCTAAGAACAACAGCTATTGCTAATATAGTACTTGAGTGCCAAGCCTTGTTCCACACAGTTTACATATATTAATTCTTTTCATCCTCACAACAACCTTGTTAGGTAGAGTATGCTATTATTATCCACCCTTTATAGATAAGGAATCGGAGGCACAGAAAGAATAACTTCTACCAGCTTACACAGCTTGTGAGTGGTAAAGCTGGGCTCCAAACCCAGGCATTCTGGCTTTTGACTTTTTGCTCTTAGACATTATGCTAGTTAGATACAGAAAGCAGATGATAGGTGAAGATAAGTGTTCATTCATCCATTTACTTCTTCATGTATTTAATAGATATGTGTTGAGCCTTTACAAGATGGCCAGGCAAACATCTGGGTGCTGGGATACAGTGGTGAGCAAAACAGACCGGTTCTTGCTATCAAAGAGTTTGAAGTTTGGGGATTTGGGGGAAGACTTGAAATAATAAACATGCAAGCATGTGGAAAATCACAAACCATGATGAGGGCACAGAAAGAGAGTTCCAGGGAATCTGAGAGCATATGATGGGGTACCTGACCCAGTCTGAAGGGGCTGGGGAGGTTTTTCTGAGGAAGTAACATCTGAGCTGAGAGCTGAAGGGTAAGGAGAAATTAAAAGGGAAGGGAAAAGCATTTCAGGCAGAGGGAAGAGCACGATCAAAGGTCCTGAAGCAGGAGAGAGATTGATGCACATGAAGAACTGAAAAGGGTAAGGTGGTTGGAGCAAAGCCTAGGATGCTAGAGTTGGAAGGGTTTTTTGGAGTCCAGTCCAAAGTTGCAGGTGAGGGAACTGGGAAAGAAGGAAGTGACTGGTCTAAGGCTACACCCTGAATCAATGGCAGAAAACAGGACTCAACCTAGGTTCCTTGACTCCCAGCCCAGTACTCTTTCCAGCACAGACCATGGCTTTCCTGCATATGAGGAGGAGGGAGGTCAAATGGGTGTCAGCAAAATGCTGCTCATGTGGACTCAGAATGGAAGAGAGTGTTTTTGGAGATAGGTAGAAATTACCAAATGGAATCCTCGTGGACAAGGAGGCCAAGAGTGAGTTTGGGGCAGAAGAGAAGTAATTTGGAAACAGGGAGAATTTAATCTGTGATTCCCAGACACCTAATTAGGCTTTTATCCAGCTATTTCCAGCAAGAGTTCTAAAGTGGGTGGGATTTGGTGGGGTGGAGTGGGGAGTTGGAGAAGAATACTGGGGCAGATGTCTTCAGCCTCTCTTTTGAGGTGAGGAGGGTGCTTTCCTGCTCAGCGGCCCAGCTGTGAGTCATCTCCAGTTCTGCCAGCAGGGGGAGCCAGAAACTGTTTCCTAAGAATGGCAGCTGGCCTGGCCCACCCGCAGGATAAATTCTTACTGGAAGCTAGTCAAGTCAGTCCAAGATGCTGTGGAAATGACAGGAGCTGAGGGGAAAGAGGGAGCCAAGATTTAGGATTATTCACAGGGTCTTTGCATTAAATTTCAGTCATTGGTAAGTGCCTCTTAAACCTGCCTCCTACGGTTTGAGCTGAAGCAGGCAGGCACCAAAGGGTAGGGATCATTTGACAGGACAGTGCCGCTGCAAAAAACATGGCCTCCTTCACTCCCTTTGGGCTGCTTCGTCCACTCCCCAAACCTCACAATTTTGTCTCTAGCCTCATCCTTTCTCCTGAGTTTCAGTCCTAGATGGCCAACTGGCTACAGGACATATCTTCCTGGAAGCTCAACCTCAACATGGCACTGAACTCATGTCCCACCCTCCCCTAGACCTGTTCCCTCAATATTCCTCACTTCCATGAACAGCATTTCCAACCCCCCCCCCAGTTGTTCAAGTCAGAAACTGGGAGGCATCTTTCCAATTCACCAATACATCTTGTTGGATCTACCTCCAAAATATATCTCCAACCCAAACACTTCTCTTTATCTCCTCTGCCACCATTCTGGTCTGTCACACTGTCATCTCTCACCTGCCTTATTTCAATAGCTTCCTGGCTTTCTTCCTGCTTTTATTTGTGCCTGCTCCCCAGTGTTTCTGCACCCAGAAACCAAAGTGATCTTTCAAAAACACCAATCTGATCATGTCATGGCCCTGTCTAAACCCTTTGAAGCCCCCCCCCTTGCCCTCAAAATCAAGTCTGCCTCCTCAGCATGGCTTTCAAGGCCTTCCTGATATGGCCCCTGACTGCTTCTCCTGCCTTATGACTCACTTCTCCGTGACATGAGCATGCACGCACTCTCACGCACATACATACACATACACACATCACTCTTCTCAAGCTAAAACACTTCTACTCACTCAAATCTTGTCTCACATGCTATTTCCTCTGCGTGGACTTTCTTCCCTTCTTTTTTGTCTCACTATGTCCTACTCACTCCTTGGCTCTCAGTTCAAGTCTCCCATCTTCCAGGGACCTTCCATAATCCTTCCCAACATTCATCCTCTGTGACACAGTGTGACACGCCCTGCCTTTATCATTGGATTTAGTCCATGGAATGTGGTTGTCCAGTTACCTCTGGCTCACCCAGCCCATGATCATGTGGGCTCTGTGAAGGACAGATCTGGCTTTTTCACAGTTACAGCTTCACAGAGCTTAGCACAGTACCTGCATATAGTAGCTTGTAAGCAAATATTTGTTGGATGGATGGATGGATTTGTCAATTTACTAGTCTCAAAGGTGAGCAATAGACACCGTGTTGGAGAGCTAAGTAAAGCTGTGGGTAAGAATGATACATCCAAAACAATAGTGAGGAGCAGGAACCAAGGAAAAGGGGAGGTCCAAGCATACCCATCCCAGCCACACTTCTTGCCAGCACTGTGCCTGTCTCCCTCTTAAATCTGCCTCAGAATGGACTTGGAAATAGCACAAAAGAATCTGAGTTACACCGAGGAATAGGATACTCCCTTTCTATTCTCTTCCAAATCTTGTTTTGCTGTGAAATGAGTGGGTTCCTGCCAGTGTTGGTGGACTTTCCAGATGCCCTATACATATGTGTTCCCCAAGTCAAGAGCATTTCTGGTAGCTCCCATGACCTCCTCCTCAGCTTCCAAATCTACTTCCTGCAGCAGCAGAGAAAACCTTCCTACATGGCATGAGCACCTATCCTAAAAGCTAAAGTCAAAGCTCCTCCCTGGTGCCAGCCCAAGAAGGGACTCCTGTGAGCACCTAATCTTAACCTTTGTGGTCCTTTGCCCTTCCTTTTAGGCACTAAAAGAGATAGTAGAAACTACAAGCTCTTGAGGGGAGGCTAAGGGTTACATTTTTCTACAGCCCTTCGAAGGCCTTGGCCCCCTGCCCAGATCTGAGTCAGGAACTGTATGTCCCAGAGAATTGGCTTCCCAGCCATCTGCTGTGAGCTTAAAGAGCCTAGGGGCCCTCGTTGGATGCTCTGTTCAAATTAGCCAAGAAGGGCAGGGTGAGGACAACACAGTAGGAGGGAACTTGGCCAATCTAGGCCTCCTAGACTATGTGTGGAGGGAAGGGGCAGATACATGACACGAGGGCACACTGAGGGCATGGCAAGTCCCCAAGCAGAGGGCTCCTCTCACAGCCCAGTTGCACTGCTCCCAGAGCCAAGCTCCCCAGCTCCCCTTTTGAAGGAACCGATGGCTTTGTGAACACCTACTTTTTAAAAAAAATTTTTAACATTTATTTATTTTTGAGAGAGAGACAGACAGACAGACAGAGCATGAGCAGGGGAGGGGCAGAAAGAGAGGGAGACACAGAATCTGAAGCAGGCTCCAGGCTCTGAGCCGTCTGCACAGAGCCTGACGTGGGGCTTGAATTCACAAACTGTGAAATCATGACCTGAGCCAAAGTCGGACACCTAACCGACTGGGCCACCCAGGCATCCTGTGAATACCTACTTTATGCCAGGCACTTTCCCCATAACAAGCAAGAAATTGCTCTACCAGTCACAGGAACAAAGGCTCAGATTGGTTAACTGCTTTACACAAAATCATGCAGCAAGTACACAGCAGATTCAAAGAGACCAGGACCAGGCCATCAACTTCCAGACCCTTGGTGAATTGTTCCCAAGGCTACTAGAAAATGATTCAACCTTTCAGTGAGCAGGTAGGCAGCCTGAGGACAATGGCTGTGAGGGGATTCAGAAAGTCACACTCCTTCTATGCCTAGGAAGGACATAGCTTGCTCCATCCAGAAGAAAACATGTCTTTGGCCTTTGACATACACAATATCCAGGTAGTCAGAATGGGTCAGGCAATAAGGCCAAGTTTCATGCATGGAAAATTTTAGGATGGTGACAATAAAAGACTTACAGTCTCACATCAGAGGGTAAGAGAACCGTTCAGATGAATGAACAATCCAAGAAGCCATACAGATCCATAGGAGGAAGACTGACAAGCCACCCCTAACTCCCCAAATCCCCACAGCCATGTACGTTCACATGGATTGAAGAACCAATCATCAGATGTAGTTGCAAGGGGGCATATTTGGGAACTCATAGAGGCAGGGACCCTCTGGAGCTGATCATTATGGTATCAGGGGTTCTCGGGGCACCTGGGTGGCTCAGTCGGTTGAGCATCTGACTTCAGCTCAGGTCATGATCTTGTGGCCTGTGAGTTCGAGCCCCATGTCGGGCTCTGTGCTGACAGCTCAGAACCTGGAGCCTGCTTTGGATTCTCTCTCTCTGCCCCTCCCCTGCTCATACTCTGTCTCTCTCTGTCAAAAATAAATAAACATTAAAAAAAAGTTTAGAGTATCAAGGGCTCTCAACCCTAGATTCATGTTAGAATCACTGGAGATGTTTTAAACAATAATTGTATTTGCAATATATGTATCTGGCAAAAATATAGTATACAGAATATATAGACAGCCCCTACAAATCAATAATAAAATGACCTACAATATGGGCAAAACACTCAAACAGACACAGAATTGGACAGGATATATGAATGATTAATGAGCAAATAAAAAGATGGCCAACATAGTCATTAGGGAAATGCAATTTAAAATCACAATGAGATACTATGTACCCGTGAGAATCACTATAATTAAAAAGACAGACAATCCAAAGTGTTGTCAAAGATGTGGAACAGCTATAACTCTCATATTTTGTTGGTAGGAGTGTAAATTGGTATAAGAACTTCAGAAAAGAGATGGTTTCAAAAAAAGTTCTACATAAATCCAGTAATTCCAGCCCAAGAGAAACGAATGCATGTCCCTATAGAAAGATTGCGACAACCCAAACGTCCCTGGATGTGTGAATGACTAAACAAACTTTGGTGCACCCACACAAAGGAATACCATTCAGCAATGGAAGAGACTACTACTGATGAACTACTGATCAGTGCAACAATTTGGATGAATCTCAAAGGCATTGTGCTAAGTGAAAGAAGCCAATCCCAAAATGTTACATTCTACTCAATTCCACTTATACGCAATTCAAGAACAATCAAAAATGGATCTATGATAGAAATAAGAAAGGTGGTTTCCTCTGTCAAGGGTGTGGGCATTGACTGGGACAGTGGAAATGGTCTATGTTTTTATTGGGGCAGTGGTTACACACTGCCCACAAGTACCAGAATTCATTGAACTACATGCTTAAGACCTATGCCATTGTACCTTGTGTAAATTATGTCTCCATTTAAAAAATCATGTCCAGGCCTCACCTCTAATTAAATCATAATCTCTAGAGGTGGGGCCTGGGCAAGGACATTTTTTAAATCTCCCCTGGTGGCGCTAATGTGCAGCTGTTCTGAGAACCATTGATTAATATTACCACCACCTTTCCCTAGCAACAGACTCAGCCTTCTATGTCATGGAGACATTTCAAAGGTGCCCATCGAAAAAAGTCCCTCCTAGGATCACCAGCAGAGGTAGACAGGTGGACAGGTGAGTGGGGGTAGGCACTTACCAATAGGTCTCAGAGGATGTTTCATATCAATACATATAAACACTGAGTTTTACACTTTAAAATGGTTAAACTAGTGAATGTAATGTTATGTGAATTTCACTTCAATTTAAAAAATTAAAGGGGCGCCTGGGTGGCGCAGTCGGTTAAGCGTCCGACTTCAGCCAGGTCACGATCTCGCGGTCCGTGAGTTCGAGCCCCACGTCGGGCTCTGGGCTGATGGCTCAGAGCCTGGAGCCTGTTTCCGATTCTGTGTCTCCCTCTCTCTCTGCCCCTCCCCCGTTCATGCTCTGTCTCTCTCTGTCCCAAAAATAAATAAAAGTTGAAAAAAAAAATTTAAAAAAAAAAAAAAAATTAAAAAAAATTAAGATCTTCCTTAGTTTTAATGGCTGCATATATTCTATTGTAAGAGTGTACCTTAATTTATTTGACTTGTCTCCTGCTGGTGGATATTTTTCAAATCTTTTATTTTATTTTATATTTTTATTTTAGAGAGAGCATAAGTGGGGGAGAGGAAGAGAGAGACAGAGACAGAGACAGAAACAGAGAGAGAGAGAATCTCAAGCAGACTCCATGCTCTGCACAGAGCCTGACTTGGGGCCTGATCCCATAACCCTGGGATCATGACCTGAGCCAAAAATCAAGTGTCAGATGCTCAACTGACTGAGCCACCCAGGCACCCCTCCAGTCTTTTGCTATTACAAACATTGTGGCAGTAAATACCCTGGCACATGCATTTTTGTGAATGTGTGAGTATATCTGTAGGATAATTTCCTAAAGGTGGAATTGTTGGGGTCTCAGTATATGTGTCTCTCATTTTGATAGAAGCTGCTAAATTGCCTTTCATCAGGGATGAGCAAATTTACATTCCTATCAACAACATATGAGGATACCTGTTTCCCCACACCTTTGGTAACAGTGTTTTCCAACCTTTTGATCCTCACCCTTCTGGTTATTAAAAAGTTTTATTTTGCATTTCCTTGAAGAATAGGTCTTCACTGAGACAAGTCAAGTTGAGAACAGAGGTGTCCTTTTGGAGGTAGAGAGGGAGGCAGGTATCCCCCTGCCCCCCTGGGCAGTTATCTGTTCTAGTGTAGGGTTGGCTTTGAACAAGTCACCAAGAATCCTGAGAACTCTTTACCGAATATTAAGGACTCCCAAATGTCTTTCTTAGGTCCAAACCTCTCACTTCAGCCCCAGACTCCTATATCAAGGGCTCCCTGACATCTCATACTGAAAGCATCCAAAAGTATGGGTTCCCAACCCACTCTCAAACCTGATCTGCTCCAGTCTTTTCCATCTCTATAAATGGCACCACCATCCATCCAGTTGCTCAAGCCCCAAACCTATAAACTAGAAACATTGTCTCTTCTCTGTCCCAAATCCAATCCATCACCAAGTCCTATCTAGGCTCTATCTCCAAAATACATCCTGAATCTCTCCACTTTACCCCACCAGATTGCAAGCACCCAAGCATAAACCACCTGGCATTTACCAGTGGTTTCCTAATTGGTCTCCCTACTCCCATTCTTGTCTCCCAATCCATTTTTCGTATTAAAGTAATCTAATTTATTCTTCAAACAGCAGCCAATAATCTTTTTTAAAAATAGAAACCAGATCACATCACTCCTTTGCTTAGAAACTTTCATTAGTTCACAATGCACTGAAAATACCATCCAAACTCCTCATCATGGCCCTCAAGTCCCTAGTGACCTGACCCATCCAAATCTCACTTTGTGTGTTCATTTCACCCCAACCACATTGGCTTTCTTTGTCTTCTTCAAACAACCAAGCCCATTTCCACCACAGGGTCTTTGCATTTTCTGTTCCTTCTACTAGGAGCACTTTCCCCTAAAATCTTAGCATGGCTGGCTCCTTCTTATCATTGATATCTCCACTATCTCTTTTGTGAGACATTTCCTGACCCATCTTCTCTAAAGTAACTACCTCACCTCCCTCATCCTGTTTATGTCCTTTAGTGCCCTTACTATTTTTTAATGTTTATTATATATTTTGAGAGAGACATAGAAAGAGAGAGAAGGTACGAGCATGAGCAGGGGAGGGGAAGATAGGGAGAGAGAGAATCCGAAGCAGGTTCTATGCCATTAGCGTGGAGCCTGACTTGGGGCTCTATCTCACGAACTGTGAGATCATGACCTGAGCTGAAATCAAGAGTCAGAAGCATAACTGACTGAGCCACCCAGGTGCCCCTAGAGCCCTTACTACTATTGAAAAGTATCTCCTTTCTCTGTATACTTCCATATTATTTGTTTCTCCTCTAGGAACATTAGTTCCATGTCTGTATCTTTAATAACCACAATAGTTCTGATGCATAGTAGGTGCTTAAAAAATATTTGGAAGGGGGGGGGGGTGACTGGGTGGCTCAGTCAGTTAAGCCTCTGACTCTTGATTTCAGCTCAGGTCATGATCTCAGGGTTTGTGAGTTCCATCCCCAAGTTGGGCTCCCCACCTGCTTGGGATTCTCTCTCTCCCCCTCTCTCTCTGCCCCTCCACTGCTCGTGCTCTCTCTCTTAAAATAAATAAATAAATAAATAAATAAACCATATATATATATATATATATATATATATATTTGTATGGAATGAATTGTTCAGTAGTGCTTTCTTGTTTTCAAAGCCTTCTCCTGGTCAGGATCTCAGATTTAAAGAGAGAGGAGGCCATTGGAGAAAGAAGGGTTGTTTTTCAACCCCTAGAAGGGAACAAAACGGATTTTAAGGACTTGTGGTCTGCATCTATCCAAATAATTAGCAAAAAAGTCTAAATAAAGCTCTCCTTGGAAACACTGGGGATCCTTCTTTGAATTATCGCGTGTCATTGCAAGCAATAAAACGGCCTTCTTTTGTCAATATTCTCTGCTTCAAATGTGTCACTAATTCCAGCTGGCCTCGTCCCAGCCAATCTGAATGACCGAAAGGCAGAGTGAATACAATTTAATCAGTGGCTCGGCCCCCGCAGGATGAGCTGGCGGTGTCTCTGTGGGCCTCATCGCTAAAAGGTGTTCCAGGGGCAGTGATTTTTGCAGCGAATAAAGGAGGGCCAGCAGGAACCCCGCTCCTGCGGTGGGGGAATCTGGCAGGCACTGGCTCAGGGAGGGGCGAAGCGGGCAGGGGGGAGCTGCAGAAAGGCGGGGGACAAGTAGGAAAGAAGACAATGCCACGAAAAAGAATAGTCATTGTACGGATAGCCACTCCTCGGTTTACAGTTTTACAAACTGGTCAAGCCATTATCTCTTTTCTGCCCGACGACAGCCTCCGTGCTGGTTGTTATTGCCCTGATACCAACGGGGAAACCGAGGCTCAGAGAGGTGACGGCTCCCTGTGGCGCTGTGTCCCTGGCCGTGCCCGCCATCTCGGTGCCCGTGGCGCGCACCACTCCCCCGCCTCATCTCTTGCCATTAGTGAGCCCGGAGGCGCCGAGGCCGTTGCTATGGCATCTCTGGAGTGTCACAAGTGCCCAGGAAGCATACAAATCGACCTGCGTGAGACACAGCCCTGTGCAAAACAAGTTCCAATTTACTCGCAATAATTACCACTCCCAGATAATCGCCTGTACCCAGGCGGGCAAGGAGGGTTTGGTGGGGGGAAGGGAGGAAAGAACAAGGCCGGGTGCACCAGGCAGAAGGAAGCCGCCTTGCCAAGGCTGGGGTTTGAGGGAAGGGTGGGGGAAAAGAGAGGTGGTCTTCGCGAATTTGGCACTGGCAAGGGCTCTGTCTTGTTTGGTCCTGGTAACTTCAATGGTCTTCTGGATGCATCATATCAAGGCATTTCATTCAGTATGTACTGGGTACTTTGGTGGTGGGCATTTTGCCTGGCATTGGGGATGCAAATGCCAGTTCCTGTGGTGGAGTGACTCACAGACTCCTGGGAGACCAAAAAAAAAAAAAAAAAAAAAAAAAAAGGAAAAAGAAAAAAAAAAAGCAAGACAAACAAGGTACAATTATACAATTATAAGGGCCATTATTCATTCAATATGTATTTAGTAAGTACCTACTATATGCCAGGCATTTTGCAGAGGATACAGCAGTGAACAAAACAGACAAAAACTGGGGGGGTGGGAGGGAGGGGAGGGTGGGTGATGGGTATTGAGGAGGGCACCTTTTGGGATGAGCACTGGGTGTTGTATGGAAACCAATTTGACAATAAATTTCATATATTGAAAAAAAATAAAACTACTAGAAAAGAAGAAACAAATAAATCTTTGCAAAGAAAAAAAAACAGACAAAAACTCCTGCCCTCCTGAAGTTTAAGTTGGAGTGGAGAGAGACAACAACTTTTAAAAATGTAATAAATGTATACTGTTACTTGGTGTATTTGTCTGGGTTCTCCAGAGAAACAGAACCAATAGGATGTGTATACATACATAATGACATTTACTGTAAGGAATTAATTAATAGAATTTTGGAGGCTGGGGTCACCTGAGTGGTTCAGTCAGTTACGTGTGCAACTTCAGCTCACTTCAGCTCATGATCTCATGGTTCATGAGTTTGAGTCCCACATCCAGCTTTCTGCTGTCAGGACAGAGCCTGCTTCAGATCCTCAGTCTCCCTCTCTCTCTGCCCCTCCCCTGCTCGCTTGCACATGTGCTCTCTCTCTCTCCCTCAAAAATAAATAAGCATTAAAAAATTAGTTACCACAAGAAAAAAATTGTAAAAAAAAATTTTTGGAGGCTGAGAAGTCTACAATATGCTGTGGGTGAGGCAGAGGGAGACAATGGTATGTATAGTTCCAGTCTGAGTCTGAAGGCAGGAGAAGACTAATGTCCAGCTCCAAGACAGGTAGAAAGAATTCTTTCTTACTCAATCTTTTATTGTATTCAGGCTTTCAGTGCATTGGGTGAAGCCCACCCACACTGCGGAGGGCAATCTGCTTTTCTCCGTCTACAGATTCAAATGTTAATCTCATCCAGAAACACCCTCGAAGACACACCAGGAGATAATGTTTAACAAAATACCTGGGCACCCAGTGGCCCGGTCAGGTTGACACATGAAATGGACCATCACAGCTAAGTGAGAGGCCTGGCTATAGTTGCTGACAAGTGCAAGCAAGGGAGAAAAATAAAACAGGAGCATAGGAATATGAAGTGTTTGTTGGTGGGGTAGGGGTTGCAAATTTAAACAGGGTGATGGCGAAAGTCTCTCTGAGAAGATATCATTTGCATGAAGACTTGAAAGAAGTGAGGCAGCAAGCCATATGGATTTCCAAGAATGTTCCAGGCAAAAGAAACAGGAGGTACAAAGGCACTGAGGCAAGAGCATGTTTGGTGTGTTGAAGGAACAGCAGTGAGTCCAGTATAGCTGGAGCAGAGTGAGGAAGGGAGAGAGGGCTAGAAAAGAGGCACAGACGGAGCACACAGGCCATGTAGGCCAAAGTAAGGATGGATACGACAAATTAAATGAGAGCCATTGCAGGATTTTGAGGTGGAGACATGGCATGATTTGACACATGTTTTTATTTTTTTTTAAGTTTATTTATTTTGAGAGAGAGAGAGAGACAGAGAGAGAGCAGAAGGGGGGCAGAGAAAGAAGGAGAGAATCTCAAGCAGGCTGTTCAGGGTCTGGGTGGAGCCGGACATGGGGCTTGAACTCACAAACTGTGAGATCATAACCTGAGCCGAAATCCAGAGTCAAATGCTTAACCAACTGAGCCACCCAGGCACCCCTGACATGTGTTTCAATAGGATCCCTCTGGTTTCTGTGTAATGAATAGACCATGTATGGGAAGTGTGGTGAGGGGCAAGGGTGAAGCAAGTGCCCTGCTAGGGGCAAAGGAGCAGATAGGGTACTATTGCAATAAGTACCTGGGAACTTAGAGCAGGGTGGCACCTGTGGAGATGGTGAGAAGTGATGGCTTCTGGATATACTTTGAAGGTAGAGCCAGTGGGATTTGCTGATGGATTGGACATGTGATGGGATGAAAAAAGAGGAGCTGAAGGTGATCAAGAAGGAGCATGTCTTGGGACAAGCATTGTGGTGTGAACTGGACAGAGTTCAAGTTCATAGGGTCTTGAGTTAAACTGAGCCACACTCCTGCCCTGATCAGCTGTGTGACCCTAGACAAGTTGTTTGCCATCTCTGGACCCAGGTTCCCTCACCTGTAGAAATTTACAGGGCTGTTGTGAAGATTTAATGAAGTGATGTATGTAAAACCCCTGGTTCCACAGCTGGCACAGAGTAGGTGCTCCCTGAGCACTTGCCTCCTTGTCCTTCCATTTCTGAGGAAGTTGGAGAAGCTTCAGAGCAGAGCCAAGATGAGGGATTGTAAAAATGACTGGGGTTTTGTTAGGTGGAAAAGGGTTGGGGAATCTGGCTGGCTCAGTCAGTAGAGCATGCTCTTGATCAAGAGTAGACTCTTGATCTCAGGCCCGTGAGTTTGAGTCCCACGTAAGGGTAGAGTTACTTTAAAAAAAATGGGTAGGGGGACAAAAGGGCTCATCCTTCACAACAGCAGGGGGAAATGAAGCCAATGGCCAGGCAGGCCTTAGTGGATGTCCTAGGCTGCAGGAGGACAGGGAGCACTTGGGCGTGGAGAGAGGGTAGAGGAAATAAAATCATGTGCAAAGAAAGGGGCCCCAACGGGAAGGGGTGAGGGGATGGGAGGCTAACCTCCCACCTCCCTGGTTCTGCCTTTGACCCAGAGGACCTTTGAAACCTTCTCAGTTATGGGATGAGGTTGGTCATAACTATGGCATACAAATTCCCAGCACGGTGAGGGGTTACTGAGCTCTGTGCTATGTGGAGTCACACAATAAACATCTGGCTTGGCCACCGGCCAAGACAGCCCGTCCCCCAATTTTGGCCATACACACAGTGATTACAAACATATGGCCCCCAAGGAGAGGCCTTTCCAAAAGTCCTCAAGAGCCATCTTTGCCTTCTGGCCCGAATCGCCCCAGCCTGGGGCCTGCCAGTGGGGCCCCCTCACTGCTTTACTTCTTGCACAAAAGCACAAATTCCTCTTACATGGGGTAAATAGACCCATGCCAACAAATCCCCCACTCCAGAACCATGAACCAATCAATCCCCCACTTCATGGAGGCTCTGACATCATCTGCCTGGGTTCCGATCCAGTCCCACGTCTGTTCTTGATATCTCTGAGCCTTATTTTATACCTCTACCAAGGAGGATATAAATGACATCTCCTTTGCAGGCTTGATGAAAGGCTCAAATGGAATTGTTTGAGACTATGACTCAGAGTCTTCAAGTACTGAAAAGACATGGACTGACCCCCACCTCCGGCTCCATATTCAATTCTACCACTATCATTAAATGATTCAGAGTAAAAATTATACCAAACTGTAAAAAGGGGAAGAAAGTCCAACCAAGTTCTGATTTTTCCTGTGATGACTACTTTGATGGAATCCTTTGAAATATCAACTATCATATTCTTCTCCCAAATACTTTTGTTGTTGTTCCTGCTTTTTGAATGCTCTAAGCATTTTTATTGAGCAAATGGGCCCTGGAGAATATGGATTTGGAAACTGTAATAGGTCAGAAACATTCTTGTTGGCCAGGATCAGCTAGCATTCAATAGAGTTTACTACCTGCCAGGGAACGTTCTAGTTCATTTTATCCTCAAAACAAGCTCTGTGAGGTTGGTATAATTATTACCCCCCTTTTACAGATGGAAAAGGTAAGTATCAGGGGAATGAATGACTTTCCCAATGTCAAACAGCTGCCAAATGTCGGTGGAGGCTTTGGAAGTGGGCAGTCTTGTTGCCAAGGCCATATGCTTAGTCACTATGTTATACTGTCTCTTCAAACTGTTGGGTCAAACCCTGTGAGATCCTTGTATCCCAAGGGGAATGTGCATAGGTTGAGACAGTGGGATTGGCTCTCAGCAGCCCTCTCCATGGGTAGAGAGGCAGCCCCAAGCCCACATCCTTACTGAAAATTACATGAGTGTTCAAACTGACAATCATGCTGCCCAGTGCACCTCTTTGGGGAGGCATCTTTAAGTCCAAAGGTCCTTTCTACTCATAGAATTGAAGTCTCAACTCAGTCTCAGGCCTGCCAGCTTTCTTCTCCCATAAGAGCAAGCAGATCTGGGCACCTGAGTGGCTCAGTCAGTTGAGCCTCTGACTTTGGCTCAGGTCATGACCTCGTGGTTCATGAGTTCAAGCTCCATATTGGGCTCACTGCTGTCAACACAGAGCCCGCTTTGGATCCTCTTGTCTCCCTCTCTCTCTCTGCCCCACTCACACTCTCTCTGTCTCTCTCAAAAATAAATGAAATATGGGCTCCTGGGTGGCTCAGTTGGTTAAGTGTCTGATTTTGGCTCAGGTCATGATCTCGTAATTCACGGGTTCAAACCCTGTGTGGGCTCTGTGCTGACACCTCAGAGCCTGCTTCAGACATCATCTGCTGAAGCCTGCTTCAGATTCTGTGTCTCCCTCTCTCTCTGCCCCTCCCCTGTGTGCACTCTCTCTGTCAAAAATAAATAAAACATTAAAAATAAATAAATACAGGGGTGCCTGGGAGGTTCAGTCAGTTAGGCAGAGGACTTCGGCTCAGGTCATGATCTCATGGTTCACAGGCTCGAGCCCCAAGTCAGGCTCTGTGCTGATAGCTTGGAGCCTGGAGCCTGCTTCAGAGTCTGTGACTCCCCCACTCTCTCTGTCCTCTTCCCAGCTCATGCTCTGTCTCTCCAAAAATAAATAAACATTAAAAATTTTTTTTAAATAAAAAATAAAATAAAATAAATACATAAAATAAACATTTAAAAAAAGCAAGCAGACCCTTTGCAGTGCCTCACAGAGCCTTTTCACTCATCCTCCCTCAACCAGTAGTGTGCATCTGCCCCTTGCCTTTCTCATTCTGCACACCCAGGAGACCTCATCCCTCCATGACTGGAATCACCTTCTTTATTCTGATGACTGGTCCAGATCTCTTCTCTGAACTCTAGAACCATCTCTCCAGCTTTGTGTCTCTCATGGACCTTGCACTCCACCTGCAGTGTGAATTCAGTGGGTGTCTTCTTCTTCAGAACCTTCTCCTCCTCCTTCCATGTTCCTCTTCTTGAGGAATGGCTCTGCCATTTATCCATTTGTTTAAGCCAGAACCCTGGGAGTCATCCTGAAGTTTTCTTTGCCTTCACTTACCATATCCCATCAGGCACAAAGGCCTGTCAATGTTACCTCCTATATATCTCGTGAATCTACTCCCTTTTCTTCATCCCCACTGCTACCTCCCTAGTCCAAGCCACAACCATCTGAGAGATGAAGTAAAAGGCAAAAGGCTTCCCTTGCCCTTTATGCCTCTATTCTCCCCCTTCCAGTCCATCCTTCAACCCACAGCCAGCATGAGGATTTTTTTTAACGTTTATTTTTGAGAGAGAGAGCACACGCAAGAGTGAGTAGGGGAGGGGCAGAGAGAGAGGGAGACAGAGGATCCAAAGCAGGCTCTGCACTGACAGCAGAAAGCCCAATGTGGGACTCAAACCCATGAACCATGAGATCATGACCTAAGCTGAAGTCAGACCCTTAACCGACTGAGCCGCCCAAGTGCCCCACTAGGGTGAATTTTTTAAAACAAAATCTGGGTGTCTTCTTGGTGCCCTTTGATAACTTTATTTTTCTTAGGGTTAAGGTGAGATTCCTATACACATCTGATTGCTAATTTTTTAAGTTTATTTTATTCATTTTGAGAGAGAGAGAGTATGGGAGGGGCAGAGAGAGAGGGAAAGAGAGAGAGAGAGAGAGAGAGAGAGAAATCCCAAGTAGGCTCCACACTGTCAGCACAGAGCCCAACATGGGGGCTTGATCTCATGAACGGTGAGATCAGGACCTGAGCTGAAATCAAGAGTCTGATGCTTAACTGACTGAGCCACCCAGGCGCCCCACGTCTGATTGCTATTGAGCAAGCCATTTTCCAGGATGGGCTCTGGACTCTATATTAAACCTCAGTACTGATGCCAAACCAGCCACCTGACAGCCAATGTGACTTTGGGTGCACTCTTAACCTCTCTGACCTACAATTCTCTCACTAGCACGGTAGGATAATAACAGATCCCACACAGCGGGATTGCTGTGAGGGTGCATGTAGCGTGCTGAGTTCTGTGCCTCACACTGAGGTGCTCTAATCACTCACTTCAAGTCAGATCTTAGAATTACAAAGTCATTGGTACCAGCCATATAAATTTTCATTGATTTCATCAATGAATGATTAATAATCATGATTAATAACATCATAGATCTGGGGAAATTGTACTATACATTATTATTATGAGGTCATTCTTGTATTAATTTGACTTTTTGATTATCTCTCCAGCCGCACTTCTCACAACCTCCCCCCATAGCTCTTCCCTAGCCTTTTGTTGTCACACACTCCCACCCCCCAGTGTTCTCACCCTGTCTCCCTGTTAAATTTTTCTCTCCCCATCTTGAGTCCTCCAACCTCTTTTTGTTTTGCTAAATCCCTTCCAGTATCAGCTCAGGCACTGATTCTTCTAGGAAGCCTTTCCAGACCCTCCCTGAGACCACTGTAAATGGCTCTTTGATGGGCCCCCACAGCACCCCATGCTCCTTTTTCTATCATACTGTATTTTTAAGCATATGTGCAGTTTTGCTTTTTGTGGTTTCAGTTACCCAAGGTCAACCATGGTCCAAAGCAGATGGCCCTCCTTCTGACATAGCAACAGGTCAGAAGTAACCTGTAACAATGCTTGCATCATTCATCTCTCTTCATCCCATCACGTAAGCATTTTATCATCTCACATAATCACAAGAGTGAGTGCAGTACAATAAGATATTATGGGAGACAGAGAACACACTGGCATAACATTTATTACAGAATATTGTTATGATTGCTCTATTTACTAATTATTGTCATTAATCTCTTGCTGTGTCTATTTATGAATTTAACTTTATCGTAGGTACATATAGGAAGAAACAGTATGTATAAGGTTCAGTACTATCTGCGGTTTCAGACATCCACTGGTGGGGGGGGTCTTGGAACATATCTCCCACAAATAAGGTGGGACTATTGTATTCACTTGTCAGACTCCTGTAATTAGGCCATCAGTTTGGTGAGGAGCTCTGTGTCTTATTCACCACTATATCCCATGTTATTAACACTTCTGGACACATAGTCGTTGTCCAATAAATGTTTGTTGAATGAACAAGAAACCAGCCTGACAGAAATTCTCTCCCAGCACCTCCCCACACTCCCTTCAGGGTGTCCAAGGCCCTGAGCCAAACCTCTTCATAGTTAAAAGCTGCAACCTGAGCACAGAATCAGAATGAACCAAAGGTAGTGGGTTGAATACCTGGTCACTACAAGAACTTTCTATCTCTGCCTGAGAGGTATTTCTCTCCTTAGGTTTATAACCATCTCATGCTCTGTGGGTCTAGTGAAGATGTGAGTGTTAGTGTGTGTGGTGGTGGTGGGGGAGTGGATTTAGGGCAAGTAGATTCACCTCCCTGCATTTCATTTTTATCATCTATAAAATGACGAATAAGGTCCACTTGACGGGGTCATCATGGAGATTCACTGAGGTAACACATGGAGGTGCTTTGTAAACTCTAAAGGGCTACAGGTAGCACTTAATGATGATTGAGCACAGAAAATGTGTTGCCCTTTAGCTCAAGTCTTTTCAAGACCCCATGTAGACAAGGGCCCTCCTGCTTATACAGCATTATCTTTAACAATCAGGTTACGACTGATTGACATTATCGCTTTCTTTATATTTGGCAGATCTCCGGCCTGTGGCAACAGGCTGGTCACCATAGAGACCTGAGAACCCCTCTTGTCTCATTGGTACCACATTTACAAACCAACCCTTAAAGTGGATTATTTTGCAGATGGCTGCTCTCATCTATTCAATGTTGATTCTATTAGTTCCAATTTCAGAAGGTGACATTTTCTGACCTTGTCCCCTTAAGCATAAGCAAAAACTTTCGCTTCCTTTTTTTTTGGAAATGAAAAAGGACAAGGTGTACTTGGGGAAACAGTGAGGAAACAAGACAGGGAAAGGTTTGTAGGGGTCCTGCAGGATATACCTCTTATTCATTCATTCATCCATTCATTCATCCAGCACCCACAGCATGCCGGTGAATAGGCTAGATGGTGGGGATTATGGTGGTGAACAAGATTAACCTTATGGACCTCACAGACTCCCAAGGGAGAGAGACGATTAAATAGACAATTTTTTAGAAGTAAACTATACACCCTGGGAATGCAAGCTGGTGCAGCCACTCTGGAAAACAGTATGGAGGTTCCTCAAAAAACTAAACATAGAACTACCCTATGGCCAAGCAGTTGCACTACTAGGCATTTATCCAAGGGATACAGGTATGCTGTTTCGAAGGGACACATGCCACCTCAATGTTTATAGCAGCACTATCAACAATAGCCAATGTATGGAAAGAGCCCAAATGTCCATCGACGGATGAATGGATAAAGAATATGTGGTGTGTGTGTGTGTGTGTGTGTGTGTGTATACACACACACTGGAGTATTACTCATCAATCAAAAAGAATGAAATCTTGCCATTTGCAACTACATAGATGGAACTGGAGGGTATTATGCTAAGTGAAATTAGTCAGAGAAAGACATATGTGACTTCACTCATATGAAGACTTTAAGAGACAAAACAGATGAACATAAGGGAAAGGAAGCAAAAATAATATAGAAACAAGTAGGGGGATAAAACATAAGAGACTCATATATATGGAGAACAAACAGAGGGTTACTAGGGGGTGTTGGGGGGGGATGGGCTAAATAGGTAAAGGGCATTAAGGAATCTACTCCTGAAATTATTGTTGCACTATATACTAATTTGGATGTAAATTAAAAAAAATTAAATTAAAAAAAAAGTAAACTATGCACCCAATGTGGGGCTTGAACTCACAACCCCAAGATCAAGAGTTGCATGCTCCAGTGGCTGAGCCAGCCAGGCACCCCTAAATAGACCATTTTAATACACCATGGTAGATTCTAGAATGGGAAGAGCAGGGAAACGGTGTGCTGTGGGCTCCTAACCTTCCCAGAAGTTTCCCAGAGGAAGCAATATCTCAGCTGAGACCTGAAGAATGGCTGAGTATGGGGAAAAATGTTCCTGGAAGAAAAAAGCATCAAAATAATAGGAAGAGAGATGGGAACAATGTAAATTTGAAGGTCTAAGAGAGAAAAGCAGGGACTACAGAAATAGAAACACTGTGAGGGTGGGAGTCTATTTGGGACATGCTGATTTTGAGATGTTTGGGGACCATCTAAGAGATGTCCGGGTGGCAGGTGACTATGAGGGTCTGATGTCCAAGAAAGAAGTTGTGGTGACTAGAGACCTGGGAGTTGGGAACTACTGTGTTGTCCTTCTATTGAGAAAATGGCTTAAGACCACAGTGAGGAGGGCTTGCAAAAAGCCCAAGGAATTTGGACCTGATTCTACAAGCAGTGTGTTTGACCAAGAGTTATTTTTTTAATGTTTATTTATTTTTGAAAGACAGAGAGAGATAGAGCACGAGTGGGGGAGGGGCAGGGAGAGAGGGAGACAGAATTCGAAGCAGGCTCCAGGCTCTGAGCTGTCAGCACAGAGCCAGACCCCAGGGCTTGAACCAAAGAACTGTGAGATCATGACCTGAGCCAAAGTCTGATGCTTAACTGACTGAGCCACCCAGGTGCCCTAAGAGGTTTTTTTTTTTTTTTTTTAATGTTTATTTTTGAGAAAGAGAGAGAGTGAGGAAAAGGCAGAGAGAGAGTGGGACAGAGGATCCAGAGCAGGCTCTGTGTTGACAGCATAGAGCCCAACGCACGGCTTAAACCCATGAACTGTGAGACCATGACCTGAGCCACAGTCAGACACTTAACTCACTGATTCACCTAGGTGTCCCTGAACAAGAAGTTTTGAAGACAAAGAGACACAATTCAAACTGGGCTCTAGGAATTGGGTGTATGGTAGAGAAATTTGGGTGGGAACAGAGGAAGTCACCCATGGCACAAGTGGCCAAGAGGATGGAGAAGGAGGGCACATGTAAAGACGGTGAGGAGGTACACTCCACAGGACCAGGGCAGCCAGCTGAGTCTCACAGCATAGCCCACATAGTGTGCTGGAGCTGGCTCATACCAGCTCACAAGAGCCAATTGTTAAATTTTTAGGAATTTTCTGAGCCACTTGTTAAAAACAGCCATTATTATTAGAAATGCAAAAATATATAAATATTAAAATTATATTTAAATGTTAATATACAAGTTTACAATGAAGTAAATTATATTAAATGCAAAAGTAATGGGAGTACCTAGGTGTCTTAGCCAGTTAAGCGTCTGACTCTTGATCTTGGCTCAGGTCATGATTTCATGGTTTGTGGGTTCAAGCTCCGCATCGGGCTCTGTGCTGAGAGTGCAGAGCCTGCTTGGGATTCTGTTTCTCCCTTTCTCTGCCCCTTGCATGCTTGCATTCTCTCTCTTTCTCTCTCTCTTAAAATAAAGAAATAGGGGCGCCTGGGTGTCTCAGTCGGTTGAGCGTCAGACTTCAGCTCAGGTCACGATCTCGCGGTCCGTGGGTTCGAGCCCCGCATCGGGCTCTGGGCTGATGGCTCAGAGCCTGGAGCCTGCTTCTGATTCTGTGTCTCCCTCTCTGTCTACCCCTCCCCCGTTCATGCTCTGTCTCTCCCTGTCTAAAAAATAAATAAACGTTAAAAAAAATAATAAATTAAAAAAAATAAACTAAAAAAATGCAAACATAATGAATAACTACTAAACACTCATTACTTCCTAATTATTTTACACCTTACTATTTTTTCAATGTTTATTTATTTATTTATTTATTTAGAGAGCTCAGGGGAGGGGCAGAGAGAGAGAATCCCAAGCAGGCTCCCCACTGGCAGCGCAGAGCCCGACAAGGGGCTCCATCTCACGAATTGTGAGATCATGACCTGAGCCAAAATCAGGAGTAGGGTGCTTAACCGACTGAGCCATTCAGGCACCCCACATTTTACTCTTATCTATATGTCCTTAAGGTCATTTATGCCTATTGTAGAGATGTGGTGGAAATGTTATATAATGGTGTGTTACTATGCATCTCTTCCCAGGTCCCTGTGTGGTGACATAATGGTAGTTGCCTGAAATCAGCTACAGAAATTGGTAAACACTACAATCAAGACTTGATTAACTGTCTTGTTCATTGTCTAGAGTTAAGAACAGAACAGAGAAATTGTTAACATGCAGATTAAACTTAGAAGTATGTTGTGTCTTATACCCAATACATTGTGACTAGTACAAAAAATTAAGGAGATATTCTTTCTGTATTCGAAAACTATTATCTGATACAGCAAAGAAGCTGCTCCTGTCATTGACACATGAGTGAGGTTCTTATGTATGACTTTGTTGTTTCACTTTTGTCTTATTTGTTATTGCACTTTTGTCTTATTTGTTAATGCAAACACAAATATCAACAACACTTTGGTCAGAACTACATTTCTTTGTTGACTGCAACCAGAACCATAGATTTTTTAAAAGTTTTATTTATTTAAGTAATCTCTACACCCAAAATGGGGCTTGAACTCACAACCCTGAAAGCAATAGTCACACACTCTTTGTCATGACTGAGCCAGCCAGGCACCCCCATAACCACAGATTGCTATGGATATGAGAATTTGGCAAAAGTCAATGACAGCATCCTGTGAGATCCAACTGGCTATAGCAATATATGGAAATCACAATAAAGATTATTTCCTATTTCATTATTTGTAAATTGTGTTATACATCCTTTATATCAGTAAAACATAATAAACCTATGTACATGTATAGGTACACTTTTTTTTAAAGTAGGCTCCACACCCAGCGTGGAACCCAACACAGGGCCTGAACCCACAACCCTGAGATCAAGACCCTAGTCAAGATCAAGAGTCAGACGCTTAACTGAGACATCCAGGTGCCTGTAGGTACACATTTTTTAGAGAGTTGGTTATTAAACAGTTACCAACACACCACTGATTACACGTGTTCACCATTGCTAGAAAAGCTAAGAAAAATACATGAGTATATCCCTAGGAAAGCCCCAGGGATAAACTGAAAAGCTGTTAGCTCTTGGAAAATTTCTTCTTTCTGTTGTTATTATTACTGTTATTACTAAATGATGTCTGTTGCCTCTTGGGAACATTCTTTGTTATTATTTATTGTTTAAAGAGTATGACATTTTCAAAAGCCAAAATGGTAGAGAAAAAATCGACCCAAAAACTCCAGCCTGAGCACATCAAACCTTTTAATTTTCATTCTCTTTGAACTTTAGATATTTGGGTTTGGGGACTTTTCTGAGCCCAACAATCTAGGCAGATAAGTGGATTCTCTTGATTTGGCGTGGGAAAGTTCTATCTGAAAAGACAGCATCTCTCTTTAGTATCTAGTTTATACCCAAGGCAACATGGAAATTAACTGCTTTGGTGGAGCCCCCTGAGAGCTAGCCCCTGCCATCTCTTGGCACTAGGAACCTGAGGTCATGATGTCTGCAACTTACCTTCAAAGGGTTCAGAGTAATGTGTGTGTCTGTGTGTATGCCTACATATAGAAATAAAGCAAATATGACAAAATGTTAATTATTCAATCTAGCTGGTATCTATATGGACGATCATTGTACTACTCTTTTGGCTTTTCTGTATATTCGAAAATGTTCATAATATAAACCACATACATAAAAATGGAGTCAGTGAGGGATACCTAGGTGGCTCAGTCAGTTAAGAGTCCGACTTCATCTCAGGTCATGATGTCACCATTCATGAGTTCGAGCCCTGCGTCAGGCTCTGTGCTGACAGCTCAGAGTCTGGAGCCTGCTTCAGATTCTGTGTCTCCCTCTCTCTGCCCCTACCCGGCTTGTGCTCACTGTCTCTCTCAAAAATAAGTAACCAAAAAAAAAAAATGAAGTCAATGAGAGATGCTAAGAGAGGAGAATTAACTTTCATGTTCTAGAAACAGCAAGGGGCCAGTGTGGGTAGAACAGATTGAGCCAGCAGGAGAGTAGTAGGAGGTGAGGTGAGAGGCCAGATTGTGGGTGCTTCATAGGGCCTCGTAACTGTGGCTTTTAGTCTGAGTGAGATGGGAGCCATTCGGAGGAGTGACCTGACTTGACTCACACACTTTATTATTTTTTTTAATTATTATTACTATTTAAATTTATTTATTTATTTATTTATTTTTAATCTTTATTTATTTTTGAGAGAGAGAGAGAAAGAAACAGAGAAAAAGGGAGACACAGAATCCAAAGCAGGCCCCAGGCTTGGAGCTGTCAGCACACAGCCCAACATGGGGCTCGAACTCATGAACCATGAGATCACAACCTGAGCTGAAGTTGGACGCTTAACCAACTGAGCCACCCAGGCACCCCAATTATTATTACTATTTGAAGATTTTATTTTTTAATGTTTATTTTGAGAGAGAGAGTGAGCAGGAGCTGGGGAGGGACAGAGAGAAAGAGAGACAGAGAATCCCAAGCAGGCTCCAGGCTCCATGCTGCCAGTGCAGAGCCTGATGCGGGGCTCAAACTCACGAACCATGAGATCATGACCAGAGCCAAAACCAAGAGTCAGACGCTTAACTGACTGAGCTATCCAGGTGCCCCTAAAGATTTTATTTTTAAGTAATTTCCACACCCAATGTGGGACTCAAACTCACAACCCCAAGACCCAGAGTCTAGTGCTCCAGTAAGACAGCCAGGTGCCTCCTGACTTACACACTTTAAACAGAATCCCTCTGGCTGCTGGGTTGAGACTGTAGGGGGGATAGATGGAAGTGAGAGACCAGTCAGGGGCTAATGCTATAATCTGTAATGTACAGAAGAGTTGTTGGTGCCTCAGACCAGGGTGGTAGCAATGCAGGTGATAAGAAATGGTCCAGCATTGGGGTACCTGGGTGGCTCAGTTGGTTAAGCATATGAGACTTCAGCTCAGGTCATGATCTTAAGGTTCACAAGCATGAGCCCTGCTTCAGATGAGTCCCACTTCTCTCTATCGCTGTCTCTCTCTCTCTGCCCCTCGTTGGATTCTGTCCCTCTCTCTACCACTCACTCACTTGCACCCTCTTTCTCTCTCAAAAAAAAAAATCAAAAAACAGAAAGAAAGAAATGGTCTAATATTATTTGAGGTGGGGGGGAGAGGGCAGATACCATACTATTTATTTGTTCCTTTATACATTTATTATGAAAAATGTCAAACATACACATAAGTAGAGCAACTAGTGTAATGAACTCCATGTAACCATCACCCAGCTTCAACATTATTAGCATATAGTCAATCTTGTTTTGTTGATCTTCCTCGTTCACTAGATTATTTTAAAGCAAATTCCAGGTTGCTTGTCATTTCTTCTGCAAACACTTCAGTGTGTACCTCTGAAAAACTTCACAATTATCTCACAAGAAATTAACAATACTTTCTAAATATCACCATATATGCAATCTGGATATATTTTGAAGGTAGAAGCAACTGGGTTTTCTCATAAAATTACATGTGGAGTGTCAGAAAAGGAGATGAATTAAGGACATGTCCAAAGTGTCTGGCTTGTGTAACTGGTAAGACAGTTTGCCATGACCTGAGATAGGGAAGACTGTGTATAGAACTGATTGGTGTGGGTCAGGGGGCAGTATGGAGGATATCATTCTTTCTGTAACATCTGGTTTAGCAGCAAGAACACAGGATTTGGATATTAACAAATCAAGATGGCTAGGGATGCCTGGATAGCTCAGTCGGTTAAACATCTGACTCTTGATTTTGGCTCAAGTCACGATCTCATGGTTTGTGAGATTGAGCCCCGTGTTGGGCTCTGCAGTGATATCAAGGAGCCTGCTTGGGATTCTCTCTCTCTCTGTCCCTTGCCCGCTCTCTCTCTCTCTCAAAATAAGTAAATAAATTTAAAAAATCAAGAAGGCTCTTGTAAACTATAAATTCCTACATAAATCCTAGCTGTTTGTACTCTTCTTGTTCTCAAAACTGTGCTGTGCTGCTCTCTGACTGGAGCATGAGGCCCAGCCCACTGAAGGCACAGGGAAGTAAACCAAACCTAATAAAGTTCAGCTTGCTTCAGTCAGTTTCATCTCTATACCATTTGTCTGCCTCCCTGGCTGAGATGATCTCTAAGGTTCCCTCCAGCTATAAGACTTTATGAATCAAACTGGAAAGCTTCAAAAACCCTAAGAAGACACAAGCCATTTTATTTGGAAAACTATAGCTCATTCTGAGGCTACAGGCTGCTTTGGCTAAGTACACTCATATGACTTGGTTGTTAGGATGGAAATATTCCCCACATTAGGGCTAGTTGCTAAGAAAAAAAATTCCTGTGATAGTTTAACAAATAAAAAAAGAAAACACATTTAAAATATTCACTTCTGCACAGTGAAGGAAACAACCAGCAAAACTAAAAGGCAACCTATGGAATGGAAGATATTTACAAGTGACATATCTTTCCAGATGGCCAACAGACACCTGAAAAGATTCTCATCCTTGCTTACTGTCAGGGAAATGTAAATCAAAAACTGCAATGAGCTATCACCTCACACCTGTCAGAAAGTCTAAAATCAACAACACGAGAAACAGCAGGTGTTGGCGAGGATATGGAGAAAAAGGAACACTCGTGCGCTGTTGGTGGGAATGCAAACTGGTGCAGCCACTGTGGAAAACAGTGTGGAGGTTCCTCAAGAAGTTAAAAATAGAACTGCCAATGGGGTGGTTGGGTGGCTCAGTTGGTTAAGCGTCCGACTTCGGCTCAGGTCATGATCTCAGTTTGTGGGTTTGAGCCCCGTGTCGGGCTCTGTGCTGACAGCTCGGAACCTGGAGCTCACTTTGGATTCTGTGTCTCCCTTTCTGCTCCTCCCCTGCTCACGTTCTGTTTCTGTCTCTCCTTCAAAAATAAATAAACATACAAGAAAAATTAAATAAAATAGGACTGCCCTATGATCCAGCAATTGCACTACTAAGTATTTACCCAAAGGATACAAAAACACTGATTCAAAGGGATACATGCATTCCAATGTTTACAACAGGATTATTTACAATGGCCAAGATATGGAAACAGCCCAAGTGTCTACCAATTGATGAATGGGTAAAGATGTGGCATATATATAAAAGGGAATATCAACTGGTCATAAAAAGACTGAAATCTTGCCATTTGCAATGACACGGATGGAGCCACAGAGTATAATACTAAGCAAAATAAGAGAAAGACAAGTACCATGATTTCACTTATATGTGGAATTTAAGAAACAAAACAAATGAGCAAAGGGAAAAACTAAGAGAGACAAACCAAGAAACAGACTCTTAACTATAGAGAACAAACTGAGAGTTACCAGAGGGGAGGTGGGTGGGGGGCTGGGTTCAATAGGTGTTGGGAGTTAAGGACTGCACTTATGTGCTGTATGACATGAGCACCATGTGCTGTATGACATTGCTGAATCATTATATTGTACACCTGAAATTAATAAACTCTGTATGTTAACTAACTGGAATTAAAAACTTAAATAAACTTATGTGGAGGAGCATTAAAAAACAGTGTTAAAAAAAATTCTGGTAGTGTGAGGAGACTGCAGCCAAATACACTAATTCCCCAGTGTGCAAGATGGCTGCCCAATTAGCATCTGGGAAACCACTGCACGTGTGGAAAGAACCAACTGGGAGGCCTCTCATTCCCTACATTTGCCTTGGTTCCTTAGCTAAAATCCAAATAATTTCCATCATCTGCTGAGCTGAGGCTTACAGCAAACCTACAAAGAACAACCATGGGTGCAGCAAGCAGGGTGGCAGCAAGAAAATCCACCAGTATTCAGGGACTCCTGCTCTCTGGCCTTTCACTGTCTCACCGGCCTGTTTCTCAAGGGGCACCTTAAGATTACTTCTGGCCTGGGGCACCTGAGTGGCTGTCGGTTAAGCATCGGCTTGGGCTCAGGTCATGATCTCATGGTTCGTGGGGTTTGAGCTCCACATAGGGCTCTGTGCTGTCAGCATGGAGCCTGCTTTGGATCCTCTGCCCCCCTCTCTCCACACCTCCCCTACTTGTGCATGCTCGCTTGGTCTCTCTCTCTCCCTCTCTCAAATAGACATTAAAAAAAAAAAAAAAAAAGATTACTTCTGGCCTGGCTCGGCCTGGCTCATCAGAACTGCCTATCTGGACGACTTGATTTGCTTGGACTCCATTCTTGCAGAAATTCCTTCTCCTGCTTAAGCAGGTATCTTGCCCCATGTTGGACTGCTCTCAAGCCCCAGTCAGTGGCTTTGGTGTCTGCAACGTGAACGGTAGGCAAGCTCTGTGGGGCCAAATTGGCATGGTAGATTCCTGGGGCATCCCTCCTTTAGCTGATTCAGACCTTGCTTAGTTCACCAAGATCAGTTTTCTGCAGCTCCTGACTCCAAGCCCAGGACCCAGCCAGGGGTGGAGGCACTGCAAGCCACAGATCTTCAGTGAGCCTCCTTCTCTGTCAGACCACAGACCTGGGCACCAGGGAGGGCCATTACACATGCCCAGTAAAACATGCAGTGATCGTACACAGGCTCATGAGGTTTCAGATAATGTCCAAATTGTTTTTTCCCCCAAACCTGTCACAGTGGGATTTGGTAAGCTTGAATGATGTGACATGAGGTTAAAAGTGATAGATTCAGCAGTTGTCTGTAGGGTAGTTGGTGGTTCTTAACACAAGGCAATTTTGCTCCGTAAGAGGGACTGTCTATATCTGGAGTCATTTTGTAATCGCAACCGGGTAGAAGGGGGAGGCAGGCTCCAACACGCTGTGGTCAGACACCAGGGATTCTGTTCAACATCCCACAATACACAGGACAGCCACCTACAAGTTACCTGGTTTAGTAGTATTACAATTGAGAAGCCCAGCAATAGGAGGTAGAGATTTTTTAATTTTTTTAAAACATCTTTATTTTTGAGACAGACAGAGTGTGAGCGGGGGAGGAGCAGAGAGGGAGACACAGAATCCAAAGCAGGCTCCAGGCTGTCAGCACAGAGCCCACAGATGTGGGGCTCGAACTCAAAGAGCATGAGATCATGACCCGAGCTGAAGTCAGCCGCTTAACCGCTACTCATCTGCCTCATGTTTTCTTCTGTAACTTATTTTTTATAATTTACATCCAAGTTAGCATATGGTGCAACAATGATATCAGGAGCAGATTCTTTAAGCCCCTTACCCATTTAGCCCACCCCCCCTTTTTAAGGGGAGAGTCAATAGGACAGATGAGTTCCTGGCCAACACTCGGTGTGTGGGGGTCGTCCCCCCTGGCTCTCTCCACTCCTGGGCTAGCTACTGTTCCTTCTTTGTCAAGTCTGGTATGTTCTCCCTCCCACCACCCTAGCCCAGCCTAAGGAAAGACACATGAAGATCTACATCACAGAATGCCTAAGGCTGACTGAGTCAATCTGCTTTTTATAAGTAAAATAGGGAAGCTGTAAATTAAAACGAAACTCCACAACCAAACCACAACATACACCAAAGAGACAATTTATCATGTTGTATCAATCTTTAATTATGTGTAAAGACTTCCAATCACATCACCTAGGGACCATTTTACCCACTGCTCTGTTTAGCTGCCAGTCTCTTGTCTCTCTCTTCAGCAATGGTGAGGCGGATGCCCTTTCCACGGGGAAGAGAAATCCATGGTTTATTGCCCTGGAGGGGAAAACAAGGAGAATCAGAAACCACCGCACACTAACTCCATCAGCAGCTTGGCATCCACTACCTTTGTCATCTCATTTAAAGAAAACAGAAACCTGAGAGCATTTAACAACAGTCAGACACTTTTTAGATGCTGGTTTATCAGAAACACCCAGTGCTTGGGCTGCAGAGGCCACTTTATTAAACTCACTGCTCATACATGTAGATGTAAACTGTAATATCCTTCGTAATTAAGGACTTAGAAGTACTGAAGTAGTGACCAAGGCCGACTGCTTGTTTCCCCCCAAAAAACTCCACAGGCACAAACTGAAGAACGTAAGTATAAGGCATATTCATTCCCTTACTGGCCAGTTTTCAACCAAGGTGATCAAGGTCCCCTGATGATTTTGTGACACTGAAAAAGCATAGGCTTGCCCCAGCCCTGCTTGGTGCAATCCCCATCCCAGAAGAGGATTTACACCAGGATCAGTAGAGCCAGCCAGGAGCCAGGCGCTACAGTCCCAGCAGTACCTGCATTTACTAGTTTTCCTGGACTAGGGAAGGGAGACCCAAACTTACCTTGCCAATAACAAAAATGTTGGAAAGCCGGGTGGCAAAGCTGTTGCCATTGGCATCTTTCACATGAACCACATCAAAAGAACCAGGGTGTCTCTCTCTGTTGGTGATCACACCAATTCTTCCCAGATTAGCACCTCCGGTCACCATACACAGATTACCTAGGTGGAAGAAACAATCTGCTTAGAGCCAGGCACCATGCAAAGTCATAACCTAATGTGATGGATGACAAGAGATAGGCCTAAACAAAATCAGTCCTTTTTCCCATTTGAATTTACTTCTATTCTATGGATAGGTTACCCAAGCAGGGACTATCAGGGCTCTCCCAAGATTTGCCCCAACAAAACCACCTCGCCAGGTCCTCACCATGTCTTGCTACTGTTCCTCCAAAGCCCAATGCTCTGCGAGTTACAGACTTTGAGGACGATGACAGCATTACTAAGGGCTGTATCATAATTAGGCTGGCTGCTATTCAGTCATCTTCCTGCCTAGCCCTCAAAGCCATTTCCATAGATAGGGGAGCTTTTTTGAGACCTTTACAGATCTGAGAATGTGCCTTACAACAGACTCCCTCTCAGCCATCCAGAATATTCTGAGCATTTGGGCCTCTGGAAGTAAACATACTATATACCTGGGTGTTGGAAAAGTTCTCCAGTTAAGGTTTTTTACACATCCCCCGCACATTTCTTAAAACTTTTGAGTTGCCCCCTTCCCAATCCCTTACTACATCAAAAGACTTTTCTCCTTGGTTGCTTATCAGAATCACCTAAGAGGGTTCAAAACAAAACCCTGTACCCAGGCCCGGTGCAAGTCATAATGCTTTATTAAGCTTCCATTATAGGGAGAGAAAAGCAAAGAACAGTGCTTATACCTGGGCTTAAAGAGAATGCCCAGATAACAGAAGCTGCTTACCAGTATCAAACTTGATGAAATCAGTAATCTTTCCAGTCTCCAAATCAATCTGAATGGTGTCATTCACCTTGATGAGGGGATCAGGATAGCGAATGGTGCGAGCATCATGGGTCACCAGATGAGGGATTCCTTTTGTTCCCACAAAGATCTTTCTCACTTTGCACAACTTATACTGGAAACACACAGGAGTTAGCCACATTTAGTTTAGTTCACATGCGCCAAGCTCTAGAACCTATGAAACAGTAAACTCATGGTTGCTAACCCAACCCAGAACATGAAACAGTAACCTCTATTTTGCCCAGAAGGTATGAAACAGTAACCTTGTTCTGCGAATGTATTAAACAGTAACATATGAAACAGTAACTTCTAACTTCCTAGTTCACATGCGCCACATGAAACAGTAACTTCAAACGGCAATTGACAGCTGAAGGCAACAGACTTACATAGGAATGGCCATTTGCCAAACTGCAGAATGGTGATCTTGACTTCGTACCCACCATAAATTTTCCTTACTGTCCCTCTCTAGGGCAGTTTTCCTGTTATGTTTTCCTTGTATCACTCCAGGTTACAGTCCAAGGCACTGAAGGCCCCACAACAAGGGTGACTCCCTACTGAGTGGACTGATCACCCTCCTTTCCCCAGGCTGCTTAAGCCTCACAGGCCCCCTGAATTCTTGCAACTCACCCTCATCAGCTCCCTAACAAGTGCCTCTTAATGCCTCCTTCCAAAACACAATTGTTTTGTCTCACAAACTGCAATTGTATTACCAGTTCACCTAATCAACAAATATTTCACATGAAGGGTTTCAACGTTGAATTTTCACTCCAGGGCCTCCTCAAAGTAAATCAAATCACCTTGATGCCACTGGACATGCCCTCCAGCCTGCTGATAACAAGGCAGCTAAGCAAATTAGGGGCTGAATCACCCAATTGAATTAACCTTCATTTATAGCCAATAATTTAAGGAGCCTTAAAACTTTGCATAAAACCACTACAACAAACTGGATTAAATAATCAATGTCTGTAATCTTTTTTTGGATCTCAAACAAATGCCCCAAGGATTATCAGTCTCCTCCATTAACACCTTTCCGCTCTGCAGGGTAAAGCTAGACCCACCAAATGGAGACATAACACAGGGCCAATCAGGTTGGACTAGTATTGGTTTTCTGGTCCCTTATACTTAAAGGACCCATACTTCAAGCACTAATAAATGTTCCTAGAAATCCCTTTCCTTGCCTCTAAAGCCAAAGTTAAACTGGAATTTATTTCTGCCACAAAAAAAGACAATCTGTTAAAAATGTTAACTTCAAACGGGGATCAGTAGGTACCCAGCAATGAACTGTGATACAGCTATTAGTAAGACTTTTACTAACATGACATAAAATTGCACATACAATAGAACCCCACCAACCTGTTAACTGGCTGTTTTCAGGTATATGACCGCAAGCAATCTTAATCCACCTACCTCACTGCAATGGACCAGACCATATACTTAAATTCAGGCTCTAACTTCGTACTGAAGACCCAGCCTGCTTAGAACACTCACCTTGGCCTCCTCAGGTGTGATCCGATGAACAGCAAAGCGACCCTTGGTGTCATAGATCAGGCGGAAATTCTCCCCAGTCTTGTCAATGCTGATGACATCTGATATTGGAACAGTTTAAGGTTACTATACAGCCCTACTACCCCATGCTGAGTAACAACCACAACACTAAGAAAAAACTCCCCATATGCTTCCCATTTCAAATACTAACAAGAACTCCCAAGGTTAATGATGATGGCTAGCTAATCTTTTAAAACCCTGTCTTTAGGACATATAAAATTTAAGGTTAACTAAAATTTGGTTTTGAGAAAGGATTCCTGATTCTCTGCAGCCCCACACTATGTTAGTAAAAACTGAAGGGGAAGGGCATGCTTTATTTCTGTGACTGATAAAAGCCCACCAATATTAAATACAACTGCCACTTTGGAGAGGAAGATCAAGCAAAAGAAGCCACCACCAAGTGCCCACCACTCAATCACTTACCCATAAAACCAGCAGGGTAGGTTATATCGGTTCGGACCTTGCCATCAATCTTAATAAAACGCTGCATACAGATCTTCTTTACTTCATCTCCTGTTAGGGCATACTTAAGTCTGTTCCTTAGGAAAATGATGAGAGGGAGACACTCTCTCAACTTATGGGGACCAGTAGATGGACGAGGGGCCTGTAAAATGATCAAAAAAAATGATCTTCAACTATTGTTGGGATTCACTCAAACTCACTGCCTATGTCCTGAGACCATCAACTAGACACCAGACTATCCATCACCGCCCCCCCCCGCCCGCCCAGTGTGGGCAAACGAGAGGTGTCCCAAACTTGTAAAACTATTCCAGAACTTAAACCTTTATTGCATGTTTCCTCTTTACAGGACCAGGCCCATTAAGAACATTTGAATTAGGAGTCCATGTGAGTGTACTATGTCATTACGTGGAACAGAGGCGGCAGAGTTATTAAGGAGTCAGGCAGGGTGCAATTAAGTTAGCACAAGGTCTTCAAAAACGGGGAGACAAGAATACTCTTCCCGTAGTCCTGTCCCCAAATAATTCCTGGATATAGTAATCAGGAATGCCTGGTACATAAAGGAGTATAAAATAGGTCCTCTGGACACGTCAACTATATCTCCATAACACTGGACAAAAGAAAGTCTCCCTTAAGATACTTACAAACACACCGGTCAGCTTATCCAGCATCCAATGCTTTGGAGCTGCTACCCGCTTCAGATGTTTCTTGGGACCACGAGCCTGAAGGAGAATTTCAGGGTTTTAGATTTCAATGCTGTTAAAATGGTTACAGGTTTTTTCAAGAACAGCTATAACTTCTTGGAAGAATGGAGTCTAAGTTTCCCCCTTCAGAAAAATGTGGACAGTGTTAAGCGTAGGGCTGTGCCAGAAGGCAGAGAAGTAAATGCATAGTTATCTAGCAAATACTATAGGCTCCATAAACTGCACCCACCCCTCTCACTGTATAGAGAACACTAATTACTATCTTTAAGAACTGTTCTATGTATTTTCATGTTACTGCTTAGAAGTGTCTGCTGCTTGAGGCTGTTTCTTCTAAGAAACCTTTCTGGCGAAATGGTCAGGGGTTGGACCTTGTGGCACAGAGCCAGCCAGCAACAGAAATGGACAAGAACCCAATCTGTGCTTCTACTTGCTAATCAAACAGAAAAGTTTTTCCATCATAACCGCCTGGTCTGTGTCTGATGCGAGATTAACCTGCCCTCTGCAGAACCACGTGCCAACAGCTGCTCCCTCGTACTCTAAGGCCAAAAGCAGAGAGCCGCTTTCACTTTAGAATGAGGAAGCTTCTCAACGCTGTGTACAGATGCTTACCCGGCCACACTACGCCAAGTCAAGCCATGCCAAAAAAACCAAGGACGAAGAAAACGCTTCTCCTCCTGGTGCCCACCCGCCCTGTCCCGGGCCCATCATCTCTGCCCGTCTCGTCCACCCGCGGCTCCGGCCTGAGAAAGCCGTTCTTCCCGAGGCCGTCGGATCCGTGATCGGGCGTTGGCCGTTCCAGAGACCGAGGCCTTCCCGCCAGTGGCACCGACTCCCCCCCCCCCCCACTTCCTCCGGGGCCGACGTTCGCCCTCGCCCTCGAGCTCGCCTGGGCCAACCCGCTGGCTGCAGCCCCTTCCCCTCCATCCGGCCACCCTCTGCGGGAACCCTGGAGCCCCACGTAGCCCAGGCCCCGGGAGGATGGAAGCTGATGGGCCCAAGAGCTCGCGAGGAAGCCACCTTACCATGGCTGCGCTAGGCACGAAAAGAGGACCGCCTCTTTCCGGTACGCGAGAAAAGAGGGTCGGAGGCTGCGCGCGCCGGAGCCTCAAAACGCTCCGCCCAGTTCCGTCCTTTCCAGGCGCCCGGGGAGTCTATCTTGCCACCTGCTGGTGGGAGGTCATAGGGCCGAAGCTCGAAGCTGGGGCAGTTTTCTCTTTTCCTGCCGCGGTCCCAACCAGTATTTGCTCAGCGCCTCTTCTGTCGCCTGATTCCATGTTAGCTGCTGGAAACACAAGATGCGCTCGACGTGTTCCCTTGACTTCGAGGGCGGCTACTTGAAGTCCCACATACACACAATTGTATAATCAGTAGAATATATTTTGATAGAGATTTAATATTCTTTTTAAAAATGTTTATTTATTTTTGAGAGAGAGAGAGGGAGAGGGACGAGGGAGGGGGGGGAACAGAGGATCCAAAGCCGGCTCTGAGCTGACAGCAGGGAGCCCCATGCAAGGCTGTTACTAAGTTAACTTTGTAACAACCAGGGCTGTTGTTACAAAGTTAACTTTGTAGCAGCCCCATCCCATACTAAGTTAACTTAGTAACCGTGAGATCATGACCTGAGCAGAAGTTCAACTCTCAACCGACTGAGCCACCCAGGCGTCCCTAATATTAATTCTTAAGCATATTTTATCTGTCCTCTTTCCCGAGTACCTTTGAGCCAGCCAAACTGCCCATACTGTAAGTTGGGAAGAACCAACATTTTTGTTTCCTCTTGCAGATGGCCAAAGGGGTGGAGTGAAGGGGACAGGAGGGTAGGATCCTTGCTTGAACCTTGGCGCCTTGCTCCTAACTTCCTGTACCACACGTTTGGCACTTACAAAGTCTCAAGGGAAGAGAGGAGACATCGGAGACCATCTGGTTATCTAACTAAAACTTAGATTTTATCGTACTACTTTCCTACTTTGAAACTGCCCTTGGCCCTCCTGCCTGGTCTCTCAAGTCCCTCTGCCTGTTACCTGCCACCTACTGCGCCTGGACACACATTGCTCCCTTCCCCCATCCTAAACCTCAAAGCTTAAGCCACTCCAAACAGCATACTCCTCTCAGAAAGCTCCCTCTTTCAAGCCTCTTGCCTGTGGACCTGATGATTCCTCAGCTTGGAGCTGCCATGGAACAGCCCAATTCCCTTTCTAGGCATCTAATCCCACTCCTCAACCTCGGGGTTGGGTCAATCCCACATTCTTCCACCCCAGAGCCCTTTGTTCAAACTCAAAGGCAGCACTTAACACATTGGGTTGTAATGACTGGTGTCCTTGTCTGTCCTCCATTAGACTGAGCATCTCCATAATCTCCATAACAAAGATGGCCCTAATCCATCTGGGCAAGCCCTTTGCCACTTGAGGGAGAGCTTGGCGCTGTGTCTAGCACTTGGTAAATACTTGTTGAATGAATAAATTGAGTCAACATACCACCCATTGTACTGAGTCTTTTTTTTTTTTTTTTAGTTTATTTATTTTGAGAGAGAGAGAGAAAGAGAGAGAGAGAATGTTTGAGCAGTGGAGGGGCAGAGAGGGAGAGAGAGAATCCCAAGCTGGCTCTGCACAGTCAGTGCGGAGTCCAATTTGGGGCTCGAACTCATGAACTGTGAGATCATGTCCTAAGCTGTAATCAAGAGTCAGACGCTTAACTGACTGAGCCACCCAGGCACCCCTTGCCAAGTCTTACTATACTATCCCTGAGAGTCTCCAGCCTGTGCCTGGACTCCTCCTGCCATGGTGTCAAGATCATTGCTCAGGAGGTCCCATTTTACATGTCTCTGCTCTACCCTCCACTCTACCCCTCAGCAGTCTGCAGAGGTGCGAGAGGGAAAAAAAAAATGTTGCCTCTTCTCAACCAGACAGTGTGAACTAGGAAGGCAGGGACTCTTCTTTGTCTAAAACTAGGCCCATAGTAAAGTATGCTATGAAGGATTATTGGAAAGAAGGGGCAGTTGATTAGAGGTAGGGATTAGAGAGAGGGAAAGTGATGAGACAGTAAATGGAAGGTTTTCTGTCCGAGGATACTGGGGGGATAGGGTGCAGCCAACAGAAATGATGGGAGTTGATTTGGGAGTGAGGAATAACCATAGGAATTGCAGCCAGAGAGGATAGGAGAGACGGGGGGGGGGGGGGGGGGGGGGGAAGGGGAGGCCTAGATCTGCAGATTTTACTTAATCAAGAAGATCACACAGCCAGTTAGGGGTGGGGGGTGGGGGTGGGGAGCTGGTCTCTTGCATCCCAGGTCAGCAGGTTTGTTTGCTTTTGTACCACAGCTTGTCAAAGGACTTGAGGGAATCAAAGTGCCTTTTTCAGTATACGGGTTATTTTTTCCCTCTGTCAATTTGTATTTATGCACAAAGACACTCTAACAACAATGAAGGGAATTTGGAAAGAGCTTAAGAAAATCACAAATAGCACCTCCCCAAACCCCCTAAACACATCATCTGTATTCATTTGCTCCTTTTCCTGTTCTCATTCTGATCTGTTTGTGTGCATGCATACTTTTACATAATTTTAGTCCTAGCATACAGACCACTTTGCATTCTGCTTTTATTATATAATAAATACCTTCTGAGTTGCTACATAATCTTCATAATTATTATTTTAACAGCTGCATCATATTCCAATAAATGGATGTCCCATAATTAATAAAAGTTCTCTATGGCTGAACATTAAGTTTCTTGCACTTTTTCTTTATTGTGAATACCACTGTATAGTGAACTGTTTCCTTCATAAGCTTTTTCCTTCAGTTGAATGATATCCTCAGAATAAATCCATTTCTTCACCCAACATTTACTGAGTGCCTACTCTGTGTCAAGCTCAGTATTACCAACCTGGGATGCAGGGATGATTAAGATCTAGTTCCAGCTCTCAAGGAATTCACACTACAATGAGAGAGGCAAACTGGGAGGAGGGGACAGAAAACCTGGAGAAGCTCATCAGAGAAAAGATCGTAGTGAGACAGTCTGGAACACAGAGGGCTGCTAAATCTTGGACTTTAGCCTGTAGGTGTACAATGGGGGACCGTTGAAAGATTTGAAGGACAGAGTCAACTTTGTATTTCAGAAAGATAACTGACTGCTCCCTACAGAATGGCTTGAAGGAAGTGTGAGTGGCTTGGAGGAGATGGGTTAGGGCTATTTTCAATGATATAAGCAAGAAACAGAAGAGTGAGACCCATGTCTGTGACTGGGGGGAGGGGCGGAGGAAAAGGGATAGATTCAAAAGACATTGCATGCAAATGGGAGTATTGGCAGAATCTGATGAAAAAGATGAATGTGCAGGAGTGAGGGACAAAGAGGTAATTAGGATGACTCCCAGGTTTCTGGCTTGGTGACTCAGTGGTACATTTGCTAGGAAAAAGGAGGAGGCATTTTTGGTGTGAGATGCACGGTGAGGAGGGGGGACATCAGACTGGAGATGTCTTATAGACACAGGTCTGAGCTCAGGTGTATGATCTGGCCTGGAGACTCACATTTGGGAGAATCTGTGCATCTGTCCATGGGAATGGTTTGGCAGTAATTGTGGGGGGGGGGGAGGCAACTATGCTAAGAGTCTGAACACTGCAGTAGTGTATGTGTATTGCCAAAAACATTTCTCAGAAGATCCTTGCAATTATACTCGTGCCAGCCTGGTAATTACTTATTTTTAACATTTACTGATGTGATTGTTTTAATTTGCACTTAAAAAAATCACTTGTGAGGTTGAACGTTTTGCCATATGCTTACTTATTCCATTTCCTCTTATGTGAAGTATCTGCCCATTTATCTTTGGGAGACATGTTTTTCTGATGGGTTTGCATGAGTGTTTTATAAAACACAGAAGTTTATCTTTTGTCATATTTGAGGCAGATATTTTTACCAGATGGTTATTTTCTTTTTGGTTATATTTTTCTATGTACAAATTTTCATAATTTTATGTAACTAAATCTATTGAACTTTTCTCTTGCAATTTCTTGTCAGTTCAAAGCTTAGAAGGTTAACAGTTCAAAGATCTGCTAAATACTCAATTCTATTTAATAGCATATATTTAATTATTGACTTGGGGTTTACAAAGATAAATAGAATAAATAAGAAATTCTATTTTTCCCCAAATGGCTAGCCAATTTTCTCGCTACAATATATTGAATGATCTTTCTCTTTTCTATTGTGTTGTAAGAACAGTGTTAGCATTAAATGAAGTCATATATAGTATGTGGTTCTATTTCTATAAGTATGAGCATGGGAGATGGAGTCTATGGTGAGGACAGAGACAGGCATTCCCAGTATCCTGTCCCAGACTGCCAAAGTGAAGGGACGCATATGAGTGGTTCATGGTCATAAGTCATTCTGAGTAGAGCAGTCCAAACCCCTCACTCCCTGTCTTAAAGAGTAGCTCTCATGCTTCATATTCCCTGATCAACTAATTGCAGCAATCAACCAACAGCACAGCCTACACCATTTCTCACATTGATGGGACATAGTGAGGCAGAGTGAAAAGGGCACAATTTGAATCTGTCTCTGTGTGCCCTAGAGCAAGTGGCTTCACTTCTCTGAATCACAGGTTCCTTATCAGAAAACAGGGATAACAATCTTTACTCTTCAGTTTGTTGTAAGGGTCAGAGATGGTGTATCAAGTGCATAGAACACAGTAGTGACTCAATCAGTGAACTAGTACTTCAATTCTCTCCTGACCACTTCTGGCTACTCCCTTCTTAAATTTATTTTTTAAGCATCTTTGTTGAGGAATAATTGACGTATGATGAAGGACACATCTCTAAAGTATACAGTTTGACAAATTTTGACCAATGTATATACCCAATGAAACCATCACCACAACTAAGATAAAGGAACATGTTCATCACCCCCTCATGTCCCTTTGTAATACCTCACTCCAACCCCTCCCCCTGCATTTGTAGGCAGTTACTGATCTGCTTTCAGTCACTATTGATTAATTTGCATTTTATAGAATTTTCAAGAAGCAGAAATCTTAAAGTATGTACTCTTTTTGTCTAGCATCTTTCATTCAGCATAATTATTTTGAGATTCATCCATGTTGTTACATGTATTAATAGTTTATTCTTTTTATTGTTTAGTAGTACTTTGTTGTGTGATATACCACAATAAGCTCATCCATTCACCTATGGATAGACCTTTGGGTTGTTTCCAGTTTGGGGTGATTACAAATAAAGCTGCTGTAAGCATTTCTGTACAAGTCTTTATGGACAAATATTTTCATTTCTCTTGGCAAATACCTGTGAGTGGAATGACTAAGTCATATGATAGATGTATATTTAACTTAATATTTTAATGTTTATTTTGAGAGAGATAGCACAAGTGGGGGAGGGGCAGAGAGCAGGGGATAGAGGATCCAAAGCAGGTTCCACACTGACAGCAGCAAGCCCCATGTGGGGCTTGAACTCATGAACCGTGAGATCGTGACCTGAACCGAAGTCAGACGCTCAACTGACTGAGTCACCCAGGAGCCCCGATGTATATTTAACTGAAAAAAAATTGCCAGGTGTGCATGGGTGGCTCAGTGGATTGAGTATCTGGCTCTTGGTTTAGGCTTGGTTCATGATCTCACAGTTTGTGGGTTTGAGACCCATATTGGGCTCTGTGCCGACAGTGGGGGGCCTGCTTGGAATTCTCTCTCTCCCTCTCTCTGTCCCTCCCCCCATCTCCCTCAAAATAAATAAACTTAAAAAAATTGCCAGATGGTTGTATTATTTTACATTCCCATTAGCAGTGTTTGAGAGTTCTAGTTGCTCCACATATTAAGGTCATTCTTTTTTTTTTTTTTTTTTAATTTAATTTCCCTATTGTGGAAAATATATACAACATAAAATTTACCATTTTGGTCACTTTTTAAAAGTTTACTTATTTTGAGAGAGAGAGAGTGCACGTGCATGAGTGGGGAAGGGTCAAAGGCAGAGGGAGAGAGAAAGAGAGAGAGAGGGAATCACAAATCCCGATCGGGGTTAAATCTCACAAAATGTGAGATCATGACCTGAGCAGAAATCTAGAGGCAGACTCTTAACTGACTGAACTACGCAGGTGTCCCCATTTTGGCCATTTTTAAGTGTACAATGAAGTGACATTAAGTACATTCACAGTGTTGTGCAACCATCACCACTAATCATTTTCAGAATTTTTTCATCTTTCTGAGAGAAACTCCATACATTAAACAATTGTTCCTCTTTCCCTTCTGCCCCCAGTGCCTGGTAACCTCTATCCAACTTTCTGTCTCTGTGAGTTTGCCTACTCTAGGTATCTTATGTAAGTGGCATCATAGGACATTTGTCCTTTTCTATCTGGCTTATTTTACTTAGCATAGTATTTTCAAGTTTCATCCATGTTATAGTATGTCTCATATTTTCATTCTTTTTGAACTCTGAATAATATTCCATTGCATGCATATACCACAGTTAGTTTATCTATTCATCTGTTGATGGACACTAGTGTTTTTTCCATCTTTTGGCTATTGTGAATACTGCTGCACTGAACATTGGTGTGCAAGTATCTGCTGAAATCCTTTCTTTCATTTCTTTTGGGTCTATACCTAGAAGTGGAATTGCTGGGCCATATGGTAATTCTCCGCTTAACTTTTGGGGAATTGCCAAATTGTTTTCCACAGTGGCTGCACCATTTTACACTCCCAGCATCAATGTGCAAGGGTTTCCAAATCTCCCTATGTCCTCACCAACACCTATTATTTTCCATTAAAAAAAATCCAGCCATCTTAATGGATGAGAAGTGGTATCTCATGGGGGTTTTGATTTGCATTTCCTTAATGATTAGTGGTGTTGAGCATCTTTTCATGTGCTTATTGCCCATTTGTATACATTCTTTGGAGAAATATCCATGCAAGTGCTTTGCCTATTTTTGAATTGGGTTGTTTGCTTTGTTGTTGTTGAGTTGTAAAAGTTCTTTATGTATTCTGAATACTTATAGGCCTATGATTTGCAAATATATTCCCCCATTCTGTGGGTTGTATTTTTATTGTCCTGAGTCCTTTGATACACAAATATTTTTAATTTTGATGAAGTACAATTTATCTGTTTTTTCTTTTGTTGCCTGTCAAGGTCAGCCTTATTAATTTTTCCATCCTAACATATGTATACTGGTATATCATTGTGGCTTTATTTTGCATTTCTCTGATAGCGAATGATGCTCAATATCTTGCCATCCATTTATCTTTTTTGCTGAAATATCTGGTCAAATGTCTTGCCTATTTTTCACACGAGTTGTTTATTTTCTTATTGTATTTAAGTGTTCTTTATATATTCTGGACGAAAAATTCTTTATCAGATATGTGATTTGCAAATATTTTCTTCAAGTCTGTGGTTGATCTGTCTTTTCATTTTTTAAACAGTATCTTTAAAAAAACGCAAGAACTTAATTTCAATGAAGTCCAGTTTAACAATGGTTTTTTCTTTTCTTTTTTCTCAGTTTATTTGTTTTGAGAGAGAGAGAGAGAGAGAGAGAGAGAGAGAATCCCAAAGAGGGGCTTGATCCCACCAACTGTGAAATCCTGACCTGAGCTGAAACTAAGAGTCAGATGCTGACCAACTGAGCCACCCAGGCACCCTATCAATTGTTTTTTCTTGCACAGATTGTGCTTTTGGTATTGTATCTAAGAAATCTTTGTCTAACCAAAAATCAGATTTTCTCCTATGATTTCTTCTAGAAATTTAATATTTTTAGGTTTTACATTTCAGTTTATGATCCATTTTGTTAATTGCTTATGGATATCCAACTGTTTCAGAACTTGTTGAAAAGATAATTCCCTTTGGTCACTTCTGGCTACTTCCTCACCAAACTTAAAAAAAAAAAAAATTCTTGGGACACCAGGGTGGCTTGTTGGCTCAGGTCAAAAATCACTATTGTGAGATAGAGCCCTGTGTAGGGCTCAGTGCAGAGCGTGGAGCCTGCTTGGAATTCTTTCTCTACCTCTCTGTCCCTCCCCCACTCACATGTGCGTGCTCTGTCTCAATAAATAAATAAATAAATAAATACACTTAAAAAAACACATTCTTTCTAATCACTTAAGTCACAGATAAATACATTCGCCTTGTAAAATATAAAATCATTTTGACCACTTTTAATCCAATCATGCTTTCCCCAACACTCCCCACCGATAACTCTAACAACATCTATTTGAAGTGTATCTTTCTAGATCTTTTTCTACATGCACTCACACACACACACACACAAACCCACACACACACACACACACACACACAATATTGTATGTTTTGTTTTGTTTAGATAGGCTCATCCTATATGTATCATTCTGAATCTAGCTTTTTCTTGCATAACCAGCCCTCTCACAGATCTTTTCATGCTAGCACATAGAGATCTACTTCATTTTCTTTAGCTGCTTCATAGTATCCCTTAGTGCCACTATAACTTACTTTGTTTCACCTTTGTTTTATTGATGGCTATTTAGGTGGTTTCTATCATTTTTCTACTTCTCTAAACAATGCTGTAGATGAATATCCCTAAATATGCTTTTGCTGCACATGTGTTTCCCTAGGTAGATACTGAGAAGTGGAATTTATTCAACAAATATCTATATAACACTTATTATGTGCTAAGCACTCTTATTATGTGCTAAATGCTTTGCATATGTAGACTCAATCCTCACAACAGCCCCATGTTTTCATCCTTGTTCTACAAGTGAGGAAACCAAGGCACAGAGAGGTCGAACAACTTCTCAAAGGTCACACATCTAGTCAGTAGCAGGGAGGGTTAGGATTTGAATTCAGATCATTTGGATCCAGAGTTCAGTTTGCAGGGTCACAGGACATGCGTATCTTTAATTTCACTTTTATTTTAATGTTTATTTATTTTGGGGGGGAGAGAGAGGAGGGACTGAATCTCCAAGCAGGCTCCTAATTGTCAGCGCAGAGCCCATCTCGGTGCTCAAACTCAATGAACTATGGGATCATGACCTGAGGAAATCAAGAGTCAGGCACTTAACCGACTGAGTCACCCAGGCACTGCTCAGTGGTTTCCAGTTTGGAACTTTTAGGAATAAAGCTGTTAGGAACATTTGTGTACAGGTTTTTATGTGAACATAAGTTTTCATTTCTCTGAGGCAAATGCCCAAGACTGCACTTGCTGGGTTGTATGGTAAGTGCATGTTTACTTTTATTTAAACTGCCCTGGGGCGCCTGGGTGGCTCAGTCGGTTAAGCGTCCGACTTCAGCTCAGGTCACGATCTCGCGGTGTGTGAGTTCGAGCCCTGAGTCGGGCTCTGGGCTGATGGCTCAGAGCCTGGAGCCTGCTTCTGATTCTGTGTCTCCCTCTCTCTCTGCCCCTCCCCCGTTCACGCTCTGTATCTCTCTGTCTCAAAAATAAATAAACACTAAAAAAGTTAAAAAAAAATAAACTGCCCTATTCCATGCCACAGTGCTTGTATCATTTTACATTCTCACCATTAGTATGTGAGTGATCTAGTTTCTCTGCATCCTTGTCAGCATCTGGTGTTGTCACTGTTTTTTATTTTAGCCATTCTGATATGAGTGTGTATCTCATTGTATTTTGAATTTACCTTTCCCTAATAGCTAAGTGATGTTGAACATTGTTTCATAATGCTTATTAGCCACCTGAATATCCTTTTCAGTGAAATGTGTGTGCATGTCTTTTGTCTATTTTCTAATTGGATTATTTGTAATTTTACTGTTGAGTTTGGAGTATTCTTTACATATGCTAGTTTTGAGAGCACTTAATGTATTCTAGATACTATTCCTTTACCAAATTTGTGGTTTGGAAGTATTTTCTTCCAGTCTGTAGCTTGTGTTTTCATACTCTTTTACATAGGCTTTCATAGAGCAAAAGTTTTGTAATTTCACAAAGTTGAATGTATCAATTTTTCCTTTTATAGATAATGCCTTTTGGTGTCAAGTCTAAGAATTCTTCACCCAGCCCCAGGTTTTGAGGATTTTCTTCCATATGTTTTTCTAAAAGTTTTGTAGTTTGTTTTGTTATTAAATCAGTTTTGATTTTGAGTTACTTTTTGTATATGATGTGAGGTTTAGGTTTTTTTTTTTTTTTTTTTTTTTTGCTTATGGATGTCCATTTGCTCCAGCAGCATTCTTTGAGAAGGCTGTCTCTCCTCCTTTAAACTACTTTTGAAATTTTGTCAAAAACAATTTGGTCGGGGGCGCCTGGGTGACTCACCTGGTTGAGCATCTGACTTCGGCTCAGGTCATGATCTTGAAGTTCCTGAGTTTGAGCCCCACATCGGGCCTGTTGCTGTCAGCACAGAGCCCACTTTGGATCCTCTGTCCCCCTTCTATGTGCCCCTCCTCTGCTTGTGCTCTCTCAAAAACAAACATTTAAATAATAATAATAATAATTTGGTCAGATTTGTATGAGTCCATTTCTGGCTTCTCTATTCTGTTCCACTGACCTCTTTCCACCAGTATTATCTTCACTGCTGTAGCTACAGAGTAAGCTTTAACATTGATTGGAGTGATTCTTCCCACTTTATTCTTCTTTAACAAAATTGTTTTAGCCAGTCTAGTTCCTTTGCCCTTCCATATAGACTTTGGTATGTCTATAACAAACTTGCTGAGATTTTGATAGAAATTGCAGTAAATTTGTAGATTCAATTAGGTGTTCTATGATTTCTTTCATCAGTATTTTGTAATTTTTAGATGAAGATCCTGAACAGGGTTTATACTAATTATATATATAAATATATATATGTAAATATATACTTAGTGAGGCATCTGGCTGGCTCAGTCAGTAGAGCATGCAACTCTTGACCTCGGGGTTGTGAGTTTGAGCCCCAAGTTGGGTATAGAAATTATTTAATAATAAAGTCTTTGGGGCATTCACTTTCGAACGCCCCCTCTCTGTGAAGAGATCTTTCATACCATTCTTCCTTTCTGATCTTATACTCTAATAAACTTTTTCCTGCTACTCAAAAAAGTAAAATCTTAAAAAAATAAAATATATATTTAGTGATGATAAATGGCATCACGTCTTAAATTTTGGTTTCCATATGTTCGTTACTAGTATACCAAAATGTGATGGCTTTTTGTGTGTTGGTCTTATTTCCTTTGGACTTCTTGAACTCATTTATTGGTCCCAGGAGTGGTTTATAGATTTCTTGGGATTTGCTATGTGGATGATCATACCATCTGCAAAGAGGAAAAGTATTCTTTCTTTCTTCCTGATCTGTATTTTTTTTTTCTGCCTTACTGTAGGGAGCAGGACTTCCAGTGCCACATTAAATAAGAATGATGAATGTATTTCCTTGTCTTACTGCGAGTCCTAGAGAGAAAGCATTTAGTTTTTCTCCAGTAAGCATGATGGTAGCTGTAGGTTTTTTTGGAGATACTCTTTATGAGATTGAGGAAATTCCCCTTTACTCCTATGTACCAAGAGTTTGTTGTTGTTGTTGTTCTAATGATTTGGTATTGTCTCTTGTCAAGTGCTTTTTCTGCATTAACTGATATGATCATATATTTTTTTCTTCTTTAGTCTGTGGATATGGTAAATTGTGTTGATTGAGGTTAAATTTCTGTTCAGAATTTTTGCGTGTAAGCCCAGGAGAGATATTGGTCTGTAATTTTCCTCTTTTGTGTGTTGTCTTTGTCTGGTTTTGATATCAGAGCAATACTTGAGAGGTGGTTCTTCCTGTTATTTTTGGGAAGACGTTGTGTAAAATTGGTGTTAATTCTTCTTTGAACATTTCATATCATTCTCCAGTGAAAAAAATCTGGGCCTAAAGATTCCTGGGAACTCTTTAATTACGCAAATTCAATCTCTTTAATGGTTGTAGGACTATTCAGATTACCTATTTCATCTTGGTAGAGTTTTGTAGGCTTGTGGATTTTGAGGAGTTGGTCCATTTCTTGTACACTTAATTTATGAGCATGTAGTTATTTGCAGTATTCTCTTATCCCTTTAATAGCTGCAGAATCAGTAGTGCCATTCCCTGTTTCATTCCTGATTTCGGTAATTTGTGTTTTCTCTTTTTATTTGTGTCAGTCTTGCTAGAGTTTTGCCAATTTTATTGACTTTTTTTCTGAAGAACCAGCTTTTATTTCATTGATTTTTTTCCCCCATTGTTTTTCTGTTTTCAATTCCACTGATTGCTCCTTCCATCTTTATTTCCTTCTGTCTTCTTGGTTTGGTTTATTTTGCTCTTCTTTTTCTTGCTTCTTGAGGTAGGTATGTAGACTACTTGTTTAAGATTTTTCCTCTCTTTCTAATGTAAGTATTTGGTGCTATACATTTCCTTGTCTGCTTTTGCTGCATCCTGCACATTTCAATATACCATATTCTCATTTTCACTCAGTTCAATATATATATATATATATTTAAATTTCCTTTTTGATTTGTTTTTAATTTTTTTAATGTTTCCTGAACCAGGGATTATTTAGAAGTATGCTTTGTAGTTCCCAAGTGTTTGGAGATTCTAGTCTTATCTTTATTTTGTCGACTTCTGGTTTGATTCCATTATTGCCAAGAACATAATCTGTAATGACTTCAGTTCTTTTACATTTGTTTTTAATTAATTCACTCATTTTTTGTTTTTTTTTTAAGTAAGTTTCACACCCAGCATGGAGCCCAATGTGGGGTTCAAACTCGTGACCCTGAGATCAAGACCTGACCTGAGATCAAGACTTGGATGCCTCACCGACTGAGCCAACCCGGCACCCCAGTTCTTTTACATTTCTTAATGTTTGTTTTATAACCTAGAATACTGCCTGCCTTGGCCAATGTTCCAGAATTTATTTTAAAAGAATATGTATTCTTCTGTCATTGGATGAAGTGTTTTATAAATGTCAATTAGATCCTCTCAGTTAATGTTGCTGTTGAGAGCCTCTATAACTTTGCTGAATTTGTCTCGTTGTTCTGTCAATTGCTGAGAGAAGATGTTGAACTCTGCAACTTTAATTGCAGATCTATTTTTCCTGCAGCACTCTGTGTTTGCTTCCTGTATTTTGAAGCTTTGTTGTTGGTGCATTCACATTTAGGATTGCTATGTTTCTTGGTGAATTGATCCTTTTACCATTATGTGATGTCCCTCCTTGTCCTTAGTAATTTTCTTTGCTCTGAAGTCTCCTTTGTCTGATACGAATATAATCACTTCTGTTTTTTTAAAAATTAATGTTTACATGATGTACCTTTTTTCATTCTTTTACTTTCTTTTTTAATTTTTTAATTTTTTTAGAAAAAGAGAGAGTGCACAAGTAGGGGAGAGGGGCAGAGGGGGAGAGAGAGAGAGACAGAGACAGAGAGACAGAGAGAATCTTAAGCAGGTTCCACACTCAGCACAGAGTATAATGTGGTGCTCGATCCCATGACCTTGGGATCATGACCTGAGCCGAAATCAAGAGATGGATGCTCAACTGACCGAGTCCCCCAGGCACCCATGTTAGGAGATTCTTTTTTTTTTTTTTAATGTTTATTTATTTATTTTTGAGAGAGAGAGAGAGACAGAGAGAGACAGAGAGAGACAGAGAGCATGAGCTCAAGTGAATGAGCAGGGTAGGGGCAGAGAGAGAGGGAGACAGAGAATCCCAAGCAGGCTCTGCGCTGTCAGCACAGAGCCCGATGCAAGGCTCGAACTCACAAACCATGAGATCATGACCTGATCTCACAAACCATAAGATCATGACCTGAGCTGAAATCAAGAGTTGGTCACTTAACTGACTGAGCTACCCAGGCACCCCAGAAGACTCTTAATCCTGTTTCCATCTTCTACTTTAGCAGGCAGTACCTTGTTTAGGTTTAGTACTTTTGTTTGGGTATACCTCTGTGGGTTGTGGTTCCAGTGACAGTTTAGTTTTCCAACCCCTATTTTGGTCTGCTTCATTTTTCTGTTGTCCCTGGGGCTTCTGCTTAATCCCCACGGGGGCTGTCTGCAGGGACAGAAGGTGCTTCCCTGAGTTGCTAGCTTTTTGCTGGGTGATCTTCTGGGGGAGGGGAAGGTTGTTGAAGCCCCTGGGCCTGGGTTTCCTTATGCCCCCTGGGTGGAGGGTAGGGAGATACAGGGCTTTGTTCCTGCTACTGCTGCAGGCAAACAAGCTGCCTGTGGGTGTGCCAGTTCTGGAATGGGGATTGAGATCGCCCAGGGCTTTGTGGCTGTAAGCAGACTGGACCACCTTCTGGGACTTTGGCTGTGGAGCCAGGCTTAGGTCCTCCCAGTAGGTCTCCAGTCCATGTGTGTGAATGTGTGTGTGTGTGTGTGTGACCATTGGTTTGGTGGTTTTGGGCTACAGGCTTCTTTGGCATCCAGTCTAGGGATGTACAGAAGATAAAAGGAAAACTGAAGAGGCATGATAACTAGACTTATCATGGTGACCATTTTGTAATGTATATAAGATGTCAAATCACTATGTTATACACCTGAAACTAATATTATTTTGTATGTCAACCATACTTCAATAAAAAATACATTCTCGGGGCACATGTCTGGCTTAGTCAGAGGAGCATGAGACTCTTGATGTTGAGGTCATGAGTTTGAGCCCCATATTGGGTGTACAAATTACTTACATAAATAAACAAAATAATATATATATATATGTATATGTATATATATATATATATATATATATATATTCTTTCATACCAGCAAAAGAAAGAGGAGGAGGAGGAGCAGGAGGTAGAGAAGGAGAAAGAGAAAGAAAACTGAAGAAAGTCACCACATTATTGTTCCTCAAGTCCTGAAGTTCCTAGCTAGTCCACCTTCTTTCCTGTTTTCAGAAGACTTTCATCATTGTCTGTTGAATCATTTCTAGGGTAGTTGTAATGGAAGGAGAGGAACAGGGGAAAGTGAGTCAATATCATCCCATTCTGGAACCAGAAGTCCCCTAGTGTAGTTTTGAAATACATTTCTTTTAGTATGAGTGATTCTGAGTATCTTCTGCTAAGTTTTTCTTTAAAAAATATTTTTAAAAATCTTTATTAATTTTTGAGAGAAAGGGAGAAAGCGTGAACAAAGGAGGGGCAGACAGAGGGAGACACAGAACCCGAAGCAGGCTGTAGGCTCTGAGCTGTCAACATAGAGCCTGACGTGGGGCTAGAACTCATGAAAGATCATGACCTGAGCTGAAGTAGGATGTTTAACCAACGGAGCCATCCAGGCACCCCATATCTTCTAAGTTTTAAAGCCATTTTAATTTTTTTATGTACTTCATTTTGATATTATTTGTTGATACTATTTCCTCCATTCCTATAGTTGCTGTGTTTGAGGTATTGATTTGTAAGAGTTGTTTTCAATATTCACTAGGAGTTGCAGATATGTTCCCCAGCTTATTGTTTATCCTCTGATTTTTCCTTGTTTTTAAGTTTATTTTTATTTATTTTGAAGAGAGCGAGCATGAGTAGGGGAGGGGCAGAGAGAGAGAGGGAGAGAGAGAATCCCAAGCAGGCTCTGCGCTCAGAACTGTGAGATCATGACCTGAGCCGAAATCAAGAGTTGGACTCTTAACCGGCTGAGCCACCCAGATGCCCTATGATTTTGCTTTTTTAATGATATTTTTTTGCCATACAGTTTTAAAAAAATGTAGATGAGGTGCACCTGGGTGGAGCCTGCTTCAAATTCTGTGTCTCCTTCTCTCTCTGCTCCTCCCCCACTTGCACTCTGTCTCTCTCTCTCTCAAAAATAATAAACATTTTTAAAAAACGTTTAAAAATGTAGTTGAATGAATGTATCAGTCTCTTCCATAGTTTCTGGGTTTTGTATCATTCTTGGGAAGGTCTCCTGATGTCAATATTTTCTTTTGAAATCCTCTCATTTTCTTCTAGTACTTTTATAGTTTCATTTTTAAAATTTTTAAATCTTTGCTCTATTTGGAATTCACTTTGGTGTAAAGTGTGAGGTAGTGTATCTAGTTGTCCCAAGGCATTTATTGAATAGTCCACCACTTCCTGTCTACTTTGAAATGCTGTCTTCAAAAAAATTGTGGTAAAAAGCATACGGCATAAAATTCATCATATTAACCTTTTTAAACTTTATTTTTTAATGTTTATTTATTTATTTTTGAGAGAGAGAGAGAGAGAGAACACATGTGGAGGAGGGGCAGAGAAAGAGAGGGGGACACAAAATCCGAAGCAGGCTCCAGGCTCTGACCTGAAAGCAAGCAGCGAGCGTGATGTGGGACTTGAACTCACGAACTATGAGACCATGACCTGAGCTAAGTTGGATGCTCAACTGACTGAGTCACCCAGGTGACCCCATATTAACCCTTTTTAAATGTATAGTTCAGGGGCGCCTGGGTGGCGCAGTCGGTTAAGCGTTCGACTTCAGCCAGGTCACGATCTCGCGGCCCGTGAGTTCGAGCCCCCCGTCGGGCTCTGGGCTGATGGCTCGGAGCCTGGAGCCTGTTTCCGATTCTGTGTCTCCCTCTCTCTCTGCCCCTCCCCCGTTCATGCTCTGTCTCTCTCTGTCCCAAAAATAAATAAATGTTGAAAAAAAATTTTTAAAAAAATAAATGTATAGTTCAGTAGTGTTAAGTTATTCACATTGTTGTGCAATAGATTTCTAGAACTTTCTTAGCGTGCAAAAATGAAACTCATTGAACAACTCCCCATTGAAATGCTACCTTTTTATCATAGACTAATTTCCTGTCTTTGTCACTTCTTGCCTCAACCACTGTAACAGCCTTCTAGCATCACCATAATCCCAATCTGTCATGCACACTACAGCCTGATTCATTTTCCTCATGCCAGCTCTGACCCCAACACTCCTTTATTCAAAACCTCCACAAGCCCTTCCCGATACTGCAATTGAAATTAAGCCCCCATTACACTCTTTTATAGTGCCGGTACCTTTTCTTCCTGTAATGTCTCATGGTTTGTAATTTTCATTATCTGTGTGATTATTTGACTGTTGTCTATCTCCTTGCTAAACTTCAAGCTTCATGAGAGCAAGGGCAATGTGCTGGCCATGTATTCCCAGGGCTCAGGGTGCTCCTGGTCCCCAGTAGGGAGTCAGTCCCAGTTTGTGGAATGATAGCTTTCCCCTTGCCTCTGGAATAAGGTAGAAACAATTGCAAGATCTGATACTAACTTACCTTCTCTCATCCCTCTGACCTTCAAGGAAGTCAAATTGGACTTCTTGCTCTTCCTGAAAGAGCCTTAGGCTTTTTAATGCTTGGTTCTGGTTTACACCAAGTTTTGATTTTATCTTTTTATTTGTGCTCCAATTGCTCCCTGTGCCTGAAGGCCATGCCCCTGCCCCCTCCCCCCACCCCCCACCACGTCCCCTGCCAGCATTACTACCTTATGGAAATCCAATTCATCCTTCAAGACTATGGCTGTCTCCACCACTAGACTGTGAGTTCCTTGACAGCAGAGACAAAGTTCCCCTAATTTGTCCTTAGGGAGCAACACAGCTGCTGGTCCCAGGAGGTGTTCATGGCCACACATCTCTTTCTGCTCCTTGTGACTGGACAGTGCTCCTTATTTGTGGGCATCTGGGAACCTTGCTTCCTGGCCTCCCAGGGCAAGACTTAGAGCTGGCTTCAGGAATCTTCTGGTAACCTAATAAATGTGTCTGGTTGTGTTGTGAAAGGCCTGAATATGAAATGGTGGAGCAGGGGGAGAGGCTTCCCTGCCTTTCAGTACTGTGCCCTTGACATTCCCTCACTCGTCCCCCTTCTCCAGCAATAAACAATTACTGCCCCTCGCCCTACCGCATCCTTCCCCTCCTCACCTGAGGAGGGCCCTGGCCCTCCCTAAAGGATGCTCCCTGCTTCTTCCTCCCTGCAAGCCCTTTGGAGAGGAGGCTGTTTAGTTGGCCACACTTCTGGCCTCCTGCCACTGGGAAACAGGATTGTCATGTTCAAGTTCCTATTGTGCCTCCTCCACCATGCCTGCTCTAGGGACTCCCTGGCCATGACCTGAGCTGATGCCTGATGCTCAACGAACTGAACCACTCAGGTGCCCCAACCTTAGTCTTATTTTAAAACCCAATGGTTTCTAAGGGTAGATATGCCTTTGTGTAAAGGCACCGAACAAGGCCAGTGAGATTATACCATGAATAGATAAACAGCTGCTACCTCTAAGGAGAGCAGGAGGCGATCGGGATTGAGGGAGAGAGTTGGTCAAAGGGTACTTTAGCCTTATGGGTAAGTAAAGTTTCTACTTTTCACATGGAGATTATACTATGTATTTATTGCTTGTGAGATATACAAAGAAACAAATGAGGCAGTTCAATACCAGGAAGCCTTCCCTAGACTTCCCAGGCAGATGAAGCTGTTTCCTTTTCTGGGATCAAATAGCATTTTCCTTGTGTTCTAGGAAATAGCTGTGTTGTACTTTGTTGGTGCCTTTCTCCTTCTGGGTGGTGAACATCCTTGAAGGTAGTAACTTTAATTCATGCTCCCAGTGCCCAGCAGAGTGTGTGGCCCACAGCAGGTGCTCAGGGAGTGCTGAACCCAATGCATTGCCTCAGTCAGTGGGAAGCGCTTTGAAAGCACTTGCATGGGATAGGTCTGACCTTAGTCCTGAGAAAGATTGTTAAAATATCCAAGGAAGAACGTCTCCGGGAGTCTGAAATATGGGTAGGACTCTCTGGGCTCTTGGACTGGATCAACATGAGGATGGGGCTGGCATCCCCAAGGCCAGGATCCAATTCAGTTATAGTCTTGTCACGTGGCATGCTTCTGAAGCCACTTCCTCTTCGGCAGGTAATCTAATAGCAAGGGCTATATCCCCAAACGTTGAACTTCTCAGGCCCAGCCCTAATCTGTTATCTCTAAGGTGAATGGGTCAGCCTAAACAGGCCAGGAGGCCTGGAGTTAGGAGGACATGCACACCAGTGAGTGCCCCACACTTGGAGGGAGACTTGAAGGCACCTAGAATCCCAGATTGTAATCATGGGAGTCTGCTACTTTCACAATTTTCCAGAGAAATCTTAGCTCCCAGGCCATAAAATGCTTCTTAGGCCCTATCTATTGCCCATAGGCAAGAGGGCAAAGGGGTGGCCTTAATGGGTCAAGATTGGGGCCTAGAGAGTGGGTAGGGTGGCTTTTAGAATTGTAAGGTGGGTACCATGTGGCCAGAACAACACTTCTGACTTGGATGTGCAAGTGGTAAGGAGGCTGTGGATGGGTCTGAATTAGTCTAACATCTAAGAACGTCCCTAGCCAGCCCCTGTATTCAACCTTTTTTTTTTTTAAGTTTCTTTAATTTGAGAGAGGGAGAGAGCATAAAATCTGGGGAGAGGCAGAGAGAAGGAGAGACAGAATCTCAAGCAGGCTCCATGCCATCAGCGTACAGCCCGATGCAGGGCTCGAACTCATAAACCCTGAGATCATGACCTGGGTCAAGATCAAGAGTCGGATGCTTAACCAACTGTGTCACCCAGGCACACCCCCTGTATTCAACCTTGAATAGGACAGCCTTCCTGGGGTCTTAGGACAATGAGGCTAGGTCCTTGGGCTCCTGGAGGGATAAGGGTAGTGGCAGTGGCTGGAGGCATTTGGTGAGCAGCCCCCTCTGAGCCTCCCCCTTCCTCCCAGCTATTCACCCACCACCCCACCATGAATTGCTAAAAGGAACATCTGATCACACTACAGGCCTTTAGACCTCAATGAGAAAAACTGTCAGCCAGCCCATCTCTTTGTAAGTAACTTTTATTTTTATTTACAACAGAATCGGTGGCTTCGTTCCTCCATCTTTAGGGACAGTTGGCATCAGCAGCCAGATGGAAAGTCCGCCGTGAAGTCAAACTCATTCTGCCCCAGCCACAGCTCTGGCAGCTCATTGGCCCGGTCCAGTCCCAGTTCCACCACCAGCGACATCAGCACCTCCTCATCCACTGGGTCCGAGTCGATGATAGCAGGGCTCTGGGCACCAGTAGAAGGAGAAAGTGACCCCGCCCCTCCCGCCTGAGCTGCAAAGCCCCAGTTTTGTAGGGGCCCTGCCTCCCCAGGTTGGCCCGTAGTAGCGGCAGCCATCCCATGATACTGGCTATTGAGTTTCTGCAGCTGCATACTGGCCAGCAGATGAGGGGCAGGGTGCAGGTTGAAGGGTGGGGGTTTAGTGGGAGGGGTGGTGGTAGGAGAGCCTATTGGAGATGGAGATCCTGAGGAACTAGTGGGAGCCCCACTGGCCTTGGTTCCATTCGAGGATACCCCAGGGTAGTGCAGAATGGCCACTGCTTTGCGGTCTTTCACTCCCAGGTTAGAGTAGGTCAGAGAGCTCATCTCTTGGTTGGCATCCTAGAAGAGAAAGAAAGGCACAGCATGGTAGACCTGTTAATGGTTCTGCCAGCGCCATTCATCAGGCTCAGAAAGCCCCTATGTGCACTTCCTTTGGGGCTAGTGGTGGGGAGGGAAGAAGGAGGCCCCATGGAAGGTTAGGCTTCCAGCTCGAATATCCTTTTACTACCATGGTTCTGAGCGCTGAGCTCAGACCCAAGTCCTCTGTGCTGGGCACCCACCATCCTAAGTGGGTTCATGGCTTTCATCTCTCTCTCCCTGACCCTTCCTTCACTTCACCATTCTGAAAAGGGCATCTCATTGGCTCTCTTCTCAGCCTCACAGCAATCTTTGCAATGGAGTGGTCTTATGACCCTCTATTTCTCTGTTCCCTTTATCTGCCATCTTCCAACACCTCGGTGGGTTCAATTTGACCACATTTAGGCAGCAGCTATTCTCAGCCTCCCCAAAGAAATCGCTGCCGTTTCTTTCCTCTCTGCTACAGGACACTAGACACCATGCATAGGAGGGCCTATCACCAGGCCCAGATCAGTTTGTCTTTCCATGCTTCAGGGTCTCCATCTGCAAAATGGCACCAGTTACCTCCTTTGCAGGTGAGGTGCCACCCTTGACATCGAGTGCAGGCCTCGACATGGTTGGCATTTCAGAGCCTTGGCAGAAGTTGGATAAACTGGTGGGAGATGATGCTGCCAGCTGGAACTTTTGTGCTGTATGTGAGGGAAAAGAGAGGATAAGGACAAAGTCTTCGTTGACCAAGAAAGCACTAGCAAAGTCCTAAGCAGGGTAACTCCACACAGCTACAAGGCAAGGATGGCACCGGGGTTAGACCCAAGACCAGAAACCACCTGAGCACAGGGAGGAGATCAAGCTAGAACATTGGCCCGAGACAGGAAAGGTGCTTGATTTAGCCATATGCTGCCCAGGCAGCAAGCTACCCACATCACCAAGGGGGGGGGAGGGGCACACGTTATTGTTTCCTCACACAAGTGACTTCAGGGCCCCAAGTATGTGTGTGAGGTGCACAGCTTCTGATTCTGAGGACAGGAATGTCCCTGAGCAAGTAGCACACTTTCTCAGTGGGCCACTGGTGTCCAAGGCTGGAGACCTGAGACTTCCACTGGGATTGGGAAAGAGGGGAAAGAGTCAGGGCAAGGAAGACCTGGAAAGCTGGCTGCTTTGGCCCAGGGAAGGAATACGTCCCCAAAGCTAACATCATGGGGTTCCAAAGCCCTGCCTTGGGCACGGGTCTGAGAGAACCTGGGCTGATCAGGGTGGTCCGGGGATGCTAAGGCAGCCAGAGAGCAGCTAGAAATGTCTCAATTTTCTCCATGTCTCCAAGACAACCCTGGCAGCACTGGACTTTCCCAGGATATCTGCTCTGAGCCCAGCCACACCCATCTGCAGGGACTGGTGGGAATGACTCTTCCTGGAGAGAAACTGAGGCACTGAGATGCAATGGCTTTCCCATTAGGTAGCTGTGGTTCTGGGAGCAGGATCTAATACCCGTCTACCCACATGCCTCACCTGACCACTGGCCAAGTCATCATACCTGAAATGACTCAAATGGCTCCTGAAGAAATGATTTCCTAGCTCAAGTGCCAAAGGATTAAGGGGATGAGGGGGAAAAGAATGCCCCCAAACCAGAAAATAAAAAAAAATCTCTGGAAAATCTCAAGTTTTCTTCCTAGAAGCTTGTTTTTTTAATCCCTATATATTCTAGCCTTCATGATGACTTAGAGATGTAGAATTTCCTATTTACAAATACCTCATAGCTCAAAGATTCTTCAGGACCTTAAAAAGTATCTCTAATCTTTCCAACAAGGTTTGAATTCTCCATACCTCCCTCTCTCCAGTGGTCATTAGAAATCTGTTCAGATACTTCTAGAAAGTGACCACTTAATGCCTGTCTTTATCATAACCACTTACTTATCAGGGAAGGAGGCAAGAAAAATAGAGAAAGGAAGAAGGGGGTGGGGAGAAAACATGAGAAAATCAGCTTCTGGGTTTGCCCAGCTTCTGGGTTTGATTGGAGCCCTGTTTCTTCTCTGAGGCAACACGAGAATATTTCAAGCCAGCGATCACAAGACAAGGAATCTAATCCATGTCATCTTCAAGAGCCCAGTACCTTTGGTATCAAGCAATTTCATATCCAAAGAAAAAATGTGGGGGGGGGGGGCTTGACCATCTTTCCCCGTTCCTATCCAGCCTCCCTCCCTTATGCTGCTAGGCACCGGAACGCACCAAAAGAAAACACAACATTAACAACAACAAGAAGAAACAGGAGAGAGAAAAAAGAAGTAGGGGGTGGGGGAAGAACGAGAAAAAAAAAAGTATCTCTGTTTTGATATCAGTTCTTGGGAAGACCATTTTACCATGTCTCCCCCTTCAGGCTGGGAGCTCCCCTAGGCGGGACCCTGTTTCCATTCGGATCTGTGGCCTCCCATCACCGCCACCTCTCCACCCGCCCTGGGTCTGGACTCAGTAGGCGCTCAGTAAGTGTTATTGAATCCGTCTGAAGAGGCAATACCATTTCGATCGGAATGCGGGCCCCTGCTTCCCCCAGTTTGTCCCCACTCTGCCACCCAGTCCATTCGAAGGCAAAACTTGGCAGCGCGGAAACGTCCCAGGCTGCTCTCCAAGCTGCGGGCTGACCACTGCGAAACCTCTGCAAGAGGCGGCTGGATAACCCGAAGCAACAAGTGCCTCTTCGCCCGCCGGTGTCGCGGGCCCCAGCCACCAGTTCCCAGTCCCGCCTCCCTCCCTTCTCTACGGATCTTCCCTTGGGCCGCCAGCCCCCTCCCTCCTCGATGGGGGTGGGGAAGGTAAAGGAAGTAGAGAGAAGGGACAGGCAGGTAGGGGGCCGAGTCTTTGACCTGTTGGGGGACCAAAAGTTAAAATGGCACCAACCGGATGGCTCCATCTCGATTGCTATTTTCTCACTCAGGAAAAATTTAAAAATCCAAACAGTACTGCGGCTTGGCTTGGACGTGCTCTAACCAGACCAGTCAGTTTCGCCACCTGAAAACTAAAGGCCCGTTGTTTGCGGACAGCTCGGCTGCCCTCCCCGCCGCATCCCAGGTAGAGCTGCGGTAGTTGGGGGCGGCTGGGAGCATCCCTGCGCGGTGGGCGCGAGCACCCAGGCCACTAGGGCCTCGAGCGTCGGCTCCTGCAAGTGCGCTATCACGAACCGATTGTAGAGACTGGATGGGCGGGCGGGGAGAAGCGCGGGGTCTTGGGCTCCGCAGCGAGTTTGGGTCCCCGCGGTGTTACCGCGCGCGGGGGCGCACTCGGCGCCGGCAGCCACTCCCGCGCCTCATCAACACTTACTGAGCGCCCGCTGAGTACCCGAAGCGGCCGCCGGCTGAGCCTACCCCTTAGCCAAGCCGCCTGTAATCAGTGCTATAAGCCGGCTGCCAGAAGAGTGAGAGAGGCTCGGAGAGGTTCGGTAACTTGCCCAAGGTCACAGCGCTAGAAAGTGGCGGAACCGGGATTCGCAGCCAGGGCGGTCTGACTCCAAGTCCGACGCTCGGTGAGGCAGGGACTCAGTGCGCGGCCCGGCCCAGCCGCCCTCGTTTATAGGGAGAGGGGTGTGTGCGTGGGTGTGCGTGGGTGTGTGGGCGTGTGTGTGGGGGAGAGTAAAGGTCTGCTGAGCAGAAGAGGCAAGTTGCCCAAATTCGCTAACTTCCATCCCGCAATTCCGCTGAACTCGTCCCCCCAAAAGCCCCTCTCGTCTCCAGTCCCCGAAGGAAACCTGAGCTTTGTGCAGCCCCACAGCCGGAGCGTCCAGATGCGGTCTGGGCGATTAGCAAAGTCGGTGGAAGCCAAGCTGGAGAAAGCGCGGACGCGGGGAGAAAAGGTGCTGCGGTCTCCCCGAGAGAAGCGGGCGCCCGGCCCGGCTGGCGGAAGGCGGGCGCGCTGGCGAGCGAACAGGCTCGCTGGTGGGCAGGCGGCGGCCCCTCCGCCCCCAGTAGAACAGCTTTCAAACAGAAAACAAGTCCCCCAGAGGACCCCGGCCCGCCCAGCCGCCGCCCGCTCCCCACACCCGCTCCGCTGGAGTCCCTGGCCCCACCGACCAGCCCAGCGCCCTGCCCGGCGGCCCGGCTTACCTCTGCGACGCCGCCTGCCCTGGAGAGAGGGAAGCGCGGAGCCCGGTGAGCCGCGGGCGAAGCGGCGGAGCCCCCAGCCCCTGGCACGCACGCCGCCACCGCCGCCGCGAGCCGGTCGCGCTCAGTGCCACCCGACCCCGGGGCGCCTGGGTAAAGCCCGCGCCGCCGTGCCGCCGCCGCACCGCACAGTGCCGCGCCAAGGAGCCCCGGCCCGCACCCGTGCCCGCCCGCCCGCCCGCAGCTTCGGCGCCTGACTCCGGGGCGGTGGCGGTGGCGGCCTCCGCCGTCCCTTCCCGGCGCCGGGGACCCGGGTCTCAAGCCCCCATTGCCGCCCGGATAGCCCTGACGCACACGCAAACGGCAGCAGGCTGGACTCGGCTAGGAATCCCAGGAAGGACAGACCCTTCCCCCCCCCCTTTTTTTTCTCTCTCCCCCCCCCCCCAATTTCCACGTCTTTATAACCGGCTTAGGGCATTATTAGCACATGTCCTGGCTCGTGGGCGAGTTGGTGGCAAAATCTGAACTGGATACTCACTGAGGCCCAGAGCGGGTGCTGTGCCTTCCTCGGCCCTCTTCCTCCTCGCCGGGAACGACCCCTCGCAGGCAGGCTGCGGGCGGGCAGCCGGGCGGAGCGAGCCTCCTCTTGGCAGCTCAGCGGTGCCCCTTCTGCAGCTGTGCCGCTGGGAACATTTTATAGCGGCTGCTGGCGTGTGTGGCCCTTTAAAGGCGCTCAAGCTGGTGCAGTCACCGCGGATCGTGTGAAAGCGAAGGGCCGGCTGGGGAACGGAGTCCTAGCGGCCTCGCTGGTCGGACAGCGCCGGGGACCACCCGCGGTTCCCGGGGTGCATCCGGCGGGCCCAGGCCATGGGCACCCTCAGCTTTGAGCCCCAGGCCGACGCCTGCGCCTGTAAAGCTGGGGGTGGCCCGTGCCCGGGACATGGTCTCTCCCCACCGCCCTGCATGGACTTGCCCAATAAATTCCACTTAGCAATTTCGCTGAGGCTAGGGAGAGCTGTTAGTGTCTGTTTTTTGACCTAAATCTAGCGGGTGGCCAGAGCGGGCTTCAGGACGTTGGGGGGGGGGGGGGCGGGGTGGGAAGAGACGTAGAGAGGTATGGCCTAGGGAATGGCCGGGGAGAGGGGGACAGGGCTCGTGCTGGCCGGGCAGTATTTTGAGTTTTCTGCAGGGCTTTCTCCGAGCCTCTTTGCCCCCTCTGGGCCGCACCATCTTGTTGAAGGGCTGAGGCTGGGAGTCGCTTTCCCCTTAAAGTCCCCGGATTCCGGACAGAGCCTCATGGAGGGCCTATCGGGCAGCTGCGGCTTCCCTCGAAGGCCTGAGCGGGAGTTGGGTTCTAGGGATTCTCTCTTGTGGTTAGCCCCCGGCGGAAGGAGGCTGGCGGGATGCGATGCGGGTATATGCTTGCCTATCCGGACCGTGGGGCCAGGTGCACCTCAGGAAGCCCGCCGCAGAAAAGCCAAGAACTGGCAGCCGTGTCAGAAGAGCTTGCCCCGGAGCTTGAGGGGATCCCTTCTGCCTTCCCATGATGCCAGGTTATTTTATTACGATTATATAATCATTTCCATCTAGCAGGAATAACATTTTGCATTTAGAGCACATATTTCTCAGGTTGGGATACTATCTTACAAATGTTTAAGGGAAACATTCATGTTTCCTTCATGTTCATGTTCCTTGTGGCCAGCAAGCTCCCATCTCACCTCTTACGGGAAGGCCACGGATTTTCCCTTTACTAAACTCTCTTTTTTGGCTCCTTTCAGCAGCTGTTCATTTTACACTGTTTATAAAACATGCTCTTTTCTTTTTTTTTTTTAATTTTTTTTTCAACGTTTATTTATTTTTGGGACAGAGAGAGACAGAGCATGAACGGGGAGGGGCAGAGAGAGAGGGAGACACAGAATCGGAAACAGGCTCCAGGCTCCGAGCTATCAGCCCAGAGCCTGACGCGGGGCTCGAACTCCCGGACCGCGAGATCGTGACCTGGCTGAAGTCGGACGCTTAACCGACTGCGCCACCCAGGCGCCCCAAAACATGCTCTTTTCTTAAAAAGTCCTGATGTTAAGAGAAAAGAGGTGAGGGAATGTCATGAAGTCATTTTCACTACGTATGTGTTCCATCTTCTTAATTGGATTTGAAGACCTAAAGGTCTTTTTCTTTTTTCTTTTCATTTTTTTCTTTCTTCCTTCCTTCCCTTACCTTCCACACACTTTTTCCTAAGTGCCCTGCATTTGCTCTTTGAACAAAGTTCTGTTTGTTGACGGACGAGCCGGCTTACTGACTTAAGGATGGGGAGCAAACAGAGGGACGGATCAAGGCCCTTCCTTAACACCTGGAGGAAGCGAAGGGCGTGCTCTGGACTCCAGCTAACCCCCTTCCCCAGCCCCAAAAGCTGCCTTGCACAGCTCTGTTCCTTCCCTCTCCCTGCCTCAACATAAACCCCAGGAACGTTACACCCACACACCATTTCTCACTTTGCCCAAAGATCGTTGGGTCATGTCCACTTTGCTTCCTCTAAAAGGCGGGATCTGTCGGAACCCAGAAACCCTACAGAGTTTGCCTGTGAAATACATCCGCAAGCCATCTTGGTGTTTGCCTGAGGTGAGCGACCCCAGGGTTTGGAATTGTGTTTTGCTGATTGGACCTCCGACCTACCCTCCCCCTCCGCTCCCTCTGGGCAGCGGGTCTGGAAACAGCGGTAGCAGCGCCGCTGCAGGCTCCGGATCCGGGAGGTGTCGGGTCCGCCCTCCATCTATTGGATGGCTCCCAGGCCAATTGTTAGAAAGAGGCATATGTTCATCTCGGCTTCAGGAGTGTCTCCGGAGCAGTTGCTCAACAGCCAGCCCCCTCCCCCATCCGGACCATTGAAGGGCAGAAAAAGGAGCGCCCTCCGTCACAATTCTCTGTGCCCACTTGCTGGACAGTGTCTCCCAGCTGGTGGCTTCCTGTCATCTTCGCTGTCCTTCCACCTCCTGGGGAGCAGAAAAGAGAGGGGCTTCAAGCACTCAGTGGTGGAGCACAAAAGCCACCCCTTTCCTTTTGGGGGAGATAGGAAAGGAGGTTAGTTGCAGAGGCAGGGAGAGAGCAAAGGAGACATTTGCATCTATCTGCAAATTTGCCCCCGATCACAGACTTCCCAGTCGGCTCCAGCCCAGCTCAAAGCTCTCCACCGAACTCTTATCTCCAACTTGGCAACTAGATCCCGAGCTCTGGGAAGCAAGGAGAGGACAAGGATGGTTACCCAGCAAAAACTTTCTCTGTGCCAGCATTGGCCTAGCATGTTCCCATCCATCATCTCATTTAATTCCCACGACAGCCCTGTGTGAGGTAGGGTTTACCAAAGGTGAAACCGGGACCCAGAGATATGACCAAGTTAACACAGCCAGGGAGCCGGGTGTTTGAATCTGGGTCAGGCTGACTGCAGAGTCCTTACCCTCACCCTTAACACCTCACTGCCTGCGAGGATAAGGTGGCCTTCTAGACTGGTGGTGGAGAGTACATGTTCAGGGGTCAGTCCACTTGGGTTTAAATTCCCACACTGCCATTTACTAGCTGTATGATCTTAGGCCAAGTGGTTTCATTCTTTGGGCCTCGGTTTTCCTGGCTGTTAAATGGGGATCTTAATGGTAGCAACTCTGTGGGTTTGTTGCAAGGAAAAGCTTAGCCTGGTTGGTGCCTGGTGTGTAGTTAAGTGGTCAACAAATGTTGTCATTGTGCCTTCTGAATCTTTTCCTTTTGCCTCTTAGCCCTGTCTCAGCTCATACACTTCAGGTTCAATAAAACTGACTAATTTAAAAACAAGGCTGAGAGGGGATGAAGGAGGTCTATAAACTCAGGAAGGGGAGAGAGAAGAAAACACAGATTTGTTCTCAAAATCCCATCCCCCAGAACCAAAGGCTGTCTGAGCTATATGACAGGAGTAAATTAGGGACCAATAAAAGGTGACCACTTTTTAGAGGACTGCTGGAGGCCATACAGTGGTCTCCAGAAACATGATGCATATGTGTGTAGAAAATTTTAAAAGCACATCTTTGTTCATGAATGTTTGGAGGAGAATTGTTTACAATAGTGAAAAAATAAAAAGTAATCTAAATGTCCATGGTAAGGACATACCTCAATACCCTGACACCAAAAAATTAAAAATTAAAAATCCTGATTTCTGAAACTCTTTTATTCATGGGAAAATGTCCATAACAAAATATTAAATAAAAAAATGCTGGGTACAAAGTTGCATAAATATGATGCCAAGCTGCAAAGAACACAAAGGGTAGAAAATTAAATACTATGTTTCCAACCATGTATGAATATGGGTAATGAAGCAATGGTCAGGAAAACACCAAACCAACAACAGGGTCAGTAGGGTGGTAGGATTATGGCTGGTCTTTTCTCCTTTTTCCATGTTATGCAATATGATGATTTTTTATATTAAATATGAATTTATAGTTAATGAACTGCATAAATGGTATGCTCCCATTTTGTTAAAATTATATGTGCATAGGGGCGCCTAGGTGACTCAGTCAGTTAAGTGGTCAAGCATCCAACTTCAGCTCAGGTCATGATCTCGCAGTCTGTTGAGTTCAAGCCCCGAGCTCTGTGCTGTTAGTGCAGAGTCCACTTTGGATCCTCTGTCTCCCTCTCTCTCTGCTTCTCCGCTGCTTGTTCTCTCTCTTTCAAAAATAAATAAGCATTAAAAAATTTTATGTGCATAAAAAAATTGGAAGTAGATACACCAAAATGTTAATGGACATTATGACTGAGTAATGGAATATGGGTGATATGTTTCTTTTCCTTTTTAAAATTTTTCTGCAATGATGATTATGTTATTTTCTTACAATTAAAACAGATTCATAATTTGAAAATTGCATAATCAGTACAATCCCACTATGTTAACAGTATGTATGTTAGTTGAAAGAAATGGGAAGGAAATATATTAAAATATTAACAGTTTTTATATTAGTGGTAAAGGATTATGGGTAATTTCCATCTTTTCTTGATTTTTCTGTAGTACAATTTTATTACTTTTATATTTTCAATAAAGTGATACCTAACAAATGGTATAGACAGTAGGGTCCCACATTTGTTAAAAATATATGTGCTTTGGGGTGCCTGGGTGGCGCAGTCAGTTAAGCGTTCGACTTCAGCCAGGTCACGATCTCGCAGTCCGTGAGTTCGAGCCCCGCATCAGGCTCTGGGCTGATGGCTCGGAGCCTGGAGCCTGTTTCCGATTCTGTGTCTCCCTCTCTCTCTGCCCCTCCCCTGTTCATGCTCTGTCTCTCTCTGTCCCAAAAATAAATAAAAAAGGTTGAAAAAAAAATTTTATAAAAAAATATATGTGCTTAGAAGATATATGTGCTTAGAATAAATAATAGACTACTCTAAAATGTTATCTCTGGGTGGTGTGGTTATGGGTGATTTTTGTTTTCTCCTTTGTATATTACGTCTTCATTTTCCAATTTTGTTACAGTCATCACGTATTATCTTTTAATTATGAAAAACATAAAAGGCAGTTCAGTACTGAATCCTTTATGGAAATGAAGGGCGTGTCTGGGATTTATTTAAAAATATTCCAGTGGGGCTGGGAGTAAGGTGGGTGGGGATCTAAATAAAATAAGATGATAATCGTTGAAGATGGTGCATGGGCCTTCCCTGCAATGTTTACTTGTGTATGTTTGAAAAGTTCCATCAATATATTTTTAAACATGTATTTATTTATTTTGAGAGAGAGACTGTGAGTGGGAGACAGAGAGAGAGAGAGAGAGAGAATTCCAGGCAGACTCTGCACTGTTTGCAAAGAGCGCAGTGCAGGGCTTGAACTCATGAACCGTGAGATTACGACCTGAGCTGGAAATCAAGAGGTACCCCTCCATCGGTATTTTTTACAAAAGCATTTTCACATACATTAGCTCTTTGAACCTTATGCCAGCTCTGTGGAATCACTTGCCGTGGGTCACACAACTGGGAAGTGAGAGTGGGCTTGACCTGGGGCCCCTCATTCCGAGCCTAGGTCTTGTCGCTGCATCCCAGTTGCTTCTTCTTTTTCATAATGAAAAATAATTAGCATTTTGTCTGGTTCTCTAAATGTCATAATTGTTCCCTGCACAGAATTTGGAAATAACAGAAAAACACTAGGAGGAAAACATAATAACCTAACCACATCATAGTTAACCCTTTGGTGTCTGGCCATGCAGACTCTATCTCTGTTGCCTCCTTACTCCAGAGGTGATGAGTGGGGCCAACATCTTCACAGTAAGAGTGGTGAGTTATTCACTCCAATGGGCTAGTGAGTGAATCTGGGCCCTTCAGGTGTGGGGTCTCAGGAAATGCTGAGTCCTTGCCACTCCCCTCCTATTCTCTCCTGCCCCCTTCAGATTCTGCAGTCTGGGTGCAGTTCTTTCCTATGTCCTTCTTCCCCCATACGATCTCAAGAAGTAGAAGTCCAGTTGGAGAAGTCTGGGTGGCTCTTCTCCCCTTACTCCATCTGGAACCCCTATCCAGGAGCTCCCACAGGACCCTGATAGTCTGCAACCACACTGCATGCCATTGTGCCTCCATTTCCCCATCTGGAAGATGCTAGTGAGAATAGCAGACTGGTCGGCCTCTGCCAGGGAGTGATGAGCTAACGTCTGTAGCGCTTTCCAGCCCCTCAGAGCAAGGTGCTGGGAGCCTCCCCAGCTCTGTTCGCCTTCCTGCCTGCATGCCTGCCTGCCTGCCGCTGCCAGCCTGAGTGAGTGCCTGGGCCTGGCCACCCCTTGGAGGGAGTGGCCACATTCCTCTGCCCCAGGCCAGCGGGCTTGGACAGGCACTAACTTCTGCTCCTGTGTTACAAGAAAGGAAGAGGAGGAGGATTGAAGAGAAGAGAAGATGAAGAAGAAGAGGAACAAAATTAGTAATGGGGAAACGGCTTTGAGAAACCTAAAACTGAGAACAGCAGAGAGATAACAGGACGTCCTTGGGCACTTCAATCAGTTTTGTAGGTTGTAGCCTTCGTTAGCTGTTTATATGGGGGGGGGGGTGTGGAATTTTGAAAAGGGCCAAGAATTGGGTCCAGATGAATTGATTCCCTACTTGATTTCCTGTTATTTATACATAATGGGAAAACCGCAAATATACAAACAAGTGTGGCCACCCAGCCTGTCATATCCTTGGGGACTGTCTTCACAGTTCTGCACCCACTCTGGCCTTTGAGGATGTCATTTTTTTTTAATGCATATTTGTTTTTTAGAGAGAGAGACAGAGCACAAACAGGACAGGGGTAGAGAGAGAGGGAGACACAGAATCCAAAGCAGGCTCCAGGCTCCGAGCTGTCAGCACAGAGCCTGATATGGGACTTGAACCCAGATCATGACCTGAGCTGAAGTCGGACGCTAAATTGACTAAGCCACCCAGGCGCTCCTGGGGATGTCATTCTAGTCTATACCTCTCCTAGTATTGAACTTCACAAGAACCCTAGGAAATCGACACTAACATCCCCACTTTATAGAGAATGGCATCGAGGCACAGAGAAATGAAATAAAAGCCCAGGATCACAGAGCTGGGATTCACAGCCAGGTCCAACTCACTCTTAAGACCAAAGTCTTCCCATTAGGCTACCTGCTCCACTGTTATCTGTGTCTATGCTTTTCTTTCCTCTAGAATGGATCCTCTGCCACCCCCATTGCAATAAATGATCAATGTCGGTAGCCAGGATGTATGCATGGATCAGGTTGACGGAGAGACCCAGAGCAGGGAGCCCAGTTTAGGTGCTGTGGCAGGAAATCTCCAGGGATGAGGTTCAGGGTGCTAGAGGGCTGCAGCCTGGGAACGGCAAAGACAACTGTGAAAAACAGTACCTGTGGAAGAGCACAGGGTTCAAAGGCAGGGAGGGAGAGAGGCGCTGGTGAAGGGGAGAGAGAGAAGCAGTCAGGCCTGCCAGGCTCTGGGCTATTTGGGTGTCACCAGTGAAGCTAGAGGCCTTGGGAAGCTTTGTGGGGAAAAAGAAACCCTGCTTTAAGCATGTTTAGTTTAAGCTTGTTGGCAGAACATCCAAGTGGAAATAGTTTGCACACAGCCAGGAATATAGGACTGGAAAGGGTGTGAGGTTGTGTCAAAAAGAGCAATCGGCAGAATGACTTTCAGCCAAACCGTGGGGAACTTGCCCCTGCCTCCCTCCACTGGCACAGAGAAGGGCTCTCTTCTCAGGGGCCTGGGACACTGGTTTTTCACCACAGCTCTCCCTTCCTGTCCCCTCCATGGCCCCTCCAGCCCAGCACAATCATGGATACATGCTTCAAATCCCTAAAGGGCAGTGTGAGGGGATCTCAGTCCATAAATTCCCCCACACCAGGGAGTGACAGGGGCCTCATGTCACTTTGCTAAATACATTTTGCCTTAAGCATGCCAGGCCTTCCCTAGTCTCACTTCAGCTTGTAGAACACAAGCCTTTGGGATCTTGTTTGCTCTCCCTTTTCTGCTGCCCACCACTCAGGCTAGTGGGGTCTCTTGGCTTACTTCATCCTTAAAAAGGTGAGGCCATTTTAGTCTGGCCCTGCTGCCTGCATCATCAGACTGAAAGTGCTTCTCTTACCTGAGCCCTGAGGTGATGTAGTGGACCCTCGGCCCCCCAATCTCATCTTTACGCCTGGAGGATTTCCTGTAGTCCCCTCTCTTGGGCTCTGGGCCCTCCCCTCCCAACCTCCCAATCCTATTGCATCAGAGACTTCAAACTTCCACTCATCATCCATCCATGGACCTCAGTTTTGCTCCAACCAGAGCCCCCACTGCCATGGAGAAATCTCCCAGCTTGAACAACTAGCCCTATTGTCTCTCTTGGCCCTTAACTCTGGGTCTGGGGTTAGCTCAAACAAATATGACCGTGTGAATGTGGTTAGGATTCATTTTGCATGTATAACCTGGGGGCCTGAAAATATTTCCTCAGGTCCCCACAGCCACAGCCACTTGTCCTTTGGGGGGCATCGATCAGAGCTGGAGATGGATGGTGGATCAGAGTACCTCAGGGGCTTGGGGTGCAGATTCTGCTGCCAGCCATGAAGAGAGGCCCACAGGCCCAGTTACCCAAGACCTGTCTCCTGACTTGACACAGAGACAGGGCCCGTCAACTAACACACACAGTCTCCTCGTGCTGATCACAGAAAGACACCGCCTCTGGTTGGACTAATTAGAAACAGGTGCTACTCCCTCTGGGCTTCACACAACCCTCACCCCAGGGCACATGGCTTTGCAAGAGGAACGCAAGCAAGCTGAATTTCAGGTGTCCCTGTTCAGGGTACAACCCAGCACGAGAATACTTGAAGGCCCTACAAAGAGACGAGTGTACATCACCAGGGGGTTTGGGTTCCTGCAGCCCAGTGCTCCTAAGAACACCACCTCAGGGGACGTTTAGCTTTAGTCCTATTAGCTCTGACGAAAAACATCAAGGGTAAGCGCCTGGGTGGCTCAGTCGGTTAAGCGTCTGACTCCTGATTTCGGCTCAGGTTATGACCCTCACAGTTTGTGGGTCTGAACCCCGCGTCTGGCTCTTTGCTGACAGCCCAGAGCCTGCTTGGGATTCTCTGTCTCCCTCCCTCTTTCTCTGCCCCTCCCCCTGAAATAAATAAATAAACAGTGTTAAAAATTGTTTATTTATTTATTTTTGACAGAGAGAGAGTGTGTGTGTGAGCGGGCAAGGGGCAGAGAGAGCAGGAGACACAGAATCTGAAGCAGGCTCTGGGCTGTCAGCACAAAGCCCCACATGGGGCTTGAACTCACGGACCGGGAGATCATGACCTGAGCCAGACGCCCAACTGGGTCACCCAGGTGCCCCAAAACATTAAGGAAAAAAAAACATTGATGGTAATATTTTCTGAATGCTTATTATGTGACAGACCCTCACAGTTCTTAGTGGTCCACACTTCTCTCAACGAATCCACACAACAAGCTGAGGTGTTAGGTGAGTACTATTATTACCTCATTCCTATTTTACTGGTAGGGAAATTGAGGTACTGATATATCCCATAGCTTGCTAACATCCCACACCCTGTATGTTTTGGGCTGAGGATTCAAACAAGGCAGACTGGCCCCAGACAGTGTGCTGTTGACCACTAGGCCTCACTGCCTCCTAAGTAACACCCATTGGGACCTCCCCCTTCTAGTTCATCCAAGCCTTCCCCATGCATGAACAAGGTTGATTCTCAAACCTCTCTACCCCTCGTGTGAGGTTGTTGCTATTATCAATTCCATTTAACAGATGTAGGAAGGAGGCTCAGAGAGGCAACCTAGCAAGTGAGGATGCTGGGATTGGAATCCATTACTACCTGTTTCTATCTCCCTTTCTTGCTCGCTAGCCAACCACTCCCCCTCCCCCATCCTGCCCAGTTTCTTGCCTTTCCTCAAAACTGAATGTCAGAGCTGGTGGAAATCACATCCGAACCTCTCACTGTTACAGAGGTGCGAGCTAGCACTGTATAGTTACCTGGTTAGAATCTGGGGAAAAGAGAGGCTGAGGAGAAAGAAATGTATTCAATGGAGGGAGAAGGAAAGAATGAATGAGAGCGAGGGAAAGAGCAAGAGAGCGTGAGAGTGAGGGCCTGGGAAGAAAACAAGGCAAGGAAAAGAAATCAAATGAGAAAGAAAAAAAGCCCAAAGTGGGGTGAAGGCATAAGTGACCGGCCATCTGGAAGCAGCACAGAGCTTGGCGGGGACATGTGTTTGTGGAGCAGGGGAGCTAGATCGACAGGTGCGAGGGCCCAGCTGCTGCCAGACAAGAACCCTCTGGGCCCAGCGCCCTACCAGAAAGAAGGCAAGGCCCCTGTAAGAGACTCCTCCAGGGGGCTTTTGGCTGAGGAAATGGAAGGGAGCTGCCTTTCCCTGGGGGCAGGGCAGGGCCTCAGCGGGCCCAGGGGCTTGCCTCTGAAGAGCTCCTGAGGGGGGAGGTGGCTGTGGGGAGGAAGATTCCCACAGCCTTTCTGCACTTTTCACGCATTTTCTTCAAACGTCTCCCGAGTGTTACCTTTGGAGTCTCAAATACGGGTGATTCCCTACCATATTTGAATCCCAGGCTGCCTGACGCCATCTTTGCCTGGCCTGAGGGGATGAGTAAATGCTAATGCGTGCTGCCTTCAGCCGGAACCCTGTAGAGATAGGTTGGGAGGAGGAAATGGCCGCCCAGACCCGACTGCTCCTCTTCCCCTCCAACTGAAGGTATGGCCTACTGTGATGTCGAGAACATGGGTCTCTGCCATCAGATTGACCTTGATTCAAATCCCAAGGCTGTCACTTCCTAGCTGTGTGACCTTGGGCAAGTGACTTTAGCTCATCGGGCCTCAGTTTCCTCGGATGTGAAGTGGGGAAAATGAGGATACCCACCTCATGAGGCTGTGCCAGGGTTGAATGAGATAATGTCTGTGGCTGTAAACTCTCAAGTGCTGTACACATGTGAATAATTACTCTTTCCTGATCTCTGTTCCCTGCTGCTTGGGGGATAGAGTCAGCCTTCCAATCTGAGTCCAGTTCCAAGCCTGACTTCACCTCCTTGGCCCTGTTTTCCTCGTCACATACGACTGTGTGGGAAGTCAGGCCTCCTGACCCACCAGGTGGGCTCAGGGCTGGCTGTGATTCCTCTGCTGTTGTTCTTCCAGGCCACAAATATGCGCTGAACCCCAGCTTGGCTCTGTTCTGGTCATCGAGGCCTCAGATGGAATGAAGGTGCCCCTTTAGCCCTCAAGGAGATCCCAGTGTAGTGGGGAAGATAGAAAAGCAGACTTTGTCTACGGCCATACCACCCTGAACGCGCCTGATCTCGTCTGATCTCGGAAAAGCAGACTTTAACAAGATCAAGTGGGAGATAGGAGGAGGTGATGTCTGAGCTGAGAGCCAGTATTCACCAGGTGTTGGGGATAGTACATGCAAACGATTGATGAGTCCCAGGAGAATAGCACAGATGGGCTTGGTGAGGTCATAGGAACAACACTGGGTGCCACGTGAAGAAATTCAGCCTTGATATTGTGCTCACTGGAAGTGACATGGGAAAATATACATGGTAGAGTGTGTTACTCATTTGAGGCTCATTGCCTCCACCTTCTCCATCCACTTTCTACCCTACCAGCAAGAAATCAAGCTGAGCGCTAAGCTTTGGGGAGAGATACCAGTCCTCTCTCCAGAGCTCAGCCAAATAAGGCACCCTGTCCTCTGTCACCCCCACCCCACTTCCCAAGCTCAGTAATGACACCTCTGTCCACCCAGTTACTCAGGTCAAAAACCTTGCCTTCATCTTTTCTTTCTCTCACTTCATGTCCTACTACTCAGCAAATTCTGTTAGTTCTCTTTATTTTTTAATTTTTTTAATGTTTATTTATTTACTTTTGAGAGAGAGACCGAGAGAGACAGAGAGGGAGAGAGACACAGAATCTGAAGCAGGCTCCAGGCTCTGAGCTGTCAGCACAGAGCCTGATGCGGGGCTCAAACCCACGAACCACAACATCATGACCTGAGCTGAAGTCAGATGCTTAACCTACTGAGCCACCCTGGCGCCCTCTAAGTATTTTGTTCTTTTGGGTGTTATTGTAAATAGAATTGTTTTCTTAATTTCCTTTTCAGATTGTTCACTGATAAAGAAACACAGCTGAGTTTTGTTTGTTAACCTTGTACCCTGTAATTTTGCTGAATTTGTCTATTAGCTCTAGTAGTTTTCTTTGTTTTGCAGCATTTTAAAAAATATTTTTTTAATGTTTATTTATTTTTGAGAGAAAGCGAGCGAGCACAAGCAGAGAAAGGGCAGAGAGAGGTGGTAACAGAAGATTCGAAGCAGGCTCTGCACTGACAGCAGAGAGCCCAACGCAGGCCTCAAACTCATGAGCCATGAGATCATGATCTGAGCCGAAGTCGGATGCTCAACTGACTGAGCCACCCGGTCAGCCCTGTTATGGCAGTGTTTTTATTTGTAAGGAAAAATGAGAAAATTCTGAATATTCAGCATTAGGGGACAGGTTAAACAAATTTTGTAGCCATCTATATAATGTGAATACTTCAAGGGATTAGATGTGCCATACTTTTTGGTATGTCTTAGATATGCCATAATAAAAGATGAACAAGGTAGTTCATTATAGATTGATATGGAAAGTTGCCCAGGGAATATAATGAAGTGAGAAAAATCAGGTTACCAAACAGTATGGTTTCATTCATATAACAGTCAAATGATCATATACGTTCCCAGCTTCACAGGGACAGGGATTATTGCCTGTTTTGTCCACAGATATGGTACATAATGTGTTGTCAATAAATATTTATGGAATAAATGACAAAAACTCTGGAAAGATACACACCAAACGCTAATTGTGGTTATTGCTGAGACATAGGGTTATGAAGGAACCATTATCTATATTGTTTGAATCTTTTTACCTCAAAAGATATATTGCAGAAAATTTTCCATTAAACACACACATACATACACACACACACACACACACACACACACAACACTCCATTCTCTCTCTCACTAAGCAAATGATAAGAAGAAAGGCTCTGTGGGCCAAGGGAGTCTTCAGGACTCCATCTGAGGTAAACACGCTTCTCATAGATAGCCACTTTGGAACAGGGCTTCAGGCAGCTTATTTCTCTTGTCCTAGCAGCTAGGGTGTTCTTTTTAAAATGCAAATCTGATCAGGCCACTCTAGGTTAAAACTCTCTGGTGGCTCCCTTACCTGCAGGATCAAGTCCAGTGTCCTCCACCTGGCACAGGAGGCCCTTTATGACCTGGCTCCTGCTATTTTACTATCTCTCACTCACTAATATGGATCTCAACTTTTGATTATAGACATTTAAAAACACACACAAGCAGAGAGAATAGTATATTCAACCTCCATGTGTCCATTAAATCAACTTCAACAATTATCAACATTTTTCAAATTTTGTTTTATTTATCTCCACCCAACACTAACTGCTATACCACATACATTTCCCCCTTTGTAGTATTTTAAAATACACCCCAGATGTATTATTTCACTTGTAAATGCTAGACTATGTTTCTTTAACAGATGAGGACTTAAATAAATATATAACTACGGTGCTCTTACCGTACTTAACAATATCATCAATAATTTCTTCTTTTAAAGTTTATTTATTTATTTTGAGATAGAGAGAGACCGAGTGGGAGGGGGGCAGAGAGAAAGGGTGAGAGATAGAATCCCCAGCAGGCTCCCCACTGTCAGCGCGCAGCCTGATGTGGGGCTTGAACTCATGAACTGCGAGATCATGACCTGAACTGATGTCAAACACTTAACTGGCTGAGCCACCCAGATGCCCCATCAATAATTTCTTTTTAACATGGCCATTATCTTTCAAAAATAAGCTTTAAGAGCTGGGGTGCCTGGGGGGCTCAGTCAGTTAAGTGTCTGACTCTTGGTTTCGGCTCAGGTCATGATCTCATGGTTTGTGAGTTCGAGCCCTGCATTGGGCTCCGTGCTGACAGTGCAGAGCCTGCTCGGGATTCTTTCCCTCTCTCTCTGCCCCTCCTCTGCTTGTTCTTTCTGTCTCTCTCTCTCAAAAATAAATAAACTTAAAAGATTAAAAATATCTTTATTACTGGGGCACCTGGGTGGCTCAGTCAGTTAAGAGTGCAACTCTTGTTCTCAGCTCAGGTCTTGATCTCAGGGTCGTGAGTTCAAGCTCCACATAGGGCTCTGCACTGGGTGTGAAGCCTACTTTAAAAAAATTGTTATTATTGAAATATAGTTGACATACAATGTTATATTTGTTCAGGTGTATAACATGGTAATAGGAAAATTCTATATATTACTCAGTGCTCACAATAAGTGTAGTCACCATCTGTCAGCATACAATATTATTACAATATCACTGACAATATTCCCTATGCTGTACTCTTCATCTCTGAGACTTATTTATTTTATAACTGGAAGTATGTGTCTCTTAATCCCCTTTACCTATTTTGCCCATCCTCACCCCCTTCCCTTCTGGCAACCACCAGTTTGTTCTCTGTATCTATGAGACCATTTCTGTTTTTTTGTTTGTCTGTTTAGATCCCACATAGAAGGGAAATCACATGGTATTTGTCCTTCTCTGATTTATTTCACTCAACATAATACCTTCTGTGTCCATACAGGTTGTGGCAAATGGCAAGATCTCATTCTTTTTTTTTTTGCCCGAGTAATGTTCCATTGCATGTATATATACCACATCTTTATCCATGCATTTATCAATGAACGTTTTGGGTTGCTTCCATAGCTTTGCTATTATGAATAATGCTGCAATAAACATAGGAGTGCATATATCTTTTCAAATTAGTGTTTTCATTGTCTTTGGGTAAATACCCAGAAGTGGAATTACTGGATCCTATAGTATTTCTATTTTTAATTTTTTAAATGTTTATTTATTTATTTTTGAGAGAGAGAGAGAGAGAGAGAGGAGGGGCAGAGAGGAAGCAGGCTCCACTCTGGCAGCACAGAGCCCAGCATGGGTGGGGGGGCATCTCACAAACCTTGAGATCATGACCTGAGTCGAAATCAAGAGTTGGATGCTCAACCGACCGAGTCATCCAGGAGCCTCTATTTTTAATTTTTTGAGGAGCCTGCATACTGTTTTCCACAGTGGTTGCGCCAATTTACATTCCCACCAACAGTGCATGAGGATTCCCTTTTCTTTATATCTTCCCCAACACTTGTTATTTTTTGTCTTTTTGATACTGGCCATTTTGTCTGTTCTGAGGTGATAGCTCATTGTGGTTTTGATTTATGAATACTTTCTTGAAAAATTTTGTATTATGTTTATTTTTGAGAGGAAGAGATAAAGCATGAACGGGGGAGGGGCAGAGAAAGAGGGAGACACAGAATCCAAAGCAGGCTCCAGGCTCTGAGCTGTCAGTGCAGAGCCTGATGCAGGGCTTGAACTCACAGACTGTGATATCATGACCTGAGATGAAGTTGGACACTCAACTGACTGAGCCACCCAGGTGCCCCAATTTATGAGCAATTTCTTTACAACACCTAGTCCATGTCCAAATTTCTCCTATTGCCTTAAAGATACCTTTTTATGGTTGGTTTTCTTGAATACTGTCTAATATTCTGTGTTCTGACAACACTCAAGTGCTTGTGGCCTCCCTAAATTTTATGTGTCTTTGCCTGGAATGCTTGTCCCTCCCCTTCCCCCCACCCTGCCCCTACGCCTGGCCATAGATCTGCTTGAGTGTCATCCCCTGTTTGTGGCCTTCATGATTGTCACAGTGTAGATTGCTTTTCTCTCCTCTGTCCCATAATACTGAGGATATGACACTGCTTTATCTTAGTACATTGTTCCACCATTCCATAGGTATATATTGGGAATTACCATGGTACCATGCCAGGCACTGGGGATACAGCAGTGAAACTGTCAAAGTTCCCACCCTCTTAGTGCATGTGAGTAGGAATAAATAAAAAATGAATAAGATAATGCTAAATGGTATAAAAATAGGGGTTTTTTTTGTTTGTTTGGAATAGAGAGGGCGGCAAGGCCACAATAGATGAGGTGGCCGGTGTATTTTACTGAGGCAGTGATATGTGGCTAAGAACTGAATGAGAGGGAACCAATCTGAGGAAGATCTGGGCATTCCAGGCAGAAGGACCAGCATTTGCAGAGACCCTGAGGGAGGTGGCCCTGTCTTGAAAGGCTCTATTTACATCCATCTTTACCTCTGCATCTGTAGATTTCATCCTTTCGGGGAATCATAGAACGCCGTCCCCCACCCAGTGTTGAGAATCTGAAAATTAGCTATGGATCCTTGCCCCAGAAGAATGTGCAAATGCGCAGCCACACAAATTTGCATCCTATTTCTCTAATTCTTGAAGCCAGGGAACTTCAGAAAGATTTCCTGCCCTGACTGGGTTCACATTAAGGACAGAAACAGTGTCTACTACTGATATCTAAAACGCTCTGTACAATGTTCATTATCTCTTTGATCCCTGGGAACCTCCCCTTGAGGTAGGTAACAGGTATGATCCCTTTTTGATAAGTGAGGAGAGAAGGCTCAGGGACAGTGAGTTACTTGGCCAATGTCACAAAGCTAGTGAGTGACAGGAGGGGATTTAAATCCAAGTACTGTGCGCATAATTGCATGCATACTAAGGCACTGCTGGTCATCTTGGGGCCCAGCTCTGAGCAGGAGGTTTGGAGACTTGTCCCAAGAGCAAAGGCTGGGGGAGGAGAAGCTGCTGGAGCTTTCTGTGTAGGGGCTTAGAGATGTCAAAACCCACTCTGTCTAATGGCTGTTTGCTTTCCTTCTTTCCCTTCCTTCTCCTTGTCCTCTTCTTCTTCCTCCTTCTTCCATTTTTGTTGAATGACAATATTTGATTTTCTTATAAAGAAGCCTTTCTGCCTTAGAAAGAGTCTTTTAAATATAGAATTGGAAATATACTGCTCTCTCTGTGACAGCTCACAATGAATACAGCAGAGGCAGATCCACCTCCCCCCGATCCCAAAGGGAAACTGGCTTGGGATTTTTCCATTGGCTTTTGAAAAAAATTATTTATTTACTTTTTTTGGACCAGGTAATGCATTCACAGGGTTCAGAAATCAAAAGTTACAAAAAGGAACACAGTACAAGTCTCTCTCATTCCCCTGCCACCTGCCACCTGGTTTCCCTGCCTAGAGGCAACTGAGGTGCCCCAGTTTCTTGTGTATCTTTCCAAAGATGTTTTATGCAAATATAAGCATACCCATTATATATACATATCTTTTTTTATGGTTATTTTCTTAACCCTTGAGTTGCAGACAGACTATAGTCTTCCGTCTCTGGCTCTCTCGCCCCTGAGTGCCTCAGGAATAGTGGAGGCCTGCTGAGATCCTGGTAGCACCGGGTTTTCCTCAGTTTCCAGGTCCATTTTCATGGCAGCCCTCCCCCTCCCCCGTCCCAACTGCACACAACTCTTTAGGCTTTTTTCAAAGTCGTATTTGTGATAATTCATCAAGCACTCACAATAGTCTATGAAGTGTAAGAATCATTTGTCTCACTTTATGGGTAGGGAAACAGACCCAGAAGGGTCGAGTAACTTGCTGAAAAGCACACAACTAATGTCCTTATGTGCTGAGGGCCTGGGAGCAGTGTGGCTTGGTCCAGCTTGGACTTTGGAAGCAATAAGAAAATTGTTTACTCCGAAGTCACAGTTTAAAAATATTTCAGTGGCACTAGGTGCGGAGCAGTGGAAAAAGTAAGGAAAGTTGCAGTTTCAGCTGGGTTTGCTTCCTGCCTCTGCCCCTTGCAATTGGGCAAGTTCCTTCACAGTTTGTAGCCTCAGTTTGCTAATCTATAAAGTGGGGATTATAATACCCACCCAGCAGGGTGGAGAGTGACATATTATAAAAGACAGTGATTTGTAAAGTGGGGCATATTCCAATGCTTGCTTTGCATTATTATTATGGTTATTATGGCTGGTCCTTGCAAGCACAAAGGTAGCTGTTTCCTGAAGCCCGGGCAGGCTCACACTGGGTATGAAGTTGCCCCGCCCTCAAGCCAACAAATCTAAAAAGGACCCGCTCTGGCCTAGTGATTTGTAAATCAGGAGCCCTCCACCTGGTCCAATCTTTCTTTCTAGCTCAGAACCTCCTGGGTGGTTAGAACTGCCCCAGGGTCTGAGCACAAACTATTCCTCAGTGGGTGTCTTGAATTTACTTTGATCTGGAACTTCCCCTACAGATCGGTTCTTTTTTTTTTTTTTTTAAGTTGATTTTCCCAATTACAAAACTAGAATGTGCTTACTGGAGAAAATCTGGAAAATATTGAAAAGTAGAAGGAACAAAAATTAAACCATCCCTACACATTCCTCCTTCAAAGAAGCCTACTTCGGTTGATATTTTGGTGTATTTCCTTTCAGTCTTTTTTACCCGCAGGCACTTATAATTCTTAGCAAAACAATTTTTTTTACAGATTTATTGAGGTATAACTGTTATACCCAAAGCTGCACATATTTAATGTGTACAATTTGATGACTTTAGACTGTGTGGAGCAACTCTTAATCTGTCTTGCTGATTTTGTGAATGCTGTGTCCACCTTTGGGTATTTCAATTTTAATTTTTAAAAACTTGAAATTATTCCGGGGTGCCTGGGTGGCTCAGTCGCTTAAGCGTCTGACTTTGGCTCAGGTCATGATCTTGTGGTTCAAGAGTTTGAGCCATGCATCCGGCTCTGCGCTGACAGTGCAGAGCCTGCTTGGGATTGTCTCTCTCCCACTCTGTCTCTGCTCTTCCCCCCACCCCCGCCTTTCTCTCAAAATAAATAATAAACTTAAAAAAAAGAGTCAACTTATTTTTAAAAAGTTAAAATTATTCCTAGTTTTATCTATGGGATTATTTTTAGCCTAGTTTTAAAAAAGATTTTTTAAATGTTTATTTTTGAGAGAGAGAGAGAGAGAAGTGCGTACACGCAAGTGGGGGAGGGGCAGAGAGAGAGAGGGAGACAGAATCCGAAGTGGACTCCAGGCTCCAAGCTGTCAGCACAGTTCCCATGGGGCTCGAACTCATGAACCATGAGTTCATGACCTGAGCCGAAGTCGGATGCTTAACCTACTGAGCCACCCAGATGCCCTTAGTTTAATTTTTTTTATTAAAAAAAATTTTTAATGTTTATTTATTCTTGAGAGAGACAGAGACAGAGTGTGAGCAGGGGTGGGGCAAAGAGAGAGGGAGACACAGAATCCAAAGCAGGCTTCAGGCTCTGAGCTGCCAGCACAGAGCTAGACATGGGGCTTGAACCCGCGAACAGCGATATCATGACCTGAGCCAAAGTCAGACACTTAACCGAGCCACCCAGGTGCCCCCTTAGCTTAATTTTTTAAATAGATTTTATTTTTAAGTAATCTCTACACCCAACATGGGGCTGGAACTCACAACCTTGAGATCAAGAGTTGCACGCTCCACCGACTGAGCCGGCCAGGCACTCTAGCCTAACATTTTCAACAAGAACCAAATAAAAAGGGATCCTGAAGGCCATTGAGGTGGTGCACTGTCAGGAACAAGCCTGGCCTCTGGGATGTCCAGCAGCGGGTCAGTGCTACAGCTTGCTTTGGTGCTGTTGGTCAGAGGTCGGGCTAAGACAGCAGTAGTTAAGGTGAAAAGAAGGTGGCATTGGCCGTCCAGTGGAAAAAAGTTCCTTTTCATTCAGGTCTGTTCTCCTTGAAAGGAAAATGGATCACTAGCATTTACCACTTTACCAGGTGGTTACCTCTTAGGGATGAGGCCTTCACAGGAATTTGGGTGATGGCTTTGGACGTGGATCGCTGGTATAGAGGACCCCCCACACCCCCACACCCCGCAAGCAACTGGATTAAGCAAGCCTTTGAGACAACAAACCTTGCTGGGTGGTCTCTTGTAGGCTTGGAATTCAGACTTCCCATTTTACCTTCCTTGGCCTCCCCCACCCCCAACTGCCTCATTCAGTGCCTCCACCCTCTTATTTTTTTTTTAATCCCCCTTGTTTTGGGTATAAGTAAAACTGCCCTTAAGCTGAGCATGTATAATTAGAATAGTGGGCATTTGGAGTGACTGGTATTCCTAGCCAACCAGGCGCCCCAATGTTGTTTAATAAAAGCTTGGTTATTCCCATCCTGGATACGGTCAAGGCTTTTTCCACTCCCTTCTACGGAATGCCCATCCCCCTCTCTGAGGCCTGGAGAAGTACAACTCACCCTAAGAGGCCTGGCTCAAATATCACCCCCTTTAAAATGCTCCGTGATGCTGTCCCGGCTGGGCGAGTGGCTCTTTCCTCAACACTCCTACACCTCTGGATTCATGCTGGTAGCAGAGCGGAAATATGTCGGGATCTGGTTTTTTCCCTCCTCCTTTGCCCTGTCTGGGAGTTCCTAGATGGCCAGAATGGGGCTGCATTCTTGTCTCCTATCCTAATCCCAGGAGTGGAAAGAGCTTCATAAATACTTGGTGAATCAAATCATGAAATCATGATATTTTGCTGTCCCTTCTGCTTTAGCACTCTCTCTCTCTCTCTGTTATTCCCCATCCACATTTTGCCACCTTCACTCCCTCCCACCCCCAGATTACAGTAAAAATTGTATCCCATTGCAATCAAGTGTACTGATTACATTTGACAGGCAAGTATCCTCACTATCCATCCAAATGCGCCTCCTTAGATCTGTGAGCCTCCTACCCTTCCCATCCCTAAAGGGCTCCCAGGGAGGGGAATAGCTTCTCCCCATAGGGCCAGCAGCGGGACCTCTCCCTGGTTGCTGTGCCCGTCTTCTCTGGAGTCCTGGATGAGCCCCTGGCACAGGACAGCTTGGACCTTCTGTCCCCAGGACTTAGAGGGGACACACCAGTTCCTCAGGGAGGGGTCGGGGATCCCGCACTCAGAGTCAGCTTCCCAGACTGGGCCAGAACAAAACCTGGAAGCATCAGGGTTAGTCTTGATACTTCGGTGAGAGGAAATGTCCAGAACTGTGTGCACTGTCAGGAGCACTTTACAAGAGGATGATGGGACAAAGAGGTAGGTTTTCAAAGATTTTATTAAAAAACAAAATAGATCCATAATCCTAAAAACAACACAGGTAGATTTCTCCCCACCTCCCATTCTGCTAACCCGTCCCCCTCCCCTAAAGACTCCATCCGGAAGGTACTGAAGCCCAAACCCTGCCTCTTGGTTCTCCCCACCCCACAAACCTGTGACCCAAGCTCCACACTTTCCTCCAGCCTCTGATGTCTCCTTTAAGAAAATAAAAATACTCCCTCCCCACTCGCTTAAAAATAATTTTCAAAGATTAAAAATGGCATTTGTGTGTTTTTAAAAAATAAACACTTTAAATGCTGGAAATCTCTCTCTTCCCCTAGGCCTAGTTGAGGCCTCTGGGGTGCTTGCCTGCCTCACCCCAGGAGGCCAGTTGCCACATGGTGCCCCTTGGAAATTTTCAGGAAGTAATTTCTTCCAAATTTCCCCTGCAGTCACAAATTCCACACACTGCTCGCATAAACACGCTGTCTTCATTACAGGCACTGTTCCTCAGCTCTGGAAACCTGATCTCTTTTTGTCAACTAGACCACATGCTTCAGATTCCCTGCAAACAGGAGAGAAAACAAAATTCAGGTAACATACATGAATTATACCTCGATAAAGCTTTTTTTTTTTTTTTTTTTTAAAAAAGCATTTGCACTGGGGACTTGTTCTCTTGCTGCTGTTGGGAACACAGGGACCCTGACATGTGAACAAGCCCAGGCTAGCCTCCTGGATGGTGAGAGACACATGGTTCAGTTACCCTCACAACCACCAGTTACCCACCAGACAAGTGAGTGAGGCCTTTGGCAGCCAGCTGACTGCAGTGTTGGGCGAACCCTGCCAAAACCAGCAGAAGAACCGCCCAGCTGAGCCCAGCCCAATTGCCAATCCACAGAGTCATGGGCTAAACAGATGATTATTTAAGACACACACACACACACACACACACACACACACAAATTCAGGCAACTTTTCAGAATTCACTCTTCACTAACTGCATCAAATCTTCCCTCACTCTCAACATTTCTTCCTGACTTAGCAGGCCACAACACTTCTAGCAGTTTCTCTTGTGATGACCCATGAAATATGAATTGGGAGCTTCCCCCCTCCCCCGCACTCAGGCCTAAGAGTCTTTTAGGGATAAGTGAGCACTTGAAATCCTATAGGACTGAGCTCCAGGAATGAAAAATTTGCTCACTTGGTCTCTCCACAGCTTTCTTCTTGCCCCACTTCCCCAAACACTGGGCTCCAGACACTACTGACAGCTTCTCCTCTGAAACAGGAAGAATGCCCCATGAAGGCAGGTACCTGGGCTGTCTTACATTTAAAAATTTTTTTTAAATGTTTATTTATTTTTGAGAGAGAGAGACAGAGTCAGAGTGTGAGCAGGGGAGGGGCAGAGAGGGAGAGGGAGACACAGAATCCAAAGCAGGTTCCAGGCTCCAAGCTGTCAGCTGGGGCTCGAACTCATGAGCTGTGAGATCATGACATGAGCTGCAGTCAACACTTAACTGACCAAGCCATCCAGGCACCCCTGTCTTACTGTCTTTTTAAGTTTATTTATTCATTTTGAGAGAGAGGGAGGGAGACAGAGAGATAGGGAGAGAGAGAGATCTCATGTTGTCAGCACAGAGCCCAACACAGAGCTTTATACCATGAACCATGAGATCACGACCTGAGCTGCAATCAAGACTCAGAAGCTTAACCAACTGAGCCACCCAGGCACCCTTGGGCTGTCTTACTTTTGATTGATCTCTAAAGTCTAGCACAGTGCCTCACACACAGCAGGTGCTCAACAAATGGCTGAGTGAATTGAGGTAGGAATGAAAGAAAAAACAAATCAGCACCCACTTGCCTATCTAGATTTATGTATGTATGTATGTATGTATGTATGTATTTTGAAATCTCTACATCCAACGCAGGGCTCAAACTCACAACCCTGAGATCAAGAGTTGCATGCTCTTCTGGCTGAGCTAGCCAGGCACCCTCTAGTTTTATTTTTAACTTAACATACAAGAAAATTGATTTGTATAGATAGTTCTATGATTTTTAACACATGTATAGATTTATGACACAGAATAGACCCATTACCCTCTAAAATTCCCTAAGCTATCCCTTGGCAGTCACATCCTCTCCTTCCTCTCTTACCACCTGGCAATCACTGATCTATTCTCCATCACTATGTGTTGTCTTTTTCAGAATGTCATTTAAATGGAATAAAAACACAGTGTAGGGACACCTGGGTGGCTCAGGCAGTTAAACGTCCAACACAGGTCTGGTCATAATCTCGTGGTCTTTGAGTTTAAGCCTCGCCTCAGGCTCTGTGCTGACAGCCCAGAGCCTGGAGCCTGCTTCGGATTCTGTGTCTCTCTCTCTCTCTGCCCCCCCCCCCAACTTGTGCTCTCTCTCTCTCTCTCTCTGAAAAATAAACATTAAAAAATTTAAAAAACCACAGTGTATAACCTTTTATGATTGCCTTCTTTCATGCAGCACACTTCCTTTGTGTGTCATGCAAACTTTTAGGTGTATCAACAACTTATTCCTTTTTGGGGGAGTACTTAACTTTTAAATTTTTCAATTATTATAGATTTATAGGAAGTTGAAAAAAAATACCAAGAGGTACCCTTCAATAAGTTTCTTCAAGTGGCAACATTTTCATAATGATTATTTAAATATCAAACCCAGGAAATTGATATTGGTACAATTCACAGACCACATTCAGATTTTACCAGTTTTACATGCACACATTTGTGTGTGTGTGTGTGTGTCTGTTTCTGTGTTTGTAAATGTACAGTTCTCTGCAGTTTTATCACATGTAGATTTGTGTAATCCCCACCACAAGAAGATACAGAATGTTATCCCATCACCACAAGGATTCCCCTCATGGTACCTTGTTACAGTAACTCCCCCCTAATCTCTAACCTCTAACAATCAATCTGGTCTCCAGTTCTATAATTTTGTATATGACCTTTTGAGACTGGCTTTCTTTCATAATTTTTTTTTAAATATGTATTCATTTTTGAGAGAGAGAGAGACAGAGCATGAGCGGTAGAGGGGCAGAGAGGGAAACACAGATCCAAAGCAGACTCCAGGCTCCGAGCTGTCAGCACAGAGCCCGATGTGGGGCTCAAACTCATGAACCGTGAGATCATGACCTGAGCCAAAATTGGACGTTTAACTGAGCCACCCAGGCGCCCCCGAGATTAGCTTTCTTTGCTCAGCATATGGCCCTTATAATCCATTCAAGTTGTATGTTAAGTTTGTTCCTTTTTACCGCAGAGTAGGATTCCATGGTCTGGATGCACCACAGTGTGCATCAGCCATTGAATGGCATCTGCATTGTTTCCAATGTGGGGCTATTACACATAAAGCTGCTATGGACATCCATGTAGAAATTTTTGTGACCATAGTTTTCATTTCTCTGGGATAAATGCCCAAGAGAGCAATTGCTGTATCATATGGTAGTTGCATGCTTGGTTTGATAAGAAACTGTCAAACTGTTTTCTAGAGTGGTCATACCATTGTGCATTTCCACCAGCAATGTATAAGGGATCTAGTTTCTCAGCATTTTTGTCAGCATTTGGTGGTTTCACCAGTTTTTATTTTGGCCATTCCTATATGTGTGTAGAGATCTTTTACTGTGGTCTCAATTTGCATTTTCCTAATGGTGAATGATGTTGAACATCTTTTCATGTGCTTATTTGTGGTCTGTATATCCCCTTCATGTCTTTTGCTGATTGGATTTTTTTTTTTTACTGTTGAGTTTGGAGAGTTCTTTATATATTCTAGATACACATCTGTTAGGTGCACAATTTGAAAATATTTTATCTCAATATGTAACTTGTCTTTTTGTTCTCTTAACTGTTGCAAAACAAAATTTAATTTTTTGGATCACGGTTTTGGTGTTTTAAACCCTTAGGGCTCATCATCTCTGGATAATCTTTGATTCTTCATCTCTTGGTTCAAGCCTCCTCCACATCTAATGATTTGCCAAGCCTAATCTCAAGATGCCTCTCAACTTTGTCCGCCCCTTCCTTTGTTAAATGTTTATTTATTTATTTTGATCCAGAGAGAACTAGAGGGAGCAAGTGGGGGAGGAGCAGAGAGAGGGAGAGAGAGGGAATCCCAACCAGGTTCTGTGCTGTCAGCCCAGAGTCCGACACTGGGCTCAAACTCATGGACCGCTTGATCATGTCCTGAGCCCAAGTCGGATGCTTAACCAACTGAACCACCCAGGCACTCCTCCCCACCTCTGTCTTCTCCTTTCTATTCCACCCTCCCCAACTTAGTCACATATCTCATCACTCAGGTCACTGCAATAGTCTCTTAACTGCTGCTCCTGCCTCTGGAGCTGTCCTGCACACCATTGGTAGCTGTGTTCACATGCCTTCTCTGCTCCAAAAATCCTTCAACAGCTCCTCACTACCTATAAATGAAGTCCAACCCCTTAGCTTAAATTTGCCCCATCCATACTTTCCCATCTCCATGTGGGCCTTTGCTTGTATTGTTGCTTCTTCTGAGGAAAACCTATAGGGGATCCTGATGCTGAAGCTAGGGGTCCTTGCATCTGTAAGTGTAGCCAGAGCTTGATGACTGAGTGAATGCACAGATAAACAAAATTTCATGTCTGAGTACTCCAACAACACATGTTCACAGAAAGGAAAGGTGGGTGCTGTATTCTCTGCTGTTCTGTCTCACTCTCCAGTTACATTTGGAGGCAATTAAGAAAAACAACAGAAATAATTTCCACCAAAAGTTGATGATGAGCAATATTGAGTTTGGGTAACAATAAAAATGTAAGCTTAAATAATGCCATTGTTTCCCCCCTACATCTAGCTTTTCCAGCAGTGGGTGGCAGCCTGAGAAAATTCTAAAGGCCAGCATGGTCTAGGGCCTGGGAAGACAGAGTACAGACCAGAGGAGGCAAATGTAAATGCTTATAGAAGTCAAGGATGTACTGTATGTGAGTAAAGCATACTTAAGGCAAGACATATGGAGCCTTCTTGATCCTTTGTTCTTTTTCTTACTTTCAATCATGACCTGAATAGAAGCAATAGTTCCCTCTTTTCTTACTTCTATTACAAAAGAAAACAAAAGCAAAACAGCATATGTGAGATGATAAATGGAAATTCACACTTGGCATATGGTAGGAGATGCAACAGGGAATGGTGGGGTTTGTGGCAAAGAGGAAGGTACATTTTCACAAAAGAGGCAGCTGCTACCCAGTCTCACATTTACTACTGAGCAGGAAGTTGGTCCTAGTGTGACCAGATCTATTTTCCAAGAGAGATTAAAACTTCACACTTTTAAAAAGTATATTTATTTTGAGAGAGAAAGAGAAGGAGAGGGACAGAGACAGAGAGGGAGAGAGAATCCCAAGCAGGCTCCATGCAGTCAGCACAGAGCCCGATGTGGGGCTCGAATTCATGAACTGCGAGATCATAACCTGAGCTGAAATCAAGAGTTGGATGATTAAAAAAAAAAAAAAAAAAAAAAAGGATGCCTGGGTGGCTCAGTCAGTTAAGCCCCCAACCTTGGCTCAGGTCATAATCTCACGGTTTGTGGGTTCAAGCCCTGCATTGGGCTCTGTGTTGACAGTTGAAGCCTGGAGCTTGCTTTGGATTCTGTGTCTCCCTCTCTCCCTGCCTCTCCCTTGCTCATGCTCTGTCTCTCTCTCCTTCTCAAAAATAAAATAAAAACATTGAAAAAGAAGAATTGGATGCTTAACTGACTGAGCCAACTAGGTGCTCCAGAAATTCACATTTTTATGTAAAGTTTCTGCAGTGTTAAATATGGAAAATTGATTTACACTTAAAAATTTTTTAAAAATGTTTATTTATTATGGAGAGACAGAGAGAGACAGAGCATAAGCATGGGAGGGGCAGAGACAGGGGGAGACACAGAATCTGAAGCAGGCTCCAGATTCTGAGCTGTCAGCATAGAGCCCGACGCGGGGCTGGAACTCATAAACCACCAGATCATGACCTGAACCAAAGTCAGAGGCTTAACCAAGTGAGCCACCCAGGTGCCCCAATTTTCATTTTTTAAGATATCAATATGTGAGGCCAAATAAAACAACTTTGGAGGCAAGATGTGGCTCATAGGCTCCCAGTTTGTGATGTTTGGATTATCTCTGTGATAATTCTGGACTCCAACTACAACACCCCATTTTACCCTCAAATATCTCGGTTTGGACAACAAAGTATATGATCATTCCACCTCTGATGTAGAAGGAGGACTGAAGCAGGACTCAGGAGGCCTGGGTTCTATCAATTCATTGATCAACTGACTCATTTGTTCATGCATTTATTCAATAAACATTTATGGAGTATGTATTCTTTGCCAGGCACTAGGTGCTAGTGAGTACTTTCTTTAGTCTTTTTTTTTTTTAATTAGTAGACTTTATTTTTAGGGCAGTTTTAGGTTTACAGAAAAACTGAGCAAGTACCAAGAATACTCATATCCTCCTGCCTCTTGCCTCCCCTAGCAGTTTCCCCTATTATCAACATTTTGCATTAGCGTGGTACATTTGTTATAATTGAGGAATGAATATTAACACATTATTATCAAGTAAAATCCATACTTTACGTTAAGGTTCACTCTCGTTGTATAATTCTATGAGTTTTGACAAGTGCATAATGTTATTTATTTACTTATTTATTTATTTGAGAGAGAGACAGAGAATGCAAGTGGAGGAGGGACACAGAGAGAGACACACACAGAATCTGAAGCAGGCTCCAGGCTCTGAGCTGTCAGCACAGAGCCTGACACGGGGCTTAAACCCATGAACCACAAGATCATGACCTGAGCCAAAGTCAGACACTTAACTCAAGTGTATAACATTATGTATCCACCATTACAGTATCACACAGAATAGCTTCACTGCCCTGTGCTGCATCTATTCATCTGTCCCTTCCTTTCCCCAAAGCCCTGGCACCCACTGACCTTTCTACTGTCTGTAGTTTTGCCTGTTTGAGAATGTCATATGGTTGAAATCATACAGTGTGTAACCTTTACAGACTGTCTTCCTTCACTCAGCAATTGCATTTAAGTTTCCTTCACATCTTTTTTGTAGCTTGAGAGTTCATTTGTTTTTAACACTGGCAAACATTCCATTGTCTGGCTATACCATAATTGTTTATCCATTTATCTACAGAGGGACATCTTCGTTGCTCCCAAGTTTTGGCAATTATGAATAAAGCAATTATAAATATTTATATGCAGGTTTTTGGTTGGACATGAGTTTCCAACTTATTTGAGTAACTAGCAAGGAGTGTGACTGCTAGATCGCATGTTAGAACTTTGGGAGAGGGGCGCTTGGGTGGCTTAGTCGGTTAAGCATCTGATTCTTGGGTTCAGCTCAGATCATGATCTCACAGTTTGTGGGTTCGAGCTTCATGTTGGGCTCTGTGCTGACAGTGCAGAGCCTCCTTGGGACTCTTTCCCTCTCTCTCTGCCCCTCCCCCCTCAAAATAAGTAAATAACTTAAAAAAACCTTTGGAAGAAACTGCCAGGTGTCTTCCAAAGTGGCTGTACCATTTTGCATTCCCACCAGCAATAAATGAGAGTTGCTGTTTTTCCACATCCTCATCAGTGTTTGGTGCTGTCAGTGTTTTGGGTTTTAGGTCTTCTAATAGGCATATAGTGGTATGTCATTGTTTTAATTTGCAATTCCTTAGTGACATGATACTGAGCATATTTTCATACTCTTACTTGCCATTTGTCTATTTTCTTTGGTGAGGTGTCTGTTAAAGTCTTTGGCCCATTTGTTAATTGAGTTATTGTTTTCTTTTTTAAACAAATGTTTATTTATTTTGAGAGAGAGAGACAGAGAGAGAGAGGGAGGGGCAGAGAGGGGGGGGGGGAGAGAATCTCAAGGAGGCTCTGTGCTCTCAGTGCAGAGCCCGATGTTGGGCTTGAACTCATGAACTGTGAGATCATGACCTGAGCCAGAACCAAGAGAGTTGGATGCTTAAATGACTGAGTCACCTAGGCACCCTGGGTTATTGTTTTCTTATTGTTGAGTTTTAAGAGTTCTTTGTATATTTTGTATACCCATCCTTTATTAGATATGCATTTTGCAAATTTTTCTCCCAGTCTGTGGCTTGTCTTTTTATTCTTGTATTCTTTACTTTTAAAAATATAGAGTAGCATGGTCCAATGGAACTTCCTGTTATGATTAAACTGTTCTATAGCTATGCCACCCAAGATGGTAGCACTAGTTACATGCGGCTATTGAGAGGTTGGAATATGGCTAATGCAAGTGAGGAGGTGAATTTTAAATTTTATTTAATTTTAATTAACTTCAGTTTAAATGGCCGTGTGTGGCAAATGGTGACTATATTGGACAGTGCAGACATGGAACAGTTCCTTGGGCTTTTTTTTTTTTTCTGTGACATTGACTAGGGGTCATCTGTATTTCCTCCTTCATTTACAACCTCCCTTTCAATCCATTAGTGAGTCCTGTCAATTCTACCTCCACAATAGGTTCCAAATCCACCCACTTCTGTCCATCCTTCACTGCTCTAACTTTATTCCAAACCACTATCACCTCTTGCATGGACAACCCTAATAGTCTCAAAATTGGTCTCTCTGCTTCCATCTTTGTTCCTTACAGCCTATTTTCTATACAGCAGCTAGAATGTTTTGTTAAAACTTAGGTCAGACCATATCACTTCTATGTTCAAAATCTTCTATGGCTTCTAATCACACTTGGAATAAAATCCAAACTACTTAGCTGCCAAGCCCTGAAGGTTCTGGTGGCTATCTCCTGTCTCCTACCACCACCCTCTTACTTACTCTGTTCTAGCCACATAGGGCTTCTTTGTGTTGCTAGAACACACGAGTCATTTTTCCCCCTTAGGGTTTTCCCCTTCTTTGCATTTGCTGTTCCTTCTGCCTGGAATGTTCTGTCCCTGGATAGTCCCATTTCTGACTCTTCTCATGATTTAGCTCTCAATTCAAAAGTCATCTCTGGAGTGCCTGGGTGGTTCAGTTGGTTGAGCGAGTGACTCTTGATCTCACGGTTCATGAGTTCAAACCCCACATCAGGCTCTGCACTGACAGTGTGGAGCCTGCTTGGAATTCTCTGTCTCCCTCTCTCTCAGTCCCTCCACCACTTGTGCACTCTTTCTCTCTCTCTCTTGAAATAAAAGTTATCTCTGAGAGGCCTGGTGAATGCCAATCTATGTGGCCACCCCCACCCTGTCACTATTTTCTGTCACATTATTGTGTTTAGTTTTCTTCAATCCACTTAGCACACTGAAAACATCTTGTGTGTTTATTTGACTATGTCTGTATCCACTCACAAGCTCTATGAGGGCAGAACCCTTGTCTGTCTTGTTCATCACTCTACTTTTAGCACCCTCAACACTTCCTGGCACATAATAGGTGCCCAAAAATATTCATTGAAGAAATGGACACCTGTAGATCTATAGGGCAGCTAATAAAGCACTTTCCTATTCAGCTCACAGAGGCTTAAAGTTTGGTCATTGCTCTTAAGCCTCTTATAAATGTGGTTGGGGAGAGCCAACATATGCTTACAAAAGGAGCATCCATGCCACCAGGCCAAGTGGCAAATGACTTCTGAAGAAAATCAGTGTCATAGCAGTTTGGAGGAACGCTGGGGTGATCCCAGAATACTTGGAGGCCGAGTGGCACCACAGAGGAACACAGAAGTAAATTTAGGACTGTTGAAAAGTGTTTCCCAAACTTCCATGATATGGGTACCTCTTTCAGGTGTGTTGTCATATCACTACCTGTATTGATAGTGACAATATTTTTCTTTATATCAGCTCACTTTAGAATTTTTTTTTAATTTTTTTTAACGTTTATTTATTTCTGAGACAGAGAGAGACAGAGCATGAGTGGGGGGGGGGTGGCAGTTAGAGAGAGAGGGAGACACAGAATCAGAAGCAAGCTCCGGGCTCCGAGCTGTCAGCACAGAGCCTGACATGGGGCTTGAACTCACAAACTCTGAGATCATGACCTGAGCCGAAGTTGGTCGCTCAACCGACTGAGCCACCCAGGCACCCCTCACTTTAGAATTTTTAATACCTATTTGGGCCTCATCTATACTAAGTAGTAGTAGTAATCATCATCATCATCAACGGACTTGATGTGTTTAGTACATTTTAAAACATACATTAGGGGCACCTGGCTGGTTCAGTTGGTTAAGTGTCCGACTTCGGCTCAGGTCATGATCTCTTGGTTGACCAGTTTGAGCCCCGCGTTGGGCTCTGTGCTGACAGCTCAGAGCCTGGAGCCTGTTTTGGATTCTATGTCTCCCTCTCTCTGCCCCTCCCCTGATCATGCTCTGTCTCTTTCTCTCTCAAAAATAAATAAACACTAAAAATACATTAAAATTAATATAGCTATTAAAATGGAAAATATCTTTGTGTCACCTCAAGTTTTCTTTCATACAGAGGTATGTGAGGCACATTTTGGGAAAAGTCACTGTAGGGATTGCTCTTGGACAGCTGATGCCCAGGCTGTTCTGCCTCTAGTATCTGAGAATAGTGGATAGTACCCCACCCACCCCCTGCCATCCAGCTCCCTCAACCCAATTCGGTCCCTGTCTCTGTCCATTCATTTCACAAATCTTTACTGTTTTCTACAATGGGCTAGACCCTGTGCTGGGTGCTGAGGTCACAGAGGAGAACGAAAAATAGTTCTTGCCCTCAAGAAGTTCTCTGTCCAGTGAGGAAGGCACTTTTGGAGGCAAACACATCCTAGTCCATAACAAGGCAATAAAATACCAGTCTGTACAGAGTGCTTAGGGCATATAAAGAAAGGGTGTGGAAGGCTTCACAGAGGAGGCAGCACCTTTAAGGGCAAGGAGGAGAGAATGTTCCAGACATATATAAAGGCAACTTCAAAGTTTTTGTGGCCAGAACACAGGATGAGGGTCAGGGAAGGCAGGCAATGAGGTTGAAGGGATGGTCTGAGGCCAGATCACCAAGGACCTAGAAGGCTTTGGCCTTACCCTAGAAGCTATGGGGAGCCTCTGAATGATTTTAAGGTGGGGAGGAGGCCCATCTAGCACGGTCTAGGGCTAGAGGAAGTTTTCCAGCTGCTACCCTCCTAATCATGCTTGAGGGTCTCACACTTTACCTAGGAACAATGGCAGAACAGGAGACTTCTACGAAGCCTTGGGCATGTGCTGATATGGATGGCTGATTTAATTTAAGCTCTTAATTATCAACTGTATTGCTTGCCTTGGAATGTAGATCCCTCCTGTCATCAGGAAGCCTTTCAATGACAATTAAGTATAACTACCAATTACCACTTGTCAGCCTCTGACCTGAATTAGAACCTGAGGCTGTGGATTAATCCCACCAAGCTTCTGGTCTTAGCTTGCAAGGGACTACTGCAGTCTCAAACAGAATTGAAGTAATTTCTAAAATAGCTTATGATTCATTTTTTCTCCCCTCCTGTGCCTAAATCTGCTGGCTCCATGTGGAGGGATAGGCACAAGTAACTGTAGAGGTGACATCACAGGAGTGGGCTGCTTGTCTGCTAGCCAGCCTGTGGAGCTTGGCCTGGAGTGCTTTATCTGCTGGGCTGGGCAATGCCTTCCAGCCGTTTTGGAGTTGCAGCTCCAGGTTCCTTGGTCCATGTGCTTTCTCTGTATTTCTTTTTCAGACAAAAATTCTGGGCTGGGAAATCCAGGATAATGGGAATAGCAGTGGCAGGAAGAATAACACAGCCTTACATCTGTATAATGCTTTAGAGTTGTGAAATTCATTTGCTCCGTTTTGCTCCACCCAAACACCAGTGGGAAATGGAAGCTGGGGTTTTAGGCCTGAACTGGGGATAAACTTTTCTCTTGCACAAAGGAGCTAAATGCTAACATTCCCTGTTCACCTCAGTGCACATCATGATTAGGCCTCAGATGCCACCAGAAGGTCAGAGAGACTCCTTTCAGCATCTAGGTGCTTCCTGTAAGATAAATTTTCTAGCACAAATTGCCTGGCAGGCACAATGTATTAACTATGCCATCATGATTGAGCCAGCAAGTAGTGCCAGTCTCAGCACTGCCAACTCCTCCTGTAGACCATGGTTTACAGTCCCAATGGTCCCAAAGACCTTTACTGGAGCCAAAGGCATGGCTGCTAACTGTGGAGCCCTGAAGGTAGGGTGTGTCATGAACATCTGGAAGTGCCAACAGCTGCCAGAGCAGCTCAAGGGTCTGTGAAAGGAAAGACTGCAATCTGAGTCACATTAGCCACCACTGTGGATCCTGAGGTGAAGGGCCACCGAGCCCAGCCATGAACAGCTGAAGAGTAGGGTGGATGGATTCTTTCCTTGGAGGAGCCATAAAAATAGTTCTGCATTGATCTCATGCTTGCTGTGTGACGTTCCAACACCCGGTCCCAGCATAGCTTGCTGTCCCCAGTGCTCTGTTGCTACAGTCATCATGAGAAGTCTCCCAGCCCAGCTTCCCTCCCCTGATTTCCCCAACATCATGGTTGCCAGGCTGGAAACCAAAGGGGTGTCATACTCTTGTTGGCCTTTATGTGTTTTAGAATAGATCTTCATGTACTGCACATGAGCATGTGTGTGTGGAGGGGATGACCATGGTAGCAGTGAGCCACAGATGCTCATCAGTATTGAAGAGTGGCAGGTAATCCTGCTGTTGTTGCTGGACCTGCCACTGCCTCCACTGCGCAAATTCAGAAAGACCCAGTGCAAGACCATAGGAGCTGGTCAGTGCCATGAAAACGTCATCTTTGTAAACCAAGATGCCGTACTCGGAGCAATTCTGTTGGAAATCTTGGCAGGGTATAAAAGTCACCCTTTTGAAAGTTGAATCTGTAAACTTATAATGTGGAAAGCGACTGCCAGAACAGAACATCATCACCTCCAAAGCAGAGAGGCCTCCCAGAACTTGTTTTCCAGCTCACGGGGGATATGTGTGCCTATGAAAATAGACTAAGGATCACTGCCTCAGCCTGTTTTAGAGATGTGAATAAAAATCTTGGCTTGGGACTGCCTTCTTTCTGGTTGACTGATTTTTCAATTGATTTGTATTTATTAGCTAATGAAATTAAAGTTGTAAAAATGATAACAGAAACACAATAAATCTCCCCCACAACTGGCTGTTTCTATGTCACTATGGTACATTCCTCATTTTGATTACTTCAAAGTCTATTATTTTGTTCTCAATTATTCTGTTTTTCTGGCACTGGAGAAAATCAATTTGTTTTATTTTCTCTTATTCATGCACTCAATTATGCTCTTCGGGCACATTTAATCACTTTGATGTTTTCATTTTATGGCCCGTCTCTAGGCACTTCAGCTGCATTGCTGCCAACGGGCAAGCAGGACTAATTTGCATGTCACAATAGACTTGAAATTCTAACTCAATTTCGAAATCTTTATGAAATCTCCCTCCAAAATATGCTTGGAGCTGCATAGAGGCAGAAGGATGTGGGTAAACCAGAAGCCTATAAAGATGCTTCTCTTTCTTAAAACACTGAGAGCTCCTTTGGTGGCCTGACTGTAGCTTGCAGATGTCCCTGTCCAGGTATAGCAGAGGAGTCCAGAGGATGGGATGTCTGTAGAGCTTGCCCTGGAACTTTGTGGTGAGAGTCCTGCAAAGACTGTCCCTCAGCATCAAGGCCATGGAGGCTGGGCCTGTTTACTCTGGCATAAAATGCCTATTGGCACTGCTGGATTTGGCAGCTATGCTAAAGACAGTACCTGAATCTCAGTTGGTTAAAGGGCCTCCAGGTAGATTGAGGGAATTGTCAACAGTAAAGCATTCCAGAACTCTGAGTGTTTTACCTTATTTTCTCTAATAAGTTCTTTTTTTTTAAATAGAAAAATGCAGTTTACTTTATTCTTTTACTGTTTCAAGTTTTTATTTAAATTCTAGTTAGTTAACATATAGTGTAATATTAGTTTCATGAGTAAAACTTAGTGGTTCATCACTTACATACAATACCCAGTGCTCATCACAAGTGCCCTCCTCAATCCCTATCACCGGTTTAACCTATCCCCCTTCCTCCCCTTCAGCAACCCTCAGCTAGTTCTTAATAGTTAAGAGCCTCCTCTCTAATAAGTTCTGACCTCTTTTTTGTCCCCTGATTATTTTATTTCTTAAAAATTTATTTTAGAGAGGGGTGCCTGGGTGGCTCAGTTCGTTGAGCCTCTGACTTTGGCACAGGTCATGATCTCACAGCTCATGAGTTCAAGCCCTGCATTTGGCTCTGTGCTGACAGCTCAGAGCCTGGAGCCTGCTTCAGATTCTGTGTCTCCCCCTTTCTCTCAGCCCCTCCCCTCCTGGTGCTCTGTCTCTCTCTCTCAAAATAAATAAACATTAAAAAAATAAAAAAAATATTTTAGTAGACAGCATGAGTGGGGGAGAGGGGACAGAGGGAAAGAGAGAATCTCAAGCAGGCTACACCTCAGCATGAAGCCCAATGTGGGGCTCGATCCCATGACCTTGGGATCATGACCTGAGCCTAAATCAAGATTTGGATGCTCATCTGACTGAGCCACCCAGGCGTCCTGTCTCTTGATTATTTTAGAGCTAAAAGCTGGAGGGGAATAAGTGATATAATTGCTTTAGGCATGTACTTTGGGAAAACAGAAAAAAATTAAACACATTAAAGGCCTCCACTTATTCTTCAAAATTCCTTGGTTTGTTATATATAACAACAGCAACTCCCACCAGGAAGAAGGAAAATTCCATATTTTCTCTTTTAAAAGTTGGGCATGACCTTCAGTTTCTTAAGTGGAATTCCAGCTCCCTCACTTGCTCTAAACTTGCATAAACTAATCAATCTTCCTAAGCCTTGGTTCTCTCATCTGTTAAATGGAGCTAATAACATTATCTACCTCAGAGACAGATTTGTTTCCCAAACTTCAATACTGTCAAGAAATTTGTCATATTTACATATCACTTATGTGGAAACCTATTTTATACCAACTTTTTAAAAAAACTTAACTTTATCCTAAGTGATATCTGTGAAATCACCAGAGTTTAATGTGATAGTTATATTTCTTTCCAATACACATTAAAACATATACAATTGACCCTTGAATAACATTGGTTTGCACAGCTTTGGTCCAATTATACATGGATTTTTTACAGTACAATACTGTAAATGTATTTCCTCTTTCTTTTTTTAAATGTTTATTTTTGAGGGGGGGAGGGGCAGAGAGACCAAGGGAGACAGAGACTCCCAAGCAGGCTCTGTGCTGTCAGTGCAGAGCCCAATGTAGGGCTCGATCTCATGAACCTTGAGACCATGACCTGAGCCAAAGTTGGATGCCTAACTGACTGAGCCACCTAGGCACTCCTGTATTTATTCTTTCTCATGAATTTTGTAATAACATTTTCTCTTCTCTACCTTACTTTATTGTAAGAATATAAAAACACTAATTCAAAGGGATAAATGCACCTCTATGTTTATAGCAGCATTATTTACAATAGCCAAGATATGGAAGAAGCCCAAGTGTCCAACAATTGATGAATGGATAAAAATGATGTGGTACACACACACACACACACACACACACACACACACTGGAATACTATTCAGCCAAAAAAAGAATGAAATCTTGCCATTTGCAACAACATGGATAAATCTGGAGAGTATAATGCTAAGAAAAATAAGTCAGAGAAAGACAAATATAATTTCAAGTATGATTTCATCATGTGTGGAATTTAAGAAACAAAACAAATGAGCAAAGGGAAAAGAAGACACACAGAGAGAAATCTAGAAATAGACTCTTAATTATAGAGAACAAACTGATGGTTATCAGAGGGGAGGCGGGTGGGGGCTGGGTTAAATAGGTGATGGGGATTAAGGAGTGCATTTGTGATGAGCACCAGGTGATGTATGAAAGTGTTGAATCACTATATTGTATACCTGAAACTAATATAATACTGTATGTTAACTAATGGGAATTAAAATAAAAACTTAAAAACAGGAAAAAATACAGTATACAATCTATATACAAAATATATGTTAATCGACTACGTTTCAGTAAGTTTTCTGGTCAATAGTAGGCTATTAGTAGTTACATTTTTGGGGATTCAAAAGCTATATGCATTCATGCTCACCCAGGGACACCAAAAACCAAACAAAGACAAAAATTAAAAAAACCAAAACAAACAAAAGTTATATGTAGATGTTTTTCAAATATGTAGGGGGTAGGTGTCCTTAACTGTCACATTGTTTAAGGGTCAACTGTACACCAGATCCATTCCTGCCATAGGGTCTTTGGTCTTGCTCTTTTCTTCATCTAGAATGTTTTTTACCCCAATTTTTGCAAAGCTCCTTCCCTTACTACATTAAGCTCTATTCCCAAATGTCACTTCCTCAGCGAGGCCTTTACTGACCACCTATCTAAAATAGCACCCCATTGAAATTTATCAGTAACCAACATTAAATATTTATTCATTTGCTTATTGTCTGTCTTCCCCACTAGAATGTAAGCTCCATGATGGGCAAGACCTTTATGTGTCCTATTATTTTTTTAAATTAAAAAAAAAATTTTAAACATTTATTATTGAGAGACAGAGAGACACAGAGCACAAGCAGGGGAGGGGTAGAGAGAGGGGGAGACACAGAATCTGAAGTAGGCTCCAGGCTCTGAGCTGTCAGCATAGAGCCCGACGCGGGGCTCCAACTCACAAACTGCAAGATCATGACCTGAGCCGAAGTCGGTCACCCAACCAACTGAGCCACCCAGGTGCCCCTACCTGTCCTACTATTTACATCTCTATCACCGGTGCCCAGAATAGTGCCTGGCACATATTAACACCAAATACATATTTGTTACATGTATGAAACATTGAAATAAAAAATTAGCTTAACAGTTACCAGGCTCCTCTTCTATCCCGGAATAGTGTCAGAGAAGGTAGAGTGGAAAGCCAGAACTTTTATCTCAATGGCAAGGAGGCCCACTCATTGCCATCATTAGAGACTACATGGGGAGCAGTAATGAAGTGCTATTCCCATTCCTAGCCAGGATGGTATCAGTGGAGTTCTAATGGGGAGCCTGAATTTCCACTCCTGTCTAGCAGATGAGATGCCCCACCTCTCCCTAGGCTGTCAATGGCAGCTGAGTGGGGAACCTAGATTTTTATCCCCACCTGGAAGTAATGGAGTGGTGCCCCCCCACTTCTCTGCAAGCATGATGTTATTGGAAGCCTGCTAAAACAGAAGATTTAAATAAGATGCAGATTTCATAAAAAGATCTACAAATTTCAGGATACAATAGAAAATCACTCGTACCAAGAAACAGGAAACTATCAACTTGAATGGGAATAAGACAATTAATGGATGCCAACATAGAGATGACATAGATGTTGGAAATACCTGACAATGAGTTTAAAGGGGTCATAATAAAAATACTTCACTGAGCAATTATGAACTTGCTTGAAAAAAAAATGAAAGAATAAGTCTCAGCAAAGAAATAGAAGAAATAAAGAAAAATGAAATGGAAATTTTACAACTAAAAAATACAATAAGTGAAAGAAAAAACCCAACAGATGGGCTCCACAGCACAGTGGAGAGAAGTGGGAGAGGAAAATCAGTAAATTGGAATACAGAACAATAGAAATTAACCAATTTGAATAAAAGACAAAAAATAGTCTGAGAAAATGAGAACCTCAGGGATCATGTGGAACTATGATAAAAGATCTAATATTCATGTCACCAAAGTTCCAGAGGGCAAGGAGAAAGAGAATGGGACTGAAAAAGAATTTGGAGAAATAATAGCTAATGATTCCCCAAATTTGGCAAAAGATATAAACCTACAGATTCAAGAATCTGACTGAACCCCAAAGTGGATAAATACAAAAAGATCCACACCAAGACCCATCATATCAAATTCCTGAAAAGTTAAAAAAAAAAGTATGTAAAGCAGCAAAACAGAAACAAAGCCTTACTATAAGGGAAAGATATTCACATGACAGTGGTTTTCTCATCAAAATCCATGGAGGCCCAAAGGAGGTGGTAAAATATGTTTCAGGTGGTGCAAGAAAGTAACTGTCAATCCAGAATTCTAGATCCATGAAAACATTTTTTTCAGGAATGAAGGGGAAATAAAAATATTCTCAGAGGAAGGAAAACTAAGAGCACTTGTTGCCACCACACCTACCCTAACAGAATAGCTAAAGGAAGGTTTTGAAATGAAAAGGTCATGATAAAAGAAGGTATCTTGGAACATCAGGAAGGAAGAAAGAACAATGGAAAGAGTAAAAATATGAATAAACACAATAGATTTTTCTCATCTTCAGTTTTCTAAATTATGTTTGATGATTGAAACAAAAATTATAACACTGATGCAGTTCTAAATGTATGTAGAAGAAATATTTAAGACAATTATGTTATAAAGAGGAGAGGGGAAAGGACTTAAAGTAGGTAAGGTTTCTACACTTCACTCAAACTGGTAAAATGTTGATACCAGTGGATTGTGGTAAATTATGTATATATAATATATACCCAGAGTGACTACTAAAAAGCCTACACAGAGAGATACAATCAAAACCACTAAAGGTGAATCAAAATGAAATTTGAACAAAGGTATAAAGTTACCAACAGTAAAGGAGGAAGAATAAAATAGAGAGTGAACAGAAGGAACAAAGAGAAACAAAAAATAAAATGGTAGATTTAATCCCTAACATATCAAAATTACATTGAATATAAATGATCTAAATACATTAGTTATGGGGTTCCTGGGTGGCTCAGTTGGTTGAGCATCTGACTCTTGATTTCAGCTCAGGTCATGATCCTAGGGTTGTGGTATTAAGCCCCATGTCGGGCTCCACACTGAGCATGGAGCTTGCTTAAGATTAATTCTCTATGGGGTGCCTGGGTGGCTCACTCAGTTAAGCATCCAACTCTTGGTTTTGGCTCAGGTCATGATGTTGTAATTCATGAGTTCGAGCCCCACATTGGGTTCTGTGCTGACAACGCAGAGCCTGCTTGGGATTCTCTCTCTCCTCTTCTGTCTCTGCCCCTCCTCCACTCTCTCTTGTTCTCAAAATAAACTTAAAAAAAAGATTCTCTCTCTTTCTCTCTCTGTCCTCCTCTCCCCCACCCGTGCTCTCTCTAAGAAAATAAAATAAATACATTAGTTAAAAGATAAAGATTGGCAGAGTGGCTAAAAAAGTGATCCAACTACATGCTATCTATAAGAAACTCACTTTGAATATGATATTAGCAGGTTGAAAGTAAAAGGATAGAAAAAGATATGCCATGCAAACATTAAGCAAAAGAAATCAGGAGTGGCTATATTTACATCAGATAAAGTAAAATTGAGAGCAAAGAAAATTACCATGGACAGAAAGGGATATTACATAATGGTGAAAAGGTCAATCTACCAAGAAGATATAGCAATCAAAATGTATATGTATCAAACAACAGAGCTTCAGAATAAATGAAGCAAAAGCTGATAGAGCTTAAGGAGAATAGATTCACAATTAGAATTGGAGACTTAACATCCCTCTCTCAGCAATTGATAATAGAACAAGACAGATAATGACCAAGGATATAGAAAAACTCAATAATGCTATCAGCCAATAGGATCTAACCAACATTGATAGAACATTCCATCAAACAGCAACAGAATACATATTTTTTCTAGCACTTATAGAACATATACCAAAATGGATCATATACTGGGCCATAAAACAAACCTCAACAAGTTGAAAAAAAATTGAAATTATATAGCACATATTTTCTGACCACAATGGTATCAAGGTAGAAATGAAAAACTTCCTGAAAAGGAAATCTCCAGGCCCAGATGGTCTCACTGGAGAAGTCTACTAAAAAGGAGAATTGATACCAATTCTACCCTATCTCTTGCAGAAAACGGAAGAGGAAGGAATATTCCCAAATTCACCTCATAAGGCATTATTGGCCTGATACTGAAAGCAGATGATGACAGCACAAAAAAAGAGAAACCAATAGGCTAATATCTCTCATGAATATAGAAACAAAATCTTCAAGAAAATATTAACAAATAGAATTCAGCAATGTATATAAAAATTGTACACCACGATCAAGTAGAGTTTATTTTGGATATACAATCTGGTTCAAAATTTGAAGATCAGGGGCGACTGGCTGGCTCAGTCAATAGAGCACATGACTCTCGATTTTGGGATTGCAATTTCAAGCCTCATGTTGGGCATGAAGACTAGTTTATTTATTTATTTTTAAATTAAAAAAATTTTTTTTTTCAACGTTTTTTATTTATTTTTGGGACAGAGAGAGACAGAGCATGAATGGGGGAGGGGCAGAGAGAGAGGGAGACACAGTATCGGAAACAGGCTCCAGGCTCCGAGCCGTCAGCCCAGAGCCTGACGCGGGGCTCGAACTCACGGACCGCGAGATCGTGACCTGGCTGAAGTCGGACGCTTAACTGACTGCGCCACCCAGGCGCCCCTATTTTTAAATTTTTAATGTTTATTTATTTTTGAGAGAGACAGACAAAGGGTGAGTGGGGGAGGGGCAGAGAGTGAGAGGGAGACAGAGAAACCGAAGCAGGCTCCAGGCTCTGAGCTGTCAGCACAGAGCCCGACATGGGGCTTGAACTCACAAACTGTGAGATCATGCCCTGAGCCAAAGTTGGATGCTTAACCGATTGAGCCACTCAGGTGCCCCATACTTTAAAAACAAAACAGAACAAAAAACCCCACAAAATTTGAAGATCAATCAGGGTAATCTACCATATTAAAAGGCTAAAGAAGAAAAATTACATATATATCAGTATTGTATCAACTGATGCAGAAGCTGCATTTAACACCCATTCATAGCAAAGACTCTCATGAAACCAGGAATATGAAGGGTTACTGCCTCAACTTAATAAGAAAGATCTATGAAAACCTACAGCTAACATACTCTTAGTGGTGAAAGAGTGAGTATTTTTCCTTTAAGTTCAGGAACAAGGCAAGGGTGTCTGCTCTCACCATTTTTATTTAACATAATATTGGAAGTCTAAGCCAGTGCAATAAGTCAAGAAAAGGCAACAAAAAGCATACAGATCAGAAATGAAGAAATAAAACTGTTTCTATTTGTAGATGAGTGGTGATCTATGTAGAAAATCCTAAGAATCCTTAAGAAACAGAACTAATAATTGAGTTCAGCAAGGTCACAGGATATAAATGCAATATACAAAAATTGTATTTCTATATAGTAACTATTAACAGATGGAAAACAAAATAAATACAATAATTCAAGGGGCACCTGGGTGGCTCAGTCAGTTGGGCATCCGACTTCAGCTCAGGTCATGATCTTGTGGTTCATGGGTTCGAGCCCCGCATCAGGCTCTGCTGACAGCTCAGAGCCTGAGCCTACTTCAGATTCTGTGTCTCCCTCTCTCTCTGCCCCTCCCTGCTCATGCTCTCTCTCTCTCAAAAAATAAATAAATGTTAAGAAAATTTTAAAAAATACAATAACTCAAAAAGAGAAAAACTAATGTATGAAACCTGTTTAGAATCTGTATGCTGAAAATTATAAAATGCTGAAGAAGGAATTAAAAAAAGACCTAAATAAATGGGGAGACAAACCATGTTTATGGATTGGAAAACTCAATACAATAAAGATGTCAATTCTCCCCAAATTGATATACTTGTTCAACATGATTCCTAACAAAATCACATCAACATATTTTGTAGACATAGACAAGATTATTCTAAAGCATATATAGAAAGCAAAGAAACTAGTATAAGCTAAAACAATTTTGAAAAGGAAGAAAGAGGAATCACTCTACCTGATTTAAGGTGTATTTATTTAATTTTTAAAAGTTTATTTATTTTGAGAAAGAAGCAAGAGAGAGGAGGAGAGAGGAGTAGAGAGAGAGAGAAAGAGAGGGAATCCCAAGCATGCTCCACACTGTCAGTGCAGAATCTGATGTGGGGCTCAAACTCATGAACTGTGAAATCATGACCTGAGCTGAAATCAAAGTCAGATGCTTAACCGACTGAGCCACACAGGCACCCCTGATTTAAGGTTTATTATGTAGTATACTAATCAAGACTATGAGGAGGAATAAACACATAGATCAATGGAGCAGAAGAGAGAAGTCAGAAAGACTGAGACTGAGACAGCTGCTTTGGAGTGAATGAGAATTTTGGAAAGGAACATGGTCCTAGGAAGCTATCTGGATTTTATACCCTTCTACTAGACAGAAGAGGCTTTACAGCATGAGTCAAGGGAAAATCTGCTTCCTTGAGCAGACGGATGGAAGCACCCTAGAATTACTAGAGGTACCTAAGAAAGGAAATAGTACCTGAGCCATGTAAAATGCTCACTCTCTAGTCCCTATCTTTCCAGCAATGTGCAGGTGCAGTGACCAGATTTTGTAAACCAAAAATTGGGATATAAGGTCTGAAAGAGACATTATTATTATTATTATTTAAAAATTCAAACATGTATTAATTCTTTTCTGAATAAAAAAGCAACACATGCTCATGGTAGAAATTTTGAAAAATACAGAAAAAGAATTAAGAACAAGTAAAAAATACCCACAATTCCAATCCTACCAACCAAAGTAACTACTGTTAGCATTTTTGTTATATTTCCTTCTGACGTTTCTCTGTGCATATCCACATACTCACTCACATATACATTATGTATATTTACAAAACTGAGACTATTTGGTATTAACTCATTTTGTATCCTGTTTTTTTTACACTTAATATTGTTTTGAGAATAATCTTGTGCCATCAAATTATCTTTAAAAATTTCTTTTTAGTTGGCTGCAACAAATCTTCCATGTAGATATATTTGGGACATTGTATTATACCTCAACTTCAAAATATCAAAACAGAACACATCAAGTATATGTTTCTGTAAAACTATCCCCCCTCCTCCAACAGCTCCCCATCCAAGCTGATATCCAAATGGGAACCTCAGAATCATTTTTACTTCCTCCTCTCTTTTTGATCTCCTATACATGACCTATTTCTAAGTGTTGTTGGTACTCTCTTCCAAACAACCCTTGGGTATTCTGGGAGGAATAGGATAGGGAATATCCTACTACCACTGTTCTGGTCCACTCTCTTGCAGGCTCACTCTTAGAATGATTCATCCAAATATCACGATTCATCCAAATATCACTGCATCATGTTATGTCCTAATCCTGGAACCTAGAATGGCTCCCACTTTATTGTATCCAGTATGGACTCCTCAGCCAGAAATTCAAGGGAAGTTGCAATCTGCTCCTGGATCCCACCTATTCAAGTTTCCCTCACTTATGAACACTTCCCCATTATCAATTAAAATCCTCCAAGCCTTTTGAAAGCAGTCTCCCTTAGGTCTCACTCCCCCACTTCTACATAGTATCAGCCTTATTATATCCTGATCTGTCTAAAGGTGTTAGTTTTGTCTCCTTCTCTAGAGTTCTTAGCTGTTTAATAGAGGCAGAGACCATGTTTTAAACTTCTCTTATACCTCTCATGGCACTAAGAACATGGGAGGTTACAAAAAATATCCATTGATTGATTTAGTTTGGCTCTGAAGTGGAGACACAATAATACTTCTTAAAATTAAGCTGGTTCAGAACCTGACTTTGGGAGACATTGCAGGGTGGAAAGGGTTCACTAGGGTCAACTGAAAAAAGCAGACAGGGTATGATGAGTAGACTTGAACAATACTGCTAAGAGGCAGATGGCACTAGGTCTGGATTCAACTCCAGAGGTCACTACTTACTTGTTATGTGACTATGGGCATGTTACATGGTGTCTTTGGACACAAGTTTCCTACCTCATGAGGTAATTGTGAAGATTAAATGAGATCATATATGTAAAGAATCCAGCACATGGTGTCACACAGTTGAATTTCAATAATGGTAGTTCTTGCTTCCTGTATATATAGGTATTTTGAGTCTTAATAAGTAATCTGCCAAGGGTTTTCATGGTTTGTTAAAAGCTGTTTAAGTTACTGTAACCAAAGTTACAAAGATACAAAGTTAACTTTGGTTACAATAACTTAAACAGGAGGCTTACAGCCTCCATTTTTATTTTAGAATTTATAACATTTTAAGCATGATATATTTTTAAAAACTTTTATAATTATCTATTTTTAAAGTAATCTCTAAACCCAATATGGGGCTTGAACTCACAAACCTGAGATTAAGAGTTGCATGCTCTATTGACTGAGCCAGCTTAGTACCCTGATATTTTTATAACTTATCTTTCTGTTTAACAACAGTAACAACAAACCTTTCCAATTCTATCACTCTTTAGTACCTATCACTCTTTAGTACAACAAGACAAGAACCTGGGCAATGGGGAAGAACCACAGTGGGCTAGAGAGGAATAAAGAGGGGACAGGGGATGACAAGAAGAGATAAGGGATGGACATCACAGAAACCCTCACCTGAAGTCATGCAAATTGGCTCAAGGTATCCTCCACAATCCTGCTCCAAATCCTTCTAAGAAGCCTGAAAGCAAATGGTCAGTCTGTCTTGGGACCAACCCTGACTTTCAGCTTATTCTTATGGCTTCTCAGGAAGCAAGAGAAGGTGTGGAAATAAGCTGAGTTTCCATGGTGTAGAGTCCCACCAGGCAGGAGAACCGTTTCAGCAATTCCTTGGAGCTTCAGCAGGCCTTGGACATATCCAGATCTGATGCCCCAATTGCTAGTCCCTAGAAGAATGTCAATCCCAGACTTCAAACTGCCAGAGAAGGTGCTGCTTACACTCAGTACAATGGTGTTCCTGAGAACATTACCAGTAGATGTGCAAAGGGCCTCATCTTGGGGCCATGGAACTATAAATAGCAGAGTGAGGCTAGTGAACACAACACACTTCAGGTAGTAGGAGCTAGATGGGTTGGCTTCTTCCACCTTTTGTCCTTCACTTTTACTTCTCTATTCAGTTCAGAATGGAGTAAAAAGATTCAATAATAGTATGGTAGGGTGATGGGAGCATGGCAGGGACAGGGGGTTAGAGAAGGCTGAAAGGCCTGTGTCAGAGGCCAGAATTTCAAGTGTTGCCCTTGGCTGATTTCCAAGGGGACATCAGATTTCAGGTGTTTTGGATCAGCCACATGGAAGGTGCCAGATATGCAGTGAAGGGTAGGAAGGGTTTACTAGGGGTAATTGGAAAAAGCAGGGGTAGGTGTGGTTAAAAAAATAGGAATGGAAAAATGAGGTATGTCAAATAGACTTAGCAGGGCAACACTGCAAAGAGATGAGGGGCAGTGGAAAGGACAAAAAGCCTGACTCTAAAGCCCCAATTCAAAGAGACTGGTCTACCACCTATTAGCACACTGTGTGTGAAACATAGAACTTGCTTAGTAATTGCTTGCTGAATGAACAAACAAATGTGACCTTGGCCAAGTTACATATCCTCTCTGAGCCTTAGTTTCCTCATCTGTAAAATAAGTAGTAGTTATTGTTCTTTTATTTCACCTATGTTGTCTCTCCCCTACATCCACATCAGTTGGCTGATCCATCTTCCCAACCCTGCACTGTAGAGGATGCTAACTAAGCCTCCTTCATTAAGGGTCAGAAAAGGCAGATGTGCACAAGGCCTTCTCTTTCTTCTTGTGTCTTCCCCCTCCTTCTCCTCCTCCTTACCTCCTGGCCCTATTTGTCTTCTTTTCTATTCCAGGAAAACTTGGGGCACAGTCTGGGAACTCAGAGCAAGTGAGTTATAACCTCCAGTTACAATGCCAGCACATACTCACACATGTGCAACTCACTCTCCCTCTGTACTCCTCCACAGAAGGTTGGGTCTGGGCTGCAATAAGAAGCTTGTGGCTCCCTAGGGACCTTTACTTGATTCAAATGTTATCCATACCAGGGACTAGAAAACTCTACCCTTGTTTCCTCATGTAGAGCCAGGTGGGCTTGGGGAGCTAGCTACCCATGGGGATTGATCACATCAGCACTAGTCCAACTCTATAAGGTTCATTGTGAGCCAATTCCTCTGAAGTACATCAACCAGAGGAAAGTCAAACAAGTTTGAGAACATGAAGATGGTGCAAGGATAATTTTACAGTAGTGGGCATGAGCTACGGTGAGCGATCCACACTTCCTTGTGAACACTGACACATATCTTTGAGATTCACTGGCATGAGAAGAGCAATTTGTTAGAGCAAAACATAGCTTTTTCCTGTATGAAGCTAACAGCTTGAATTCACTCTCCAAGGTTTTATTTTTGTCTGTTTTTTCCCTCTTGGAAAGACTAATGGACAGTAAAGATGGGATAAGGTGAATTCTAAATTTGCCTGTCCCTCCAGTCAACTTGTGGCATATAGAATACATCTCTATAAGATGAGCCTTCCCAAGTTTGATCTTCAGTAGGCTAAATATCCCATCTTTTGTGCTTCCAAGGGATGTGGTGAGAAAGAGAAAAAACCCCAAGCTCAAAGGCTGGACAAATTCAATGAGACATGCTGGCTAAACTCCCTCCCATAGAGTGGAGCTTAATCCATCCACTCCATCATTGCCATCCCATCTTCCCAAATCAATCCATGCTTCCCCGCTCCTTTGTTTTTAATATGGGGGAAGGAGGGCAAGAGACACAGTGAGAAATGGCCAGCCTTGATGAGGTTTTTATATGCAAGAACAAATGACAGTCATGTAGGCAGGTTCAGGAAAATCTTTCAGAATGTAGAAAATTCAGCAGCTTTTCCACACTGACCATTGTCATGGCAACACACTCACTATCTGATGGCAGCATGCGTCTGGAGGGGCACGGTCTCAGTATAGCAGGTTAGCCTGGCCATTTTTAGCAACATTTAGACTTCTTTCTAGCCTCATTTCTTCTAGGTTTAGCTGAATTTCTTTTTGGTCCTGGACTTGTGTGCTCTGCTCATTTGCATGGCTAGAACACAAGATTTTGTCAATATGAAAGAGATAGCTAAATGGAAAATCTGAGCATTCCTAGTATTCTATAGCCACTCTACTTGCTGTCCTCCCTCCCTGGCTCTTCCCCACCCACTCTCAGCCATTTAATTTATTTTCTTCTCATCAATTCTTTCCTGTACACAGTATTACTTCCCCCCTCAACAACTATGACTCATCTACCAACCCCTGCACTCTCATCATATTCTTTTTGTTGTGTTTCTATTTTCTCATTTTTAACATACAGCATCCTAGGATCTTAAGAATGGAAGAAACCTTAACAATAATCCAGTATAATCAATGCAGGAGCCCTTGTATTATATGACAACCAAGTGACTGTCTAGTCTCTACTTGTATGTCTCTGCCAACAGAGACCTCATTCCTTTTTGGATGGCCTGCTCCACTTTGGACACCGCTAAATGTTAGAAAATTCTTCCTTCTATTGAATAAGAATTTACCTTTTTATAATATCTACCCATGGGCCCTAGCTCTGTGCTCTGTGACTACATCACCTCTGCCTATGCCCTCTGCACTGTGACAGCCTTTCAGAGATATGAGGTAAAGACCACATCCCCCTGGGTCTTCTTTTTTCCAAAAGCCTCAGCTCCTCTAACCAGACCTCTTGGACCCTGGTCTATAGTCCTTTCCCCATACCAACTGACCAGCAGCATGCTCCTATTTGTCTGGAGCTCTTTTATTTATTTTTATTTTTATTTATTTATTTATTTATTTATTATATATATGAAATTTATTGACAAATTGGTTTCCATACAACACCCAGTGATCATCCCAAAAGGTGCTCTCCTCAATACCCATCACCCACCCTCCCCTCCCTCCCACCCCCCATCAACCCTCAGTTTGTTCTCAGTTTTTAACAGTCTCTTATGCTTTGGCTCTCTCCCACTCTAACCTCTTTTTTTTTTTTTCCTTCCCCTCCCCCATGGGTTCCTGTTAAGTTTCTCAGGATCCACATAAGAGTGAAACCATATGGTATCTGTCTTTCTCTGTATGGCTTATTTCACTTAGCATCACACTCTCCAGTTCCATCCACGTTGCTACAAAAGGCCATATTTCATTTTTTCTCATTGCCACATAATATTCCATTGTGTATATAAACCATAATTTCTTTATCCATTCATCAGTTGATGGACATTTAGGCTCTTTCCACAATTTGGTTATTGTTGAGAGGGCTGCTATGAACATTGGGGTACAAGTGGCCCTATGCATCAGTACTCCTGTATCCCTTGGATGAATTCCTAGCAGTGCTATTGTTGGGTCATAGGGTAGGTCTATTTTTAATTTTCTGAGGAACCTCCACACTGCTTTCCAGAGCGGCTGCACCAATTTGCATTCCCACCAACAGTGCAAGAGGGTTCCCGTTTCTCCACATCCTCTCCAGCATCTATAGTCTCCTGATTTGTTCATTTTGGCCACTCTGACTGGCGTGAGGTGATACCTGAGTGTGGTTTTGATTTGTATTTCCCTGATAAGGAGCAACGCTGAACATCTTTTCATGTGCCTGTTGGCCATCTGGATGTCTTCTTTAGAGAAGTGTCTATTCATGTTTTCTGCCCATTTCTTCACTGGGTTATTTGTTTTTCAGGTGTGGAGTTTGGTGAGCTCTTTATAGATTTTAGATACTAGCCCTTTGTCCGATATGTCATTTGCAAATATCTTTTCCCATTCCGTTGGTTGCCTTTTAGTTTTGTTGGTTGTTTCCTTTGCTGTGCAGAAGCTTTTAATCTTCATAAGGTCCCAGTAATTCACTTTTGCTTTTAATTCCCTTGCCTTTGGGGATGTGTCGAGTAAGAGATTGCTACGGCTGAGGTCAGAGAGGTCTTTTCCTGCTTTCTCCTCTAAGGTTTTGATGGTTTCCTGTCTCACATTTAGGTCCTTTATCCATTTTGAGTTTATTTTTGTGAATGGTGTGAGAAAGTGGTCTAGTTTCAACCTTCTGCATGTTGCTGTCCAGTTCTCCCAGCACCATTTGTTAAAGAGGCTGTCTTTTTTCCATTGGATGTTCTTTCCTGCTTTGTCAAAGATGAGTTGGCCATACATTTGTGGGTCTAGTTCTGGGGTTTCTATTCTATTCCATTGGTCTGTGTGTCTGTTTTTGTGCCATGTCTGGAGCTCTTTTAAAGTGAGGTTGATATTGCATCAACATCTCTGGAGGCCACCTTGTCCTGATGACTCACACTAACTGCGTTGACTAAAATCCCTAGCTCTTTCAGACAAAATGCTGCTAAGCAACATCTTCCCATCTTGTATGTGTCCAATGCTTCTGAGGACCTAATTCCTGGTCCATATATTTTTGCCCAGTTTAATTTTATTGTGCTGTAATCATAATATTGCTTTAACCTGTTAGGATCTTTTAAAAATCTTGACTTACATGTAACTTACATGTCCTCTAAGATTTTCTATTATTTTTCCCCAACCCTCAAACTAATCTTTTATCTCAAGTTTTTTAAAAATTTACTGCTCTTTTGGGTTTCTTACCTTTCCTAGTTCTCTTCCCTTTGAATTACCTTCCTTATGTCTTCTCTCGCTTGTCATTTCCATTTCCTCAATAGCAAGATGTCACCACTCTGGAGATATGTGTCTGGGTACGTGTGTAGGAAAGCATGAGAGCATACAGATATCTGCACATACGTAGGTGTGAACAAGAAGCTGCAGAGGCTTTAGTTTCTCTGTTTCTATTGCTTTGTCTGTGCTCTACCAGGATTTAAAGCCTGGATGGGGGGAAAATGGCAAGGTTGAAGGAAGAGGGGTAAGAGAAGTTGGTCCAGGATCACTCCCAAAGGAAACAGGAAAGTTGTCCTGGGTCTGTGAGGGGCAGCAGGAAACTAGGGTGGGAGCACTAGTGTTAATGAAAACTGCAGCATAGTGAGAAGGACTGGACAAGGGCCAGGAATAGAAAGAGTTTAAAAGCCTTAAAGATTGTACAAAGGGAGGAGGATTTGGTTAGGAAGTGAGGGCTTGTGGGGTCGGTACCTACTGAGAGGTTGGAGGGAGGTGGCTTGAAACTATAGGATCAAGAGAAGGCTGAGGGCTATTCGACACCCCAGAGAGGCAATAAGCATTGCTGTGAGCGTTATCTTAGAAGTTTATGACTTGTGAGCTTAGAAAATTTTATCTGGCCAAAGGAGCCTGGGACGTGGAGTCCCTGCCTAAGGACTTGGCTGTTGTCACAGCCTGGGCTCTACTAGAGGATGGGGCCTTAATATAACCCTCAGCAAAGACTCCTAGGACATAATGTGTTCCCTCAGACTAACTCTGGCACAGAACAGCCTCCCTTTCATGCTGGATTCTATTCCAACGAGGGAGTCAAAGGTAGGAGGACTGCTGCTGTCTTGGTCGTTATATGAATAAACATGGGGACTTGACTCTCTGAGATGGTCAATATGATACTCTTAGCCTTTTAACTCTGCAAATAATTAGGATCCAAAAGATATGCACACATATATACAAATTCAATTAAACAGGAAAATTGGTGCCAAAACAACTTTACAATATTGTAGATAAAGTGAATTGAATTGTGGAGTAGCACCTGGGGCTTGGCGGGGGGGGGGGCTCTACTGGAAAGCTAAGGGCAGCATCCCCAAACAGCTAGTGGATAGTGTGATCAAGAGTATAACAACCTGATGACTGCCATTTCCCTCTGTCCAGAAGTCAGAATAATTGTAGGCCAGCCTAAGGGAAGGGCAAGATAGGGAAGCAGCCCCATCTTCAGTGCTTTGGGTAAGACTGGGGAGCCCACCCTCAGGGCACCAGAATCCTGACTATCCACTGTGGCCCCATAGTCTCTCAAGGCCATCTTGGATCAAGGAACTACACTGGAATATGATGTCTTTGAGCCCCTCCTCCCCCTACCCCAAGTCTGAGTTGACTTGAACTTCCCTCATCTTAAGAGAATTTTACTGTTGCTCTTTTAAAAGGAAAAGGGTTTCAGGGCATACTTTAGAACTAGTTTTCCACTGGAGGTACCTAAAGATAAACCTTTTGTCCCCTTGAAGGTGACATTAGCTGGCCAAATGACAATCCCAATCAGAGTGGCCAGTGTGGAATTCCAGCTACAAGCTATCAGGCCAAGAAGTTGTTTCCCTTCTAAGTCAGTGAAATGATTAGCCACCAAAAGACAAATGGTATTTGGGGAAGCTCCCACTGATGGGCCACCACAGGCTGGGTGGAATGAGGAGGGCAGGACTCAAGGGGTGGTGCTCACCTTTGATGTAGTTGAGGATTTGCTGGACTCGGTGGGGCTCATTGCGGTCTGGCCGGCAGCTTGGCGTGATTTCCAACACATAATCAGGACCATATGCTGTGAAAAACTGTAAGGAAAAGGGAAAGGCCAAAAAACAAACTAAACCACAGAAAACCTCAAAACCAAACCACATACACACAGAACAATCAAAAGAAAGCCACCACTGTCCATTAGGCAAAGGAGGCCCAGGTGGGCCAGGCAAGATGCTACAGCAGGAAGCCTTGTCCTGGTGGTACCATTCCTCTTGTTCAAAACCTCCAGTGACAGTTCACTGCTAAATTATTTAGCTTGCTGTTGAAGGTTCTCTCTGCTCAGGTCCCAGCTTCTCTCTCTAGCTTTAGCTCTCACTGCCCCCTGTTCTCTAGCCACACTGGCCTGCTCTGGGCTCTCCCAAATCACATCATGCTTTGTTCTGCACCCCCCCCACCCCCCTGCTTAGGATCTTTGCCATTGATCTTTGTTAGGGCTGCAAAGGCCCTCCCTCAATTCCTGCTGCCTGTGAAAAACCTCCCTATGCTTTCAGGCACAGCTCAAATGTCACCTCCTTCACAAAGCTGTCCCTTAATTTCCACCAACCTGCAGCGTGTTGTTTTGGTACCTTTCTTATGGCCCGCGTTCAACAAATACTACATGCCTACATATTATATGTGGGTCACTACGCTGGCTGCTGTTGAGACTATGAAGATGGGCAAGACCTCCTCTGGGATCCTCTAGGCGTTCATAAACCCATTCTGCATTAGATAGAGATTTTTCAGCAGTGACCTGACCTCCCTGCACTGGATTGTCAGTTCCTTGAAGGCAGGCAGCACCTATGTCTTATTCACCTCTTTGATCCTCAGACTATGGCAGCTGTCTGTTAACTTTGGTTGACTTGAATTCCCTGACCCAGGAATGTCAAGTAAGCCTAGTTTCTCCAGTTTTTCTTTCTCTATGGTAGAGTTTATTTGTTTTTAAATTCAGGGAATCAAAAGAAAGGTTTTTGGATTCTATTTCTAGCTCACTAGATGATTCCTTGTGACCTTTGGTAAGTCACAATATCTGATTCAGCTTCTCTATTAGGGCCCGCTTGGGGAAAAACACTCCACGACAAAGGGAATCATTCAATTGGGATAAGTTTTTGAATGGGAAGTATGCAAAACTACTATTTTTGTTTAGTTTTTAACAGAAATAGTATTTGCGCATACTTTCTGGAGAGAGAGCATATGGTTCTTAACATTACGTGCTTTCAATAGTGATATTGTTAGGTTGTAAGTAAAACAGGGACATTCAAATTCCATGGAAAAAATGGTAGAGAGGGCATGAAAAAAAGGATCTGGATATATGTTATGAATTTGATGTCATTCAGAGAACCCAAGGTTATTGTCATTGCCATCAAATTATCCTTATTAAGAGTCTGGATGTATATCTGGCACCATGGGAGAAGTTGCGGAATGATCTCTAAGGGTTCTAACAGCATCTTTGTGGAATCCATGGGAGTAATTTAATTGGTAGATGGCTTTTGCACATCCATGATGGAAAACTCTATACATTGAATTAAAAGAAAAATGCCCAAGACTGCCCCAATGCTTATTATAATGCTTTTTTTTAATGGACTGACATAGAAAGGAAAGAGGGGCCTTGTTCTTTCCTGATGGAGTCATTGCTGTCTGATGTCTGAAGCCCTGTGTTCTGGAGATAGGAGAAGCCTTGAGTGGAGATCATCTTTATCAAACCCATATATGGAAGAGACAAGAGGGGTTACCTGGGAAATATATCTAGAAACTAACCACCATTATGATAAAAAAAAAAACTTGAGAGGTTTGTATTTTTAGCTGATGATAGCCCCTCAGTCCAAGCTCAAGGATCTTGTGGGCTTGGCTCTGGAAGAGAAGGCTTCAAACAGGTGTTGCCCTCTCCTTAGGCGACCTCTTTTCCTCCAGAGGGTGTCAAGTAGTATACTCATTTCACAGGTATGGGAAGATGGGTTTAGAGAGAGCAATAGAAGAAAGGCAGCTGTAATGAAGTAGATACTCTGGGAGAGGACCAAAACCCCTAGCATCAAAGTGCTAAACAAATCAGAGGCAGGGTGCCTCACGGAGGTATAGGAGGAGAGAATGTTCTGCCTCCATCTAAGAAGATAATACTGCTGATCCTCTGCCAGCAAGATAGAGCTGCTGGTTTAGGGTTATTTGGAACATGTTCTCATTGTGAATATCTACTATATTGTTACCCATATTCTCCTGCTTCAGTTCCCTCTTTGCCCAAGAGCACACAGTTGTAACATGGTCAGCTGGTGCCAGAACTTACTTGTAATGTAACAGAACTCAGTTTGACTGGGATTGTGTCTCTTGATGTGGCTGCATTAGCACCTGGCTTTAACTAACCCATGAATAACCTATTCTTTGCTGAAGCAAGCTGGCTATAGGTAACGACCAAGTCTGGGTACCAGACATCTCTCCACCTTTGCCAATGAAATATTATTCCCAGGTTCTGCTTATCTGTTAGGCTAGGGGACAGAGATGATTTAGGAATGTCCCTGTTTTATGATCCAGTTTGACATGGCAGCTGGCTGGTCCCAGCCTTGGGGAGGCACTGTTTGGGGCCAAAGGAAGTAACAGGCATTGGGAAGGCAGCAGCTGTATCTAAGGCAAAGGTGTTGCTCTATTCCCCTCTCTGGCTCTCTCATGGCATTTCTCTGTTTCTGTGTTATGTTATGCATTTATTTTGGCACTTGTTAACTTTTTCTACTAGACTCTGCAAAGGCAGAAACTCCTGTCACATACTCTGCAGAACTGTGGAACTAAGATCGAATCATCAAAGGTTCTTCTTAAACCTTTATTTTAAAGTTATGTTGAATGAAATTCATTCACAAAAGATTTAGCTTGCTTTTCAGTTAATTCTGTGGAATAATGCAAAGAGCCAACTCATAGCATTAACAGCTTTTCTGGACTCTTGAGGAAGCATGGTGAGGTGGAAAGAGCACTGGCTTTAGAGTCGAACAGAGATGCATGTTATATCAGGATTCAGTCATGTACCTCAGGCAAGCTGCTTAATCTCTCTTTTGTTATTGCTACCAGAAGATGATAATAAATGCAGACCTGGGTGGATTATTAGAAACCACTGAGATAGTATAAACAAAAGGGCCTAGCATAGGGCCCAGAACATAGTAGGACTTCAGTAAATGTGAATTCCCTTATCCTGGGGCAAGAGGCCCTTGCCTAAACAGTGCCTCACCCATACCCTCGGGGATGTTGGGCCACACACTTGGGGCTGCTGTGTAGAAAGAATTGTTCCTCCTGCTAGACAAAACCCAGCAGCCCCAATGTCCTCTCCACTTGCTTAAACCATTAGCTCCGCCCAGGGCCTGTGGAGAAACTAACTTCTCTCACAGTTTCCTGCCCTATGCTCCTGCCACTTGTTACTTACTGGAGAGGTGGAAAGGAAATCTGATCACATAAGGCAAAGGAGATATTGGGGTGGAGGGATTTGGCCAGCACTAGAAATAGCTCGGGGCCCCACCCAGAAACTGCCCTCTAACCCTGAAGAGGAAAGGAAATGGGCAAGCAGCAATCCTATTCCCAGACAGGTGGAGTGGGGATGAAAGAGGCCAGCTGGCCTTCCAGTCAAAACGTTGGCTTTGATCTCAGCAAAGGAAGGAGGGAGGTGCTAACCCTTCTCCACCCCTTCCCCTTTTCCCTCAGCACTCCTTTTGATTTCTGGGTTTTGGTTTATACATTTTTGAGGGGAACATAGTAGTGGGAAGGAAACAAATGGGAAGTATGAAGTGGTGCTGAGGGATGGGAACTGAAGGTAATGGTGACTTTAGGGGACTTGGTCCCTTCTGGACCCAACAGTCAATGAATAAAGAAATGAAAATAGCTCAGTTCTCATTCAGGTCAGCCCAGATCAAGGCACCTTTCTTGATCATTTCTCTCCAGCTCTTGCTCATACAATGTGAACAGTATACACTTAGATATTCAGTCAAGAAGATATTCAGAAGTCTTAAATTTGGTTTTATTCCTTCATAATCCAATTTGCTCACAGGAAACCAAGCCACAAAACTGGAGCAGCCAATTCTTTTATCTGTCCCTCAATATTTATCAAGTGCTTACTATGTGCCCAACTAGGTTAGTTCATGGGTTACAAAGACAGTAAGTCATGTTTAGTAGGAAGAATTATTATAGTATAGTGTGATGAGAGGTGCAATAATAATACTAAAGATAAAAGTAATAAAACCATTTATTAAAGGCTTATTATATGTCAGGCATCTAAAGTATCTCAGCACTTTTTATGGATTGACTTAGTTCTCACAACCAACCCACATGGAGATACTGTTAATTATTTCCATTTTAAGATGAAGATTTGGGGGCACTTGGGCGGCTCAGTCAGTTGAACATCCGACTTTAGCTCAGGTTGTGATCTCATGGTTGTTGAGTTCGAGCCCCACATCAGGCTCTCTGCTATCAGTGCAGAGCCTGCTTTGGATCTTCTGTCACCCTCTCTCTCTGCCCCTCCCACACTTGCATGTTCTCTCTCTCAAAAATAAATAAACATTAAAAAAAAGTGAAGATTTGAAGTGTAGAATAGTCAGATAACTTGACAGAGGTCACACAGCACATGTAGAGCTGAGATTTGAGCCCAGGTCATTCTGGAGATCAGCACTACTTACTGGAGCCTCTAAATTACCTCAGAAACATTGAAATTCCTTTGATATGGCTCAAGGGTAGGGCATAAGGAGAAATAGGACATGAAGCTGAAGAGGCAGGCATGAATTTTATAGTAGGCGCTGCCCACTCCCCACATTCAGGCATTTGGTCTTATTCCAGACTAGAAGGTTCATGAGGGCAGAACATTGTTTTGCTCTCTGCTGTATTATCAGTTCCCAAGACAGTGCTTGCACCTAGTAGGTTGGTAAGTAACTGTGGGATAAGGAAATGAAAACTTGGGGGAGCTTATAAATGAGGGAATGGACAGGTCAGCTGTGTCCTTTATTTTTCTTTTTTTAACATTTATTTATTTTTGAGAAAGAGAGAGAGAGAGAGAGAGAGAGAGAGAGAGAACATGCAAGTGGGGCAGGGGCAAAGAGAGAGGGAGACAGAGGATCCAAGCAAGCTCTGTGTTGTCAGTGCAGAGCCAATGCGGGGCTCAAACTCACGAACTGTGAGATAATGACTGGAGCCAAAGTCAGACGCTTAACAGGCTCTCAAGCTATGTCCTTTAGAAGACTCATTGGCTACAGCATGGAGAATGGAACAGCATTTGATGGGAGGAATGCAAGTAGGGAGACCAGTGAGAAATCTGGTGGTAGAACCATGATGAGTGGTATCTGGGCCTGAATCATAACAGCTGTGGGAGGAATGGAGCGATTGAAAGGCTGAAAAGACATCATCAATAGTTCTAAACAATTTATTGGATGTGGGAAGTAAGGAAGAAGAGAGAGTCAAAGATTTCTGACCATGTGGGAGGTGCATTAAGGAGATGAAGAATACAGGCAGAGGACAAGGGCTCATGGTAAGGTGTGTGTGTGTGTGTGTGTGTGTGTGTGTGTGGTGGGAGTTGAGTGGGAAGAATTTTGAGGGTTAGGATCCTGATGCTGTAGTGCTCTGGTATTTAGGAGAGGGGTTGGGCCTAAAGTACAGGATGTAAGATTTGGGAGTTGTCGGTGACATAAAAGAATTGGATGAGGATTGCCAAGGAACTGCTTTGCTGGCAGGGGAGGCTTACTACAGAGTAAGAAGGGAAGAGAGGGAAGGAAAGCGTCATGGAGAACAGTCAATACTTTAGAGGTGGACAGAGGGAGTGCATACAGTTCTGGTGACAACTTGAGATATTACAGAGAGATTAGGTAAAAGGAGGGCAGTCTTCTGATTTGTCCACGGGAAGGAGACATTTGCTATAGCCAAGTCAGTGAAGGGTGTGGACAAAGCCTAACTGGAGTAGACTGAAGAATCGGATGGGAGGAAATGCAGATGAGAATGATGGTACAAATATACTTTTTAAGAGTTTGACCCAGGGGTGGGGTTCAGGTAGGTGGGTGATTTAAGATGGGAGGGTCTTAGGTATATTTAAAGGCTGAGGGGAAGGGTCTATAGGATGGGAGTCAGACACAGCCTGATGGGGATTTAGAGTTAGTTATGTTTGTCTTTCTGACTCTGGAGTTCCACAAAGGGAAGAATACTGTTTTATTCATATTTATATTACCTACAGCTCCTAGCTTAGGGCCTAGAAAATAATAGGTGCTCAATTCATGTTTGTTAAATGAAGGAACTAAAATGTGTTTCAAATTCTAAGATTTGCATCCAATAGAGAGAATTAGCATCTTGAAAGACAGGGTGATTGTAAACAAGCAGGAACGGGGCGGGGTGGGAGGTAGTCAGTAGAGATAAGAGAATGCTGGACAAATCTGAGACCAGCAAGTACTATAAGTTAGATAAGTTGGTAAGGGAGAGAATGGGAGGCCTTGAATCCCAGGTTGAGGAGACAGAACTTGATGTGACAGGCACTGGGGCAGCTTCAGGATTAGATCTGTGTCTTATGGAACCTGGGAGCAAGCATAAAAAGGCTAGGTGACCAGTGTGGGGGCTTTTGCAATAGTTCAAGGGGGAGATAACAAAGGCAATTGCTATGGAGATGGAGAAGATGGGAAAGATACATTGTAAAGCTAGACTCACCAGGACTTTGGTAATTGATTGGCTGCAGAGGAAAGGAGAGAAGGGAGAAGTCAAAGTTGACCCCTAGGTTTTGATTCTGGCTAAGTGGGGAGAATTGCTATGTCACTGACAGAGCTGGGGTAAATTAGCAGGAAGAGCGAGTCTGGCTAAGGGAAGCTGATGGACTTGGGTTTAGTTGGGTTTGAGATTACAGTAGAGAATCTGGGTCACTATGTCTAACAGGCTTCTGAACATGTGATGATAGTCTATGGAAGTAATGTCATGGCTGAAGACTAAGGTGGTAGTGGGTAAAAAGATCCATTGAATAGGCAGAACGAGCAGCCAGAGAAGAAGAAAGAGAACAGTAAAGTGAAATCTCACAGATGTAGGGATGAGATTCAGCATGAGGAAGATGCTTAAAAGAATATATTTGCCATGCTGGCAATATGCTCTTATGGCTAAACTAGTATTCTTCTCTCCTAGTCAGTAGGGGATATAATGATACTGCTTCTAGCCAGCCCTCTTTTCATAATACTCCAAGTAGCTCTCAAATTTTTTATTGTTAACTCAAGTGTTTCTTAAAAATTAGACTCAATTCCATCAGGGTAAGTCCAAGGTTAGTGCCAATCTCTTACAGATCCTTGAGACTTTACTCTGCCTTCACCTGGGGAGGTTGAGCTCATGATTGTGATGTGGGCCCTAACCAGGAAGAGCATTTCTTGTCCTGAATTACTCTGTGAACGGAACTCGTCACAACCAGAATGACATAGCACCAGTGTCTTGTATGATGCTTCTCAGCCTTTCCTATATCACCAATTAGTCCATCAAAGAACCTTGGCCACACCATGATGGAAACAAAAAAGCTCTCCTTTCCTGAGAAAAAAAAAACAAAACATTTCTGTTTACAGGAAATTCAGTTATTATATATATCATTTATGGTACATTTTAAGAACATAAAATTGTGGTGGTATTATTAGGAGTAAATTTTATTGCCATAGCTTTATAACACAAACACACAAAAATAAAAATCCCATCAGTTGTTGGACCAAACTGGCAGGAAGCAGCATATCAAAGGCAATTGCTTACAGGCAGGGGAATGGAGAATTAGAAGTGTCCAGAGCATCACTGAGAGGTCAGGAGGATATGGCTATTGGAGAGAAGATGTTACATGTGGAGGTGGACATGAGGATGGAAACCAAGCATCCCATCTAGATTATATCTGTATCCCACCTGCGGTACTCATGTTATCCCTTGAACACAGTCAGTATTTAAGAACTCTCATGGTGGGGCGCCTGGGTGGCTCAGTTGGTTGGGCGTCTGACTTCAGCTCAGGTCATGATCTCACCGTCCTTGAGTTTGAGCCCCGTGTCGGGCTCTGTGCTGACAGCTCAGAGCCTGAATCCTGCTTCGCATTCTGTGTCTCCCTCTCTCTCCGCCCCTCCCCAACTCATGCTCTGTCTCACTGCATCAAAAAATGAATAAACTTAAAAAAAAAAAAAGAACTCTCATGGTAAGACTCACATAACAGTGCAAAGAAATGTTTGAATGAATGAATAGTCCATGGAAATAGTTTTATTATTCAGATGTTTAAATGGCATTTTAACTATTGGTATAGAAAAAAGTTTATTGGGGCTCCTGGGTGGCTCAGTCGGTTAAGCGTCCGACTTCAGCTCAAGTCGTGATCTCGCGGTCTGTGGGTTCAAGCCCCGCGTCGGGCTCTGTGCTGACAGTCCAGAGCCTGGATCCTGTTTCAGATTCTGTGTCTCCCTCTCTCTGACCCTCCCCCGTTCATGCTCTGTCTCTCTCTGTCTCAAAAATAAATAAAGGTTAAAATTTTTTTTTTCAAAAAAAAAAAAGTTTATTAAGCAAAATAATCAGGTAACCTGGGGAATGTTAGCTTATTTGAACACCAATTATATTTAAGCAAAGAATATGTCCAGTATTAACTAGTCTTATTTCATTAACTAAACTTAGAGGCTTCAGGAATACATAAATATGGCCCTTTAGTATATTGTGTATTCAGTGAGGTCAATCCACAGTAATTTGTGTGTGTGTACTACCTGTGTATGTGTGCGCGTGCATGTGTGTTCTATTAGGTGCTGAGTAACAGATTTGAACTTTAACCCATAGCTTTGGACTTTCAGCCCAGTGGGATTTCCATTATACCATGAAGTAATCAGCATAGTTAGAGATTTCTGGAGTATTACGGGATGAGCCCTAAATCTTTGTTCCACAATTTACTAGCTGTATGACCTTAGGCAAGTTATGTGACTGCTGTGTCTTGGTTTTCTTATTTGTAAAATGGGGATAATAACAGAATGTGCCTTATAGAGTTGTTGTGACAATAAATGCATTAATTCATGTAAGGCACTTAGAACAGTGCTTAGAGCATAGTAAATGCTCAGTAAATATTATTAAATGCTAGATGATATTATCATCATCATCATTATTATTATTGTGATTTATCAGCTGTACAAAGAAACAGGAGTTCTGCATGTAATGGGCAGTCGTAAAACTGGATTTCTTTTTTTTTAGGATGTATTTTCTTTTTTTTTTTAAATTTTCAATATATGAAGTTTATTGTCAAATTGGTTTCCATACAACACCCAGTGCTCATCCCAAAAGATGCCCTCTTCAATACCCATCAAGATGTATGTTCTCTAAAATTTTTTTTCTTTAAAAAATTTTTTTTTGAATGTTTATTTGTTTTGGAAAGACAGAACACAAGCAGGGGAGGGGCAGAGAGAGGGAGACACAGAATCTGAAGCAGGCTCCAGGCTCTGAGCTCTCAGCACAGAGCCTGACACGTGGCTCAAACCGATGAACTGTGAGATCATGACCTGAGCCGAAGTCAGGCACCCAACTGACTGAGCCATCCAGGCGCCCCTAAAAAATTTTTTAATGTTTATTTATTTTGGAGAGAGAGAGAGACAGACAGACAGAGTGTGGGCAGGGGAGGGGCAGAGAGAGGGACGTGGGGCTCGAACTCACGAGCTGTGAGATCACGCCCTGAGCCTAAGTCAGACACTTAACCAACTGAGCCACCCAGGTACCCTATGGATTTCTTCACAAATGCCCATTGAGAATGAATGAGGGTAAGTTCCAAAGAGCTTTATCCACAAACCCTATAGCCAGAAAGATGGCAGAGAGATCAAGAAAAGAAGGATCCAAATGAAAAGGATTAAAAAATGGAAGAGGGGCACCTGGGTGGCTCAGTTGGTTAGGCAACTGACTTCGGCTCAGGTCATGGTCTCACAGTTCGTGAGTTTGAGCCCCGCATCGGGCTCCGTGCGGACAGCTCAGAGCCTGGAGCCTGCTTCAGATTCTGTTTCCCTCTCCCTTTGCCCCTCCCCCACTCACACTCTGTCTCTCTCTCTCTCTCAAAAATAAATAAATATTTAAAAAATATTTAAAAAATGGCAGAAAGGAGGAGGGAATGAGAAATTGGAAGTGGTGGGAGAGAGAGGCAGGGGGACAGAGGTGACAGAAGGAAGAAGAGATAAATATGGAGTACATTGGTGAGGGAAGGAAGGAAGTTCAGAGGAGGTGGCAGAAGAGACAAGGACAGGGTGGCTGCCACTTCACTAGGGGTCTCCCTGCAGGCTTCGGTTTTCCTTCAGGTGTGGTTTCAGGGGTTTAAAGGAAAGATCCTGGCCAAGATTAATACCTTCCTCACATCACTGCTGATTCTCAAATTTCCATTATTAGAGAGAACTCCTCCTTCATATTCATAAATATGTGCAGGGCCAACTTTGGTTATACCACATGTCTCTGTTAATCAAATGAATATTTTGGAAACAAGCCCACACATGAAGCTTTTTTTTTTTTTTACATCAACTTTTCCTTAAGCCAAAGGTGGGAATGGAAGATGGTAGAGTACAGTGATATTGCTTTACCTGGCTTGTACTAAGTACTAATCTTGGAAATGGATTCTACTAGAGGATTAGTAAGTGCTGCCTTGGCTTGACCTTTTTTTTTAATTTGAGAGAGAGAGAGAGAGAGACAGAGAGAGAGAGAAGACCAGAGGGAGAGGGAGAGAGAATCTTAAGCAGGCTTCTTGATCATGACCTGAGTGGAAATCAAGAGTCAGATGCTCAACCAACAAAGCCACCCAGGCGCCTCTTGGCTTGATCTTTATACTACTCCAAGCAACTGCTCTCTCTCTATTCCTTCACTAGCGAACTTCTTAATATTTCTCTTTTCTGCACCATCTTGACTGTTTCCTTTCTCAGACACTTTAACCTACTGCTGTCTGTCTTCTTATTCATATGCCATGTCCACTGAACTCTTTCCTAGAAGGATGACAAAGAGATTTCAGCTTATTGGCAACTCTGATTAGTAGTAGCTGCTTGGGGTACTGTATTGGGAAGGATTCTGAGGCTGTGTCTAGGTTCATCAGGAAAATGTGCCATGATCAGTTTGTCATGTAACTCATGGGGGTACATGGTATCAGGGTGGGAGCTGGGGAGATGTAGTCATATGTGCCTATTATTTGCCATGCCTGCTCTAGGACACCAAGAGTGACCTCCTCATTGCCAGCCTATTGTCTTTTCAGTTATTACTCATTCTATTTGATCTCTCTCCAGCACATGTTATCAACTATCCCCTATTTTGGGGCATTATCTTCTCTCTCATCACCACCTCTCTCCCTGTTCCTTCTCAGTCTCCTTCCCTGGGTCATCTTCCTTCATGTGCCTCTCAAAGGTAGGTGCTGTGGGTTGTGCTCTCAGCTTTTTTTCCCCTCTCTCTGCAAGAGTTCACACTCTCTGCTGTTGTTTTAATCACTTATAAGCAGAGATCCTACATCTCTGGGTCCAGTGTTTATCCCCAGCCTCTGGCTTGCATTGATAACTGTCTGCTGAAAATTTCTACCCAGAAAGCTTGAATTCTTGGTACGTTATGCTTAATGTGTTCCAAGTGGAGCAAATTCAGTATAAGTCTTTCCAAAGAGAACATTCATCTTCTCTTTTTGTTCACTCAGCACCATAGGTGAGTCCCCTTATACAATAAGCTCCTCAGCAAAGGTTTGAACTTATGACCCTGAATGGGTCAGTGTGCTTGTGCTTTGTTTAGAAGCACTGGATTTTGTGCTTTCAAAATACCTGAAATGATACGGGATTCAGATATAGAGATTAGGGGATGTCTTTGAGATATTCTCATTGTTTGATGAGTAATGGCTTTTTTCCTTCTCCATTTGTTAGATGAAAAAAAACCAGATATCTAACCAGGTATAAGAAGACAGAGTCTGGCATTCTTTCTCAGGGGACAGCTGGATAGCAAGCAATATGTTTTGGGTATTATTTGAAAACACTCACTGGTTATCTGCTGGGGTAGGATGCAGAGGGGGAGGTGCTGGGAGACAATGATGAAGCAGACAATCCCTGGCCTTGAGGAGCTTACAGCCTAGTACAGAAGGCAGACAGCTACAGGAATAACTACAATAAGATGAATGTTAGAGGTGAATCATTTCTCTAGAGCTATGGTAACTCAAGCGGGAATTCTTAATTCTGAGTGTGGGGGATGGGTAATGGATAAGACTTCATGGAGGATAGGGGAAGTGACTGAATTGGCCTTGAAGGATAAGTAAGATTTAAATAGGAAGGGAGAGAAGGTAAGAAAGGCAGAAGAAGCAGAATGAAGATAATGAAGATATATTTTAGACAAGTCATCACAAATTAATTTATGAGAAAGAACAGAGTACTGGGTCATAACTAGCACCAGCACAGCTCTGTAAGCAACTTTGCTGTTTTCTGTGTACAGCACATCCTTTATTTGTCATGAACAATGATAGACTGATGGGCTTGGCAGAGTCAGAGGAAAGGTCATGATGGTCTTTTTTTTTTTTTTTTAATTTTTTTTCAACGTTTATTTATTTTTGGGACAGAGAGAGACAGAGCATGAACAGGGGAGGGGCAGAGAGAGAGGGAGACACAGAATCGGAAACAGGCTCCAGGCTCTGAGCCATCAGCCCAGAGCCTGACGCGGGGCTCGAACTCACGGACTGCGAGATCGTGACCTGGCTGAAGTCGGCGCTTAACCGACTGAGCCACCCAGGCGCCCCATGATGGTCTTGACAGTACATCAGAGTAGGATTTATCTCTGATATATCCATCAGAGTGGTTGCTTGGGGGCAAATCAGGGTTGTATTTGCTTAGAACCTGTTGATTCATTTGTTCCCTCATTCACTTGACACCAACATCTCCTGACCACTCCTGCGTGCCAGGTTCTGGGCACAAAGTGATGAATGAAACTCAGACCCTGCCCTCAAGGAGTAGATGGGGAGACAGCTGTGTAAACACTAATTCTAATGCGCTGTGGTAAGTGCCATAATAGACATGCAGGCAAGGAGCTCTTAGAGTCCAGACAGTAGACAAAGCAAAGCAGTGCTCTCTGAATCAGCCTCTAACTGATTTCTCTGTCTCCCTGCCCTCCTTGGGTTTTCTGTAAGAAATTCAGATTTGATCATGTCATTCCCCTTGCCTAAAAACCATGGTTGGCTCCCCAATGACTGTAGGACCAAGTCCAAACTCTAAAGCAGGACACATAAAGGCCTTTACAGTCTGGCCCAACCAACTTCTCCAGTCTTATCTCATACCATGGTCTGGGCTATGGCCCCTACACTGTAGCCACACTGAACTGTAGTGTCTCTTCCCACCTCCCCACTCCTCATTATCTGGTTGACTCTTCTGCAATCCTTGAGCCCCTGCTAAATGTTGCTTCTCTGTTGTACTGTCCCCAACTCCCCCAGATGGAATAAGTTTCTCCTCTGCATTCCCACAGCTCACTGTTAACCTCTCTGTTCTAGCGCTTATCACATTATAGAGTAATTGTTTGTTTCTATGCTTTTCTGCCTCTCTAGGCAGTGTTCTCCTCAAGGTTGGGAACTGGGCCTTAGTCTTTTCTTCATCCTTGAGATGTGCTATGGGTCTGGTACATAGTAGGTACTCCATACATCTCTGCTGTGTGAATGAATGACTCTGACATGTGGCCACTTGGGCCCAGTCGTTGTCAGCAGCTGGCATTACTTAACTTGAGAGATGCATAAAAAATGAAGGGCAGCCAGAGTAGTTGAAAAACAGGCAGCTCTAGTGACATCATGAAAAATACAAAACTGGAGAAGTTTGAGACAATGCTCCCACTCAGCTTTTAACAAATGACTTTCCCTTTTGAGTAGCCCCTTTTTGTCTCCCTCTCATTCACTTTCAAAAACTCAGTCATTGAAATGATTCTAATTATTCATGGTCAGTGGCATATCCAGGAAACACTTAGTTTACAAGCAATTAAAATACACTAAAATAGATTTATGCAGGTTGAACCTGATCCTGCTGGTAAGAAGGGAGTAAATGACTTACATCTTGGAGGTATATTTGCTTCCTGAGGTTACTCTTTATCACTCTTTATCTACTATGGTAGTTTGGTGCTAACATGGCAAACATCCAGAGGCGAGTGTGCTGTGAACAGTGCAAGGAGCCTATAGACTGTGTGGTTAACTACATCTAGCTGTCCTGTGAATGAGTAAGCTGCCTCTACTCACATCTACCCCATTGTGGGGGAAAGGCTGTCTCAGCAGTAGTTAACTCTGGGCAGTAGGAAAGGTCCCAGCACTGTTACTGGAGGCTTGTTTCCAATAAGATTGGAAACACTTGGAATCACTTAACCCCTCACGGCTCAGTCTCCACATTGGTAAAATGGGGACATAAATCTCCAGTCTACCAACTTTAAAGGGTTGTTTATGAGGAGCAATGGAAGAAATTTTGTGAAAAGTTCTAGAGGCTAGACAAATGGAGGGGGTTTCACTTTTATTACAAAAACTCTAACTTGTGGTTGTTGGGTCCCTTCAATGCTCTAGATGTGGCTAATGCTCTTCAGCAGATTAGTAAAGATATATTCTGGTTCGTCCCCTAAGAGTTTATTTAAGAGTTCACACAAGGACAATTCATTACCTTGCCATACTCAGACTAATGGTGTTTTTTAAAGTTTATTTATTTTTAGTAATCTCTACACCCAACGTGGGGCTTGAACCCACAACCCCAAGACCAAGAGTCACACACTCTTCCACCTGAGCCAGCCAGGTGCCCCAAACCAACAGTGTTTTAATCTCCCTCTAATGAAGATGGCAGTCAGCAGTGAAACAAACAGACCATTTGGTTGAAGAACAGAAATGGGGCAGCAAAGGCCTAGCACATGGAGTCCAGGTGTCCTCAGAGATTTTGTGCCATCCCTCCCCACAGCAGGCCCTGCTTCCTTGGGTTTGACTGTAGGGAAAAACGGCCCCCTTTTGCTCTCCGAGAAACCTAGGACATGTAGTTAAACTATTCAGCAGGCCAATGTGATTGGTGCAAACTTTAAAATGAACAAACTGAAATGGCATATTTCAGCACCAGCTTTTAAGCTAAATGCAAAGGAGCTGCAAAAAAGCCAAAAGTCTGCCACAAAAGTGGGGCAGGGAAGCAAAGGTCATGGCAAATCAGTAAACTAGAGTGACGGTCCACCTGGAAGTCTGACTTTAAATTGTTAAGCCCTCGAGATACATTAATGGAAAGTCATTTACCTTACATCTGCAAGGGTCCTGGGTTCCTTCATGCTCTGTCGCACCTCCCTGTCTTTCTGTTTACTGTTCTTTTTGTAGACACTGCCTGGCCCTCCCTTCTCAGCCTAGACCATTTCTACTCATGTTTCGAGACCCAGCTCAAATGTAACATCTTTGAAGTCTTTGCTGACTTCCCAAAGGTGAAGTTCCTTGTTCCCTCCTTTGTGCCTCCACAAGGCCTTTTACAGCCCCCCTGGCCCACTCCGGCATATTTGTTTATGTGTCCTTCTTCTACATTAAGGCTGTGAGTGCGGCTCTCAGGAACAAGAAGCACATAGTAGCTTTACTTAGCACAGAGCAGGGCACAAAGATGGCTCTCATTCAAGGATGGCTGAACAAATGAGCATTTGAGCATACATGCACTGAATTCATTTACTGGATCTGCACAGGACCCCACAGGAATGCTCATTAGGCAATGATTTGATATGGTATACGTGCTTCTTCCATACTGGTTTACCTGATTAGCGATTGCCTTGGTGTTGGCAAGCAGCAAGAAACCTGCTGGCAGGGACAGCCTGACAATGTACCAGTGCCTGGGAGGCCTCCTGGTACAGGCTATCAGCTTGGTTCCCACAGCCTGCAAATGTGAGCTAGAAAAGTGCTGCTCTCCACCCGCAGCCCTCCACTCTTATGTGCTTCCTTCTCAGGAAGTTGCCTAGCAGCATCATTTCGTACATTTGAAGAATTGAAAACTCACCCATCAGCACAGAGAGGAATGCCTATCGGACAGAGGTTGACCTGGCCTTGGCTTCCACAGAAGCTCCAGCTCAGTAGCCATGGCCTCTGGTTCTTCTGGTTTTGCTAATGGTGAGCTCGATGACTTTGGACATATCGGCTTATCTCACATTCCTTATCCCCCAAATGGGGAGAATAATGAAGATGTTGCATGCATTGAGTCAATAAGAAGCTTGACTGAGAGCCTTGTGGACAGGGAAAGCAGCAGCTGATGCTGGCAGAGCCTGCAGAGTTTTGTTGTTTTGGTTGTTTCTGTTGGTAAGTGTGAATCATTCTGCTTCAAGCCCAGATGTGCAGACCATGGAGAGGAAAGAGGAAGGACAGGTGAGCACCTCTGGCCCAGGCTGTAGCGGAACCAGTGCACACAGAAGAGGAAAGGATGGGATGGGAGGAGAGGGGATGGGATAGGAGGGGACAGGATGGAACTGGATGAGATGTTCAGCTGCTGGCTTGCCGACAGCTGGTCTCCTGCTCCCTGGTAGGGACCAGGAGCAACAAGCTCTGATGGCTATGTGTACTGGAGCAGCTTTGTATGGAAATAAAAAAAAACTAATGATAAAGTCAATGTGACACATCTTTAATGATACACATAATGATTATTGTGCTGTTATTGTAATTAGGCATAATGGTAAGCAGCTTCCAGGAATGACTATAATTATGATTCCTTTTACACAGCTGAACCAAATATTTCTGAGGTCAGTCAGGATGGGGGTGGGGAGTGGGGGTGTCTGGACAAGAGAGAAGAAAGCTAGTTGCAAGGCATTTCTCTGATTCACCTTTTTCTCCCCTCCCCATCCCACTCTGAGGTTACAGTCCCTATACACCTTATTGGGGAACAAAGATCTGATGAGGGCTTTAGATGGCTAGTCCCTTCCTCTAGCCAGGGATAGGCCATCCTGAAGCTCCTAGTGTTAGGAAATCTGGGATGCTCAGAGGGGCTTTGGGCTGATTAGTCCTCACTTTTCTATGAGGCCTGAAATTCTACCAAGTGGCCTTAAACCTAAAAAGTATATGCCTAATGTGTGGACCATGTATGGATCCTTATTTGAACAAATCCATGCAGAAAGTATTTCTGAGACAACTGGGTGAAATTCAACAGTGACTGGTATCAGATGATATTAAGGAATTACTAATTTTGTTGAGTTTGATATTGGCATTATAGTTATGTTAAGAAAAGGTTCTCATCTGTTGGAGAAACATATTGAAATATTTACAGGCCAGCAATTGTGGAATAGTATGGTACCAGGGATTTGCTTTAAAATACTTCAAGAAAAAGTGGGGGAATAGAAGAAATAAGAATGGCAGAACATTGATAATTGTTGAAGCTGGGTGATAGGTATGGGGTGGGGTTCATTATACTCTTCTCTCTGCTGTGTATATGTTTGAATGTTCCCATAACAAAATGTTAAAAAAAAAGTAGTATACTCTAGACTGCTCTGGCAAGGATTCATGCATTAGTGAAAATTAGTTTGATCATGCTAACAACACACAGCAGATACAGCAGGTGCAGGCAACTATCAGGAATGAGATTTTGGACAGGCAGAGCCAGGAGAGCAGGCAGATCTATGTTGGAACATGGGCCACTGTCAGGGAGTATGAAGTTCTGGAAGGGGTGGAGAAATATGTGCAAGGGAATAGGGAATTTGATTGGTTAGAGGACAGTCTGAAAGTTCTGGGAGAGAAGGCAGGAAGTGAAAGAAGAGGCGATACAGTGTAATAGGTGTTCATGTCCTTGTGTTAGGTCCTGTAACTTGTCTGTAAGCTCCTGGGAGTTGGGCCTGTATCTTAGTGTTCTTTGTCTTCCCTTCAGCTCCTAGGACATTAGTTTATTTATTTTATTTCACTCATTCATTTATTTAAGAATGTTTATTGGGTGCCTACTATAGCCAGACAATACAAATGTGTGCATATGATAGGCAAAGGAGATAGAGCAGTGAACAAAACAAAGCCCTTGACCTCAGGGAGCTCACATTCCAGTGGGAAGAGACAGTAAATCAGCAACAAGGATATATGTCAGATGGTGATAAATGTTTCAAAGAAAAATAATGTAGAGTAAGTTGGATCAGGAATGCTAGGTAGGTAGTTGCTCAGGACCAAACTCACATGTTACTTAGGCCCTTGTAAGCTTTTCAAGGTTTCCCTGCAGCCTGACTTTTAGTCACGTTGGACCCCATCCCTGGGTTTCACCAAGAGCTCCTGGGCCCTTCAGACTGTATATATACTTTATCCTCATTCTGGACTTAACTGTCCCCTCCTACACCTGGTTAATCCACATTCTTCTCTAGGTACCAGTTCCTTCAGGAATCTTTCAGAGGTCCTTCCTTCCCATATCCACATTATCCTCTGTGTCTTCTCTACTTCCACATTACCCTTGCATGAATTACTACTGCAGTACTTTCCATCTGGATTATAATTCTCTTCCTGACTAGACTTTGAGATCTTTGAGGATAGAGAGTATGTCTTTTTATATCCATATAGCACAGGGCTTAGAACACAGTAGGGATCATTACATGCTTAATGAATAATTGAATGGATGGGTGGATAAAAGAATGAATATGCTCCATAGCAGAACATTGGAGACTTGGGAAGCATCTTTACCTTAAATCAAATGCTGGGGAAGGAGAGGTGCTAGTGTGTGCTCAGACACCATAGGGAGAAGTGGAATCAGTATACTTGGATATGTATTGAACTCAATGATGATGATGATGATGATGATGATGATGATGATGCAGGGATTGTGCAGGGATTCCTTGCAGGGATTGTGGAGCCCGACCACCTGGGTTTTAATTTTGGCTTTACCATTTGATAGCTGTGTGGTTTGGGGCAGGTTACTTACACTACCTGTGCCTCAGTTTTCTTATCTGGAAAATGGAGATGATGACAACACTATGTTTTAAAATGAGATAAAGTTCTGCAAAGCACTTAGAATAGTATCTGGCATACAGTAAGAGGTATATAAGGGTTTGCTATTATTATTTATGGCTGTGAGCCAGTGACTGTGCTAAATGATTATTTCACCACAAGCCAGTGCTAGGCCCTAGGGAAAGAATCCTATCATGGAGTTTATATTTGATCTAACCTTATTCTCACACAATGTAAGGGAGGTCCTGTACATATCTGCATTATAGAAAGAAGAAAAGTGAGGCTTAAAGCTGTTAAGTAACTTGTCCAAGATCACAGAGCTCATGGTTGAATATTAGGATTCTATCTCTGATCTGTATGACTAAAAACCATTTCCTTAGACCAGGGATTGGCAAATGATGGCCTACAGCCAAAATCTGTAGGCTATAATTCACCTTGAGGCTATAATTCACCTTTTTAGAATACACATTTCAGATATTCACAAGTAGTCTATTTACAACATTGTGCAACGATCACCAGTAATTCTAGAATGTTTTCATCACTCCTGAAAAAATTTCCATACCCATTAAGCATTCATTTCTCCTTCCCCTAGTCCCTAGCAACCACTAATCTGTCTGTATGGATTTATCTGTTCTGGCCATTTAATATAAATGGAATCATATAGGGGCACCCTAGGTGGCTCAGTAGGTTAGGTGTCTAACTCTTGATCTCAGCTCAGGTCTTGATCTCAGGGTCATGAGTTTGAGCCCTGCTTTGGACTCTGCACTGGGTGTGGAGCCTACTTAAAAACAAAATAAATGGAATCATATAATATGTAGTCTTTTGTATCTGGCTTCTTTCACTTAACATGATGTTTTCAGGATTCATCCATGTTGTAGCATGTGTCAGTACTTTGTTCCTTTTTATGGCTGAATAATATTCCATGGTTTAGATATACCACATTTTATTCATCCATTCATCAGTTGATAAACATTGGGGCTCTTTCTACTTTTTGGCTATTACAAATAATGCTGCTATGATATTTTATGTATAAGTTTTTGTATAAACATACATGGTTACACCTCTAAAAGTAAAATTTCTGGGTCATTTGGTAACTTTAACTTTTTGAAGAACTTCCAGGCTGTTTTCCAAAGAGGCTACATTCCCACTGGTAACAAATGAGGGTTCCAATTTCTCCACATCCTTGTTAACACTTGCTATTGTCTTTTTGCTTATAGTTATCCTAGTAAAAGTGGCATCTCATAGTAGTTCTGATTTGCATTTCTTTAGTGACTAGTGATGTTGAACATTTCCTCATTTGTTTATTGGCCATTTGTATGTCTTCTTTGCAAAAATGTTGATTCACATACTTTCACCCATTTTTAATTTGGGTTACTTTGTTTTTTGAGTATTGAGTTGTAAGAGTTTTTAAAATGTATTCTGGATACAAGTCTTATCAGATATATGATTTTCAAGTATTTTCTCTCCTCTGGTGGGTTATTTTTTCACTTTCTTGATAATGTTCTTAGAAGCACAGAATTATTTAATTTTGATGAAGTCCAATATATCTATTTTTTTCTTGTGGTAAGAGTACAATTTATCTGTTTTTTTTTCTTTGGTAGCTTGGGCATTTGGTGTCATATTGAAGAAATGAATTCAAGGTTATAAAGATTTACACCTACATTTCTTTTTTTTTAATTTTTTTTCAACGTTTATTTATTTTTGGGACAGAGAGAGACAGAGCATGAACGGGGGAGGGGCAGAGAGAGAGGGAGACACAGAATCGGAAACAGGCTCCAGGCTCTGAGCCATCAGCCCAGAGCCGGATGCGGGGCTCGAACTCACGGACTGCGAGATCATGACCTGGCTGAAGGCGGACGCTTAACCCACTGCACCACCCAGGCGCCCCACACCCACATTTCTTCTAAGAGTATTATAGTTCTGGCTTTCACATTTAGGTCTTTACCCCATCTTGACTTAATTTTTTGAATATGATGTGAGGCAAGGGTCCAACTTCATTCTTTTGCATGTGGATATTCAGTTGCCCCAGCAGCATTTGTTGTAAAGACTAATCTTTTCTCATTGAATTGTCTTGGTACTCGTGTCAAAAATCAATTGGCCATAGATGTATGGGTTTATTTTGGGACACATTTCTACTCCATTAATCTATATGTCTCTCTGTAGGCCAGCACCACTGTCTTGACTCCAACTTTGTTCTTATTTTTGGTTAGGATTGTTTTAGATATTCTGGGTTTCTTGCATTTCCATATGAATTTTAGGATCAGTTTGTTAGTTTCTCAAAAAAGAAACTACCTGGGATTTTGATAGGGCTTATGTTGAATTGGTAGATCAATTCAGGTGCATTGCTATCTTAAGAATATTAAGTCTTCCAGTCCATAAACACAAGATATCTTTCTATACAACGGTGTCCTGTAGTTTTCAGTGTACAAGTCTTGTACTTCTTCTGTTTGATTTATTTATAAGTATTTCATTCTTTTCGATGCTATTGGAATATGAATTGTTATATTTTTTTCAGTTTGCTTGCTTGCTTATTTATTTATTTATTTATTTATTTATTTGAGAGAGCTAGAGAGCAAGCAGGAAAGGGGCAGAGAGAGAGAGAGAGAAGGAGACAGAGAATCTCAAGCAGGCTCTGCTGACAGCTGTCAGCTGTCAGCACAGAGCCTGACGTGGGGCTTGAACTCACAAACCACGAGATCATGACCTGAGCTGAAGTTGGACGCTCAACTGACTGAGCCACCCAGGCGCCCCAAAAAACACATAATTTTTAAGAGCAGTTTTAGTTTCACAGCAAAAGTGAGAGGAAGGTACAGAGATTTCCCATGTACCCTTTGCCTCCACACATACACAGCTTCCCTCATTGTCATCATCCCCTAACAGAGTTGTACATATGTTATAACTGATAAGACCTACATTGTTATCACCTAGTGTCCATAGTTTACTGTAGGGTTCACATTCTATAGGTTTTGACAAGTGTAACATGACATATATTCATCATTATAGTATCATACAGAGTATTTTCACTGCCCTAAAAATCCTCTGTGCTCTGCCTATTCATTTCTCCCCCATCCTCAACTCCTGATGTTTTTATGGTCTCTATAGTTTTTCCTTTTCCAGAATGTCATATAGTTGGAATCATACAGTATGTAGCCATTTTAGACTGCTTCTTTCACTTGGTAATATACATTTAAGGTTCCTCCAAGTCTTTTCATGATTTGATAGCTCATTTCTTTTTGTACCGAATAATATTCCATTGTCTGGATGTACCACAGTTTTTTTTATCCATTCATCTACTGAAAGACATCTTGGTTGCTTCCAAGTTTTGGCAATTATGAATAAAACTGCTCTAGACATCTGTGCACAGGTTTCTGTGTGGACATAAGTTTTCAATTCCTTTTGGTAAATGCCAAGGAGTTTTGTAAGAAACTGTCAAACTGTCTTCCAAAGTGGCTGTACCGTTTTACATTCCCACCAGCAATGAATGAAATTTCCTGTTGCTCCACACCCTCTCTAGCATTTGGTGTTGTCAGTGTTCTGGATTTTGGGATGCATTTTTGGCTCCAATAAATTTTTTTTTGTGTGGATACCTTAGGATTTTCTATATAAAAAATAATATAATTTGCAAATAGCAGTAGCTTTACTTTTTTCTTTCACATATGGATGCCTTTTATTTCTTTTTCCCCAATTGCCCTGGCTATAACCTCTAGAACATTGAATAGAAGTAGCAAGAGTGGACATCCTTGTCTTGTTCCTTATCTTAGGAGGAAAGTTTTCCATCTTTCACCATTAAGTATGATATTAGATGTAGATTTTTAAGATACCTTTTATCAGGTTGAAGAAGTTCCTTTTTATTTCTAATTTGAGTGTTTTTTTATGATGAAAGGGTCTAAGATTTTGTCAAATGATTTTTGTGTGTGTCCACTGAGGTTATCACAGATTTTTAAAAGATTTATTCTATAGATATGTTATATTTCATTATTTAATTTTCAGATGTGACAACTTTGCATTTCTGGAATAAATTATACTTGGTCATGATATATGATCCTTTTTATATGTTGCTGGATTTGGTTTGTTAGTATTTTGTTGAGGGTTTTTATGTCTATATTCATAAGAGATATTATTCTGTAGCTTTCTTTCCTTGTGGTATTTTTGTTAATTTGGTATCAGGGTGATACTGGCCTCATAGAATGCATTGGGAAGTGTTACCTCCTCTTCCATTTTTTTTAAATGAAGGATTGGTGCTAAGTCCTTAAATCCTTTGTAAAATTAACCAGTAAAACCATATGTACCTGGAGTTTTTCTTTGTGTGATTAAAAAATCTCTTTTAGGGGCGCCTGGGTGGCGCAGTCGGTTAAGCGTCCGACTTCAGCCAGGTCACGATCTCGCGGTCCATGAGTTCGAGCCCCGCGTCAGGCTCTGGGCTGATGGCTCGGAGCCTGGAGCCTGTTTCTGATTCTGTGTCTCCCTCTCTCTCTGCCCCTCCCCCGTTCATGCTCTGTCTCTCTGTCCCAAAAATAAATAAAAAACGTTGAAAAAAAAAAAATCTCTTTTATTTGTTATAGGTCTATTCAGGTTTCCTATTTTTTTCTTGAGTTAGTTTCTGTGGTATGTGACTTTCTAGGAATATGTCCATTACATCTAGGTTATATAATTTGTTGTCATACAGTTGTTCACAGTATTCTCTCATCCTCCTTTTTATTTCTGTAAATTTTGTAGTCCCCATGCTCATTTCTGATTTTAATAATTTGAGTCTTCTCTATTTTTTCTTGGTCAGTCTACCAAATATTTGTCAATTTTGTTGAACTTTTCAAAGAATCTACTTTCAGTTTATTTGTTATTTTTATGTTTTATTTATTTTGGAGAGACAGACAGAATGCGAGCAGGGGAGGGGCAGAGAGAGAGGGAGGCACAGAATCTGAAGCAGGCTCCAGGGTCTGAGCTGTGAGCACAGAGTCGGACGTGGGGCTTGAACCCATGAATTGTGAGATCGTGACCTGAGCTAAAGGTGGACGCTCAACTGACTGAGCCACCCAGGTGCCCCTATTGATTTCTTTTTTAAAAAAATGATTATTTATTTTTGAGAAAGAGAGAGGTAGAGAAAGAGAGCAGGGCATGGACAGAGAGAGAAAAAGAGAGAATCTCACACAGGCTCTGCACTGTTAGATATGAAGCTTGAACTCAATGAACCACGAGATTGTGACCTGAGCTGAAATCAAGAGTCCAATGCTTAACCGATTGAGCCACCAAGGCGCCTCTTTTTATTGATTTCTAATTTCATTCCTTCCCATCTAATTTCATTCCAAAGTACTTTGTATGATTTCAACCCTTTTAAATTTATTGAGACTTATTTTGTGGTCTAACATATGTTCTGTCCTGGAAAATGTTCCATGTGCACTTCTGTATTCTGCTGTTGTTGGGTGATGTGTTCTATATGTGCCTGTTAGGTCCAGTTGGTTTAGTGTTGTTCAAGTATTTGATTTCCTTGTTGATCCTTTGTTTAGTTGTTTCTAGTTGTTTTGTCTAGTTGAAAATGGAGTATTGATGTCTCCAACTATTATTGCTGAATCATTTGTTGCTTCCTTTAATCCTTCAGTTTTTACTTCATTATTTTGGGGCTCTGCTATTAGGGGCATATATATATTTATAATTGTTACATTTTCCTGATGCCTGAGACTTTTGCCATCATAAAATGTCCTTTATTGTCTTTAGTAACAATTTTTGTTTTATAACCCATTTAGTCTAATATTAGTATGGCCACTCGGCTGTCTTTAGTTATTGTGTGCATGATGTATCTTTGACCATCTTCTTACTTTCAACCTGTGTGTAACTTTGATGTGTTTCTCTTATCAACAATATATAGTTAGATAATGTTTTATAAATCCATCTTGCCAATCTCTGACTTCATTGAACTGGTTGATTCACTTACATTTAATGCAGTTACTGCTAAGGCATGGTTTATGCATGCCATTGCTATTTGTTTTCTACATTTTATGCTTTTTTGTTTCTCTATTCTTCCATTACTGTCTTCTTTTTAAAATGAAATACATATCTTCTAGTGTGCCATTTTAATTTTCCTGTTGTTATTTTAAATAGATTAAATGTATTATATATAAGTGTGTGTGTGTGTGTGTGTGAGTGTGCTGTTTTTTCTTAGTGTTTGACCTGGGGATTACAATTAACATCCTAACTTTTAATAATCTAGTTTGATTTAATACCAACTTAATTTCAGTATTATATAAATACTTTGCTATTATACCATTCCATTCTCACACTGCTCCTTTATGCTATTATTATCATATAAATGACATCTTTATATATTGTGTACTCATTAAAAGCAGATTTATAATTATTGCTATACACAGTTGCTTTTAAAATCATATAAGAGAAAAAGTTACAAATCAAAATACATTGTACTTTTATATTTACCTATGTGGTGATTTTTACTGGTGGTCTTTATTTTCCATATAGATTCAAATTACTGTCTGGTGTCTTTTCATTTCAGCCTTCAGGATTCCTGTTAATATTTCTTATAGGACAGATTTGGTATTTTGTGTAGCATTAAATTCTCTCAGTGTTTATCTGTGGAATGTCTTAATTTCCCCTTCATTTAAAATTTTTAAATGTTTATTTATTTATTTTTAGAGAGACAGAGCACAAGCAGGGGAGGGGCAGAGAGAGAGAGGTAGGGAGAATCCCAAGCAGGCTCCACACTGTCGTCAGTGCAGAGCCTGATGTGGGGCTTGATCCTGTGAACCACGAGATCATGACCTGAACTGAAATCAAGAGCTGGATGCTTAACCAACTGAACCACCCAGGTGCCCCTCCCCTTCATTTGTGATGAATAGTTTTGCCAGATATAGAATTCTTGTTGATGGCTTTTTTTTTTCTTTTAGTACTTTGAATATCTGGCCTCCATGATTTTTCATCAGAAGTTAGCTGTTAATCATATTGAGGACTCCTTGTACATGATGAGTTTTCTTTTGCTGCTTTCAAGTTCTCTCTTTGTCTTTTGGCAGTTATGATGTATTTCAGAGTGGATATCTCTGAGCTTAGTCTACTTCATATTTGTTGAGCTTCTTGGGTTCATCGATTAACATCTTTGGAAGTTTTGGGCCATTATTTCTTCAAATATTTCTCCTTTCCTTCTGGGATTCCTATTATTTATATTTTAGTACACTTGATAGTGCCAAACCAGTCTCTGAAGTTCTGTTCATTTTTATTTATTATTTTTATTTTCAACTCCTCAGACTGGATAATATCAATTGACCTGATTTCAAGTGTACTGATTCTGTCTTCTGCCTGCTCAAATCTGCTGAGCAACTCTAGTGAATCTTTCATTTCATTTATTGCACTTTTCAACTTCAGAATTTGTATTTGTATTTGTGTTTTATTTTATAATTTTTGTCTATTGATATTCTTTGGTGAGAAACTGTTCTCATATTGTTCTCATATTTTTGTACATATTTAAAATAGCTGATTGGGGCGCCTGGGTGGCTCAGTCGGTTGGGCGTCCGACTTCGGCTCAGGTCATGATCTCGCAGTTCGTGAGTTCAGGCCCCGTGTCGGGCTCTGTGCTGACGGCTCAGAACCTGGAGCCTGTTTCAGATTCTGTGTCTGCCTCTCTCTCCCTGACCCTCCCCCGTTCATGCTCTGTCTCTCTATGTCTAAAAATAAATAAATGTTAAAAAAAAATAGCTGATTTAAAGTCCTTGTCTAGTAAGTCCAACATGTAGACGTTCTTGGGTTCAGTTTATGTTGAGTAATGTTATCCAGTGTATTGACCATACTTTCTTATTTCTTTATATATCTTTTAAATTTTGTTGAAAAGTAGACATTTAACTCTGGAAATCAGATTCTCTCCCTGCCCAGGGCTTGTGGTTGTTGCTGGTGGTATTTATTTGTTTAATGACTTTTCCAAATTAATTCTATAAAGTTTGTATTCTTTGTAATGTGTGGCCACTGAAATGTCCACTTGCTTAACTTAATATTCAGCCAATGGTTGGACAGAGATGTTCTGAAATGCCTGCAAGTCTCCCAGTCTTTGCCAAGAGGTTCTGTGTGCATGTTGGAGGCACACCCTCAACATTTAGCCAGACAGTGCATCACTCTGTCTTAGCACTTCACTTGTGCAGAGCTTGAAGGTCAGCCAGAGGCCTTTCTCAGGTCTTTTCTGAGCACGCACACATCCCTAGCATACACACAGTTCTGTGCATGCGTGTGCCCCCCTAGATTCCCAGGAATATGGTGAAGCCTTTCAAAGCCCCTATGGACATCTCGTTCCCTAGCTTTTTCTAAGCCTTTTGGTTAGCCTAATGTTTTCCCAAACTGTTATCTACTGTCTCATACAGCTATGCAGTTAATCAATCATTTGCATCTAATTGTTTTTGACAAATGCCTCAGGGAAAAAGTTTTTCACACCAAATAAGCTCTTGAGTCAGGTCTAATGAAAAAAGTCTTGCAAGGGGTGTCTTCTAGGGAACAACCAGACAGGTCAAATAATTCTCTGGGAATGAGGCTTTGAAGGAGCTCCAACACTGTTCAGCTCCCTCTGGTGGCTGCTAGGCCTCTCTGTTTTTCACCATTATTGTGGACTGTTGGTTTTCATGGCTACCACCTCTACCTGTTTTTGTAAATAAAGTTTTATTGTAATCCAGCAACACTTATTTTTTTATGTATTGTCTGTGGCTGCTTTTGTGCTCACAACGGTAGAGGTAAAAAGTAGGACAGGGGCCTTATGGCCTGAAAAGTCCAAAATATTTAGTATTTGGTCCTTCACTTAAGTTTTCAACACCTACTCTAGACTAGTGCCGATTAGTAGAAATATAATGTGAGCCATATATGTGAATATTGAAAATATTTTGAGTAGCCACATTAAAAAGTAAAGAGAAGCAGGTGAATTTAATTTTAAGAATATGTTTTTAACCCACTATATTCAAAATATTATCATGTTAACATATAACCAATATAAAACCATTAATGGGATATTTTACATGTTTTAATTAAGTCTTTGAAATCTGATGTCTATTTTATACTTATAGCACATCTCAACTTGGACCGGCACAGTCCATGTGCTAGTGGTTACCATATTGAGCAACACAGTTCTAGATCCTTGTTATTCAAAGTGTAGTTCCTGGACCAGCAACGTTGTATCACCTGGAAGCTTACAAGAAAGGCACAATCTCTGGTTCCACCCTGGATTTACTGAATCAGAATTTGAATTTAACAGGCCCTAGGTAATTCACATGCATATTGAAGTTTGAGAAGTAAAGCTCTATACCACTTTGCTATTTTACCTTTCTTTGGGATAAAGACCCAGTGTACCTAAGGTATTCTTCTAATATAAAATATAACCCTCTGGTTAACTTGTCATTCTGTTCACTAGATCATAGTTGAATTGTCTGAAAATCAGTCAAGTAAAGTGACTGTGTGCCAGACACTACAGTGTCTAGGCACTGTGGGATTTGCTATATGGAAAAGGACATGCTTCCTGCTTTCAGGGAACCTACAACTGCCAAAGGATGCCTGAAGAATAATACTCTACACAAGAAGTCCAGTCTTCCTCCCCACTAAATCCTCTCAATAACTTCTCCATCTCAAATGTAAATGTGGCAACTAGGCACTGGATTGCTCAAGCAGGCATTCAACTCAAGAGGTTCATGGGACAGAAACAAAAGTTTCACTCCATTTGAAATTGGCTCACAGTAATGGTCTGAAGCAAACACTCAGGCTTTAGGACATGAACTCAATGGGTTCTTCTGGAAGGGTAGAAACCCTGTGTTTGTATAACAGGAAAGTTATAACATTCATTATGCTCAGATTCAGGAACTGTGCACCCAAGTCAAGAGAACCTGACAGTCTGATTTCCAGGTTCCAGTGACTTACAATAGGAATTCCTATTTAAAGCAAAGAAAATAAGAAATGAGGAAGTGCCAGTCCTTGTTTCTCTGTGTAGGTGTTGACAAGCTATTAAATCATTAGGTTGTCCTTTGCCAGAAGCAGCAGAATAAATCTTGGAAGTTGACAAATGGTCAGCAGCTCTGTGTGTGCCTGCACACTCAGAAGCACACACAAAGGGCACACTGTTTCCCTTGGTTTATCTCCTGGCTGTGTAAATATTTCATCTGAAATTTGGATTGGACTCTGAGCTAGTTTCCCACCAAGCTGATGGTTTTTTAATCTGCTTTCGTCAGCCTACAATAAACTGTCCAACCTGTCTGCACAGTGCAGTGTAGTACCCTGCCCACTGGCAAACAGAACAAATGGAACCAGGAGATCCCCGACATACTTTTCTCAGATGTCTGAAGATGAGGAATTGCACCCAAGCTCTGCCCAAGCGAGAAATATAAGCTATGAGGCACTTGCCTCATCCCGTTATACCAGCACACATGAGCCCTTCTCAGACTAGACCACTGCCAGCAAGAGGTCACAACACATAACTTGGGCCTGCCATCCTATTAAGACAGATCTTTGGCTCAGCATAATTTTGCCACTGCTAAAGATGAGGATGGCTGTAATCTCATTCATCCTGGGTTGTATTCATGCTGGCTTCCTTTCAGTTTCAGATGAATTCCTTTAGTTGTCCAAAATGTAGGAAATACTGCGATGACTTAAACCACAAATTACTGGCTCAGAAAGCTCCTATACGGTAATAAAAAGCAAAAAAAAAAAAAATACTGATATATGCTGCAATGTGATGACCGTTGAAAACATTACGCTAAGTGAAAGAAGCCAGTGATAAAAGACCACATACTGTAGAATTCCATTCATATGAAATATCCAGAACAGGCAAATCTATAGAAATAGAAAATAGATTAGTTGTCACCAGGGTTGAGGGGGGAGAGGAATGGAGACTGACTGCTACTGGGTATGGGATTTCTTCTAGAGGGGGATGAAAATGTTCTGGAATTAGTGGCAATGATTGCACAACTTTGTGAATATACTAAATACCTGAGTTGCACACTTCAAATGGGAGATTTTTATGGTATGAGAATTATATATTGATAAAACTGTTTCCAAAAAATTAAGGGTCATTCAATGTTCCCTTCCCTGCTCCCTGCCAAAAGCTCCTAAATATCAATTTAGGAGAGAATCAGCTTTGCTATTTCGTATTCTACTTATAGGAGAAAAAAGCAAAAGAAAGGCATGCAAAACTGGTACTAGGAAAGTTATAGGCTCAGAATAATCTACTGCTATAGTCTTCTACCATTCACTCATCCATCCAGCCATTCAATCATTCATTGAAAGTCTGCTACATACTGGGGGTTGAGGATAAAACACGAATAGACCCTGCCCTTTCTATTAGGAGCTTATTATAATAATTTTCTTTTTTTTTAATTTTTGGTGTTTATTTATTTTTGAGACAGAGAGAGACAGAACGTGAGAGGGGGAGGGGCAGAGAGGGAGGGAGACACAGAATTTGAAGCAGGCTCCAGGCTCTGAGCTGTCAGCACAGAACCTGACACAGGGCTCGAACTCACAAACTGTGAGATCATGACCTGAGCCAAAGTCAGATGCTTAACCGACTGAGCCACCAGGCGCCCCGATAATAATTTTCTTAACATGGATGCTGAGGTACTCTATTCATGAATTGCCTTTTGAATAATCAAAAGTTATAATATGCTAATTATAATGTTACTGTTATTCATATTCCACTTTTTTTGAAATTGGGGATTCATGGATGATACCTTCTTTAATTTTCAATACCTGAAGTGTAAACTATACTAGATAATTTACAGTAATAGTAAAGCAAAATATTTAAAAAGCAAGGAAGGATGCAAACTTCCTATTTCCCCAAGATGTTGTAAGCAAGACTTACTTAATGAATAACCAAACCACAAAGGTGACAGCATGTATTTTAAGGTTTCTTCCTTTAAAAGGAATTGCTTTGGGGTGCCTGGGTGGCTCAGTCAGTTAAGCAGCCAACTTCAGCTCAGGTCATGATCTCAGAGTTTGTGGGTTTGAGCTCCATGTCCAGCTCTGTGCTGACAGTTCAGAGCCTGGAGCCTGCTTTGGATTCTGTCTCCCATTCTCTCTGACCTGCCTCCGTTTCTGCTCTCTCTCTCTTTCTCTCTCTCAAAAATAAACAAACATAAAAAAAACTATAAAAGGAATTGCTTTTGTGAACCCATAGGATTTATTAAGAGGTCATCTTTTCCTTTTTATCTCAATGTAAATGAAGATGTATATCTACTGGTAGTACTTCCAGTGTTAGTGTGGTGAAAGCTGATTCAAAGGAACCCAATGGTTCATTTCTTCAGGCAGTGTGTTGTACGGAGAAATAACATTTGATCTTTGGAGTCAGGCAGGCCTGGGTTCAAATTCTAGCTCACACTTTAAATTCAGGGCTTTATCATCTCTTACCAGCTTCTGAACTGTTCTTCCTATCTCTCAAAATCATCCTTTGTGCAGCAGCCCCTAACACAAATTGGATTGGGGCGCCTAGGTGGTTCAGTCAGTTAAGTGTCCAACTCTTGATTTCAGCTCAGGTCATGATTTCATGGTTTGTGGGACTGAGCTCCAAGTCAGGCCCCATGATGAGTGTGGAGCCTGCTTAGGATTCTCTCTTCCTCTCCCTCTGCCTCTCCCCCACTCACTCTCTCTCTCTCTCTCTCAAAATAAGTAAATAAACATTAAAACATTAAAAAATAAACACTAAAAAATTCAAGTTGGGTGTTCTCACTCCTTTACTGTAAATGCTTTAGTAACACTACATCTTTGATTGGAGGGTCTGAGCTCCTTAGCATGACTCATAAAACATTGGCTCCATAGCTTGGCCCTATCACACCTTTTTAACCACATCTCTTACCATACTCCCCCTTACATTTTACACATAATTGTAGTTGCAGGCACACACACACACACACACACACACACACACACACCCCTCTACTGAGGCTGTTATGCCCTTCTAGAACCACTTTCCATCCTCCTATGTCTGAATACCTTTGAATCAGGTTTGCACTGGGGGTGGGACAGCAGCATAGCTGATGTTGTACCGGCTCTCCAGCCAGATGCCCTCATCTCGCTTCTTTCCCTTAACTTTGGAAGTTAGAATAAAGGCAGTTGAGGAGATACTGACAATAACTGTAAAAAGCCCACTAAATTCTAGCATAAGCTACTTTAAAAGTATCTTATTTAAAAAATCTGAGTAAGTGCTCGCTTCGGCAGCACATATACTAAAAAATCTGAGTAAATAATAGATGCATACAATATGAAATTCCAAAGGTAGAAAAGGATATTTAGTAAAAGAATAAATCTGACATGCCCTAGACACCCTGTTCCCTTAGCAGAGTTTTCCTGACTCTTTCAAGAGGTAGACTGCTTACATAAGCATAAAACTGCAATTTAACACAGTACGGTAACATACTGTGCAATGTTTTGTACTTGCTCTTTTCATTTAACCATATTATCTTGCAGATCCTTCCACAGGGTACTATATTTAACAAATCCTCTGCTGGTAAGCATTTAGATTGTTTCTAAACTTTTATAAAGCTACTTCTTAAGACCTCTTTCACTATTCTTGGAGTGAACCTGCTCACCAGAAGGGAAATTCTTTTTTTAATCTCAATTCCTTTATATTTTGTTTCATTAAAAAAATCAATTGACTGTGATTTTGTTTTCTCATTACAAAGGTAATATATTTCATTTTTAGAAAATTTGAAAGATATAAAAAAACACACAAAAAGATCACTCAGATTTCTAGCACTAGCTAACATTTTGATGAACGTTCTTCTAGTATTTTTTTCTATTCACATATCTATACTTTACAAAAGGTCTACTATCATATTTGAGGGGGAAATATGTGATAAAATATAGTAAAAAAAGAATTATAGCTTACTATGTTTTAGTCACTAAAACACCTTAAAAGCCTTATTGCATTTAATGTACACAACAACATTAATAGGTATATGCTGTTCTCATTTTCCAGATAGGGAAACCAAGGCACAAAGAATTGCTCAGAGTCACACAGCTTAGGAAGTAATAGAGCTGGGATTTGAACCTATATCTATTGGGCCCCAGGTCATGCTTTTACTCACTGTGCTCACTGCCTCTGCCAGACTGCAATGTCTAGAAAAATTGAAAATGGATAAACCCTATGACCCGGAAATTACATTTGCAGCTCTGCTCTACAGAAACGTGCACATGTGCCAAAGGAGACAAGTATAAAAATGTTCACTCCAACAGACTGAATTCAGTCGCAAAAAATCCAGACTGATCCAAATGTTCATACAGATATGAATGGATAAATAAAACAGGATATCTACAAGAGATATTACAGAGCAGTTAAATGGACTGAAGTAGATCTATATGGATAGATCTCAAAAACATTGAATGAAAAAAGCAGGTTGCAAAATATGAACATTATGATACCATTTGTGTAGATAAATAAAAAAAAAACAAACCTAAGCCACTCACTTCCCTTCCCCATACCAAGTCTTATTTCTGATTACTGTGAACATGGGCTGGAAAGATACACATCAAATTCATGACAATGGATGCCTTTAGGGAGTCAGGAGCAGAATAGTACTGAGGATGAGGGTCACAGAATAGCCAACTTATCTATAATAATTTATTTATTTTTTAATAATAATTTATTTTTAAGAAAAGACATAAAGCTAAGATAAAATCTTAACCAATTTTAATTTTGAATAGTGGGAACATGTACATTTGTGATATTCTTCTCTGCTACCATACTGTATTTAGCAAATAATATTGGCTAATGTTTACTGAGCACTTACTGTGTACCAGGTACAGTTCTAAATGTTTCACACTGGTTGATTCATTGAATCCTTACAAACACCCTGTGAAGAGTATTAGCTCCATTTTACAGATGAGGAAATTGAAGCAGAGAGGTTAAATAACTTCCTGGGGTCATATAATTAGTAAGTGGTGGGTGTATCTGGCTTCAGGAAATGTGCTTTTACCCTATATCACCTTTACCCTTATAAAAATTTTCAAAAACCAAACAAAACAGCACAAAACCAAGCTCCTAAATGCTGAAGAAATGCAAAGTCGGGGAATGAACACAACTGTGCCATTGTTACCCTGCTGCCACTTTTTCTTTGTATTGCTGTATTAATCTGGGGGTCATGGTGAAGGCTACTCTGGAGCTGAGCTAGTGCTAGCTAAAAGTAAAACAGCAGGGACCTCGCTCTCTCTTGAGGGAATCAAAACCAAAACTCCACTCCCCCTCAAAAACAAAGCTAAACAAAACAAAATATCAGGCAGAGCAAAATGAGATAGGCCCAGTTGGGGGTATTGCAGGGCACACACTCAATTTGAGCTTGTGTGTGAACTGGAATTTGCAGGAGTTAGCTAAGCCTAGTTCCTAGACTACAAAAGGTTGGGCAGGGAGGAGCTGACAGCCAAGTAGGTAGAAAAATGAGACTGGGAGAAAAGAGGGTAACCCTTTGCTTCTTTCTAAGGTAGAAGTAAACAGGTATCTGGTGCTTGAGGAGTGGGGTAGTAAGATAAAAGGGAAGGATAAGGGGGGGGGGGATATTTCTGTAGTTCTTTTCCTGCTGTAGCCTTTGGTTTTAGTAGAGTAATTTGCCACCCCGCAGCCCCCAACTCCCTGAGGTCATCATCAAAGCAGCTCCCAGGCTCCAAGTAAGTAATAGACAATAAAACAGTGGGGTGGAAAGAGATGAAGACTGCCCTACTGGAAAGAGAGTCTGAAGAGCAATAGCCAATTGTTTGAGCAGCAGAAAAACATTGGGAGGCTATGCAGTGCAATGATGAAGAACTTAGATTCCAGAGCCAGCCTGCCTGGATTTCAATCCTGGTTCTGCCACTTATTTATTCTGCTAACTTTGGCAAGCCGTCTGTGAAATGGGGACAATAATTGAACTTTTGAAGAGATCATTGTTGAGCACCTAAAGCACTCAGAGCAGTGTCAGACACATAGTAATCACTCTGTGAGTGTTTGCCATTATTATTTATCATTATATCTGAGTACCTACTTGTTTCCAGGCACTGTGGTAGGAATTGGGAATGGAGAGAAGTATCAAGCATGGCTTTTGCCCTTGCATTTAATTTAGTTGGGGTAACAGATGAGGAAGAGAATTACAATGCAGTATGATAAGGTCTCAGATAATTCTATGTGTCAGGTACTATAGGATCTTAGAAAAAGAAGCAATTAACTATGGAGGGGAGGGATGGTGAGGGAGAACTTCACAGACAGATGACATGGGAATTGGAGCTTGAAGGAAGAGTAGGATTTCATCAGGCAGCCATGTGGGAGGAAGGACATCTTGGTAGAAGGAATAACTTGGTCAAGGCATGGCTAGAACCATGGTTCAAGAGGTAAGGAAGGTATAGTGAGAAAAATAGATTAGGGTCCAATCTAGGAGGATCCTGTGTACTCTGTTAAGAATTTTAGACTTGTAAGCTTTGGAAGGTTGTGTGTGTGTGTGTATTTGAAGCAGGAGCAGCATGATAAAAGTTGAATTGCTCAAAAATAACTGATATGAAGGATGGATTATGGATGGAACAACTGGAGGGAGGGAAACCAGTTGAGCTGCACTCATGGCCCCATCCCGAACCCCCACCTCCTCCTCCAGTGTTCCCTTTATCAATCAACAATTCACCCAGTTGCTCAAGAAAGAACTTTGAGGTCCTCCATGACACTTCCCTCTTTTTCACCCCTACATGTAATCTATCAATAAGCCTTGTTGGTTCTACCTCCAAGATGCGTTTGAAATCTAGATTACCACAACAGCCTCTTAACTGGTCACTCTATTACCACTGGTCTACTTTTCTCCAATCTACACAAATGCCAGAGTGATTAAACACACACACACACACACACACACACACACACACACACACACGTTAAGGACTGAACTGTGTCCCCCTTAAATTCATGTGTTAAATCCCTAACCCCCAATGTGACTATATTTAGAATAAAGAAGTAATTAAGGTTAAATGAGGTCATAACGGTAGAGCTCTCATCCCATAGGATTAGTGTCCCTATAAGAAGAGACATCTGAGCTTGCTTGCATACTGTCTCTCTCTTCCTCTTTTTTTCCCCCGTGCACATGTACTGAGGAAAGGCTATCTGAGGACACAGCAAGAAAGTGGCTGTCTATAAGCTAGGAAGAGAGGACTTTTCTAGAAACTGACTCTGCTGGACCTTGATCCGGGACAACTGGCCTCCAGAACTGGGAGGAAATAAATTCTCTCGTTTAAGCCACCCAGTCTTTGAAATTTTGTTATGACAGCCAGAGCAGACTAATATACACACACGTGCACATGCACACATGCATACACACACACACACACACCTGATTGTGGTTTTCCCTTGCTTAAAACCCTTTTTTAAAAAAAAAAATTTTTTTTTCAACGTTTATTTATTTTTGGGACAGAGAGAGACAGAGCATGAACGGGGGAGGGGCAGAGAGAGAGGGAGACACAGAATCGGAAACAGGCTCCAGGCTCTGAGCCATCAGCCCAGAGCCCGACGCGGGGCTCGAACTCACGGACCGCGAGATCGTGACCTGGCTGAAGTCAACGCTTAACCGACTGCGCCACCCAGGCGCCCCTAAAACCCTTTAATAGTTGCCTGTTACTTGGTGCTTGCAAGTCTACATCCTTGCCATGGCCTACAAGGTCCTGTAATAACTGGCTTCATGACTACCTCTCTAACCTCACCTCTTATCTCTAGATTTTCCAGCTCTGGCCTTACAGTCTCCTCTGCAGTTCTTCAAAGGAGTACTGCTTTATTCTCACAAGGGGCCTTCACACAGGGTGCTTCCTCAACCAGGAAAGCTCTTCTTCCAGGCTCTCTGCCTAGTGGCCTCCACTTGGCCTTCAGAGCTCAACATTAATTTCACTGCAGTCTTCCTGATGCTTCCCCAGATTAGGGCACCTTTCCATATCATATACTTTCAACTTCCTCTACTACTACTTGGTAGCACTCATCTTGGTTGTATTCAAATAATTAATTTGGTCATTGAATTGCTTAATGCTGTCCCCTGACTAAAATGTAAGCACTTAAGTGCAGGATTCATGTCAGCCTTTTAACTATTGAATTCTTGAGTGTGTGCAACAGAGTAAGCACACACTACTTGTATGAATGAATGAGTGAATGAGTCTATTGCAATGGTCCAGGCAAGAGCTGATGTAGGTATAAATCAAAGCAGTGACACTATGGTGACTAGAATACAAGTTATAACTTGTTTCCCCCCCAAAAGCTTTAATGACTATATTATGCACTACATATTTTATTTTTTTAATTTATTTTTAAAAAATGTTTATTTTTGAGAGGCAGGGAGGGAAGGGCACAGAGAGAGGGGGGCAAAAGATCCAAAGTGCATTCCGTGCTGACTACAAAGAGCCAAATGCAGGGCTTGAACTCACAAACCATGAGATCATGGCCTGAGCTGAAGTTGGATGCCCAAACCACTTGAGCCATCCAGGTGCCCCTGTATTATGTATTTTAAAATGTTAGTAGTGTCAGCAAAAAAATTTAATTAAGGAAAGAAAAGTCATCTTCTCATGGCCATTACATGAGAAGTTAGACAGTGCTATGGACTGAATTGTGTCCTCCCTCAAATTCATATGTCTAACCTGTCGTGTGACTGTACTTGGAGATGGGGTCTTTGGAAGATAATAAGGTTTATATGATGAGGTCATGAAGGTGAGGTCCTCATGATGGGATTAGTAATGTTATAAGAAGAAACATCAGAGAGCTTGCTCACTCTCTCTCTGTCTCCCTTTCATGTGAAGACAGAGAGAGAAGGCAGCTCTATACTAGCCAGGAAGAAAGCTTTCACCAGAAACTGATCATGCTGACATCTTGATCTTAGACTTGTAGCCTCCAGAACTGTGAGAAAATAAATTTCTGTTGTTTAAGCTAACCAGTTTATGGTATTTTGTTATGGAAGCCCAAGATGACTAATACATTTAGTTTTGGCTACAGATTATTCCTTGTTTATGTACTGTCTTGTGTAATTTTTTCTAATTGATTTTTTTTTTTTTGGGTATAGCTTCTGCCTACCCACTAGGCTAAAAGTTCCTAGAAGTCATAGATCATGCCCTTTAAATCATCAGAAGCACCTAGGAGCAAATAGGGCACATAGTGGTAGTCAGTAAATTCTTATAGAAGGAACAGATACAACTGATCATGGAGCCATGCTGGGTGCTCATAGCTACAAAGGATATTGAGACTCTAGAATTGGTGTCAGCATTGTCACAGATGTCCTAAGTGTCTCTAGACAAACTAGGATATTTCCTTCTTTCTATCCATTTGTTTCTCCAGATGTGGTGTTTCTTCCCTCCCTGATGGAGTTTTGGTGAGTGTTAAATATAATCCAGTATTTTCAGAACATTTGTTAGGAAGAAGAAAGACTAGGTTTTTGAGTCAGAAAGACCTAGGTTCAAAATATAGCCTTGTCACTTACTAATGCTGACTGGAGCACTGACCTTGTGCGAGGTGCTTCATACACATTGACTGATTCAATCTTCACAGCCACCCTGCAAAGTGCATATGAGGATCACTGTTTTAGGAATGAGAAAATAGAGCTTCTGAGACACTGGGTAAATTACCCAAGGTCCCACTGATAGAAGAATTCCAAACTGTTTTGCTCAAAGTCCACGTTCTCTCTATCATGCTACAGGCTCCAAAAGAGGATAAAGGTTAACATCTAGAAAGAATAAGTTCTAATGGATTTCACAAGACTCCATTCATCAGGGACAAAAGTTCTTGCCTTCCTTTGGGGAAACAGAAAGCTGCCATCCTAATATTTAAGCAATGTAAGGGCAGTTTGAATCAGATTTTCCAAAGGGACCATGACCTCAAAGAGATTATAAACCATTTTACTAGGTTGAGGGTACCATGGGGGCTGTCTTCTTTACTTCTGTATTCTTAGAACCTGCCACTGTGCCTGGCTCTAAGAGGCAGTCAATAATTATTTGTAAAAAGAATTTACCCAGTGAAATGCAGGGGCTGAAAGATAGTACATTCTGTGGCCGGGTGTGGTGGCCTTTATTTATTTATTTATTTATTTATTTATTTATTAATCTATTTATTTATTAAAAAATTAAAAAAAATGTTTATTTATTTTTGAGAGAGAGAGAGAGAGAGAGAGAGAGAGAGAGTGAGTGGGGGAGGGGCAGAGAGAGGGAGACACAGAATCTGAAGCAGGCTCCAGGCTCTGAGCTGTCAACACAGAGCCCTACGTGGGGCTCACGCTCACAATATGGAGATGGTGACCTGAGCTGAAGTTGGACGTTTAACTGACTGAGCCACCTAGGCGCCCCTCTTGTGGCCTTTAGAAAGGTATAGCTATAGAGTTTAGGCCTGAAAGAGCCAGTCATGTAGCTGCCACAGTTTGGAACTGAAGAAGTTTATTTCTGATACATTTTAGATTCACAATGAAACAAGATTCCCTGGTGGGAATTTTCCCAAAGACTGGATCCAAAAATGCAATGAAAGGGTTACAAGTGTCCTTGCATATGATTTGCAAATGGTTTATGTCTACCTACATTCTCTGTCATCTATTCCCTAGTGGTATTCAAGGCAAAAAATTTTTTACTGCCCCAAAGGTTATTGCATAATTTATAAAAATAGTAAAAATTTATCTTTTCTTTCTTAACAACAACAAAAAGAATAGGCAATACCATGTCATGCTGTCAAGGCCGTTCAATGCAGACTCTATTATTATTGCCATATAAAGTGTTTGATCAATCATATTTAGGTTCTACTATAAAAATAAAAATGTGAGGTGTACCCATCTATATTAGCCAGTATCACTAAAGTTCCCAGGACACCAACCCCTATTTCATCAACATGGGGACTATCCTGTTCAAATGGCACTTTTTAAAAATTTCAATTATATAGAGGCTTTCAGAGTAGAAACCAGTGTTACTGAGGATTTAAAGCAAGGGCAGTTGTCCTTCCTTGTAAACACATTAAGTTCCAGTGGCAGAGACATACTTCTTGAGAGTAGAGGAAGCTGGGGTGACAGAGAGCAGAACTGTGAACATTCATTTCTAAGTCATAGGCAGAAGTTTTGCTTTGTAAGCTGATCCTTGATAGAGTAGTAATTTATAAATGGAAAGAGATATGGGATTCATCATTCAGCAAGCATTTATTGAGAGCCTGCTATGTGCAAGACACCAGATAAGCATCACAGCTTAATAAGGAGAACTTTCAAATCTATCAGGTCTCTTATCATCATTACCTTAAAATATCATGTCCTATATTTAAAAATGGCATTGTAATCATGAGAGAAAAATCCAAACTCAACATTAGGACAACTTATATTTGTTCTCTCAAGTGATAGTAAGAAGAGCTTTCCAACATGCTTTAATGAGCTTTTGCAAATGCTGTTCCCTCTGCTTGGAATTCTCTTTCCTTCTATCCTGTCTGCCTGGTGAAATCTTACCCATCCTTTAGGATACAGCTCAAATATCATCTCCTTTGTGAGCCTTTCTGATGCCCTTCAGAGAGAATTAATCATTCATTTCCCTACACTCACAAAGCTCTTCACAAGAAACCTTTAGTCTCACACCCAATTGCAATTTTTTCTTTCTCACACTTTACTCTGAGCTCTATAAGTCAGGAAACACCTCTGATTCATCTTGGTATCCCCAGCTATATCTATATCTATATCTATATCTATATCTAATCAGTAGTCAGTAAATTATTAGTGAAATTCCTTGACCACTTCAAAAAATAGATCTAGTAACATGTTACAGAGAATGTTATAGAAACCTAACAAGGCTTTGTACACAGAATGTGCTTAATGAAGGTTTGCTGACTTTGTAGTAAAAATGGCACTTCTCTTAGGTAAAGACTATAGATAGCAATTCTTGCTAGCCCCTTCATGGCATCAGCCCTACACAGACAGACATCCTTGTGATGTTTCAGGCACTGAATGGTACACGTGCCCAAAACCATCACCCCAACTGGCTTGCCAGAGGGCATAAAATGTCTCATTATTATCCACTTCTTGGGGTTAAGGCATTTGTTACAGAAGTACTCTAAAGACAGGAAAAATACATCAGAAGCCACCAAAAATACTGCACCATTCATGCCTCTCTCCTTCCAACCACAATCTGTAGTCTAGAGAGAATTCAGAACACATGAACAGGTCCTTAAAAAAGTCAATATCGAGCACAATTTAGATTGTATCTTATAATTACAGTAGACAATCCCTGTCAGCTCAGAGTTACAAATTTTGGTGTTTGCAAAGTCTTGTGAAGCACAACTCTAAAGAAGGTAAAAAGATGGGTGAACGTTAGCATTTTCTTTGTATCAAAGCACTAAAAAATTATAAACTTTGGCTTTTAATCATAGGCATTTGCAGAATCCTACTATCTTTTTCTTGTTGCCAGACAGAAAAATTCTTTTTCTGTTCTGAAAAGGGATGTGTAGAAGAAAACCTATTTTGTACCTTGAAGTTTCTACATTCATGGGAAATACACCTATCTCATACACTTTCAGTATGGAATCACCAAATACTTTTTTTTTTGGCCAACGCAGGTACAGAATGGTCATTTACTCCCTTGTTAGCTGGAAACCAGTTAGATATAAACACAAGATTCCCTAAGCATTCTAGTTAAGAGTAATTGAGATGATCCTTCCCTAATTTTCAAAATCAGGATTTTTTTGACTCATCAATTACTTAGGGAGTTTTTATTCAGTGTCAGTTTAACAAATTAGATAGAATGTCAAAGCTAAAATCTGTTGAACATAGCTGGAACAAATAAGACTAGTCTTACTTTCAAATCATTGTTAGTGCTATTTGAACAGTAAAACAATCAAGAGTCCAGAGATAAGCAAAGTTCCTCAGCACAACCCTCTTCTATCTCTGTTAGCTTGGAGAGGGATGGGTGAAAGAAGAACAATGCCAACACAAATGGAATTGTACAGTGAAGAAAGAAAAGGAGGGCCAGAACAGTGGGTAAAAAGTTAACTTACTTCACTTAGACCACCATATTAAAACCAGATGTGTCGAAAATGTTGGATGAGAAAAACTGTTGTTACTGATAGCATGAACAAACCCTTTGTACTCTCCTTCCAAGATAGTATCATTACAGGGTGCAAGAAGTGTCATTTTGTTTCATTTCACATGTAGCACATTCTCAACAAGTTGAACCGTTTCTAATCGTATGTAATTAGATAGGTCTCGCTATGTCCCTCAGTTGAAGGATTTTATGAGCTGCCTTGTTCTGTCTCCCTTTGGGGACAGTTTCTTTGGGGTTGGAAACTACCACTTGCTAACATTTCTTCCCTTCTGGCACCTGTCAGCTGGATGGGCTCTGGGAAAAGGAGAATGGGGAGGGAAGGAGTGCAAAGTTCCTTCTCCCCTATGCCCTGGTATTAGAGCCATCTTTGTCTCTATGTAGGGATTACTCTGTTCTGGAAAGTGCTATTAAGTACACCCTCAAAATAAGCAATGGGCATATGGATGAATAGGAAGATGAAGTTCTTGTTTTTTCATTTAATTTATCACAAATTTCAAATTGTTTTGTTTATTAAAAGTAGAGCCTGGGTGAGGTGCTAGCCAGAGATGGATGTCCTTTAACACAGTCCAAGGATGCAAAGTGGATGTGGTTTGGCTCTTTGATCTTGCTGTCCAGTCACTCTGGGCAGAGCCCACCACTGTATGCAGTGGCTATGGCACAACTGCCTTCTCCTCATTTCAGGGCAGAGTCATGAGGAGTCATGAGATATTTGACACCTCAATCAAAGTCTACATAAACACGAGGGCTTTTACTTCAATGTAGAGTATGCAATAATAGTATGTTGAAATTTAGAGTTTTTCCTTCAAAAAGTCTTTAAAGCTATCCCCTGTACACAAAAAATTTCTTAGGGTCATTTCTTGACCATTCTGTGATGTCTTTGTGAGGTTGCTGACTGGCAAATGCACTTCATGTGTAGACTGGGGAATCCAAAATTAAGGCCGATTTATGCTTCCATTCTTTGGGACTTGTGCATGATTGATTATATGTAGTGCTTAACCTCTCATCACAAAATTCTGTGGTTTTTATCCAATAATGAGAAAAGACAACTGAAGGAGTGCGGTATACAACAAAAATGGATGAGTGACAGGGCCACCTGACATCCCCTAGTACTTTACAGTTTATAAATTGCTTTCAGAGTGGTTCTTTCATGGATAGGCAGTGTACACTCCTATTTCATCAAAGCAACTGGACTGCAGAAATAAGAGCCAGGGTGCTGGCACAGTCATGGAGGCCCTGGATTTCTCACGCTGGGGGTGGGGCAGTGTGTGGGTAAGCACTTTGCCTTCCAGGAATAGTACTTCTCTGCGACTCTTCTGTAGACTGATTGGAACAGAGATTAAGTTTAGGGTTCTCTTTGCATTCCATTTAGCAGTTTGCTCATGCTTTCACTGCAGATCGGGCTCAAGAATTCCTCTGCCAGCTGAGAATCTGAATGTTGCTTTGGCTGTAAGACAGTATCTTATTTATTCACATAAATCCCCTTCTTTTCTTGTCCCTGATTATTTTCATCCTAAAATGGAAAGGGGGGCAAATTATGTGGGCATTTGGGGACTGGACTGCAGCCACCTTTGGCAATCTTTATTAATCTTTGAGATTCTCACCAGCATTGACTACACAACAGTGACTCACCCAGAGTAACACATAGTCTCTCTTTCCTTTAGGAAAGCAGATCCTGAAAAGTGCTGCTAAGAAAAACAAAATAAAAAAAACCCCTATAGTTCAAGGGAAAGAAAATGTGCTAAGAGCAAAATATTGCTTTAAACAAGCCTAGAAGACTTCGAAGAAGGAGAGGGTGACCGTCTGCAAGTGATGAGAAGGTGGCTTGTATATTTTGCATTTCCTTTCCAGTTCCAAATTTGAGACTTAAACATCTTTTGGCCAAAGGAAGTTATGACAGGAGGAAGTTAGGTTGCCTTAGCCCCAACTCACAGCTTGAAACTTCCCAGGAGCTCAGAGAGCTTTGCAGCTCAGCACCCCTGGCCAGAGGGGTGGAAGGGAGACCAACAGTGGGAAGGAATAAAAGTGAGAAGCAGCTGGCACATGCACTGCCAGGCCCTCCACTCATTGTAGCCAGCTGTATAGACAGCTGTCTCTTTAATTTAACCCTTGGTCTATTTATCCCAAATGACAAAGCTCATTTTGCTTACGTAAGCCTCTTTTGGTAGAGATAGTGGTTGTTTAAGGCAGAAAAAGATGTAGAGGTAGTAAGGGAGGTTATGTGGGGACAACTTGACAAAAACATTTTTTCCCCATGAAAACATGCACACGAGGCAGGAAGACTAAGGAGGGCTGTGTACAAAGAGATATAAACCTCTGTAATCAAAGGCAGTCTGGAGGAGGGAGGACAGGCTCTACAGGCTTGGGGACAATTTTGCTTCTACTTCTATTTATAGTCTCAAGGCTAATTGTGTAAATAGGAGTTTCTTAGTCAAGAATGGCCATTTGTACATGCACGTGGGTTCGTTTTTCCACACTACTAAGAGCCAAATCAGCAATACTTTCAGCAACTCTAATCGATAGAGAGGAGCTTAATTATTCACCAACCTGAAGACTAGGAGGGTAGCTATGCACACTGTTTTCCCCTTAGGTGGACTTACAGTTGCAGTCTTCGAGTGTTTAGACTGGCAGCAACTGTAAAGTACATTCTAGTTAAACCCTGAAGAGGACTGGGGAGGAATTTGAGTCTGGAGAAGGGAAGTGAATTGCCTAGGGTCACATGAGTTCATGAAGATGCCATTAGAAAGCAACCTGGTCTCTCTTTCACTGGCCCCATTTTCTGTCCACCCTCCAACTTCCCCACTTCAGAGACCCCCAAATGTACCTGATGTGGCTAAGTCTGTGTTTTTCTCCTGGCTATTTCAGTTGCTATTCCATGACAATGTTGGCAGACTCAGTGACTAAGCACACTCTTGATCATAAGAGAGGGAGTGCTTATTCCCATACTCCTGACCGAATGGAGGAAAAGCCATACTGACATTTGCATCCCGCCTTTGGCTCCATGGCTCGCAGGATGAGAAGATCAGGGAGAACAAAGTTAACACTGTGGCTGTGAACAGAAGCAGCTGTTTAGATGAGAGTCTTTCTCTCTATTACAGGTTCTAGACCAAAAGTTTCAGAGGGAGAGAATTCTTCTCTATTCTTCATTTAAAGCATGATGCAGTTGATGCATACAGAATGCTTAATATATAGAAATTGTATTTGTATGCAATTTCCACATGAAGAATATTTAATATATAAGTCATAAACATAATAATGGAATAAACACCCTGTGAACCCACCATCCATCTCAACAGAATATTACCTAGTCCCATTGCAGATCCTTGCATACTTCTTTCTGGCCCACCACCCCATCTTTCCCCAGAGGTACCCACTATCATGAACTTCCAAAAGTCACTCCCTTGCATTTCTTCGTAGTCTTCCTTTTTTTTTTTTAAAGTTTATTTATTTTGAAAGAGAGAGAGACAGCATAAGTAGGTTAGGGGCAGAGAGAAGGAGCGACAGAATCCCAAGCAGACTCCACAAGATCAGCATAGAGCCTGATGCAGGGCTTGAACCCACAAACTGAGATCATGACTTGAGCCAAGATTAAGACTCAGTTGCTTAACTGACTGAACCACCCAGGTGTCCTTTCTAGTCTTCCTACATATACAAGTAACTCTAAACAGTATACTCTTTAATTTTGTTTGGTTTTGAACTCTAAATATTGGTATCACACTCAACTTTTCTGCAATTTTGCTTTTATTCAAAATTGTCTCTAAGAACCTTTCATGTTATCTGCGGCAGTAGTTCACTCATTTTCACTGGTGTCTAGTATTTCATTCTACCACAACAAAGACATACTGCTATTAATGAACATCTGTTGTTTTCTAAGGTTTTTTGTTTTGTTTTTGCTATTCTTATCAACATGGCTATAAACTTTCTTTATAATACACTTGCCCAAGTTTCTCCAAGGCCTATTTCTAGGAGTGGAACCAATGAGTTGTAAAATATACACATGTACAAATTTGTTAGATAATGCCACAACTCACTTCCTAAAATAAACTGCTTGGAGCCTAGCTCCTCACAATCCCCAGTAAAGAGTTTTGTGATCAAATAAGTTCAAGAAATTCAGATATTGTATTCTCTCCTTGAATAAATTTAGGAATATGTGAAGAAATTTGCATTTGAAAAACTTGGAGAATTCCAGCAGTCAGAAACCATGTAACATTGTTTGACTCAGTCTTTCTGAATTTTATTTGACCTTGAAATGTTATACTATTAAAATGCTGAGAGGCATACTTTGGGCATCAATTCTTTAAATACTTTCTAAAATTCTGTTGTTCTGAGTTTTATGAATATTTACATTTCACCACTGAGTTGATGGCAATATTAAAAAATTGATATTTTTAGTTAATATAGCACTAATTTGATGTTTTACTACTTTAATTTCACTCTCTCATGTACTGAATATCTTCTATCTCAGAAATGAATGTGAATAGCATTGAAGCAATAAACAAACTCTGGTCTTCAACAACAAAAATAACAAAAGATAATGCCACAACTGTTTCCCAAATTGGTTGCCAAACATACACTCCTGCCAGAAGTATAAGTGTTCCACATCCTCACTAACACTTAGTATTGTTTATGTTATTTTTTCAATCTGGTGGATTAAAATGGACTTTTGTTTTGGTTTTCTTTGGGTCATCCATTGTGGTTTTAATTTGCATTTCCTTGATTACTAATGAGGTGAACATCTTTTCTGAATGATTTCCTCTTCTGTGAAAGCCTTGTTCTTATCTTTTTTCCATCTTTCTCCTGGATTTTTTTTCTATGTGTATTTAAAGTTTATATATTTCAAATATTAGTGCATTGCCAGTTATATGAGTGCTATTTGTGTAGCTCTACTTTGTGTCTTGTCTTTTCACCTTATGATTTATTGGTAAACAGAGGCACTTCATTTTAATGTAATTAAATGTATTACTCTTTTCCTTTAAGGTTGGTGTTTTTACATTTCTTTACAGAAATTCTTCCCTATCCCAAGATCACAGAGAAATTTTCCTATAGCAGTGTTTCTTTGTGAGTGGGGAGGTTACTGGCGTATGGGGCAGGACAATTATTCTTTATGGGAAGCTGGCTCTCACATTGCAGGGCGCTTAGCATCTCTGAACCCTGGGTGCTAAATGCCTTTAGTATTTGGCGTCATTTCCATCATCATAACAACCCCAAACACTCCTATACATTTTCAAATGTTCCCTGAATGGAGGTACTGCCAGCTGAGAACCCTCAAGCTATATTTTCTTCTAAAAGTTTAAAGTATGTAATACACTCAGAATTGATTTTTGTGTTTGATGTAAGGTGGGAATCTAATTTTATTATTTCTTTGTGGATAACCATTTTCCTCAACGTCAGTTATTAAATAGTTAACCCTTTCCCCATTGATCTGTGATGCTACCTGTCCTACATTAAATATCCAAATAGGTATAGGTCTATTTTTGAGTTTTCTATTCTGTTCTCTTCCTATTTTCAAACCTCAGTCCTAATACTACACTCTTTTAAGTACTGCAGCTGTATTAGAAATCTTAATATCCAACAGAATCAGTTTTTCTACTTTGCGGCTCTTCAAGAATGCCTTGGCTTTTCTTTGCACTGCCATATAAATTTTAGAACCAGATTGTCAAATTCCATGAAAAATCCTGTTGGGATTTTGACTGGAGTCACACTGACTATGGTTGATTCAGGGACAAAGGATATCTTTATAATAATGAGTAGCTGTATCTGTGAAGAGGACACAGCTCTGCATATCAATACTTTTATAATTTCCTCCATAAAGGATCTCTGGCACATCTTTTATTAGGTTTTCTTCATAGACTACTTATATTTTTAGTGCTACAGTATCTTTTTAAAAATTGCATTTTTGGTTCTTGTTGTTGGCATATAGAAATGAGACTTATCTTTCTACATTTTCTCTGAAATGTACTCCAATCAGACTTTTCCACTTAGCTCCATCAAAACTGCTCTTGGCAAGGTCACCAATAACTGCACGGTTGCTAAATTCAATGGTCAAATCTCAGTCCTCATCTCCCTCGGTTTCTTACCAGCATATAATACAGTTGATCACTACTTCCTCCTTAAAACACTTTCTTCACTTTGCTTCCAGGACAACATACACTTTTGAATTTCTTCTTACCTCACTGGTTATTCTGTCTTCTATGCTTGTTCTTTCTCATTTCCCCAACACTTCATACACATGGACACACACACGAATGACTGATGTACACATACACACACACACACACACACACACACACAAATAAGATATACATATTCCTTTGACCTACTTCAATTCAACATGTCCAAACTGAACTCTAACTCATTACCTGAAACTGTGCCTCCCACAGTCTTCTCTATCTCAGTTGCTCACTCCCATTATTAAGTTGCTCAGAGCAAAATCTTCCAGTCCTTGCTTTCTCTCACACCACTCACAATATGTCAGGAAATCCTTCTCATTCTACCTTCAAAATATATATTCATTTCACATCTCATAATCTACATTGATACCACACTAGTGCAAGCCATCATTATTTTTTCAATAAAAACAGCTTTATTGAGATATAATCTACATACCATATAATTCACCCATTCAATGCCTTTTGGTATATTCACAGGGTTTTGTGACCATTGCTACTAATTTTATATTTTTGTTCCCCCTAAAGAAACTAGCATTCATTAGCAGTCACTCTTCATCCCTCATGTCATGTTGCCTTAGGCAAACACTAACTTACTTTTTGTCTTTTTTTATTAAAAAATTTTTTTTAACGTTTGTTCATTTTTGAGAGACAGAGAGAGACAGAGTATGAGCGGGGAAGGGGCAGAGAGAGAGGGAAATACAGAATCTGAAGCAGGCTCCAGGTTCTGAGCTGTCAGCACAGAGCCTCACACGGGTCTCGAACTCACGAATTGCGAGATCATGACCTGAGCCAGAGTCGGACTCTCAACTGACTGAGCCACCCAGATGCCCCTCTCTTTGTCTTTACAGATTTGTCTATTCTGAACATTTCACATGGAGTCATATAATCTGTGGTCTTTACTTCAGGTACTTTATTCATCTTTATTGTGAAATAATATTACACTGTACGGATAGACATTTTATTTATACATGGATCAGTTGATGGACATTTGGGCTGTTTCCACTTTTTGACTAATATGAATTATGCTGCTACAAACATTTGTGTACAATTTTTGTGTGTGTGTGGACATAGATTTCATTGGGTATATACCTAGAAATAGAATTGTTGAGTCATAGGTAACTTTATGTTTAATCTTTTCAGGAACTACCAGCATGTTTTCCAAAGCAGCTGCACCATTTTACATTCCCACTGGTAGTGTATGGGCTCCATTTCTTCACATCTTTGTTACCACTTGTTATTATCTGTCATTTTTACTGTTGCCATCCTAGTGGGAATGAAGTGGTCTCTTATTGTGGTTTGGATTTGCAGTTCTATAAGGACTAATGTTGTTGAACATCTTTTCATGTCCTTGCTGGTCATTTGTATATCTTTTTGTATCTTCTTATCTGAATCCTTTGCCTATTTTTAAATTGAATTATTTGTCTTTTACTATTGAGTTGTAAGAGTTTTTGTTTTTTATATATTCTAGATGCATGTCCTATGTCAGATATATGATTCACAAATATTTTCTCCCATTCTAGGAGTTGTCTTTCCATTTACTTGAAGATATCACTTGTAGCAGAGAAAAATTTTAATTTTTGATGAGGCCCAATTTATCTATTTTTTCTTTTGTTGCTTATGTTTTGGTGTTGTATCTAAGAAACTATTGCCTAATACAAGGTCATGAAGATTTACACCAATGTTTTCTTCTAAGAGTTTTATAGTTTTAGCTCTTGCATTTAGATCTTTGACACATTTGGAATTGTTTTTTTACATGTGATGTGAGGTAGAAGTCCAACTTCATTCTTTTGCATGTGGATAACCAGTGGTCTCAACACCATTTCTGTAATTTCTGAAAAGACTATTTTTTCCTGCACTGAGTTGTGTTGGCAATCTTGTCAAAAATCAATTAACCATAAATATGAAGGTTTATTTATGGACTCTCCATTTTATTCCATTGATCCATATCTATCCTTATGCCACTACTGCACTGTTTTGATTACTTCAGCTTTCAGTTTTGAAATCTGAAATCATTACCTCATAAAATTGTTAGGAAATGTTTCTTCTTTTTTATTTTTTGCAAGAGTTTGAAAGGATTGCTCTTGATTTTTCTTTAAACATTTGGTAGAATTCACCAGTGAAACCATTTGGTCCTGAACCTTTCTTTGGTAGGAGGTTTTGATTACTAATCCAATCTGTTTAATTGTTATAAATCTATGCAGATTTTCTATTTCTTCAGTTTGGCTGTTTGTGCCTTCTAGGAATTTTCCCATTTCATGTAGGTTATGTGATTTGTTGGCATATAATTATTCATACATTCCTCTTATAGTTACCAACATTTTTTCTTGTGATGAGGACTTTTAAGATCTACTGTCTTAGAAACTTTCAAATATGTAATACAGTATTAACTATAGTCTCCATGCTGTAAATTACATCTCCATGACTTAGGCATTTATGTTATAATTGGAAATTTGTAACTTTGGATCCCCTGCACCAATTTTGCTCACCCTCCTCCTCCTTTGGCAACCACCAATCTGTTCTCTGAGTTTTTTTTTTTTTTTAAGATTTCATGTATAAGTGAGATCAAATGGAATTTGTCTTCCTCTGACTTATCTCACTTAAGTATAATGCCCTCAAGGTCCATCCATATTGTTGCAAGTGGCAAGATTTCATTCTTTTTAATGGGTGAATAGTATTTCAGCATATGCACATGCATGAGTGTATGTGTATTTGTGGAAACAACCTAATTGTCCATTGATGGATGAATGTATAAAGAATATGTGATACATATGTTCAATTTAGTGTATTCATTTTCTGTGGATAAATACTGAGAAGACTACCCATGAATTGCTGGGTCAAATCATAGTTCTATTTTTAAAAAAATTTTTGTTAACATTTATTCATTTTTGAGAGAGGCAGAGCATGAATGGGGAAAGGGCAGAGAGAGAGAGAGAGGAGACACAGAAACTGAAGCAGGCTCTAGGCTCTGAGCTGTCAGCACAGAGCCCGATGTGGTACTCGAACCCACAAACTGTGAGATCATGACCTGAGCCAAAGGCGGACACTTAACCAACTGAGCCACCCAGGCACCCCATCAAATTGTAGTTCTATTTTTAATTTGAGAAACATCCATGTTGTTTTCCAAAGTGTTTGCACCAATTTCCATTTCCACCAAGAGTGCACAAGGGTTTCCTTTTCTCCACATTGTCTCCAACACTTGTTATTTCTTGTCTTTTTGATAATAGACATTCTGACAGATATGAGGTGGTATTTCATTGTGGTTTTGATTTGCATTTACCTGATAATTAGTAATGTTGAGTACCTTTTTTGTACCTATTGGCCATGTGTATGTCTTCTTTGGAAAAATGTCTATTCAGATTCTCTGCCTATTTTTGAATCAAAAAAAATTTTTTTTGCTATTGAATTATGATCCCTTTTATTTCTGTAAAATCTGCTTTCATTTATGAATTTAATATAGTAATTTGATCTTGTCTCTTTTCCCCTAGTCCATGTACCTAAAGGTTTGTCAACTTTGTCAATATTTTCATAAAACAACTTCTGGTTTCATTGATTTTCTCTATTTTTTCCCAATTCCCTATTTCATTTACTACCTCTTTAGTCTTTTTGTCATTTATTTATTATTTATTTTTAATTTTATTATTAATTATTATTATTTTTTAGGTAGGCTTTATGCCCAGTGTGAATACCCATGCAGAGCTTGAACTCACAACCCTGAGATCAAGACCTGAGCTGAGAACAAGAGTTGGATGCTTAACCATCTGAGCCACCCAGGTGCCCATCTAGTCTTTTTAATATCCTTTCTTCTGCTTGATTTGGGTTTAGTTTGCTCTTTTTTGGGTTTCATAAGGTGAAAGGTTAGGTTGTTGGCTTGAGATCTTTCTTTTTAACATAAGGGTTTATAGCTACAAATTTCCCTCTGAGCACTGCTTTAGCTGCATCCCAGAAGTTTTGGTCTGTTGATTCCTCATTTTCACTCATCTCAGAGTATTTTCTAATTTCTCTTGTAATTTCTTCTTTGACCCATTGGTTTTTTAGGTTTGTTAATGTTAGTATTCTTTAATTTCCACATATTTGTGAATTTCCAAATTTCCTTCTGTTATTGATTTCTACTTTCATTCCATTATGGTCAGAAAACAAACCTTGTAGAATTTTGTTCCTTCTAGGTTTTATGACCTAGCTTATGGTGTATTCCAGAGACTAATCCATGTACACATGAGAAGAATGTGTATTCTTCTATTTTTCAGTGGAGTGGTCTTAGATGCATGTCAGGTCTAGTTTAGTGTTGTTGAAGTCTTTTATTTCCTTTATCTTTGCCTCGTTATTCTATCCATAATTGAAACTGAATATGGGATTCTCAAATTATTATTGTTTGTCTATTTCTCCCTTCCACTCTATACAAGTACTACTTCATGCATTCTGGGGTTTTGTTAGGTGCATATGTGTTTATAATTGTATCTTCCTGACAGATTGAACTTTTCATCATTATGAAATGTTCTTCATCTCTAGTAATTTTTTGTTATAAAGTCTATTTTTTGATGTTAGTTTCACCACTCCAGCTTTTATATGGTGGTTGTTTGCATGGTGTATCATTTTCCATCCTTTTATTTTCAAACATTTTGTATCTTTGAGTGAAAGGTGTGCTTCCTGCAGACAGCATACTGTTGGATCTTGTCTATTTTTAATTCAGTCTGATAATATCTGTCTTTTGACTGAATGTTTAATTCACTCACATTTAGTATTATTGATATGTTTGAATTTACATTGCCATTTTGCTTTTGTTTTCTATGTCACATGTCTTTTTGGTTTTTGCTATTTTCCTTTGTATGGGTAAGTATTTTCTTATGTAAACTTTTGATTCCTTTCATGATTTTTAAATTCTTTATTTTTGCGTTATTAGTGGTTTCTCTAAGGGCTTATAATATATATCTTATTAGAATATACCTCAGATTTATACTTAGTTCCAGTGAAATAAAGACATTTTATTTTATCTTTTTTGAAAAATAGACATTTTAGGTAGCTTCATTGCCTCCCCCTCTTTTTAATATTTTCATTATGCATACATATATATCTGTATATGTTACAAATCCAACAATATACTGTTGTAATTATTACTGTATATAATTTTGTCTTTTAAAAAGGCTGATAGAAGAAAGGAAAACAAATATATATTTTAAGTGTTTATTAGTATTCTTATTTACTCTTCTGGTTCTTTTCATTTCTTCCTGTGGATCTAAGTTACTATCTAGTGTCATTTTCTTATTCCAACACAGCTTTGTTCCCATCCTCTTCCTTTATGCTGTTATTGTCAAATATATTCTATTTCTGTATATTATAATCCCCACACTTTTATGCAATTGCTTTTTAAATCAGTCAAGAGAGGAAAGGAGAAGAAACATGCAATTATACTGTCTTTTCTAATTACCCACATAATTACTGTTACCACCTTTCGTTGTTTTTCATATGGATTCACATTACTGTTTGACATAACTTGCTTCTATCCTAAAGAATTTCACTAGTATTTCTTTTAAGAAAGGTATGCTAGCAATGAATTCTCTCATTTGTTGTTTTTCTTCCATTTGGGAATGTCTTTATTTCACCTTTATTATTGCTAGATATATAATTCTTGGTGGTTTTTGAAAAAATTTCAACAGTTTGACTTCCTGCTTCCTTGCCTCCATTGTTCCTCAAAGGAAGTCAGTTATTAATCTTATTGGGGTTCCCTTGTATGTGATGAGTCTTTTCTCTTCCTGCTTTCATATTTTCTCTTTGTCTTTCAACACTTTACTGTGATGGCTCTGGATATGATCTCTTTGTCTTAGAATTATTTGAGTTTCTTGGGTATGTAGATTGATGTTTTCATCAAATTTGAGAGGTTTTCATCAATTATTTCTTTGAATATCTTTTTCTGTCCTTTTTGTGCTCTCTTCTCTTTCTAGTACTACTATTGTATGTTGATGCACTCACTTATATCCCCCATTTCTCTGAGGGTCTGTTCATCTCCATTTTTTTCTCTGTTTTTCAGATTATATAATTTCTATTGATATATCTTCAAGTTCACTGATTCATTCTTCTGCCAACTCAAATCTACTGTAGACTTCCTTCTAGCAAATTTTTCATTTGTTATACTCTTCAACTCCAGAGTATTCATTTGGTTCTCTTCTTTTTTTATAACTTCCATCTCTTTATTGATAACCTATATTTGTTGAAACATTGTCATCCTTTATTTCCTTCCTTTATTTCTTTAATCATGGTTACCTTTAGTGCTTCAAACATACTTATAAGAACTGCTTTGAAATCTTTGTCTGCTAAGTGCACTGCCTGAACCTCTTCAAAGAGCATTTCTATTGCTTGTCTTTTTTTTTTTTTTAATCTGTGTATGGGTCACATTTTCCTGTTTTTTTTTCATGTCTTGTAATTTTTTTGTTGAAACCTGGACATTTGAGATAACATACAGTAGGAACTCTGGGATACAGATTCCCCACTTTGCCTTAGGAGTGGTGGTTGTTAATTGATTAGTTATTTGTTTAATAACTTGTGTGAACTTTGTGAAGTTTATCCTCCCTGCAGTGTGACGATTCTGATGTGTGTGCTCAGATTTTCTTTCTTGTTTTTATCTTTTAGCCTGACTACCCTGGGTTGGCACAAGCTACTATTGCCAAGGTTGTGCTTAAGCCTCATAAACTAGTTAGATTTTTAATCATCGGATCTTTGTGATTTGGAGGCTGCCATCACAGTTCAGGGAGTTTATATTTTTTGCCCCCTGTTTAACCAGGGGCTACCAGAATAAAAATTGAAGTTCTTAAAGTAGTCTACATGGCCTAACACTATCTGACTCCCTGTTAAATCTCTGACCTCATCAATATGCCCTTGTGTGGTTTTGGTATTAAGGTTATACCAGTCCCACAGAATGAGCTTGGAAATGCTCCTTTTTTTCTACTCTTTGGAATAATTGTCATAATATGGGAATTATTTCTTTTTTGAATATTTGATAAAACCATCTAGACTTAGTAGTTCTCCTTGTGGGAATATTTTAATCACTGGCTGAATTTATTTAATGGTTATATAACCACTCATGTATTCTATTTCTTTTTTAATCAGTTTTGGTAGTTAATTTTTTCTAGTTATTTGTTCATTTGGTCTACATTTTAAAAATTGTTGACATGAAGTGGCTCAAATTATTTGCTTGCTAAAGTTTTAAACTACTACATATGTAAGAATGTCATCCTTTTCTAATAATGTTTATGTGGACCTTATTTTTCTTTTTTCCTTGATCAATATTTCCTCAGGTTTGTCAATTTATTTATCTTTTAAAATAACTAATTCCTGGTTTTGATAATATTTTCTACATTGTTTTCTATCTGTTTTGAAAAGTTTATTTATTTATTTTGAGAGAGGGAGAGGAGAGAGAGAGAGAGAGCACATCCATGAGCAGGGGAGAGTCAGAGAGAGAGGGAGAGAGCCTGTCAGTAAGGAGCCTGACACGGGGCTCAATCCCATGAACCATGAGATCATGACCTGAGCCAAAATCAAGAGTCAGATGCTTAACTGACTGAGCCACCCAGGTGCCCCTACATTGTTTTCTATCTTAATACATTTTTCTTTTGTGTCTACGCTTTCCTTTCTTCTGCTTTCTTTGGATTTATTCTGTTGTTCTTTATTGAATTTCTTAAGTTGAATGCTAAGCTCATTAGCTTTCAGCCTTTCTTCTTTTTTAATATATGCACTTAAGGCTATAAACATTATTCTAACCACTACTTTAGGTGCAATGTATAAGCTCATTTTGAAATATTTTCTACTTCCCACTAAGATTTCTTCTTTGACCCAAAGGATTATATAAAAATGTGTTTTTAAATTTCCAAAACTGTATTTTAAGGAAGAACTTTATATTTAAATTTATTTATATTGCCTTATTTTGTGCCATGGGTTCCAATTTGCTGTGTTTTTTTCCCTGTTTGAATTAACTGATTTTTTCCTCAGTCCATTTTTCCACTTCTATTAGAAAGATATTCATTCTTTTCCTATTCTTTTAGTGGCTACCCTTGAAATTAAAACATGTTTAATTCAATAAACTCTAGAGTTAAGATATTCACTCTCTTTGCAAGGAGACCCTTAGAATGCTTTGATTCTAATCTTCAACAACATGACTTCCTATTGTGAAGGCTTTAACTTCTGTGTTTTTTGTCTTCTTTTAATCCCAAAAATTATAAATTACTAATATTACCCTATATGTTTCACTTTTTTCTTTCTACTTAAAATTTCTTCTTGTATCTCAGAACTTCTTTTTGAATAATTTTCCTTGTTTAGTAACAAATGGTGATAAACTCTTTCAAAATTATATATTAAAATGTTTTCATGTTGCCTTTCTCCTCCAAAGATAGTTTCACAGAATATATGATTCTAAGATAAAAATTATTTTCTCTAAGCACTTTCAACATTTTAACTTGGTTTTCATTGTTGCTATTAGTATAATTGTTGTTCTTTTGTACATGATTGATCTTTTCTTTCTAGTAAGTTTTAATTTTTATCTTTGTCCCTGCTGTTCTTCAGTCAACTCTGATGCATGTAAATATAATTTTCTTTTTGCTTATCCTGCTTGGAATTTCTTAGTCTTCTTGAACCTACAGATTGTTGTTTTTTGAAAATTCTGGAAAGTTTTCAGATATGATTTATTTGAAAATTTCTCCTTCCGTTTATATTATTTCCTTTTAGAATTCTAAAGAGGTTAATGTTGGACCTTCTAGCTCTACCTTCTGTATTTCTTAACCATGAATATTTTCCACCTCTTTGTATCTCTGTGCTATATTCTGTGATTTCTTCAGATCCATTTTCCAATTTCCTAATTTCTCTTCAACTGATGCATAGCCTTCATTGAGGTTTCTAAAGTCAATTATATTTTTCATTTCTATGTATTATATTTTGTTATTTTTCAAACCTAGCTGGTTATTTTTTATAGTCTCTTGCTCTTTGCTCTTTTATTTCTTTAAATGTGTTTAACATATGTATTTTATATTCTGTATATAGTTTCAATATCTAAAATCTATGTGGGTCTGGTTATGTTTTATCTTTTTTTCCCTTTTGATTTCTCCTCACTGGTAGTTGATTTTTTGTGTAAATTGTGACTCAATTGTGAAGTGGTGGTTGTCAGAACTCTCTGTCGGATTTCCATGAGGCCTGGGAGTAAGGGTATTTTCTCCCATGAAAGATTTTCATTTGATTTTTCTTGGTGCTTGAGGTATCACAGATTTAGGTCCACTTTAAATTAAAAATTTTGGCTTGTGGCTTTTTAGACTATTCATATGGTATATATTTAGGCTCCAAACTCAGGTGCCACAGAACCTCAGGAAGGTATGTTTTTATTTTTAATTCCACCCAAGGCTAATACTTAGATAAAAAACTTTCCTTATAGTCTATTCCTTCCCTCCAGCACTAGACCTGTACTGGCAAATCATTAGCCATATGTAACTATTAAATCCAAATTAACTGAAATAAAATAAAAATTCAGTTCCTCAGTTTCACTAGCCACATTTCAATTGCTCAATAATCACATATGGCTAGTGGCTGCTGCATTGGACAGTGCATATATAGGACATTTCTATCATCAGAGGAAGTTTTAATGAATAGTGGTGCTCTAGAACATTTTGATTTACATATGCTCCCAGGGTATGTGGTGGCTTCAGAGCTAGGTTACATCCTTGAATAAACTCTTGTCAATCTGTATTTTTATTCTGTATGCTCTCAAAGATGTCCATGTCCTAATCTCTCTAACCTGTGAATATGCTACCTTACATGGCAAATGGATTTTGTAGACATGATTCAGTTAAGTATCTTGAGATGGGGAGATTATTCTAGATTTTTTGGTGAGATCAATATAATCACAAGTGCCTTCATAAGGAAAATAAGAAAGCAGAAAAGACAAAGTTAGAGAGGTGATGGGGTGACAGAGGCAGAGGTTGGAGTGATCCACTTTGAAGATGGAGGGAGACACAAGCCAAGAAATGAAGAAGGCCTCTAGAACCTAGAAAAGGCAAGGAAGCATATTCTTCTCTAGAACCTCCAGAAGGAATGTAGTCCTGTGACACATTCTAGATTTCTGACCTCCAGAACTGTAAAAGAATAGATTTGTGTTGCTTGAAACCATTAACTTCATGGTAATTTGTTCCAATAGCCATAAGAGACTGAAACAAAGTATGAAAGGGGCCAGTTAAGAAAGGCTTTGTTTTAATATATCAGAAACATGTGGTTGCCTTATGGCACTAAGTTATCAGTCTTACATCTCCTCATTTCCCCTTCCTATATATCTATTTGGCTCTAAGGGCACCAGGCTCATGGCAAACAAATTTTAAGGAGAGAATGATATAGGAACTTATACTCTCATTCATTTATTCAATAAATATAAATATATATTGAGCAGTTATCATGCTGTAAGCACTGTTTTAGGTATACGAAATATATTAATGCATAAGGAAGAAAAATCCCTGTCCTCAAGAAGCTTACTTTCTAGAGGAGGGACAGAATTGACGAACAATAAACATAATAAAGAAGTAAATTACACAGTATGCTAGCAGATGATTAATGCCACAGGTTTAAAAACAATTAGAAAAGGGGTGATTGTGAGTGGCCAGGGAGAGGGGATGAGCAGTTGTAGTATTAAATACGGTTGTCAGGGTAAGTCTCATTGAAAAAGTGGCAATTGAGCAAAGACTTGAAGGTGAGGGAGTTTGTCATGTAAACATCTGGGGGAAAAGCATTCTAAGCAGAGGGAACATTCAGTGCAAAATATTGAAGTGGGAGTGTTCCTGGTACCTTCCAAGAACAGCAAGTAGACCAGTGTGGTAGAAAACAGAATAGTAGGAAATGAGGTCAGAGAAGTTATAAAGTCCAGATAATGTAGGGCCTTATAGGCCACTGCAAGGACTTAAGCTTGACATTGAGAATGACCTCTGAATTTTTTGGGTAGACAACTATACAATGAGCATAACTCTCAGAATACATAGGAAGAGATATAGCTGTTAGAGAATGAACACATTTCTAGATGCTCTGAGTGGCAAGCTGACTTGGTTCTGAGGACCACACTTTTTATACCCACTAGTTTCCTAGACTTTTCTATTTGTATATTGGTGACTCACACTCAAGTTGCTCTAAAATAAACTCATGATCTTCAGTCCTAAATCCTTTCCTCCTCTTCTGTTCCCTGTCCTAGTTAATGCTATCCCACTATGGGGCTCGAACCCATGAACTATGAGATCATGACCTGAGCCGAAGTCAGACACAGCCACACCACATCATCTTTTTAAAATGTCAGTTAGAGGGGTGCCTGGGTGGCTCAGTTGGCTGGGCATCCGACATTGGCTCAGGTCATGATCTCATGGTTCGTGGGTTTGAGCCCCACATCGAGCTCTGTGCTGACAGTCCAGAGCCTGAGCCTGCTTTGGATTCTGTGTCTTCCTCTCTCCCTGCCCCTACCCTGCTCATGCTCTGTCTCTCTCTCTCTCTCTCTCTCTCTCTCTCTCTCTCTCTTTCTCTCAAAAATAAATAAACATTAAAAAAAATTAAAAATGTCAGTTAGATTATGTTACCACTTTGCTTAAAAATTCTTAGGCTCCCACTGCATTTAGAGTCATATCACACTACTTAACCCACCTATAAGATTCCCAAATGGAGTGGCTCCCACCTGCCTCTCCGACATCATCCTACCTTGCTCTCCCCTGACTCAATACACTTCAGTCACATGACTTTGCCCTGGAATGCAGCTCTTTGTCTGGTAGGGTTCTTCACATCTTTGGTACTTTAGACCTAGATTTGATCCCCTCAGAGAGGTCAGCCCTGATCTCTGTATCATTTGTTTATTTTCTTCTTAGTACTTATCACAATCTGTAATTATTTTATTATTTGTTTACTATTGATCTCCTAGGAGATTACAGGTTCTAAATGGTAGGGCTGTTCTGTCTACTTTACTATTGAATTTCCAGTGTCTTGCACAAAGTGAGAAGTCAATGAACATTTGTGAGTGAATGAATGAAAAGGATGATGGAAGCAGAGTTCAGCAAAAAAGAAGTAGTGAAGAAAAAAAAGAGGAAAAGAGATTTTGGAAAGAGTTCCATTGAATTTTGAGAATAGCATATTGAGATTTACCCTGCTTGTAGTATAAACTATTAAAAGGAATTGGAGGGGCGCCTGGGTGGCGCAGTCGGTTAAGCTTCCGACTTCAGCCAGGTCACGATCTCGCGGTCCGTGAGTTTGAGCCCCGCGTCAGGCTCTGGGCTGATGGCTCAGAGCCTGGAGCCTGTTTCCGATTCTGTGTCTCCCTCTCTCTCTGCCCCTCCCCCGTTCATGCTCTGTCTCTCTCTGTCCCAAAAATAAATAAACGTTGGAAAAAAAAATTAAAAAAAAAAAAAAAAGGAATTGGAGACAGGAGACAGGGTGCAGGCACCAAATCATGGAGAATCACAGAAATGGGGCTAATGGAATTTTCAATTTGCCAGAAATTTGTTGAGCACTTACTATGTGCCAGGCTCTATGCTGGGTACCCACTGTTAAGGATACGAAGGTGAGTAAATGTATAGGTCAAGAATTTATATCTAAGAAACCAGAAATAAGACAGAAGGAATGCAAATGATGATGACAGAAAATTTAATCAAAGGGCTCTGGGGGCTCATAAGAAGGGGCTCAGAGGCTTCAAGGAGTTACTGTGACACTGAAGTCTGCAAGTTCCAGTCCACAGTGTAATAAGAGCACATATACTACCTTCTGCTCTTCCCCACAAAATACTTCTTTTTTTTTTTTTTAATGACATGGACTTTTATTTATCTTTTTTAAAGTTTAACCGTTTATTTTGAGAGTGTGCATGCATGTAGGGGAAGGGCAGAGAGAGAGAGAGAGAGAGAGAGAGAAACCCAAGGAGGCTCCACACCACCAGCACAGACCCCAATAAGGGGCTCGAACTGACGAACTGTGAGATCATGACATGAGCTGAAACCAAGAGCAGATGCTTCACCCACTGAGCCACCCAGGCACCACTCCCATCCCAAATACTTCTTAAAAGTAGGATAAAAAGCAAAATATTTAAAAAATTTTAAATGTTTATTCATTTTTGCGAGAGACAGAGTGTGAGCTGGGGAGGGGCAGAGAGACAGAGAGACACAGAATCTGAAGCAGGCTCCAGGCTCTAAGCTGTCAGCACAGAGCCCGACACTGGGCTTGAACCCATAAACCATGAGATCATAACCTGAGCTGAAGTTGGATGTTTAACTGACTGAGCCACCCAGGCACCCCAAAAGCAAAACATTTTTAAGGATAACTTTTGAGGCACCGTGTTAGAGAATAAACAACTAGGTGCTATAGTTTTGGCCCTGATACTCACTATTTGTGACATTGTGGACAATTTGCTCATTTCTTTTTTTTTTTTTTTTAATTTTTTTTCAACTTTTTTTAAATTTTATTTTTGGGACAGAGAGAGACAGAGCATGAACGGGGGAGGGGCAGAGAGAGAGGGAGACACAGAATCGGAAACAGGCTCCAGGCTCCGAGCCATCAGCCCAGAGCCTGACGCGGGGCTCAAACTCACGGACCGCGAGATCGTGACCTGGCTGAAGTCGGACGCTTAACCGACTGCGCCACCCAGGCGCCCCGCTCATTTCTTTTTATAAATTATTACTGAGAACCTACTATGTATCAGGCTATTTGCTAGGCACTTTCATATGTCCTATTTTAGTGAATTATTTACCTTTTCTAAGCTTCAGGTTTTTCACCTCCCTTTAAACTTTGGCAGGCCAGATTTCTGGCTCTCAAACAATTGGTGTTGGGTACAGACCTGTAGATATTTCTTCTTGCCTGCAGGTAGCACCCACAATTTACACTACACTAATGGGCTGGATTTTGGTAATATTACCAAAGACAATAGAGTGTGCTTTGGCTATTTATGAGATAGGGAAAATGGATGAATAAGCTTAAGAAGTGAAGCATAAGTGTCTTTGTGGCACTGTTAGATTGAGCAAATTTTGAAGTGGTGACCATTGGGGACTGTCTGCCACAGTAATCCAATTGTATATTGGGAAATGGAGACATTAAATTGCCAAAAAATGACCACCCTAAAATGCTACTAATATTAAGATAAATTGTAATGTGGGAAACTGTAATATGACTATCTTGAGCTAATGTTATAAAGACAGATGCTTTAGATGACTGGCAAAGTGAGATGGGTGGAGAAGAGAAAATCTACCTGTGCATTTCCAGGCAGATGCATGACCATGGAGAGGGCTGTCTATTTCTGAACAATGGATTATTTGCTTTTGTAGACAGAACTGTTCCTTGTATGAAGGAGGGAAATTTCTCAGGTATATAGTTTTGATTAAAAAAAAATCTGGAGAACACCCAATCATTTTTTGTTCTAATTTGTGTTTACCAAGCAGCTTTCTGGTCTACAACTGGTTTCTTGACTGGAATGACCTACCAGCTAGGAGGACCTTACGCAGATGATGAAAGCCTTGCCTTGCCTAATATACTGCTCATTATAAATGACCACCTTGAAGTCTGCTTTATAAATCAGTCTCTGTGGCTTTGGCTGCATGGATTTTTTCCCCAGAGACTCATCATCCCAGGGTGGGACTGAAAATAGGAGTGAAATGTGAAGTGGTAAAACTACAGAGCAGACTGGCCAGAGTATATTCAGGTGCTATTCCCCTATGTGGTCTGGCCTAAAGCAGTCAGTGACTTCACCTATTACATTATAGGAATAATAATCTCTTATATTTATTCAGTGCTTTTCACTTTCAAAGCACTTTCTTATATATTATCTAATTTTATCATTTTATCTATTATACCTTCTTTAGCTCATACTGCTTGTAAAAACACATTTGTAGAACTGTGGCAAAGACACCAAAAGAAACAATAATACTGTTAATACCTTGTGGGAAAAAAGCCTGTCTATGATGGGATCTTGGCAAAATAAATCAAATTAAAGAAATAAATGTAGCCAAAGTCTAGCCTACAGTAAGGTGACACAGAAATTTGGAGATTGGCTTAGGATGACTCTGAGAGTGAAAGAACACAAAGACATTGGTTGTAGATGTGTTACTGATGGAGACTTGTGAAATATCCAGCTGTACTCAAGGTAATCAGGGCATATCTGCAGGATCAGAATGCATTCAAAGGAAGTTACAACTTAATCAGCTTTACTATAAACTATATGAAGAGTAATGTGTTACAAAAAGGTGGTATATGAGTTATTTGAAAGAGGAATCTGATAGTAAAGATAGGTTACCGTTTGTCCAGCAGTCCCCATGCCTCACTATACAGAGTGGGGAGAGGAATGGAAGAAAGAAGTGTGTGCATTGTGCAGTGGCTGGAAAGCAGAGGGTAAGACCACCCATATGACAGACAGACATATTATGGTCCCTAAGGATATACACTCAATTATACAGTCCTCTCTATTTACAGCCTTTACCATTCCACTTCTTTCATTCTGATTCCATGTTTATCAAATAAACTTTTGACTTACTAATTCAGTTTCCTAGGTCCCTTGATCCTGGGAAATAAATGCCCTTAGAATAGATGACTATTGTGGTTACCGGGCAGGTATATTTTCCACTGTAAATTAATATAATTGCAATATATTTTACATGTCTCTTCCCAATTTTTTTTTTATTTTGAAAACTTTCAGATCTATGGAAAAGTTACAAAAGCTGTACAACAAATTTCCATTTCTTCTTAGACTAAACCTACCAATTTTCTGATGGATGTCTACTGCTCTAGCACTATTTATTGAAAAGGCTGCGTTTCCTCCATTGAATTGCTTTTGGACCTTAATCAAAAATCAGTTTGTGTGGGTCTATTTTTGGGATCTCTATTCTGTTCTTTTGATGTGTCTATTGCTTTGCCAATACCACACTGTCTTGATTACTGTAGCTATATATTAAGTCTTTAAATTGGTAGAGTGATTCCTCCCACTTTATCCTTCTTCTGCAAAATTGTTTTAGTTATTCTAGTTCCTTTGTTTTTCTATATAAATTTTATAATAATCTTGTCTGTATCTTCAAAAAACATGATAGAATTTTGATAGGACTTATATTAACCCTGTACATAAAGTTGGCCTCATAGAATGGGTTGGAAAATGTTCCATCTTATTCAATTATCTGAAAAAGATTGATAAGGATTAGTGTTAATTCTTCCAATGTTTTGTAGAATTCATCAGTAAAGCCATCTTGTCCTGCAGTTTTCTTTGTTGGGAGCTTTTTCATTACTAATTTAATTTCTTTACTTGTAACAGGTTTCCTGAGATGTTTTATTTCTTCTTGAGTCAGCGTAGGTAATTTGTTTCTTACTAAGAATTCGTCCATGTCATCTAGGCTATCCAGTTTGTTAGCATATAATTGTTAATTGTATTTTCTTATAATCGTCTTTATCTCTGTAAGGTTGATAGTCCCCACTTCCATTCCTGATTTTAGTTATTTCCATCTTATCTTTTTTTTTCTTTATCAGTCTAGCAAAAGACTTGTCAATTTTGTTGCTGTTTTCAAAGAACCTACTTTTGTTTTCGTTGATTCTCTGTATTGTTTTTCTATCTTACATTTCCTTTAATCTTTGTTCTAAGCTTTATTATTTCCTTCCTTCTGCCAGGTTTAGGTTTAGTTATCTCTTTCTAGTTCCTCAAGGTGTAAACATAGGTTATTAATTTGAGATCTTTCTTCTTTTCAATGTAGGCATTTACAGGTACAAAATTTCCTTTGATTATGGCTCTTGCTGCATCTCATAAGTTTTGGTATGTTGCATTTTCAATTTCATTCTTCACAAAGTATTTTCTAATGTGCATTGTGTTTTCTTCTTTGGTCCATTGGTTGTTTTAAGTATGTGTTGCTTAATTTCTACATATTTTTGAACTTGTTTACTTTTTCTTCTGTTTTTGTGTTCTAGCTTTACTTCATTGTGGCTGGAGAAGACAGTATGTATAATTTCAATCTTCTTAAATTTATTAAAACTTGTTTTGTGTCATAACATGTGGCCTATGTTGGGGAATATTTAATGTGTCCTTGAAAATAATGTGCGTTCTGCTGTTGCTGAGGGGAATTGTTCTATATATATATGTTTGGTATAATTGGTTTAAAATGCTGTTCAAGTTCCCTATTTCCTTATTGCTGTTATGTCTAGATGTTCTATTCATTTTCAAAAGTGGTGTATTGGAAGTCTTCAACTATTATGGTACAACTATCTATTTCTCTTCTCAATTGTGTAAATGTTTGCATTCTGTATTTTGGGGCTCTGTCGTATGGTTCACAAAGGTTTATAATTGTTATATCTTCCTGATGAATGGATCCTATTATCAATATATAATATATTTCTTTGTCTCATGTAATAGCTTTGACTTAACATCTATTTTGTCTGGTATTAGAATAGCTACCTCAGCTCTTTTTGGTTAACATTTGTATGAAAAATTTCCCCCCATTCTTTCACTTTCAACCTACTTGTGTCTTTAGATCTAACGTGAGTTTCTCATAGATAGCATATAGTTGGACCATGTTTCTTTTTCAAATTCACTCTGTGAAATCTCTGCTTTTTGGTTGGAGACTTTAATCCCTTTACATTTAATGTGTTTACTAATAAGGAAGGATTTCTTCCATTTTGTTATTTGTTTTCTGTTTGTCTTATACCTATTTTGTCTCTCATTTCCTCCATTACTGGTTTCTTCTATAATTGATAGTTGTAGTGAAACTTTTGATTACCTTCTAATTTTCATTTAAAAAGGACATTTATTTTATAATTACCATGGGGATTACATTTAACATTTAAATTCAATACACTTTAGTTTAAATAGATACCAACTTAACTTCAATAGCATATAAAAACTCTGCTATTATTCAGTTCTGTCCCCTTCCTTATGTTGTTATTGTCATAATTTACATCTTTATATATTGTGTATTCAGTAACATGGATTTGTAGGTATTTTCTATGGATTTTCTTTTAAGTCATGTAGGAAATAAAGAATGGAGTTATAAACCAAAAATATATTAATACTTTAATAGCCTTTATAATTGCCCATGTAGTTCCATTTATTAGAGATCTTTATTTCTTTACATAACTGCAAGTTACTGTCTAGTGTCCTTTCATTTCAATCTGAAGGATTTCTTTTATCATTTCTTCTAGGGCAGCTCTGGTGGTAATGTACTTGCTCAACTGTTGTTTAGCAACACTGAGAATGTCTTAATTCCTTCCTCGATTTTGATGGAGAGTTTTGCCAAATATAGAGTTCTTGGTTGGTAGTTTTTTTTTTCTTTCAGTGCTTTAAATATGTCATCCAAGTGTATTCAAGCTTCCATGGTCTCTGGTGAGAAATCAGCTTTAATCTTATTGCGGATCCTTTGTATGTGACTAGTTGCTTCTCTCTTGCTGCTTTCAAGATTCTCTCTTTGTCTTTGTCTTTCAACTTTGATTATAATGACTCTTGTTCAAGCTCTATTTGCATTATCCTACTTGGAGTTCACTGAGATTCTTGGATGTGTACATAATGTCTTTCATCAAATTTGGGAAATTTTCAGGCATTATTTTTTCAAATATTTTTTCTGACTCTTTCTCTCCAGGACTCCCTTAATATATATGTTGGTCCACTTGTCCCTTAGGTTCTGTTTGCTTTTCTTTATTTATTCCTTTTTCTTTCTGTCCCTTGAACTGGATGATTTCAATTGTCCTATCTTCAACTTGACTGATTCTGTCCTGTGCCTGAAGCTTCTACTGAATTGCTAGTGCAGAGATTTCCTTGAATTCCATGAGTTTAAAAGATAGAACAACTGGGGCGCCTGGATGGCTCAGTCGGTTAAGCGTCCGACTTCAGCTCGGGTCGTGATCTCACAGTCTGTGAGTTCGAGCCTTGCGTCGGGCTCTGTGCTGACAGCTCAGAGCCTGGAGCCTGCTTCCCATTCTGTGTCTCCCTCTCTCTCTGCCCCTCCCCTGTTCATGCTCTGTCTCTCTCTGTCTCAAAAATAAATAAAAACATCAAAAATTAAAAAAAAAGATAGAACAACAAACAAAACACCCCTTCCAGTCTTTAATGTTCTCTCAGGCCTTTCCTGAGCATGCTACCTGCCCTAAGAATATTTCCATACACTCACGTGCTATTGATGGACTTAATTTTCAAAGAAACACTCCTTGGTTTTTCCTCCCAGGCCTCAGATTGTCTACTGTATATTGCAACTGCAATCTTTTCTCTCAGGCATCTATGGGCTGTTCATCTACCTTAAGATGTTTTCAAGCAGTGCCAGCCACTTTTTTGGCCTGGTTGGGTTCCATGTTAGGGCAACAGAGATAAGTGCCTGGTGTTTGTCACTCAGGTAGCCCCTAACAGATTAGAATAGATCTACACAGTAATTTTCAAATAAGGTCTGCTGTATTCCCTCTGGAATACATGGAGCCATATTCCAGGGTCCCACATGAGGAACATGGGCTACTTTTTTCAAGACTTCTGCCCAGCCAGGGTGGGAGTGGAACAAGGGCAAATAAAAACGTCAGGAAGCTTTCCTACCACTAAAAGAAAATTAGGTATATTTTTACTTGTAACACAAGCTGTTCTTTTCCCTTTAATAGTTTATTGTAGTGGGCATTGCATATGAACTAGGATTACATGGTACACATTTAGATTTGACCCTGAACTTTTATTTGATTTGTATTTTGATTGAAGTAGTTTAATAACATGCACATAATTTACAAAGTCAAACATTACCTAAGTCTTATGATGACAAACAGCAATTGTGTACCTTATCCCTCCCCATTTCCAATTTCCACTCCCCAGAAACAACCACTTTTCATTCTTTTAGCTTCTCCTAGTATTTTCCTCAATATGTTCAAATAACACAAGAAAGTTGCTAGTTATTTTTCAACTTTTGATATGTTCTACTGGCTTCCTTTTATGGAGGATCAGGATTCAGTCCTACTATTATATTCTGCATTCATCTATACACATTTCACCTTGCCTCATACTCCCAATTTAATTATCCTAGAATTTTTGGCTGAATTAATTTTCAATATTTAAATTATGGTGACAACAAATACTGTTACAGCTGAGCCATGTACTATAGTATGACTACTTTTTCTTCCTTGGGAATTTTTTCCTGTAATTAACAATTACCTCACCTTAGATATTTTGCTTAGCTTTTTATGTACTCATCACTAATGTGTATCTATTTCTATGTACTTATCCCTAAATCATGTCACACTCTGACAAAATTGTAATATTCCTCTCAGTACTGTCAACCACACCAGGCAATTCGTAAATCCCATTTTCTCCCCAAAGCCTTTCCCTTGGAGACTACCAATCTGGACTTTTTGATTTCTAGGCCTTCTGCATAGTTGTTGTCTGGGAGTTTCCCTTCACTATCTCTGCTGTTCTTTCCTGCATTGGCTCCTGTCTCCTGGATCATACGTCTTCCTTTTTCCAGATTTATTGCCCTCACTTTCTTGGGCACTTAATCTAAGATTCCTGACCTTGCATGTCTGAAAATGTTTATATTCTGTCCTTGCAATTGGTAGTTTGGCTGGGTGTAGAATTCAAGGTTGAGAATAATTTTCTCTTTAGAGTGTTAAAGGCATTGGTCCAGTATCTTCAAGCTTTCAGTATTGTTGACATGTCCAAAGCCATTCTGATTTCTGGGAGTTTTTTAAAGTTTATTTATTTATTTGGGGGGGGAGAGAAAAAGAGAGAGAGAGAGAGAGAGAGAGGCAGAGAGAGAGGTAAAGAGAGAATCTCAAGCAGGCTCTGTGCTGTCAATGTGGAGCCTGATGCAGGGCTCAAACTCACAAACTATGAGATCATTGACCTGAGCTGAAATCAAGAGTCGGATGCTTAATTGACTGAATCACCCAGGCACTCCTGATTTCTGAAATTTTTAATGTAACATGAAATTTTTCTCCTTGGAAGCTCTTGCCTTTAGGATAGTTTCTTTTCCCTCTTTGTTCTAAAGTTTTATGCCATGTCTTGAGATCTTTCTTCCTTCATGGTGGTAGGCAACCAGTGAAGCTTTTCTGTCTAGAAAGTTGTGTCCTTAGGTTTAGGGAGTTTTTAAAATTACTTCTTTGATAATTTCCTTCTTTCTCTTAGGAATTATTCTTATTGGATGTTGGACCTCATGGATTGATTCTCTAATTTTCTTACTCTTCTCTTTTCTATTTCCCATATTCCTACCTTCTGATTTTTTAAGAGATTTATTCAACCATTTCTTCCAAATCCTTGCTGAAACCATGTTTTGTTGTTGTTGTTGTTGTTTTACCATTTTAACCATCTATAATTGTTGAGTTCAATGGCATTAAGTACATTCACAATACTGTACAATCATCACCACCAGGCATTTCCACAGCTTTTTTCATCATCTTAAACAGAAGCTACATATCCATGAAACATTAACTCCCCATTTCTCCCAACCCTAGCCCCAAGTAACTTCTAGCCTACTAGAAGGCTAGTATTTGTCTCTTTGTATTTTTACATACCTATTATAAGTGGAATCATATAGTGTTTTCCATTTTGAGTCTGCCTTATTTCACTTAGTATAATGTTTTTAAGGTTCATCTATGTTATAGTGTGTATTAGAATTTCATTCCTTTTTAAGGCTGAGTAAAATTCTATTGTGTGCATATACCATAGTTTGTTTACTCATTCATCTTTGATGGATATTTATTTTCACCTTTTGGATTTTTTGAATAATGCTGTAATAACATTGATATTTGCTTTCACTTCTTTTGCATATATACTTAGAAGTGGAATTGCTGGATCATATGGTAATTCTGTTTATTTTTGAGAGGAACTGTAAAGCTGTTTTCCATAGCAGTTGTACAACTTTACATTCACACCAGCAATGGACAAGAGTTCCAATTACTCTATATCCTCACCAACACTTGTTATTTCCCATTTAAAAAAATATCAGCCATCTTAATGGGTATAAAGAGGTAACTCACTGTGGTTTCTTATCATTTTTAAGTTGACTTTTCTTTGATCTGGCATTTGCTTTGTTGCTGTGAATTTTGACCATTTTCTAGGGTTTTGATAAAGTTTGTTTCTGACAGTTTCTGTTTGTTTCTTTATGTTTCTGTGGGGGTGATGGTACCTTGAGGTTGCCTACTTCATCATTTTTAATATGATCTATGTTGGTATATTTTCCATGAGTGCTTGAAAAGAAGTGTACTCTGTTGTTATTAGGTAGAATGTTCTATAAATGTCAATTAGAGCCTCTTGGCTGATGGTAGCCTTGAGTTCTTCTTTATCTTTCCTGATTTTCTGTCTAGTTAGGAACAGATAAAATTAATATCTTCCTCCCAATGAGGATCAGAGAACTTAAGGTAACTTAAGAAAGGATGTAAGCAGGGGTTTTCATGAATTTCCAAGTCTGATGTCTGATGTCTGATGTCTGATGAATTTCCAATTTTCAGTCTGCCTTTACTGCTTCATCTCCCACCATTCCCACAGATGCCCTACAGACGTAGTGAACTATTTATATTTCCCCAAGACCATGTGTTCTTTAACTCCTCTGTAGCTTTGTACATGCAATCACTTGTCCTGAAATGTCCTTTCCCTTGAGTACCTTTAAATATCCAGCTCAAATATTCCTCCCATGTGAAGCTTTCACTGATCACCTAAAGAAATTTGAATATATCTTTCTTTGGAGGCTAATTTACCATGAAGCTAATCATAAATCTTGAAAGCCCCTCACTTGGACAGCCACTTTCCAAGGTCCTGGGAAGGGCCCTAACATTATTTTTACAAGGTTATGTTTTTTCTAATTTGAAAAGTAAGATATTTAACCACATCTGATTAATATTTTTTTCCTCCATCAGACTTCCCTTTTGTGTTGGGTGGCACTGGGGTAGCTAAGAGGAAGTTGAGTTGTAGATAGATTTAGGGTGGGATTAGTGGGATGTATTTATGTGGTTTGCAGTAACTTATGTGTATAGTTAATGTATTGCTAATGGTATAGAAATGGCTTCAGGAAATCTCCTGTAGCCCAATGTCCTGACTCACCCAGCATCTTTACACAAAAGTGACAGAGACAGAGGTAGTATTATGATGTGAGTGTATCCTATAGTGCCCAGTCTTCAACATATTGGGTAGTAGAGGAGAAACGACATTTGAAATGTACAAAGTCCAAAGTTAGTCTTTGGAAAAGTCTTGTAATCATCACATTTAAATTTTAAGTGGAGAATTCTTTAATGATGCCTAGTCAAAATGAAAGTTTTCTTCTTTCAAAAATATAGTCACTACATCGTATACAACTATAAATGAACTGTAATATTTTTCCTTTTTCATGAAAATTGTACAAGATAGAATTTATCATATTTCCTGCTTTTGAAGGATCCAAATCTCCTAGCAGTAGGAGATTACAGTAGGAGTATTACAGAGGGTACAGCTGTGTGTACAGTCATATGATTTATGCATTGCATCTGCTATGGACTGAATTGTGTTCCCCTCTCACTCTCACAAATTCATCTGCTGAAGCCCTAACTCCAAGTGTGACTGTATTTGGATGAGGCCTTTAGGAGGTAATTAAAGTTAAACGAGGTCATGAATGTGGGGCCCCAATCCAGTTGGATTGGTGGCTTTATAAGAAGCAGAAGAGAGATCTTTTTCTTTCTCTCTCATTTCCCATGTACACTCAGAGGAAAGGCCATGAAAGACTCTCACCAGAAACCAAAACCTGCTGGACCTTGATCTGGGACTTCCAGCCTCCATAACTGTGGGAAATAAATTTCTGTTGTTTAAACCACCCATTCTATGCTATTTTGTTATGGCAGCCTGAGCACATTAATACACCATCTATTAATAATAAAAAACAAATTTTGATCAAGCATGCTAAAGTAATGATTGAATTATCTTTATATTGAAAATAACATTACAAAGTACATGTAGCTACAAAAAACGTGGGAAAGAAGTACTACAGCTGCATCACACATTCAATTAATACAACATAAGTTAGAATGTTTTTGGATTTTGTGATGTTTGTAGTGTCTTTAAAAATTTTTTAAGGTTATGATCACCCCTCGCTCCTGTCGCACTAGCACAGGGTGCAGGGCTCTGCGCGGGGCCGGCCAGCTCCACAAGTTGACCGCGACAGCACCCCGGCTGTAGCAGAGGTTCTCCTAAGCCTACTAGCTCGTCCCAGGTTACGGTGCCAGGGAACAGTTCTGCACTAGTCACCTGCTACAAGTCTAGATGGGGTGCTAGTCCTCGGAAGGGAACAGCCACCACTGCTGCAACTCCTCGCCCAGGGAATGGGTAGAAAGGGACCCTTGGGGCTTCAGAGAGCGGCTGTGACAGCACAGCAGCTGGGATGGTGCTCAGGAAGGAGCTAGAGTCACTGTCACCGTGAGCACGTAAGTATAGGCCTCTCCCCCCAACCTGACAAACTGAACCAAGTTCTCCTCCACCCGAACTTTGTCCAAACTCCTCTGTATTTTGCTTCTGTTCGGTGCTGGCCACAAGGGGGCTTGGTTGTAGCAACAGGTCTCCTCCCCAAGTGCCAGTAGCTCTGGGCTAAAGCAGGCTGGGCTAGCTGACCTTTACACCTTTCTTTTCATTCTTGCTAAAGTGCACATATTCTTGCCAACTCTACTGACTGCAAATGAACTGCACCCAGGCAATAAAAGAGCTGGTCCCAGATCAAAGATGGGAAAGAATGACAATTAGGATTTCAGTTGCTTTTACTTTTGTTTTCCTGCAAATAAGTAAGAGGCTGTGTAACAGAGAGAGGTATAGACAACGAGGTGAGTGGCCTCACCTCCCTACAGTCACATTCAATCTTCACAGAGGTTCCCCAATAGGAGTCTTGGGTGGGAAAAGGAAATCACCAGTCATGAGCTTGGCGGGAAGTTCATGAACTTGCCTTTTAAGTAGTAGCCTGGAACTCCAGGCTTTACCTACTACAGATCAGGCAATTCTGTGTTCTGATCAATGGCCTACAGAAGGTTTGGCCCAGCACAGCATGCACATCCCTCTACCCTTTGAGCTTCTTGAAGGAAAGAGAGCCATGTCTTGTATCTCTGTATTTCCAGCATAATACCATAGCAAGCCCATAGGAGGGACCTGAAAATGTTCATCAAATAAGCTGACTCTTCTGCTTTGAGTTTCACACCCCAGAGCGTATAAATAGCTCCTAGAGGAGGTGAACAAAACCCCGAAAGGTTGGTCACCTGGTCTCGGGGGTTTCTCCTTTGCTCTAATGTCTCTAGTTCTCAACTATGTAGGAGTAGGAGTCTGAGCTTTCCCACAGCTCCAGCTGGCCTCAGAGACGTGAGGAAGGAGGTTTGTGTCCTGAGCTAGAGTTACTCCCAGGGCGTGACGAGCTTTGCAGCAGAGCGAAATGGCAGGGGAAGGATGAGGACGGAGAGATGTGGGGAATGGAGCTGCAGAAGCTCCATGTAGGTCACATGAAGGACTCAGTGACTACATCACCTGTCATCTTTCTCTTCTCATGAAGCCAAAGTACCCCAAGTCCTATACCCCACTGCTTGTCAAACATTCATCCAGAGTATTGGTGGGAGATGAAGTTTTCACAAATTTGCAGAAAAATAATAAAAATAAGCTTTTCCAAAAGCTAAATTTATTCCTTTTTAAGAGAATTACCTAGTCTAGGGATATATATTTCCTAGGGTTTTTTGAGTGGGAGGAGAATGGGAACTATTCCTTCTTTGATGTTATGATGACAGTGGGTATCATTTTTTAAAAATGTCTTCAGTTGGCAAAAGTTGGCAAGCTTATACCAATTTCCCAATTGTTTGTTCATCTATCTTAGTTATACTGGTCTGTGATATCTAAAAGTTTGGGAACCACTGATATGACCTTTCCTATAGATTTTATTTTTAACCTCTCACTTGAATTTGAAGACCTTCTATAAACTTTCTATATATATTTCATCATTGGCTTCAACTGCAGAGCAGCATACAAAACTTGGGGTCTAGCAAGGGCTCCCATCCATACTTCACCTCTTAGGCCCATACCTGTATATCCAGCTATCTTCTTCACACATTTATGGGCACTTCAATAGTAACATGTCCCAAACTGAACTCATGATCCCCAACACCCCAGGCCTTTTCCCCCTGGCCTCCATGTATCTATAATGATGGTGTTATCCATCTAGTTGCATAAGCCAGTAACCTTGGAGTCTCCCTTATCCTGCACATCAAGTCCATTACCAAAATATATCTTGAATCTGATTTGTCCACTGAAGCCAGATAACCTTTTAAAATGTAAATCAGATCATGTCCCTTAGCCTTACTCTTTAAATAAAGTATATAAATGATCTAAAAAAAAAAATTTTTTTTTAAGTTGTTGTAGTTTCTTTTCTCATTCTAAATATTCACTTGTACCTAATGTTATGTTCTGTTTCTTAAATAGTGCCCTCCCCCCCAAACTGTGTACTTCAGACCTACAAAACCTGGATCCACCATTGCCCTCTATAATAGGATTTAAACCAATGTTTCTATGTCTGTGGCCCCCTTTAGATTGTGAATCTTTCTAGAGCAGCAACTGGGTTTCATTTTTGCTTTTCTAACACTTGGAAGAATGCTGACACATAGTAGTAATTTAATAAATGGTTGTTGGTTGAATAAAAAATCGACAAATGGATAGAAAGAATAGAGAATGTATGCTAATTAGTTGAGGAAGTGTGTAGTCTGGAAGATTAGCTTGGAGAATTTGAGAGAATGAACATGGAGACAAGAGGGAAATAGTCAAAGTGGCCAAAAAATGCTAGCTCCTGTTTATAGATTATGATTAATCTTCTAATCTAAGGTTACTCCAGGAATTGAGAAGGGCTGCCAACTAACACAATGAATGTTAAAAAAAAAAAGTAATCCTCTAATTTCAAAATGGGGGTAACAGGGATCTATTCTCTTGCCCAAGTATCTTTGTAGATTTTCCTTTATTCCCCTCTACCACTCACTCACTAGTTGTGTGACCTTGCACCAACCAGTTAACCTCTTTGAGACACAGTTTTCTCTTCTATAAATGTAGATAAATACCTCACAAGGTTGTTGTGAGGGTTGAAAGAAAGAAGGCCTGTGAAACATCTAACACAGTATCTGGCATATAGTAGGTCCCTCATAACTGTTAGTTTCCTTCTTTTCTGCTTTTTCTCAGTGAGGTCTGTTAATTGCCTTTAAAGAAGCAGCATCTCTTGAGGTACCTCGTGGCTTAGTCGGTTAAGCATCTGACTCTTTTTTTAAATTAATTTTTTAAATTTAAATACAAGTTAGTTAACATATAGTGTAATAATGGTTTTAGGAGTAGAATATAGTGACTCATCACTTACATATAACACCCAGTGCTCATCCCAACAAGTGCCCTCCTTAATGCCCCTTTGCCCATTTAGCCTATCCCTCCACCCAACACCCCTCCAGCAACCCTCAGTTTGTTCTATGTATTTAAAAGTCTCTTATGATTTGTCTCTCTCTGTTTTTATCTTACTTTTCCTTTCCTTCCCCTATGTTCATCTGTTTTCTTTCTTAAATTCCACATATGAGTGAAATCATATATTTATCTTTCTCTGACTGACTTATTTTGCTTAGTTAGCATGATACTCTCTAGTTACATCCACATTGTTGCAAATGGCAAGATTTCATTCTTTTTGATTGCTGAGTAATATTTCATTGTCTATATACACCACATCTTCTTTATCCATTTGTCATTCGATGGACATTTAGGCTCTTTCCATACTTTGGCTATTGTTGATAGAACTGCTATAAACCTTGGGGTGCATGTGCCCCTTGGAATCAGCATTTTTGTATCCTTTGGATAAATACTTAGTAGTGCAATTGCTGGGTCAAAGGGTAGCTTTATTTTTAATTTTTTGAAGAATCTCCATACTGTTTTCCAGAGTGGCTGCATTCCCACTAGCAGTACAAAAGTGTTCCCTTTTCGCCACATCCTTGTCAACATCTGTTGTTTCCTGAGTTCTTAATTTCAGCCATTCTGGCAGGTGTGAGGTGGTATCTCATTGTGGTTTTGATTTGCTAAGCGTCTGACTCTTGATTTTGGCTCAAGTCATGATCTCATGGGAGACTGAGCCCGGGGTTGGGCTCATGCTGACTGTGTGAAGCCTGCTTGGGGTTCTCTCTCCCTCTGCCCCTCCCCCCACTCACACTCTCTCTCAAAATAAATAAATAAATAAACTTTAAAAAAAAAGCAGAGTCTTCATCTTATTGGGCCCTCACTGTCTATTATACTCCTCTAAAGAGAAACTGTTTTCTTTGCCACCTTGGAAGAAACTTCTTACAGGGATACTCTTCTCCCTTAGAAATTTTTCCTGGTTATATATGTATAAAAAAGTCCTAAAGTTTACAAGGCCAATGTGTAATCTAGCAGGAAATGTAGACATCTTTCACGTCAACAGTAAAAGGACAAGGAGTCTGGTTCCAATTTGTGCAGACATTTTGTTACCTTGGCATGTGCTTACAGTAGAAGCAGGAAAGCAGCAATTAACTAAAGGTGTCTACAATGCAGAGTAGACACCTTTAATTAATTCCTCTGATTTTATTAAACGGTGCAATTTGAAGAGTTACTGGGCGTAAAGCAGCTGGAAGAATTCCCAGTGCTTGGGTCTACCCCCTACTATGTTCCTAGGTGGGCCAGGCAGAGATGCTAGCTCCATATCACTGCTAGCAAGCCTCCTTTCAGAAGGTCTGCTTCATGGAGGTGCATGCCAGTAAGAAGTAACTGTGGGATAGTATCCCAGAAAGGGGGAGTCACTGGCTGCAAAGGTTAGGAGACAGCGCAATGCAGCCAAATGTTTTGGATCCATTAAGGCAGCACAGCTGTTGTGTGTGCTGCCAATTCTATTCAGAAGTGGGCAAAATTCAGGTTGGAAATTTACTTCATATAGTGTGCATGTAAGTAGACTGGAGCAAAAGAAGATTAGAATGGGCAATAGGGCTTCATGTAGTAACTAGTTAAGAACTGAAGGGGAAAGCAAGTGAGAAGAGGTTTGCTGCTCCTTGTCCTCTCCTGTTGCTGCAGCAGTTAGCACCCCCTTTGTCCATGTGCAGAGGGGAGGGTTTGGAAGGTCTTTATTCCTGTTGTTTCCATTTTACTAACAGTTGACAGGTCCATCAGTTATAGTAATTAGCTTCTTAGATTGGTTGTGAACATGTTAAGGAAATATTCTTGGTTTATAAGAACTAAGAAAAATTGCATATAGGGATGCCTTGGTGGCTCAGTCAGTTGAGTGTTTGACTCTTGATTTTAGCTCAGGTCATGATCCCAAGGTTGTGGGATCGAGCTCTGCATCAGGCTCTGCACTGAACATGGAGCCTGTTTTAGGATTCTCTCTTTCTCTCTCCCTCTGCCCCTCTCCCCTGCTCATGCTCTCTCTCAAATAAAAAAATGCATATAGAGTGTGATTTCCAGAAATTGACTTCTTTTCTCTTTTTAGATGTAAATTATCTATTTTTATCATTTTTTTTATTCTTCTCATTTTAGAGAAAGGGCTATTTTGTATCTTATCCATGAGTAAATCCCTAATGTGGGCTCCAGATTTTAGCTTCTCTGGAACCTTGAACTCTTGATCACTTCCTTTCCTCTCAGTCACCTTAAATATCTCTCGCTTCCTTACATACTACTTTTAAGTTAACAGACCTGCACAGGTCATTTCCTTGAATAAACAGCTTCTTTTGAACCTCTTGCCCCTTGGAATATGGTCTAGGAAAATAAAAGCAAATGCCTCTGTGCTGCTCCCCCTTTAAAGTGTCATTTCCCAATTTCCTGATACTTTCTTTCAAACAACATTATAACTAAAAATTGAGTTTGTGAACTGCTTTGTAGGGAAGCCTTCCCTCACTCCATCAGGCACTATTAGTCACACCTTCACTGTGTTCCCACAGCACTGTCTTCATACTGTTCGTATTGTACATGGTAACTGGAACTGTAATTTATTGGTTTACATCGTATTGTTATTTACCTCTTTGTATTTATGTCACTTCTGCTAAACCATGAGTCCCTAAAAGGAAGTGAAGTGACCTTTATCTTGATATCCCCAGAAAAGAATGTTTCATAATTGGTGCTCAATAAATGCTGAGTGGGAGAAAAAGGGGCTGACAATTATTAAACTATGTCCATGTGCCAGTTTTTCTGAGATATGTGTCATTATACTTACTTTACACATAAGGAAACTGAAGTTTCCAGATTTCAAGGAGTTTGTCTAAAGGCATGTAGCTATTCAATATTGGACTATAATTCAAATTCCAGTCTGATTGATTATAAAATCTATGCCCTTTCAACCATGCTGCCTGCAAGATCTTATATTTGGAGTCCAAATTCTGGCCCCACCAGTTCTCTTGTGCTTTCACCCCACTCTGTTTTCTTACTTCATGGAGACACCCCAGTGCCCTGATCCCTACTTCCTCCTTGTTTGTCTGATTCCTTTTGGCCTCACATCCAGCCTAGAACATATTATTATACACTTGAATCCTCTTTCAACATCACCTTCAACCTTTGTCTTTTTGCCTCATCTGTCTGGAATAATCACCATTCCAAATCAACCTCTGCTATTTGCCTTCTCTGTTCTATCACCATTAAAGGAAACTATCACTGGATAGACTGGTATCACCAATCCATGGTTTTGAATTTCAGATCCACTTTCCAAGCTTCTTCATTATCCTTTTACTCGTCTCTGGTCAGCTCCTTCTCCTATTCTCAATTACTGTTCCAATATTTACCATTTTCCCCAATCCCACTATTGACCTTTCATCCCCTCACTCTTAGACATTTAGGACAATTTCAAGTTTTTCTCTATCATAAAAAAAAGCTGAGGTGAGCATCCTTATACATATTTCTACTTTACTTCAGAGTTTTTCTTAAACACCAAGCTTCTTGAAAGATTTAGCTGTGCCTATTGCTGTCATTTTCTTTACCTTAGATTTACCACTCAGCCTACTATTGTTTCACCTCTGCCCCTTTACACTGTATTGAAATTCCTCTTATTAAGGTCACCAAAGCTTCTATTTTGCCAAATCTAGTTCATATGTATAAGTCCTTAGCTTATTGGATCTCTCAGTTGCATCTGACACATCTCAGAATTCTCTCCATCTTTTAAACTTTCAACTTTGGTTTGCATGATCCTACTCTGATTTTCTTCCTATAAGTATTAGCTAATGCTTACTATGTGTTTATCAGGCACTATTCTAAGGGTTTTACATGCATTTCATGTATATTTAATCGTTAAACAACTGAGGCTTAGAGAAGTAGCTTGCCCAAAGTCATATAGCTGTTAAGTGGCAGAGCCTGGACGATATAAAATCACACAGACTGGGTCTAGAGTCCATGATTTTAATTTGTGTTATACTGCTTATCCTTAACATACTATTAGTCTTCTTTGTGAGCTCATTTTTGCTGGTCCCTTATACCAAGATTCTTGGTTTAAGGGACCTTAAATTCTCCAAGATTCCCCCAATGGCCCTATGGTCTCCTTACACATTCTCCATGGGTAATCTCATTTACTTTCATAGAGTTTTAACCACATGCTCATAATACTCATATCTATATCCAGTTATGACTTATCCCCTGGACTTCAAACTTGTATCCAACGGCATCATGGTCAAATATACTTGGGTGTTCCATAGGCACCTAGTACTCAATGTAAAAAATGGTTCAGTTATAATCCTCTTCCTCCTCTATTCATTGTACACTAATATCATCTAGTCATTCAAACCAGAAAACATGATGACCTTCTAGATTTCTCCTTCTCCTTTACCTTCAGAATACAATTAATCACCAAGTTGTGCTAATTCTGTCTCCTAAAAATTTCTTAAATATTTCCTTTGCCTCCATCCCTACTTCAAACTCTCTTCACTTGTTTGATGTATTGTAACAGTCTCTAGCCTGGTCTCTCTCAAATTTATCATGATCCATCTCATGAAAACATAGATCTGACCATTCACTGCCATTCCATGACTTAGTACTGTCAACAGGTACATTCTCAGTTCTTTAGCATGACACTTACAACTTTCTGTGGTTAAAAGCACTGGCTCTGGAGTTAAATTGCTTAGTTTGAATCTCAGCTCTGACAGTGTACAACTTTGAACAAGCTCCTTCTGTTTTAGTTTCCATATTTGCATTAGAATTATGAGGATTACATGAAATATCCATGTGAGGTACTTAGAACACTGCCTGGCATATAATAGGTGCTCAATAATTATTAACCCTTGCCAATATTTTGTATCTAGTCTCATCTCCTTCCATTTCCTGCCTTATGGTTTATGTTCTAGTAATATTGCCTTGTTTAAAGTTTATGTTCTATTAATTTTCATTGTTTATAATTCTCTAAAGGATCATGCTATTTAATGGCTGTGTGCCTTCCCTTTGCTGTTTCCTCAATCCCCTATACTTTCACACATTTATATGTCTGGCTAATATTCAGTTCAGTCTTTGGCTTTGACATCATCTTCAGGATACCTTCCATGACTCCCACATTCCTGCCCCAATCAGACTAACTGGCTCTCTTCTGTGACTTTATATACTCTGTGCATGCCTCTAACTTAGCACTCAACGGAGCCAATTGAAGTGGTCTGTTTTGTTTCTGTATATTTTGCTGGGTTGTAAGCTCTTTGTACAAAGGGACATGTCTTCTACTTCCTTGTATCCTCAGAACATAGCATCATACCCAGTATACAATAGTTGCTTAATAAATCTTTGTTGAACTGAATTGCTTCTTTTTTCATTGAATAACTAGGTAGGTACCCACATTTGTGGCTCACCTGACTGGGAAAAGAATGTCTCTCTTTCTCTTTTACCAAGCTGGTCTTTCCCATTTCAATAAATCCCACTACTATCCACCTAAATGTTTGATTCAGAAACCTTGAGATTCTTCCATTCCCTCACTTTCTACATCTAATTCATTAGTGTATTTTGTCAATTCTATCTATAAAATATGTCATTCTTTCTTTTTAAATTTTATTTTAATTCCAGTGTAGTTAACATACAATGTTATATTAGTTTTGGGTATACGGTATAGCAATTCAACAATTCCATATATTACTCAGTGTTCATCAAGGTACATTTAGTCTTAATCCCTTTCACATGTTTCAACTATCCCCCCCATCCACCACACCTCTGGTAACCCTCTGATCTCTGTAGTTAAGAGTCTGTTTTTTGGTTCCTGTCTCTCTTTTTTCCCTTTGTTAATATATTTGGTTTATTTTTTCTTAATGTTTATTTACATGAGAGAGATAGTGGGGGTGGAAAGGGCAGAGAAAGAGGAGAGAGAGAATTCCAAGCAGGCTCTGCATTGTCAGTGTAGATTCCGATGCAGGACTCAATCTCACGAACTATGAGATCATGACCTGAGCTGAAATCAAGAGTTGGATGCTTAATTGACTAAGCCACCCAGGCACCAGTTTGTTTTGTTTCTTAAATTCCACATATGGGGGCACCTGTGTGGCTCAGTCGGTTGAGCATCCAACTTCAGCTCAGTTCATGATCTCACCATTCATGAGTCCGAGCCCTGCGTTGGGCTCTCTGCTGACAGCTCAGAGCCTGGAGCCCTCTTCAGATTCTGTGTCTTCCTCTCTCTCTGTCCCTCCCTTGCTCATATTCTGTCTCTCTCTCTCTCTCAAAAATAAATATAAAAACATTAAAAAAAATTTTAAGTTCCACATGAGTGAAATCATATGGTATTTGTCTTTCTCTGACTAGCTTATTTCATTTAGTATTATATAATCCAGATCTCAATGTCATTGAAAATGGCAAGATTTCATCCTTTTTAATGGCTGAATAATATTCCATTTTTTGCTCATTTTTAATTGGATTAGTGTGTGTGTGTGTGTGTGTGTGTGTGTGTGTGTGTGTGTTGAGTTATAAAAGCTCATTATATATTTTGGATACTAACCCTTTATTGGATAGGTCATTTGCAAATATCTTCTCCCATTCTGTAGGCTGTCTTTTAGTTTTGTTGGTTGTTTCCTGTGCTGTGCAAAAGCTTTTTATTTTGATGTAGTCCCAATGGTTTATTTTTGCTTTTATTTACCTTGCCTCAGGAGACATATCTAGAAGGATATTGTTATTGCCAATATCAGAGAAATTACGCCTGTGCTCTCTTCTAGGATTTTTATGGTTTCAGGTCTCACATTCAGATCCTTAATCCATTTTGAGTTTGTTTTTGAGTATGGTGTAAGAAAGTGGTCCAGTTTCATTCTTTTGCATGTAGCTTTCCAGTTTTCCCAGCACCATTTGTTGAAGAGACTTTTTCCCATTGCATGTTCTTGCTTGTTCTAAAGATTAATTGGCCATATAATCGTGGGTTTATTTCTGAGCTTTCTATTTTGTTCCATTGACCTGTGTGTCTATTTTTGTGCCAGTACCACATTGTTTTGATTACTACAATTTTGTAATCTAATTTGACGTCTAGAATTGTGATAGCTCCCGTTTTATTTTTTCTTTTTCAAGACTCTTTTGGCTATTCGGGGTCTTTTGTGCTTCCATACAAATTTATGATTGTTTGTTTTAGCTCTGTGAAAAAATGCTGTTGGTATTTTGATAGGGATCACATTAAATTTGTAGATTGCTTTGGGTAGTATAGATATTTTAACATTATGTGTTCTTCCAACCTATGTGTATGAAATGTCTTTCCATTTCTTTGTGTCATCTGCAATTTCTTTCATCAATGTTTAATTTTCAGAGTATAGGTCTTCACCTCTTTGGTTAAGTTTATTCCTAGATATTTTATTATTTTTGGTGCAATTGTAAATGTGATTGTTTTCTTAATTTATCTTTCTGCTCCTTCATTATTAGTGTAAGGAAATGAAACCAATTTCTGTACATTGATTTTGTATCTTGTGACCTAACTGAATTCATTTATCAGTTCTAGTAGTTTTTTGGTGGAATCTTTACTGTTTTCTAAAATATGTCATTCTATCATTTCCACTGCACCACTATCATCTCTCAACTGTCATCAATCTTAGGGGTGCCTGGGTGGCTCATTCGGTTGGGTGTCCGACTTTGGTTCAGGTCATGACCTCACAGTTGGTGAGTTTGAGCTCTGCATTGGGCTCTGTGCTGACAGCTCAGAGCCTGGAGCCTGCTTCGGATTCTGTCTCTCTCTCTCTCACTGCCCCTCCCATGCTCCCGCTCTGTCTCTCCCTCAAGAAAATAAAATAAACATTAAAAAAATTTTTTTTAAATTCAACTGATGAACCTCCATTCTGCCATACTTCCATTATTGCCACCTCCCCACTCCACACAACAGTTAGAGTAGTTTTAAAACATATATCAAATCACAGTACCCCTCCTGGTTAAAAGCCTTCAGTAGCTTCCCACTCTATTAAGAATGAGTACCAACTTCTTGCCATGGCCTACAGGGCCCTGTAGAGTCTGGTCCCTGCCTATTCCATTTTATAACCCTAATCCTTTAGTGACTAGCATTAGTTATAGTGACTTCTTTCAGTACCCAGAACACACCAAACTCTTTCTTACCTCATGGTCTTTGCATATGGCTGCCTATTCTGCCTCAGACACTAGCCCTCTAGTTGTTTTATTTTTAACCTGGCTGGCTTTTTCTCATCCTTTAAGTTTAGCCTTAAATGTCACATCTTCAGAGAGGCCTCTGCTAGTGTGTACATCCATTTTTCTCTATCTCTGCACTCTTTGTGCTTCCATCATGGTACTTATCACAATTTATAATGATTTTCACTTATGTTTTACTTGTTCTGTGGTTTGTTTTCCTCACTGGATTGCACATTCCATGATGCAGGGACCACAGCTACACTGCTCACCACTATAGCCTCAGCACCTGGCACAATGTCTGGCAATTGTTAGCATTCAGTAAATATTCCCTGAATGACTTAATGACTTGATAAGTCAATCATTCAATTACTAAAGCAGGGGGGGCATATAAACTTTCTTATATGGTTGGTCTCTTAGGTAAGAGAAACTGTAACTTTAGCTAGACACGTAATTGTTGAGATGAATCACCTTGCCCAATACAGTTGAGAAGTATTGTAGGAGAGCTTAATCAAGCAAGAAAAAGATAAACTTTTAAAAGTCTGGTTCTTAGTCCCTTTATGCTTGTGAGTGACTCAGGAACGACAAATATAATTACTACAAACCAGTGGCTTTCAATAAGGGAAGATTTTGCCTCACCCTCAGGGGACATTCAGCAATGTCTGGGTACATTCTTGGTTGTCAAACTGTGCAGGGAGTGTGCTACTGGCATCTAGTGAGTAGAGGGAAGGAATGCTGCTCAGTATCCTGTGAATGCACAGGATTCCCAGTCTCCCCATAACAATTAATTATATACCACAAGAAAAGTCAATAATGCCAATACTAAAACAAAAACAAAAGAGAAATAGGACTATCATCTAACTTTGTGAAACATAATACAATGGCCAAATGTAGGTGTTAGTGTTCTATAGGATTTGTAAAACTTAATAATTGAAGCCATTAATAAGCTCTTTTTTTCTAAGATTTATTTCTGTTCTTTAGAACATATTTTTGTTTTTTTGTTTATTTCAAAGAATCTATCCATTGATGGACTTTAGGAAATTGCTGAATGTTCTAAACTTGTATCTAAAATTGTGTAATTGTAAGCATTTATCTAGAAGGAGGGAGCATCAGGGGTCCATTACCACCCAAAAGATTAAAAAGCCACTGGTATGGAGAGACCTCTGTGTTGTGTGGATTATATTTTAAAAAGTCATGTTTTGCAGAATATATGTTCTGCAAAATGCTTAAAAGGGCTTAAAAATATGGGTGCCCTTTAGGGCTACCTTAGGAGGCAGGCAAGTGTGGTGGAAGTTCAGTTTGGTTTCTTTCTAGTAGTAGGGATAATACAGGTTTCACTGGGCTGTTTGGAGACCATGTGAGGTAATTTATATAAGCCCTAGTAAAGTGTTAGGCACAGAGCAGATACTCAAAAACTGTTATTTTTCTTCCCTCTCAGAAGGGAATTGTGAGGATTAAATAAAGTAATTCTTTGAAAACTAAATGAAATAATGCATGTAGCTTGTTGTCTGGTAAGTAGTACATGTTTAATAAATTGTTACTTTCCTCCCATGTTTTCTTTATGCCCAAATCCTGGGTGTTATCATTGAAAGTAGAGAAAAAGTATAATCCCAGAAATATGAAAATTTTGAGAGTCAGTCTTGGCTCTGCTATTTTACTAGCTGATCCTGGTCAAGTTATTTTCTGAGTCTTACTTTTCTCATTGGTAAGTGAGAGAATAATGTATACCTCTCAGAATTGCTAAGAGACATAAATAAGATAATATATATATAAAGGATATAACATGGATATGCTTACATGGGATATAATTGGTGCTTAATAAGTGTTAAGTTCTTTTCTCATTCAAACAGTTTTTAAATCCTACCTCTGTCAAGCCTTTCTGCAATAGGAGGATCATTTGCTGAATGTCTGGTACAATGACCTTATCTAAATATAAAACTCAAATGTAAAATTTCTAGCACTCATCTAATTATACTCATACTTGTTCATATAAAATGATAATATTTCATTTTGATATGTTTTCAGCATTTTTCTTCCCTGAGCTCTCTGTGTCAGCAAGGGCTATTAGGTTAAATCTGCATAGCATCCAATACAGCAGCACCATGTACATTTTTAAAAAATGTGTTAGGCACTTATTAGGGATCATATTCTCAGTATTGAAGGACTAAGAAGAAACAGGTCCTTGGCTGTGGGTTTTACCAATGTTTCTGACATTAACAATAATAATGCCTAAAATTTAATTTAAATTAGTATTATTTGTTTACTACATATTAGTAATATATTTAAATATATTACTTATATGTTCCAGTCACTGTACTAAGCATTTTGTGTAGACAAATACATTTAATCTTCACAATAATCCCTATTTTATAGGTGATGGACCTGAGGGACAGACTGGTAAAATAATTTTCTCAACTTGTCTAATCTATATTGGTACTATGATCATTCCCTGGAGCTGGTCTATGAAAACAGGTCTCTCTGATAAATATATTCATTTAATTTTTATATTTTAATTTCAACAATTTATTTACATTTTAAAGTAAGTTATACATACATGGTAAAAACTTGAAGAGTTATACAATGAAAAGTAAATCCTGACTTCTGGATTCTGGTAATGATAGAATAGCTTACATCAGAATAACCATCATGATAAACTGAAGGTATTAGAGAGCACCCCCCAAACAGGCAGAAACTAGAGGGAATTCAACCCTTGAAAGAAAGGAACTACACTGGGTTGGAGTCACAGTTTTTATATTTTATGTGATGTGTGGTAGAGCTCAGGCAGTTAGCTACAGGGTTATTAGCCTGAGAATTCAGAGCACAGAGTTCAGGGTTGCCAGAGTTTCATAAAACAAGACCCCAAATCTCCAGGTTCAAATAAAAACCCACTCATCATACAAAGAATCAGGAAAATCTCAACTTGAATGAGAAAAGACAATCAACAGATGTTAACACCAAAATGACATATATGTTAGAATTATCAACAAGGATTTTAAGGCAGCCATTATAAAATGTTTCAAGAAGCAATTACAGGCATGCTAGAAACACAATAAAAAATAGAAAGTATCAACCATGAAATAGAAAACATGAAGAATGGAAATTTTAGAACTGAAATATACAATAATCAAAATAAAAAAACTTACTGGATGGGCTTAACAAAAATATGGAGATAACAAAGAAAAGCATCTGAATATGAAAACAGAGCAATAGATCACCCAGTCTAAACAACATAGAGAAAACAGAGTAAAAAAACAATAAACAGAGACTTAGGGTCCTGTAGGACAAGAACAAAATGTCAAACATTTGTGTCATCAGAATATCAAAAGAAGATAAAGATGACATTTAAAAAATATTCAAAGAAATAATGGCTAAAACTTCCCCAAATTTGGTGAAAGAATAATCCTACATAATCAAGAGGCTCAATGAAACCTAAACAGAATAACACCCCCCCAAATCCATTCCTCCAAGACATATCATAATTAAGTATCTGAAACATAAGGAGAAAAAACAAAAATAAAAACTGTGAAAGCAGGTAGAGAGAAATAAGGCATCACTTTACATTCTCACCTCTATGGAAATAATGATTCAAATGAAAATGAATTTCTCATCAGAAACCACAGAGGCCAGAAGGAAAAGGCACATTTTTAAGTGCTGAAAAAAAACCCTTATATCCCAAAATTATAGCCAGTGAACATATCATTAAGTAGTGAAAGAGAAATCAAGCCATTCTCAGATGAAGGAAAACAAAGAGAATTTGTCTTCATCAATTCTACCCTAAAAGAATGGCCAAAGGAAATTCTGCAAACAGAAAGGAAATGAAAAAACAATAAATCTTAAAGCATTAAGAAGGAAGAAAGTACAACAGAAATGATAAAAATATGGCTAAATACAGCACATTTTCCTTCTCCACCTAAATTTTGAAAATTATGTTTGATGGTTGAAACAAAAACTATAACAATTTCTGTTGTGGTTTTCAATGTATATAGGGTAAAATTTTAAAATATTATATTAGAGAGGAAGGTAAAGGGACATAAAGTCAGGTAAGTTTGCTATAGTTTACTCAAAGTGGCAAAATGTTGATATGTGTATGTGTGTGTGTGTGTGTGTGTGTGTGTATATATATACACATATATATACACACACACACATATATGTACCTATATACAAAAAATATATATTTTAATACCTAAAGCAACTACTAGAAAATCTATACAAAGTGATATACTCAAAAACACTATAGATAAATTAAAATGGAATTTAAAAAAGAATGTCCAAGTAATCCAGAGGAAGGCAGGAGGGAAAAACAGAATAAACAAAAAATAAATGATAAAATGGCATACTTAAGTCTTAACATATCAATAACTACATGAAAGGCAAATGATCTAAACACACCAATTAAAAAAGATTGATAGAATGGGTAAAGAAAAAACATGACTCAATTATATTTTGTCTATAAGAAAGTCACTTCAACTATAATGATATAGAGAAATTGAAATAAAAATTATAGAAAAAGATGTAATATGTAAATGGTAATAAAAAAGCATGAGTGGCAGTTTCATAAAAAAGAAAACCTATACCTATAATATGATCCAGCAACTGCATTCCTGGTATTGATCCCAGACACATGAAAACTTACATCCACAAAAATTGTACACAAATGTTTAATTTTAATAGTCCCAAATTGGAAACAACCCAAATGTTCTTAAGTGGATAAATGGTTAAACAAACTATGGTACTTCTATACTGTAGAATACTATTCAGCAATAAAAAGGTTTAACTGACTGAGCCACCCAGGCACCCCTTACAGCAATAAAAAGGAATAAAGTATTGAGGCATTGGACAACTTGGACAGCTATCAAGGGAATTATCCTGAGTATAAAAAAGCCAATCTCAAAAGGTTACATATTGCATGATTCCATTTATACCACATACTCTAAATGAAAAAAAATATATAGACATGAAGAACAGAGTAGTGGCTTCCATAGATTAGGGAGTTAAGGGAAGGGAAGGCAGCTATGGTTATAAAAGAGTAGCACAAGGGAGGTCTTTGTGGTAATGGAACAGTTCTGTATCCTGACTGTGGTAGTGGTTACAACAATTTATACATGTGATAAAATTTCATAGAACTAAATATACACACACATACACACAAAAATTAGTGTGTGTAAAATAGATGAAATCTGAATAAGGCCTGTGGATTATACCAATGTCAATTTCCTGGTTTTGATATTTTACTATACTTATATAAGAGAAGATATTACTATTGGGGGAAACTGAATGAAGGGTACATGAGACTTCTTTGTACTATCTTTACAATTGTGGATCTAAAATTATTTCAGAATGAAGAAGTTTAAAAAATAATTGGATGGAATGGGATAAAAGATTAATTTGAATGGCTAATAGCAGACTAAATACTAAAGAAGAAAGGATTAGTAAACTTGAAGATAGATCAGTGGAAATTAAACAAATTGAAGCATAGAGGAAAAAATATTGGAAAAAAAAGACAAGCACTTCAGTGACTTACAGGACAGTATCAATCAATCTTTTTTTAAAGTTTATTTATTTTGAGAGATAGAAAGCAAGGAAGGGACAGAGAGAGAGAGAGAGAGAGAGAGAGAGAGAGAGAGAGAATCCTAAGTAGGCTCCGCACTGACAGTGCAGAGCCTGATGTTGGGCTCAGACCCATGACCTGAGCCAAAACCAAGAGTTGGTTGCCCAACTGACTGAGCCACCCAGGTGCACCTGGTATCAATCAATCTAATACATGTTAACAGGAGTTCCAGAAAGATAGGAGAGATGGAAATAGGGCAAAAAATGAGTCAAGAAATACCAGCCAAGAATTTTCCAAATTACATCCCAAACTGGAACCCACAGACCAAGGAACTCAGGAAATCCCAAGTAGGATAAACACAAAAAAGTACACTGGGGCACATCATGGTCAATGGTCTGAAAAGCAAAGATAAATATATAAATGCAGCCAGAGAAAAAGACATAGTATACCCAGGGAAACAATGATAAAAACAAGACTGACTTTCCATTAAAAAAAAATGGAGCCAGAAAAATAAATGTCCATCTAGAATTTTATATCCAGCAAAAATATTTTTCAAAAATGAAGGCAGAAAAAAATTGGAAGCAGATAAGTAAAAGGGTTCTGCATCTGGGTATGAGGGGAAAGAGGATATGAAATTATTTTCTCTTTAGAAACAACTAGAATATTTACCAAATATAGGAAAATTTTTTAAAGACACTGGACAATATGCAGCACAATATAGTAATCTGAGAGAAAAGGAATACAAATAAGGTGATCCCTATGATTACCTCAGTTTTCTGCCAGGAGGTAATCCCTGGACTGTGATGCAGTGGTGGGGGATCCCAACAGAGTCTAACAATCTCTGAGGAGATCAGTCAGAGATTGGAATTCCTAAAGGTGGTTAGAAATTGTGGTGGTGGAGGTAAGCCATAAAAAGCGTACTAGAGGGGCACCTGGGTGGCTCAGTCAGTTAAGCATCTGCCTTCGGCTCAGGTCATAATCTCACAGCTCATGAGTTTCAGCCCCGTATCAGTCTTTGTGCTGATAGCTTAGAGCCTGGAGCCTGCTTCAGATTCTATGTCTCCCTCTCTCTGCCCCTCTCCTGCTCACGTGCTATCTCTCTCTCTCTCTCTCTCTCTCTCTCTCTCTCTCTCTTTCTGTCTCTCAGAAGTAAGAACATTAAAAAAATTAAAAACAAGTGTACTAGAAATATGCATAGAGGTCCCCTTGAGTCTTTTGATGAATACAAATCTGAATATGGATAGAGTAAAACCTCACAAAGAATCTAGAAAAAATTTCCAGGGAAGTAATTACTAAGAAGTTGTAAGAGAAACACTCCCTAAAGTTCACATAAGGTCAAAGTGGAGAGACCTCAATGAATAAAGGGGGGCATCAGTAGGGACTTGAGAGAAGCAGTTCCTTCAAAATGGGCTAAATTAGCTCTAGTGTAAAGGTTACTCAAGGTCTACTCTAAGTGAGCTTTTAAAAACAAACCTCAATGGCACAAAAACAGACACATAGACCAATGGAATAGAATAGAAACTCCAGAACTAGACCCACAAACGTATGGCCAACTCATCTTTGACAAAGCAGAAAAGAACATCCAATGGAAAAAAGACAGCCTCTTTAACAAATGGTGCTGGGAGAACTGGACAGCAACATGCAGAAGGTTGAAACTAGACCACTTTCTCACACCATTCACAAACATAAACTCAAAATGGATAAAGGACCTAAATGTGAGACAGGAAACCATCAAAACCTTAGAGGAGAAAGCAGGAAAAGACCTCTCTGACCTCAGCCGTAGCAATCTCTTACTCGACACATCCCCAAAGGCAAGGGAATTTAAAGCAAAAGTGAATTACTGGGACCTTATGAAGATAAAAAGCTTCTGCACAGCAAAGGAAACAACCAACAAAACTAAAAGGCAACCAACAGAATGGGAAAAGATATTCGCAAATGACATATCGGACAAAGGGCTAGTATCCAAAATCTATAAAGAGCTCACCAAACTCCACACCTGAAAAACAAATAACCCAGTGAAGAAATGGGCAGAAAACATGAATAGACACTTCTCTAAAGAAGACATCCGGATGGCCAACAGGCACATGAAAAGATGTTCAGCGTCGCTCCTTATCAGGGAAATACAAATCAAAACCACACTCAGGTATCACCTCACGCCAGTCAGAGTGGCCAAAATGAACAAATCAGGAGACTATAGATGCTGGAGAGGATGTGGAGAAACGGGAACCCTCTTGCACTGTTGGTGGGAATGCAAATTGGTGCAGCTGCTCTGGAAAGCAGTGTGGAGGTTCCTCAAAAAATTAAAAATAGACCTACCCTATGACCCAGCAATAGCACTGCTAGGAATTTATCCAAGGGATACAGGAGTACTGATGCATAGGGGCACTTGTACCCCAATGTTCATAGCAGCACTCTCAACAATAGCCAAATTATGGAAAGAGCCTAAATGTCCATCAACTGATGAATGGATAAAGAAATTGTGGTTTATATACACAATGGAGTACTACGTGGCAATGAGAAAAAATGAAATATGGCCTTTTGTAGCAACGTGGATGGAACTGGAGAGTGTGATGCTAAGTGAAATAAGCCATACAGAGAAAGACAGATACCATATGGTTTCACTCTTATGTGGATCCTGAGAAACTTAACAGGAACCCATGGGGGAGGGGAAGGAAAAAAAAAAAAGAGGTTAGAGTGCGAGAGAGCCAAAGCATAAGAGACTGTTAAAAACTGAGAACAAACTGAGGGTTGATGGGGGGTGGGAGGGAGGAGAGGGTGGGTGATGGGTATTGAGGAGGGCACCTTTTGGGATGAGCACTGGGTATTGTATGGAAACCAATTTGTCAATAAATTACATATTTAAAAAAAATAAAAAAAATAAAAACAAACCTCAAAAGGATCAAATTGATCCACAATAACTTGTGTATCAAAAAAAGTACAATCCTCTAAATAAATACAAAAGAAAAATCCAGCACTCAACAATGTAAAATTCACAATGTTGGATATACAATTTAAAATTTTAAACATACAAGAAAGCAGGAAAATACAATCTATATCCTGGAGAAAAATTAGTCAACAGGAAGAGACTCAGAAATTACAGAGATAAGGGAATTAGTAGACAAGGACCTTAAAACAGCTATTTATAAATATGCTCCATATGTTCAAGGATGTAAAGAAAATATGAACACAGTGAAGAGAGAAATGGACAATTTTTTTCCTGGTCATATATTTTTTAAAGATTTTATTACTTGGAAGGTTTTTTATTTGTAATAGAAGTTCTAGAAATGAAAAATACAATATTTGAAAAGAAAATTCACTGGATGGGATTAATAGCAATTATATACTGCAGAAGAAAAGATCAATAAACTTGAAGGCAAAGCAAGAGAAACTCTTCAATATGAATCACAGAAATAAAAGACAAAAAAGGGGTCTCTTGGGGTGCCTCGGTGGGTCAGTTGGTTAAGTGTCCGACTTTGGTTCAGGACATGATCTCATGATTCATGAGTTTGAGACCTGCATCAGGCTGGTGCTGACAGTGCAGAGTCGGCTTAGGATTCTGTCTCCCCCTCTCTGTGCCCCTCCTCCACTCATGTTCTCTCGCTCTCTCTCACAGAAATAAAAAAAAAAGGGGGGGGGGTCTTAGTGACCTGTGGGACAATACAACAGGTCTAACATAGGTCTAACTGGAGTCTCAGTAGTAGAGGAGAAAAAGAAAGGACAGAAAAGAAATAAGGGCTGAAATATTTCTAAATTTGATAAAAGCTACAAACCCTCAGATCCCAGAAGCTTTGGGTTCCAAAGAGGATAAACACACACACACGCACAGAAACCACACCAGGGCAAACTATAACCAAGATGCTGAAAACTAGTCACAAAGAGAAATGGTAAAAGCAGCCAGAGGGAAAAAATGCAGGTATTATACAAAGGAACAAAGAGAAGAATGATTACAGATTTCTCATGAGGAAATATGCGAAGTTCTGAAAGAAACAATTAACAACCTAGAACTTTATATCTTAAAATAGAGAAATATCTTTAAAAATGTCTTTAAAAATTAAGACAAACTAGACTTTTCAAACAAATCTGAGAAAATCTGTTGCAAACAGACCTACATTTTAATACAAAATTAGCTGAAGTTCTTAGAGAAAATGTAACTTTTACCAGATGGAAACCTGGATCTACACAAAGGATTGAAAAATGCTGAAAAGGATAAATATATGGGTAAATGTAAAAAAATTTTCGAGGTGCCTCTGTGGTTAAGAGTCCAACTCTTGATTTTGGCTCAGGTCATGATCTCATGGTTTGTGGGATTGAGCCCTGCATCGATCTGTGCTGTCAGCACAGAGCCTACTTTGGATTCTATTTCTCTCTCTCTCTGTGCCTCTCTTCTCCTGTCCTCTCTCTCTCTCTAAATGAATGAATGAATGAATGAATAAATAAATAAATTTTTCTTACTTATCTTTTAATTTCTTTAAATGATAATTTAGGGCCGCATTGGGAGCAGCATGTCCAGTGGTGGCTGCATATGTGCTGACTGCAAAGGAGTGCCACTAAAGCCCATGGAGGAATGAGGGAGGCTGTCAGCCTGGTGGCAGAGTAGTAAGTGGAGCAACACAGTCCAGTCAAAAGGTGGCACAGCTCAGGTCGGGGCACTGGGTGTATGGTCCAAAGCTGCTCATATCTGGGGCATTCTAGTCTGAGCACTGTGTCCTGTGGCTGGTATGAGTAGCTATCTAGCCTCCCTGCACCCCTTGATGGGGCCCATACAACAGGTTCCCCTACTTTGAGACTTCTTGCCTGGTCAGGCTCTTGATCTTCTCTTCCATCCCTTCATTTGTTTTTCAGCTCTTTGCTCTGAAGTGCTGGCACCATGACCAGTTCCTGTACTCCCTAAACACAAGAGGGACATGGAAAAAGTATCCTTAGCTACACCTTCTATAATCTCTATAACTTTTTGTATTGTTTAGTAAATCATTATTTTGAAATCCCAGAATTTTGCTTCCACTTAGATAGAAACATAAGAATATGGATTGTTGGATTAATAAAATGAGATTAGAAGGCTTGCTGTCTCAAACCAGAGCTGTAACATCTATGTTTAAAGAAGCTGAAAAAGATGAAACTGAAGTATCAGGGAGGGCTTTGACTCATGGTAGGAAGACATTGACTTCAAAGACATGGTTAAATTGTAAGCAAAGAATGAAATTATGATTAAAATTACCTTTATATATGTAATTAATTTACCTTATAGTGTCTTATGCATGGAACATTTTCACATAATTTCAGAATAATTTGCTACTTAAGTTGTGGCATCATTTTTAGATCATTTATTCATAAAGGGAAAGAAATGGGATATTTTAAGTGTAGACATGATGAGCTTATTAAAAATCAAAAGTTGTTAAGAGTTTTTCAAACTAGAATAAGTCACTGAAGCATCTTATGCACAAGCCATCAGACTACATAGACTGGGGCAATGCACATAATAGTTTAGAGATCAATAAAGCTTTGAATAGTTGACATTTCTCAATGCCTACTGAATGAAAAGTTAGTAAAATAACCATAGTAATGCCTCTTTTCAATGGCACAGTAACTTGTTTATTTAAACATTTAGCTCTAAACATGAAGACTTAATCATTATCTTATTTGCATAATTATACTTCACTTTACAGACAAGTTTACAAATGTGGCTGGACTTGTTTGGCTTGCAGTCATGTGGTATCAGCAGTGACTAGTCTTTGAAGAAGTCTTTTTCTTTGTGCATGGTTGACAACAAACACAAGTGGTTGTCACTTGTGAAATATTAAAGTGCTGAACAACTTGTTTGAATCTCATGGTTTCTCCTGGAGCAACTTTGTTTATATTTGCATGGAGGTACAAAAGCAATAGTAGGTAAAACTGCAGCTACCATGATATAAATTAAGGCAGTAGAACCAAAGTATACCAATAGTTACTGTATTCTTTATACTGCCATGTAATCACATTAAAAAAATCGATTTCAGTTAAGAATGTCCTTGGTGAAGCACTAAAAATTATTAAATCTTGATCCTGGATTTAATATTCTGTGTCACAAAATAGGAGGTACAAAAAAGGTGCTTCTGTTATAAACTACATTATTGTGGTTGTATTGAGAATAACATATCTGTAATTAAGTCATGGCTTAACTAGCCACTTTTCATGGAATACCATTTTTACTTGGGAGAAAAACTGATAGAAAAACCATCATTCAATACTTGGGTATTTGGCAGATACTTCTCAAAAATGAAGTGAGCCTTTAGGATAAACAATGGACATAATTTTTTGCCAATAATGGTATTTACATTTTTGAGTGAAAATTAAAATTTTGGAAAACTTCATTTTGCCATTGTAAGCTTAACAGCTTCGCCAAACTTAAGCTTTGTTTAAATGAGATTAGTGCTGATATTAATGTAATTTTTGACAGTGCAAAAAATGTTTCAGCATTTGAAATATTCACATAATTTAGTGAACCAATATTTTCCAAATAGTCGATATGTACAAGATGGGCCAAATACCTATTCAAAGTACAAGATGACAAGTGAATTTTAATGTAACAGTATATAAAAATTCACTGATACAGTTTCAGATTCCACACAGCATTAACCTTTAAGAAACTACCATTTGTAGACTTTTTGTGTAGTAGCAAAGAATATCCACAATTATCTGTAAAGGTTATTGAAATACTCTTCCCTTTTCCAACTACATATCTATGTGAAGGTGGATTTTCTTCATATACTTTAAGAAAAACAACATAACACATTGTAGAAGCTGGTATGAGAGATAACCTGTCATTTATTAAGCCAGACATTATAGAGATATGCAAAAATATATAGCAATGACATTCTTTTCATGAAATATTTTTGACTTGGAAAGTAGAGTTATTTTTAATTTTTTTTAACGTTTATTTATTTTTGAGATAGAGAGAGACAGAGCATGAATGGGGGAGGGTCAGAGAGAGGGAGACACAGAATCCGAAACAGGCTCCAGGCTCTGAGCTGTCAGCACAGAGCCCGATGCGTGGCCCGAACTCACTGACCGCGAGATCATGACCTGAGCCGAAGTCGGCCGCCTGACCGACTGAGCCACCCAGGCACCCCACAAAGTAGAGTTGTTTTTAAAAAATCATAACATGTTATCTGTGCTAATGTATACTGGGTTTATTTTTCTTATTTTAAATAATAAATGTTTAAAATTCTTTTTAAATATATTGACTGTTTAAAGCAAGACAATAACAATGTATCGTGGGTTTATAACACCTGCAAATGTAAAACATATGACTACAATAGCACAAGGGAAGGAAAAGAGAAAAATGGAAGAACATTGTAATAAGGGTGCTATATTATACATTAAATAGTGTAATACTATTTGAAGGTAGAATATGATAAGTTAGAAATGTATACTGTAAACCCCTGAGCAACCATGAAAAATCAAAACAAAGTTATAGATAATAGACAAATAATGGACACGAATGGAACCTTAAAAATACTCATTTAATTGAAAAAGGCAAGAAAATAGAAACAGGGAATAGATGGGAAAATAGAAAACAAATAGGAAGATGGACTTAAATATAAACATATAAATAATTTATGCAAACATAAGTGGTGTAGGCACTCTAGCCAAAAGGCAGAGACTGTCAGACTAGACTGGATAAAAAATCATGACCCAACTATACGTGGTCTATGAGAAATTCAATTTATTTTTTTTTTAATTTTTTTTAACGTTTATTTATTTTTGAGACAGAGAGAGACAGAGCATGAACAGGGGAGGGTCAGAGAGAGAGGGAGACACAGAATTTGAAACAGGCTCCAGGCTCTGAGCGGTCAGCACAGAGCCTGACGTGGGGCTCAAACTCACAGACCGCGAGATCATGACCTGAGCCGAAGTTGGATGCTCAACTGACTGAGCCACCCAGGCGCCCCAGGAAATTCAATTTAGATATGGAAACACAAATAGGTTAAAAGTAAAAGAACAGATGAAGATATACCACACAAATAATAATAATAATCACACCACTCAAATAATAATAAAATCGGCACAGATGTGACAATATTAAAATCAGACAAAGTAGACTTCAGAGAAAGGAATATTACCAGAGATAAAGAGCAGTATTTCATAATAATAAGAGGGTAAATTCATCAAGAAGATATAACAACCCTAAATGTGTATATATCTAGTAACAAAGCTTCAAAAATACATGAAGCCCAAACCAACATAAGTGAAAGGAAAAATTACCAAATCCAAAATCATGGTTGGAGATTTCAACTTTCTTGACAAGTGACAGAACAAGCAGACAAAATCCATAGGGATATAGAAGACATAAATAACACTCTCAACTAACCTGACCTAATTGATAATGATAAAAAATGTTGTCCAATAACAGTAAAATACACATTCTTTGCAAACTGCACGTGAAACATTCACCAAGATAGATCCTATGCTGGGTTGTAAAACAAACTCCAATAAACATAAAATGACTGAAATCACACAAAGTATGTTCTTTGAGCACAACAGAATTAAACTAAAATGAAGGTAAATAGATATCTGGAATGTCCTGAAATATTTGGAAATTAATTTTTAAAAACCCATGCTTCTAAATAACTCATCAAAGAAGAAAATTAGAAAATATTCTGAACCAACTGAAAATGAAAACATCAAAATCTCTGGGATGCAGCTATAGCAGTGCTTAGATGAAAATTTATAGCATAAAATTCTTGTATTAGAAAAGAAGAAAGGTTTAAAATCAATAAACTAGGTTTCTATCGCAAGAGACTAGAAAAAGAACTAAAAGTCAATACAAAGTTAGTAGAAGGAAGGAAATAACAAAGATATGAACAGAATAATAAAATAGAAAAGAGAAAAATGAAGTCAATGAAAAAACTGATTCTTTGAAAAAAAATACAGTTCAATAAAACTGATAAATCACAAGTTAAAATGATCAAGAAAAACAGGAATGGAATACTAGGAATGGAAGAAGGGATATCACTACAGCTTCTACAGACATTAAAACAATAATAAAAGAATATTATAAGTGAGTGGGCAAATTCCTCAAAGACAAATTATCAACATGGAAGCAAGAAGAAATAGAAAATCTGAATAGCTATGTAACTATTAAAGAAATAGAATTCATAATTAAACACCTTCCCACAAAGAAAACCCCATACTCAAATGTTTCACTGGTGAATTCTATCAAATACTTAAGTAAGAAATAGTATAAATTTTACAAACTCTTTCAGAAAAAAAGAGGAGGTGGGGACACTTCCCAAGTCATTTTATAAGATCAACATTGCCCTGATATCAAAACCAGACAAAGACATTACAAGAAAAGAAAACAAGTCAACATCCCTCATCAACATTGACACAAAAATCCAAACTGAATCCAGCAATACATAAAAAGGATAATATACCATGACAAACTAGGGTTTATTCCAACAATGCAAGGTTTAACATTTAAAAAGCAATAATTAATGCAATTTACTGTATTAACAGAATAAGAGGACTCCATATGATCATTTCAATAGATGAGGAAAAAGCATTTGACAAAGTTTAACACTTATTTGTGAGAAAATTCTCAGTATATTAGGATTAGAAGGGAACTTCCTCAACCTAATATAGAACATGTATGAAAAAACCAACAGCTAACATCATGCTTCACGGTAAAAGATTAAGTGCTTCCCCCTATGATCGGGAACAAGACAAGGATGTTTGCTCTAACCACTTCTATTCAACATCATATTGGAGGTCCCAACCAGTGTAATAAGGCAAGAAAAAGAAATAAAAGTCATAAAGATTGTAAAGGAATAAGTAAAACTTTCTTTATTCACAGATGACATGTTTGTATACATGAAATATGCTAATGAATCTACAAAAAGCTACTAGAGCTAAAGAGTTTAGCAATGATACATTATTCAAGATCAATATAAAATCAATTGTATTTCTATATTCTAGCAACAAACAATTGGAAATTGAAATTTAAAAATACCATTTATAATAACATCAAAATCATGAAATACTTAAGGGTAAATATAACAAAATTTGTGCAAGACTTGTTCACTGAAAAGTATAAATGAAAATTTGAAATTAAAAACTTAAGAAAATGGAGAGATATAGCAAATTTTTGGATTGAGAGATTAAATATTGTTAAGATGTTATTCCTCCCCAAAATTGATCTATAGATTCAGTACAATCTACAGATGCACTGCAAGACTGTTTTACACCCATAACATACACTTGTATATAAATCTACACTTGTATATAAATCATTATTTTCAATGGCTACATATATTTCCTCATATGAATCATGCATAGTTTATCCAACCAGTCCATCAGAAATGGTCTGGTTAAGTAAATATTTTTCACTCACTAAATTTTGTTACTAAATCTATCTGATTCAGGTATATACATATCCCTGATATATATGCACATACATATACATATATGTATATATGAATATATTATATAACATAACTGCCATACTCTATCCTAGATCATAGGATCCAAATAGTATTACTGGATTACAGAACATTCTTATATATGATAGTCCATAAGCTTTATTACATGGAGTGGGTAATTTGCTAAAGTAGCCTTGTACTGGTCTTTTTATGGGACCTCATGCCACCTTTGGGCTTTCTCTATGGTAGAGATACCTGAGCCAGCCTATGGGCAGATTCCCTTCCTCTCTTTCCAACCTGGGCTCAGATCTTCTTCCAGCTGGGATTGCTTCCTTACTCCATGCCTGGCTGGCAAACTTGGCTCCCTAATTCCTGAGCTGGGACCAACTCCCTGATCACTGGCTTTATGACATCACTGGTTTTATATCTCATGAGAACTATGACTGAAATCTCACCATTAATTACTTCTAATATTTGTGCTAGACTTGTCTTCTCAACTCCCTTCCCTCAGTTGGCAATCTCGTGTTTTCCCATGGGCACATCTGTTTCCTACAGCTGGGATACCTGGTACTTCTTGCAAAGGATGGGTATTTGCTACTGGAAGTCTTTTCAGCAAAAGGCTTCTAATTCTTCCATCTTAAAAAGAGTTTTACCATGTGAATGTTGAGATCCTTATTATTAAAACACTCATTTATTCAGTTGTTCATTCAAACAATGAACACCAACAAGATGGGTGGCTGATATTGTGCTAAGCACTGAGGGGGAATACAGACAACCAAAATACAGATGACCAAATGAATAGTATAGACTATGTTATAGGAGTGTACTGGAACCTCTTAACAGGTTTGCCTTTCTCAAGTCTCTCTCTTTTGCAGTCTGTCTTGTGTGTGCTACTAAGTTTTCTAAAAACGAAAGTTCATCTGTTTTCACAGAAATAAAGTATACACTCTTTAGTGCAGTGTTCAAGGCTCTTCATAATGTGGCTCCAATTTTCATTCAAGCCTTAATCCTTCCCACTCTCCCTTAGGAACTCTATGTTCTACTACTTTATCAAACTTCTCACTGGTCCCATGAGGACCAGGTCCTTTCCAATCCCACTTCCCTTTGCCTAGAATGTCTTTCCCTCTTCTTTACCTGTCAAACTCTCAATCAACCTCCATGATTTAGTTCAAAGTCTTGGTGAAACATTTCTTCTATTCTCCTCAACTGTCCTGGATTTGAGCACATTGTTCTGTCACCTTTATCAGATGGTGAAATTTTTGAGGGCACTGGTTTTACTTGCTAGTCTTTGTATCTCTGAATTCAAGTCTGAATAAGGCCTGGCAAGTAGTAGGGATGCAATGAATATTTGTTAAATGAATGAAGGAATAACTGAATATGAAGGAAGAGCTCAAAGGGCCTTGGTATATTTAGGTAAGGGATTTTTTAAAGGCATGGGGCTTGAAGCTAGACCTAGGAAGACAATAGAGAGATGGAGAAAGAGCATTTGGAAGAGGAAGATTATTATCCCAGGACATAGAAGAAGAAAAGCCCAAGACTGAAAGTGAAGACAGTGGGGGGGGGGGTCAGCCAGACTGCAGCTGACTGCTGCACTATCTTGACCTTTTCACTGACTAGATTTCTCAATTATATTTTCAGCTCCTGGAGGGCAGGGTATTTTGTACACTCCTTTGAATCCCTTTCATATTTGATGCACATCTCCACAGTCATTGTTCCTACTGTCTTGTGTTTCTTACTATGCTCTGTAACATAATTATTTGTATATCTACATACCTCTCCAGAACTTATACCAGCCTCCCTCCCAGGCTGCTTGAGGTAGGGGACGAGATGAGGTTTCAGTGTCTTTGAATTTTCCAAGACACCTATCATAGTGCCTGGCACACAATGGGTGCCCAGTAAATATTTTTTGACCTATCATTTGTTGATCTGATTACACAGAACCACAAGGATATTTGTGTGCAACTATGTATTGTGGCACAAAACTTATATATGCCTTCACACTGTGCAGTCTATTTTTGGCAATTTTCATTAAAATGTTATCTTATTGTACAGGGAAGACTGTCATTTCAATTTTCTTCTTTGTTCCTTCTTGGATGACTCACATTTCTTGTACCAGAAGGATATGACAGAAGGGATTCAAAAAGGGTTTGGACACATTTATGAATGACAAAGTCATAAATATCTGGGTATAAGGAGTTGTTAGGAGCATGCAAAGGGGAAGGAGAAAACTTGCATTTTACAAGTGCCTATCATGTGCCAAGAACTGTGTTAGGCAACTGGCATACATTATATATTTTTTAATCTGGCAGAATATGCCAGCATAAAGATAGGACATGTCTATCTATAAGGCCAAGCCCACATCCATTCAGGCACATAGTTTCTCCAGGTACCAGAGGCAGTATTCATCTTTATTAAAATTTTATCAACCTTTTAAGACAGATGAATCTATGGATTTGCACTGTTTCCTAGGAACAGAACACTCATTCTCAATTCAAGCTCCTATAGTTTAAAACTTTTTTGACATAACTTGATCAGTTTTAAAGTCTCAATACTTTAAATTACAATACAATCTGAGATAGTCCCACAGCAATAATAGCGATTACATTTGTTCACAAATGTAATTTGTTCGCTTATCTTTATATTTCATAAAGCTTCCAAATACTGAACAAAGGTAAGTCAAGTCAAGAAAAGAAACTTCTATTAACCCTGACACCAGCAAATTGTCTCAAATTATAGCATGCCTTCAATTTGTATTCTAAACACGTTGAGTGATTTTTCAGAGATACATATTATATCTCATTTGTGGTTAGAAGAAAATTGGAAGGAAATTCGTTTAGGTTGTTTCTAATTTTTAAAAAATAATAGTAACTTTAAAAAGAATAATGTTCCCAAGTATACAGATTCTGCATCTGGTAGGAATAAAAACGTAACCAAAGTACCATCTCTACTCCTGGGAATGGCTTGAGAAAGTGGGGCTGCAGGTACTGGTTCACACATTGGCTTCATTATAAGTCACATAATCTAAGGTCTACAACTACACATCTTGATCTGTGATAACATGCTTCCTGCCAAGTGTGGGGGTGGGTGGGAAGAGAAGGAATACACCTTCAGATAAGGGATAATCAGTATACTCACAGGTCTCAGACAGCTTTCTGTTAACCTGTTTTGGGAAAACTAAAATAGACATCTTTGTTCCGGGAAGTGTAAAGCCCATCTCATATGACTAAAGAAAATGGTAAATGTTCAAATGACCTTTCACATGGCACCTCTGTGGGCCACTAATCACTGGAAAAACACCAGACATGTCTTTGTGGTGATTATGTGTTTCTTAACTTTTATCTTAGTCAAAGGAAACTGAAAGACCAGGACTGACCCCAAAGAACACAGGTGTGACATCCACCTATGGGACTTTTTAAAGATAGACAAGAACCCAGCTTATGTGTTTAAAATATTTCCCCTTCTTTTTTGAGACTAGGGGATGAAAATATGCACGTATTCCAAAGAGTTCTTTGTGTGAACAGGTGACCCCTTCCCACAGTCTCTGTGATTAATTGAGAAATTAAAGTTAGTTGGCCTTTGAGATCTCTTGTAAAAAAGGCAGAAGGTCTTGGATATTTTGGAACAAGAGTCCACTATTCTGCCAAGACAGTATGTTATTGTTATTGGAGTGTCTCTCAACAAAATGGTATTGAGCGGTGAGGACGTGATTTTGATTAGGTGGAATGACTCAGCTCTTCCCCTTAAAGAAGAGAGGACTTGTCAGAGCCTTACTTACCTCATGATCTGGGATCTCAGAGGATAGTGTTTTCCCTAGGATGACCCCGGTCAAGTATGTCCAGCATCGAGCCGTGTTGGCAAGGTTATAGCCTCCTGTCTCCATCAAGAATTGTGAAGTTAGGAAAGAACAGTCACAAAACAGCAGGAGAGGGAAGGAGGGTAAGGAAGGAGAGAAAAATGTTTTAATAAAAGGGCTAAAAAGACAACTCCAACTTGCAGAACTTCACCTAAACATCCCTTTATGCTGTTTTTGAACCATCTAGTAGGTGGACTTTGGTGGATTAGTCAGACCATGCACAGTGTGGAACTGGGAAGTCTAAGGCCTACAAAGATTAAAGAGGCCCTCATCTCTGAACAAATATGCACCTGAGGACTCCAAGCTCCTGAATTTCATCAAGTCATCAGCAAGACTGAGATCCCTGGAATCCAGATCTCTTGAGGTGACCTACCCAACATGAAGGTCTCTCTGTGATGAAATTTGCAACAATTCTATAAAATGGCTGCTGGATATGATTTGTATGTTAAAGCTATTGGCAGATATAGCCCCATAAGTATCCAGGAAAGAGAAATGGAAAATGTTGGCAGAAATAGACTTCCTTCTTTCAATATCAGCATTCCTTTTCTCCACAAAACACAGGCCTAGTGGCAGAGATCAACGAGAATGAGATGAGGGAAGGGACTGTTGATTGATGCTCTGACCCATCTCATCAGGTTCTGTCACAGTCAGCCAGCAGCCATATTATACTGGCTAATAATCAGCATATTTCTGCACTGAATAGATGTGTTCTGCCATGCAAGCATTAGAACATCGGCCTTTAGCTAAATTCCAAGAGTGTAAGGATGAAATGGAATGATTTCTTAAGCTCAGTGCAGCCTGAGGGAAATAGAAGCTGGTCTATTTTAGGTAGGGTAACCATATAATTTATTGTCCAAGTGGTACACTTTTAACAGTAAAAGGGACACTATTAATAATTACACTGGGATAACATGTATAAATTGGGACATATGGTCACCTTTCTCTTAAGCCTTGAAAGCCTTACTCTTTTAAAGGCCAGGGATAGTGGGTGTTTTAGAATATGTCATTTAGGCCTCAATGGGATCAAATGAAGCTTGGGGACATGGTTATCTCCACTAATTGTCTATGTGCTATTGGGGGTTGAGAATTTAAGTGAAATAGTACAGATATTACCTTAAACATTCCTGATGTGAAAAATATGAATTTATAAGATTGACTTATTGGGCATAATTATTTGATTTCAAAAAGATCCAACATAGATTTTAAGTAGTAAACTCTTTCTGGTACACATACAGTATTATTAGATTTGCAAAAATTCCTTTTACATGAAGGCATTTTCAGGAATACACATATTGTATAAGAAGAGTTATGTATTCAAAAGCCAAAACTTTGGGCTGAGAAAGCAAAGTGACTTTGAAAATGCTAAGTAAAGGCTCGCACAACTTTTCACATCTGTGTAAAAGTTGAATTTGCACAGATGTATATTGTAGAAAGGGCTTTTTTCTTTGCCCGAGCTGTACCTGTGTCATAATCAACATCCTTAGTGCTGTCAAGGAAAGTAATATGTTACATAGCATTTATCAATTTTATCTTTTCCCTGAGTTGAAGTTAATAGATGTCTTGCCTGCGTTTCATAAAAGGGTGTCTCTTGTAAGCACCTTTAATTTTTATCCCTCTAGGGTTTGAGTCTGCCAAAGGACCTGGCTTGTGTATTTGTGTTGAATGCTCACTCATTTTCATAAGGCCTTCCCACAACCTCCTCTAATTTGGTTTTTACAATAGGTCGACAAAACAACAAACTATTAGTTGTTCCATAATACTTGTGTTTTAAGCTCAATCTGCTTGACCATGTTATTTTAACGCACAATTCATTCACTCAATGAAATACAGATTGTGCCAGATGGATAGATAGAAGATTCTCAACAAGGCATCTTCAAAAGTAGTTGAGGTTGTAAAAGGTACTTTCACAAATGTGTAAATGCTTCTATTGAATAGACTCAGCTTTCTCTTGGTCAAGTAATACAAAACATCAGTACACACTGAAGGCAAGAATGCCCAAGAGATTCTAGATCTCTCAATTTTGCTTTATTGTAACAAATCCATGCTTTTTTTGGTGGGGGTGGGAGGGAGAAGTCATTCTTGAATTCAGCTTAGATTATTTAATTAATTCATGTGTTTACTACTTATAGATGAGTAGACTTAGAATTCTGGTGGTATGTTTCCAAAGGATGATTATTAGAACTGAGAATCAAAAACTACACTGAGAGAAGATGGATTAAAGTCCACTGAGGTTAACACCCACTATTCTTAATAAGATCTGATGGCACCTTTAACCAAAGGCCCTTTGCTTTAGGAATTGAAACTTAGACTTCACAGTACCAAGGAGTCAATGCACATGCCAAGCCGAGGAGAAGTGTGCCACAGTACTTCCTTATGCTGAATTGTGAAAGGGGCAGAGTTCTTTGACTCAGGCTTCTGGATCACAGACATGTGGGTATTATCCAATCTAAGAAAGCCAAGTTTTACTCAGTGCCAGTGGAAAAAATGTGGAAGAAGGTCAGCAAATTCTGCTGGTGAACTTCCTTTGTACTTACCTCCTCCCAAAATGAGTGTTGCCAATTGCCACTGAAGGATGTACTTAAGACATTTGCCAATTCCCACTGGAGTCATGTTAAAGGAGCACATGGGATCCCCAGCAATTGTATCAGCTCCCAGCTGTAAGACCACTGCTTTAGGATTAAAGGCTATGTATACCTCCTTTAGTACACTGTGGAAAAGAGAAAAGATATAAAATGTCAGAAAATGACAGGTCATTTTGGTCTGGGGGGGCAATTGGAGACATAACTGAGTCAGCAAATAGTGAAGGGGGGAAACCCAACTTGTCAAACCCATCAAACTTTCCATCTAAAACGGGTGATTCAGACTATATGTAAATTATACCTTACTAAACCTGATTTACAAAAAAAAAAAATTCCCTCCACCTTCACCTTACCAACAATCAAATTTACCTTTATGTTATAGAACTCAAACTTCCTTTAAATATTTATATTAACTTTAATAGCCATAGGACATAGTGTATATATTTACTCCATTTTATAATCTGGGAAAGTAAGACATATACACTGCATAGTTAAGGATTATTTATGATAATTTAAGATTGCCAACATCCTTGGAGTTTATTATCTAGTTATCAATGGAGACTGCTGAAGATAATTAACATGCTTTGAAAGCATAGATGTTATCAGTTTACTTTCTATTATTCTAAAAGACTTCTGGGTTATGAAATACAGCCCTCCCCAATTCATATGTAACCAGAGTATTATAGGGTAGAGAATAATAACAACTTATCCAAAATTATAAATCTGAAAGTACCCTAAAGAATAAGTTGTAGTGAGTAGTAATGAGGATAATTTTGGGTAGAATCATACAGTGGTATCAAATCAACCTAACAGCTTTTTTCCTGACAGTTATAAGCATCATAGATGAAAAGGAAGTTGTCAATGTGACAGATGACCTTAGTTAGGCTTCTATTATTATCATTAATTGAACACTGACACTGTCCAGAATGCATTCTTAGGAGTTAGAAAGTCCCTGCTCTCACGGGGCTTACAATCTAGTTTTCAGACAAAACATATACCAGCTCTTATGGGACTGAGTAACTCTTACAGAGACATATAAACAAGTGCAAATTAACATACTTCAGAGTTGAGAAAAGGCAGAGTCAGAAAGTGATACAAAATGTTGGGGTTAATGGTCCCTTCATAATCAACATGTCAAATTATACCAATGCAGCAAAAACAGAACAATTCCAGATCCTTTTGCAACTGCAAAAAGAATTCAGGGTTATAAAATGCCATTCTCCCAAATTCATATGTAACCAGGGTATCGAGACTGTTGAAAAGTGCTCAGCTGCAGAGGCATTCTTTGACTCAAAAGAGTGTTTTGTTTTGATTTCTCATCTATGCAGACAAATATTGTGTGATTGTGGAGATTATAATAATATTATAAAACTTATGACATATGATCCTTAATACAGGAATACTCAAGCCTATTCTCTCTCTCATGTGCTTATCTACTGGTGCAGAGGGAAAATAAGCCACCTGAATAGTTAGCTAACATGTATTAAGGATCTACATGTACAGAGAACCCCATTTGCTGCTATCAGGAGACACAGAGGAAGGCATGATCTCTGTTCTAAAAAGGTTTATAACTTTCAGGAAGAAGAGGGAGGCAAGAAAGACCAATGTTTCTTCATTCATTCTATCCCTCATTTTGCACAAATTTACTGACTACCCCCTGTATATCTAGCATGAAACTGTACCAGATGCTGCAGGAACAAAGATGAATATGACACAGCTTTTATCTTTATGTGGCTCAAAACTGAGGGGAAGACTCATACTATGTTAATCAGTAATTAAAGTACAATGATAAATGAAGTATCCGAGATGGCACAGTGAAGCGAGTAATTGACTTTTCCAGAAGATGTTAGAAAAAGCTCTATAGAGCTAACTTTTGACTTGGGTCTTAAAAGATGAGAAGAACTACAATGAGCTACCTATTAAAATGGCAAAAATGAAAAATAGTGATAACATCAGTTGCTAGTGAGGATGTGGAGAAAGATTACACATAGATTGTGAGTGGAAATGTAATATGGTGTAGCCACTTTGGAAAATAGTTTGGCAGTTCCTGTCAAAACTAAAAATAGACTTACCATGAAACCTAGCAATTGAACTGTTAGGCATTTATACCAGAGAAATTAAGGCTTATTTTAATATAGGAACTTGTACACAAATGTTCATAGCAACTTTATTTGTAGTAATCCAAACAGGAAACAACTCAGATGTGCTTCAACAAGTGAATGATTAAACAAACTGTGGTATATCCAAACTGTGGAATATTGCTTATCAATAAAAAGAAACAAACTTGATAAACGCAAAAAAACTTGGGTGGATCTCAATGGAATTATGTTGGTTGAATAAGGCCAGTCCAAAATCTATACTGCACAATTCCATTACATACCATTTGTTAAATAACAATTTGAGGGATGGAGAACAGATGGAGGTTGCCAGTAGTTAGGGATGGGTATGGCTATAAGATGGTAGTATGAGACAACTTTGTGGTGATGGTATAGTTCTGTACCTTGATTGTGGTGGTGGTTTTGGTTATACAAAGCTACACATGTGATAAAAATCTCATAGAGTCACACACACACATACATACACACACACACAGAGTGCATGTATAACTGATGAAAACTGAAATAAGCTCTATGAATTATACCAATATCATATTCTTGATTTTGATGTTGAATTATAATTGTGCAAGATGTGAACATTGGAGGAGGCTGGAAGATGGGTGCATGGAACTTTCTTGTACATTTCTTTGCAAACTCCCTTGAAACCATAATTATCAAAATAAAAAGTAAAAAGAAAGATGAGGAAAAGTTTACAGGCATGTGGGGTGAAGGTAGTGGAGTTGGAAGCAGGATGGTTGTAAGAGTCATTAGTAGGGGACTAGCTTCAGAGAAGGAACTGTATACGTAAGAGCATGATGGTTTGAAACAAGCAGTAGTGGGAGTGAAGCTAATGAAGTAAATGTGGTTTAGGGCATAAAGGGCCACAGATATGCCAAGGCAGGCTAATGAGTGGGCTTTTACTCTAGGAGTATGAAATATCTCAAACATTGCATGTGTCTGTGTATTTACACGTGTGTATGTGTGTTGGGGGAATGATCAGATTTACATTTTGAAAAGATACTCTGGGGGCACCCGGGTGGCTCAGTCGGCTAGTGTCCGACTTTGGCTTGGGTTGTGATCTCACAGTTTGTGGGTTCCAGCCCTGTGTTGGTCTCTCTGCTGTCAGAACAGAGCCCACTTCGGATCCTCTGTCTCCCTCTCTGCCCCTCCCCTGCTCGCTCTCTCCCTCAAAAATAAACAAACATTAAAAAAAGAAAAGAAAAGAAAAGATATTCTGACTATAGCATAAGATACATTGAAGGTTATCAGGGGGGTTTTGCAACAATCCAGGCCAGTGGCAGCAAGGTCAGGGAAGAAGAGATGGATTTGGGAGATACTTCTATGATAGAATTGATAGGGCATCACATATTGACACACAAGGAAAGTGTATACATATAACATTCATGAGTGTTTGGTACTAGGGCAGAGGAAAGGATAAAGAAAGGCAATGTGTTTCTGGAACAGTTCTTTTAGTGATAGCCAGGAAGAGAAAACGAGTCCTCAGGGAGTTCTGATGAAGAGGGCTATGGATGGATGGAGAAAAGGGTAATTAGAAGGTTTGGAAAAGGTAAGGTAATTTGTACACAATGTAAACTTCAAAGCAACTGCAAGTGAGGACACTTTACATGTAAGGGCTACATGGTGGGCCCTCTTAAATTCAAGAGTGGAAGTTTTCATTTGGTTTGACAGTCAAATGGGAGTCACTGGAGAAATATAAATACTGATGTTGCTGAATGATGCTTAGGAACTTTGATTTTTGCTGTTGCATGGAAGGCCAACGAGAGAATGTCTGGAGGCAGAGGGATTGGCAAAAAGGGTATTGAAGCATGAGAGCAACAGGAAGCAAGATAAGGTAAATTTGGGGAATAATGAGAGGGCTAGGTGACAGATTGGGTGGGGATGGGGGGTGGTCAGAGTAGAAAACACACTGTGCCAATTCCTCTAGAATTCACAGGGGCGGGGGGAAGAGAAATTGAAATATTCTTTGTCCTACTGCTACTTCCAAATCCAGTCTTCTTTCCTCTTATCAATCTCTCCTCTTTTGAGTCAATGACATTTGCTTATACTACTCAAAGGCTATCTAAGGTCCTTTCTATAGACCTACAAGGTATTCTTTCACCTCCCTTGAAGACATTAGCACCTGATTCACAAGTTTTCTGTCTCTCCCTTTCTCTGTCATTATTCTTTGCAGTTCACTACTCATTTGCTTCCTTAGATCTTGATTCAAGCACCTATTCTTACCTATCCTAGGCACTAGAGATACAGAAATAAGTAAAATTCAAGGACCTTATTGCCCAGTAGGGGAAGAAGATAGGAAAACAAATAACTATGATAAGTGCTATAATATCCATCCATTCATTCAAAAAATGTTAACTAAATGCCTACTGTATACCAGGCACTATGTTGGGAAATGGGTTTGCTATTGAACAAAAGAGACCTGCTCCTTCCCCCTGTGACCCTTCTAATTCTCCGAAATAACAGTTTCTTCACCTTTTGAACAACCGTGATGTCCACCTGCACTCCACTTTAGGTATTGCTAGGCATAGCTATGCTTTGGGACCTGACAAGGAAGTGCTTAGAAATGTTCTACTTCTAACACCCTGAACTTGGAACTGCTTTTTAGGTGTACAGTTTTCCATTTTCTGGTTGAACTTGTTCTTTATTCTCATTTTAACTCCTGCTTTCTTGTCTTTCTCCTATTTTCAAAGTCCACTAGTCAATCTTTTGACTTCATTTACTTCACTACTCACTTTTTTTAAATGTTTTCTTAATGTTTATTTATATTTGAGAGAGAGACAGAGTGTGAGAGGCAGAAGGGCAGAGAGAGAAGGAGTCACAGAATCCGAAGCAGGCTCCTGGCTCTGAGCTGTCAGCACAGAGCCCAACGCGGGGCTCAAACTCACGGAGTGTAAGATCATGACCTGAGCTGAAGTCGGACGCTTAACCGACTGAGCCACCCAGGCACCTTGCTTCACTACTCATTTTGAATAATATAGTTAGTCATTTTAAAAACTCTTGGTAGCATACTTAATTCCTTCACACCTTTGTCGTTTTTGTCCTGATAATCCTTAAGTCCTTGGATAAACCACTCTGTCAGAATTTTCTGCTCTGTTCTGCTGGAGAAAGCTGAGAAGTCAAACCAATTGCTTCCTCTACAGTTTATGCTTACAACTCCAGTTCAACAAATTCCATAAGCATTTACTGACTGTTCAATATGTGCCACTCCCTCTGTGCAGCTTGGCAATCATTTGCTTCACCTCTTATTGATAAAAAATTACATTTCTTGCAGCATCTAGTCTAATTTTTTAAAAATACAAATACAATGAGAGCACATTCTTGACGCTAAAAAATAAAATAAATATAAAAGTCTATCAAATAAAAGTGCAAAATCTCTCTCCATCCCCACTCCTTTTCCAGAGGTAACTGCTGATTCATTACACATAGCTTCAACTAGCTCAGTCAAGTATGAGGCAGAAAAAGTTTGACGTGTTTCTTTACAGATTAAACTTTCTCCTGCCTCATACTTGACTGAGCTGGTTGAAGCTATGTGTAATGAATGCCTTCCTCTACCTCTTCTCTACCTGACAATGTTTTTCCTCATATTCCTCCTTTTCCTTGAGGCTAATTTTACCACCCAGGCACTAGATCCTCATTTCTGTTCCTCTAAGGGCCACGTAACACCAATAAGCTCTTTCTTACATCTTTAGTCTCTGCCTTTCTACTGATTCTGTTCCTTTAGGTTATAAGTTTCCTATCTCCTCCTCCCCTTCTCAGCACTGCCAAATTTACCCACTTACTGGTCACCTAAGCATTCTTTTTGCAATCCAGTTTCTGATTTTACTGTTCTCAGTTTCTCTCTTGAAAGGAGAGAGACCTGTTGGTTATGATATCCAAAGCTTTTTCTCTGTTATCTTTTCTAACTTCTCAGAAGCAACTAATAGTTGATACTATTCAAAAATCTGTAGTTGATCATCAATGGCTACAGCTACATTAAAAATATTTTTAAATCTTTAAAAAACCCCAAATTTATTGATAGTCACATAACATACAATTCCCCCATTTAAAGTGTACAATTCAACAGCTTTTAGTATATTCACAGAGTTGTACAACCATTACCACAATGAATTTCAGAACATTTTCATCATCCCCCAAAGAAACTCTGTACCCATTAGTGGTTATTGCCTATTCCTACCATTCTTCAATCCCCAGGCCTTGGCAACCACTAATCTACTTTCTGTCTTTATGGATTTGTCTGATTTTGACTTTTCATATGAATGGAATTATATAATATGTGGTTTGTAACTGGCTTCTTTCACTTAGTATAACATGTTCACAGTTCATTCATGTTGTAGCATGTATCAGTACATTGTTCCTTTTTTTGACCAAATAATACTCCATTATTTGTATATACCAAATTTTCTTTATCCATTCATCAGCTGATGGACATTTGAGTTATTTTTACTTTCTGGATAACTGAAAAATGCTGTTATGGGCATTTGTGTATAAGTTTTTGTGTAGATAAGTTTTCATTTTTCTTGGTTACCTACCTAGGAGTCGAATTTCTGGGTCATATGTTAACTGTATGTTTGTTTAACATTTATAGGAACTTCCAGATTGTTTTCCACAGTGGTGGCACCAGTTTACATTCACATCATCAATGTATAATATATGAGGGTTCCATTTCTTCCACATCTTCACCAATACTCGTTATTTTCTGTTTTGTTTTATTATAACCATTCTAGTGGGTATAAAGTGGTATCTCATGGTGGTTTTAATTTGTATTTCACTGATGACTAATGACATGGAGTATTTTTCCATGTCCTTTTTAGCCATTGTATATCCTCTTTAGAGCAATGCCTCTGCAAGTCCTTTGCTCATTTTTAAATCGGGCCATTTGTCTTTTTAATATTGAGTTGTAAGTATTTGTATATTCTAAATACAAGTCTCTTATCAGATACATGGTTTGCAAAATTTTTCTCCCATTCTACAGGTTGTCTTTCATTTTCTTGATAGTATCCTTTGAAGCACAAAAGTTTTTAATTTTGTTGAAATCCAATTTATCTATATTTTTTTGTTACTTGTGTTTTTGGTGTCATATCTAAGAGAACATTTTCTAATTCAAGGTCATGAATATTTACATCTGTGTTTTCTTCTAAGAATTTTGTAGTTTTATTTCTGTCATTTAGATTATTTGGACTTAATTTTTGTATATGGTGTGAGGTAAAAGTCTAGATTCATTCTGTTGCATGTTGATATCCAGTTGTCCCAGATCCATCTGTTGAAAAGACTATTCTTCCCAATTCTTGGCACCCTTTGGGTAAAATTGACTGTAAGTATTTCTCGACCCTGATGAGTGTGACCCTCATGCCAGCACCACACTGTCTTGATTACAGTACCTTTTTAGTCAGTTTTGAAGTTGGGAAGTATATCTTCCAACCTTGTTCTTCCTTTTCAAGATTGTTGTGACTATTCTGGATTGAATTTTTATATAAATTTTAGGATCAGCTTGTCAATTTCCACAATGTCAGCTGTGATTTACAACTCCATTTTGACTGTGCTGAAACTGTCATCTTACCTCCTTCTCTATTCCTTGTCTCTTCTAATGATACCCTATCCTTTCAGTTAGTCATGTTCAAAACTCTGAGGCTCTTTGTGATTTCTCCCTTTCTCTGCTCCTCTTCAGTTAACCAGTCTTGCACCAATCTCTCTCCCATTCCTTCCTCTCCATTCCCACAGTAGTATTGGCCCTTATGACCTCTTTTGTGGAGTACATCAATAGCTTCTTAATTAATTTTTCTGTCTCAAGTCTCTTACTTCTCCAATCCATCATGCACATACACTAACTACAATCAGATTAATTTTCCTTAGGGATTATTTTGATCATGTCACCTCCTTATTCAAAACCCTTCAATGTCCCTCTATTGTCTTTAGATAATGCTTAAAATTCTTAGCCTTTAATTCAAAGTTCTTCATGATCGGATTCCACCCTACCTTTTTATCTTATTTTCCTGTAACTCCTTAACCCATATTCTTCTTTTTTTTTAATTTTTATTTTTTTAATTTTTTTTCAATATATGAAATTTATTGTCAAATTGGTTTCCATACAACACCCAGTGCTCATCCCAAAAGGTGCCCTCCTCAATACCAATCACCCACCCTCCCTCCCTCCTACCCCCACCAACCCTCAGTTTGTTCTCAGTTTTTAAGAGTCTCTTATGCTTTGGCTCTCTCCCACTCTAACCTCTTTTTTTTTTTCCCTCCCCCTCCCCCATGGGTTTCTGTTAAGTTTCTCAGGATCCACATAAGAGTGAAACCATATAGTATCTGTCTTTCTCTGTATGGCTTATTTCACTTAGCATCACACTCTCCAGTTCCATCCACGTTGCTACAAAAGGACATATTTCATTCTTTCTCATTGCCACATAGTACTCCATTGTGTATATAAACCACAATTTCTTTATCCATTCATCAGTTGATGGACATTTAGGCTCTTTCCATAATTTGGCTATTGTTGAGAGTGCTGCTATAAACATTGGGGTACAAGTGCCCCTATGCATCAGTACTCCTGTATCCCTTGGGTAAATTCCTAGCAGTGCTATTGCTGGGTCATAGGATAGGTCTATTTTTAATTTTTTGAGGAACCTCCACACTGTTTTCCAGAGTGGCTGCACCAATTTGCATTCCCACCAACAGTGCAAGAGTAACCCATATTATTCTGTAGGCAAACTAAACTGTCCATGGTTCTCCTCAGTCACCTTGCACTTTCTAAGTATGCTTTTTGTCATAAACTTCTTTGTGCCTGCAAGTCAACTTTCTACACGTGTACATATCTACTCTTTATTTTATTTAAATTTTTTTAAGTTTATTTATTTTGAGAGAGAGACAGAGTGACCATGAGTGGGGGAGGGACAGAGAGACAGAGAATCCTAAGCAGGCTCTATGCTGATATCACACGGCTTGAATTCAAGAACTGTGAGATCATGACCTGAACTGAAACCAAGAGTTGGTTGCTTAACTGACTGAACTACCCAGGAGCCCCTCATATCTACTCTTTAAAGGATAGCTCAAGTTCCATCTCCTTCGTAGGTAAAAAAAAAATATGATAATAATAGCAGCTAACATTTATTGAGCTATGTTTATTTAAAACATAGCAGTCTTCTATGCACTTTATATATATTAGCTCATTTGACTCTCTTAACAATTTATAAGATAGGTATTATTATTAATTCTATTTTACAGATGGGGAAACAGCAGCACAGAGGGGTTAAGAAATATGTGTAAGATACACAGCTATTAAGTGGCAGAGCTGGGTTTTAAACCCAGGCATCCTGGCACCAGAGTCCATGCTCTAAACTACTACAATATACCTACTTCTATGACTTCCTGAACTCATCAGGTGCTTGTGCCAGCCACTTCACACATATTATTTTGTGTAACAGCAGTAGTGGCCACAGCATTATTTTTTTTAAGTGTTAATCTTGCTGAGCAAGCTCTGATTATATTATTCCCTCATTCTAAAATCTTCAGCAGCTCCCCAAATGCTTATGGAATATGGTACAAATTTTCATAGCTAAGAATTCCAGCTCTTGCATGATGTGATGCCCACCCACTTTTCCAATTTTCTTTGCAACTTGTCCCTCTCATGCACTTTACAGTCAGTATAGCCAAACTAAACAGCTGTCCTTTGTACATAGCTCAGTCTCTCCTGACTTTGATATTTCTGTATCCTCTGTGTAGAACATCCTTCCCTACATTCTCTGTCTATGTAAATTTGACCCAGATTTCATAAACACATACATATTCACACTTTGTAAAGATATACTAATTACCTACCCTTTAGAACCCAAATCAAATGTTACCTCCTGAATTAAGTCTTTTTCTCAAGTATTTTCTCCTTTTGAGTACCAATAACATCTTATTTTTTATGGTTCTTTTAACTTTCCACATTTTTATTTTATTTAAATATGTGTGACTATGAATACATATGTATATTCCTTTATGTTTCTATAATGTTAAAATTTCCACTAACTTCCTTGCAGGTAGAATCAATACCTTATACATAGTAGGCATTCAATAAATAATCATTAAATGAATAAATGAATAAAATATCAGTCTAGATTGTTTTTGGGAAAGTTTCCCTAACCACTGTAACAGTAGTGTTTGCTACACTGCAAATAATTAATTTTAGGTTTTGGAAAAGTATAAAATCTCTTCCCCAGAAAGGAGGTGGGGGTGGGGGAATGGAGGAGGTAATGGTTTGGGGGGAAGGACAGGCATCTCATTACACTACATTAGTAACTTCCCTATAAACACACACGATATTCATTTGAAATTCAGTTTTCTTGATGAGAAACCTAATCTTTCAGTATTCAGCAGTCTGGTTTTCAGACAAGGCTATGCAAATGAGGAAGAGATGCTGTGGCAGTTGTTTCTACAGGCATTGATTTGGGGAAAGGCCGTGGGTGCCTAAGGAGGATAAAAGCCAGAGGTGATGACATTAAAGATGCTTTTAGATAAAAGGAAAAGCCCAAGAACTAAATTGTAGAATTATCCCCCACCTTTTTTTATTCCATCAGGGTAGACCACAGCTTCTATGGTGTGCCCTTGAGGTCATTCAGTTGTGCCACTTTATCTCTAAATACTAGGGGCAAAACCCGGTTTTGTTTGCTTTATTTGTTTTTAAATGCTTAAAGTTCTAAAGGATTCAACTCAGGGAAATGGGATGCCAGAGATGGTGTCACAGTTACCTGTAATCAATGCTGATAGTAGGATCTGGTACCCCAAATTTGTCATTCTAGCCAGAACTCTGATGGTGCAGGCTCATCTCCTGACTTTCTAACTTGTAAACCAGCTTAGACTAGCCTTATTGTCTTTATGTTTTCCAACAAGCACCCTCAGCACCCTCTAGAGATTTCCTCAACAGAGATTAAAAACCGAGGAATTCAAAGTTGAAAAACCAAAAAGGGTAGAATGCAGAGGGAGAGGAGGGAGAAATATTTGTTATTAATGATGTTAGCTCCCAAAATCAGCCTGAGAAAAGTTATTGCCAGCAGCAAAATCTTTTCTAGAATATAAATTTTAAACCTATTGCATTGGACGGGATTCAGAGGGGTATTGTGTTGAGGACCCAAAGTGTCACTAATCAAGTCCCAAATGGGAGCTCTTCAACTTTTCACAGGTATGTTTTCTTTAAATTCCCTCAATCCTGTCTCAACTCAGGTACTGCTGACTCATTCTGCAAACACTCAACCTTCCAGGGGATGTAGCATATGGTAAATGCCTCAGTGATTCCTGAATATTTTTTACAAATGGTTCAGTGATGCAGAGAATTGGGTGAGGGGCTCCCTGTAGTGAGAGTTTGTTTGGGGCCATGGGTGCCTCTTGGCCATATTCAGAAGACATCAGAAGACATCTAATTTCCTATGTTTCTCTGTCTGGTTTTAGCATCAGACAAACTATACTGGTTTCATTAACATCTTTAGTACAAAAAACAAAACAAAAAACCCAAAGCCACAAAATAAAACAAACTTCAACCCCCTAACCAACCACCACTCCCAACAATCAATCATCATACCCCCTTTGGCTGTTTTAATTTTCAAGATGTAGTTTCTTTTTTTTTTTTAATGGTATCATACAGAGTATTTAAAAAAAAGTTTAAAATTTACATCCAAGTTAATAAGCATATAGTGCAACAGTGATTTCAGGAGTAGATTACTTAATGCCCCTTACCCATTTAGCCCATCCCCCCCCACAACCCCTCTAGTAACCCTCTGTTTGTTCTCCATATTTAAGAGTCTCTTATGTTTTGTTACCCTCCCTGTTTTTGTATCATTTTTGCTTCCCTTCCCTTGTGTTCATCTGCTCTGTGTCTTAAAGTCCTCATATGAGTGAAGTTATATGATATTTGTCAAAATGCAGTTTCTTAACATTTTACATGGGCATCTTTTCTCTCACGGCTGAGTCCATTATATAGAAACATGAATTCTAATTGGCATTTCTTTCTAACATGCCTTGTTGTAATTCTACTCATTAGTTATATATGTCATCTTGGCAACCAAAGGGGCCGTGCACTATTTTAGGTTTATTATTACTTATCTCTTTACCTCTTTGGAATAAATCATTCTTATTCACACAGGGGAAAGTGAGTCATTCAGAAGTAAAGGACCTTACCAGTAGTCTGGAGTGAATCATCAGAGTTAGAATTAGAATTGTAATTCTATCTAATTCTAATTCGAATTCAGTGCTCTTTTCACTCAATCCCAGTGCTCTTCAGCTCTTATTCTGAAAGGCCAGAGGCCCCAGAAAGCAGAGTGTGTATTATCTGGGCAGGGGGTAGTGTGTGGAAGAGGCAGGCTGGTTTGGAGAGCTAAACTAGAACAAACAGACCAACCAAAAAACCAAACAAAACCAAAATGGAAGAAGACTTAGAGAATATAAATCCTAAGGCTAGATGTACTAATAAATCTTAATTTGTTCTGGGGTAGGACATTTCACTGCTCTGCAACCACCAGGACCACTCACATAGTGCACATATTGCATTCTGCTCTGTGTCACATTATTTGGGCATATGTCTCATCCATCCTCTATGCAGCCTCCACAGCACAGGGTTCAGGGTTCAGGGAGAACACTGCACCTGTGGTCAAAGTGCTTGTATAACAACTTGGACAAATCACTTCACTTCTCTGAACCTCCATTTCCTTCTCTGTAAAACAAGACTATTCTCTCCCTCCCAGGATTATTGTGAGGATTACATGATAGAACATTTGCAAAAGTCTTCTCCCAGCACCAGACACATTATAAGCACTCCCTAATGTTGAATGAATAAATGAATGGCCTTAAGTCAGGCCCTCTGAGTGCCATGCTAATTCTTTCAGCCTACTATGATACTGTTGAGTTCAGCACAGCACACCATAGCAGTGACTTCCCAAATAGTACTCTAATGTTCCCCAAAGGCAGAGAGCAATTTCATAGTGTCACTGCCCAGTTATAGCTGTTCTGGGAATACAGTAATTCCTTTTCCAGTGCTGCCAATCTATTACCTTTCACCAAAAATAAATTCACTTTAAGAAGGGGCAGAAACACAAGTGCCTTTCTGTTAGATAGAAGTTGGGAGAATATATTATTAAAATTGAAACCGACTTCTCTGATTTCTTGGGCAAAAAATCAGATTGGAAGCCAAACAGCTATTTGGCCTTTGCAGACCCTGGATAGTGATGCCGTTGGGGGAAAGGAAAGAGCTGGAATCATTCCAAACTGTAGTTGCAACATTTGTGTGTATATTTACTGCTTGTGCTCATGCTCTCTGTGCTTAGTTTTTACTCTCTAAGTCTTGCAGACTTTACAATTTACCTAGAGCATAGTTTAATATGTATGGATAGAAATAGAGGCCTGTATCTCTGTTTCTCATTTCCTAATCATATTTTCTACACTCCCTATATACCTGATACTTCTTTTTCAATTCAACTGCTCTGATTTTCAAACTTTGGTAGAAAATCATGATTTGTTAACAATAAACATGCCCCTAGCCCTTCCCTCACTCTTCTCAACCGAGGAGGGCCTCTGTAAGATTCAAAGACGAAATCCTGCCATATAGTTAGCACCTGGTGCAGCTCATCAAAATAAAATATCCTTTCCCAGATGATTGGAAATTTCTGCAATGCTGTCACACAATGAGGTGTGTGAGAAACAGTTTGGGGATTGATTTTCATCATTAACTTGACATTGCATGGTTTTTGTGGGACTTAAAAAGAAATGCATTTTTATTACTTTAAAGTACTGCACATAGAATAACTCCAACTCATCATATTTTAACAGTTATTTTTCTGGGGCAGGATGTATTTTAAACATGTCTATGTTAGAGTGTCTGGTAGATCATTTAGGATCAGTGTCCTGTTGCTTGATGAAATCCAGATCACTTCAATGAAATCCAGATGGGGAAACTGGGTCTCTAGCAATGGCTGCCAGATCTTCTCCATATGAAATCTCTCTAGTCTGTATGCAAATTCAAAACTCCATATCCTGGAAATCCCAAACCAATCAAGTGGTGCTCTGCTTCTTAGTTACTGGACTAAACACAGAGAAGCGATTCATTCTTCCCTGAGGAAATAAGCATGTCTTACATACATCTATCTTGGCATAAAAAGGGATAGCTAAGCAAATTAATGGTGTAAACAGGATTGCACTGGGGAATGTTTGTCCTACTTAAGAGAATAAACTTTTTGTGCACTTTGTGCACATCCACTTACATACAAATAATTGATATGCTAATTGCCAATGATTCTTAAAGCTCCTTCCCTGAGGTGCTGTATGATGCTGTTAGTCTAGTTTGAATTACTAGCATGTCCAGTGCTTGAAAGTAATAAAAATGCGTTTAAAAATATTCCATGATTCAGACAGATTTTCCTCTAATTAGGCTGAGTTAGTGAGGTTTTCCTACATTTAAATAGGATAGATATTTTTCTTTCATTCCTAATATATTTTATATGACCCCCCCCCACTGCTACATCCATCACCTTTCTCTTCAGGATTCTTCTGCTTCGAGTCAGTACACATAAACCCCTTTCCCTCCAGCTCACTCCTCAGCTGCACTTGCATAGTCTCTAGGCAAACACATTGCCTTTAGTGCCTGGCACATAAACATACCCTTTCACTTGTTAACTTGATAGCAGGTTATTCAATATGGAATTTTCTGAGGAGTCTTTTCTTTGGTTTTTCTTTAAGCACCAATGGGTATGTCTCTTTCCTGATGTTGCAGTGGGTAACAGTGCACAGAGAGCAAAGCTCAGCCAAACATAGCATCGGGCTTTTTTGTCAGGTGGGGGACACCAGATTTAACCTAATCTCTGTGCAGTTCATGTCAACAGAACACAACGAGGCAGGTCATCAGTGCTGGCACCTGCTGTGTGAATGGCAGTGTCAGGCACAGTCATGCAAAGCTAGAACATGTGAAAGCAAAGCCTAAAGGGTAGTTTTTGTAGGCCAGACTGAAGGGACAGAGCAGTGATAAAAGAATATTTTGGGGGGGATTAGGATGGGGGTAGGGACTACATGGTGGACAGCAGATGAAAGGAGTAATATGATTCTGATGTCAGAACATTCTATCAAGCACAGATACTGTCAATTTTAGAATTCTTTTCAGAGCAGCCCTGGATTTCCATTTACAAGCAGGGTCTTCCTGTTTCTGAATAGTTTCAGAGCATGTTCTAGCATCAGAACCTATTAAACTGCTCTGGAAGAAACAGGTCACTTTCTCCAGGGGGTAGGGATCATTCAGCACTAAGAAGAGAGAAGAAAAGGTACACACCAGAGTGACAGAACAAACCCATAGAATTCCAGGAGATTGTCTTTGACTTAAATGAAAAAAAATATCACCTGTGAAGACTGTTTACTGGAGTAGGGGGCTGTCACAGTGTCAGGGCTACTTGGTGCAGGAGTTTAGGAACTGATTGGTCATGAAAGACACTGGCCAAGAGGGAAAGTAGAAGAATAGAAGAACTGTCCCTCTAACCACCTGGATTTAAAGCTCAAATGATCAGTCAGGGAAAAAATAGTTCTCCACTGCAACCCTAACTAAGTACTGGGGATAGGCAGGGTGAGCTCACTGACAGAGGGTATAGGACAATGTAGATAATTGAACTCAGTATCCTCCCTCCAAATTATCCTATATTCTTAGGCACATAAAATCTTTTGAATTTAACATTTTAAAAGACACATCAAACTAGGAATAATAAAAGAATGGCCCACTTTGGCCTCATTTTCACCTGTGGTTAACATTAACAGTGAATTTAATTTAGTGTCTGAGTCATCCATCTTCCAGAAACAATAGGCAATTTTACATCTGCCATACACTTAGAGGCAGGATAGAAGTTTATCAAAAAGAACAAAAGCATTTAATACAAATATCTTACTTATAGAGGGCTGACTTCAAAGCGTAAAGCTTAGAAAACGAATTAGCAGCATCTGTTGCCTTTTTCACTGGGCCAAAGTGAGCCAGTGATGATCAGGGTGGTAGCTGTGATCCAACTGAAGAGAAGTAGAATAATTTTGTAAAGAATTTTTACCAGCTCTCAGATTATGATAAAAATGTCAGGCTATCTAAATATTCATTCTTAAATGTAAATTTCTAGAGAATTCTTCCATTCTCATCAAATGAAAGAGAATTTAAAAATATTTATATTGCTTATGAGGTGCCTGGGTGGCTCAGTAAGTTAAGTGTCCAACTTTTGATTTCAGCTTAGATCATGAGCTCACAGTTTGTGAGATCAAGTCCTGTGTTGGGCTCTGCGCTGACAGTGTGGAGCCTGCTTTGAATTATCTCTCTCCTTCTCTCTCTGCCCCTCCTCCCTCTCTCTCAGAAATAAATAAATAAACTTAAGAAAAAGTTTAAAATATTTGTATTGCTTAAAATATTTATGTGTGAACATGTACTTGTATTGCTTTTGCCATATCACCAAGCCCAAAGCAGTAGGCTATAATTGTTGGGTTTTCTTCCACTCTTTCATTGAGGATCAATCTACCTCATTGTAAAATTGAATGATAAGGAGTTTGGAGTCCCAAGTGGAAGATAAATTCTAGATGATGTATCATTACGATGAAAGGAAGACTTATCATCATTAAAGTATCTCTTCTTTAAATATTAACATTAAAAGTCAATAGTGAATGGAGACATTTCACTTAAATGTCCTTTAGTAATGTCCCTTGGTTCTCATTTTATTCCATTGGTATTGGATGAATGGCTTATAGCATGGATGAAGAATCTCTACCTTATACGTAGATATGGCCTTCTGCCAAGACCAAGAGATGATATAAATTATGCCTACAGTTGCAAAAATGCATAATGTTAAAAATCTTTAGCAATACCAATGTAAAAAACCACGTAGGAAATGGATGTAATTTCATGACAAGACCTCTTTAAAATGACAGGTGACACTACTCACTTTCTAAAGCAGAAACTCAGGATTTTCTTCATTGAAAACAAAGGAAAAAGCAGATTTACAGGATCTCCATGTTTTCAAACTTTAATTAGGAATTTAAAACCTAAGAAGTAGGGGCACATGGGTGGCTCAGTTGCCTGAGTGTCGGACATGATCTCACAGTTTGTGGGTTTGAGCCCCTCATTGGGCTCACTGCTATGAGCTTAGAGCCCACTTTGGTTCCTCTGTCCCCACCCCCCCCCCCGCCTGCTTCTTCCTCTTTCCCTCTCTCTCTCTCTCTCTCTCTCTCTCAAAAATGAATAAACATTAAAAAAATAAAACCTATGAAGTGAAATCTGGCATTATTTATTCTTGTTTTCTATCCATAAAATTATAAATTAAATCCTCAGGATTAGGAGATTCTATTTTTCACCCAAAACCTAAGTTGCACTTTCACAAACATAAACACAATGAATTATGTATACTACAAATCATGCAGCTCATTTGCATAAACTTAAGTGGTTTCTTTTTTTAAGGGGTTTTCTGTAATCCTCTAAGATAAAAGTTTCCAAGAAGTCTTTGGGATGGTAATTTTTCCTTGTGGAAAAAATTCATACTTCTAGATGACACTTTGGGGACATGGTAGCGAATGGTTAACAGGCAGATACACATGGATTCAAACTCTGCCTTAACCACTTACTAGCTGTGTGACCTTAAGCAAATCAATTTTTCTAAGCTCTAGTTTTCTAATTTTTAAGATGGGACTAAGAGTACCTACCTTTGTAGGCATTGTAGATTATACATTGCTATAAGGATCAAATTAAAAGGATCAAATAAATGTTTAGTGCAATTCCTGGCACAGGCAAGTGCTCCCGGTATGTGAGCCTAATCTGTCTTGTTTACCACCATCAGTACCTAGGTACAGTGCCAGCATAAAGCAGACACTCAATAAATATTTGCAGAATGAATGAATAAAACAGTGTTATTACACTTAAAGATACACAAATCTCCTACGTTGCATGATAGCTCCCCCACTTTACTTTTGTTAATGTTTAAAAAATCTTTTAAGATGACTTGAGGTGCTCAGTTCTTTTGTAGGGAGGTCAGAGTGACTTCAGAGAGGTGAATTTTGGCTCACACAATAAATATATACTACTGAGACATAATATATTTTTTCTCTTCCTTGTTGGATAGCAGTGGAACTCAGTATAGATGGACAAAGGAATTCCCTAAAGGAATAAAAACTTAGGCTTATGGCACAAAAACAGACACATAGACCAATGGAATAGAATAGAAACCCCAGAACTAGACCCACAAACGTATGGCCAACTCATCTTTGACAAAGCAGGAAAGAACATCCAATGGAAAAAAGACAGCCTCTTTAACAAATGGTGCTGGGAGAACTGGACAGCAACATGCAGAAGGTTGAAACTAGACCACTTTCTCACACCATTCACAAAAATAAACTCAAAATGGATAAAGGACCTGAATGTGAGACAGGAAACCATCAAAACCTTAGAGGAGAAAGCAGGAAAAGACCTCTCTGACCTCAGCCGTAGCAATCTCTTACTCGACACATCCCCAAAGGCAAGGGAATTTAAAGCAAAAGTGAATTACTGGGACCTTATGAAGATAAAAAGCTTCTGCACAGCAAAGGAAACAACCAACAAAACTAAAAGGCAACCAACGGAATGGGAAAAGATATTCGCAAATGACATATCGGACAAAGGGCTAGTATCTAAAATCTATAAAGAGCTCACCAAACTCCACACCCGAAAAACAAATAACCCAGTGAAGAAATGGGCAGAAAACATGAATAGACACTTCTCTAAAGAAGACATCCGGATGGCCAACAGGCACATGAAAAGATGTTCAGCGTCGCTCCTTATCAGGGAAATACAAATCAAAACCACACTCAGGTATCACCTCACGCCAGTCAGAGTGGCCAAAATGAACAAATCCGGAGACTATAGATGCTGGAGAGGATGTGGAGAAACGGGAACCCTCTTGCACTGTTGGTGGGAATGCAAATTGGTGCAGCCACTCTGGAAAGCAGTGTGGAGGTTCCTCAGAAAATTAAAAATAGACCTACCCTATGACCCAGCAATAGCACTGCTAGGAATCTATCCAAGGGATACAGGAGCACTGATGCATAGGGCCACTTGTACCCCAATGTTCATAGCAGCACTCTCAACAATAGCCAAATTATGGAAAGAGCCTAAATGTCCATCAACTGATGAATGGATAAAGAAATTGTGGTTTATATACACAATGGAATATTACGTGGCAATGAGAAAAAATGAAATATGGCCTTTTGTAGCAACGTGGATGGAACTGGAGAGTGTGATGCTAAGTGAAATAAGCCATACAGAGAAAGACAGATACCATATGGTTTCACTCTTATGTGGATCCTGAGAAACTTAACAGGAACCCATGGGGGAGGGGAAGGAAAAAAAAAAAAAAGAGGTTAGAGTGGGAGAGAGCCAAAGCATAAGAGACTGTTAAAAACTGAGAACAAACTGAGGGTTGATGGGGGGTGGGAGGGAGGGGAGGGTGGGTGATGGGTATTGAGGAGAGTACCTTTTGGGATGAGCACTGGGTATTGTATGGAAACCAATTGGTCAATAAATTTCATATATATATAAAAAAAAAGCATTGCAAGGAAGACATGGGAATTTTACATACATGTATAACATAACCTCTAAATATTTAAAATGAAAACTGATAGAACTACATGGAGAAAAACAAACAAACAAACAAACAAACAAACTTAGGCTTAAATGAGCCATTCCTTTAATGAGCTTGCTGTTGCCCTAGAGAACAAGTTCTTTCTGTGTAGTCTATGCTGGTTAGCCCATGCACAGTAGAATTAACATTTAAAATTAGGAGTTGAAGAGCTATAAAACAACTATTTACAAGACAGTAGCATAATATTTCTCTCATAAAATAAAGAAGGCAAAAACATTAAGATTTTTTTCACTCCTGGGACGTTAGAATTTTTCTAAAGAAAAGGTCAGGGGCGCCTGGGTGGCTGAGTCAGCTAAGCATCTGACATCGGCTCAGGTTATGATCTCACTGTTTGTGAGTTCGAGCCCCGCATCAGGCTCTGTGCTGACAGTTCAGAGCCTGGAGCCTGCTTTGGATTCTGTGTCTCCCTCTCTCTGCCCCTCCCCTGCTCATGCTCTCTCTTTCTGTCTCTCAAAAATACATAAATGTTTAAAAAAATTTAAATTTTTCTTTAGGTCTGTGGTCTTTGAGGAGGAAAAAGGATTTCTTTCAATGTTGAGCTATAGAATATAAGCCATAAGACTCAAGGTAAACAGACCAAGGACCAAATACAGGTAGATTCTTACTTTAATAAACTACTATTAGGAATCCTAGTTCAGCAGAATAAGATTGTTTCTCTGGTTGGGTTGATAGCTCTTATTAGCAAAGTTTTGCATATGTGGATGTAAAGACTGCTATAGAATGAAAAGTCCTGTTTAATAGAGCCTTTCATTAGTCCTATTCATTGTCACGTCTGTTTAACAATGTGTTTTTCTTTTGGTGAAATATTTATGCAGTGTCTGTATTTAATTATCTTACCAAGTTAATAGTTGAATATTCTTAGTAAAATATGAGTTTTTTTTCAAAATGTTGAACTGTCAAGTTCAATATATTTTGTATCCATACACATTATAAGCACCATGTATATAGCTCTCCTATGAGGTATATACTAATTGGACATTTAGTAAACGATGTTTTCTGGTTGTTAGGGCTATAAAATGATAGGTAGGATAACTTAGAAGTTTGAGCACAACACTGAATTTCTTCTTCAAACTACATACATGTTATAACGGTTCACAGTGGGCAAGTAGTTTGGTCATTTTGTAAGATTTAAAGTTTCAGAGCAGTACCCTACTATTTTTCAAAACTCTCTTGAACCAACAGCAAGGAAGTACATGCCATTGTTGTTCTATTCCATAGTCTTCAACTATAAATGCTCCCAAAGTCATCAACACAGCGTTTTAGGTAATAGCTTAAAATTAAGACTATCTCACATTGCATTCAGATACAATTAGAGAGCAAGAACAGGTTAACATAGATGGAGCACTGTTTCCTCTTTCAGATGACATAGTTTGGAAACCAGCAATCTCTCCTTTTGGCAAAACAGCCTTCCTCTCCCATCAAACTTTGTGTGTATGTGTGCATGTGGCTGACTTGGGTGGGGTGGGCTTTCATATAAATCAAGAATATAATATAAGTCTGTCATTTCTCTACTTGCTCAATAGCTTCTATTTGAAGGAAGAGGTGTAGTTACAGGAACAATGTTGATATTCCTTTATGCTAGTTAAAACAGGGTTCTATTTATAATACCAACTCCAGTGGCTCCCATGAAAATTATGGGAAGGTTCTGGGAATCAGTGACCCTTGTCCTTCCAAATTAGTATTGAATGACCTACATATCTCTGACTGAAATTATCTTTTACATAAGATAGAACTCAAAGTCTTTTGGTGTTGAAAATGTCCATGTAAAGGTTTCAAGAAAGAAACCCTGAGCTCCTCCTTTTTTTAAAGTTTATTTTTGAGAGAGAGAGACACAGAGACAGAGCATGAGCAGGGGAGGGGCAGAGAGAGAGGGAGACACAGAATTTGAAGCATGCTGCAGGCTCTGAGCTGTCAGCACAGAGCCTGATGCGGGATACAAACCCACGAGATGTGAAATCATGACTTCAGCTGAAGTCAGACACTTAACGGACTGACCCACCCAGGCGCCCCCCCTCCTTTTTTTTTTTTTAAATTAACAGGGTGTGCTCAACCTTAAGATGAAACCATTAAGTTCCTGTCTGAATAGCTGGCAAAGTCAGAAAGGCTATAGCAGAGGAAAAAGCCATATAGGAAGAAAGGAGAGGAAAGGGAGGAGAGGATAGGAGAGGACAGGAGAGGACAGGGAAGGGAAGGGAAGGAAAGGAAAAAGGCTCATGAATTCCATAGGGAGAGGCAGTTCAGGAGCAAACTAGAAATTGAGTGGCAAATGAAAATTAGAGTATCTTTCAAGTGAACCAGCAATAAGAGATCCTTTATTTATCACAGGTAAGGAGTGAGTCAGAAAATCAGTGGGCTCATGGAACATAAAGGATTAAAAGGAGATATACCGAGTGACTTTTTTACATGAGTAAACCACTCTATAGCTTGTGAGGTAAGCAGATGGGTCAGAGGTCATAATGGAAAATGGGCAAGACTGTTTCCAAGCAACAAACTACAAGTAGTCAAAAACATAATGACTAGAACTAAGTGATACAGTTACCAGGGCTGACCCTCTGCAAAACTATTCAGTTGGCAAAGACTGTTTTATTTCTTGTGCCTCTTTCCCTCTACTGCTCCACTTACCAAATTTCTGCTCCTCTGAATGCTCAGGGTGCTCGTGCTCATGCTCTAACCCTTTCACAATCTGCTATCAGGAAAAGCTCTGTGAAAGCATACATCTATGGCAGAAAGTTAGGAGGAGAGGTCATGGCAAAATTCCATTTTAAGGCCTATTTCTAATTGTAGAATAAAAGTGTGTTTCCTGTTAAAGGAATTTTAGTCAATAGATGGGAAATGGGAGAGATGTTTGGGTCAGGAAGCCTTCCTGGCACCTTGGAATCAGAGGTGCCCTCACATAATGCCCTGACCAGACTTGACTTCTGAAAGAAATCAAAGGGGAAAATTACTGTACCTCTAATGAAAACTGAACCTGTTATTCTGGATGAACACTGTGTAGATTGGTGGTGTGGCTCCATGAGGCTTAAGGGGACCTGGGAACTAAAAATTGATGAGTGTCTGGTACTTTAGTAAGCAAGTTGGGGGAATCTTTAATCAATGCTGGCATCCTATACACTAGAGTGGGGTTTCTGTAAAGGGAAATCATATGTGATCTTCCATGTTCCATGGATCTTTTCTTTGGGGCTAAATTCACATTTTTTGTTTTTTTAATTAAAAAATTTTAATGTTTATTTTTGAGAGAGAGAGAGAAAAAGAATGAGTGGGGGAGGGGCAGAGAGAGAGGGAGACACAGAATCTGAAGCAGGCTCTGGGCTCTGAGCTGTCAGCACAGAGCCTGACGTGGGGCTCAAACTCATGAACCACGAAATCATGACCCTAGCTGAAGTTGGACACTTAACCAACTGAGCCTCTCAGGCTCCCCTAAGTTCACTTTTTAAATGCTTCTAATTAAGTTTGATATCAAGGCTATTTTTAAACATGGATTACTATGGAGTTAAACATTTTTTTGTCATGTAGTAGGAACTGGTTTAGAGGGACAGAGAAAAAATGTAAAGGAGAGACAGACATTTTTTTCACTGAAGAAGGGTGAGCAGTAGACTTACTTGGGAGTGGGTACTGGGATAATACTCAGCTTTTCTAGGCAGTTAAATGCCAAGTTGATGGGGGAGAAAGGTGTATCTCAGGAGGTTTTATGGGCTTCAATGGGGGCATGTGTAAGGTAATCTGTTTAGGGAAGGCCAGATATTACAAAGTATCCTTGCAGGATGATGGGTGCTGACTTTTCAATTAAGGCCCAGGAAAGAGCTAGAGGAAACCCTGTGGACAGAAAACTGAAGAGAAAAACCTAGTTTCCTGCTGTGGCAAAAAAGGGACAACAAAATGTTGAGCACCCTCAAGAAGGGGATTAAAAGAAAAACAAAATAATTTTCCTTTTACACAGAACCACAGGATATCTTCACTGGTAAAGTTACATAAGCAGCTCTGATCTGCGCATCTCAAGAAGGACAGAACAGGGCCTGAGGGGAACAAAGAAAGGCAATTAAAACCATCAACATAAGGCTCCAAAAATAAAGGCCTTTTCAGTCTGACAATACAGAGGTAGCCAGGGGACATGATCAAAATCATGAAGAGGCTAGAGCTGCTGCATGATGACTTGGCTTGCCAAATCTCTTGAGCTAAGAGGCACCTTTGAAGCATTAATTAATTAATTAATTAATTATCTTTTTCTTTTAATTTTATTTTTTAAATTTACATCCAAATTAGTTAGCATATAGTGCAACAATGATTTCAGGAGTAGATTCCTTAATGGCCCTTGCCCATTTAGCTCATCCCCCCTCCCACAACCCCTCCAGTAACCCTCTGTTTGTTCTCCACATTTAAGAGTCTCTTCTGTTTTGTCCCCCCTCCCTGTTTTTATATTATTTTTGCTTCCCTTCCCTTATGTTCATCTATTCTGTGTCTTAAAGTCCTCATATGAGTGAAGTCATACGATGTTTGTCTTTTTCTGACTAATTTCGCTTAGCATAATACCCTCTAGTTCCATCCATGTAGTTGCAAATGGCAAGATTTCATTCTTTTTGATTGCAGAGTAACGCTCCATTGTATATATATACCACATCTTCTTTATCCATTCATCCATCGATGGACATTGGATTCTTTCCATACTTTGGCTATTGTTGATAGTGCTGCTATAAACATTGGGATGCATGTGTCCCTTTGAAACAGCATACCTGTATCCCTTGGATAAATACCTAGTAGTGTAATTGCTGGGTATTTCTATTCATAGGGTAGTTCTATTTTTATAAAGTTTTTATTTTTTAATACTTCTACTTTGTTTATACAACTCCCAGTGATGATGGCCAGTGCAGACTCCTTTGGGAAGTCCCTGTGTCCACCAGAAGTTGGGAGAAATCTGAACTGAGTGGGGCTAGGAATCAAAAGCACCTTGATCCCCATTACTTACCTTAAGTAATGCTGACTTGCTGACTTTTAGTCAGACTCACTCTCTCTACTGCCAATGTCAGCAGTGAATTTGTACCTGACCAATCTCAACTCAAATGAATATGGGTTTACCTCCTGCCCCATTCTGTAGGGCTTTTCAGCCCTAATGGTCTACATATCCGCACCAAACTGTCCTCCTACAAGTGGCTATAATTGAATCCTTAAACATAGTTTCAAAAGAACAGATTTCTGACCCCAATTTTAACACAAAGGATAGAACTCAAGAACTCATAATAAAGAATTTTCTAATATTCACACCAGTGGATTGAAGCAGATCTCCATAATGGGAAACTGAAATGAACCTTCTCAGGCTAATGAAATCACATACATACAGGTTTTAGCTAAGAAAGTAGCAGGCAAGGGATAACCCAGGACAGCTTAAAAGCTCTGCTCTTGGGAAGACCTTAATCATATGGGGCAGCAGGTAAGATCAAACCAAGAGTGTGGCTCTGTTCCAAAAACTCAGGTCTCCTACACAAGGGATCAAATAAGTATGCAGTATAGAAAAGTGACATAGGTGTACAGTGGCTCTTTTTTTCTCTCTCAAATTGTTCCTTGAAAATAAGAATTCTGTAAGATTGGGAGCCATTTCATCCTACAGAAATGCAATCCACTTGTTACTGGGCCAGTGTTACTGCCATACCTTTCACAGATGTGGTAATACTTCTCATCCTGTATGCCATCCTGAATGGGCACATTTACACTGTAGTACCGTCCCTTTCCTAAGCCAACATCAGACACGTCACCTGTTCCTGTGAAAGAGAGGAGCGCCATGAACAGTTTTAAGAATACCAGCATGAGACAACTTGAAGGATTCTGATAGGAATGCAAAAGAATAAAAGGCCAAGTAGAAGAACAGTCTTAGATTAATTATGGTTTCTAAGAGTGTGAAATTAAGAAAAACAATATAGAGAAGTAACTGCTGTAAACAATGTTGGGGAAAGAGGAAAACCTTAAGACAATGGGAAAAAACTTAGTTTCCGTTTTGCTAGATCAAGTTAGACAAAAAGATTAACTCCTTTGCTTGACTTTTCATATGCCTTTGATTGATATAATATTAATATATCATTGCACTTATTAGGATGTTAGGAGTTACACAGTTACACTGTCCTATGTGATAAGACAGTAAGTGTAAGTGAGCTGTCTGTTGACAGTCCATAAAAGTCATCTGGAAAAAGAAGCAGTATTATATTCCTCCTATCATTGTTGCCTGAAATGACCTGTGTTAAAATTTTGGATAAAGTAGCACCAATGAAGTATTAATAGCATGTAACTATCCAGATATTAAATATAAGAGATGTATAGAAGAACTGCAGTATTTATTCCTCAGATGTAATACTGAGCACACAGATTACTTGCCTGGGAAAAATCCTGGGGAGAATTTGTGTAGGGACACTGTCATGACTTTAGAGGTGAAACTGAAGGCATCTTCTACACCTAGCAGAGGAAAAAAAAACAGCAGAAGAATCACTTCATATATGCAACTCCCATTTTCAACAACTGAAATGCTAGGAAGTAGCTGTGGGAAGAGAGAGGATAGCAATAATAAAACTAACAAGCTGAGGAATAAAAGGAACAAACCCCTCTAGTCTTTGATCTCTTGTTGGTACAGGATGAGGTAGAACTTTGGCCCCCAGTGAAGTTTTGGGGTTCTTTTTTACATTCATGGAAAGTTATAACTGGACTTCTCCTTTCCAAGCAACAGGATGTCCAGGCTCCCTTAGACAACCTCTTCTAAAGGGTGGGGAAGGCTCAAGCTCAGAATCGAAGCATTATGAACAGAGCTGAATAGAGGACTGGCACCATCTTGGAAGTTTTATGTTTTGTTTTAGTGGTTCCAGTTAAATTCTTGGGATTTTTTTTTTCAAAGAAGTAAAATGTGGCAACCCTTTGAAAAATATGACCAATACAAACATTAGGCATTATGTAGTGAAAACCTAATTATAAAGTGCTTCTCTATGATACAGATTTGGTTATAAATGCAGTTCACCCAAAGTCTAAGGAGCTTATAGTACACTTTTCTTGCTAAAACATGGAAGGCTAAGAGAGTCCCGCCCTTTTCCCTTAATAGTGTCTTTATAACAAAGTTTTAAAGCTTGAAGAAAGATGGTGGTGGGAAGAACTTTTCTAGAAAGTAGTCTCCTTTCCATTTTAACAGAGGCAGAAAATTAGTATAGAGGCCTGGGAGATAGAAGATACAACTCTTATAAGCCACTGCTTATTCAGATAAATGTACTGCCCACCTCCACACCTTTCCTCCCAGAATCACATAGTGTCATACTATATTCAGATAGTCCGTCTGTAAAATGGAGGGACTATTAGCAAATTCATGTACTATCCTTTTTTATATGTCAAATAAAGAAACTGTCGCTGCATTTGCTTAATGTTTTCAGTCTTCATTAGAGGCCAAAAGAGACCTTAGAAAAATATTAACTATATTTGTATATCACAGGCATGTTTGAATTTCCCAAGCCTTATGTTTTGCCCTAGGGAGGCAGTTAAAATCAGTTAAAGGCAGAAACCCATGGGGGAGGGGAAGGAAAAAAAAAGAGGTTAGAGTGGAAGAGAACCAAAGCATAAGAGACTCTTAAAAACTGAGAACAAACTGAGGGTTGATGGGGGTGGGAGGGAGGGGAGGGTGGGTGATGGGTATTGAGGAGGGCACCTTTTGGGATGAGCACTGGGTGTTGTATGGAAACCAATTTGACAATAAACTTCATATATTGAAAAAAAAATTAAAAAAAAATCAGTTAAAGGCTCCAGGCACAAGGCATTAAGTAAACAAAAGAAAACAAAACAAAATATATTAAAATAGCATTTTAACTTAGCGACTGAGGTATTAAACAAGGACAATTCATAACAATCCTGATTATTTATTGATCCAGAAAGGTGGTAACCAATTTACACTTCTATCAGTGATATATGAGGGTTCCCATTTTCTCACACCCTGACTAGCACTGGGTGTTATTATTCTTTTTAACCTTAGGCAGAAAAAATGATCTTGTTTAATTTGCCTTTCTCTGAGTGTTGAGCACTTTTTATGTTTAGTAGCTATTTGTATCTCCTCTGATGGGAAATGCCATTAGGTATTGTTAGCAAATCATACTTTAAAAAAAGGACAGAGACAGATAGCTGGAGGGTATGGGGCTTGGTGTGAAAGAGAACAGTGGTTAGGAAAACAAAAGAAGGTGAAGGAAGGTGAGGACAGGCTAAGAGTGCTTGTGAAGCCACCACAGGATGCTAGTTATGGAATCATGGGAGATTTAAAATGAACCAAATGTGTAAGAGTTTGGAGGCGGGGCAGAGGTCACTGTAAGGGAGGTGCTGAAGAGGGGAAATAAACTGAAATGAAACACACCATAAAAGTTGGCTAAAGCAGGAAACTCTAAATGGTGTAGAAATAACATTGCAAATGGAAAGAACGGTTTCAGGTGACAGTCATTTCATTCTTACATGGTTCAATAGAGTTGATTCTATTCTTGAGCTCTGATACTAATAGTTTGAATTTCATAATCATTCATTCAGTCAACAAATATTTTACTGAACCACTGCTATATGCAGAGTTCTGTTTGTTCAAGCCATTGTGCAGGACAGAAAGAAGTAAACAACTTGATCTCTGCTCTGGAGGAACTGAAAGTTCCTATGGGAGGAGAAGACACAGACACATTAAAGATTTAACTAACAATACAAGACAATATATAATTAAATATCAAATCAGCGATATAAACAATATAGGACTTGAGGAGGGAAGAGAACACTGGGGTTGGAGTAGTCAGGGCAAATCTTCTAGTGTTAGAATTTGAGCTCCTGGGTAGAACTTGGAAGAAAAAGCAAAACTAAATTAGGAAAAAGTAATGCAAAGTCAGAGAGGTGGGAATACTGAGACATGTCTGGGGATCACCGAGTACAGTAGCCTAGACAGGAAGTAGTGAGAGAGGAGACTGGAGAGAGGAGGTAAGGTCTCTTTCAGGCAGACCTCAAAAGACAGGGTAAAGAATATAGACTTTAACTTGAAGATCACTGTTTTTTTTTTAAAGTGTGGCCTGTGGAACAGCCAGAGTGTTGCTAAAATGTAGATCTGGCATTGCATACCAGACTTACTGGATTTGAATATCTGGTGGATGGGGCCCAGAATTCTGCATTTTAAAACAGGCTTCCCAGAGGTCATCTTGCTACATATGCAGGTCTGAGAACCAATGCTATGGGCCAAGAGTTAGCAAACCAAGAGGCAAATATTTTAGGCTTTGCAGAGCCTACATGGTCTCTACTGCACTTTGTTTTCTTTACAACCTTGTAAGAATGTAAAAAAAAAAGTCTTCACTTGCTGGCCATACAAAAACAAGCCATGGGCCAAATGTTACTCTTGTTATAGGCAATAAGGAGTCTCTGAAGGTTTTTGAACAAGGCTGTGTTTTGCATTGGCTAAGTATTCAGATATTTGGTGGACATGGTTCTCAAAGTAGTATGTTGGCTGCTTTAACTCTTTGCCTTTCTCTGTTACCTTTAATTTTCTGTCACCATTCCTTGGTAGCATCCATCTAGGTGAACTCTTTGGGGAGGTTTTCCTCACAAGTTCTTCCTTCTTTTTCTGTTTTGGCAGGAGAGCTGATTCTAGCCTCTGTCATATGCTATTATTTTCCTCACTTATACCTTGATTATGTTAGTTTGTCTCCAAAAATCCCTGGAAACAGGGAAGCAGCAGTCACTGATGTGGGGGAGACTAGGGAATATCCTTAATTAATTTTACCAGCTAAGTGATCCTAGATCAATGGAAGCATCTGGCACACACAGGATGTATTAAAGAAGCAGAGTGTGGGTAACTGTCACTGAAGCTCTACATTGTAGATGGAAAGTACATAGGAGGTTTTGGGTAACATCCTTTTGGTGAAGTCTTCTGAAAGGGCATTAATGGGGTAAGGTGAATCAAGATTCTGCTGCTGTTAAAAGTTAGAGGAGATGCCCTGAGTTTGTGTAGCACTAAATAGTTTAGTAATACAAAGAAAGTGGTGCAGATTCTGATTACTACATGAGTTGGTATCCCTATCAGTGAAAAATTCTGAATGTTATTCCATCATACACTGATTCAATCTTAAGGGAAGCATCAAGATTGTCTAACTGAAGATTTCACTTAGAACCTATGGAAGTGGCCTGAGGGAGGTGACTGAGCACTGAGTATACACTAGACAGGATTTCCACTTCTTAATGTTCTATACTGGAGAAATTTGCTAGTGGAGGAGAGGTGAGGGGAAATTATAAAAACCTGGTATTTTAAAGCATCTTGCTTAGCAAAGAAGAATTACATCAGTTAGAAGATTCTATTCTACCTACTTCAGGATTCTCAATTCTAAAAATTTCAAAAGTAACAGGCATTTATCCTTTTACCAGTCACCTAGAAGCAGCTTCACTGATAAAAACCTTCTGTCCTAGCAGCAAAGCACCTTTGAATGTGAAGGGCTTACCATCTCCATGGTGCAGATCCAAATCCACATAGAGAATACGGTCAAATTTCCGTCGCAATCGTAATATTCCCAGGACAGCATCATTGAGATAACAAAAACCAGATGCTTCATCTCTGTAAGAAAACAAGTTGCTACAGCCAACAGCCAAAAGCAATCCAAGGGAGTCTTTACAGCCAAGGATCTAACCCTTGAGATCTATTCCCTTACAATTCCCCTTTCTTTTAAGAAAAACAAAAATCTACCTACAAAGAATATATAGTAAATTGGCCCAGAGTGATCAGGGGATGAAGTGTTTTGGTAAGCTAAATATTCAGGTGGATTGGTAACATTTTTCATTTAGGATCCCAGATTTTCAAATAATTATAATATTATAACTATATTGGTCAAAACAGAACTTTTCTCTAATGATTCAGGAATGATTTAAAAATCTTGTAGTACCCTGGGCTCATCATGATCAACACTGAATGTCCCTTATAGGACTTGAAGAAAGCTAGAATCTAGAAGGGGCCTTAAAGACCATCTTGCTCAGCCAGATGTAGAAGATGACGGAGACTGGAGTCTGTACTGATCCTATGACATAAACTAGAATTGCTTTCTTTCTTTATTCCTTCCTTCCTTCCTTCCTTCCTTCCTTCCTCTCTCTTCCTTCCTTCCTTCCTTCCTTCCTTCCTTCCTTCCTTCCTCCCTTTCTCTTTCTCCCTTCCTTCATTCCTTCCTTCCTTTCTGTAAGTTTTTTCACTTGTTGCTTTAAAAGCTGAATATAGAATGTACAAACATTCTACATGTGGTTGCCTTTCTGAGGCAGCCTCCTCTAAAGTTATTTTGTTTCCTTCACTAAAATTGTCTTCATTGACTTCACTGGTGTCTTTTCACATTTTTATTGGTGATACTGTGTCACTTTAACCTCTTGTCAACATTAACCTACTCTTTTATTAAGAGTAACCTACTCTTATTAGCCTACTTCTTTTTATTATGTTGCCATTAAGTCTTGCTGAGTAGATGTAAAAAAAAGCATTCTTTTATCATCAAAAGTGTATTATAACTTATTTTTAAGGCCTCATCCTAAATGCTTCAATGTCCTTAGCTTCCACAGACACTTTAAATATCCAGCCCATTTTTTCCCAAGTTCTCCCTGATATTTTAATTGAAATGGAATTCTAAGCATGAGCATCATTTAAAAGAGCATTTTTGGTACTATGAGATTATAAGATCTTTCTAGTACCTACACATTGCATAAAATTCTTCATGAAACCTCGTCCATAATAACATTTCATATTCTGAACAATACCCTGGTTTATAGGCTGAGTCAATGAGACAGGTACATTGGTGAGCAGGAAGTTGGTAAAAAATATCACTAAGCATTGAATTTTCTCATGCAGGTGAATTCAGTGATCACCCAGCAGAAAAAAAAAAAAAAAGAAAAGAAAGAAAGAAAGAAAGAAAGAAAGAAAGAAAGAAAGAAAGAAAGCAAAGCAAAGCAAAGCTTGGCCTTAGATACGCAACCAGGAAGAAACCAATAAGAGAAAAAGATTTGCCCACCCATGAATTATTTGTAAATAAGAGGTAAATATGTGACTTTGAAAGTTTTTGGATGCTATTTTCCAATTATGAAAAGCTTACATTTTATAAGTCTACTGTTTAGCATATCAAAAAAGAGAAACATCAATAACTTTTGGATAGGTGAGATGGAACATTAAGTGTTAGGCAGAAAGAGTAGCATACAGCATAGGGAATATAGATAATATCGTAATAACTTCATAAGGTGACAGACTGTAACTAGACTTATTCTGGGGATCATTTCATAATGTATAAAAATGTCAAATCACTATCATGTACACTTGAAACCAACAGGACATCGTATGTCAATTATACTAAAATAAAAAGTGAATAAGAGGAGGGAGATGGGGAGGAGGAGAAATACAAATCAATATAGGACATATTTTTTCCCCTCAGAGCCTATAATTAAGTTAGGGAGACAAGTCATAAGTACAGAAAAACAAAACCAAAAAACAAAGAAAGCAATCAGAAATAACATGGCATATAAAGAAGAATACTTGCCTCTAAAAGACTCCTGGCCCCCTTTCTTTCCTTTGAGATGTTCTTTGTTAATGAACATCCTCCCTATCCTGATAGTTTGAATAATAATAATGATGACGATGTTGTCTGTAATTCAGAAAGGTCTTTGCATGTAATATTTTCCTAATATTTTCTTAAAGGAGCTCTATTCTCATTAGATTATATAAATAACTGCTTACATAAGTAGAATCTTCCTAAAATTTTCAGAAAATAAGGACATTAAACTTCAAGACTTTTAATATGCTAAAAGTATTCCTATAGAAACAAACTCTGTTGAATTTAAGAATTCAAGTTGGCATAATTTAGGTAAGTCTTTGGTAGATAAGACTGATTTAATAAATTTGGTTTACTAAAATCAGCTATGACTTTTCTAATTTATACATGTTAAGTATAATATACATGTAGATTTTTATTCTACTTAAATATATTCTTCCTAAATTTATACAGGTTCATTAATTAATTGAGCTAACATTACCTCTACTAAATGTTTGAGACTATGACAAACAAATTTGTTTAGATTAATTGAGTCATTATTGTGATGAACTTTATTTTAACAGTAGTTATGTTTTGTAGTATGTCAGCTTGAAGATAATTTATAAGATCTTTAGGTAACTGAAAACTTTGGGTGGTATTAAACTGAGTTAATTAATGGATATTCATTAGATCCCTAGACCATTTCTAACTAAGAGAATGCATTAATTGCTAGGCATAATTTCGGGTTTATATGCTTTTGCTTCTTATTTTTACATCCTACAGAGAAACTGCATGTATTTGGTTCGGTTAATGAACATGTTCTTTTTGGCCACTTACAGAAGTTGTACTATAAAGGATGTGTATGCATATAGAAATTGGTAGAAGATTCATAGAAAGGGAATTTTATTTGTTGAGATCAAAGTTGGCTAAGGTTTGATGGGCTTATTAGATTTCCAAAAATAACTTCAATATTAAATATTATACTGATGCAAAACTAGAATTTGCTTTTCATTTTAACATGCTATTTTTTTTTGATTATTTGTCTTCTCTCAAATAACAGGTTGTAAAGGTTTTGCTTCACTAAGTAATGTTCCTCAATAAAAAAAGATTTTGTGTCTTACTAGAATAACCTTATATGGTTTATGTTGACTTTATGATGTCCTTGGTTATTTAAGGAAACAAAGACTTTTTTCTTAGGAAAAAGATGAGGTTCCTTATAGTCATATTGCATCCTATGTTTATGCTAAAAATCTTTTATAATCATTGTGGTTAAATAGGGAACCAAGTAGTATTTTTCAGTAATCCATCAACTTATCTTAATCAAATCTTGGAAGGCCCTAGAAAAATCACCAAAGGGTTTGTTCTTTCACTTTATAAAAAGAGATGTTCTAGAAATAATTAGGTTTATTTGATACATTACTATTGATGAGATGCATGGGAAGAGTTGCCACATCAGAAGAGATGTTCAGCCTTCCCTAGGTGAAACTGGTATAGGCAAAATATTATTAATATAAGTATTTCAGAAATTGTATGTTGTATAGGAAATTCCTAAAGATCCTTCTGTGTCGTCACTGGCCATGATATGTTTCTATTTATCAGAGTCCTTGCGCTGCTTTGCCAGATATTAGTTGACTACAGTATACAGTTTTCAATAATTTAAACATTTTTTAAACATTAACTTCATCTCAACTTTGCTTCTTTATTTTGAATCTAGCATCTACTAGGCCATTAGTTTCAATTGGGGAATTCTTAGCACTTACCTACAGAATTTTATTAATCTATAGATACTCCAGTTTACTGAATCTCTTTACTTGATATTCTTGATATGCTTTGGGTATATTCTAACTATATGCTCAGTATATTCATGGTATATTATTATTTAAAGTTAACCTGACGTGTTCCTGAGAGCACTTGCAATCAGGTACAAGCCAGAGTGCTTCATCTTCAACAAAGAAAGACTATCTCAGAGCCCCATGGAAAAGGATTTTTGCCAAGTATTGTTGAGTACAGGCTTTTTATGGTATAGTGTAAACAACGTTGAGACCATACCAGTGAACTGAATCAGGACTTCAAGAACTCTAGTTGAGAAGTCAATGGGTTAGTGAGACTGTTAATGCAAGGTCGAGAGGAACAAGAACTAATTATATAGGCCTGAATCAGACTGATGAGGGCTGATTGTGGATTTTGTTTAGAATATTGCGGATGTTTTAAAGCAGACAGACCCATGAATACAGAGAACAAACTGATGGTTGCCGGAAGGGAGGGGGCGGGGGGTGGGCAAAATGGGTGAAGAAGAGTAGGAGGTACAGGTTTCCAGTTGTGGAATGAATAAGTCATGGGAATAAAGGGCACAGCATAGGGAATGCAGTCAGTGATATTGCAATAGTGTTGCATGGTGACAGATGGTAGCTACACCTGTGAACATAGCATAACCTATAGAGTTGTGGAATCACTAAGTTGGACACCTAAAACTAATGTAAAATTATATGTCAACTATGTTTCAATTTAAAAAAAGAATATTGTTGATGTTTCAGTGTTCTATTTTCTTTTTAAAAAAAATTTTAATGTTTACTTATTTTTGACAGAGAGACAGAGCACGAGCAGGGGAGGGGCACAGAGAGCGGAAGACACAGAATCCAAAGCAGGCTCCACACTCTGAGCTGTCAGCACAGAGCCCAACGCAGGGTTCAAACTCTCGAAATGTGAGATTATGACCTGAGCAGAAGTTGGACACTTAACTGACTGAGCCACCTAGGCGCCCCTTAATGTTCTATTTTCTGGATGTATAGGCAACTCATTTCTCTTTTCTCTTATGCTATCTATAACTCATAATCATTTAGTAAGCCATGCTTTTGCAAACAGAAATGACACACTTACAAATGATATCTTAATTCTTCCTGCCTGAGCCCTCCAGGATTCAGAAACTCTTATTGAGCACTCTTACTTCCATAGCAATGTAATTATCTGCCTAAGTTCAATAATAACTATCTGTCCCACCTGTTATCAGGACATGATTGGAAAACATTGGTTATATATCCAAGGCCTTGCCTGGAATGTCATATTTGTGAATGATGCTCACTGAATCAGATATGATCAGACACTTTTAAAGAACTAAGGTTGACTTCATTGAGCAATGCATCAAAGCCCTCTTGGAAAAACTAGCTTGGTACCTGGTACCTGGCTTACAGAGTTCCCAGCCTTACAAGTGAATAAGGAAGGTTACTTCCTGGCAGGCCCTGGAAACTTAGGATATTCTGGGGACCCCAAGAAGAGAGAAGAGAGACCCCAAGAATTGTCCCAAATTTATAATTACTGCAGGTAAAATCTTCTTAGCTTGGCTTCCTAGCTGTAATAGGCTTTTAAAACACCAAAGTGAGATTTATTTTTTTTTTAATGTTTATTCATTTTGAGAGAGAGAGACAGAGAGTGTGTGTGTTGGGGGGGAGGAGCAGAGAGAGAGGGAGACACAGAATCTGAAGCAAGCCCCAGTCTCTGAGCTGTCAGCACAGAGCCCAACACAGGTCTTGAACTCACAGACCATGAGATTATGACCTGAGCTGAAGTCGGATGCTTAACCAACTGAGCCACCCAGGCCCCCTCAAAGTGAGATTTTCTATGAAAACTTCCAGCAAAACAAGCTTAAGAAGGTCTATATGGTAAGTTACCATTCTTGCTACAACTATATAAATAATCAGGCTAAATCTAATGAGGCCAATTTTTATTTTTAAATAATTTTGATTAAGGTTAAATCTACACAATATTAAATAACCATTTTATTTATTACTTTTAAATTATTTATTAAGTAATCTCTTAAGTAATCTCAATGTGGGGCTTGAACTCATGACCCCGAGATCAAGAGTCACATGCTCTCCAGACTAAGCCAGCCAGGCACCTCTCAAATAACCATTTTAAATTATATAATTCAGTGGCATTTAGTACATTCACAGTATTGTGCAACTTCCACCCCAATTTAGTTCCAAAACAGTTTCACACCTCAAAAGAAAACTCTGAACTAATTAAGCAGTCATTCCCTACTCTTCCCTCCCCCTAGATCCTGATAATTACCAATCTACATTCTGTCCCTAAGGATTTACCTATTCTTGATATTTCATGTAAGTGACATCATACCATATGTGATTTTTTGTGTCTGGCTTCTTTCTCTTAGCATAATGTTTTGGGGTTCCTCTATGTTGTAGCATATATCAGTGCTTCATTCCTTTTTATGGCTGAGTAATATTTCATTGTACGTATATACCACATTTTGTTTATACATTCATCCATTGATGGACATTTGGGTTGTTTCTACCTTTTAGCTATTGTGAATAGTGCTGCTATGAATACTTGTGTACAAGTATTTGTTTTGAGTATCTGTTTTTTTTTAACATATACTTAGAACTGAAATGCTAGAACATATGATAATTCTACATTTAACTTTCAAGGACAGCCAAGCTGTTTTCTACATTCCCACCAGCAATGTGCAAGAGTTCCAATTTCTCCACATCCTCATCAACACTTGTTATTTTCTCTTTTTCTTTCTTTCTTTCTTTCTTTCTTTCTTTCTTTCTTTCTTCTAATTCTAGCCCTCCTAGTGGGTGTGGGTGTGAGTTTGATTTGCATTTCCTTAATGACTAATGATGTCAAACATCATTTTGCATGCCTGTTAGCCATTTGTATATCTTTTCTGGAGAAATGTCTATTCAAGTCCTTTGCTCATTTAAAAAAATTTTTTTAATGTTTATTTTTTAAAGACATAGAGCATGATTGGGGGAGGGGCAGAGAGAGAGGGAGACACAAAATCTGAAGCAGGTCCCAGGCTATGAGCTATCAGCAGAGAGGTGAACTGCGAGGTCATGACCTGAGCCAAAGTCAGATGCTCAACCAACTGAGCCACCCAGGTGCCCTGTCCTTTGTTCATTTTTAAATTGAGCTTTTTGTTCTTGAGCTTTGTGAGATCTTTATATATTCTGGATACCAGACCCTTATCAGATATATAATTTGCAAATATTTTCTCCCATTCTGTAGGTTGTGTTTTCACTTTCTTGATAATCTTCTTTGATACACAAAAGTTTTTAATTTTGTTGAACTTCAATTTATCTATGTTTTCTTTTGCTGCCTCTGGGACCAGCCTTATCTTGAGTTCAAGAATAATCTTCCTTTGAGATTATCTTTGATTAGAAGGGAGGTGGCTGTTTAGAGAAATTTTGTGTTTCAAAGGAAAACTCTATGTCATCTATAGCACAGGATTTCAGGTTATCAGAATATAGTTATTGTTTTTGAGCTCTCATCTCTTTATAAACTGCAGGTTACTGATAAGTATGCAAACTTTGTCTTCTGTGGTAGAGAAGTAATTGACTTCCTTCCTCATGCGGAAGAACCAGTTTTGGTATCTCTTTGCAAATTGGACTGGACTCTGTTATCGTGCCCAAATTGTTGATCCTTCCTAAATTATCTATTCTTCCAGTTTTCTTCAATATCTGGCTAATATCCTCCAAGCTAACTTTTCCAACTTTTCTTCCTCCCTTCTGACTTGGAGTCATCAAGAGCTAAAACTTGAATGCTCAAGTCCCTATCAGGACCCTATGTTGCCTTACAGCTTGGTGTCTTCTCAGGATCTGAAGCAGCCCTGTAAGCTAAAGCCCGTTGACTTGATATAAATCTGAAAGAACTGGTCATGGGGTGCCTGTGCGGCTCAGTAAGTTGAATGCCTGACTCGATTTTGGCTCAGGTCATGATCCTAGGATTGTGGGACTGAGCCCCCCATTGGGTTTACATTGAGCATGGAGCCTGCTTTGGATTCTCTCTTTCTCTCTCTCCCTCTACCCCTCTCCCCTGCTCACATTCTCATTCTCTCTAAGATAAAAAATAAAAATAAAAAAGAACTGGTTACCACAGCAGACCATGTATGACTGGAATTCTCCTTGAACAAGCTGCCACCTACAATATGAAGGATGTCTGAAGAGATGCTAAGGTTGTGCATGTCCTTATATGAGAAGTAACCTAGACTATGAACAGTGTCACCAAGAGTGCTGACATCTTAGCTGTATGAGTGGTGCTGCAAAACAAAGATTTTCCTCCATTGATGTCTTAGAATCCACTTGACTGGTTACCTTTCAGGGTTCAGTTCTTGCTTGGCTCTTTAATATAAATTTTTATATCAATTTTTTTCTATTTTAGTCTTCCTTCTTTTAAGATGTGTGAGCTCCAAACCCTAAAACAACTGACTTTAGCCACTATCTCTCAACAGATGGTTCAACTGGTTTTAAAGGATCAGCACCAAGAGTGCTAAAGACGCTGCCCTCACTATACTTGGGAAGTTTACAATCGCCTCTGAGTTGCTTGAGGATAATACTTGTCTTGACCAAAAGGGGAAAATGACAGTGTTGAAGTTTATCTGAGCCATGTGCTCCCCAGAAAGCAGTAATGTTTAAGAACGCTGCCCTCATCTGTTTTCCAGGAAAAGGTGAATTTCAAGGTACCATCTTACCCTGGCATATTATTCTAAATAAGACTCATCTCCATCTTTCCTAATGACTCCCATAAGACTTGCAGATGACTCCCTTGTTTACCTGTCTCTGTAAACCCCCATACTCCCTTATTTTTCTGTGATGTATTCCTCATTAATAAATATTCTACCTATAACTGAATAAAATCATTCCCTCATCGTCTGGGGCTTTTCTCTTTCACATCATCAACACAAATGTATCTACAGGATAGACCAGGTTTAGCAAACAAACTTCTGAAAACTCTGAGAAATGTGTCTGCAGCTTTGTGGTTAGGCAATTTTTTAAAAAAAGTAAGCTCTACATCCAACATGGGGCTTGAACTGATGAGATCGAGAGTCTTATGCTCTAGTGACTTGAGCCAGCCAGGTGCCCCCAGGCAATTTTTTTCTTTACCAGAAATATCTAGCTTCTTAAATGCCCTGGTGAACCATAAATCACAAAGCCATTTTTTTTTTAAAGAAAAAGCACAGGGCTCAGTCAACTGCATTTGCTCATATGTATTTGCTGTTTCCATGTCCATGAGGCCAGAGATCAGGGATGCTTGGATCATGAATGACATTAAGACTTTTTAAAAACATTGGTTGGTTATCTCACCCAGACAGAGCCAGATACCTGCATTGTTCAACAGCTGAACTGTTACTGGCAAAGATTTTGCAACATTTTTTTTTCAGTCCTGGTATCAAAATTCAGCATCATAGATTTCCAGTGTTTCCTTATTTGGCCCTACCTATTTTCTCTTTTAGTGTTAGCATAACTTACAATGCTTTTACTTTCATTGTAGCTATCTTGAAACCAGTTGGTAGTATGGTTTGGCTTTTCTCTGTTGTTGGCATATAATAAAAATAATAGGCAACATTTATTGAGTGATTATCCTGTGCCAGGAACTGTACTAGGAGCTCTCAATATGTTAATCAATTTTCACAGCAGCCCTGTGAGGTAGATACTGTTATTATTTCCATTTTACAAATGAAGAAACTAAAACAGAGAGATTAAGTAATTTGTCCAAGGTCACACAGTTAGAAGTGGTTGATCGTGAATTTGAATTTGGGCAGTCTGGCTCTTTTGCACAGAAGTTTAATCACTGTTAAATAGTTTTGATATCATTCTATCAACATTTATTGCTTTTACTCTTTCTCATATAATTTCCTCCACTTCCCCTTCATGCCTATTCCCCTTTCATCATTTCATTTATAATATTGGTGAAATTAATCTGTCTTGTCAGTTTTCTCCTACCTCTTCAGTTGTCTTTCATGTACTGCTTTACTACTTTTTCTGTTTGCCTCTATCCCCTTTTGCCATTTTCTGATATGAATTTAAAGGTTGTTTGGCCAAAAAAGAACTACCACAGATCCTTCTAGTAGAAATTTTTCTCTCCAGATTCCTCCTTCAATAACACACCAAACTTCAATCATTTCAACTTTCTGATTATTTGGATTTGGGATAAATGAGTTTTTAAAAATCCCCCTGGGGCACCGGGGTGGCTCAGTCAGTTAAGTATCCAACTTCAGTTCAGGTCATGATCTCACAGTTCAGGAGTTTGAGCCCCCCCATCAGGCTGTGCTGACAGCTCAGAGCCTGGAGCATGCTTCAGGTTCTGTGTCTCCCTCTCTCTCTCTGCCCCTCCCCTGCTTGCACTCTGTCTCTGTCTCTCAAAAGTAAATACATTAAAAAAAAAATTCCCCCAAAAGGCAAGGCCAATTCAGCTACTGGCCTAGCACCTTTGGACTTAGAATTTATACAGAATAATGTGTGAAAAAGGATTAGGTCGAGAAGGCTCTACTTGTTAATAGAAACAAATCCATTAACTATGTGACCAAACTGAAAATGTTATCCAGGAAATAAATGTGACAGCAGCATTATTCTACGCAGTTCTCACTCTTTCCACACCATTTGGCATGATAAGCAGTCACTATTAAAGACAAATGAGGGGTGCCTGGGTGGCTGAGTCGGTTAAGCATCCAACTTCAGCTCAGGTCATGATCTCACAGTTTGTGAGTTTGAGCCCCGCATCGGGCTCTGTGCTGACAGCTCAGAGCCTGGAGCCTGCTTCAGGTCCTGTGTCTTCCTCTCTCTCTACCCCTCCCCCACTTGTGCTCTCTCTCTCTCTCTCTCTCTCTCTCTCTCAAAAATAAATAAACATTAAAAAAAATAAAAGACAAATGAAGGCTTGGGAGAGTAGATATAAGGTAATATTTCCCTGAAAATGAATCAAGCAAAGTGACTATGAATTCTGGGCACCTGGGGGGCTCAGTTAAGCATCTATTCTTGATTTTGGCTTAGGTCATGACCTCATAGTTGGTGTGATCAAGTCCTTCATGGGGCTCTGCACTGACAGCACAGAGCCTGCTTGGGATTCTCTCTCTCTCTGCCCCATGTGCTCTCTCTCTCTTAAAAAAATAAATAAACATTAAAAAAAGTTACTATGAATTCATTATGGTGAAAAGTGCTTAGAAGGCAACTTTCAGAATTCATGGACCATATTTCACTTTGGATAATTATATAGACCAAGGTAAACTAGTGGGAAAAGTGTAAAACAGTTCTATTTACCACCAGGAATCTTAAGATAGTTTATAAACAAAACCTAACATTTGCACTACATAACAAAGTGGTGAGTAGGTCCCTGGTAATTGCTGTAAGATTAATTCAGTAAGGGAATTAATTGAATAGACAGGTAATGATGAACTAAATTCACTTGTTTCCTTTAGACATACAAGGTCTCATTTTTCTGCATCTAAACTTTTTAGCATGTTTTTCTCTGATGACAGGTAGAATTTTCCTGTTCTAAAATATGATTTTATTCAGTAAAGTATAGATTAGCAAATCAAAGTCTTCACTTGGCTAGTGAATTTTTCTTTTATATTACTTTGCTTTTAGGGAAATAAATAAATAACAGGAAACCAAACAATTTCCAAAAGTAATCTCCCAGTGTATACCCCAGCTTCAGCCAAGATTTAGTCAATATCCACTGCTTTGGAAGGTCTTTTTCAACTAGAATCAAGAGTGCAGAAACACTGTGTAATTCTAAGTGATAGTAGCAAGATTCAATCAGGTCCTGTCTACTGTGCTTACTAAGGCAGAAATCTATGGATGCACTTTTATAAAAGGTTAAAGAATATGTATTAAACAAATAAAAAATCTGATGTAACTGTTCCCTAACCAGAAAATTCAATTAATCAGAATATTTCATTCCTGAGCATTCTGGTTAATCAAAAATATTACTTTTTACTTTAAACTTTTGATTAATGAACTTAAAAACCTCAGTGCCTTAGACATTAATACAGAGTTGAGGAATTAAATGTACTCTCTTCCTCCACAAGAAAAATAACATTTTATGTATAATTGATGGAAGTTGTGCCTGCTCAATGTTTCCAGTTAAATAGAAAAAACACAAAACACTGGCAAAGCAGCTGTCTCAGGCTTAATATATATGTATTTGTATTTCTGCACCTGGTCTTGGCACACAAGATGACTATCTCAGGAGCCAAAGACTTTATGTGCTTGCATCCCCAACTACGAAATATACCCCATTAAATTGGCTGGAGTTTATATTAGGTGTGGATAGGAGGAAATGCCATTCTGCTCAGGGAACTGATCACAACCTCTGCCAAATCAGGAGAGAGAGAAGAGTGCTTGCTTTCAAAATGCAGGGAATGCTTTCAGACTTTCTGGCTTCTGCTGATGCAGATCTTGGATAATTTTTTGACATACAAGAAAAACATGTGGGAGCTCCTTAAATGTCCTCTTCATCATAGGATTAAGCCCCTTTACAAAGTTTTACCATGTATTACTGAAATTGTTCAAACCTTGGATGAAAAACATTTAGGTTGTTGTCAAGTTATGCCTACATTAATTATAATACCCAAAAGACAAAACATAAAAAGTTGAGCATTATTTTTACATTTTTCTGCAACAAATGACTATATTTTGAAATTTTATTCACAATTAAAAATTTATTCACTATATATGTGTATATATATATATTGTGTATATATATATATACACAATATATATATTCTACTCAACATTTTTCAGCTGTAGATTGTGACTTCCTAGCAAAATGATAATTATTTCTATTTTATATAGAGGGAGGTTTTGTAATTTACCTCATATTTATAAGAAGGTGTCAAACCCAAGGCAGGAAGTAAAGGGGTACTCATAGACCTAGTTGAACAAGACTTGGAATCTTTTTGGCCACTCCTAGAAAATCAGCCCTGAAATATAACGTTGCTACCAGTCCCAAGTAGAACCGTGGCCTTCTTCTGATACCTCAGTCTCAAGCAGTTTGCCTAAGAGGGGACACTGTATGTAATCAGTCTGCAGGAAGGTGCTGAGGACTCATTCTGTGCTCTGTCTCTATACTAGGGGTTGTGGACAATGCAAGGTGTCCTGGACCCCGCCCTTCTAAAGATTATGACTGAGTTGAATCAAGCTGTAAGATAAAACACATTTAAAAAACCATAAGGTGTGCATGAAAAAGTGTTAAATTATACAGTATAGACTATACTTCTCTCAATTTCCAACTACCTAGACCTAACCTGGAGGCTTTCTTCTAAGAGGCTCAAAGGACATATGATCTTATTTACTCTCATTGGCTCCATGTGAAGTAAGGAAAGAAATGGCTATTCCTCCTTTACAGTTGAAAAACAAAAATGATTTATATCCCAGGATCCTTAGGGAATTGGCCACATACTGTGGAGTTCTCAGTAGTGCTATGTTCCTCCCAGTGTTCCCTCCCTATCACACACTTTACACTGCTCGTTATAACTTTCTAGAGCACAATTCTGACAATGTCACTACCCTGCTTAAAAACCCTCAATGAGTGTGCATGCCTATAAGAAAAAAGATCCTTTCTTTAGCATAGTACACAAGGCCCTTCGTAGTCTTGTCTCTGCCTACTTCTCAAGCCTCTTACCTCACCATTCCCCTTAACAACTTAACCACATTAAACTTTTCCCTCTATCCCAAACATAATATATTCTTTAAGTCTCTGGGGCTTTGCACATATGTAGTCTTGGATGTTGAATGACTTCCATCTCCTCTGACAGCCTTTTACCCATCTTTTAAGATCTGGCTGGGAAGATGGCCCTGAAGTTCCACTTTCCTTTCCCAGGCAAAGAAAGTTGATTCCTTTTTTGTACTCTGGCAGTTTATTCAAACCTCTACCATAGTACTTATCAAACTGTCTTGCAATGATTACTTCATGTACCTCTCTCCTCTACAAGGCTATAAACTCTTTGAGAGCAAGGACTGTATCTCTTATTCATCTTTACCTTCAATAGCTAGCACAGTGCTTGGCTCATGGTGGGCTCTAAAAATATATTTTTGTTTCAGAGTATTTATGGAATGATGAAATGCCTTAAGAATGGAGAAAAGGATTCATATTATTTACCTTGAATAAAAGAGAAAAATAATGTTCAGATTATACATTTACAAATTCAAATGTGATAAACTAGAAAAACATTGGACTAATAATTGGGCTGATCAGTACCCAATTCAGAGTCCATGACTCATTGCTCCCCTCCATCCCCCCCCCCCCCCCCAGAACAAACAAACAGAGAAACAAAGCATGGATTTAGGCAGAAGCTGGTCCTGGATCTAGAGACATGTCATTAGCCTTATTTTTAATTTTAATTTGTGATAAAACAGGGAGCTTTGCATTAAATATATCCAAAAAATAAAGTTAGATGCAGTACTTTTGTTTGGTAGAACAAAAAACTGAAGTCACTTAAAATTGAAATGACTTGAATCAATTGGAAAAGTGGGTGGATATCACTCTGATGAAATTTAATATGGAAACCAAGAAGGTAATTCACTGATGTGAAATAAATAAAGAGAGTGGAAGATATACTGTAAGGTCATATTTTAAGTGGTTCTGAGTACTGCAGCACAGGATTCAGTGAGACTGATAGGAAATTGCACAGACCATCTTGATGTGTAGCATCAAGATAAGTCTATGAAATAAACACCTTATTTAACTCATGGTGAGTGCCTCAAACCAATGGACAGGTTTTAAATGTAGAAAGAATCATTTGGTGGTAGATTTGCCTTTGTAGTGACAAAACATATGCACAAGTGGTGATTGCTGTCAGTAGTGTCATCCTTGAATACTGAAGACAGAGGTGTAAAAATGGCATGATGGAATATCAAGATACGCATGTTCAGGCATAGATCAGATTTGTAGTTCTTTTTAAGTAAGCTCTATGCCTGATGTGGGGCTTGATTTCACAATCCCGAGACTAAGAGTCACATGCTTTACTGACTGAGTCAGCCAGGTGTCCTAGATCTGTAGTTTTCAAACTTCTCTTAAGCAGCAGACTATTTATTTTTTCAAGTGAAATTTTATGTGGAATCCCAATATAGAAAACAAACAAAATCAAGACTTTTCTGGTTGAAGCGTGAGTAGGGGGTGGACACTTGGGTGGTCCAGAACCCTGTATATTCAGCTACCATTTTACTTCCTGTAGTTCCCACTGAGGCATCTTACGGAATCCTGGGATAGATGCTGTGGAAAGGTTTCTATATGGAGAGAGAGGTTAGAATAGATGACTTCTAGTTCTGACTCTGAAAGACTATAATATGATAATCCTCTCTCTAATATTCAAGATCAGTCAGGAAATCAGGATTTTATTCCACTTATGGAAGAGTCCAGTAGAGGTCAATACAAACAACTAAGGGTTTGAGGAATAATGTTAATGATTACTTATTGGGTGCAGGTAACAAAAGAGGTTTTTCCCTTCCTTCCTCCCTCAACATACAAATTTGTATTCAGCACTCACTCTGTCTTACACTCTGGGAATAAAGAGGAACAGATAATACAGATAATAACCTATTCTCAAGGACTTCACAGTGTGTGTGTGTGGGGGGGGGGGTATGTGGAAGCAGATGAAAAATACAAAAACAAACAAGCAAACAGCATACTGTGACAAGCAACATTACAAAAATAACACACAGTAATGTGATAGAGAATAACAGAGTGTGTGTGGGGGGGCTACTTCAGATAGGTTGGTCAGGAAAGATTTTCTGAATAGGTGATATTTAGACAAAGACCTGAAAAGTGAAACGAAACTCACCCATACTGAGATGGAGAAGTCTTCCAGGCAGAGAGAGCAGCATTGCAAAAGCTCTGAGGCAGGAAAGAACTTCCTTGGCCTATTTGAGAAGCTGAAAGGCCAGTGTGGCTGGAACACAGTTAATGAAGGAGAGTGGTACAAGATGAGTTCTGATGGGACCAAATCACAGGGGCCATCACAAGGAATTTGGACTTCATTCTCAGTGAGATAGGAAGCCTTTGGAGGGTTTTGAGCAAAGGAGGGGTAGGATCTGATTTAAACTATATTCTACAAAGGGATGTTGTATAGGTGATCGCTAGCACAAGGAAAATGGGCTAAACTGCATCAGGAGAAATTTGGTAACATGGAGGAAATTTGGAAGAATTGTTGCCAAGAAAGGTTGAAGAGTTTTATTTAATGGTACAAAGCTAGTTTCTTGGCATAATTTAACAAGCAGCCAGAAAGATAATTTCTTTAGTCTTCTTACAGTTGTTGGCTTTGACAATTTACCCTTGGTGTCACAGTCACTGGGAGAGCTGAGGCTCGTATTTAAGTCTCCTCTCAATGCTCCTTTCACTAAATTAATTGCTTCTAAATTGCTTATAGCAAAGCAGTGAAAGATGGCAAAAGGCAGAAAATACAGTACTTCCTTTTTAAAAGACTCCTGAAAATGTGATTTTTCTCTGTAAAAACCTACCTTAGTACTTACTTATGAGTTAGTTTACTATGGTAAACTACCTTAGCCAGTTTCCTCCTAGAATCTGAACCTCAAATCCCAAACTTAAACCAGTCTGACCACCTGTTTTTTCTGTGACCACCTGTTTTTTCTGGGTAGCATGGCCAAGTGCTAGTGGAACAAACCATGTAACTGCAGATGTACACCATTACACATTTATGGTTCCCAATCACAGATGGGCCTGCAAGCCTGCTCAGTAGTCATTTACTTGTACTTGTCTCTTTCTAAGGCCTTACAATGGATACTACAAACTCACTAAGACCCAAGACCTCCTGATCAAAATTCCATCACATTCAAAATAAAATCCAACATCCTACCATGGTCCACAAGGCGTTGCACGATGTGGCCTTTACCAATTTCTCTGTCCTCTCCTGCCACTGTCCCCATTACTGACTTTGCTCCAGTGGCACTGGCCTTCTTGCTGTTCCTAAGAACATCAAATGGATAATGGTGTGCATCTGCAGTAATATGGTTTGCTTTTGAGAAACTGCCAAATTGTTTTCCAAAGTGGCTGTACCATGCTGCATTCCCACCAGCAATGTATGAGGGTTCTAATTTCGCCTGTCCTCACGTGCATTTGTCATTATCTATTTGATTGTAGCCATCCTAGTGGGTGTGAAGTGGTATCTTATTGTAGCTTTGGTTTGTACTTCCTTAATGACCAATAATGTTGAACATCTTTCCATGTGCTCATTGGCCATTTGTGCATCTTCTTTGGATAAACATCTATTCAAATCCTTTGCCCATATTTTAACTGGGCTATTTGTCTCTTTATTGTTGAGTTGGAAGAGTTCTTTATGTATTCTGGACACAGGCCTCTGGTCAGATACAGGCACACTCGTTTTATTACGCTTTACTTTATTGTGCTCCACAGATAATGCCTTTTTTTTTTTTTTTTTTTTTTTTTTTTTTTTACAAATTGAAGGCTTGTGGAAATAGTGGAGAACTAGAATTAGAAGTGGAGCCTGAAGATGTGACTGAATGGCTGTGATCTCATGATAAAACTTTAATGGATGAGCAAAGAAAGTGGTTTCTTGAGATGGAATCTACTCCTGGTGAAGATGCTGTGAAGATTGTTGAAATGACAACAAAGGATTTAGAATATTACAGAAACTTAGTTGATAAAGCAGTGGCAGGTTTTGAGAGGATTGACTCTAATTTTGAAACAATTTCCACTGTGGTTAAAATGCTATCAAAAAGCCTCACATGCTAGAGAAATTGTTGAAAGGAAGAGTCCATATATGTGGCAAATTTCATCACTGTCTTATTTTGAGAAATTGCCACAGCCACCCCAACCTTCAGCAATGACCACCCTGATCAATCAGTGGCCATCAACATTGAGGCAAAACCCTCCACCAGCAAAAAAGATTATGACTCACTGAAAACTCAGATGATAGTTAGAATTTTTTTAGCAATAAAGTATTTTAAAATTAAATATATACATTGTTTTTTTTTAGACATGTTATTGCAAACCTGGTAGACTACAGTATAAACATACATTTTATATGCACTGGGAAACCAAAAAATTCATTTGACTCACTTTATTGTGATATTTGCATTCTTGCAGTGGTCTGGAACTGAAGCTGCAATACCTCTAAGATATGCCTGTACATGATTTGCAAATGTTTTCTCTCATTCTATTGCTCTTTTTACTTTCTTGATGGTTTCCTTTGAAGCCCCCAGGAATTTAACTTTGGGGAAGTCCAATTTATTTATTTTTTTCTTTTCTTGCTTGTGCTTTTGGTGATATATCTAAGAAGGTTTTGCCTAAGCCAAGGTTATGATGATTTACTCCTATGCTTTCTTCTAAGAGTTGTATAGTTTTAGCTCTTACATTTAGGTCTGTGGTCTATTGTAAACTGTTATGTATGGTACAAAGTAGAGGTCCAAATTCATTCTTTTGCATGTGGATCCAGCTGTCCCAGCACCATTTGTTGAAAACACTATTCTTTCCCTATAAATGGTCTTAGTACCTTCATCAAAAATCAATTGACCATAAATGTGAGGATTTGTTTCTGGACTGTCAATTCCATTATTCCATTGATCTATATGTCTATCCTTATGCCAGCACCACACTGTCTTGATTATAGTGTGAGTCCTCCAACTTTGTTCTTTCTCAAGATTGTTTTGGCTTTCTGTAGCTCTCCTGCATTTCCATATGAAATTTAGGATCACCTTGTCAATTTGTACAAAAAGCCACCTAGGATTTTGGTAGGAATTGTGTCGAATCTGTAGATCAACTTGGGAGTATTGTCATCTTAACAATATTACGTCTTCTCATCAATGAACATGGGATCCTACTACACATTATTTACATGATTCACAGTTACAAGGAACTAATATATAACAGACAATTTTTAAATGTGAGATCAAGTGAATTTTTTTGCAGCTTTATTAAAGTATAATTTAGATACCATAAGATTTACCCATACTAAGTATACAATTCAATGATTTTTAATAAATTTATTAAGTTAGGCATCCATCACCATAATCTAGTTTTAGGACATTTTTATCCCTCCTATAAGATTCCTCATATCCGTTACAGTTAATCCCTGTTTTTACCCCCAGATCCAGGCAACTACTAATCTACTCTCTGTATAGATTTATCTTTCTGAACATTTCATATAAATGGAATTATACAATATGTGGTCTTTTCTATCTGGCTTCTTTTACTTAGCATAGTTTCTTAATTAATAGAGTTTTTTTTAGGACAGTTTTAGATTTATAGAAACATTGAACAGATAGAACAGAGAGTTCCCATATACCCTCTCCCCCACACACAGTTTTCCCTATTAACATCTTGCATTAGCATTACACTTGTTACAATGCTGACATATTATTATTAAAATCAATAGCTTACACTAGGGTTCACTCTTAGTGTTGTACAGTTACATGAGTTTTGACAAATGTAAAGTGTCATGTATTCACACTTACAGAATCATATAGAATAGTTTCACCACCCCAAAAATCCCCCATACTCTGCATAATTATTCCTCCCCTCCTCTCCAAGCCCTTGGCAATCACTAATCTTTTTAACTGTCTCCATAGTTTTGCCTTTGCCAGAATGTCATATAGTTGAAATCATATAGTATGTAGTCTTTTCAGGTTGGCTTCCTTCACCTAGCAATATGCATTTAAAATTTCTACATTTCTTTTCATGGGCTGATAGCTCAATTCAAAAAATTTCAGCCAGGGGAGCCTGGGTGGCTCAGTCAGTTGAGTGTCCGACCAGCTCAGGTCATGATCTCATGGTTCGTGAGTTTGAGCCCTGCGTCGGGCTCTGTGCTGACAGCTCAGAGCCTGGAGCCTGCTTCGGATCTGTGTCTCCCTCTGTCTCTGCCCCTCCCCCCCCACTCTGTCTCAAAAAAAAAAAAACATTAAAAGTTCTATCCTTTTAGCTTATTTTAGTTATACAATACAAGATAGCTCATTTGTTTATTGCTGAATAACATTCCATTGCATAGATATAACACAGTTTCCTTATCCATTTACCATTGATGGATATCTTGGTTGCTTCTAAATTTTGGCAATTATGAAAAAAGTTGCTATAAACATTTGTGTGCATGTTTTTGTTTGGACATACGTTTTCAACACAATTGGGTAAATACCTATGAGCATGATTGCTGAGCATAATACTTTTGAGGCTCAGTCATTTTGCAGCCCGCATCAATATTTCATTCCTTTTTAAATCCTTGAATAGTATTCCAGTATATGGATATACCACATTTTGTTTACCCATGCACCAGCTGATGGAAATTTGGGTTGTTCTCACTTTCTGGTTATTATGAACAACCAAATAGAATAAAACAAAATAGATGTGCCAGGAACATTTTTGTGCAAGTCTCTGTGTAGACGTATGTTTTTATTTCTATTGGGAGTGGAATTGGTGGAATGTATGATAAGTTTAACATCTTAAGAAACTGTTAAACTGTTCTCCAAAGTGTCTGTACCAGTATACATTGCCACCAGAAATATATAAGGGTTCCTGTTTCTTGACATCCTTGCCCACATTTACCATCTATCTTTTATTACAGCCATTCTAGTAGGTGTGTAGTGATATCTCACTGTGGTTCTAATTTGGGTTTCTGTATGATTAACGATATTGAGCATCTTCGCATGTGCTTTTTAACTATTCATATATTGTCTTTGGTGAAGTGTCTATTCAAATCCCTTCCCATTTTTAAATTGGGGTGTCTATTATTATTACTGAATTGTAAGACTTGTATATTTTAGATACAAGTTCTTTATCAGATATGTAATTTGCAAATATTTTCTCCCAGTTTACGAGTTGTCTTTCATTTTCATAATGATGTTTTTTGAAGTACAAAGGTTTTTAATTTTGATAAAGTCCAGTTTGTCGAAATTTTGTTTTGTTTTGTTTTACGGATCATGCTTTTGTTGTTGTACCCAAGAATTAATTGCTTTACCAAGGTCTTAAAGATTTTATCCTACATTTTCTTTTATAAGTTTTATAGCTTTGGCCCTTACATTTAGGCCTCTTACCCGTTTTTAGATAATGTTTGTGTATGGTATGAGGTAAGGGTCTAATTTTACCTTTCTGCATGTGTGTATCCATTTGTCTCAGCACTGCTTGTTGAACCTCACCATATATTTCCAAGGCTTTAAAAAGAAGTGTTTTTCTAACTTTGATTTTGAAAACTTTCAACCCTACAGAAGAGTTAGAAGAATGGTACAACAAGTAGTCACACATCTCATACTTAGATCCACAAACTGTTACTAATTTCTCATATTTGTTCTCTCCAGACACACATGCACACACATTTTTCCTGAGCCATTTGAAAGTAAGTTACAAATATGAGGACACTTCACTCCTAAATACTTCAGCATGCATCTCCTAAGAAAAAGAAGGTTTCCACATTATTACCCCTGAGAAGTCAATATTAATTTAATAATATCATAGTCTAAATTCAAATTTACTAAATTATTCCAAAAGTGTATTTCATAGCTGTTTATGATTTCCCTCTCCAATTCAGAATCCATTCAAGGTTGGCACATTGCATTTTATTGTTAAAGCTCATGCTACTTTTTCAATCTAGAACAATTCCTCTACCTTATTTTCATGAAAATGGCTTTTTGAACAATCCAGGCCAGTTGACTTGTTGGAAGTCGCACACTCTAGGTCTAATTGTTACTTTCATATTTAGATTCAGGTCAAACATGCTTGGCAAGAATATTTCAAAAATGATGCTCTGTACTTCTTATTACATCACATCAGGAGGTCCAAGGTCAGGTTGTCATGGTTTCGACAATGCTGGGTTTAATCACTTGTTTAACCTAGTGACTGCCAGATTTTCCCATTGTAAATGGACCTTTCCCCATTAGTAATTAGCAAGGAACTTGTGGGGTGATAATTTGAGACTGTGTGAATATCCTGTTCCCCAAGAACTTTTTACTCAATGGTTTTAGCCTCCAGTTGATAATCTTTGTCAAAATCAATTATTATACTGGGAGCTGCATAAAGTGATTTTCTATTCTATCTTCCTCCTATATTTATTAGCTAGTATTTTGCTAGAAAAAAGATCTTTCTCCCCTTATTCCCTTCTTTCTCTACTGAATATCACTACGGACTAATGGATTATTATTATTATTGTTGTTGTTTTACTGTTATAATCCATTTCCATTAATATTTTCACAATTTCTAAAAAATACATATTTCCTAGCTCAGTCTACAGAAAAAGCCTAAAAGCAATGTGCATCAGTAGCAATGAGCATACCTAGTGCCTAGACTGTGGTAATGACATACTGTTTCCTACTAATAGGAACCAGGGCTTTTGAGAGAAATGACTGATTCCAGGGCTGGAGTGGGGAAAGTTCAATGTGAACTGGGGAAATTTTGTTCACCCGAGAGCAAAGACGCACTAAAGAACTATGGGGTCATGTAAAAAAAATACACGGGTTCTGGATTGAAGGAGATCTCATTGGCCAAATTTGGGATAATTTGAGCATTAAAAAGAACTGCTTTTAAAATTATCCATATTTTACTAGGTTTCATCTATAACTTCCTTTCTCTCTCCCCACCTCCTGCTTTTATTTTCTCATCATTCCTTTGCTCCTCAGTTTGCTCTTCTTACACCACTGAAAATATACCAGTAATCATTACATTGCCAAATGAAACAGACACTTCTCAGTCCTCAACATACTTCATTGTTACTAATAACTACTTACCCTCTCATGCTAGGCTTCCTTCTCTTATCGCAAGCAAGGACAAACAAGATTCATGGCTTACTTATCAGGGCCAGCCTAGGACAAGCTGAAAAAGACCCTAAACACATGGGAGAGGAAGACCTAGGTTGGAGAAGGGTCCGGGTATATGGGTTAGCAGCCACATTTTATCTATCTTGGTATTTTCAGGGATTAACCAGAGGGTGAAGCCCAGTTGGTACACACAAATGTGACTCACTCTCTTTGACATCTGGGGCAAACCACTTCATCTTTCTGAGCCTTAGTTTCCCCATATATACAATGAGAATGATAATGATACCAAACCTAAGGGTTGTTTCAAGAACATCCATGTGCCAGTATATTGTGAGCTTTAGAGATTATTCATAAGAAATAAACATAAGAAATAAACACAAAACAAACAAACAAACATAAATTAAAAAGTTTATAATGTTATCTCTGGTATTTCTTCCCAACCTCCCTAAATTAAACTTCCCTTGAGCATATCTTCCTCAACCTATTATTTCTTTCCTTCCATTTTCCACAAAATTGCTTGCTGTCTCCATTTCTTTCTTTCCCATTTACTCTGCAACTGTCTGTTCCACTGAAACTCCTTTTACCAGGTTCAGAGACAAGTGATTTTTAATTTTCACTTTACTTGACCAGCATTTGATAATGGTAAACATACTTCATTTTTTTTTTTTATTATTTTTTTTTTATGAAATTTATTGACAAATTGGTTTCCATACAACACCCAGTGCTCATCCCAAAAGGTGCCCTCCTCAATACCCATCACCCACCCTCTCCTCCCTCCCAACCCCATCAACCCTCAGTTTGTTCTCAGTTTTTAAGTCTCTTATGCTTCGGCTCTCTCCCATTCTAACCTCTTTTTTTTTTTTTTTTCCTTCCCCTCCCCCATGGGTTCCTGTGAAGTTTCTCAGGATCCACATAAGAGTGAAACCATATGGTATCTGTCTTTCTCTGTATGGCTTATTTCACTTAGCATCACACTCTCCAGTTCCATCCACGTTGCTACGAAAGGCCATATTTCATTTTTTCTCATTGCCACGTAATATTCCATTGTGTATATAAACCACAATTTCTTTATCCATTCATCAGTTGATGGACATTTAGGCTCTTTCCATAATTTGGCTATTGTTGAGAGTGCTGCTATGAACATTGGGGTACACGTGGCCCTATGCATCAGTGCTCCTGTATCCCTTGGATAAATTCCTAGCAGTGCTATTGCTGGGTCATAGGGTAGGTCTATTTTTAATTTTCTGAGGAACCTCCACACTGCTTTCCAGAGCGGCTGCACCAATTTGCATTCCCACCAACAGTGCAAGAGGGTTCCCGTTTCTCCACATCCTCTCCAGCATCTATAGTCTCCGGATTTGTTCATTTTGGCCACTCTGACTGGCGTGAGGTGATACCTGAGTGTGGTTTTGATTTGTATTTCCCTGATAAGGAGCGACGCTGAACATCTTTTCATGTGCCTGTTGGCCATCCGGATGTCTTCTTTAGAGAAGTGTCTATTCATGTTTTCTGCCCATTTCTTCACTGGGTTATTTGTTTTTCGGGTGTGGAGTTTGGTGAGCTCTTTATAGATTTTGGATACTAGCCCTTTGTCCGATATGTCATTTGCGAATATCTTTTCCCATTCCGTTGGTTGCCTTTTAGTTTTGTTGGTTGTTTCCTTGGCTGTGCAGAAGCTTTTTATCTTCATAAGGTCCCAGTAATTCACTTTTGCTTTTAATTCCCTTGCCTTTGGGGATGTGTCGAGTAAGAGATTGCTACGGCTGAGGTCAGAGAGGTCTTTTCCTGCTTTCTCCTCTAAGGTTTTGATGGTTTCCTGTCTCACATTTAGGTCCTTTATCCATTTTGAGTTTATTTTTGTGAATGGTGTGAGAAAGTGGTCTAGTTTCAACCTTCTGCATGTTGCTGTCCAGTTCTCCCAGCACCATTTGTGAAAGAGGCTGTCTTTTTTCCATTGGATGTTCTTTCCTGCTTTGTCAAAGATGAGTTGGCCATACGTTTGTGGGTCTAGTTCTGGGGTTTCTATTCTATTCCATTGGTCTATGTGTCTGTTTTGGTGCCAATACCATGCTGTCTTGATGATGACAGCTTTGTAGTAGAGGCTAAAGTCTGGGATTGTGATGCCTCCTGCTTTGGTCTTCTTCTTCAAAATTCCTTTGGCTATTCGGGGCCTTTTGTGGTTCCAAATGAATTTTAGGATTGCTTGTTCTAGTTTCGAGAAGAATGCTGGTGCAATTTTGATTGGGATTGCATTGAATGTGTAGATAGCTTTGGGTAGTATTGACATTTTGACAATATTTATTTTTCCAATCCATGAGCAGGGAATGTCTTTCCATTTCTTTAAATCTTCTTCAATTTCCTTCATAAGCTTTCTATAATTTTCAGCATACAGATCCTTTACATCTTTGGTTAGATTTATTCCTAGGTATTTTATGCTTCTTGGTGCAATTGTGAATGGGATCAGTTTCTTTATTTGTCTTTCTGTTGCTTCATTGTTAGTGTATAAGAATGCAACTGATTTCTGTACATTGATTTTGTATCCTGCAACTTTGCTGAATTCCTGTATCAGTTCTAGCAGACTTTTGGTGGAGTCTATCGGATTTTCCATGTATAATATCATGTCATCTGCAAAAAGCGAAAGCTTGACTTCATCTTTGCCAATTTTGATGCCTTTGATTTCCTTTTGTTGTCTGATTGCTGATGCTAGAACTTCCAGCACTATGTTAAACAGCAGTGGTGAGAGTGGGCATCCTTGTCGTGTTCCTGATCTCAGGGAAAAAGCTCTCAGTTTTTCCCCGTTGAGGATGATGTTAGCTGTGGGCTTTTCATAAATGGCTTTTATGATCTTTAAGTATGTTCCTTCTATCCCGACTTTCTCAAGGGTTTTTATTAAGAAAGGGTGCTGGATTTTGTCGAAGGCCTTTTCTGCATCGATTGACAGGATCATATGGTTCTTCTCTCTTTTTTTGTTAATGTGATGTATCACGTTGATTGATTTGCGAATGTTGAACCAGCCCTGCATCCCAGGAATGAATCCCACTTGATCATGGTGAATAATTCTTTTTATATGCCGTTGAATTCGATTTGCTAGTACCTTATTGAGAATTTTTGCATCCATATTCATCAGGGATATTGGCCTGTAGTTCTCTTTTTTTACTGGGTCTCTGTCTGGTTTAGGAATCAAAGTAATACTGCCTTCATAGAATGAGTCTGGAAGTTTTCCTTCCCTTTCTATTTCTTGGAATAGCTTGAGAAGGATAGGTATTATCTCTGCTTTAAACGTCTGGTAGAACTCCCCTGGGAAGCCATCTGGTCCTGGACTCTTATTTGTTGGGAGATTTTTGATAACCGATTCAATTTCTTCGCTGGTTATGGGTCTGTTCAAGCTTTCTATTTCCTCCTGATTGAGTTTTGGAAGAGTGTGGTTGTTCAGGAATTTGTCCATTTCTTCCAGGTTGTCCAGTTTGTTGGCATATAATTTTTCATAGTATTCCCTGATAATTGTTTGTATCTCTGAGGGATTGGTTGTAATCATTCCATTTTCATTCATGATTTTATCTATTTGGGTCATCTCCCTTTTCTTTTTGAGAAGCCTGGCTAGAGGTTTGTCAATTTTGTTTATTTTTTCAAAAAACCAACTCTTGGTTTCGTTGATCTGCTCTACAGTTTTTTTAGTTTCTATATTGTTTATTTCTGCCCTGATCTTTATTATTTCTCTTCTTCTGCTGGGCTTAGGCTGCCTTTGCTGTTCTGCTTCTAGTTCCTTAGGTGTGCTGTTAGATTCTGTATTTGGGATTTTTCTTGTTTCTTGAGATAGGCCTGGATTGCAATGTATTTTCCTCTCAGGACTGCCTTTGCTGCGTCCCAAAGCGTTTGGATTGTTGTATTTTCATTTTCATTTGTTTCCATATATTTTTTAATTTCTTCTCTAATTGCCTGGTTGACCCACTCATTCGTTAGTAGGGTGTTCTTTAACCTCCATGCTTTTGGAGGTTTTCCAGACTTTTTTCTGTGGTTGATTTCAAGCTTCATAGCATTGTGGTCTGAAAGTAAGCATGGTATAATTCCAATTCTTGTAAACTTATGAAGGGCTGTTTTGTGACCCAGTATATGATCTATCTTGGAGAATGTTCCATGTGCACTCGAGAAGAAAGTATATTCTGTTGCTTTGGGATGCAGAGTTCTAAATATATCTGTCAAGTCCATCTGATCCAATGTCTCATTCAGGGCCCTTGTTTCTTTATTGACCGTGTGTCTAGATGATCTATCCATTTCTGTAAGTGGTGTATTAAAGTCCCCTGCAATTACCACATTCTTATCAATAAGGTTGCTTATGTTTATGAGTAATTGTTTTATATATTTGGGGGCTCCGGTATTCGGTGCATAGACATTTATAATTGTTAGCTCTTCCTGATGGATAGACCCTGTAACTATTATATAATGTCCTTCTTCATCTCTTGTTACAGCCTTTAATTTAAAGTCTAGTTTGTCTGATATAAGTATGGCTACTCCAGCTTTCTTTTGGCTTCCAGTCGCATGATAAATAGTTCTCCATCCCCTCACTCTCAATCTAAAGGTGTCCTCAGGTCTAAAATGAGTCTCTTGTAGACAGCAAATAGATGGGTCTTGTTTTTTTATCCATTCTGATACCCTATGTCTTTTGGTTGGCGCATTTAATCCATTTACATTCAGTGTTATTATAGAAAGATACGGGTTTAGAGTCATTGTGATGTCTGTATGTTTTATGCTTGTAGTGATGTCTCTGGGACTTTGTCTCACAGGGTCCCCCTTAGGATCTCTTGTAGGGCTGGTTTAGTGGTGACAAATTCCTTCAGTTTTTGTTTGTTTGGGAAGACCTTTATCTCTCCTTCTATTCTAAATGACAGACTTGCTGGATAAAGGATTCTCGGCTGCATATTTTTTCTGTCTAGCACCCTGAAAATCTCGTGCCAATTCTTTCTGGCCTGCCAAGTTTCAAAAGAGAGATCAGTCACGAGTCTTATAGGTCTCCCTTTATATGTGAGGGCACGTTTACCCCTTGCTGCTTTCAGAATTTTCTCTTTATCCTTGTATTTTGCCAGTTTCACTATGATATGTCGTGCAGAAGATCGATTCAAGTTACGTCTGAAGGGAGTTCTCTGTGCCTCTTGGATTTCAATGCCTTTTTCCTTCCCCAGTTCAGGGAAGTTCTCAGCTATTATTTCTTCAAGTACCCCTTCAGCACCTTTCCCTCTCTCTTCCTCCTCTGGGATACCAATTATGCGTATATTATTTCTTTTTAGTGTATCACTTAATTCTCTAATTTTCCCCTCATACTCCTGGATTTTTTTATCTCTCTTTTTCTCAGCTTCCTCTTTTTCCATAACTTTATCTTCTAGTTCACCTATTCTCTCCTCTGCCTCTTCAAGCCGAGCTGTGGTGGTTTCCATTTTGTTATGCATTTCGTTTAAAGCGTTTTTCAGCTCCTCGTGACTGTTCCTTAGTCCCTTGATCTCTGTAGCAAGAGATTCTCTGCTGTCCTGTATACTGTTTTCAAGCCCAGCGATTAATTTTATGACTATTATTCTAAATTCACTTTCTGTTATATTATTTAAATCCTTTTTGATCAGCTCATTAGCTGTTGTTATTTCCTGGAGATTCTTCTGAGGGGAGTTCTTCCGCTTGGTCATTTTGGATAGTCCCTGGAGTGGTGCGGACCTGCAGGGCACTTCCCCTGTGCTGTAGTGTATAACTGGAGTTGGTGGGCGGGGCCGCAGTCAGACCTGATGTCTGTCCCCAGCCCACCGCTGGGGCCACGGTCAGACTGGTGTGTGCCTTCTCTTCCCCTCTCCTAGGGGCGGGATTCACTGTGGGGTGGTGTGGCTCGTCTGGGCTACTTGCACCGTGCCAGGCTTGTGATGCTGGGGATCTGGCGTATTAGCTGGGGTGGGTAGGCAAGGTGCTCGGGGGCAGGAGGGGCAGGCTTAGATCGCTTCTCCTTAGGTGATCCACTTCAGGAGGGGCCCTGTGGCAGCGGGAGGGAGTCAGATCCGCTGCCGGAGGTTTGGCTCCGCCGAAGCGCAGAGTTGGGTGTTTGCGCGGAGCGAGCAAGTTCCCCGGCAGGAACAGGTTCTCTTTGGGATTTCGGCTGGGGGATGGGCGGGGGAGATGGCGCTGGCGAGCGTCTTTGTTCCCCACCAAACTGAGCTCTGTCGTCAGGGGGCTCAGCAGCTCTCCCTCCCTTTGTCCTCCAGCCTTCCCGCTTTCCGAGCAGAGCTGTTAACTTATGACCTCCCAGACGCTAAGTCGCGCTTGTTGTGGGAACACAGTCCGTCAGGCCCCTCCGCTTTTGCAAGCCAGACTCGGTGGCTGTGCTTGGCCGGCGAGCCGCCCCTCCGCCCCGGCTCCCTCCCGCCAGTCCGTGGAGCGCGCACCGCCTCGCCGCCCTTCCTACCCTCTTCCGTGGGCCTCTCGTCTGCGTTTGGCTCCGGCGACTCCGTTCTGCTAATCCTCTGGCGGTTTTCTGGGTTATTTAGGCAGATGTAGATGGAATCTAAGTGATCAGCAGGACGTGCGGTGAGCCCAGCGTCCTCCTAAGCCGCCATCTTCGAAAATGCCGGTAAACATACTTCAATTTTTTCTTTTGTTTTAAACAGTTATTGCCATTGGTGTGCCAAAGCCAGCTAGTAAGTGCTGATTATTAAATTATTCAGGAATTTTACAAGCCCTTGAGAGTATTTATATCATCAAAACTAGCAAATGCTATGAATTTAAGGCTTTATTTTTTCAGAGACCTGGGTTACCAGCATACTACTTGTTACTGTTACTGTTTCTATAAAATGACACATGTTCAGTAAAATATATTCAACCATTCAAACTTGAACAAAAAGTGCAATGACCTGAAATCTCACTACTGAGAAAAAAACCAAAAATACTGTTTGCTAGGAAGCAAAGTTTTTTTTAATGGAGAACATATTACATTGCTGCTTTATAACCTTCCAGAATATGCCATGGACATCATTCTATGTCAATAAGCATAGAACTATGTCATATTTAAATAGCTGTATAGTATTCCATTGTGTGCATCTGCCATAACCATTTTATTGTTGAGTATTTTAGGTTGTTTTTGCTCTCATAATGCTGAGACCAACATTGTTGCATGTATTTTTAAAGTGCATTTGTACAATTTTCTATCTCCTTTGAGGTAAATTCCCAGAAGACTGCTGCCTCATAGAATATGCTTATTTTTCATTTTGATACATATTGCTTAACTATCTTCTGTAAAGTCCAAAAAAACTTAACGTTCCCACCAGTAAGTACAGGAGAGTGCCTGTTTCCCCACAGCCTTGGTAACACTGTGTTAATCTTTGCCAATCTCACAGACAAGAAACAAAGATACATGGTTTTATGTTCATGTCTTTTATAATCAGTGAAAATGAACATCTTTTTAAAATAAATGTTTATTGCCCATTTGTATGTCTTTTGATAACTGCCTTTTCGTGTCCTTTCCCCATTTTTCTAACATGGAAGACTTTCTGCTTCTTGCCCTTTACTTAAGACATTTTCCTTCCTTAGATTTCTGTACACTAGTTGGCCCTTGAACAGCATGGGTTTAAACTGTGTAGGTCCACTTATACACATATTTTTTTGAATAAATACAGTACAGTATTGTAAATATATTTCCCTTCCTTATGATTTTCTTAGTTACATTTTCTTTTCTCTAGCTTACTTTATTGTAAGAATACAGAATATAATGCAAATACGTGTTAGTAGTTAAGTTTTGGGGGAGCCAAAAGTTACATGCGACACCTGAAACTAATGTAACATTGTGTGTCCAATATACAAAAAAAAAAAAAAAGCTATCTGCAGATATTTGACCATGCAGGGGGTGAGTACCCCTAATCTCCATGTTGTTTAAGGGTCAACTATACTTCTTCCTGAGTCCTCTCCTACAATGTTGCTAGTTCTTTCTCAGGTTTCTCCCCCTCTGTTTGCCCCTTAAATGTTGATGCCCTATTCTCTTCTACTCTACCTACTTTTCCCCTGTGATGTCATCCACTCTTACAACTGTAATTAAAATCTCTAACAACGTGAACAATCCCGATAGTACTAATGCTAGTAATAATTGCAAACATTTACTGAGTGCTAGGTACTGTAATTAGTGCTTACATGGAATAGCTTAGTTATTCCATGGAATAACTGTAATTAGTGCTTCCATGGAATAGCTTAGTTACTTCCTCACAGGAAGTATGTAAGGCAGGCACTAGCACGAAGCTCCATTTTACAGAGGAGGAAACAGAGTCAGGAAAAGTTTAACTGGCTTGTCCAAAGTCACAAAGTTGGTAAATACAGAGCTGAGACTGAACTCAAGTCTTGCCTGATGCCAACCATACTTTATTACATACCATGACTATATGCTATGTACTGTCTACATTAGAGATTTTCAACCTATGGCCTATAGGCCAAAACCAGCCTGATGTGTTTTTGTTAATAAAGGTTTTATTAGAACACAGCCATACCCAGATCCACTTAAATACTGTCTATGGCAGCTCTGAAGCAACAAGAGCAAAGTTAAATAGGTACGATAGAGACATTATGGCCCACAAAGTCTAACATATTTACTATCTGGACCATTACAGAAAAAGTTTATCTACTTCTGATCTATACACAGATAATTCCAAAAATCTACATCTTCATCACTGACCTATCTTCTGAGCTCTCTATCTAACTATCAGCTAGATACCTCCAGCCCATTAAGTACATCAATGTCAACATTCTCAAAACTGGACTCTAATGCATCAGTTCCTGCCATTCCTGACCTCATACTCTACGCCCAGGGATATGACTGCATACTGCCATTCCTTACTTTTATACCCATGGCAGATATTGCTAATTGATCACATTACTCTTTCCCATTAAGCCCAGAAAGGGCTTCAGAATCTTTGTTAACACAGCCCTTTATGAAGGCCTGACATGGGATTGGCAGTAGCAGGTACAAAGAAGGGGTTGGAGTAAAAAACTAGGAGGTAGAGTCAGTAGGATATGGAGATGATGGAGGCCAGTGTTTCTAGCATTTGTCTGGGTAGATGGTGGTATCTCTGCCTGGTGGCCACTATCAATCAAATGGAATTGGCACATGACATAAAACCTATCTGCCATGCCTGTAAGGAGAGCCACACCTAGCTTCTCAGTGGTCCTGGAATCTGACCAAGCCCTTTCACAATTCCATGTACCTACACATGATTCTTTACTCCAGGATGGCACTCTCCTGCTCTGCCTGGCAACTCCTTTTTCCATGTTGGACAACCAGCTCAAAAGTCGCTACCATGAAGCTTTTCCCTATGTGGATTAGTCATTTCTATGTGGTGCCCCCACCAGCTCAGAACTCTATTGTAGAACTGATACATAATATATACATTATACCATATCTATCTTTCATAGATTGGTCTGTCTATCCCACTAAACTGAGAGCTTCCTAAAAGCATGGCATAGATATTCATTTTCTTTGTGTCCCTGACATCTAGTAGTATCCAGGACATAGCAGAATGACAGTATGCTAAACTGAAAGGAGGATAAAATCATGCAGGTATCACCATCTAGCCAGACCAACGCTTGGTACATAGTTCTTAACTCCAGCGCCTTCTCTGCACCTCCCACTGCCAATCGTAGGTCAGGCCTTCATTATTTACTCTCCAGATTATTGCCACAATCTCACTGCATTTAGTTTTGGTCCCTCACATTGATCCCCTATGTTAATTCCCTCATTCAACAAATATCTATGAGTGTCTACTAGGTTCTTTTTGTTGTAGGCACTGAGACAAAATCCTCATCCTCATGGAGTTTGTATTCTAGGACAGAAAAACACAACCATCAGCATGACCCACTTGTATGCTGCTCTGACCATGTCATTTTCCTTAAAACCTTCAGTGGCTCTTCACTGTTTATAGTCCAAATTATCTGAATACGGCACATAAAACCTTCCATGACCCAACCCTTAGACACTCTAATTTCATCTTTGTGTTCTGTACTCTACCAATACTGACATGCATATACCATGTTTTTTTCCCCTGCCTCCCTGCCTTTGCTTTTGTTGTCCCCTTTGCCTGGAATGTTCTTCCCTCTTTTTTGTTTTTAACATTAATGCCTATTTCTTCATGATTTAGCTGAGATAGCACTTAATTTAGAAAGCCTCCCCTCTTCTACCTCAGGTTAAGTGCTTCTTGTCGATGTCCCTATAACAATATCCTGTGCAAACCTCTATTGCTGTGCTTCCACATTGCCTTATCTGTTTTCCTGATGAGGTGGGACTCTTGGAGGGTAGAGACTGTCTTATTCATCTTTGTAACTCCAGGAATCTCCTCTAGTATAACACATATAGGCACTCAATAAATATCTGTTGAATTAAGGACTGTTACTTTCAACGTTTATTTATTTTTGGGACAGAGAGAGCCAGAGCATGAACGGGGGAGGGGCAGAGAGAGAGGAAGACACAGAATCAGAAACAGGCTCCAGGCTCCGAGCCATCAGCCCAGAGCCCGACGCGGGGCTCGAACTTGCGGACCGCGAGATCGTGACCTGAGCTGAAGTCGGACGCTTAACCAACTGTGCCACCCAGGCGCCCCAAGGACTGTTACTTTCACGTGCCATTCTAGTTTATACCCAGACACTCTGCTGTATTCCAGGCTTTTATAATTAACTGCTTACCAGACATCTTTCTACCTCTCAGGTACCCCCAAAACCCCATGAGTGACAATGAACTCATCATCACCCCTGAAACCTACTCTTCCTCCTGTGTTCCTATCATCATTTTTTTCAAATAGCAACCTTAGTGTCAGTTTTAATGATTCTGTCTTCTTCTCCTTGATAATTTTACTTCATAAATCCTCCCTTTTGGCCCCTCCTTCCTGTTGCCACTGCCACTGCCCTCATTATCACCACCCTGGCTGGCTGTACTAGCCTTCTAGCCAGTCTTTGTGCCTCTAGTCTCACCCCTTGGATGTAATCCTCTACGCTGTGGCCAGAGTTATTTTTGTCAACGAAAAATCTGATTGTGTCACTTCCCTGCTTAATGATCTTTTCTGGCTCCCTACTGCCTTCAGGATAAAGTCCAAACAATTTAGTACAGTACACAAGGTCCTTAAGGATCTGGCCTCATCTAAGTTTCCAGCCTCATCCCCTGCTACTGGCTCATACAAACTTTCTGCCTCAACCATACTGAACTCTTGTTCACAAATCTTATTCTCTCATGCTTTCCTACCTTCACATGTTCAGCTCTCTTTTCCTTATCCTTTTCCTCTGTATCTGCCTAGGCTTATAATTTTTTGCCTCTGAAGTCTCAGTTCAAGCATCCCAACAGCCTCAGTACTTAAATCCTGTTATGAACATAGTACCTCCCCACATCCCTACTGAGCTTAGTGTCTTTGTGTGCTTCCCTAGTACTCTGTGCCTATAACAGCCATTAATCACATTATTCCAGAATGCTAGTTTACTTGTCAATATATCCCAGTTGACCACAAGTTTCTTGAAGTCAGAGAAGTGTCAGTGTGGTTTATTTCTGTATCTACAGCGCCTACCATGTTTGCTTAAAACACAATAAAAACCCAACAACCAAACAAATGTTTAAATAAATGAATGCCTTCTTGACTTTACAAATGCTGATTCCTTTGCCTGGCATATTCTGCCTGGTAAATTCCTGGGTCACTATTATATCCCTAGCACCGAGCAAAATGTCTGACATGCAGTAGGTACTCAATTAACACTAACTGACTGAATGAGACCATGTTGAAATGCCACCTTCCTGACCCCTTAACAGCCCTACATATAGCTGATTTGTCTCCACTCTCAGCTCCTTCTCCTGGAATACTTTTCACATTGCATGATTCATATGACTGCTTCCTTGCTAGAGTGGGAGTTCCTCGAGAAAAGAATTTTGCCCCACTCATCTCTGGATCTCCAGTTCCTAGCACAGTGGCAGGCATATAAGGGATGCTCAGAGACCATTTGTTGAATAAATAAATGAATGAATAAGAAGACAGGACTTAGGGGAGCCTCTAGAAATATCTGAATGGATCTTTTAGACTGAGGAAGTAGACTGTTGTGTGTAGCTGCAGGAAGCAGAATGGCTAGAAGAAAAATGGCATTATCTCAGCTCAACAGAAGAAATAATTTTGTTAACTTTTAGAACGGATTGAAGATCACATGAGATGCTGCTAGGGAAAGTGAGCTCCCTGTGACAAGAGGTGTACCATTAGACATTGGAGAATGCTAGGCTGTGATACTGGAGAGGGAATATCAACAGCAGATAAGAAGGTGTGGGTGGGGTGATGGTTGGAGGTGATGGTGGTTGTTATGCTAGATGACCCTTGGGGTTCCTTCTATATGGATCATCCATTAACCTGCACCCCTAAGAGGTGCCCACAGACTGGCACATGGCTTCTCCACCAACCAGACCTTTCTTAGCCAACCCAGGCACACAGCTGCTCATTATTATCTCCTTAGGGGCCAGACTACCTTATTTCTGTCCTTATCTTTAATAACTACCAATGTATCTGGCACATAGTAGGAGTTCAACAACTGTTTCCTGGATTGTATCTGACTATTCAGATATCAAAGACCCTTCCCCTCTGACTGAATACATATTTTTTGAATGAAGTTAATTTAAATTCTACTATGTGACAGGGTGTGGCTTGTATTATTCATTAATTATTTACTGGGTACTATTATATACAAGCAAGGCCACATGCTAAGCACTGTGAAAGAGAAAGCAACATGGACTTTCTCTTCCAGGAGATTATAGTGCAGTAGGAGAGAGAAGCTATGAATACAGTAAGTGCAGTAGAGATATAAAGTGCCTAGCACATGGCATGCTATATAGTAGATACTCATGGAAGGCTTAATAGTGGCCCCCAAAGATGTTCATGTCTTAATCCTCTGAACCTGTGAATGCTACATTTTATAGCAAAAGAGACTTTGCAGATGTGATTAAAGATCTTGAATTACCTGGGTATACCCACCCTTATTGTGATTATAAATGTCCTTAGAAGAGGGAAGCATAGGGGGATTTGACACAGAAGAGAAGGTCACATAATGGAAGCAGAGTCACAGAGAAAAGCTATGCTGCTGGCTTTGAGGTTGGAGGAAGGGGCCATGAGCAAAGAATATAGCTCCAGTTTACACTGGAAAAGGCAAGGAAACAGATTTTCTCTTAGAGTCTCTAGAAAAAGTATAGCCCTTGTTGACACCTTGATTTTAGCCCCCAGAAGATTCATTTCAGACTTCTGGCCTCCAGAACTATAAGAGAATAAATTCTTAAATTTTAACCTACTAAATTTGTGGTCATGTTATAGCAGCAATAGGAAACTAATATAGCACTTAATAAATATTTGTGAATAAGTGGACTTAAAAAAAGTTATATAAAAGAGGTAAACATATAAGGATTCCCTTGGGGTGGAAGAGAGCCTAAAAAGCTTTAAAAATGCTCCAAGGAGCCACGAATCACTTTTCCCTTGACTAGGCTGGCTTGGGGATTATTTGTGCAGTTTACTACTTGCCCACCAAGGTGCTAGAAGCTGGTAGCCTCCTGAGCCACTATGGAAATCTACTTGGGGGTCACTTCTAGGGCCCTCACACTGCCTGAAATGCTATGTATGCCATGTAGCCCTAACACCTGAAAGTAGGAACAAGTTTTTCACTGAACTCTGATAGCAATCATAATCTTCTTTAAATTATTAGCTATCAACTATATGTTATTTTATGTTATCTTCTAGTTGCATCAAACATCTGAGTGTTACCTATTCAATTACAGAAGAGCTTAAGGGCAGGGACCATAGTTTACATATATTTTTGGATTTTCCATGATACTAGACATTCCACAGGGACTCAGAAAATACTGCTGACAATCAAGAAGCTGGGTAGGGGGAAAAGTGTTACTTTATGCTTCCTTTTCCAGACCACAACCAGTAAACTGACTCAATTAGATATCAGATATCTATCTCTCTATCTATTTATCCATCCATCCATCCATCCATCCATCCATCCAACATTGATTGTTATCTTACAATGGGCCAGGCATATACTTACTACATTCAGTGGATACAGAAGTAAACACCTAGTTTTTGTTATTGAAGCCTTGGATGACAAAGACTGTTAAACTAACATTATAACACAATATGCTAGAGGCAAAAACAAATACTATTAAAACAAAGGCAAGAGCAATTAATTCTATGAGAGTCAGGAAGAACTCTAGGAAGGTGAAAATTAAGCTGTGCCTTGAAAGGAAAGTAGTTTTCCAGGAAGAGAAGAGATGTATAGGGCATTCTAGACAGAGGGGGCACATGGGAAGTCACAGAAAAGTTGTGAAATGAAGAATTGGCTAGAGCAGGGAATGACAGGTGATGACACTAGAAAGATATGCTAAAGCCAGCCTTTAAAGTCATTCTAGGGAGTGTCTGGGTTTGTATTTTATATGTGAAGGATAACCAATGGATCTGATTTCTACTTCATGTGAAAAGCATCCCCCAATAGAAAATTTGCACTGCAAAGAGGATGTTTTAACTGTGAAATTACTATATAAAAATCTATATTATTTAAATAAGTAAAACAATAATCAGAATCTTTCTGAAAAGTGTAAGTTTGGAGGGGTCCCTGAGCTAATTCCTACTTCCTTATCCTTCCCTTCTACCAAGTAGAAAAACAAAATGCTGATTATTCAAGGAAAAAATTCTTTTCTGGTGACTAAAATACACTACTAGTCTACTATAAGACCCAGAATTTCTTTTAATTGTTTTAGCTTTTTAATTTTTATTATTTTTTTTATTTTAGTATAGCTATCTACACAATGTTACATAAATTTCAGGTGATTCACAACATAGTGATTCAATACCTCTATACATTATGCTATGTTCACCACAAGTGTAACTGCCATACAACACTGTTACAATTATCACTGACTGTATTCCCTATGCTCTGCCTTTTATTCCTGTGACTTATTCATTCCATAACTGGAAAAATGTGCCTCCCACCGCACTTCACCCATTTTGTCCATCCCCCTACCCCTCTCCTCTGGCAACCATCAGTTTGTTCTCTGTATTTATAGATGATTCTACTTTTTGTTTGTTTTGTTTTTTAGATTTCACGAGTGAAATCATATGGTATTTATCTTCCTCAGTCTGATTTATTTCACCCAAAATTGTTGTTGTTGTTGTTGTTGTTATTATTATTATTATTATTATTATTTCTCTTCCTCCTTTTAAAAACAGTTTTAATGAATAAATCACATGCCATACAATTCACCTATTTAAGGAGTACAATTCAATGGCTTTTAGTAATGTTCACAGAGTTGTGTGTATCCATCACCACAATCAATTGTAGAACATTTTTATTCACCTCTAAAAGAAGTCCTGTGCTCATTAGCAGTCACTACATACTTCACTTTTCCTGAGAGCTCCTGGGCCCTGGCAACCACTAATCTATGTTCTGTCTCTACAGATGTACCTACTCTGGACATTTCATACAAATGGAATGTATACTATGTGGTCTTTGTGACGAGCTTCTTTAACTTAGCATGTTTTCAAGGTTCATCCATGTTATAGCCAACCTTAGTATTTTTCTTCCTTTTTATTGTCAAACAATATCCCATTGTATGGATATACCACACTTTGTATTCATCAGTTAATGGAGATTTGTTTTTTTCCCCTATCCTTTGGCTATGGTGAATAATGCTGCAATGAGCATTAGCATACAAATTTTTGTGTGGACAAATATTTTCAATTGTCTCAGGTATATACCTAGAAGTTCTAGGTCATATTTTTTTACTCTATATTTAACTATGTAGAACCGTCAGGGCGTCTGGGTGGCTCAGTTGGTTAAGTGTCCGACTTTGGCTCAGGTCATGATCTCGCGGTTCACCAGTTTGAGCCCCACGTCCGGCTCTGTGCTGACAGCTCAGAACCTGAAGCCTGTTTCGGATTCTGTGTCTCCTTCTCTCTATGCCCCTCCCCCATTCATTCATTTTCTCTCTCTCTCTCAAAAATAAGTAAACATTAAAAAAATTGAACTATGTAGAACTGTCAAACTGTTTTTCCAAAGTGACTGCCATTTTATATTCCCACCAGCAATGTACAAGTGTTCCAATTTCTCCATATCTTCTTGAGTATTTGCTATTGTCCATCTTTTTTTTTTTATGACAGCCATCCTAGTGGGTATGAAGTGGTATCTAACTGTAGATTTGATTTACATTTCCCTAATGACTAATGATGTTGAATATCTTTTAATGTCTTTACTGGCCATTTGTATATCTTCTTTCAAGAAATGTATACTCAAATCCTTTGTATATATTTCAATTGGGTTATTGTTCTTTTTATTGCTAAGTTGTAAAAGTTTTTTTTTTACATATATTCTGGATATAAGATCCTTATCAGATATATGATTTGAAAATATTTTCTCACATTCAATGGGCTGTCCTACTTATTTGAAGATATTACTTGCAGCATAATTGTTTTTAATTTTGATGAAGTCCAATTCAGTTTTTCTTTTGTCACTTGTGCTTTTGGCGTTGCATCTTAAGAAACTACTGCCTAGAGGCACCTGGGTGGCTCAGTTGGCTAAGTGTCTGAGTCTTGGTTTGGGCTAAGGTCATGATCTCATGGTGGTGAGACTGAGCCCTGCATCAGGCTCCATGCTGGGCTTGGAGCCTGCTTAAGATTCTCTCTCTCCCTCTCCCTCTCTTTCTGCCCCTGCCCCCCTCAAAAACAAAACAAAACAAAACAAAACAAAACAAAACAAAACTACTGCCTAATCAAAGGTCACAAAGATTTACTCCTAAGTTTTCTTCTAAGAGGTTTATCTCTTACATTTAGGTCTTTGATCTATTTTGAGTTAATTTTTATATATGGTATGAGGTAAAGGTCCAACTCCAATCTTTTGCATGTGGATATCCAGTTCTCCCAGAACCACTCATTGAAAAGACTATTCTTTCTCCATTAAATGGTCTTAGTATCCTTGTCAAATATCAATTGACTATGGATGTATGGGTTTATTTCTGAACTCTCAATTCTATTCAATTGATCTGTATGCCTTTCCTTATGCCAGTCACAGACTGTTTTGATTACTGCAGCTTTGTAGTAAGTTTCAAAATTGGGATGTGCAAGTCCTCTTTGTTCTCCTTTTCCAGGACTGTTTAAGTTATGTTGGGTCCCTTGTAATTCCATATGTATTTTAGGATAATAAAGTTAATTTCTGTAGAAAAAGCCCAGGCCCAGATAATGTCACTGGTGAATTCTACCAAACATATAAGGAATAAGTGATACCAATTATCTATAATGTCTTCTGGAAAACAGAAACAGAAGGAACACTTCTCAACTCATCTTATGAGGGCAGTATGACATTATCTTGTATATAGAAAATCCCAAGGATCTTACTAAAAAACTGTTAGAAGCAATAAGAATTTAACAAGATTGTAGGATATAAGATCAAAATATAAAAATCAATTATATTTCTATACCATAGCAATGAATAATCCAAAAATGAAATTTAAAAAATTCTGCATATACATGATAGTATCAACATAACTAAGTATCTAGGAATGAAATGAACAAAAGCAGCATGAGATTTGCATACTGAAAACTACAAAACACTGTTGAGAGAAGTCCAAGATCTAAAGAAATGGAAAGAAGTTACGAGTCTTGAAATGCATATTTTCAAGGGACCTGCCTAGTAGAGCAGATGGTAGCCTCAGAACTTGATATATGGTTATTGTTACATGAAAGGATAAAGAAAATAGCTGATACTTTTCCTGATGTGGGAAGATGCCCTTTAGACATTTATTTAGTTCATATATTTTGGGTTTTTAACTATAATTAGCTAGAAGGTCTGAAATTTTTATAATTCTGTGTATCTTTTTTTTTATAGAGCTTCAATTGTTGAAACTTCTGTAAATTTTCATAGTTGTTAGTAGTTTAGGACAAGGGCAGTTTTTCTAGCTGTAACTTTGCCATTGAAGAGCACCCCCATCCAAGCCTATAGCCTTTATGATCCAGGGTTGTGCCTACAAAATTACACTCTTACTTTCAAAGAAGGCACTTTTCCATAATTTGGCTATTGTTGAGAGTGCTGCTATGAACATTGGGGTACAAGTGGCCCTATGCATCAGTACTCCTGTATCCCTTGGATAAATTCCTAGCAGTGCTATTGCTGGGTCATAGGGTAGGTCTATTTTTAATTTTCTGAGGAACCTCCACACTGCTTTCCAGAGCGGCTGTACCAATTTGCATTGAGCCTAAATGTCCATCAACTGATGAATGGATAAAGAAATTGTGGTTTATATACACAATGGAATATTATGTGGCAATGAGAAAAAATGAAATATGGCCTTTTGTAGCAACGTGGATGGAACTGGAGAGTGTGATGCTAAGTGAAATAAGCCATACAGAGAAAGACAGATACCATATGGTTTCACTCTTATGTGGATCCTGAGAAACTTAACAGGAACCCATGGGGGAGGGGAAGGAAAAAAAAAAGAGGTTAGAATGGGAGAGAGCCAAAGCATAAGAGACTGTTAAAAACTGACAACAAACTGAGGGTTGATGGGGGGTGGGAGGGAGGAGAGGGTGGGTGATGGGTATTGAGGAGGGCACCTTTTGGGATGAGCACTGGGTGTTGTATGGAAACCAATTTGTCAATAAATTTCATTAAAAAAAAATAAACAAAGAAGGCACTTTTCCCCTTATTTTCAGTACTAACTGATAAAACCTCTTAACCTACTGGAGAATGTGTTATTGGTGCTTCTATTGTTGTAGCTTCATTAAATGATTCTATTTGTACCCTTATAGATAATTTCTTTTTTAAAAAAATTTCTTTGAGAGAGAGAGAGAGAGAGAGAGAGAGAGAGGAAGTGAGCATGTGAGCACATGGGAGTGGGGTAGGGACAGAGAAAGGAGAGAGAATCTCAAGCAGGCTCTGCACTTGCTGTCAGCATGGAGCCTGACATGAGGTTCGAACTCACAAACTGTGAGATGATGATATGAGACAAAAAGCAAGAGTCAGATGTTCAAATGACTGAGCCACCCCGGCACCCCCCACTTGTGGATAATTTCTATGTTTAAGAGCCAGAATGGTTACAGGAGATCAACAGGAGAGAAAATTGCAACTAAGTGGTTAGAAATGAGAGGTATACCAGAGATGGAAAGCAAGATGGCTTTCCCAGAAATTGGTAATGGTCAAAATTTTCAGTGTTCTTTCCTTTTTATATCTCTTATCCATCTAACTCTAATGTCTCTTATTCTTTCTAGACAACACTCAAACTGTTTTTATGCTTTGACCTACATGCAAATCTACACAGGTTGTATGGTGCTACAAAAAATAAGGAAAGTAAAATTCTTTGAAATTTATCTTTATGTTGGTATGTAGACTATGTATTATAAATATACATGTTTTATATGTATATATATATATATTTCAAATAGTAATACTAAGACAAACCTTATAGCAGACACATCCCTAAAAAGTTATATGATAACACACTTTTTGCAAATCAAATCTTGAATTCACTAAAGAAATTTATTTAAGGAACTCAGTAGATGAATCCTGTCATAATGAAGGCTCCTTCTATAAAATGAATTCTCTGTTCAACCCCTGTATCTATTCATTTGGTAATGTGAATTTTTTAAAATTTCCTGGTTTTCTTAAATTGGAGCATACCTACATTTAATCTTTAAGACAGTGCTGAAATCACTATTAGAACACATTAGCTTTCTTTCCCTCTCTGCTGGACATGATGATCTAGGGAAGGAAAAATGAGCTAACAGGTCCTAGCTTGTGCCATTATAGCTTGTGACTGGTTAACATATTATATAATCAGATGTTTCCATGCCTAATGTCCAAACCTTGTCATGATGTCTTCTGTGGGCTCCCTTTCCTGACACCCTGTTTACTACTCCTGCAGCCAGTTCATGTTGCTGTCTTTTGTGAGAATGGACTCAATAACTTTTACAGATCAAGAGTTTCTGTGTTTATTTATAATGCCATTGTTTACTTTATCAAAGAGGGAGAATGAAAAACCAAAAATCCTCCTGTAATTTGATTTCATAGGTATGTCCAGTAAGTCCTCTTAGAGGCTTACATGTTCCAATGATAGAAACTGGGATAAGAATCAGGAGACTAGGTTCTCTCTGCCTTAGTTTTTGACTTATTAAAAAGTTCCTACCTTACACATCTCCTTTAAAGGAATATTATCATAAAGAGTTCAAATAAAAGCATTTATAAAAAATTCAAAGTACTCACTATCCCCATTATCCAATTCATAACTTTTCTCACATTAAGACTCCAATTCTAATTTAACATAGCTAAATAAATCAGATTTTGCACACCTGCCTCTCTCCACATAAAACATGCACACAAAATACATGTACCTGACTGTGGGAAACCAGAAATTAGTTCCACATAATGGACTTTCTTTTAACTACCTATTCTACATTTATAGTCCACTTTAAGGGCTCTATGCCTAATGCCGGCAGTTCTAAGAACAGTGAGATCAGTTTGTCTACAGTTGTTCCAACCTTTTTTGGCTCTGGTACACCTACACTTGCTTCCAAAAATATACCCCACAGTCTGGTGCTCAATGGAATGAAGAACGTCCCTGTGCTAATAGAATATAAAACAAAGAAGGCAATGGATATAGTTTTACATTTTAGGGTACTCATAACAACACAGGCAAACCAGTGGAAATGATACAATTGGCCCTTCGCTGAGAGAAAGCCGTCTGGGATTGTTTTTTTTTCAAGGTGCGAAAGATTTACACTTATCAGTCTGAACCCCCCTGCCCCCCCCCCCCCCCCCAGCTTGGCCTCCCTTGTGACTGAGGATATGCTTTTGAAGAGATGGCTGGCCAAGGTAAATGGTGCAGCCAATAACACTGGAATCAGCAAAAAGCAACTGACAAAAATCAAGGTCTTGTCCTTATTAACATTGTATTCTAACTGCCTGAGCTAACTAGCTACTGATACTGCCTGCAAAGAAACCAACTTTCATCAGAAACAAAAATGCACTCGAGTACTAATACAGATAAATTGTTTGTCTCCATGACCTGCATCCAACATTGAGCCTATCCCAAAGTTGCCATCTGATAAGATGGAAAAACCCTTTATTTACCTGAACAGTTTTAAAAATTCCATAATTTATAATACCATTACCTTCAATGATCAATTCTATTTCATGTGAGTGGCTTGCATTCCAACTATTTACACTACATTTCTTTTTTCTTTTTCTTTTTTAATGTTTATTTATTTTGAGAGAGAAAGAGTGCAAGTGAGCGGGGAAGGGACAGAGAGAGGGGAAAGACAGAATCCCAAGCAGGCTCCACACTGTCAGCACAGAGCCTGATGTGGGGCTTGAACCCAGGAATGAGATCATGACCTGAGCCAAAATCAAGCGTCCGACGTTCAACCGACTGAGCCACTCAGGCGACCCTACACTACATTTCTTATAATTAGCATACATTTCTGAGAAATTTTTAGCAAATATTGATTTTGTTTATATGAAATAGGTTTTAAAGGGCAAGCAGAAGTCTCTAAAGTTAATTAAGGTACCTTTTTTTATGGATGTATATCTTTCTTAAAGGAAGTTCACAGATAGGGATTCCTGGTCAAGACATTAATAAGAGCTTAACAACCTTCAAGATACTTCCTAAAGGAAACTGTAATAATCTCTTGAGAGGTTTTGTTAGTTGCCTGGCATAAAGCCCATAATTACCTCTTGACTCAATCTACCTTGTATGATTTATTATTACAGTTATATTAAAGTACATCAGGCAAGATCAGTGATTTTCACCCCTCTCAATTTAAATCTTACCTTGATTTGCCCCCAGTCTCCAGAAGAGTTTAAAGAGCCAGTTTTACTGAATTCCAAAGACAGTTCATAAAATGCATGGAAAATAAAGATTCTCAGAAGAAAAATCCACCAAATTCTAGCAAAGACCAGCTAGGAAGTGTATGTAGCTTACTAGCATTCCAACTAAATTAAGTGGTATCATTGTGTAAGACTCTGTGTGGGTAGTTGGATTAAATATTTGAAAATATGCTTAAAAAAAGGAAAGCTGAGGGGCGCCTGGGTGGCACAGTGGGTTAAGCGTCCAACTTCAGCCAGGTCAGGATCTCGCGGTCCGGGAGTTCGAGCCCCGCGTCAGGCTCTGGGCTGATGGCTCAGAGCCTGGAGCCTGTTTCCGATACTGTGTCTCCCTCTCTCTCTGCCCCTCCCCCGTTCATGCTCTGTCTCTCTCTGTCCCAAAAATAAATAAACGTTGAAAAAAAAAAAAAAGGAAAGCTGAGTTTTATTTTGGTGATAATACAGTTTATATTAAAGACAGGTTGGGGTAGAAGATTAAATTAAAGTAAAGCTATAGAACAATATGTGACCCTATCCAACATTCCTTCCTCTTTCCTCCACAGAACTCTTGGTTCCTATATTTAAGCAGTAAAACTAAAAATGAAATCTCTCACTATAGTACAAACATTAAAAAAAAGTAAGAGTGGGGCGCCTGGGTGGCTCAGTCGGTTAAGCGTCCGACTTCAGCCCAGGTCACGATCTCGCGGTCCGTGAGTTCGAGCCCCGCGTCCGGCTCTGGGCTGATGGCTCAGAGCCTGGAGCCTGCTTCCGATTCTGTGTCTCCCTCTCTCTCTGCCCCTCCCCCATTCATGCTTTGTCTCTCTCTGTCTCAAAAATAAATAAAACGTTAAAAAAAATTAAAAAAAAAAAAGTAAGAGCAATTAGTCCTAGATACATACTGTGAATTTGCGCCTTCAATTTCCATTTAAGTTTCCTGAGAAAAGATGATGCCGGAATGGATTTAGGACTATGGACAATAAATAAAAAGGTTTGCTCTAAGTGCACACTGTATTAGAAAAATTCACCAGTGCTACAGACAACTTGTCCTCCTAGCAAGGACCAGCTTCAGGAACCATTCAGATTACAAAAATAGGTGCTGGGAATAAAGATGGATTGTATTTCTTAGGCTCACTTGGTGAGTCCATTAAATAGACTGGAAAACACATTAAAATACATAAAATACCTTCTTCTCAAAACGTCAAGGTTATCAAAATAAGGAAAATCTGAGAAAATGTCACAGCCTGGAGGAACATAAGGAGACAGCTTAAATGTAATGGTATACTAGATGGGATTCTAGGACAGAAGGACATTAGACAAAAAAAATAGGAAATCTGAGTAAACTATGAACTGCAGTTAATAATGCATCAATATGGATTAATTATAACAAATATATCATATTCATGTAAGATGTTAATAATAGGGGAAATTGGGTGTGGGATACATGGCAACACTATATACCATTGCTCAATTTTTCTGTAAATCTAAAACTATGCTAAAAATTAAATTTATTAAACATGCATTATATTTCTTAGGCTATTTGAAATGACCCCACCAATGAAAAATACTTAATACTGAGGGCGCAGCTCATCAACGGCCTGAATCAAGGGCACTCAGGGCCATCAGCTATGAGCTGACAGCAGGACAAGATCTCCACACCTCCATAGTAATCCAGCTCAGAAAGCTGCAAATCCAGGCACCCAAAACCCTTTCAGAGAATTTCAATAGGAACAATGGAAAATCAAGACAATTAGCAAAACCTGTTTAACTTTCTTCATCCCAGACAACCCTGTAGCTCTCAAACACACTGTGGACAGCACGTTTCAAAAGCAGTGAAATCTCCATTTGCAGAATTCCAGCTAACAATTCTGGAGGGTCAGGGCCAGACCAGGCAACCAGCATTCTTCATCAGCTGCCAGCCTCTCTTGAAAGAGGGAGGAGCTGGTATCAGAGCAGAGGCAGCCAGGGTCATTAGTGGCTCTTAGCTCAGGCACTACAATGTGCACTGTTACCTAACACTATTGTTTACACAAATAAAGCACATAAATGCCAAGTCGGACTCTTGCCCTTCTCTTGTCTAAGGATTCTTTAAGCACCAAGAATCATGGATGCTATATTTATCAGCCAGGTTATGAACTCTGAAGGATAGTTTCCTAATGGAAATACTGACCACAGTTAATTAGTCAAACACAAATTTCAAGGTGAAAATCTCTTGACTCTAAATATTCATTCTTTTATTCAAATTATAAATATTTATTGAAGAACGATTATGAGACAGATGCTGAGATGATGAAAAAATTAGCTCAGCAGAACACTTGGAACTGATGAAACAGTTTAGATGAACATCAGATCAATGAATAGAAACAATGGATGACGTTAAAGAGAATCTCATCAAGCAGAAAACATCCTTGATTTAGCCTTGCATGCCCTCTAGTGGTCCCTTGGCTAAAATGCAAAGCTTATATAAGCCCACAGTTTTTGGTCATGTTGAATATGCTGGAACTCTGACGTACTGACTGCTTATTCGACTTTATGAACACTTAAACTTCTGACTGCGGTGTAGAATCTCCTCCCTCCCTCCCTCCCTTTCTTTCTAACTCTATCATTGTCCTGGTTCTGATAATTTCATAAAATCTGTTAAGATATTATCATTGATTCATTCAACAAGTATTTATTGAGAGCCTACGTTGAGAAGGAATTAACTCATCTTTCCAACTTAATAATTTTTAATTTTCCAAACATTTTGACACTCAATAAGTCAACTGGTAGTATGAAGGACACACCTCAAAACAGCTGGGAATTAATGTTTCTCAGTCATCTCCTGCCCATCCATTCCAATTTTCACACTTGATTATTCACCCAACAAAATTTTATTGAGGGTTTACTATGTGCCAAGTAGAGTTCTAGGCAGTGAGCTATAGTAATGAACAAAAGAGATAAAAATCCCTACCTCCTACAAAGTTTATTTCACATAAATATAAAATAAATAATAAAAATAAAGTTATATTCTAGTGGGAAAAGACAGACATAAATAATAAGTAAATTAAATCATTTTTTGATGATTAATAGTATGGACAACAATCACACAGTGTAAGGGCAATGGGAAGCTTTTTTGCAATGCAAATCTTAAAACATGGCCAGGGAGTCTTATTGAGACAGTGATTATTCAGCAAAGACTTGAAGGAGATGAAGGGGCACTAGCTGGGAGAAGAGTATTTCAGACAGTAGGAACAGCAAGGGGAAAGACCAAGAGGTGGGAATATGCCTGGTAGGTTCAAGAGATATGAGAAGTCCAGTGGCCAGAGAACAGCAAGGAAAGGAAGAAAACAGTTTTACAGGAGGAAGAGGGGAGAAAGAAGGAAGGTGCAGGGCTTTGTAGGGTAGAGTAAGGACCCTAGCTTTTACTCTGATTGAAACAAGGAACCAATGCAATGTTTTGTCCCTTCTCCTTATCCCCAATAGCCAATGGATCACCAAGTTCTGTCTGTTATGCCTCTAAAATCACTCTCAAGTGCTTTCCTTCCTTTTTACAACCACTGTTACTACCTTCAGTCACACTTTTAAGATCTCTTCCCTGGTCTCTGAGCATAACAGTCTGTTCTTTTTCTTTCTTTATTTTTTTTTAAAATTTTTTTTTCAACGTTTATTTATTTTTGGGACAGAGAGAGACAGAGCGTGAACGGGGGAGGGGCAGAGAGAGAGGGAGACACAGTATCGGAAACAGGCTCCAGGCTCTGAGCCATCAGCCCAGAGCCCGACGCGGGGCTCGAACTCACGGACCGCGAGATGGTGACCTGGCTGAAGTCGGACACTTAACCGACTGCGCCACCCAGGCGCCCCATGTTCTTTTTCTTTATTAATGAGATTGCGTAGAAGGGTGAACTGATCTGGGGTCAGGAGGTAGAGGTGGAGGCAAAGGGCAGGGCATAAGAGTGCAATTTACTTGCAGTCCTGGTACCTGGACCTGAAAACAAACACCAGAGTTACATTTAAGAGAGAATACTAGGGGCGCCTGGGTGGCGCAGTCGGTTAAGCGTCCGACTTCAGCCAGGTCACGATCTCGCGGTCCGGGAGTTCGAGCCCCGCGTCAGGCTCTGGGCTGATGGCTCAGAGCCTGGAGCCTGTTTCCGATTCTGTGTCTCCCTCTCTCTCTGCCCCTCCCCCGTTCATGCTCTGTCTCTCTCTGTCCCAAAAATAAATAAACGTTGAAAAAAAAAATTTAAAAAAAAAAAAAAAAAAGAGAGAATACTAAGGTTCAGCTAGGAAAGCATGCTTATAATAGGCTTATAAGATCAACATGCTGATGGGTGGTCCTCCCAACTATCTCCTGATCAACAACCTTGTAGTGAATCAGGCAGTTGGACAATCATGATGTTGCTGGAAAGCTAGCGCCTCTTGCAAGATGAAACTGGTCTCCAAGCCCTAGATTGCTGAGGCTAACTGCAGGGTACAGCATAGACAAGTGCATCAGGCAGTAGCAAAATACTTGGATGAGTGATCATGAAGTAGCAAGGGCACAATATTCTAAAAACTGCTTGCTGATATAGAAGGTCTATGGGAAGACGACTAAATTTCACCTCAGAGGTTGCTAGGTAAGAGTCCTTCAATTTTTGGCATGGGCAGACAGGGCTGTGCCAAAAGAAAATCTAACTGGTGTCTCACACCTGAATGATCCAGTTAGTGTAATTCATACACTACTCAACAGCAAACACTTTTTCTAAAATTTTTTTTATTATTACATTTCTTTGTTTTTGAGAGGCAGAGAGAGACAGAACATGAGTGGGGGAGGGGCAGAAAGAGAGGGAGACAGAATCCGAAGCAGGCTCCAGGCTCTGAGCCGTCAGCCCAGAGCCCGCAGCAAATAGTTTTTCTATGTGCCAGGCATTTTCTGTGTGCTTTACACATATCACTTCATGTAATACAACTGCTTTGTGAGGTAGGTACTATTATTATCTCCATTTCATAGGTAAGGAAATCAAGGGACATAAAGTTTAAGCAAGCTGTTCAAGGTCACATAGAAAAAGTGGTAGTGCTGAGATTCAAATCCAGGCAGTGTGACTTCAGAATCCCTGCTCTTAACCTCTATGCCATGTTTTATGGTGAAGGCTAATTGAATGTGTACTTGGGTAGTCCATACTTGGTCAGCAAGGTACTGACCAGGCTCAGCGATGTCAATGGTTCCAAGGCAACAGTAGGCTAAATGCCAGGAAGAGAAGAGGTCTGGATAGAGGAGTTGGATAGAGGAGTTGTAGTGCATTAGAAGAGAATTCTGAGGAGGTTGGCCCAGAGGGCCAATTGTATTATGTATTGGAAGTACAGAAGTAGTGCTGCCCTCCTCCACCCCCACCAGAACATGGTTAATCCATATGGCCTGGCAGGTTGTCTGCTGGTAGTGGTATGGTGGAGAGGCAAATGTGGCTGAGGATGATTTTGCATGGCATTCTCCAAAACTAGTGTATTAACTGGAGGCTGTGGTTGGGGAGCAGATGGCCATGGAACCCGTGAAAGTAGAAGACCTTTTAGATGTATGGGCAGCAATGGCTGCCGTGAATTGAGGTAACGGGCAAAGAGGGACCCACCACTAGTAAGAAGGTGTTACAGATGTGGGAGGTTGGAAAATCTGTACTGAAGTTCACTGGGACAATGTCCCAAGAGCCTGAAGGTTACCTTGGTCTGTTTTTACCTCAACTACAGTGATTATTAGTGGTTAGGTCAGAATGGGGCAACTAGAAAAACCTTTAGACCAGGAGTTCTCAAACTGTGCTGGGCATCAGAATTACCCAGGGAGGCAGTGGCAAAAAGTGAATATTCTTGGGCTGCACCCTTAGAGGGTGTGATTCACGAATCTTCATTTTAGGATTAAGATGCAAGTGGTCTACAGAACACAGTATGAAACAAAATCCGTGAGATTATGTGCAAAGTTTGAATGGGCTGTGTTGGCCTGTTGGAGTGGTACCCATGAGCACAGGCAAACCCTGATCATAATAGCATGGGGCATCTCGGAACAACATAAACCTCTGGGCTGCCCTGGAATGGGCCCGAATCTTTATGTTCTACACATGCATCTGCCTGCTCCCTATGCTGTGGCTGGGGTAAATGGCTATGACTTTCTTGGGCTGAAACCCATTTCTACTGCCTGTTGGTATTCTGAATTCTGAAATAGGATGGGTGCTTTGGGAAGGGTATACTTTACCTGGTATGGGTTGAGTTTACGAGTCTGCCTTGGCTGCTCTAGGCTATAATTGTTTGAGCTCATGATCACAAACTGTCTGTCCTTCTAAAAGGAAGTGTCTCCTTATCTTGAAAGTGGCCTTGATCACTAAGAGCTCTTACTCCCACTTGGGGTAATTAACCTTGGTTCGGGCCAACTTCCTGGAGATGTGGGCGCAGGGGGAGAGATGAAAGTACTCAGGTCCTCCTGTAACAGGACAACAACCCCAACCTATCACCCTCCCACTCCATCCACATCCTTGTACATGGATGCTGAAGGCATTAGTCAATGGTACAGGCCAAGGCTGGGGTAGAAGGCCTTCAGCTACAGGAAGGTCATTTTTGTGTCTGGGACCACATTCCCTTCATTTCAGAAAGGCTTACATCTTATCCAGAAACACAACACTCACACTTCAGGGCTTGGCCTGGAGACAGTACTACTAACATCCCATTACCATGTAGCTTAGAGATTCTGTGACATCACATTAAATAAATTTATCAAACTATTGATCAGGTAAATAACTATTCTAAGAGGTGGTGTGTGATCTCATTTGCTTGAAGAAGGCAGGAGCACCACACAGGAAGTTCCATACATTACTTTTCTTAAACTAGATGAGGTTCTTGGTGCCCCTAAGGTATAGACAGCTCTGTGGATAATAGAGACTTATGGAATTAAATTGGGAGGTTCCAGGTTAACAGAAAGGATTTTGAATAGTGAATACACTGAGGCTGAAATAATCTTGACAGAAAATATTCTCTGCTTTTTATTTTCAGAAAGTGTCTCAAGGCCAATGCAGAAGAACTGGAGGATCTGATGAAACCTGCAGTCAGTTGCTGTCCAAAGTTTTTATATTATAGAAGGCCTTGATTTTAGACTGGGAGAACATCTGCTCCTTTGGTATTAAAGGAAAAGTCCTGGGTATTGGCACTAGTGTACAGTCAATTTCCCAATCAGGCGCAGTCTCTCTGTCTCTCAGTAGAGAATATCTTCATTTGTCTTATGGGTATGGGTTGTACCTAGCAGTGTAAAGGTTTAGTTGAACAGAGAATTCTATGTGATGTTTGGGAGGGGTAGGGGTATAGGGAATCCTGGCAGTAAAAGTCTGACAAAGCAAAAGACATGAGTCTTGAAGGCAAAAGTGAATAGTCCACTCTGTCAAGAGCAGCTTATAGGCAAAGGGGAAGTGTAAGTGCAGTGGGGGACAAACAGTACCAGGGCTGACTTTAGCTGGATAGGTAGTGGGACCTGCTGGACCAGGGACTTTTCTGAGAGGCTACCTAGGACCCCCTGAGTATAACCCAGTCCAGATATAAGTGACTTTTATCAAATGCTATGTGCCAGGTTCTTTGCTAAGCTTTTTAATGTAATTATTATTAGATTTAATCCTTATAGCCCTATAAGGTAGATAACTTAAATTATTATATCCAATTTACAAATGAGGACACTGAGGCACAGAAGTTTTACAGCTAGTAATTGAGGGACCTGGGATTCCCTGGACAACACTGAACTACTGTGATGTATGGTTCTCCCCAGTTCTAAAGGAAGTATAAGAACACATCTCATCCCCTAGAGGCTAGGGGTGGTGATGCCATAGGAACAAAGCATGTCTTAGCTGGTTCCTACTTTGCTGCCTGGCTGGGCAGTCTTCTAATGGAAGGGCTGGTGCCTTACAGGCTGGGCACATATTGAAAGAATGATCTGGGCTACTACAGTAAAGGAATGTCTCTTTTGTCTGGTGATGTGTCTGTTCTCCAGGTGCCAGCATTGAATGGGTATAAAGAGAATCCAGGCCTCCATTTTCATGTAGTTATCTGTTTGTAAAGGTTGGAGGGCAGGAAGTACAGATACAGGAGCAGGGCTGGCCACTCAGTTAACAAGTTATACTCTGCATACAGCCCTTTGGGGAAACTGTAATGCAATCCACTGTCATTCACTCCATGCATAAGGAACTGGAGGCCTTGATAATACAGCTCTAGTGCCTTTGATCATAATTTCCAGGTGGGTAGTACTTAAGAGCTAGAGGTCTAGTTCTACATTCTTGTAGAGCTTGCCAAGACACAAGGCAGTTTCATGGCTCTACCATTTGCTGCCCCCCAGGTGGAAGTACCAGAAACCAACAGCATTCTAGGATATATCTCTGTCTCTTCTCACAGGGAAGCAGGACAGAGGGGGCCCAGCTGGCAAAGATCCGGTGTTGCCATGTGGTAGGCAGAAATGTTATCGGACAAGAGGACATAAACAGGAGTGTGGGAGGACGAAATGCATCATTGAGCTAGAGATGTAGGTCTTAAATGGATTATGAGAACAGGATAAAGGAAAATATTGGGAGCTGAGATGCAGAGTCAAATAGGTTAAGAGACACCAGAAGGCAAGAATGAGGAACAGCCAGTCAAAGTGGACAAATAAGATATCGCCAGACAATTCTGGAGGTTAGGAATCACTGTTCTGTGTTGGGTTTTAATATCTCCTAGCACATGTTTACATGGACAGGGTGAGTCCCATTTAAGGGAATCTAGATGTGACAAGATGACTTCCTAAGAGTCTGACTACAAAAAGCAGAATCAAAGGATTCAAAGCAGCCTGTGAGGAAGTGATAGAAGAGAGCAAGAGTTGTTTTACAGAGAGTATTGGTCATTGGGCAGGCACTCTTCAGTTCACTAGCAGGCAACCCACTCAATCGTCTGTAACACCCTCCTTCCCTTCTTTTGCTCTGGCTTCACAAGTGGTGGTTCTCCTCCTCCCACTCACCCCATCCCCTCCTGCCTTCTCTGAGACTTTGCTCCATTTCTTATCCTTCTCATATTTCCAGTATTTCCCTTTCAGCCCATACATATTATTAAATCTTTTAGAGCAAACCCAACAAGCACCCCTCAAGCCTCACTTTCCCTTGACCATTGCCCTCCTCTTTCCTTTCTTTCCATTCAAACCTTTGGACAGTTTATGTTCCTTTCCTGTCCATTGCTTTAGTTCCTGCTCACCCTTCAACATTTTGTATTCCCATCCCTCTCCAGGATGTTATCTTACCAAAATCATTAGTGACTGTTACTTGCCAAATATGACTGACATTTTAGTACTTCTCTGGATTGACCCCTCCATAGCACGTGGCACTGCTGAGAGCTTTTTGCTTCTTTAAACTCCTCTGCTCCCATGGGATTCCATGGTCCCTTTCTATTTTGATTATCTGGCTGGCCCTGATTGTCGCTTTTTGGCTGAATTCACTGGGGCCTCTTCTTATACTTGCCCGTTACAAGTTGGTGTTTCCTGGGGCTCTAGGCTCTACTTTCTTTTTCTCCTGACTCTCTGCCTTTTCCCTAGGTAATCCTGTCCATTTTCATGGTTTGCACCACCACTTTATATACTGGCAACACTTCTGTTTCTATTTTTAGCTTCCACCTCCATCTCCAAATTGGAGTATCCACTTTCCCTGGCTATTACCTTTGCTGCACACCAACACCTATTCTTGTTTATTGAGGTTTACAAGGGTTAAGTACACAGGTTGGAAAAATCAGGCTGCCTGGGTTTGAATAACAATGTGATCACTTACCAAGCTTGAGCAAGTTGTTTAACCTCTTTGTACTCCAAATGGGTAAAAGAGAGAAAATAACAACATCTGCTTCTTAATATGAGAATATATGAGAACTATGAGAATATATGAGACAAAATTCAGGTAAGGTAGCATCTAGCATGTAGCTCACCACATTGGCTATTGTTATCAATATCCTGCTTTCTCTGGGACTCCGCTCAAGGAAGCCAGAAACTTGAGTTATCTTCCTCCTCTTTCCTCTCCACTCATATCCACTAATCATTAATACTTGATTTTATCTCTTAAAGCTGTCTCAAGTCAGCCTTCACCATTCTCCATCCCACAATCTCACTACTCTGCCTTAGATCAGGTCTTCATCACTTGTCATTGGGAGGACTTGCTTGTGCCCTATTCAGTCTCCCTACCTCCAGTCAACACCTCCTTCAATCCTTCCATCCTCTATGACTACAGAGTTAGTTTCCTAAAATACAGATCTCACGTTACTTCCTCACATAATTTTGCAGTGCCCCCCCCCCATTTCCTACTACAGAGTTTCTCAAAGTATGCACATCAGAATCACTCCTAAAGTTTGGAAGTTGTAGGTTCTGACACACTACTCCAAACCTACCCAATCAAGATCTCTGAGAGAGAACTAGATATCTACATTTTTCATTTGGGGGATTCAGATATTCATGAAGCCTTTCATAACCCATTTCCTACTTTTCTACCTCACCTTCTGCCATTATCCACTTGGTACTTTAACACCTCCAACACTACAGGGCAGTGTGTAGTTTCCCAAATCCACCAAGCTATTTTACATCATTCTGCTTTTACAAAGGCAGTTGTGGCTTTCTGAATGCTGTTCACCTTCTTGTCTCCCTGGCACACTCCTTTGCATCCTTTGAAGTCTTCTTCGCCATAACCTCCCTACTGACCAATCTTATTTTACTTCTTTACAGCACTATTTCTCAATCATTTGCTCATTATCATTTCCTAATCCAAGGAGCCTTTTTAGATAAGTTGTCTTAATTGACCACTCTATAAAATTTTAATATCACAGATATACTGCACATCATAAACCATGTAACATCTAAGTTTTTGTTTTCCCCCACTCACAAGAATCAATTTTTGCTCTGGTGGCAGACACTACTCTCCAACCTGGTCTTCTCAATTTTCACTTTTGATTTCTCTGGTAAGTCTTTTCTGATTCTCTTCCTATCTTTTTGAACATTTCTTCTCCAGATTCCTTTGTAAGCCTATCTTCTTCTACTTGTCCTGTAAACACTGGCATTTCACAAGGCTCAGTATTTGTTTCGTTTTGTTTTTCTGTATTAAAGATGCCTCTCAGGTGATTTTTATCTATTTTCTTAGTTTTAATTACCACCTATCATGCTGTTGATGCCCAAATCTGTATTTTCAGTGAAGATAGCTATCCTGAGCTCTAGCATCTTGCTATTCCAAGTATGGTCCACAGATTGGCAGCATTTAGTATCATCTGAGAGCTTGTTAGAAATGCAGATTCCCAAGTTTCATCCCAGACCTCCGGAACCAGATCTGCATTTTATCAAGACCCCCAGGTATTTCATATGTACAATAGAGGCTCAAAATTACTGGGCTGGACCCTGTTACCAGCTCTCTAGGAGACATCTCTGATTACATGCTCCATAACCACATCAGCTCTCATCTCTTACTCTTCTTGGTTAATGGTAACAAAATTTACTCAGTCATCTACACAAGAAATCTAGATCACTCCTTCCTTATCATTTATATTAAATTGCTTACCATTCCTATCTCTTCTAGCTACTAAATGGCTCCTGAATTTATTTGGTCTTCTATGCTCATCACCACTGCTTTCACTTCCTTTTGGGTAGATTATTACAGTAAAGTCCTAATCAATTTCTCTATCAACATCCTCCCCCAACTCTCCACCAGTTTACCTGCTGACTTGCTAGAATCAGATCCCTAAAATGCAAATCTGATCATGTTACCTACTCCTGGATAAAGCTTTCTTCAGTGATTTTTCATTGTCCAAAGCCAGGGTTCTTAACCAGGGATCCATCCATCCAGACAAGGGCTTTAAGAGAGTCTTATACTTTCTGAAATTACAAGGAAAAATTTGTGTATGTGCACTTTTCTACACAGTAGACAGTATACATAGTTTTCATCAGATTTTCAGAGGGTCCATGACCAAAACAGGTCAAGAACCACTGATCTGAAGGATTAAGTTCAAACTATGTAGCTTGGCATATAAGGACCCTTTATACCTCTCCTACCTTTCTTACAGTCACTTACCTACAGGAGTTCCAGCTTTAATTACAGACTTGGAAGTTCCCTCAGCCTTCATGCATCTCTGTCCCTGCACATGCTGTTTCTGGAATAACCCCAAAGTTACATACATAGCCAGTACATGGTGTGGCCTGGATTTGCACCTAAGTCTTATTTCAAAGTTCACAGTCATTTCACTCCACAGTGACTTGACATTTTACATTGTGGCCTAGTACACACAAATACATACACATACACTAGAACAAGTTTCATGAAATCCGTCTTGGGATCAAAACATGCTGGCTGCCGCCCACTAAACTGATACAATGTTCTGTTAGTGAACTGCAACTCTCACTTTAAAAAACACTGCACTAGACTTTTGCTGATACAGAAAGTTCTTATTACTGAGAATTTATTGCCTTAGCCCCAGAAGTATCAAGGTTTTGAGGTTTCCTAGGGATACACAAGCTGTCATAGCATGAAGGCATTTGCTAATGAACTGACCACTTTTGTCAGTCTCCATTCAAACAACCTACTCGTTTAAACACTAGTACCTATCTCTATCCATCTGTTCAATCACTATGTTTTTTATGGATTGTCATATATATCAGTGAGCAATTCACTACAAATCTATCACAAAGTAAAATTACAAATCTTATAAAAATATGCAAGATATCATGAAGTTAACACACAAAACTGACAACCAGGATCTGTAGACCAGTTTACAGATGAAGAGGAGAAAAATAACTAAGGATAATGATTTTAAAAGTTGTTCAAAAAAAAGTGATTTGAATACCAAATGATTAAGGAGAAGCCCTCAGAAAAACTGGAAAAGCCCTTGAACATTTTTGGCAAAATCAACCCTCTTAACGATTGTGCTGCAAAAATCTCACAGAAAGTCAAATGTACCATCTTGAAATGTTGCACACTTTTGTTTGAAAAATTAGGCCCAAACAAAAGCAATCAATCCTCAATGCATTCTTTGTTTGTTGTAAGAATTACATAGCATTCAATTCTATTAAGACACAAACGAATTTTAACAGTTTTTAATTATTCAAGTTAGTGTACTAATCAAGCCCTGCCCATTATTTACTCTAAAATTTTAGTCCTCCTTTTATTTTTAAAATATAATTTATTGCAAATTGGTTTCCATACAACACCCAGTGCTCATCCCAACAAGTGCCCTCATCCCTGCCCATCACCCACTTTCCCCTCTCCCCCAACCCCCATCTACCCTTAGTTTGTTCTCAGTCCTTAAGAGTCTTTTATGGTTTGCCTCCCTCCTTCTCTGTAACTTTTTGTTTCTCCCCTTCCCCTCCCCCATGGTCTTCTGTTAAGTTTCTCAAGATCCACATATGAGTGAAAACATATGGTATCTGTCTTTCTCTGCCTGACTTATTTCACTTAGCATAATACTCTCCAGTCCCATCCACGTTGCTGCAAATGGCCAGATTTCATTCTTTCTCATTGCCAAGTAGTATTCCATTGTATATATAAACCACATCTTCTTTATCCATTTGTCAGTTGATGGTTTAGTCCCCCTTTTAAATGGGTTCACTAAGTGGCCTTCTGTCTGGTACCAAGTACCCTCGAGTAATAAGAACCTCCTGTATAACTCTTTGTTTCCTCATCATCTGGAATACAGCAGGAGCTTAATAAAAGTTTGTTAAATGAATAATTGCAATGGCCTTCTCCTCTCTAGCCTCAGTTCCCTCAGATCCAATCAGCACATTGCCACCCTCTCTAAAATTCTTCACTAAATCCCCACTGGCCCGAGAAAAAAGTCCAATTCCTCAGCATAGCTTACAAAACCTTTACAGTCTGGTCTTGCTCTATTTGCCCTCACATTCTGGCCACATTTAACTACTTGCAATTCTCCAAATGCCCCATACTTTCCACTGCCCTGTTTTTATTGTTCCCTCTGCTTGGAAATCTCCATCCTTGCTGATGATAGGAAGGCAAACTCCTTCTCCTTCTTCTGTACACTCCACCACCCTGCACATAACTGGAGCATACACTGGTCATATTGTGTCTGTACTGTAACTGCTTCCCACCTTGTTCCAAGCAGTTTTTACTATAAAAAGTTCTGCTGATAAAATACACATTAGAGAAGATATAGGAAACAGAAAAAAGATACATGTATACATGTGTATGTATGTATGTGTGTATCTATATATATCTATATCTTTCACAGTATCATCATCCTCACAAAGTCACCAGTATCATTTTGTTGTATTTCCTTCTAAGAAGAAAAAAATGTTTTTTTCATAAGCATCTATTTTTTTACATGACTAATCAGAGTGAATGTACAATGTTATAGCTACCTGCCCTTTAAAAACAAAGCCAACATTATACAATATGCACTGTTTTTTAAAGTTGTATTTTATTTGAGAGGGAGGGAGGGAGGGAGGGAAGGAGGGAAAGAGAGAGAGGAGTGTGAGAGCAGGGCAGGAGCAGACAGAGAGGGAGAGAGAGAGAATCCCAAGCAGGCTCCACTCGTCAGTGTAGAGCCCGACTTGAGGCTTGAACTCACCAACCATGAGATCATGACCTAAGCCGAAGTCAGATGCTCAACTGACTGAGCCACCCAGGCACCCCAATATGCACTTTTTTTGTTATATAGTCATCCTAACCACCATTTGTTAATGGTTACATAATAGCCCATCAAGTGGATATGTTACAGTATAAAACTTAACCATTCTGCTGTTGTTGGATATTCAGGTCTCCCTCCTCTTTTTTGGCTATAAGAGAGAAATGACCATCTTCATACACACAGCTTTTCCATATTTTGGATTGGCTTATTTCCTTAGGTTAGATTACCAAGAGTTATAGATATATGAGGTAAAAAATCTTTCTTCCTTCAGCTCAAATCTGGGGGGAGAAAAATGTATACATGTATATACTATATTTCAATCTCTCTTCCCATAATTATCAGTGATGCTAAATATTTATTCATGTTTATTTACTATTTGTTTCCTCTTTTGTGAATTGTTCATGTCTTTTGTCCATTTATCTAAATTTTAGCATTTTAAAACATCAATTAGAAGGGCGCCTGTGTGGCTCAGTCGGTTAAGCATCTGACACTTGGTTTCGGCTAAGCCATGACCTCATGGTTGGTGAGATTGAGCCCTATGTTGGGCTCTGCACTGACAGCGTGGAGCCTGCTTGGGATTCTCTTTCCTTTCTTTCTGCCCCTCCCCGACTCGTTCTTTCTCTCACTCTCCCTTTCTAATTCAAAAGCAAATAAATAAACTAAAAAAAAAAAATCAATTAGAATAAAGAATTTAAACATCTGTAATATTTGCTGTAACTTTTTTTGCATCTTTTTATTTTGGTAATATTTTAGCTGCAAAAGTAATAAAATCTCTTTCCAGAAATTTTGCAAACTAAAGAAACACATTTTTAAAAATCATCAATAATTCTGCCACCCTAATATAGCCACTATTATTATTCCCACTGTTTTTTTTAATATGTGTATGTTCTATAAAGTTGTAATTGCAGTGTGCATACAATTTTAAAACCTGATTTTTTATTAACACATAAGTATTTTCCTGAAATGCTCTATAGTCTTCATAATCATCATTTAAAAAATAGCATAATATTCTATGGAGTAGATTCACCATTTCCTTATTACTACATATTCACATTATTTCTAATTTTTTTTGTTTCATAAGTAACACTGATAAAGGCTTCCATGCAAATAGTTTTTTTGCATATTTTGCATTATTTTTTCTGGAAATATTCTCAGTAGTAGGATTAAAGGACATCAGTCCTTATCCCTAAGGTAGATAAAGGGCATTAATACACACTAGCTACCAAATTACTTTAAGGGGCTGAAACACTATTACCAGCCAAATAAGTACCATCTTTTTCAATTCTGGCTTAAAGAGAGGCTACTTAGTTGTTTAAATTTGCATTTCTTTGATCAGTAGTGATGAACATTGCCCCATGTTTTCTAGTTGTTCTTAAACACCTTTGTAAATTTTCTATTTGTGCTCTTTGCCCATACTTCTTATACATCATACTGTATAAGTGCCTTACTTAGAAAATATAAACCTGTCACATTCTGTCATATTTTTGTCAAATATGCCTTTTTAGTCTGTGTTTAAATCTTATTTTTTAAATGACCACAAAACTTTTAAAAATTATTTTGGTTTTAAGAATTTATATATCTAAATTTGTTGATCTTTTCCTTTGGGAATTTTTTCTATTACTTCCTAAGCTTAGAAAATCTATTCCCCTTCAGAAGCCTGATAAATATCCATTCATTCTAGTTTTTTTAATTTGATTTTTTATATTTAACTCTTCAATCTAGCTGCCACTTCTTTTAGTTTATTACAGGAGATGAGGGTATAAATGCTACCAGCTGTCACAACATCATTTACTGAACAATCCTTTCCACTCCTATTCACTTGCAAAGCATCTTTTATAATAGACTGAATTCTTATATGTAAAAGTCTCTTTGGAGAGCATACCGTAATATCATCTGTCTAATCTTATACCAGTGGTACCATGTTTTCATTATTCTAGTTTTGTATGTTTAATATCTAATAGCATTAGTCCCTCATCATTCTTCTTTTGAAGAATTGTCTTTGAAAATCACTGTTTTTTAGTTTCTGAATGCAATTATTTGCTGTCTTACCTCTTAAGGTATCAATTTCTTGAGGGCAGGATTGGTTTTATTTCCTTACAATAGACTGCTAAGAATGATATTACTGGGTCAACAGGTATGAACATTTTCCCCACTCTTTTAAACACTTATTTCCAAAGCTTTCAAAAAGAGTGTACCAGTTTCACTGTAACCATGCCAGAACAAGGATATTTTGAAGATTTGTTTTCAAAATTGGTCAGGGAAAAATATACCATGCTTCAATTTTTATATCTCTGCTTATTAGTGATGATAAACATATGCTTGGCATATAGTAGGTGCTTAATCAGTGCATGCTGAATGAATAAATGGCATGTCTGAATCCATACAAGTATTTGGGGATGGAAAAGTTTAAACAAATATTGTGGTTAAAATAGATAATGCTTGCTAGATGTAAGTTGGTGGGCTACATGCCTGTAGTCCATTTGCAGAGATGTTCCAGAGGTGCCAAGAACCCCCTAGAATTTGGACCAGAATTGGGGCAATCCCTAGAGACTCTCTGTAATTTCTATTCACCACAGTGTCTGTTTCCAGGTAGGATCATCTGAAAGCTGTCTGAAACAGTTAAGATAATACCCACCTACATGTAGCCCAGAAGCAGCCATGATTGGCTCTAGATTGAGTATGCTTCATTTCAAAGCAAAACAGTGACAAGTGGCAGGTATCTGGGTATTCCACTAGAAACGGATCCAGGCCCTGAATTTAAATACATAAGATCTGGGGTGCCTGGGTGGCTCAGTCAGTTAAGCGTCGACTTTGGCTCAGGTCATGATCTCACAGTTTGTGGGTTCAAGCCCTATGCCAGGCTGTGTGCTGACAGCTCAGAGCTTGGAGCCTATTTCAGATTCTGGGTCTCCTTCTGTCTCTGCCCATACTCCGCTCATGCTCTGTCTCTGACTCTCAAAAATAAATATTAAAAAAATTCAAAGAATTATAAAAAACTCAATGTATAAGATCCTCCAGTGCCACATGCAGAAACTAGATCTAATTCACAGGATCAGGCATTTTCCACGAAACCACATTACTTTTCTTCCCAACTTGCTAAGCACAAGAGGATTCGAATAGAGGTCGTTGGTTCAGAGAGGCTGGGTTCCCCCCCACCCCACTCTGCCTTTCATGTGTGGTTTAAAGGAGGGTCATTTTTTTTTTTGTCCTAGGAATCACTGTCTTTATTTTGAAAATTTTTAATAGAGCAAAAGCTAACAAAAGGTAAGCTGTTTCTCTTTGTTTTTAAGGCCATGTAAAACTCCTTATTAAACACTGGTTCTCTTAGCGCCATCACCTCAGTAGTAGATTCTAGTAGTAAATTTTCTCAAGGACTTCCTTGGTCACACAGAAGATCTGCTGATTTGATGAAATGAATTCCATACTAGTATCATAATCTTCATCTGCTGAGGTTGTACTCAGTTTTATTCTGAAAACCAAAGTGCCATTTTCTCTGGACTTCAGAGCACCAAGGAGTATCAAAGTCATGGCCAACAGTATGCACCTGAGAACAGCTGTTTCAGAAGCCCTTTCTCCTTAGAGTGACACTGAACTCTCTCAGTTGGTTGCCACTATCCCTAGAGATGGTAGCATGAGCTTCCTTCTTGATTCTTCAGCATTTTGTTTTAAATCTATTCTCATTAATTTTCCACCTGTTTGAAAATCCGTTTGCCACTTCTTTCAGAACTAGTTCTAAAATTCACCTCTTCCAAGACTTCCATGATTAATTTCTCCATACTGCTAAATCTCTTCAGCTCATACATATATTCAGTGGGTAAAAAATTGATATTGCTCCCTAATTATTCTAATTTTGTTAGTGTTTCTAGAGCATAAGTCCCTTGAAGTGAGGGGAATTTCCAAAAAGCTGGAAAGAAATGTAGAGACTGTCTAGTTATATCCTTTGCCCTGCCCATTTTCCTGATGGAAAAACAGGCTTAGAGAGGTTAATCTTTCCAGGTCAGTTAGCCAAGTTTGTGGAAAAACTAGGCATAGAGGCCAGGTATCCTGCCTTTCAATGGTGTGGTTTCCATTATATTGTCCTATCTTCTTCTATTTCACTTGTATCTCTTCAGGATGCCTGGTAAAGTGCTATATGCATACACAAGTCTCCCAATAAATGCTGATACAATAAGCATAAGAGTTTACATAACTGAGAAACTGACTCAAGGAAAGAGGCAGAAAGCAGAAAGGTCATTTTCTTACTTCTTTGCATGATGCCACCCTCCGGACCAGTTAATTGCTACTTTGCACATTCCATCAATCAGGCATTGGGCAGCTGTGATTGTAGCCCCTCCTACAGCTGCTGCGTAGTCAAATATCCCTTCAGTGGCTGGACAGTCATAACCTTTGGGCAAACATCAGAAGAGTTTGTTAAAAGATGGATTGGAGAAAGAGGAGGTGTGATACTGTGGTTTATATAATAAGAAATATTTATACATGATCTTCATTTCCATTTCTGACACAGAGCTCCTAAAACTGTTGGAATTTCCTGAACAATGAGAGCAATAAAGGTGTCTTTGTGATACTAATGAGGTGACCTGTGGATCACACCTAAGGATGGAGGTTGGTAGCCAGTGGAGCAAATCAGGTGATTGAAGGTTGGAACTACCAGTCCTATCCCCTGACCTCCTGAGAGAGGAAGGGGCTGGAGATTGAGTTCAATCACCAATTGGTCAATGATCTAATCAGTCATGCCTATGTAACAGAGCCTCCTAAAACCCAAAAGGAGGGCTGGGAGAGCTTCTGGTTTGGTGAACACATGGAGATGTGGGGAGACTGGTATGCCTGGAGAGTGCATGGAAGCTCCACATCCTCTCATCATACCTTGCCCTATGCATCTCTTCCATCTGGCCATTCTGAGTTATACATATCCTTTTGTAAGCAACTAGTAATCTAGTGATTAAATGGGTTCCCTGAGTTCTGTGCACTGCTCTAGAAAATTAAACCCAAAGAGGGGATTGTGGGGACGTCTGATTTATGGCCAGTCAGAAGCACAGGTAACAACCTGGGCTTGCGATTGGTATCTAAAGAGTAGAGCAGTGTTGTGGTACTGAGTCCTTAACCTGTGGGATCTGATGCTATCTCCAGGCAGATAGTGTCAGAGTTGAATTGTAGGACACCCAGCTAGTGTCCTGAGCACTGATTGGGGGTGTAGGAGGAAGGTCCCACCTCCACACATTCAAAGTGGGTCTGGAACTCTATTAAGAGGAATAGCTTGAGATGTGACAACAACATATCTTACCAAAAAGCTCCTGTGGTAACATCAGCTTCCAAATGAGAAGCAAACATCTCCAATGTTGGGGAAATAATTTTTTTAAAGCATTGGACCTAGAAAGGCTAAATCTTCAAGATTAGCTAGTCACACCCTACAGATGGAGAAACAGAGTCCTGAGAGGTGATATAGCTTATCTTGGTCATACAGAGCCAGGTCTGGGACCCAGGTCCCTTGACTCACTATCTCCCAGACCAGAGTTCTACTAAACCATGCTATTTCTCTAGACTATCCCATTGGCCACCTACAGTTTAAAAAAATACAGCTGTTTAATGTGAAATAGGGTTGAAAACTTATCCAGAACATAAACATGTACTCAAGTTTTAACAGCCAGACCCAATGTGGGCACTGCCATTGGGCCTAAGCAACTAAAAGATTTTCCTCCGTCTAATCCGTCATTTGGTTTTGCTCAACTCATATGGTTTGCTTGTTAAGTGAGATACGTGTTTAAGCTAAGAGATTAATATTGTGGTTAACACATTAGTTTTTAATTAAAAAATAAAGACTTTCACGCAAGTTGTAAAATAAGTAGTTACAATTTATAGGTGGAGGTTGTCTACCTCCCATCACTGCCCAGTAATGACTTTACCTAGCCCGTATTCTACGGAGTCTGGATGATCGTCATCTCCTTCTTGGCTGACCTTCTGGAGATGCTGCAGATAGGCATCAGTGTGGAAGGTGGCCATCTCCTCCATGGAGGCTACTTTGGGCTTAACTATCCTAATAATAACAGAGAACAAAGAGAGGTGAGTGAGTCAGAACCAGAGTATGCCAGAAACTGGAAGCAGGAGCCAGCAGTCTGAGCAGAAAATACAACTCCCAGCTCCCAGTTCCAGTGGGCTGAAATAATAAACATGTTCTCTTCCTTTACTGATGTAGTCTTCACTTCCTCACATCTCTGTAATGATTCCACTAATAAGGGGTGAGAGGACAGATCTCCTTGAGTTCACAGGTAGTAAAAAAAAAAAAGCCAGTGATTATATTTAAGTGAAATAATCAGATATTGGACAAACTTCACTCTGTGAGTTACAACTTCCATGACAAACTAGTAGGCAGAGATCTTTGCACTTGAATTAGTTCCTAATTGGGACATATAATCCTTTCAGCTACAGTTTTACTTTAAAAATTTTTTTAATTTATTTATTTATTTTGAGAGAGCGAGCGAGACAACAGGAGAGGGGCAGAGAGAGACGGAGAGAGAGAATCCCAAGCAAACTCTGTACTGTCAGCACAGAGCCTGACCTGGGGCTCAATTCCATGAACTGTGAGATCATGACCTTAGCCGAAACCAAGAGTCAGACACTTAACTGACTGAGCCACCCAGTTGCCCCTAATTTTACTTTAATAGGCAACTTTATTATCATGAATTTTGAATTTGGAGTTGAGAACTGAGCACCTCTTCTTAACTCTGTACTTATCAGCTCCATAACCTCAGGCAAATTGACTTCTGTAGTTCAGTTTCCTCACCTGTAAAGTGGGGAGATCTTATGGGACTTTATGTGAAAATGAAATGATAACATATGAAAATGCTTTGTGGATGACTATCATTATTGTTAATACTAACAGATAACAAATAGGCAACTCAAAACATAAAAGTTCCTATATTTGGTCCCTCATATCCACCTCTGAGAGGAAGAAGAGAAGGGACTTTGCTCAGAAGCTCTCACAGGAAGTGACAAATAGAAGTGACTCAGAATACAGGGTGGTGTTAAGCTAACAACCGGACTTACCACCTTTAACTTGTCTGCCTATTCCCCATTTCTTTTCCTGACTCTGCCATTGCCCCTTAAAGTGTAGTCTATGGACCAGTGGTGGTGGCGGCGGCGGCGGCCGCAGCGGCAGCGCCAGCGGCAGCAGCAGCAGCACCTAGGAGCCTGTCAGACAGGCAGAACTTCAGCCTTCAGCGCCACCTTAGATCTATAGAATCGGAATTTAACAAGGTGATTCATATGTACATTCAAGTTGGAAAAGCGATGACCTACGCCACAGGGAGGCAGTAGTGGTTTTTTTTTTTTTTGTTTGCTGAATGGGAACTCAGCCATGGGTTTTTCATGAATTAATATGACTGTATACGCTAGTACTGTCACCAAGCAGGCCAGAAGAATCCTGTAGCTCAGTCTCAACAATTAAATATATATAGTAGCGCCTGGGTGGCTCAGTTGATTAAGGGTGCAACTTCGGCTCGGGTCATGGTTCAAGCTCTGCATCAGGCTCACAGATGTCAGCACGGAGCCCACTTTGGATCCTCTCTCTCTGTCTCTGCCCCTCCCCCACATGCTGTCTCTCAAAAATAAATAAATATCAAAAAGTTCCATATACATGGCCAAGATACAAGGACTCTTGCTTCTCCTTCAAGAAAATGACAAATCTGTGCATTAAAATAAAAATGTTACAGTTTTTTGGACCATGTTTTCCTGCCCTAAGGTTTCTAGTGCCCTTCCTCTTATCTAACAAACACTTACAGAAAGCCTCTCTGCTTAATAGCAAGGGAATGGGACAGTTCCGCTTTACATCGATTTCTTGTTTGTCTTAAAATATTCTTTATGTTTATTTTATTTAATTTGAGAGAGAGAGAGAGAGAGCGTGCACACATGGAAGGGGCAGAAAGAGAGAGAAAGAGAGAGAATCCCAAGCATGCTCCACACTGTCAGCATGGAGCCTGATGTGGCACTCGAACTCACGAACAGTGAGATCATGACCTGAGTGGAAATCAAGAGTTGGATGCTTAAACTACCCATGTGCCCGTAAAGTAATTTTTGGAAAAGTTAAGTAACTGTGATGGAAGGCATATAGTTCTCATGTCTACCAAACATATGGGCAAAAAAAAAAAAAAAAAAAAAAAGGTACTCAGTAAATGATTTTGTTAATAATAAGTATAAAATTTGAAAGCCTATTACACTACCTTCTGGGGGAATAAATGAAGTATACTACACAAGTCAGAGTAGACACTCACCTATTTGGCCAGACAATGTCATAAATAATCCTACAAGTGACAGGGCTAAAATATCTATTCTTATAATGATAAACAGCAAGTTCATTCTTTTTTTTAAAGCAACACTTAAGTGTGTGCTGAGTTCTGGTTTGGGTGTAGTTTTGCTTTGGTCTTGACTTGTCTCCAGGCTTAATTGTAAAAGTTAGGTGATAGTGATGGGGTGTCTAAAAGTCTTAAATTGAACACACACCCTCAGATTTGGCTTAGAAATAAACACATAGAAATCTCAGAATATGTCACAGGTGAATAAAATTTCTTTTCCATCAGATGGGTTTTAGTACCCTAAGGTACTCACCTTGAAATCTCCACAGGGCACCTATCCCTAGATTACTTTCCCTTCCAGTAATAGAATCTTATTTCTAATGGGTCTTAACTGCTTTCCGTACTTTTTTCAAGTTTTCTTAATGCTTCAAGAGCTTTCACTAGGTTACAGGCAGATTACAAACACTGAATTGCAAAAAACTTTGAAAGAAAGGACTATTCTCTTCCTAATTAGGTCCACTGTGAAGTAGGATACTAAGGAGCACTTAGCTTCAGGGCTTGGTTCAAGAAAGACAACTTACCTCATTTGCTTATGCAGTGCATATGCTTCAATCAAAGAATGTACCATACTGGCCTAGAAGCATCAACAAAAAAGAAAAAAAAAGGCAGAAAAACGTCTCTTCAATGTTTATTTCAGAGAAATACCATCGACTTCATCATCCTGAACAAAGAAAGTAACTTTTAACTCCCCTCGCTTTTTACTTACCAGTTGCAATGCACTTTAGACAAAATAGATACAAAGTATATAAATAGCTAAGGAGAAAGCCACCGGGCCTCACGGAGGTGCTGGAACGTTTCTCTTGCAGCGTCTTCTCCACTTCAGGGATCCCTTGTAGTGGAGCCACCATCCCCTAGTACCATCCCCTCCCCCGCACCCCTACCCCCTCCGGTGCGTTGGACGCCCCGACGATAAATGCGGCGCTCTCAGAAACTGTAAGGGAACACTTCCTCCATAGCCTAGCACACCTGCTCAAATTTCTGCTGAAGATTTCCCCCAGCCCGGAATCCTCTCAGCTTCCTAATGCTGTCCGGTCCAACAGCCCCCACCCCCACCCTAAAAGCCCACGGTCTTTTATCCCCACCTCTCTTACCCGTTTGGGGACTTTGGCCAGGGAGTCGCACATGCTGACATACTCGGGACTGTAGATGTACACTGGAGGCAGCGACTGCCCACTGTCCGCCGGTTCCTCCGGCTCCTCCATCTTCCAATCCCAGCCGTTCCGGAGCCACCTTCTGGATCCGGCTTTTTTCAGACTCAGCCCGGGCTCCTGTTCCTGCTCCTCTGAACGGCCGCAGCGGTGCTCCCTGGTCAACATTCCCTCCTATTCTCGTTATTGCCAGAGACACTGTCCCAGCTCCCCAACCAATTGAAAGAATACATGGGCCCTCCCAGGCCAGAAGCCCTGCATTTAGTGACCACGGTACAAAAACGAGAGGTCGGCAAATATAAAAGCCCAAATAACTGCCAATTAGGACCGATAATTTATGGGACAAATAAGCACGGTCAAAACTAACCATCCTTGTTGCCCTACGGGGCCATTTGAAATGAGGTCAGACCAGCTTTAGAGCATGCTGGGAGATGTAGTTTTGAAGGGTTCGAAGAGCGGAAGAGCCGGGGCTAATTGCTAAAATAGCCGCGAATGTGAGTTTTAGCGCTAAAAAAACAAAACAAAACAAAACAAAACAAAAACAAAAACAAAAAAACAAGCAAACAACAAAAAAAAGCCGCCCAGCTCTTCGTGAATTGTTTCAATCTGCAGATACACCCATATAAATATTTAAAGATAGACACGATGTGGCCACCAAGAGCCCAGTACCACCCACCTACGTTAGACAGGCTTTTTTGGTGGGGGATTAATAAATGGTTGCAAAAGATTTGAAAAGTTTACACAGTAAATTTTGCACACAACTTTATTCCTTTTCATCATTAGCAATCCATGTCCATGTAAGAGTTAAAAACCTCAATAATTCACTCTGGCAAAGCCAAAAGCATTTTTCAAGAGGCTGGCTGGTAATCTTGAAATTGCTTTGTAGATTCCAATCAAGCACTGATGTCAAATTACTCTTTAAAAATTCGTGTGGGAGGGGGTGAGCACATACTTTCAGTGATGTTTGCAAACTGCAGTTCGCCTTCCCTCCATCCTTTTGCTTCTGGAACTATACAAGGGTTACTGAAATAATTTATGTAGTGTGAGACTTCACATTACATAATATCCTGAAGCACTTTTAGAATTATCATCAGTTATTTCCAGGCTCCCGGCAGCCCCTATGATATGATGTAAGCTGGCCAATTCCCAAGTCCCCCTACCTCTCATCTCAACCTGAAGTGACCTGCTAACACCCCTCAGACAATCCAACATTCTTACTTCCTTTAAAAACTAGCTCACCATTTTTTACTTTGAAACATTTCTTGAGCACTCTGATATGCACTTGGATATATTATCTCATTTAATCTTTGCAAAAGTCCTATGAAGGATATTGTAATATGCCCATTTTACAGATGCAGTTTAGAAAGAGAGCAAATGGCTGTTCAGTGTCACACACCTATTAAGCAGAAAAGCAGGAATTCAAAACCAGGTCTGCCTGACACTGAAGCCGTTGAACATTCCCTTTACTATGTAAACTTCATTCCTGTAGCATTACTTTGTTAAATCTAACTTTGTTCAATATTCCATTTAGTATTCCCTGAATGCTTAGTATTCTGGAAAATCCACCCCCCCCCCAGACCTGTGATGTCTTCTTTAACTAGAATATAAGCCCTTATGCTTCTTTTAGATCTTCCTATAGCAACTGGTTCAAAGTTCTGCAATCATTCAGTCATTCACCAAACATTTATCTGACGGCAACTAAATGTATAGAACAGCGAAGGATTCAATTCTCAAGATGAACTACAATCTCATTTCTGCTCTCAGGGAATTTGCATTCTTGTAGAGATGATATAAATACACAAGAAACAGTATGCAATGCATCAGAGTCAGGTAATGAATGTAGAAGGCTTAGATTGCTTAATAACTAAGAATTAAGTACTTAATAAATGGCAACTAGAATTCCTATTCAGTGGCATTTGAGATGGTTTTACTGGATGGACAGGATTTTACTTGGTGAGGATGGGAGCCAGGGGAGGGCACACTGACTAGAATCAATAGCATAAGCAAAAACATAAAGGAGAACATTTCTAGTCTAGTTTAGCTGAAGAGGCTGGATCATGAAGGGTTGTGAATGCCAGGCTAAAGGGAACAGACTTCAAGCTGTGGCAAATGAGTAGACATTTAAACAGAAATCTTTAAAAAAAAAAAGATTTCTACAAGAGTGGTGTAAAGATTAGCTATTGAAAGACTAGAGGTAGTGAGAGTGCCGCAGTGGTCCACATAAAAAGTAATGATGATTTAAACTAGGGTACGGGCAATGGGAACAGAGATGCCACTACCCCAGTCCTGACATTGTCATCTCTCACCTGAAGTTTCTGCAATATCACACGGGTTTTTACCTCTACTTTTGCAGAACTACAATTTAGTCTTTTTGCAGCCACCAGAATGAACTCGGGGCCAAAAAAAAAAAAAAAAAGTAAATCAGACCATGTCACTTTTTAAAGCCTACCGCACACTATGGTGAGAGTCTTTTGGGCTAGGAAGAAGATTGTAACTTTTGGGAATGCCTTTTTGTGGAGGCTAGGAGGAGAAAAAGATGCCATAAAGGAGACAAAAGAAGAAATAGTTGGGTGAGAACAAATGTAGTACAGTTTCACAGAAATCTAGGGATGAGAGGGTCACAAGAAGGGAGAGGTAGTGACAATGTCATTGCCAATAGGAGCTCACTGGTGCTCTATGAGGAAAAAAAAAAACACAAGGCAGGGAGGAAGCCCAATTGCAAGGGGTTAACGAGTGAAACCAACACTGTCAGGTGGAGCTTCTTCTTTGAAGAAATTTGATTGTGAAAGGAAGGAATTAGTATATCAAGGGATGTTAGAGCTCATGAATGATTGTTTTTAGGATCAGAGAGAAAGGCACACATTTACAGACACAGGTGAAGGAATCTGTGGGCCTGTAGGAGTTGATGGAAAGGTGAGATCATGACAGATTGGCAATATAAAGAGGAAATGGGATTTGTCCTGGGCCTTCAAGGATAGGCAGTGAAAAGAAGAGGACAGGATACAGGCTGGCCAGCTGGCACCCTAAAATCTGGACTGTAATAAGATGATATGAAAGTGGATTGTTCTCTGTGTTCTTTCAGATCTAGCAGCAGGTAGCCAAACGCTTCAACACACTTCTAAAGTGGAAATAGTATCCTTATTTGACACACAATGTGGCAAGATGACTCAAGTATGGAGAAAGATAAATTGTTGCAATGAGGCTCTGAAATTGGCAGCCTATTCCTGCAGCAAATCTCACAGGGTGGCTGGACACTTTGTTCATGATTCAGACAGAGCACAAATCATGCCACAGGTCCCTAACTCAATTTTCCACATGCTTAATATCCATACAGTCCTTAACTTGGGAAGAAAACCCTTCCCAAAGCACTGGAATTGCAGATGGAAGGCCTAAGTTCAGAGGAAGTAGGTTGAACTTTGGCTCCAAAGTGTTCTGGTGTGGTGACCCTGGATAAGGGTCCTTGACTCACTTTCTTCAACCATTATTGCTAAAGGTAGTTTTTGAACCAGCAAGATCAGGTTAGGCTATGCCACTTCTTTTGGCGATCTCGCCTGTCTTTGCTTGCTGGCAGAAGCAGGCAGCAGGGAAAGCAAACACACTGAAAAGGCACTACTCCTGTGGCTGCCTTCTTTGTGCATTTCTGCATGTTGCCCACTGTGCCATACAATCTGCCCACAGATGCCTCAACTGTACTCAACAGACTGACCCTTGTTTTAATGTCTTTTCCTTGAAGAGTGTCATTGTTGAGAATGGGAACTCTATAGAGCCAGACTGCTTGGGCTCAAATCCCAGCTCTACCACTTACCAGCTGTTTGATCTTGAACAATTTGCTTAAATGCTCAGCACCTCAGTTCCCTCATCTGTAAGATGGGAATGACAACAGTATCTAGCTCACATGGTAACTATGAAGATAGAATAAGATGGTTCATGCTAACTGCCTGTGTAACAGTCTGGCATCTGGTAAGCACTCAAATATTGCTTAGGATTTAAGAGATATTATTTAAGTCTCCCCCCACTGTTTCCTTACCCCCACACCACTACTTCAAGAGTACTTTTGAGAACAGGTCCTTGGCTTTTAGGCCTAGCCTTAAAAGAAATCAGACCTCTGCTAAATATAGGGCAACCATATCGTCCAAACTGGGACACTTTTAAGAGTGACAAAGAGTGCTATTAATAATTATGCCACGACAACAGGCATACATGGAGACTGTCCTGGGCAAACCAAGACCTAAGGTCACTCAAGTTTAATGGGAAACAAAGACTAAATGTGGAAAACACTGTATTTATCTCCACTGCATTAGTTTAGGTATTAGGTATTGAGTAAGTGCAAAGGGGAGCAGTAGAGGTTTTGTGAGCCATGGGTAAGAACGACAACGTTTGCCCCACCAGTTGTGTAAAATTCCTACAGTGTAGTGAAACCTAATTAGTGAGGATGGGATTGGAGACTGGTTCATCCTTACTGAATAAACCCTCTCTCTTGTTACACGATGGTTAATGAGTAGTATAAACAGGATTCTGCCAAATATTTATAATACTTAGGAGAACAAATTGTTGTTAAGTACCTTCCGGTAGTACAGAAGCCCCATTTGCACACAATTGTAACACTGAGTAAAAATCTTATTCATTCATCAGTACAGGTCCCCTAAAGATGTCAATAAGCCCATTTTAATTTAATGAGCCTAGTTTGAGTGGGTATGTATTTGAAAGATAAAACTGTGTTTCTTTACTTATATTATCTAACATATATAGAATATATATGATTTCTATATTAAGATAATTCTACTTTGAGCCAATTAATGAGCTTTGACTGTACTGTATAATTAAATAGAGTATGTAAAATAGAGCCACAAAATAAACCCCAGTCACAAAAACACACATAAAGTTTTGAACACTGGCATCAGACATGATTTAATTGGACATTCCAATTTTTAATTCTAATTTCAAAACAGAAGTGCTTAAAAAAAAAGTCCAAAGTTTCTTTTAGTATCACATGCTTACAAAGAATAAAATGCAGATCAAGTTTTCTAAAAAGTTGCTTTAAATGTGAAATACCACTGGATGGAGAGCACAGTGATAGGCAATTTAGTAAACCCAGAGAAACGCAGCAGTCAGTGTCAGTTCAGGCAAACTAACATGGCAGAGAGCAGAGGTTTTCACCTGTGCCACTCCAGATGTACTTCCTGTGGCTGGGGTATGCACAGCCAGTGAAAAGACAGTGTTAGAACAGGTCATAAATTATCTTTATAAGGTGACCAGAAAATCATGTAATCAGAAAGCTACTTACTGTGTGTTTCCATTTGCTCTGAGAGACATTCTATTCTAAAAAGGTTGGCTATCCTCTCTCATTTCCACTCTCTGTTTTCTATCAGCCTACTTACTGTGTTCACTTACTCATGCACTCAAAAGACTGTCATGGGTTTTGTAAGAACCGTTTAGAGAGATCCCTAGCCCCAGCCCCATTCTTGGAGAAAAATCTGAAAAATCTGAGAGAAAGGAAAGGACAGAAGTAGGAAGTTACCTGAGTGCAAACAGGTAAATTAGCAGACTCTTGACACATAAACAAGGAGAAGGAAAGTGCTATGGACTGAATATTTGTACCCCTCTGAAACTCACATTGGGTATTCAGCCTTAATCCCCAAGGTGATGGGATTGGGAGGTGGGGGCCTTTGGAAAGTAATCAGGATTAGATGAAGTCATAAGGGAAGAGTTCCCATAACAAAATTAGTACCCTTATGAAAAAGAAGAGTCTAGAGTCCCCTCCGTCCCCCTTTTCTCTGCCATCTGAAGACACAGCAAGAAGGTGGCCATCTGCAAACCAGGAAGAGGGTCCTCCCTGGACACTGAGTCTGCAGGAACCCCAATCTTGGGCCTCTAAGCTTCCAGAAATGTGAGAAACAAATGTTTGTTATTTAAGCTGCCCAGTCTACAGTATTTTGTTACAGCAGCCTCAATTAAGAAAGTTAGGAGAAACATTCTTCAAATGAGGTTACCTAAACATGGGACTAGGGAAAAGGACTTAAGGATTCCTCCATTACTCTTGGTGTGTCAGCCTGGGGGCCACGGTCACCACCATCCATATAACACATATTTACATAGGCCGCCAAATGTAGATACAGCTAGATATACAGACACATTGAAACTACTTACATTCAGAAAAATTCTCATGTATGCTTAGACACACACACAAATGAGGCTATTTATAAGAAACAGATATATGCCAACAGATATCAAAATACACATAGATATGAACACTAGAATCAGGGAGTGAGGATGTAAGTGAAAGAGTTTAAGAACCGATGGGAGGACAGGGAGTTGGTGGTGGGTGGGGGGTTGGATGCTGTAAAAAGTCAGTAGGCGAGTGAGACAGACAGGTAAGGATCACCAAGGAAGGACTGCTTGTGAAGGCAGCTATAGACTTGACTGCTGGATTCCTGTTTGCCAAAGACAGAGACTTCAATTATTCTGCATGTTGTGTCTTGGCCCACTCTTCTGAGGCAAAAGTTGGTGCACAAGGCTCTCTTCAGGGTACTAACTTACCTCTGATTGATTCCCTCTCTGTTCCCTAGGTGTAAGACACTATTGCAGGCATCTCTTTTCCCTTCCTTTTTGGAACTGGGCTCCTGGCTCCTGGGTTTTTCTGCATTTTCTGCTACAGGTACATCTCTGAGCACCAGCAATCTTCAGAAAAGGTGACTTCAATTGCTAATATCAAAATTCTTAAATACAGACACTGCACTTGCATTTTTTGATATTTCACCAAAGGGAGAGTAGAAATTATGTTATGTAGATACAGAGAAGGCAAGAACAGGGACAGTAATTCTATACAGAAAGGCGTTTGTCACTCAGTGTGAGGCAACACGTGAGTAATGAAGAAAACCATGATCTGGTACTCTCCTTTCCCAAGAAAAGGCACTTAGAATAGATATTTCCAATTTGTGGTAGTATAAAATCCAACACTTTAGGGTTTCCCCACTTGAAACAATGTCCCAAAGCACCCACCACTCATTCACACAATGAAACTACACATAAGAAAAATTTCCAAACTTCAGTCATAAGTTATTATTAATACCTACTCTGCAAACAGTAGTTAGGAAACTAAATTTGTAACAGATCTGGAGGATAAAAACACATGCAAACTTGCATGAACCATGAAAGAATTAAGGCCTACAACAGAGTGCCTGGGCGGGCATATTCCTCCAGGCAGAGGTTCACTTCGAAAGCAGTTAGTGGATCAGAAAAGTTCATTCTTCTTGGGTGGGATGGGATGGAAAGGGGCAGGGTAGGAGTGATCAGGCCAACACATTTCAGTCCCATGCATGATCAACCGAGGCAGGAACCAGCTGTCAAAAGGCTCCCTGCAGCCAGGGCCCAGAGGCCTCACTGCATGGCACAGATGCTGTGAGGCAGGAACTCCTGTACGTAGGTGGCAGCTGCCTTGGAGAGGTAGGTCATGGTGCCAAACCTGCCACTGGGCGCACTGTCATACAGAAGAGTACAGATGCCAGACGCAGGATCCTTGGCCAACATGGTATCATCTGCCCCGAGGGTTTTCTGTTTGGTTTTTAAGGGTAGGAGAACACAGGGGAAAGGAAAAATTACTAATCCTATTAGTTAAAGTCCTCATTGGGATTACTCAGAGCCTCCTCCCCATCACCAGCTATTTGGATCTTAGGCTGTTTTGGTAGGAAGGGATCGGTTATGCACAAAATGTTGAATGTGAGTTTCTATATGTACATTTTTCCCTAGATACCCACATCCTACGACATTATTTTTTTAATTAAAAATTTTTTAATGTTTATTTTTGAGAGAGAGAGAGACAGAGAAAGAGAGAGGGAGAGAGAGAGAGGCAGAGAGAGAGTGGGGGCAGAGGATCCAAAGCAGGCCCCAGGCTCTGAGCTGACAGCACAGCCCGGTGCGAGACTCAAACCCACGAACCATGAGATCATGACCTGAGCTGAACCGACTGAGCCACCCAGGTGCCCTCATGATGACATTACTTTTAAAATATTAATTGTTCAGAATTTTGAAAGTTAAATATAACAGTTAATTAAATGAGTTGTACCTGTTAAGAGTCAAATGTTAATACTTACAAATCACCCCAGACGGACTTGGGTCCTAATCTTTCCAGTACTACTGATTTTAGCGCATATTATTTTATCTTGCTTTTGATGATTATTTCTTTCTAAGTAGACTTAGTTCAAATAGACTGTACACTTTCCAAGCTAGAGTCTATGCCTAAAAGGGATCATATTGTCTGATACACAGACTAACAGCAATCCAGAATATTTAAAATTAGCACTGTCCTGGGTACTTCTGATTTTTTTTTGCATTTTCCCACAGTGCCTAATAATAGAATGAAATACCTATTACATATTTTGGAGATTTTCCTATTGATGACAGGGCATGTACTTCACCTTAGTGTTTCTACTCTTAATCTAGGAAACATTTGGAAAGCTTTCAATAGTCTGCATTTTGTAAACATGGTTAATGTCCTGGAAGAAGATACATTACGAAAAAGTTTTTAAATGTAGAATTAAAAGTTTCACTTTAATATTTTCCTATAGGTAAGTAGCTAACGCAAAAACCAAACCAAACCAAACCAAAATTGAATCTTCTCTTTTCCTTAACAGTCCAAAAAGGATATGCTATCCAGTTGTCTCTTCTTAAGTCCTTATTGCTATAAAAAACCATGTGATAAGAAGACTGAAATATGATGAAAAGCATAAAAGCCTCCTGAATTCCAGGCAACTTTACCATCTCACACAATCACAAAAACACTTGGTGAAAGACAGAGGCCGTCCCGCAGCCTACTTCTTCTGCAAACAGAGCTCAGAGGCATTACAGAGGGACCCAGAAAAGAGCTATGAGGAAGAGGGCACAAGAAAGTGACCTTGGCTTCACTAAGAGCTCTGAATGCAGTTAAGTTAGTGTCAGACATTCCCCTTTGAGAAAACAACAGGCTTGCCACTTGCCTACCTGTTCTTGAAGGAACAAGTCATTAGCAATATGCACTATCTTTTCCACAGCAATGATGCTTCCAATACTATGAATTTCAATATCTGCCATCATGGTGAGGACAAGGATGGCTTCAACCAGAAGCTGGCGGTACTCTGGCTGAGGTACACGGTTCAGGACAGATTCCACATGAACGGAGAATTTAATCTCGCCTGGAGTCATCTGTGATAGAGAAAAAGAAAATCAATTCCTAAGAGCCCATCATCCAGGAGTTATCAATCACCTATTCTGAAAGGCAGGAAAAGCACTGTAGCCAAAGTGTAGCTCAGTCTCCTTCAAAGTACCTGAGTGAGTAAATTGGTCCGATCTTTTTGGAATGCAGTCTAGCAATGCATAACAAGAGTCATAAAAGTGTCAATGCCCCCTAACTCACAATCCTATTTTTGATAGTTTATCCAAAGTTAATAATTCAAGTGAGGGAAAAAGCCCTATGTGCAAGAGTGTTTACAGCATTAGTCACAAATGTAAAACTAAAAGTAATCTAAACATGGGAATGGTCATGTAAATAAATGGCATATTATGGTACAGCAACTTCATGGGTTTTTATACAGTCATTTAAAAGAATAAATATGATGACCGTAGATACAGGAAAAATCTAAGTAGAACTTAAAACTATATGTACAGGATGACTAGAATTATGTAAAACATTTATATACCGTTAGATTAAAATGGGCATGAAGAAATACAAAGTTATTTTAGGGTGAAGAGCAATGAGGAATAATTTTTGGCAAAATTGTATTGAGTATATAATGAACCTTATATATAATGGACCCAAATATATATATTTGGACCCTAAAGACCAGGGTTCAAGTCCTGTCTTTGTTAGTTACTAGTTCTAGGACCCTGAACAATTCATTTCCCTAAATTTGTTTCCTTATTTGTAAATCGGAAACTACAATCCCTTCCTTAGCTGTTTTTTAAAATTTTTTAAAAATTAAAACATACCTGTTTTTTAAAATTTTTTAAAAAATGTTTATCTTTATTTTTGAGACAGAGAGAGACAGAGCATGAGCGGGGGAGAGGCAGAGAGAGAGGGAGACACAGAATCAGAAGCAGGCTCCAGGCTCTGAGCTGTCAGCACAGAGCCCGACATGGGCTTGAACTCGTCCACTGCGAGATCATGACCCGAGCTAAAGTCAGACGCTCAACCGACTGAGCCACCCAGGTGCCCCTCACATACCTGTTTTAAAGATCAAATTAAAGAATGTGTAAAGGTACTCTGAAGACTCTTAAAGGTACCATGTATTATTATTAATTATATTAACATTTCAATCTTGCTTAAAAGCAGAGAAAGGACAGAGAGGGCACAGTGTTCTTTATTAGAGAAGAGGCCTAGAGGCAAGAGTGAAGCTCTGACGCATAGTATTAGCTTCCTGCACTCGCCCCTCCAGCCATTGCCTACAACAACTCCAGTGTTTTTGAGAATGCTCTACCATCCAATCTTACTATTCCTAATTTGCTAATTCTAGTTCCTTTGTTGGCTTTGTATAAAAGTTATTTCTTTAGAATATCTATGTGATTGGGCAAAAAGGGAAATATAAAAGCGCCCAATAATACATGTCTGTGGTTCATGGCATTATTTTCCAACCATGGTTATATATCAGACTCATTCTAAGGATTGTTTGTTTGTTTATTTGAGAGAGAGAGAGAGAGAGAGTGAGAGAGAGAGAGAGAGAGAGAGAGAAGGACAGAGAAGGAGAGAGAATCTCTCCATGTTGGAGTCGGATGCAGGGCTCAATCCCACAACCTGATCATGACCTGAGCCAAAATCAAGAGTTGGATGCTCAACTGACTGAGCCACTCAGGTGCCCCAAGGATTTTTTTTTAAAGTACAGATGCTCAGGTTCCATCCCTGGAGATTTTAATCCACTAAATTGGAGATGGGAGCTCAGGTTGCTATGACATATGGTTAGAGCTGAGGACCACTAGTTCATAATATAATAGTCTACAAGCATCCTACAAGAGAAAGGTGGGGATGAAAAGGATGGGGACATGAGAGGTCATCCATTTCTAGATTTCTATCTTGTCTGCCCTCTCTAACTGGCAATACTCACATAAACCAGCCTAACTTAACCATCAAAAGGGGGCTGTCCTTATATAATTAATGTAATACATAATTACTCTCTAATGTTCCCATTCTATTTCTTTTCCTGTTCGGTTTTTAAAAAATATTCTCTCCTTTCCTCAACTGCACTTCATGTTTAGCTGATCTAGAGTCATAGAACTGTTATGTTGAAAAATGATCACTGAAATACTTTAGTGACATAAACCATCAATCACATAAATGTGAAAGACACAGAATCTCACCTCTCTAGTGGTTGAAGAAGGAAGAACAAAACCTTCTACAGAGAGTCCATGACACTGCAAAAGAGCAAAAACATGTTGTCACCAAGGATATGCTGATAAATGGGAGCCTGTAAGGAGACACTTAGTATTTCTAAGTGCGCTTCATGGGGTAGATGCTGAACAATCACAGGCCAGTGAAAGGCCCTGCAGCCCAAGTGTCCTTGCCAAGGGCTTATGATTATTATGTGGCAAGAAGCAGAGCTGGGTTACGGTAGATGCAAGATTTACCCTCAATTTAAAGGAGTGGAAGTGATAGAGAAGGTCTACCTTCTGGGATAGACTAGTCCCAAAGATTCAGAGACTATCAGAAAAGATATCATGCTAGGTCCCAGACCCATCACAAATAGGCTTTCAGAAAGATTTTTAGGCTGAAGAATAAAAACCCTCAAAATACATATTTTTCAGACTTGTATAGTTACTACATTTAAAATTTTTTAAATGTTTATTTATTTTTGAGAGACAGAGAGAGACAGGGCATGAGCAGGGGAGGAGCAGAGAGAGGGAGACACAGAATCAGAAGCAAGCTCCAGGCTCTGGGCTGTCAGCACAGAGCCCGACGTGGGGCTCAAACTCATGAACGAACCGTGAGATCATGACCTCAGCTGCAGTTGGACGCTTAACTGACTGAGACACCCAGGCACCCAGCAGTTACTACATTTTCTAGTTAAGCATCCCCTGCCCCCGAACATCAGTGCCCTTGATGCCCTCACTGTGCTGTACTTTTACTACAGTACTTGTCGTCTTTTAATTCTATATAATTTACTTATTATGTTTATTATTTATTGAATAGCAGAATCTAAGCTCCCATAAGGATAGACTGTTGTCTATTTTGTTCTTTGCTGTATCACCATGAGCACTTAGGACACTGCCTAGCATACAGCAGATGCTCAGGAAATATAAATGAATGATATTTTATCTTCTCTCTTACAATCAACTCAATTATTAAAAAGCAATGGGAATTAAGGACTTGCCATTTTAGATGTTAAACAAATTAAAACAACATATATTAAGCCACAGACAAAGATTCCAATCCAGCAGGTTTACTGGCTCTGGTACCTGACACTTCCATCCCATGTTTCATATGCCAAATAACAGTCTTAGTACAGAGGGCATTTGTTTGTCCTCTTATATTAGGATTCCAAGTCCATGTTTTGATTCTGCCATAAAATACTCAATCTTCCTGGCCATATTTAAATGTTCCTTTTTTTGTATTTGCAAGACCTTGTGGTTCTGTACCTTTATCATAATACATTTCAGCTTTACATTATAGCTGCTATTTAAGAAGATAACTATGGATTAAACTTCTTGATGATAAAAACAGATACATTCCATGGTATCTGGGGTAGAACAGCACCCACTACATGTCTGTGAAATCAAATTGCCATAACCCAGGCATAGCTGTAGAGATAAAATATCTGTCTGTGACCAGAGTGCTAGAGAAGTTAGATGGAGAGTTTTAATAACACTCTCTGAAAAGAAGATTTCCAGAGCTACTAGTCTGAGGAAACAACTTTTACCTTTCCAAAAGATCACCTGTTTTGGTCCCTGGAAGAATATCATTGTGCTAAGGGGAGAAGCATAACTAAGGTTTTGAAGCTCTGGATGAAATCTTCTTCAGGTCCTTGCTAAGGGCAATGAAGCAGAAAGTGCCACCTAAGAGACTATAAATGAGACCTATGAATGAGTACCATGGTCTTCCTGGCCCTCTAAATCTGTCACAATCATACTGGTGTGATGTCCTCTTAAATGTCTTTGGCAAGCTAGGCCTTTGAAAGAAAAACAAAAATTGGTCACACCAACAAAGGCTTTGGGTCATTAAAATCATTATAATCTTGCATCTATTTAGTAGTTTTCATCCAAGAAAAAATAGAACAGCTTCTTACACTAACTCCTCAGACACTGCAGCAGTTTTACTCTACTGTCAGCACATTACTGCAAATAACATTTCCACTCTACAATAGCTACAAAGAAAGCAGGCTCTTTATCACCAGATTTTATAAGTAGCAAATGTATCACAAAGTCCAACAATGTTCAAGTATGGGCAAAAGCAGAGAAGTGATGATTTTTGAAATCTAATTTATAAAAAATACCTTAGTGTCAATAATAGAGACTAAATCATAAATAATATCAAAATAATAAATCAACTTCTTTGATTATGTCTTCTAGGTTTTGTCCATATGAGCATATGACATTTATATAATTGTAGTGATGTCACAGTCAAGTCATATCTCAGCCAAGGAGACTGAGGATATCAAGTGGGAAAATAAAGATACATCTACAATGTGTTATGCTTACCTTCTGTAAAACTTTCCATACTTTTTGATAAAATCCAATTGGCACTCTGTTCAGTGCTCCATCTAGCCTTCTTCGGCGTTGCCACTGACCTTGACGATTATCTTTAGATGTCTGTTCACCTCTAGGAAAGGACCCACTACTTGGAGTCACAGATGTCCCAGGTGACTTGGGAGAAGAGGAGAGGAAAGAACATAAATCAAAAGCTATCTCTGTTCTTCTGATAAAGTATTATAGCATAGTGAATAATAAACACTCTCAGTAGAATTAGAAACCACATATTAAGTGTAACACCCAAGATAAAGAGGTTACAGTGAAGCTAGTAGACTTATGAGTAGCTAGCAACAATGTAAACCTTTGTAAATCTAGATCCTTTTAGAAAGCAATCTAGTGATACTTAAATAGTGCCATACAAATATTGATGACCTGGGAGTTTCTTAGCTGTCTCTTTCCTTGGTTATCTCTGTTAAAATTCCAGCTGGTCTATGGCTTAGTTTGTTGCTTTCATGGGCTATAATACAAGCCTCAACCAAATTAAAAGAATTGAAATCAGATAAAGCATGTTCTCTGACTACAATGAAATTAAATTAGAAATAAAAAACACAAGGAAATTTAGGAAATTTACAAATATGTGGAAATTAAACAATATGCCTCTAAATAACTGGTGGTTTAAGAAAGAGATCACAAGGAAAATTAGAAAACACTCTGAGATAAATGAAAATGAAAATACAACATGCCAAAATTTATGGGACGCAGCTGAAACAATGCTTTAAAGAGAAATTTATGTCATAGATGCTTGTATTAAAAAAGAAGAAATATCTCAAATTGATAGCCAAACAATGAAAAAAACCTTCAGACAATGAAAAAAACAAGAGCAAGCTAAGCCAGAAGCAAGAAGGAAGAAAATAATAAACAGTGCAGGAGAAAGAAATAAAATAGAGAATAGAAAAGCAACAGAGAAAAGCAATGAAACTAAAATTTGTTTCTTTGACAGTAAATATAAACTAAATTGACAAATATTTAGCTCCCCCTCAAAAAGTTAAGACTGAATGTATTAAAATCAGGACAGAAAGAGGGAACATCACCTCTGACTTTAAAGAAACAAAAAGGACTCTAAGGACGTACCATCAGCAGCCATATGTCAACAAATTACATAACTTAGATGAAATGGACAAATTCCTAGAAAGACATAAACTATCCAACCTGACTCAAGAAGAAACAGAAAGTCTGAATAGATCTATAATAGAGATCAAATTAGTAATTATAAAACTTCCCACAAAGAAAAACTCAGGCACAGATGGCTTCACTGGTTAATTCTATCAAACATTTAAAGATTAATTATCAGTTCCTAACAAACTCTCCCAAAAAAAGAGAAGGAACTTTCCAACTCATTTTGAGGCCAGTATTACCCTTATTCCAAAATCAAAGACATCACAGGAAAGCTACAGATCAATATCCCTTCTGAATATAGATACAAAAATCAACAAAATACTAGCAAACCAAATTCAGCAACATAGAAAAGAATTATGCACCATGATGAAATAGAATTTACTACAGAAATTCAAGGTTTCACATCCAGACATCAATTAATGTAATACACCACATAAGGAGAATAAAGGATAAAAACCACATCATCCTAATAGATGCAGAAAAAGCATTCAATAAAATCTAACACTCCTTCATGATAAAGACACTCAACAAACTAGAGACAGAGGGGAACTTCATCAATCTAATAAAGTACATCTACAAAACCCCACAGCTGGCATCATAACAAATGGTCAAAGACTGAATGTTTTTCCTCTTAAGTTTAGAAGATAGTTTAGAATAACACAAAGATGTTTTTACTCTTGCTACTTCTAATCAGCATTGCACTAGAGGTTCTAGTCAGTGCTATTAAGCAAGAAAAGAAATAAAAGACATCCAGAGTGAAAGGAAAAAGTAAAACTACATCTGCAAATGACGTAATCTTATATATAAGGAATTCACTGAAAGACAGAACTGACAAATGAGTTCAGTAAAATTGCACAATATAAGATCAATATAAAAATCACTTGTAATTTCTAAACACTAGCAATCAACAATCTGCAAATGAAATTAAGAAAAAAATTTCATTTAAAATAGCATCTGAAAGAATAAAATACTTAGGAATAAATTTAACAAAAGAAGTATAAAACATATACTCCGAAAACTACCAGACATTTTGAAAGAAATTAAAAACCTAAATAAATGGAAAGAAATCCCATGTTCATGGATCAGAAGACTTAACATTGTTAAGGTGGCAATACCCTTTAAATTTATCTACAGATTGAAATTTATCTATAGTCTTCATCATAATCCCAACTAGGTTCTTTGCAGAAATTGACAAGTTTATCCTAACACTCACATGGAAATTCAAGGGACCCATGATAGCTAATACAACCTTAAAAAACAAAAAAACAAAAAACAAAAAACAAACAACAAACAGCAAAAAAGTTGGAGTTGCCTTAATCTCTTCAGTTTAAGAAATCTGAAGTCAGAGGCCATTACATTGGTTTAAACCAAGGAAATCTAATCGGAAATCAGTCTTCCTAAAATGTAAACTTCATGATTGCAAGGACCATATCCGTTCTGTTGTTTATTGTATTTCCAGTGCCTGGTACAAAATTGGCACTCAATAAATATTTACTAAGTACATTACTAATCAGAATAACAGCCAATCCAGTGGCTTTCAAACTTAAAAGTACATCAGAATCACCTGGAAAGCTTATTAAAACACAGACTGGTGGGCCTTACCCAAGCCTTTCTGATTCAGTAGGCCTAGGGTGGGGACCAAGATTTTACATTTCTAAGAAGCTCCCAGGGGATGCTGATACCATCTAGTACAGTGCCTGGCACCTAGTATACATGCAATTAATTATATTAGTTGAAAGAACAAATGCATAAACAGACACTTAAGTACTTATTAAATTGAATTTTGTTTTCTCTGAAATGGAAAAGAGGCTAGAACTGAACCCCCTTTGCTACCCCTTGTAGGAAAACGAATGGAAAGATTTTACCCCCATACATGAAGTTGATTTATAGTTATTTTAGTTCTTGATTCATTTTGGTTTTCTTTTCAGTCAGTATATGTCATGACTTATATAACAGCATATTCAAAGTACTTGTGAATGGTATATAATATAACAGCAGTTACCAGAAAAGATGGTGATGTCAAATCTATACCCAAGGGATGACCACCATTGGACTATAAAACAAAATTAGAAAATAAGATTTTAGAAGAGATGAGGCAAGGCAAACATTATTTGTGTTTAAAAACATATTAGTAGGGTAAAATTACAGACTATTCAAGTAACTAGCCAGCATGTTATTATTTAAAAAGCTGATGAAATAGCCTTACTCCAGAAGCCATGGTAAAAGGTAAAGAAAAACTGCCTTTAAAAATATTTTTTCCCATGATCAGAAAAAAGGGCATTGGTGAGTGGTAGAGAAAAGGGTTTAGAACAATACAAAATACCAGACAGGCAAGTAAGGATGGAAATCAATAATTAGAAATTAGAAAGTAATGAAAATTTAGGTCTCTCAATCCTTGACATTATAGTCCTAATGATTTTGCCTTTCTTGAATTCCTATAGGTAGTGGATGTGTAAAAAAAGGAATTAAATGATATAGCTGGATAGGTCAAGTCCTTAATATCATAGTAATCTAGCTGGGAACAGGGACTTCAAGTTCTAAATATATAATGAACTTGTAAGTAATACTGTGTAACTATAAACAACTATAAAAAAATATTTAGCCAATCACTCTCAGCCAAAACAAGGACTGTTTACCAACAACATCAGTTTAACTCCTCAGTATGAAACATAGTTCTTTCACCTTTCAGATAGGAAAATGTTCAGGTTATCCAAATTATCTGTGAAAAAACCTGTACTAGTTAACAGTTTCCTATTAGTCCATTCAGTTCTTACCCTTGCATAATATGAATCTGAAAAGTTTCCTTCAAATTAAACTTCAAGCATTGGCTCATTCTTGTCCAAATGGTTCTGACTCCCATAAAACCTCCAACAAAAAATTTCCATTTTGTCTCTCCTCTTCTGGATGTGCTTTAGTACTGTAAGCTACCATAAGTCAGGAGGAGTAGTTTTAAGATTTTCATAAAAAGTGCTACTAGGGGAGACCAAATCAGTACCTTCTCAATTTGGAGACTCTGAAAATCACATGATTTCCCAGAGTTTTGAATAAAGCTATGGAAGTTTGTGTTAAGTATTTCTTTGTAGAGCATAATAATTCATCTATTCTCAGCTGCAAGGAAAATGAGTAAGAGGCTACAGTATGATGTCTGATAATTCCCATCAGCTCCCTGAATGATTTCAATGTTTTACCTCTATGTATCCACAACACCTTTTGTATACCTCTCTCATGACAATGATAAAAATATAATTTGGGGGAAATACCTGAAACTAGATTTTTTTTTGAAATTTTAGGGAGAGAGGAAGAGAAAGAGAATGAGCAGGAGAGAGGGGCAGAGGGGGAGAGAGAGAATCTTAAGCAGGCTCCATGCTCAGCACGGAGCCTGACATGGGGCTTGATCCCTTGACCTGAGCAGAAACCAAGAGTTGGATGCTCAAGTGACTGAGCCACCCAGGAGCCCCAAGAAACTAGATTTTTAAAAAGGCCCTCATCCAATCTGGTGTTCTCTCTAGTACCTGTTCTTAAACGTAAGGAAATGGAGTCTAGTTGCATAGAGAAAATTAATTCCAAAATTACATGTTAATTCTAATAAGAGGAACTCAGGGTTTCAATTTCTTGCTAACAGAAACAAATTACTTTCCTCCTAAAATTAGCAAAACAGTTTGGTCCAGAAAAGGAAAGCTATCTATAAAATGAATGTTACAAAGGAGAATCAAGCGACTCTGTGGTTTGTTATCTTACTTGTAAAAAGGCCATGAGCTCATGCATGTTATATAGAACTAAAGGCAGGTTAAATTATGTTAAAGGATCCCTAGTTGTTTCACCTGACTCTCAGTTGAGATAGATAGTCTACGAAATTCCGCCTGAAAAATAAATGGCTCCAATTAAACACGGGATATGAAACAAAATACACGATCCCAACAAAGATCAATTCCAAAAGGATGTTCTTTAACATGACAATATCCCAGCTAATCTCCCGAGATATCCCAAGATGTCTTACCTGCTTTATCTCACTTTTTAACTGCATTATCCCAGTTCGTTCTGTTTTGGTTGCCCCGACAGCACCAATCTCATGGATGGAAATAGCAGGGCTGACATTTGAATCAGTGGGACGAACTACATAGCATGACAGATTAAACAGAAAGAGAGAGGACAATCAGGTTCAAATAATTTTGTCCACCATGCTTAGAAGACTTAGATATATGTCCTCCTTTTATGTTAATAATAATAATGAAAATAACCCACTATATAACCTTGCTATTCAAAGTGTGGTCCATACACCAGCAGCATCAGCATCACCTAGGAGCTTGTTAGTAGAATCTTGGGTACCACTTCAGGCCTACTGAATCAGTCTGTACTTTTGCAAGTTCCCCACATGGTCCTTATGCACAGTAAGGCTTGAGAAGCAGTGTTTTATGACTTTCTTTTACCATTCAAAGGTCTAGCATCCATCCAACTGAAATTACATGTTTATCCTAAGCCTAAAAGTGGAGCAGGAAAGATAACCTTTTTCATTTGCTCTGTTTTAGGTACTTGGCACCAAACACCACTGCCAAAACACCAAGTGCCAAGTGGAGGACTAATTTGCAACAGACCTTAAGATGTATGTGAATTCACAGGTGAAAGGATATATCTGATATATCTGATACACCCAGACACACCACTGCAAACGCTATTAAATTACTGCCAAATGGAATACAAGAAAGTTTCAAATGATACGGGTTGTCAGTTGTCCTAAAGTAGAGATTCAGGATAATGTAAAGGAATCGATAGAACAGTGCAAAAACAAAAGATGATGGCAATCCACTTAGTTGATTTATCATTTAAGGAGAAAAAAAGAGACATATACAGTAGTTTCCAAATCTTGTTCCAGAAGACAGCTTTGCTTTTAACTGTTTCATATACTGGGGTTCTATTTAGTTGGGGGAAACTTTCTTCAGATAAAAGAAAAACATTTTAAAATCAAACGAGACCAAACTAACACTTTAAAATGGAAATGTGGTTATTCAATCTTACCACTTCGTTCCACTCCGAACTCCTTGCCACTGAGAATGTGATGCAGGAGATTCTTCATGGCTGAAGGACTGAGATTCATCAGGCCGTCTGTGGCTTCCTCAGCTAGTTATCAGAAATGTTAGTACAGAGGACCACAATTTGCCTGACATACCCACCCTATTTTGTTCTCTATTTCCTTTCTTTCTTAGAATTTCTGAGTTATTTGATTGATTGGAAAAATAGAATTACAAATAAATTCTTCACACCACACTGTCCGGGTATTCATAGTGCAATAGATTTCTTTTTTAGAGTAGGGGGAGAGAGAAAGAGAATCTTAATCTTAAGTAGGCTCCAAGCTCAGTGTGGAGCTCAATGAGGGGTTTGATCTCAGGACCATGAGATCCTGACCTGAGCTGAAATCAGGAGTCAGATGCTTGACTGATTGAGCCACCCATGCGCCCTGCATACTGCAATAGATTCTTTTTTTTTAAATTTATTTATTTATTTTGAGAGAGAGAGAGAGAGAGAGAGAGAGAGAGAGAGAGCACAAGCATGAAGGTGGGGTGGGGCAGAGAGAGAGAGAGAGAGAGAGAGAGAGAGAGAGAGAGAGAATATCTGAAGTAGGCTCCAGGCTCCAAGCTGTTAGCATACAGCCCGACATGGGGTTTGAACTCATAGATGCGAGATCATGACTTGAACTGAAGTCAGAAGCTTAACTGACTGAGCCACACAGGCGCCCCTGCAATAGATTCTTAATAATTTAAAGACTGATTATCCAGTTTATGGGCTAATCAGATTCTTGATTTCTTCTTCATCCTCTTTCCACACCATTAGGGAACTTAGTAGAATCTTTATTTGAAGGTGGGAAGAATGTAAAGAGAAATATGGAACTGAAAGCCAGTCAGAGAAAAGCAATGGATGTATACATACAGAGGGACTAAAACAATAAACACTTCTCAGTCTGGAAATCTAGAGACTAAAAAGAGAATAGATATGAATCCATGAAATCATGAAGAATAATGAGAAGACTGGACTTTATCAATATCAGTTAGTGCTCACTTTGACAGCACATATACTAAAATTGGAACAATACAGAGAAGATTAGTATGGCTCCTGTGCAAGGATGACATGCATATTTGTGAAGCGTTCCACATTTTGGTAAAAGAATTGCACTTTGAAAACTATAAGACACTTATGAAATAAATTGAAAAGCACACAAAGAAATGGAAAGACATTCCATACTCATGGATTGGAAGAACAAATATTGTCAAAATGTCTATACTACCCAAGGCAATCTACACATTCAATGCAATACTTATCAAAATACCACCAGCATTTTTCACAGATCTAGAACAAAATCCTAAAATTCATATGGAGCCAGAAGGACTCCAAACAGCCAAAGCAATCTTGAAAAAGAAAAGGAAAGCATTACAATTCTAGAGGTCAAGGTATATCACAAAGCTGAAGTAATCAAGACAGTATGATACTGGCATAAAAACAGGCACATAGATCAATGGAATGGAATAGAAAACCCAGAAATGAACCTACAACTATATGGTCAACTAATCTTCGACAAAGCAGTAAAGAATATTCAATGGGAATAAGATAAGTCTCTTCAACAGATGGTGTTAGGAATATTGGACAGCGACATGCAGAAGAATGAAGCTGAACCACTTTCTTATACCAGACACAAAAATAAATTCAAAATGGATGAGAGACCTAAGTGTGAGACCTGAAACCATAAAAACCCTACAAGATAGTATAGGCAGTAGTCTCTTTGAAACTGGCTGTAGCAACTTCCTTCTAGCTGTGTCTCCTGAGGCAAGGGAAACAAAAGCAAAAATAAACTATTGGGATTATATCCAAATGAAAATGTTCTGCACAGCAAAGAAACAATCAACAAACCTAAAAGGCAACCGATGGAATGGGAGAAGATATTTGCATATAACATATCTGATAAAGGGTTAGTATCCAAAATATAAGAAATTGTAAACTCATCACCCAAAAAACAAATAATCCAGTTAAGAAATGGGCAGAAGACATGAATGGAGATTTTTCCAAAGAAGACATACAGATAGATGGGTAACAGACACATGAAAAGAGGCTCAATATCACTCCTCATCAGACAAATACAAATCAAAACTACAATGAGATATTGCCTCACATCAGTCAAAATGGTTAAAATTAACAACACAGGAAAACAGCAGGTGTTGGTGAGGATGCAGATAAAGGGGAACCCTCTAACACTTTTGGTGGGAATGCAAACTGGTGCAGCCACTGTGGAAAACAGTATGGAGGTCCCTCAAAAAGTTAAAAGTAGAATTCCCTGCAGCGCCTGGGTGGCTCAGTCGGTTGAGCGTCCAACTTCAGCCCAGGTCATGATCCCACGCTTTGTGGGTTCGAGCCCCACATCGGGCTCTGTGCTGACAGCTCAGAGCCTGGATCCTGCTTCAGATTCTGTGTCTCCCTCTCTTTCTCTGCCCCTCCCCCATTCTGTCTCTCTGTCTCCCAAAACTAAATAAACATTAAAAAAAAAAAAAGAATTCCCTACGATTCAGAAATTGTGCTATTAGGTATTTATCTAAAGGATACAGGGGTGCCTGGGTGGCTCAGTCGGTTAAGCATCTGACTTTGGCTCAGGTCATGATCTCATGGTTTGTGGGTTCGAGCCCCACATCAGGCTCTGTGCTGACAGCTTGGAGCCTGGAACCTGCTTCAGATTCTGTATCTCCCTCTTGCTCTGCTCCTACCCCAACTCGTGCTCTGTTTCTGTCTCAAAAATAAATAAATATAAAAAAAATTAAAGGATACAAAAATGCTGATTGGAAGGGGCACATGCACCCCATTGTTTTTAGCAGCATTATCAACAATAGTCAAATTATGGAAAGAGCCCAAATGTCCACCGACTGATGAATGGATAAAGATGTGATGTATATATACAATGGAATATTACTCATACCAAGAAAAGAATGAAATCTTTGAATCTTGCCATTTGCAATGACATGGATGGAGCTAGAGCGTATTATGCTAAGTGAAATAAGTCAGTCAGAGAAAGACAAATACAAAATGATTTCACTCATATGTGGAACTTAAGAAAAAAAAACAGAGGAACACAGGGGAAGCAAGAGAGGAAAACCAGAAAACAGACTCTTAACTATAGAGAACAAACAGAGGGTTGCTGGAGGGGAGATGGGTGGGGGGGGGGGATGGGTTAAATGGATGATGGCCATTAAGGAGGGCACTTGTAGTGAAGAGCACCTGGTGTTGTATAGAAGCGTTGAATCACTAGCTTGTACACCTGAAACTAATATTACATTATATGTTAACTAACTGGAATTTAAATAAAAACTTGAAAAAGATAAAAAATCAGACAGTTAGTGAGACCTTACTATATGTTGGTCATGACTTTACACAATGTTAGTAACAAACAGGTAGGACATGGCACTTGACCTTGAGAAGCTAAGCAACTATTTGGGAGAGATCACATATGTAAACAAAATAAACAACAATAAACATGACTATATTAAGTGCCAAATGAGAGGTACAGACAATAAATGCTTTGGAAATCAGAGAAGACATCAATCTTCAAGGATGTTGACTGATAAAATTATTGGGAAATACTGTTGAAGTAGGAGGTAGGGGTCAGACTGTTGGGGGTCTTGAATACCACACCCAGGGATCTTGACTTTATCCTTGTAAGAAATAAAGAGCCATGGTTTTGATGAATCCATAGGAAAAAAAAATACGTAAGAGGTAAAGAAAAGTGAAGAATGTTTGAGGATTTTTCCCTTCTTGAGGTTTATTATTAAATAATTAGACCTTAATAAAATATCCCTTGATACATGGCTAGAGAATATATGTATGTGTATAATGTAATACATATAATCCATAACAATGTGCTAAATTGGAAATCATATGGAATCAGAAAGACTTGGACTCAAATTGTACTATTTACTAGATGTGTAACTTTAGGCAAGTTATTTAACCTCTCTGAAATTCAGATGACTTATTGGTAAAAGTGGAACAGAAATACCTTTTGCAGAGGGTTGTTGTAAGGATCAAATGAGATAATGTATATAAATGTAAAGCAAAAAGCACACAGTCTGGCATATGGTAGGTATAAAATAATCATTATTTTCCTTTAAAGGGTTATTTTAATATAATTATCTTATGTAATTTAGGTTAGGCTCATGCAAAAAAAATTAGCTATTTGTTAATAGCTCAATTAAAAGCCTTTTGGGGAAATGTAACAGAAACAATGGCTAACATTGAGTTTTACAACTCTATTTTCATTTTTGTATGCAGTCCCTATCTCTATTATTTTATCATTCTTAGAAATCAAACAAATATCAATGGAAAAATAGTCATACCATGTGGGTCCCTTTCCCTCTCTCACACTGTATACAATTCTGTGCTACAGCTTCTACAGGCCCCAGGTTTTCTTCTAACTAAAACTGTTATCTTGCCAAATACAGCTATAGTTAATTTCAAAGAGACTCCTGTCAGAAAATTTTCATAGAAATACAGCTTTCCTTTATTCAATCCTGTTGTTGACTAGACAGAATACTAACATTATGATCAAACTGATGTGGTGACTCAGTCTGGTTCGAGAAGTTGCACTGCCTGAGTCAGAATCAAAACCAGTCTGTCACTCAAATTCGAAGCACACTTAGGCTCACTCTAGGAGTTAGAAGGAATGTAATTTGGAGTGCAGAGCCCCCAAGAGGTGGAATTTTGAAATTGCAGAACTAATACATAAATTTGTCATAATTATCAGTCTCTTGATTTATATAAATACAGATTGACTAACATGGGAACAAGATTGCTATATGCAGCTTCTGAGCTACCGATAAAATGTTTTAGCTTTCTTTCCCTCTTGATCCAAAACTCAATAGACTGACATTAAAAATTTTTTTTAAATGTTTATTTATTATTGAGAGAGAGACACACACACAGAGCATGAGCAGGGGAGGGGCAGAGAGAGAGGGGGAGACACAGAATCCGAAGCAGGCTCCAGGCTCTGAGCTGTCAGCACAGAGCCCTATGTGGGGCTTTAACTCACAAACTGCAAGATCATGACCTGAGCTGAAGTCAGTCGCCCAACCAACTGAGCCACCCAGGCGCCCCAGTAGACCTACATCAAAAGTGAATTCTGCCTCTGCCTCTCTCTCTCTCAAAATAAACCGAAAAAAGTGAATTCTGTCAAAAATAGTTACTAAAACGAATACCTGAGCATCGAAGGGAATGGGCCAGTTCTGTTGCCATAACTTGTATGATTAGACCAATTCGAAGTCGAAACATTTCGGCAAAGAGGCCAGGCTGAGTTCGCATATACATGGCTAGATACACCATTATTTCCTGTGCATGGAATGAATATAGACAAAAATTATGGCCCAGGTCTCACAAGGCCTATTTTGTAGTCTTCAGAAACTGCCAAATCAATTGAAAACAAAAATATCAATCACCATACTAAACTTCATAATTCTGCTCACCTGTGTAAGAATGGAAATGCTCATGTCCCCTTCACTGGCTTCATCTATCAGCTGAGTGAGCACTTCATAGGGCAGAGGTCTGAGGGAGAAGACAGTGAAGAAAGAGAAAACTCTGTGACTATTTAAGCCTAAATACATGGAGAAAATAAAAAAGCTCCTCCCAAGTCCAAGTCACCTCTTTAATGTCTCATTACTGGTAGCATCTGGTTCATTTAGTGTTCAAAGTTCATTGCCACCCCAAACCACTCTGGCCTATATCAACTCAGGAACGCTCTCCTCTCTCCTCTTTAAACCTGGATTGCCCTACTCCTTCAAAATTTTATGTAAAACTTACCTGATGAGGTCTTTCCAGATCAGTATTTCAAGGTTAATTCTTAACATATGACAAGTAACTGTTATGGCTAGAAAGTAATGAACTAAATTTAAGCTGTACCTTTTGGAAACCATTTTATTACTTTATGATCACACCTTAGTTATACTTATTTTCTAGTTTCATCAGTTTACACACACACACGCACACACACACACACACACACACACACACACACACACACACAGGTATGCATACCTCTTCCCACACTTGTGACTCTTCTGTTGATATTAAGTACTCTGGGGGAATGGGATATGGACCATGCCATCTTCTTTGGATTGTCACAGTAGTCAAAAATTGATCAGATTTGTGATTAAAAAAACCCCTCTGTTTGCTGAGAGTAAGGTATTATGGGTTGAATTGTGTCCTGTCAAAGTTCATATGTTGAAATCCTAACCCCTAGTACCTCAGAGTGTGACCTTATTTGGAGATGAGGTCTTTCCAGAGGTAATTAAGTTAGAGTGAGGTCATTGGGTGGGCCTTCATCCAGTATCACTAGTGTCCTTATATGAAAATTTGGGAAATTTGGACACAAAAATATACATAGAGGGAAGAAATGTGAAGAGATATAGGGAGAAAATAGCTATCTACATGCCAAAGAGAGAGGCCTGGAAGAAAGTCTAGAGTACAGCTGATTTTTTGTGGGTGCTCATTGTAGTTGCCTGTCCTATTTCAGACTGTTTTCCAATGTGAGGTTTGGGAAAGACAATAAGTAAAAAACAAGCACAAAAACAAAAGCCATCACCACCACCACCACTACCAACAAAAACCCCTAAAAAAGCAAATTACATTTGAGTACTACTTCCTGTGAATTTTCTCTTTCATTTACTCATGTTCTGTCATTATCAACATTCTCATGCCAAGTGTCTCTGAAAGAAGCCCACACATGTAGGACATTATTATCTACTGATAGATTAGGGCAAGAGAATTGTGGTCAGTCCACACAGCTCCTTAAAGGCTCAGAGAAGCTTGAGCAAACCCAACCAAAAATCATACTCACGCAGAGATGGTCTTCTCTCGAGGTTCTGGAGGGAGTCCCACTGTCAAATGTTTCTGGTGGGAGAGAAGGTCTGTGCAGGCCTAAGAAGAGATGGCATAACAGCATTATCCCTCCCATAACATGCCAGATTCCCAAGACAATTACTTTTCTCAGCCTACAAACCTTTGTTCCCTCTTAATTTATTGATACACCAAACCCTCTTTCTCAGGAAATCCCATGAAGATAGCAAAAGAGAGATTTTTTTAGGAAGAAACGATGAAGGATTTTTATCTCCTAAGAGGTAGGAATTTTTAGTCTACTGTAAATTCATTCTTAAGATGTAGAATTCTTATAGTTTATAACATCTTATATTTGACATTCACAAGCAAAAAGCTAATTGAGTATCAGGAACTTTATGTGAGGAAGACAACATCTCAAATTATTAAGATGCTGTGGTTGCCTTAAAAATCCATTATGGAAACCAATTAAAAAAAAGGACCTCCATTTAACAAAGTCACAAGATATAAAATCAATGTACAGAAATTGGTTGCATTTCTATATACCAATAATGAAGCAGCAGAAAGAGAAATCAAGGAATCGATCCCACTTACAACTGCACCTACCATAACATACCTAGCAATAAACCTAACCAAAGAGGTAAAAGATCTGTGCACTGAAAACTATAGAAAGCTTCTGAGAAGAATATTAGAAGACACAAAGAAATGGAAAAACATTCCATGCTTATGGATTGGAAGAACAAATATTGTTAAAATGTTGATACTACCCAAAGCAATCTACACATTCAATGCAATCCCTATCAAAATAACACCAGCATTCTTCACAGAGCTAGAACAATCAATCCTAAAATTTGTATGGGACCATTAAAGACCCTGAATAGCCAAAGAAATTCTGGAAAAGAAAACCAAATCTGGATGCATCACAATTCCGGACTTCAAGCTGTATTACAAAGCTGTAATCATCAAGACAGTGTGGTACTGGCACAAAAACAGACACATAGATCAATGGAACAGAATAGAGAACCTGGTAATGGACCTACAAATGTATGGCCAATTAATATTCAACGAAGCAAGAAAGAGTATCCAATGGAAAAAAGTCTCTTCAGCAAACATTTCCAGGAGAACTGGATGGTGACATGCAGAAGAATTAACCTGGACCACTTTCTTACACCATACACAAAAATAAACTCAAAATGGATGAAAGACCTCAATGTAAGACAGGAAGTCATCCAAATCCTCGAGGAGAAAGCAGGCAAAAACCTCTTTGATCTTGCCCTCAGCAACTTCTTACTCAACAGGTCTCCGGAGGCAAGGGAAACAAAAGCAAAAATGAACTACTGGGACCTTGTCAAAATAAAAAGCTTCTGCACAGTGAAGGAAACAATCAGCAAAACTAAAAGGCAACCGACAGAATGGGAGAACATATTTGCAAATGACATATCAGATAAAGGGTTAGTATCCAAAATCTGTAAAGAACTTATCAAACTCAACACCCAAAACACAAATAATCCAGTGAAGAAATGGGCAAAAGACATGAATAGACACTTCTCCAAGGAAGACGTCAAGATGGCCAATTGACACATGAAAAAATGCTCAACATCACTCATCATCAGGGAAATACAAATCAAAACCAAAATGAGATACCACCTTACACCTGCCAGAATGGCTAACATTAACAACTCAGGCAACAACAGGTGTTGGCGAGGATGCAGAGAAAGAGGATCTCTTTTGCATTGTTGGTGGGAATGCAAGCTGGTGCAGCCACTCTGGAAAACAGTTTGGAGGTTCCTCAAAAAAACTAAAAATAGAACTACCCTATGACCCAGCAATTGCACTACTAGGCATTTATCCATGGGATACAGGTGTGCTGTTTTGAAGGGACACATGAACCCCCATGTTTATAGCAGCACTATCAACAATAGCCAAAGTATGGAAAGAGCCCAAATGTCCATCGATAGATGAATGGATAAAGAAAATGTGGTGTATATATACAATGGAGTATTATTCTGCAATCAAAAAGAATGAAATCCTGCCATTTGCAACTATGTGGATGGAACTGGAGGGTACTGTGCTAAGTGAAATTAGTCAGTCAGATAAAGACAAAAATCATATGACTTTACTCATATGAGGACTTTAAGAGACAAAACAGATGAACATAAGGGAAGGGAAACAAAAATAATATAAAAACAGGGAGGGGGACAAAACAGAAGAGACTGTAAATATGGAGAACAAACTGAGGGTTGCTGGAGGGATTGTGGGAGGGGGAATGGGCTAAAAGGGTAAGGGTCATTAAGGAATCTACTCCTGAAATCATTATTTCACTATATGCTAAATAATTTGGATGTAAATTTTAAAAAATAAAAAATAAAATTAAAAAAAATTAAAAAAAAATTCAAAATAGATTAAAGACCTAAATATGAGACAGGAAACCATGAAAATCCTACAGAAGAAAACAGGTAGCAACCTTTTTGACCTTGGCTGCAGCAACTTTTTATTAGACATGTCTCTGGAGGCAAGGGAAACAAAAGCAAACGTGAACTATTGGGACCTCACCATGATAAAAAGCGTCTGCACAGTGAAGGAAACAATCAACAAAACCAAAAGGCACCATCAGAATGGGAGAAGATATTTGAAAATGACATATCTGAGAAAGGGTTAGTATCTAAAATCTATAAAAAACTTATCAAACTCAATACCGAAAAAACAAATAATCCCATAAAGAAATGGGCAGAAGACATGAATGGACACTTCTCAAAAGAAGACATCCAGATGACTAACAGACACATGGAAAGATGCTCAATATCATTCACCTTCAGGGAAATACAAATCAAAACCACAATGAGATACCACCTCACATCTGTCAGGGTGGGTGAAATTAATAACCCAGGAAACAACAGATGTTGGCGAAGATGCAAGGCACGGGAATGCTTTGCATTCCTGGTGGGAATGCAAACTGGTACAGCCACCCTGAAGAACAGTATGGAGGTTCCTCAAAAAATTATACATAGAACTACCCTATGACAGAGCAATTGCACTACTAGCATTTATCCAAAGGATGCAAAAATGCTGATTTGAAGGGGCACATACACCCAATGTTTATAGCTGTGCTGTCAACAATAGCCAAATTATGGAAAGAGCCCAAATGTTCATCTACTGATGAATGGATTAAGAGCATGTGGTATATATACACAATGGAATACTACTTGGCGATCAAAAAGAATGAAATCTTGACGTTGGCAACAATAGGGATGGAAGTAGGATGTATTATGCTAAGTGAAATAAGTCAGTCAGAAAGACAAATATCATATGATTTCACTTATATGTGGAATTTAAGAAACAAAAAGATGAACACAGGGGAAGGGAAGACAAAATAGGATAATAAGGGGGAGCCAAACCATAAGAGACTCTTAAATACAGAGAACAAACTGAGGGTTGCTTGAGGGGAGGTGGATGAGGGGATGGGCTAAATGTGTGACGGGAACTGAGGAGAGCACTTTTTGGGGTGAGCACTGGGTGTCATATGTAAGTGATGAATCACTGGGTTATACTTCTGAAACCAATACTACACTATATGTTAACTAACTTGAATTTAAATAAATAAATTAAAAAATAAATTTACTTTTTTTGAAATGCTTAAAACAAAGCACCTCCATTTAGATTTGTTATAAATTCAAGAATTTATAGTACCTCATCGAGTGCTTCCACCTTCTTTCTTAGGATTCCAGAGATGTATCGGATCAGGCCCCAGTGACGAATTTCTCCAACTTTGCCATACAGTTCAGTAAGCAGCTCTCGGACTGTCGCACTCCCTTCATCATATAATCCAGTGTCCCAGTCAGGTCCTCTGGAATGTTAGAGACCTACATTAATTATAAGTAAAGCTGCTGGCAACAATCATTTGTTTCAGTGTTACAACAGATGTGTCTGTTTTTGTAAGGTCTGTCTCATTAGGAACTACTAAATATTATTTACCAAGAATCCTTGTAAACCTATGATTAGTGATCAGCCCTGAAACACAAATACCTAGACAATAATAAGTCTTAGTTTCTAGCTGTGCTTTGACAAAATGCATTCTTTTACCCTCTTCACAGGCTTCAACATAGCTCAAAATGAAGTCAAAAGTTTAATTTAACTACTGAAAGTTCAGAAAGTATGCTACACTTAGGGAGCTAATGAAGAGATAAAAAAGATGTGTGCTTATTTTGAAAGGATACATATACATTATTGTTGTAAAGATTACTATAACACGAGTCAACTGTGAAGTACCATAAAATCTATATAATGTTCTATGAAACTGGGCATTTGATATACAATAAAGGTAGATTTATTAAACAATATTAAGACAATGAAGTAATCATATGAAAAAGAAGTTGTATTCATGTCTTACACTGTAAATCAGATTTCTAAATATATCAGATTTCAATGTAAAGGTACTAGAAAAAATATGGGAGAACTGGTTTATAACTTTGGGGGCAAGAGGACTTTTTAACTATAACCCATACAAAAGAAGCCATAAAAGAAATACTGTTATATACATAGAAACAACGAAATTCTTATTGCAAAAACCACCATAAGTAAAGTGATGGGACAAATTACAAACAGAAAAATATATGCAGTTCATAGGCCAATTTCCCTAATATATAAAGAACTCTAACAAATAGATAATAAAAAAAGACACAAAAGAAAATACAGTCAAATACTGATGAATTTTAGGTATGGGATAAAGTGTCTGATCTCATTCATAATAAGAAAAATTAACACTACACCAAGACAACATTTTTTAATCTATCATGTTGTCCAAAATCCCCAAATTTGATAACACTGCATTGGTGAGGCTTTGGGAAAATAGGTGATCCTGATACATTGCTAGTGGGAGTAAAATTGGGACAATTTCTCTGAAGAGCTATTTGGAAATACATATTAATTTTCAAAATCTCTATATTCCTTGACTTAGCATTTCTGGTATATCTATAGGATAAACTCCACACATGAGAAATGATATATACTATGAGGTAGGTTATTTGCTATAGTGTTGTTTGTGACAGTGAATGATGGGAGACAACCCAAATGTCCATCAACAGGAGACTGTTAAACAAATTATGGTATATTCAAACAAGGGAATGCTACACAACTACTGAGAAAGTATGATGTAGATCTAGATCATGGCAGGCTGTATGTTTCAAAGTGATTCCAATAATGTTCCATCTAACACGCTTTTCTTACAGTGTGACTTGTACAGTCCTCCCATGAAGAGGTTGGGTCTGTGTTCTCTCCCCTTCAACCCAGGCATGCTTGTGACTAATTTGAAATGATGCTGTATGATTTCTGAGGCTAGGTCATAAACATTCACGCAGCTTCCACCTGGTCCTTTTCTGGGGCACATAATCTTGGGACCTAGACATCAGGCTGCGAAGAAGTGGAGAGACATGGGGGAGGTCATCTGTAGGCGTTCCAGGTGACAGCTCCCGGCAAGGTTCCAGCCAACAACCAGTATCAACTCCTAGATATTCAAATGGACAAGCCTCCTGGTGACTTCAGCCCCAGACACTGTCAGACCACAACTGAATGAGATCCCAAGTGAGAACTGTCTAGCTGAGTTAGACAAGCTCCAGAACTGTGACGGATAATCTAAACGTGTTTTATTTTTACTATTTTAAGCCACTGAATTTTGGGGTTATTTGTTAAGCACTCATAGATAAATGGAATATATATGTAATGATTTTCAAGATAAATAGTTTTAGTGAAAAAGAGCAAGGTACAGAACAGTGTATATACTATGCTTCCATTTGGGTAAACAGGTGTAAAATTACATACATATATGTCTTTATTTACCAACATTTACCTACATATGCACAAACTGTCCCCAAATGGATACACAAATAAACCAGGTATCTAGAGACCAGAGGTGGGCAAAAGATTTTTCATCTTTTCACTGTATCCTTTTGTACTTTAAAAAGTTCAAATATGATAATGGATTATTCAGTATATTAAATTTTAGTAAGTATATACTAACATGATGTATTTAATATACTAAATATATTAAAAATAAATACATTAAATACACATATTTTGCTTATTTATTTTGAGAGAGAGCGAGCGAGCAAGGGAGGGGCAAAGAGAGCAGGAGAGAGAGAATTTCAAGTAGGCTTCATGCTGTCAGCATGGAGCCTGATGTGGGGCTTGATCTCACAGACTGTAAGATTATGACCTGAGCTGAAACCAAGAGTTGGATGCTTAACTGACTGAACCACTCAGGTGCCCCCATTATTATTTTATTATATGAAATTTATTGTCAAATTAGTTTCCATACAACACCCAGTGCTCATCCCAAAAGCCCCCATTAAATATATTTTTAAAACTATGAAATAAAAAGTACCATAGGAAGAGTCAACAATGGATTAAAAAAACAAGTGAATGAAAGTCTAAAGAGTAACAGGATATTTACAGTTTCAAAATATATCTCTACAAGATACTTTTTATTTATAAAGTGCAACATAAAAACTTTACAGTGGCAGAATGTGGAAGATACTACTTTAAATATACTACATATATATATATATATATATATATATATATATATATATATATGGAGAGAGAGAGAGAGCGAGAGAGAGAGAGAGAGAGAGAGAGAGAGAGAGAGAGAGAGGATCTTAAGCAGGCTTTCACGCTCAGCACAGAGCCCAATGCAGAGCTCTATCCCTCGACCCTGGGATCATGAACTGAATCAAAATTGAGTCAGGCACTCAACTGACTGAGCCACCAAGGTGCCCCGAAATGTGTAATTTAGATTTTCTTTTGCTATAAAGACATTATTAGGACAACTGACAAGTCTGGTATGTAGATTCAATAATACTATTGTTTTAACATTAATTTTCTGATTTTGGCAATTGTACTGTGCTTATGTAAGAGAATTCCTAGTCTTTAGGAAGTACACAATGCATACTCAAACACTTAGGATAGAAAGGGATCATGTGGATCATGTCTGCCACTTACTCTCACATGATTCATAAAGATACATGTATGTATGTATGATGATGGTGATGATGACAGAGAATGAGTAAGAGAGAGACAGAAAGAAAGAGAGAGAGAAATTGAGACTGAGATCAAAGCTCAAGGTAAACCTGAGGAATTTAGGTGAAGGATATCCAGAAAATTTTTTGTGCTATTCTTACAACTTTTCTCTAAGTTTGAAATCGTCAAAATCAAAATAGATAAATGAATAGTATTAAAATACATGTTTTGAGAGCTCAGAATCAGGGATGATCCTTTTTACTCCCACAGGTCAGAGAAAGCTTTATGAAGGTGACAGGTGAACTAGACCGTGATGGATAGCTAGAATTCCAATGAGGAGAGATGGGGTGTGGTAAACGAGTGTAGTCCAGGCAGAAGGCAAAACATGAGCCAAGGTATGAAAGTAGTCATGTATAGGCTGTGTTTTGGATATGGTAAGTAGCAGGCTGTTTTGGTGAAAGAATTCACAATGTGAGTGGGGAGCAATGGTAGACAAAGGTTGAAAGATCATAGAGGATGTATATTTGGCCCATGATTCCCAATGGTAGTGATGATGTTGCAGGGAGAGGCAGGGTATGAGGAGGAGCTGAAGATGATGACACAATTTCAAGCCTGGGTGACTAAAAGAAGGATGATACCATGAACATGGCCAGGAGCAGTGGCTTTCCGATAAAGACAGTGAACTGGGTATTAGATATGCTGAGTAAGAAGACATATATATATTCTAAGTAGATTAAAGACATATAATCTAAAAAAATTATTAAAGGTATTTAAAATATTTTTAAAATTCTGGGAGGGGATGCATAACAAGAAACCCAAAAGCCAAAAAGGAAAGACTGACAGATTTTATGATATAAAAATTAAACTTCTGCATAGAGAAAAGCATATAATTAGCAAATTATTTGGATAAAATATCTGTAACAACTGTAACTAACAAAATAGTGACATCTAATATCAATGAGAAATATATAAAAAACCCAACAGAGAACAAACAAAGGTTATAAACAATTCATAGAAGGAATGCTAGTCAACAGAGATAGGAAACCCTATCTCCCAACTTTTACTTTTTTTTAAAGTTTATTTATTTATTTTGAGAGAGACAGACAGAGGGAGAGAGGGAGAGGGAGCAGGGTAGGGGCAGAGAGTGAGGAAGAGACAGAATCTCAAGCAGGCTCTGTGCTGTGAGCAAAGAGCCCTCAGCATAGGCCTGATGCAGGTCTCAAACTCACGAACCGTGAGATCATGACCTAAGCCAAAATCAAGAGTCAGACACTTAGCTGACGGAGTCACCCAGGTGCCCCTCATCTTTTACTCTTAAATCCACAAGGGATATTGGGCAGAATTCCAAGTGTATTAAAACCCATGCAGCACATCATACACACTCTAGTCAAGTGGTTTGACATCACCTGGAATACTAGTTTTAGGGAGACTGTAGGTTTGATTAGATGTTATGGTGAAGTTAATATACAGGATTAGATGAAGAAAACTCGTGTTACGAGCCAAAGAGTTGGCAGCCAATCATTGATCATCTGAATTGGTGGGAAAGTATGAACTTTTCAGGTATAACTCTCTTTGTTTTCCCATATCAACTACCTAGCTGGCTCGTCAGGTTTCATTCAAGCTTACCCCTTATTTCATTTTACCTTCTCTATCTTTTCGTTATGCTGCATTTAGCATTGTGCCTGGCACATAATAAGTACTCAACAGGTATTTGTTGAATAAAGTGCCTTACCCTAAAGGAAAAATGAAAGAAACAAAGGTATCAAAATAATAAGACCCCATGTCTTTTTTTTTTGTCAGTAGCACATAACAAGACTTATGGGGTGGCTCTTAGGGTTGTAGGATAAGGGAAGTCCCTCACAGCATGAGACTGCCTGGAGGTTTATTTAAGGCACCAGCTCTACCATCCAGGAGGTGTGGAGGGCAAGGAAACTCCCAGAGGACAGGAGGAAGAGGAAGTTACATGTCTAAGTGATGTGCTTCAGTAGCACTGTGGGGATTCTCTAGGTTAGAGAGCATTAAATGTCAGCAGTGGTTTGGGGTACTATTCATGGCCCTGGGCTTACCTCTTGTTAGCAGATATGGAGTAGGTTTCAAGGAGTATACAAAGCAGGCAGGCTCTACGTAGCTAAAAGTATGTTGGGGCTACTTTGGTAACAGTTGGATGTGTAAAAATATGTGTTTGGTGTTGGTGGGATTTTCAGCTGTCATTTTCATTTACTCACTAAACACCACAATCAGATGGAAGCAGCATGAGCTTGGGAGTCACACAGACCAAGGGGACTTCATTAGCACCTAGAGGGGATGAAAGTCCTAGATACCTACTTGGTCTTCTTTGACACTACCCTGGCAGTGCAGAAGGTGAGGTAGTGCCTGCTTTGTTACACTGGGGTGGGAGTGGAAGTCTGGGCTTCAAGCTAAGCCCTTCTTGACAGGGGTGGGGCCACAGATTCTTCTATGGTGCTTGGCTCCGGTAGAGTGGTCATTGTCTCAATGTTGTTGGTCTTGCTAGTCTGCCCTTTCCTAGTCCTTTGTCTAGAAAGAACAAGTTTTTCATCGGGCTTTTGGTGTCTGTGCCCATTGGCATTTTTGGGGTGCTGGCTTCTCTGTCATCTGATGCGGGACCCAAAGGCAACATGGAACAAAGGAACTCAAGGGACATCACCACCTTGTCATTCCTCAGATCCTGAGGTCCTTAGCCAGTCTACCTTCTTCTGTCCAGCCTTTAACACCTTGTTATGTTTGTTTTACAAATGATGTCATCCTGTACTTAGCAGGAGGAACAGAGAAGAATGTATGTAGTGTATCTTGTCTGGAACCAGAAGTCCCACTGTGGTCTTGTTTTACGAGATGCATTGACTTTTAGAAATAATACTGTAATATTTAGGGATAAATGATAAGATGTCTGGTTTCCCTGTCAAACCAATCTGGGAGAAGAGAGGGAGATAATATAGATGTGACAAGGTTAACCATGTCTTTATAATTGTTCAGGCTGGATGATGGGTCTCAAAGTGTTCATTATGCCATTCTCTCTACTTTTAAATAAATTTGGACATTTCTATCATTGAAAGTAAAACAGGAGGTGCCTGGGTGGCTCAGTAGGTTAGGTGTCTGACTTCAGCCCAGGTCATGATCTCATGATTCATGAGTTCGAGCCCCACATCAGGTTCTGCTGTCAGCACAGAGCCAACTTTGGATCCTGTGTCTTTATCTCTTGGTGCCCCTCCCCACTGTGTGTGCATGTGCTCTCTCTCTCTCTCAAAAATAAATAAAAACATAAAAAAATAACTAGAATCTTCTCTTAAAAATTGAATAAAAAACAAAGTAAAACAGAAAAGTTACTCTCTCTCCTCTGTGGAGGCTGGGCTTCAGGAGAACAAGATGAAAATAGGAAGACTTGTTATAAAGCTATAGCAATAGTCCTGGTGAGAGACAAAGACCTGAGTGAAGGCCCCAATACAAGAGATGCAGAAGGTAAATATTTAGAGGTAAAACTGAGTAGACTTGGTGATTAACTGGATATGGGGAGAAGCGTGCTGAGTAGGTAGGTGTTGGGTCCAACAACAAGGATGTAGAATTTCAGAATATAACTCCATTTTTATTTTTTTTAATTTTTTTCAACGTTTATTTATTTTTGGGACAGAGAGAGACAGAGCATGAACGGGGGAGGGGCAGAGAGAGAGGGAGACACAGAATCGGAAACAGGCTCCAGGCTCTGAGCCATCAGCCCAGAGCCCGACGCGGGGCTCGAACTCACGGACCACGAGATCATGACCTGGCTGAAGTCGGACGCTTAACCGACTGTGCCACCCAGGCACCCCAATAACTCCATTTTTAATGTTTGACTGGCTGACCACTTCCAAGTCCTCTTTCCCTTCCAGCCTACATCTGGGCAAGGTGCCAGAAAAATCCAAGTGTTTCCTATCTTGGTGCTGGTGACAAACTTTATTCCAGCTTCACCTCCTGATTGTAATAAAACCCCAATCCAGCCTCCTTTCCCTACTCACTTAAGCTTTTATTTTTGTTTGACCAACTTTGGAATCTGTTCCACTCTCCCCAGAAGTCTCATTATGTGAGTAATAAACATTTTACAGACTTTTGGTACATGTGTGGCATCATCAGTCTCAGCATCCAAACCAAATTTAGGGGAGGGGATCTGCCTCTTCAGGTTGATGACTACATGAATAAATGAGGAAGTTCAGGTTATGTTTTGCAGGGAGGAAGTAAGGGACAGGAGAGAGTTCCACTTGGGCATGCTGAGTGTGAGGTTCCTACATATAATGTATCTAGCAGGGTTCTGGACACATAGCAAACACTCAGAAATGTTAGTTTATTTTTTCTGTAAGCCTCCATCTTCTTACTTCTTTTGAGTTTAGAATTTATTTAACTGTGGATTTTTAACAAATTACAGAGGCTTAAAATATCCATAATAATGATAATAATAGTCACCAGTTATTGGTCACCTACTCTGCAGCAGGCATTGTACTAGAGACTTTGCAGATATTGTATCTTGTTTAATCTTTACAACAGTTTTATGTGGTAGGCGTAATCCAAATTTTATAAATGAGGACACTTGAGGCTTTGAAGTTACACAGTGGGTAGGGGCAAAATTCAAATCCAGGTCAATGAGACTCCAAAACTGTGTTTTATTTACTATGTTATACTTCCCCTCTACATGAACATTAAAGTGATAATATCTATCACTTACTTCATAGTATACAGCATGTAAAGGATGTCAGCTTGCTCCTGTAAGCTGGAGGTCTCCTTCAACTGTAAAATGAGTGCTTTGAAGTCCACCTCCCCAGATTGGTCTCTAGGAAGATGTATTTCTACACGAACAGAGGGAACCTTTAGTTTGAGAAAGGACAGAAAAACTTAAGTCCACAAATGCTCAATTTAAATAGTGCCCTAGAATGTCGATCTTTTCACCTCTAAACCTTTTCTGTAAGAATTCCCTACATTTTGATGGAAAGTAAAACAAAAACAATGAAATCTTCAACATGAATGACGTAACAATTTCGTTTTCTTAGAGCCTGGCTAGGAAAATCTTATTCATTTTATTTTATTTTTTAATGTTTATTTTTGAGAGAGACACACACACACACACAGAGTGAGTGAGTGGAGGAGGGGCAGGGAGAGAGGGAGACATAGAATCTGAAGCAGGCTCCAGGCTCTGAGCTGTCAGCACAGAGCCAGATGTGAGGCTTGAAGTCATGAACCCTGAGATCACGACCTGAGCCAAAGTCAGACACTTAACCTACTGAGCCACCCAGGCACCCCAAAACTTGCTCATTTTAAAAGTGACCTAAAAAGGAGTATATCTTCACCAGGGTAGCATTTTGCCTACCACCAGTTATTAGCAGAAACCATAAGGGCTAGTTCTGTTATTTGCCATACAGATGGTGGTTTTGCAAAGAGCTGGCAAATACGTCATGTGCAAGTTTACCTGGTCCTCTCGTGGGCAATGAGGAGAGTCAAGTAAGTTCAATGAAGGCCGGGAAGCCTGAAATATCTTTGTAGGAAGATACATGTGAACATCTGCAAGAGGTTGACATTTATGGGAAAGGTTAGATAACTTAGGAGACTAAAAAACAAGTAATTCACAGTTGCCCTCAAAATCAAGTTGTATAGGAGTTGCTCTTTATATTATATAGAACAAGAGTGAGAAATTTATCCTTTCTTGCTAATATCAAAGAAAAATATGAATATCAGATAATTTTTTTTGAAGTGATTGCATGATGAATGATTTTTATTTCCTATTTTTAACCTCCAAAACTTTTCTTTTTTTTTTTGACTGTTTATTTTATTTTTTTTTTACTATATTTTTTTTAATTTTATTTTTTATGAAATTTATTGACAAATTGGTTTCCATACAACACCCAGTGCTCATCCCAAAAGGTGCCCTCCTCAATACCCATCACCCACCCTCTCCTCCCTCCCACCCCCCATCAACCCTCAGTTTGTTCTCAGTTTTTAACAGTCTCTTATGCTTTGGCTCTCTCCCATTCTAACCTCTTTTTTTTTTTCCTTCCCCTCCCCCATGGGTTCCTGTTAAGTTTCTCAGGATCCACATAAGAGTGAAACCATATGGTATCTGTCTTTCTCTGTATGGCTTATTTCACTTAGCATCACACTCTCCAGTTCCATCCACGTTGCTACAAAAGGCCATATTTCATTTTTTCTCATTGCCACGTAATATTCCATTGTGTATATAAACCACAATTTCTTTATCCATTCATCAGTTGATGGACATTTAGGCTCTTTCCATAATTTGGCTATTGTTGAGAGTGCTGCTATGAACATCGGGGTACAAGTGCCCCAAAAATATGGAACGCTTCACGAATTTGCGTGTCATCCTTGCGCAGGGGCCATGCTAATCTTCTCTGTATCGTTCCAATTTTAGTATATGTGCTGCCGAAGCGAGCACTGAATATCAGATAATTTAAAGATTGTTCAATCAACCATATTTTCCATGGCATGCCTAGAATTGTAGCATTAAATGGACATTTAAGATATTAAACTCTATGAATGTAATCAATACCAAAATGGTGCCATCACTGATACTTTGATTGAATACCATATGTAACAGAAAGAACCCAGTTCTGTTTTCTATTTTCTGGACTACCCTGGGAAAATATCTGGCTGTCAGCAGTTGGATTTCCTTGAGAATAAACAGATGTTTATCCCTATGTAGGGAATCAAAAAAAAATGTAGTGGCTGACCTACTTCGAGATATTCCTAATATTTTTACTTATAGTCCATTGACAGTCCAAATACTTACCATAACCTCAACAGAGAGACTGTCTTGTCACTTTCACCATTTTACAGATATAGAAAGAGAGATACAGAGCTCAAATAACTGTTCAAGCAAGTAAGTAGCAGAGCTGGGAATTAAGCTTAAGTTTCCTGGTTTGCAATCTAGAAGTAGAACTTAAGAAAGGCGATCTCTTCACATGAGCCCTTGGTCAAGGGAGCATACTCAAAGGGTATGCTAAGCTTTTCCATCTTTGAAATGTTAAATGATTCATGTTTAATTATTTTTGGTTAGTAATGGTCAATAAAGTTTTAGACAGCAAGAACATGCATCTCAATCATTCTCATCTATAAATTGTTACCATTTAGGCCCCCTAGGTGTGGCCAAGGAGCCCTTCTGTCCCTTCAGATGCAGCTACCACAGTGGCACTGAGTACTCTTAGGAACGATGACCGCTCCTAGCAATGGGTGGTAGGTGACACCCTCCACTGCACATACTGCCGAAGGGGGGTAGTGGTCATGGGGAGGACAATGACAATGTTGTTGTATAGGGAGTACTGCAGTTGAGGAATAAACACAGCTCTTGCGCTGCTAGAACAACTGACTGTAAATGTCACAGCTGACATAAGGTAACCAGATGCAGCTTACTTAAGGGCGAGTATCTCCCTCTCCATTGCCAGATTATCTTGTAATTGCTTGCAGGGCTTTCTCTTTAAATAAAAGTGCGTCCAAAGGAGTAACTTTTCCAGAAGAAAAAACTCTTTCTGTCACTTTAATACTGATGTTAAAATTCTCCATGTCTCCTGTTCTGCTTCTTTTCACTATGAGACCATATAGCACCATCGACGGCAAAACTATATGCAATTTATTAAATTTACAAATATTTGAGTGTCTAATGTGTTCCATCTGTCTGAGATGCTGGGGATAAAGCAGTGAACAAAACAGAGTTCCTGCTTGCACTGCTAATAAACGCCCTGCCCCCATCCTGGGCTTCACATCAATCCTGTGCCTGACTCCAGTGAGTCATGGCATTACTCACTCTGTACATGCAGCTCCTTGGCCTTGGTCACCAAGGACATTAAATCGCAGGTTGTTTGCACAGCAGCTCGGAACCGATCTAGCCCTCCCTTCTGTGAGGTGAGGGCTAGTTTAGGATGGGGAGCAGTGTGCGCCAAAAGGTGATCTAAATAGCGAGCAACTTCATCACCACAGCGAGCTGCAAGGTTAGTGGGGGTAGGGGGAGAGAAAAAATGAACATTTTAGTTAGTTTACAATCTACCCCACCAACCAGAATGATTGGCTCCTGTGCCCATAACACAGCACCAGAAGTAGGTTATTTTTGATCATGGAGGTGGAGGGGGGGAGCTTGTAATCATTTTACAACATCTTGGCTTTACCATTTAGAAACTATGGCCATTTTACCAGGACCTACCTGTTCTTCAACTTTGCTAAGACAATATTAGGGCTCCTGAAAGTAGTATGAGGTTTTTTTAAGGACAGGTGGAGCAAGGATTTTATAATCTGTGAATGTGATGGTAGTGGTGTGGCAGCGGTGGTAGAGGAGGAGCAGAATGGGGCCCTTGGAGTCTTACTGGTATAAGGAGACTTTTGTGAGAAAAGACAAAAATCTTCCATTAAACCCAAGCTTAGCTGAAAACAGACAAATTCCATAAATGGCAGCTACAATTGCTATATGGGAAAAACAATCTCCGTGTGGCACTGGTGTCAAAAGGACTACTGGCCACACATTGGTCTTTTCAAGTCACCACCTTCATTTATTCACCAAATATTTCTTGCCTACTAAGTACTAGGTGGTGTACTAGCTGCTGAGGTTTCAGTGATGAAGGAGACAGATACGGTCCATATCCTCTTGGGCTCTCCTTCTCCCACTCACCTCCTATAACATTGTCCCTGACTATGGATAATGAAAACAAAATACATACACAGACCTCATGGATCCTAATGTTTCAGACTTTACATGAACATTTACAACATTTATAGTAGGAAAATCACAGTGTTTGGATGCATACTAAAGTCTGCTAGGTCAGTTATACATCATCTGGTTTTTGATCATTTTCAGTGATCTCTCCAGATGTTTTTCTGTGTTCTGATGTGATCAGTGGAAGCTAGCAAAGCTGTAAAAATGGAAATCATTCTCAGTGACATCCTAATGACAAATATTATAACCTTGAATATGATATAGATACTTGAGTGGAGGATTATGAAGAATATGGAGGGAAGTGTTCTTGGCATGGAAGAGCTGGCAAGCGATAAACACAGCCATTGTGAGACCACCTATGAGTAAACCCAGAGAGGAGAAAGTGACTTAGGCACAATATCAAATTTAGTAATATATGTGTATATATGTGTATACACATATATATCATTAAAAAGTTGTGTTTTAGAAAGTAATCCAAAAGAATGAGTGCTACAGATGAAAATCCCAACTACCCATAGCATAGCAAACAACCTCAATATATGATTATTCTTGTCTTGTTTTCAAAGTAGTTGTTTATGCCAAGATAGATATCATGACTTTGGTAATTATTAATAACAGGAAATAACCTTGTATTTAATGTATTTTTCCAGCAAAGAAATTCACACTATTTTAGATCTAACAAAAACAAATGCAGAATAAATTCAATGGTACTTAGGTAAGTAAATGCTGAGCCCAAAGAAGAAAATCATCCTGAATGCTGATGTGTTGGTCTATTGCATATGAGATAATGCTTGCTACTTCACTAAGGAAAGCCAATTATTTTCTTTTCTCTAACACACCACTCTTAGGATAAAGAAACTGGCTGCTTTAAGAAACAGGCTAACAGTCAAAGACACAATGAAAGCAGGCAAACCATATTTTAGATAGCTAGAAGAATAATTCACTCTTATTGGCCCTTCTCTTTTTGGGATTCACACAATGTAATTCTTGCCCTGCCTAGGTTAGTATTTTAACACATTAGGGTGTTTCTCAGCCATTTTTAATATATGCCCCCATGATGCTTTCTCACTATATCTATCATCTTTGTATTCCTAGCAGCCAGTCAGATTTCTTGTGCTTTATTTGTCTAGTTTGTAGTATGAAAGCAATAGGCACACTGAATAGGCTTTTTCAAACTATGCAGACCTCCCCAGAGATTCTGTGCCCCAATAACATTATACATAAAAAGTACTCTGAGATTCTTAGTTTTATGCTTTTAAGTGTCAAAAAGCAGTACTGTATATGTATAGTTCTCCTACTACATGCTTGATTAAATACCTCTTACCATTGTTTCCTCTCATTTTGAAGTCACTAGCCATTTTCTATACTCAGGAAAGAAGTCTTCCCTAACCTTAGTAGGAGATAGTCAAACTCCACACTTCACAATCACCACAGGGATATTAGACCAGGAACCAAAGGTAAGTAGAAGGATAAAAAGTGAAGCCAAACAGAAGTAGAAATCTACGTGTATTAAATAGGAGTGAAGCTGCTGGTGGTGAGAAATATTAAGGAGGATGCTCAACAATACTTTGTATTCTTACCCATCAAGGCCACTGCCTTTATGAAGCTTCCTTACCATTACTGGTTGAACTGTGGCCATTCATCCAGTCACCTGGTTCCAGCTCATTATAGTTATCATCGTAATCTTCACTGTACAGCTTACCCTCAGGTCCAGGATCCATGAAGCTCAAATGTGTGCAGCAAGATGTTGTCAAAAACTCTGACAATTTACCTGTTTGAATCCTGACAATTACAGGGCAAATAGAAAACAGAAAACCAGAGGAAATCCTTTAAAAACAACACATTTCAGTGAAAAAAAGGATACCTAGACTGTTTGGCTGTGGGACTCATAATGTTTATATAACAGTGTACATTTTGTAAATATGAAATTACATAGCACTCCTAGGCATGGTGTAGTGTAGGTTAGGGTACTATGTTAATAAAGACTACAATTACGGGCTCACAATCTATCAGCAGATGAGTTTGTTCTCTTTCACTGTCATATACTATGTGGCTAATGATGTCAAATATCTGGCCAAAATTTCCACTGGCTGCAGAGAAGCTGGGTCAGAATGAAAATAAATCATCATAAATCTATTGCATTGTTTAAAAAAATTCTCAAAGATCATTTTTTAAAATTTAATTTTAATTTTTTCTTTTCCTTAGCATGTTTTTTTTTTAAACTTAAATTCAAGTTAGTTAATATACTGTGTAGTCTTGGCTTCAGGAGTAGAACCCAGTGATTCATCTCTTACATATGACACCCAGTGCTGATCCCGAAAAGTGCCCTCCTTAACGCCCATCAGCCATTTAGCCCACCTCCCCACCTCCCCTCCAGCAACTCTCAGTTTGTTCTCTATATTTAAGTCTCTCTTATGGTTTGCCTCCCTCTCTGTTTTTATCTTATTTTTCTTTCCCTTCCCCTATGATCATCTGCCATGTTTTCCAAATTCTACATATGAGTGAAATCATAGGATAGCTGTCTTTCTCTGACTGACTTATTTTGCTTAGCATAATACACTCTAGAGAGATCAAAGATCATTTTTTAAAAAATTTAATGTTTATTTATTTATTTATTTATTTATTTATTTATTTATTTGAGAGAGAGAGAGAGAGAGAGAGGGAGAGAGAGAGAGAGCAAGCTGGGAAGGGGCAGAGAGCGAGGGAGATATAAATCCCAAGCAGGCTCCGCACTGTCAGTACAGAGCCCAATGCAGGGCTAGAACTCATGAACCATGAGAATGTGACCTGAACTGAAACCAAGAGTTGGATGCTCAACTGACTGAGCCACCCAGGTGCTCCTAAAGATCAAAAACCAGAGATGGTATTTGAAAATTTTATGAATTATAGAGAATTGTAGGTCATATCCTCCCCTGTCTACAAAACCAAGTCAGTAGTACTGATCTTCTAAAAAACACAACTTGGCACCTGCTGGGGCTGCCACCAACAACCTGTACATATTCTAGGACAAAATCAACTGAGGAAGCTAGTGTGAGTACCGGGCCTGGTTGTTTTCTCAGAGAAAGGATGTTGTCCTCCTCTCCCTGTGGAGCAGTGATGCATTTCCCACTTCCCTTCACAGACTGGAGGGGCTGGCCTTCTGCCTTCTGTGAAGTGAGTCACATATTGTTGCTCAAGCCAAAAACCCACTCAAAGCAGAATTGGTGGACAGTGCTCAATAAAGGCCATTACTCAAAAATAGATTAAAAAAAAGAAGCCAGCTTGAAGGGGCTCCCAATGGCCAGACCTTGGATAATTTGAACACTGAAATGAGCAATGACAGGAATAGAGCATGGCATATTGAATAAAATAAGAATCAATGAATCTATGCTGACACTAATACTACAAAATAAAAGGGGATAAAGGGAAGCTCTTTTTAAAATTTCATTAAATTTTTTTTTGAGAGAGTGAGAGAGTGTGTGCATACATGCATGAGCAAAAGAGGGGCAGAGGGATAGCGAGAGAACTAAGCATGTAGCCTGACACGGGGCTCGATCCCATGACTCTGGGATTATGACCTGAGCCAAAATCAAGAGTTGGCTGCTTAACCTACTGAGTCATCCAGGCACCCCAGAAAGCTATTTTTTTAAACAGAAGGATTCTAATTAATATGCACAGAATGATAGAAACACAGACTTATCACTTTAAAACCCCAGTAATGACTAATTCAGCAGTGGAAGATAAGACGGGTTAAAGACTGTCGTAGAAAGGATAGGGAGAAACTTAGCAAGATACTGCTTTAACCAAATTGAAAGACATTCTGCAATATAACTGACCTTCCTTCTTCAAAACTGTGTCGAAACTGTCACAAAAGATCCACAAAAGGCTGGGGAATTATTCTAGACTAAAAGACATCAAGGAGATATAATAACTAAATGCTAATATGTGATCTTTGATTGGGTCCTAGAGTGGGAAAAAAGCTATGGGAAAAAACATTATTAGGATAATTGGGTAATTTTGAATATGGACTCTATATTAGATAATAGTACTGTATCGATATTAAATTTTGTGAGTGTGATGATTATATCTCAGCTATGTGTGAGAATACTCTTGTTCTTATAAGACAAAATGAAGTATTTAGGGTTGAAGAGTTGTGATGTCTTTGGCTAACTCTAATACTTCAGCAAGTATGTGTGTATGTGTGTGTGTGTGTGTATGCACACACATATGCATGTGTGAGAGAGGGAGGAGGATATGGAAGAAGAGAAGAAGGGAGGGAGGAGCTAGAGGAGAGGAAGGAGGAGGAGGGAGAGAGTGTGTATGAATGAGACATATGTTAACAGGGAATCC